>NW_026988476.1:15320416-16645833 GCF_030222135.1 Aotus nancymaae | reverse complement strand
GCACAGTCTTGGCTCACTGCAATCTCTCTCAGGTTTAAACAATTCTCATGCCTCTGCCTCCTAATTAGCTGGCATTACAGGGCACCCACCACCACACCTGGCTAATTTTTGTATTTTTATTAGAGACGGGGCTTCACTATGTTTACCAGGCTGATCTTGAACACCCCCCGACCTCAAGTGATCCTCCCGAGTCGGCCTCCCAAAGTGCTGGGATTATAGCCTAAGCCACAGTGCCCACCCTGACATTTTTTTTTAATGTTTCTTTGCTATAGATACTATCTTATTATTTTTCAATAATGTTTGTTTCTCAACTGTAGTTTTAACTTTTTAATATTTAGATACAATTGTAATGTGTTGAGGTAAATCCATTAATTTTTAAAAAATATTTTTATTATTATTTTTGAGACAGGGTCTCACTTTTGTCACCCAGACTGGAGTGCAGTGGCATGACGTCAGCATACTGCAACCTCTGCCTCCCCAGGCTCAGGTGATTCTTCCACCTCAGCCTCCTGAGTAGCTGGGACTACAGCCATGCACCACCATGCCTGGCTAATTTCTTGTATTTTTAGTAGAGACACAGTTTTGCTGTGTTGCCCAGGCTGTCTCAAACTCCTGGGCTCAAGCGATCTGCCTGCCTTGCCCTCCTTAAAGTGCTGGAATTACAGGGGTGAGCCACCGCGCCCAACCCTATTTTAATACTTTTATGACCAGAAAGTGATTTTTATCCAGAGATGAATTTTCATCCAGAGATGATTTTCATCCAGAGGCAAATTTTCACCTTCATTTTCATCTGGCTTATTTATTTTCACATTTAAGCACTACAGAGCAATTAAATTTTTTTGAATGTGGGAGAAATAGACATATTAATTTATTGCTGAATACTATAATTTCTCAATATATTTTATTGTACAAAGTAAAATGTCACCATTTTGTCATAATATTTATTAAATATCAAATGTGAAATCACAGAAAAAGTCACGTGCACCCAGTGAAGTCAGATATCACCAGGAGAAAGCTATCACGTTACCTCCCAAGACTTTTCCTAGAAAGGCGATTCCATGAATTTACTATAATACAGGGACTGGCTTTCTGACTGCCATAGTCTGAATCATGATTTGTCAATAAATCAAAAATAGACTTCTCTAGTTTACACTCTCACTAACAGTGTTGTTTCTTCACAACCTTACCAGAATCTTTCATTTTTTTGACTTTTTAATAATAGGCATTCTGACTGGAGTTAGATGGTATCTCATTGTGTGATTGATTTATATTTCTCTAATGATCAGTGATATTGCTCTTTTTTTTCATATGATTTTTGGCCACATAAATGTCTTCTTCAGTCATTGTGGAAGACAGTGTGGTTATTCTTCAGTGACCTAAAGACAAGAATACCATTTGATCCAGTAATCCCATTAGGGGTATATACCCAAAGGAATATAAATCATTCTATTATAAAGACACATGCATGCACATGTTTATTGCAGCACTATTCACAATAGCAAAGACATGGAATCAACCTAAATGCCCATCAATGGTAGGCTGAAAAAGAAACCATGGTACACATATACCATGGAATACTATGCAGTCATAAACAAAGAATGAGACCATGTCCTTTCAGGAATATGGATAGAGCTGGAGGCCATTATCCTTAGCAAACTAATGTGGGAACACAAAGCCAAATACCACATGTTCTCACTTATTAGTGGGAACTATTACTTTTAATGCAGAAACTGCAATTGATTTTGCACCAACCTAATAAATGATGAGAACTCATGGACATATAGAGGGAAACAACAAACTCCTAGAAGGTATCAGGAGGGAAATGATCAGAAAAATAACTAATGGGCACTAGGTTTAATACTTCAGTGATGAAATAATCTGTACAACAAACCCCCATGATACTTATGTAACAAATCTACATTTGTATGCTTGAACTTAAAATAAAAGTTTTTTTAAAAAGAAAGATTCCAGAAATAAAAAACTCACAAGTTTCTAAAACAAAAGAGAAAATAATATATGTATATTGTATAGATATGCAAACACTAAATATTGTACACAATAAAAAGAAATTTCCAATATACCCTTCTCTCTTACCAATCTCTGTATATTCTAGAGCTAGCTAGGTTTTGGTTATTTCTCTCTCTCTTATTTATTTTTTCTGTTACATACACAGAGACCGACAAATATATGTGTATGCACATACAGACATGCATAGGCACAGAGACACAAAAGCATATCTACTTTGGAAATTAAAAATCAATATTATAATTTTTAAAATACATAAATTAGTTTAAAAGAAAACAGTAAGTACAAATATACAAAATATATAAAAATACATTTACTACAATTTTTCAGCCGATAATATACCTCATCTATACCTAACTTGCCAAGTTTTTTGTTTTGCTTGTCTTTTATTTTTTAATTAAGAAGAGATGTTGCATTTGGTAAAATAATTTTTATGTTCATGAGGTGAGTTACATTGGTAAATTTATGTAATGGTGAATGACATTATATTCAAGGCGTTTGTATTACTTTTTCCTGATACATACATTCTAGTACTCTGCTTCATTTTGTCTGAAAATATTTTGCATTCAAATTTATAACTGAAAAAATGTTTGCAAATTTCTTGTATTCTTTCCAATTTTGGCATAAAAACAAGTTGGATACCTTTCCCACTTTATGTGAAATATTTTGTGTAAAATAGGAACTAACTGCCCCTTGGATTGGTAAACACGCCAATAAAAAGTATCCTTTATGAAATTTTTTACTACAAATTCAATTTCTTTAATGGTTATATTTTATTAAGTTTGCCACAAATTCATGAGTTAAAATTGTCAACGAATACATTCCTCTAAAAGTATCAGTTACATTTAAGTCTTTGAATGTATTGGCAGGCAATTTGTCCTGGTTATTGTTTTACATATATTTCAGTTTCTACTATACTATAATTTTGCTTTTTTATTCCTAATTTTATTTATCTATGATTACTTTTTTAAAAACTCCCTGTGCTTATTATTACTAGACATTTGTGTAATGTTTTATTTTTTTTTTTTTGGAAAGAACAAGCACCAAAATTAACTTCTGTTTTTGGATCAATTTTTATCAATATTAATTGCTTTTTAAAATTTTCTTTTAATTCCTTTTACTGTTCATTAATATTTTTAAGTTAACTGCTATTAATTTTCAAAATTTATTTTTTGATAGTGTTTGTTGCTGTACATTTCCCTATAATTTCTATCAGTTTGATTTCTCCTAAATAGGAATTAAATTGGTATTACTGTTGCTGAACTTAATAAATTTTGATATATATTTTTCTGAAATTGCTTATTTTCAGTTCTTCTGGGCCCTTTTTACTTACAGGACTGTCTCTTTAAGTGAAGGGTAAATAATAACAACTTTATTAGTAATAAAGTTTAGTCAAAACAAGAAGGCAGAAGACAAGTAAAAATTGAGTGACAAATGAATAGGTGAATAATGGTGATACCTTAGTAAGGCAAACTGATATATTTTTTAGATACTTTAAAAAGTTAGTGAATATAAAATCACATTTAGAGTTCAACTTTAACTTTAAAAATATAAATACTTCAACAACAAAAAGAACACAGAGTCTTAGATGCTCCTGAAGTACCTATGATGTGCCAACCATTTTCAATTATTCTTGAAATTCTCCACAAGGAATATGGAATTATCATAAATTATCAGGCCACCACCTTACCATTCTCCTAATTTCTATCCAAATTCTTAAATCAAAGCAGATCACTGAAAAGAAAATTCAATAAGAAAACAAATCTAGTAAGGGAAGTATCATAATTACACAAGAACACTATAGGTAGAAAATGCAAAATTCAACTGAAAGAAAAAATAGCTTTAAACAAGAATCTCAGAAATTGCCCATTCATTTACAGACATTGTAAATATAGGACTAATGTGGTTCTTAATAACATCCACCAAACAAAAGAATGTAAGCCTATATTATAAAGAATAATGAACAGATATTCCACATTCAGAAAGAAAATAGACTAGTTTCATGTGAAGCAAAAAACATTTATTATGTTGCATAATAACGATCTTCACTTAGGACATTTTAAGGTGTTAGAATAAGTTACAAGAGAATTCATAATGAAAAATTGGAAGAAAATAAAAATTATAGTTTAATATGAGACATTGCTGTTTGCAAATATCTATTCAGGATAGCATTCAAAATGCAATGTTTATAGAAACATTCTTTATAATCTAGTATAAGAATTCTAAATACTCAATATAATCCCTTTTGTAAGTATGAATAAAACATAAATGCTATATGACTTAAAGCTCATGGAATCCTTTCTCTTTATGTTATTAAAAGTCAAGAATCTCCCTGTAGAACAGTTTTTAGGTGGCAGAAATGGTTTTCCTATGGTTGTATTCCTATTATGTGTGCATGTGTTTCACAGTATTTTTATGAAGATATACACTGTGATGACCACAGAGAACCAGCCTAGTTGATTGACAAGCATTATGGGTATCTGTGGCTAAGCTAGTAGGCAAAATAAATATAGACTTCAATAAACTTATTTATTCTTCATTAAATGAAATACCTTAAAAGTGAAATATTTAACATTATAATTCACATGCTGCTCAGATGTCTTTCTAATTTGTGTTTTTGCCCTAGGACTGGGATTTATAGTAACACTGCAATTGAATCTGTTTCCATTACATGTGGGGTTAACCTAGTTAGCCAAGTGGAGTCCGTCTTTCAGACATTGTCATTGAATCAATCCTACAATCAACAAAAACCTATCACCCACTGTTCCAAGCACCATGCTAGATGTCTTATTAGTCTTAACATTCTATTTCTGTTTCAAAAATGCATTTGCTCTCCAATTGTGCTAGTCTCCTGTACCTTGTCTCGATTTGTTGTCAGTTGCTTTGCTAGATAATTAAGGAGTTGCATAAAGTATTTGGATGTCAAATCCAGAAGATCATGGAAGTCATTGTTTTGTTAAAATGTAAACATGATTAGATTTTTAGCAAATGTGTTTGGAACTTCTAATTAGTTACTTTAATGTTTTAATATTAAATAAAATGAGGTTGGAGCTTTGACTAGAGAAGATTCTATTTGCCTGATCTAAATCAAGTATTTTCTTTGGTTTTCATTTAATAATTCCATCAAAACTAACCTCAAATATCTTGTAATTACTTTTCTGTAATCATTCTGTATGTGGTCTTAATTTTTTATATCAATAATACTATATTTGATGGTAAGCTAGTGTGATAATTTTCCTAAATACACATCAGATAATACAGAGACTGTTAGGAAAAGGACTATTTCTTTGAAGTATGAGATAATCTTGTTGGCTGATTCATAATTAAATTGCCAGTCAAAAAATCATCAATCATGGCCAAGTCTTGTTAAGTAGTAACAGAAAGAATAATATACACAATACTTCAAATACTTTCAACATTAAAAAATGAAGTATAAATTATTGTTGTTGATATGGGTCTCCTCATTCAGCTCCCAGCTTATTGCCTAATCTTTAGCTTTTCAAATAATTTGGGATTGCACTGTATAATCACATATAGAAAGGTCATTGCAAGGTCTTTATTTCTTTACAATATTTACTTGAATTCTGCCCTATGAAAGAGTTATCATCAACTTGGATTTTAAAAAAATGGAAAACACTTTGGAAAGAGTAAGCACAGGATAGGTACTTACTGGGCTAAAGAGGATCGTTTAGATATGCTAATGTAAGGGGATGCAGACTGAACAGCATTTACAGCTTGCAGCACTTTTCCTTTTATACATGTCATCACCAGCTTGAAATTTTACATAAAAACAAGATTGTTCCGGACAAGATCAATTGTTTCTGCATTAAGAAAATAGAAACATTTAAAAAGGAGAATAGAGCAACTTAAAATACTATAATAAAAATTAAAAAATAGAAGGAAAAGTAAGACTTGAAATCAGCTTGTCTTACAAAGCAATAACAATGCATACTTATAAAGCTAGAATGACAGTAATTATTTTGAGGGAAAGAATAAGCTCATTTCTAGAGGTGAAAATCATTATGGATTTACTTATTAGTTTAGTTCGACCTCTAAGAATCTGTTTTTATATAGCTGACTTTGTAAATTTACTCAGGTTCATGTATTCTTCATTTACCGTATGTTCACAATTATACTTAAAGTTTAAGTATAATTAGAGCTCCAGGGTCAATTCAGGGTCAGATGAAAACCGAGCTAACAAAAATGATTACTTCAGCAGGGTTTGGTTTGTATACTGTTTATTCTTTTCTAAATCAGGAGGTACTGTGGCAGAGTTCTAGTCAGCAAAATTTGGACTCTGCAATGGTAAAACTTTCTCTTACATCTTACCACACATTCCAAAGTTTGATTCAAATGGGACTGAGCTAATTTTCTGAGAAGGCAATTTCTACAAGTAAAAAAACCCTATGAATTCAAACATCAGTCTTTGGTTACATTCACCTTACCATGAGAAAAATCTCTTTAGAGTCTATGTTTCCACTATTATGATTAATTCATAAATTAATCATAATTCATGAGATTACATAAACATAGAAAATAAAATGAAAGTAGAAGAGCAAAAATAATTCCTTTCAACAATCTTAAAATTCTATTTGAACTCAGATCCTTATATAAGTCCAAGGACGATTTTCATCATGGTAAATGTAACAATCACCATTTCACTTCTATAATTCTTGTTCTACAATATCCAATAGTCATTAAACATGGCTATGTGACAATATCAAAATATTTTTGTACTGATTATTTAGTCCAATCATTTTGTTTGGTAAAGGAAGAACTTGAAAACCAGAAGAACTGACTTTCCTAGTGTCACACATGTAATTCTAATGTTAAAATGTGATAAGAACCTGTGCCTCTTGATTTCTACATGAAAATTCATTTCCCTATTGTCTCTCAACAGTGTTTTGAGTTCTTAGTTTGCTTGTAGATTTGACATATGAATTCCTCCCGGGGTAACACAAAGAAGTAATTCTTTGAAAACAATAAAGTGAATTCTTGGTCTGGGAGCTAGTCAAGTCTATGCCAGATAGCCAGATAGTTGGTCACAAAAAAACCTCTGTAAGGCTAACATTGCTCCAAAATATGATGCTTGGTTGAAGGCCCATTAGGTTTTGTGCCTATGATTTCAGTTCCCAGTTAAAAATGTTATTTGATAATTGATAAACTCCAAAAATGTATCTGTGTGTAATTTACCAAAATTTTATATTTTCTCATATAATTCATATACAAACACATTCCTAGAATTTTTAAAACAGAATAGTAAATAAGTGTATAGGATGTTCCTCTTTGCCAGAAAATTTAAAAATATGTATTAGCCATATATCCAAAAGCTGCTCCCATGACATCATTCCCTTTGCTTTTCAAATTAGAAGCATAACAACTCCAATAACATAGTGAAGAAGTACAACCCCAGCAAGTCAGAGGCTGTAATTTTACTACTGGTTCTGTGATACCCCAGAAATACTTCCCCATGTCTTTCTGGAATTTTTCCTGTATTTTCATGCAATCGTGATTTGTTGCTAAAATAAGGGAGCAAAAGGACAAACAATACTGCTCTGTTACCGCATCAGATACGTATTGCCATACTGCTTACCCCAGACTAGAAAGAAATATGAAACAGAAAGCTGAATATACATTATTTAGAGATTCTAACTTATAGTAAGTGTGTGTGTATATATATATATATCTCCTTTTATATGTTCATGTTCATGCACAGGTTCTTATCACATTTTAACATTAGGATTACAAGTGACTCTAGGTAAGTCAGTTCTTCTGGTTTTCAAGTTCTTCCTTCACCAAACAAAATGATTGGACTAAATAATCAGTACAAAAATATTTTGATATTGTCACATAGCCATGTTTAATGGTTATTAGATATTGTAGAACAAGAATTATAGAAGTGAAATGGTGATTGCTACATTTACCATGATGAATAATCATATCCTTGGACTTACATAAGGATTTGAGTTTAAATAAAATTTTAAGATTGTTGAAAGAAATTATTTTTGCTCTTCTACTTTTATATGTTCATGCATATATATATATTTATATGTTCATGCATATATATGTTCATGCATATATATGCTATATATGTGTTCATGCATATATATATATGTATATGCATATATATATATATGCATGAACATATAAAAGGAGATATTGCAGACAAGAAGTGCAATGAAGCCTGAAAATTTCCTGGGCTTGGGATTAAAAAAAGTGAATATCAATTAAATCAAAAGATTCTGGCATTATTTTATTTGGAAGAGATCACTCTCTCTGTCTTCAAAACAGGTACATTCTGTATTGAAATAGCATTAACTCTGTTTAGATAAATACCAGTATTTTTAGCCCCTGGATATAAAAAAATTATTTTTACTATCCATCAAAATTTTGGAGTTCACAGCTCATGGTTTCCCAGGGCATGTATTACTTTCTTATATTATACATTTTCAACACCCTTACTCCAAAATAATCAATCATCACTTGGAATTTTCTGAAAGTAGAAAGGATATTATACTACCATATTTCAAATTAGTATCTAGGATTCTTATAGGATCTATCTGTATTTACAGATTGATTCTTTGACCCAAAATGAAAAAAATCTTTGAATAGTGATGCCTAGAGACAAGTCTTTTTGGCATGATAATTTTTAAGAATAATATAGTATCTGTTGAAAAGTAGTAATGCAAGACTTTATTATATATACTGGCTGGAAAGGGTAAGGGGACAGGGAGAGGTTGGTTAATATATACAAAATTACAGCTAGATTGGAGGAATATGTTCTAGCATTCAATACCATTGTAGAGTGACCATGGTTAACAATAATTTAGTGTGTATTTTCAAATAGCTAGAAAAGGATTTTGAATTTTTTCAACACAAAGAAATAATAAATGTGTAAGTTACCATTACCTTACCTTATACTAATTACCCTGATTTGATCATTACACATTGTATATATATATTGAAATATCACACTGTAACCCATTAATATGCATAATGTAGCAATTAAACATCTTTAGGAAGTTCAAGACTTTATGAATCAAATGAGATAGAGCAGTTTCACATATTAGCAAGGAAGCACACAGTGAAGAACAAATCTGTAATTTAAGAAAAGCAAAGTGGTTTGACGCAAGTCTATAAAGCATTGCATGGTAATGTGCTGACTCTCTAGGCTGGATATCTGTCCTTTTTTTTCAATGCCACCTTTCTCATCACCTTTTTTTTTTTTCATCCTTTCCCATTCACTAGAACAAGTTGCCTTCATGCACTGATTATAAAAGTTCTTTATCTCTCTGTCTTCACAGGTTCACACACTGTCTGCTATGTGATCATAAATCTTCCCTCAATGAATGAAAGCATTGGACGAAACTGGATCTGGTGGGTAGAAATGGGTAAGAATAATGAGATAGTTCAACAAATGGCCTGGATACAAGACCAATTCAAATGAAGATAAAGAACTTAGAAAAAAAAAAAGAACTTTTCCAATATTCCAGTTCTCCAATAAAAAATTTTCTGAATACCAGCAATAAAACATTATAATAAAAAAATCTTGTCCATAATTCTACATCAATATAAAATAGAAGAACATTATGTAAGGCCTGAATGAAGAAAATAAAATAAAATAAAATTCTGTTAATATAAAAATCTTGAGTCAGTGAAGAAGCAAGTAGTGTTTGTGAATAATATGACTTGAAGATGTAAAAATTTCTGTTATTCTAATATTTATGTAATTCATTTAACTACAATAATAATCTCAAAATGTTCCTTTTAGAAAACTAAAAACAGGTACTTCTAAAATTTTTGTTGAATAAGAAAGAGGTAAAAATAACTAAATAGTTTTGAATAGAAGAGTAAAAATTAAAATTTTCTCTAGATATTAAAATATATTCAACCGCTGCCATAGTTAAAGGAGAGTGGAACTTACATAAGAATTGACAGGCAGATTAAAACAAATAAAAAGAGTAAAGAGAAACACTGTTATCTTTATCTCAATGGTAAAGTGAGATATAGTCCTAAGAATTTAGGAATATGAATGTTGCTCTCAGAGACTGAATTGTGATATCAACACATTAACGCATTATGCATTAAAAACCACCATAAAGAAATCATACAATTTTGTACATTTTAAAGCAGCAATAGCCTAATTTAAAAAAAATCATTTTTTAAACTAACTCAGCAAGTCATACGGTCCCCACCAATCTTCATTTGTTATTCTGAACTATGTGCCAGTCTGTCTTACAGAAACAGTATGCATTGCCCCTAGACACTGAGTGTGTGGTCATCATGGCAGTATTGATTCTCATTGTAAATGAATCCACTGGCTTAGATACATCAATGCTAAGAGAAAACTCTATTTTTTTAACTTTTATTTTAAGTTCAAAGTACAAGTGCAGGTTAGTTACACAGGTAAACATGTGTCATTGGGGTTTACTGTACCTGTACAGATTATTTCATTACCCAGGTATTAAGCCTAGTATCCATTAGTTATTTTTTCTGATCCTCTTCCACTTCCCAGTTTCCAGCTACCACTTTTCCAATAGACCCCAGTGTGTGTTGTTCCCCTCTATGTGTCTATGTGTTCTCATCATTTAGCTCCCACTTATGACTGAGAACATGTGGGTTTTAGCTTTATGTTCCTGCATTAGTTTGCTAAGGATTATGGCCTCCACCTCCATTTATGTGCCTATATGGACATAATGTCATTCTTTTTTATGGATGTATAGTATTCCATGGTATATATATACCACATTTTATTTATTCAGTCTATAATTGATAAGTATTTAGGTTGATTCTACGTCTTTACTACTGTGACTAGTGTTGCAATGAACATACACATGCATGTGTCTCTATAACAGAATGATTTATATTCCTTATAACATACATACATTATTTTTATTTAAAAAATAAGGTCTTAATGTTTAAATATGTCAAGAATACACTGAATTCAATTTTTACTTATTTATCATATCTAATTGATTGTAAGACTTTTAATATCTTTATGCATTTGTAAAATTAAAATTTCTAAGGTCAAATTATTAAAATGCAGGGGAGACATTTAAACATTATTTAAGTATTTAAGGAACATTCATCCATTGTATCTTCTAGAGAGTCTGGTAAGTAGTTTTTATTCTATGAGTTGTGTGAGTTTTTTTTGGCAACTACATGAACCATTATAACTTAAGAGAATAAGAAAATTGATATCATGAGAGTGTGAAATTAATGTTTTAAGTAACTATGAATAATATCTTTACATAGAGCTTTGATAATCTAAAAATGGTGGAAAAATGTTGAAGTAAAAAAAAAAAAAGCAAAAAATATGTTAAGCCCTTAGTATTTAAGATTGATAGAATGTATTTATAATTATCAATTTATTGTTAAAAATAATTTTGCTAAAATATATAAAATTAAATATATTTCTATATAATATATGGAACATATAAACAAAGTTTAGTAAAAATTCAGAATCAAAAAATTTAAAATAGCTGATTATTAAATCAATTTTTAGATTACCTTATATCATGACAGTAAATGTTTAATAAATGTTTATTTAAAAATAAAAATAATGACTAGTATTTACTAAGTGCCCATTCTATGCCTACAACTATGATAATTATAATACATGTATTATCTTATTGTCCCATCACAAACCTAGGAATTAACAATATGGACCAATAATCCCTGACTAGGCCACCATCTAGTAATGATCAATTTAAATTTTAATCGGAATTGTCATCCTATCACTCCGAGAAAGTTTTGGGAATTCTGTTACAAAGACAAAAGTTATATTGATCAACGCTTGTTTAGAAAAGGGCATTAAATCCTAAATTTTAATGGTATTTTAACCTACTTCTGCACATTTAATATTTTGCCTTGTAAGTAGTTGTGTTAATGAAATTGACCACTATGAAAATATATCAAATTTTGTGAAGAACAAGAGAAGTACTTTGCAAATGTTGCTTGCTATTTTTGAAAGGTAACATTATTTTTATTAAATTATTATATAATTCTCACCTAGAATTAAACATGGTTCAATGCTCATTATTTTATAGAAGATTGAAATAATTTTCTTTTATAGATAGGTGAGAGTAAGTAGAAGAGAAAAATCTGAAATATCTATTTGGATGAACAAGCAAAGAAAGAAGTTAAAACCGCCTGTTTAAACAGAAAACTCTCAGTGTTCTCAAACCATCATTCCTGAGTGCAAATCTGTTGGCATTTGGAATTTTGGGCAATACACTATGCAACTTGTTTATAAATGGTTTCTATGGCACAACCTACATACCATCCAAAACCTCCATACACTTGGAATTGAGCAAGAGATCTCATGAGACTTCACACTCAATTACAGAATACTCTGAAGGGTGCATTGATGCTGGTTTTCTCAATTAATTATAGCAAGTGTCAACATGGACAGCTTACAGCAGTTAATTAAATTTGACAGGTTAACTTGAGAGCCCTTTTCACTGAATGCAACAGGGAGCTGGACAAGCAAAAGGGCTATCCAAAACAGAAATAGAAGACTCTAAAACAACAACAACTACAACAACAACAAAATAGCAATGAAATCAGCATTAGGTAGTTTGGAAATCTTTATTTCCAAAAAAGAGAACGATTGGACAATTAGTGAGATACCATTTCATTATTTTTATATTCTATTAGACTGTCCAATTTGCTTCTATTTTATAAATTTCTGTACAAAGACTTGTAATTTTGAGACTATCAAGTTATTTTAATAACTGCACAAAATTAAAATATATTGCTCTTCCATCCTTCCTACTGGACACATGCAAAAGCCATAGGCACACAATTTTAAGTTCAAAGTTAATTTCATTTTTTTATTCACCCCACTTTAAAATTGTCTCCTTCTGTATTCCTGATGCTCATAAAACATTAACAAAAGAATAGTCAATCTAATTCCAAATTTCATCTTTGACATTTTTTTTCTTTCACAAGCCTTTCACTAACACCATTCAGTAATTCCCATTGCTTCTATTGCTCAAGTATCTCTAGAATCCATTCTAAACTCATTGCCATTTCTCTAATTCAGACCCTCATTATATTACCTTATTTAATAATAATTCATTTTTCTAAAATCCTCTTGTTCTATATTCCTGTTTTCGTTTTCTGATCCTCTGTGTGTACCTGCCTTGAATCCATCCTCTCTAACAGTCTTAATGTGAATTACTTTCTGAAATGCAAATTTGACTGTTATTTCCACTGCTAGGAGAGTGACAGTCCAATTACTACATTGTTTAATTAATTAAATTTGAAATTTAAAGAGATACATATGGGTACATATAGACTACTGTATCGAATAGTACAGTTCAAGGAGGATCCCCTAAAAATGCAAAATAAAATATAAAAATTAAACTCGAATTTTAAAGAAACATACCACTTACTATGGTAAAGCAGAAAAAAAAGAGAGAAACACAAAATATACGGAGATAAATACTAAACAAATAACAAAATGGTAGATGCAAATTCAACCAGATCAACAACTATATATCTACAATGTTAGACATTTTGAGATCAGATTTTTTTAAAAGAGCTCAACAGTTATATGGTGTCTATAATATATGTACACTTCAGCGAGGAGGAGGCGGGTGGAGCCCGGCTCAAGGATCCAAGATGTCCAAATAGGAACAGCTCTGGAGTGCAGTTCCCAGTGAAAACAATGCATTTCCAAACAAGTTTTTACTGACCACAGACCAGGAGATTCCCAGGCTGAAAAGTGCCACAAAAAGTTTTAAGTTGAAAGCAAAATTATGAATAAAAGATATACAGTGTAAATAATAAGCATATGAAAGCTGGACTTCTTCAACAAAAACAAGTGAATTTTCAAGACTGGAAGATCATTAGGGATAAAGAAAACAATTTTACAAAGATAAAGAGAAATTTTTACAAATGAAGACATAACCATAAATGTGCATACTTTCAATAGCAAAGCTTCAAAATACATCAAGAGAACACCAACAGAACAAATAAGAGAAAGAGACGATCTGTAATCATACTTAGATATTTTAATACCTATGTTTTAGTAATAGGATAGAAAATAAAATTAATAAGGATATAGGAGTTTTGACCAATACCCTCACCCACCTTGACATAATAAATATTTTTTAAAATTTTTATATGCATATTTTCAAAGTGACACATAATTGTACATATTGATGGGGGTATAATGTGATATTTTGATACATGTATACAATGAGTAATGATCAAATTAGTGTAATTAGCATATCTATCACCTCAAAACTTTATCATTTTTTGTGGTAAGAACATTCAAAATCCTCTCTTCTAGCTATTTGAAAGAAATAAAATAATTATTGTATACTATATTCACTCTACAGTTCTATAGAACACTCGAACTATTCCTCCAACTAAGCTATAATTTTGTATCCATAACCAACTTTCCTACACACTCTTCTCAGCCATTGGTAACCACTATTCCACTATCTACTTCTATGAGATCAACTTTAAGTTTCTACATAGGACTGAGAACATATGGTATTGATCTTTCCATGCCTGACTTATTGCACTTAACATAATGGCCTCCAGGTCCATCCATTTTGCTACAAATGACAAGACTTCATTATTTTTATGGCTGAATAGTGTATATATACCACATTTTCTTTATCCATTCATGTTTTGATGGACATTAGGCTGACTGCATATCTTGGCTATTGTTAATAGTTCTGTAATAATCATGGGCGTGCAGGTATCTCTTTGACAAATTTCTTTTCCTTTGCATGCATACCCAATAATAGAATTGAAGGATCATGCGGCAATTCTATTTTTTTTTTTTTTGAGAGGGAGTCTCGCTCTGTTGACCGGCTGGAGTGCAGTGATGATTTGGCTCACTGCAACCACCACCTCCCAGGTTCAAGCGATTACTCCTGCCTTAGCCTCCCAAATAGCTGGGACTACAGGCTTACACCACCATGACCTGCTAATTTTTGTATTTTTGGTAGAGGCAGGGATTTACCATATTGGCCAGGTGATCTCTTGACCTCATGATCCCCCTGCCTTGGCTTCCCAAAGTACCAGGATTACAGGCCTAAGCCACTGCTCCCGGCCTATTTTTATCTTCTTAATGAATATCCACAGGAATTTATGTTCCCAAAAATCACGTATAAGAGTTCCTTTTTCTCTGCATCCTCACCACCATTTTTTAAAAATAACAGTCATTCTAACCAGGGTGAGATGATATCTCATTGATTTGCTTTTTCTCCCATTGATTATTGATGTTGAACATGTTTTCATGTAGTTGACATTTGTATGTTTTCCTCTGAGAAGTGTCTATTCATATCATTTGAGCATTTTGATCAATTTTTATTCTTATTTTTTTGCTGTCGAGTTGTTTAACTTTCATGCTTGGACATAATAATTAATAGATGCATAAGCTCACTTTTAAGTACCTACGTTACTTTTAAGAACAACGTCTGATTGAATCCACACCACAAACCCTCCTATCCCATCTCTGACTTTTTTCTATCAACCCAGATAAACGTACTCTCACCAAACCCCAAAAACAAGAGACTAAATGCAACCTAGTCAGAACCCAGAGATCATATTTTAACCGTGAGTATACCAACAGCCACCCCTTGATTGATGCTATTTTCCTAAAAATCATTAATCCCTCCTACTAAATTAGAACTCCATTTTGAATAAACACAACAACTAAAATTTCACCCTAATACTATAATAATACCTTGAATATGTCCCTCTAAAAGTACTACCCCATGCCTCACATTCTAAATCAATCATATCCTAGTTTTAAATAACCCTCTCAACCAAACCTCTGTCAGTTCAACATTTATGGCCCTGAGTTCCCAGATCCATAGATAGTTCTTTATATTTATTTCTCTTCTTCTCATATTTTAACTTTATACTTGCATAGTTACATAGTTGATGTAGCTTAACTGTTCAAAGCAAGACACTGAAAATGTCTAGATGGGAATGCACAACCCCATAAACAAATAGGTTTGGTCCTGGCCTTTCTATTACATTTTAGTGGAATTATCCAGGCAAGCATCCCCACCCTAGTGAAAATGTCCTCTAGATCACCCAGATCAAAAGGAGCAGGTATCAAGCATACACAAATGCAAGTCAAACACTGTGCTCAGCCACACCCACAGGAAACAGCAGTGATAAACCTTTAACAATAAAGGAAAGTTTAAGCTATACTAATTCATAGAGTTGGTCAATTTCCTGCTAGCCACTGCAGCCATACAATTAACCCAAGTAATAGAACTCGGCATAAAGAGTGTTTAAGGTCTGCCCTCAATAAAGCTAGCCTCCATATAAGTTGTAAAAAACTCCAGCTGAAATAAAGTACACCACAAAAGTGGCTTTAATATACTGAAGACACAATAGCTAAGACCCAAACTGGGATTAGATATCCCACTATGCTTAGCCCTAAACTCTAATTGTTATATTAACAAAATCATTCATCAGGATACTATAAGCAACAGCTTAAAACTCAAAGGATTTGGTGGTGCTTTATATCCCTCTAGAGGAGCCCGTTCTATAATCAATAAACCCCGATACACCTCACCACCTCTTGCCCCAGCCTATATACCGCCATCTTCAGCAAACCCTAAAAAGGTCATAAGTAAACATAAGTACATACATAAAAATGTTAGGTCAAGGTGCAGTTCATGAGCTGGCAAGAAATGGGCTACATTTTCTATCCCTAGAAAATCTCAAAACAGGCTTTATGAAATTTAAAGGCCCAAGGAGGATTTAGCAGTAAACCCAGAGCAGTGTGCTTGGTTGAATAAGGCCGTGAAGCACGCACACACCGCCTTTCACTCTCCTCAAATATTCTTCTAGAAATTATTATTCTGAAAACTCTCTACGTACATATAGAGGAGATAAGTCATAACATGGTAAGCGTACTGGAAAGTGTGCTTGGACAAACCAAAGCGTAGCTTAACCTAAACCATCGGCTTACACCTGGAAGATTTCATCACAACTTGATCACTTTGAGCTAACTCTAGCCCTAAATTTCACTAAAAAATGATATTAAATTATCTTAAACCATATACCTTAAACAAAAGTATAGATGATAGAATTTTCACCCTGACACAATAGACATAGTACCGTAAGGGAAAGATGAAAGAACTAAATCAAGCATTAAGAAGCAAAGACAAACCCTTTTACCTTCTGCATAATGTATTAACTAGAAATACTTTACATAGAGAACCATAGCCAAATCCGCCAAAACCAGACAAGCTATTCAAGGATAGCTGAAAGAGCATACCCATCTATGTGGCAAAATACTGGGAAGATTCACGAGTAGCAGTGACAAACCTACTGAGCCTGGTGACAGCTGGTTGTCCAAGACAGAATCTTAGTTCAATTGTAAACTTACCTACAGAATTACTTAATCTCCCTGTAAGTTTAACTGTAAGTCTAAACAGGGACAGCTCTTTAGACCCTAGGAAACAACCTTTCTACAGTGATTAAAAAATATTATTATCATAGTTGGCCCCAAAGCAGCCACCAATTAAGAAAGCATTCAAGCTCAACATATAACTATTTTTAATCCTACTCACTTTACTGAACTCCTAACATCACATCGGACTAATCTCTCACTTGATAGAAGCAATAATGTTAATATGAGTAACATGAAAATATTCTCCATTGCATAAGCTTACATCAGACTGGAATATACACTGACAGTTAAAAGACTAATATTAATATACTATATAGTAAGCACCCTATTATTTATACTGTTAATCCAACACAGGCATGTTCTAAAAAAAGATTACAAAAAGTAAAGGGAATTCGGCAAATCTTACCCCACCTGTTTACCAAAAACATCACCTCTAGCATTACTAGTATTAAAGGCACTGCCTGCCCAGTGATGTATGCTCAACAGCCACAGTATCCTGGCAGTGCAAAGGTAGCATAATCACTTGTTCCATAAATAGGGACTTGTATGAATGGCCACACGAGTGTTCAGCTGTCTCTTACTTTTAATCAGTAAAATTAACCTATCTGTGAAGAGGCAGATATAAACAAGTAAGACGAGAAGACCCTATGGAACTTCAATTCATTAATGCAAATAAAAACTCAAAAAGCCTCCAGGCTCTAGCCCACTATCTCTGCATTAAAAATTTTGGTTGGGTTAACCTCGGAGCATAATTCAACCTCCAAACAACCTAAACTAAGACTGCACTAGTCTAAGTGAATTAACATACATTGACTCAATAATTTAATCAAGGGAACAAGTTACCCTAGGGATAACAGTGCAATCCTATTCTAGAGTCCATATTGACAATAGAGTTTATGACCTTGATGTTGGATTAGGACATCATAATGGTGTAACCACTATTAAGGGTTCATTTGTTCAACAATTAAAGTCCTACGTGATCTGAGTTCAGACTGAAGTCATCCACTTCAGTTTCTATTTAATATTTCTCCCAGTTAGAAAGGATAAGAGGAATAGGGCCCACTTCATAAAGGACGCTTGCCTCATAGATGACATCATCTCAATCTAACAAACCATTATTTACCTTATCCAAGAACAGGGTTTGTTAAGATGGCAGAGCCCAGCAATTGCATAAAACTTTATAATCAGAGGTTCAACTCGTCTTCTAAACATGCCTATAATTAACCACCTCCTACTTATAATTCCCGCTCTAATTGCTATAGCATTTCTTATACTCACTGAACAAAAACTCTTAGGTTATATACAGCCACGCAAAGGACCTAACATTGTAGGCCCCTACGGAATGCTTCAATCATTTGCTGACGCAATAAAATGTTTCACCAAAGAACGCTTATGACCCTTAACATCTACTATAACCCTTTGTGTTATCACTCCAACCCTGGCCCTTTCTATTGCTCTCCTCTTGTGAATCCCCCACCCTATACCAGATCCCCTAATTAATTTTAATACAGGCCTCCTGTTTATACTAGTTACATCAAGCCTAGCCAGCAAATACTTAGAGGATGATGGATATTATGGATGCTAGAGTGAAATGTATGTTTAAAGTCATAAGAGTAACTATAATAAATATTGATAGTATTATGCCTTCTAGGCATAATGGGGATGATATTAGGTGAGATAGATGGCCTAATACTCCCAGTAGTGACATGGTGTATGGTAATTAATAGTAATCTAAATAGAGGGCATTTGGTAAATATGGTCTATCATAATCTAATGAGTCAAAATCATTTGAGTTAAACTATTTACCAATTCAACTCAGTCTAATCCTTTTTGGGTTCATTCATAAGCCAAGCCTAGGATCAAAATGATACTTAGCATATTACTTGTAGTGATTATTAGTGTCAGGTTATTTGTTTGAATGGTCCATGGCAGAAGTAGTAGCAAAGCAATTTTTAAGTCAAAAAAGAAGAATGTGATGGCAACTAGAAAAATTTTTATGGAAAAGGGAAGGTGAGCAGAAGTTACTGGGTCAGATCCACATTCATAGGGGTTATATTTTTCTGTGTAAATATTAAGTTGTGGAAGTCAAAATGTAATATTGATTAATAATAGGGCCAATAAAGCATCAGTTATTAGGGCTAATGTCAGGTTAATTACTCTCTTTTGGATGTATGGAAACTAATTGAATGGAAGTCAATGGTACTATCTATACTAAAAGTAGAATCCTCATCAGTAGTTAGAGATGTATAAGAATAGTCATCCTACATCTATGAAGTGTCAATATCTACCAATTCTGGATATTAACCAATTATCAGATGAATAGTTTGTAAATATTTTCTCCCATTCTTCAGGTTGTCTCTTAGCTGAATTGACTGCTTTTTTTGTTGTGTAGAACATTTTTAGTTTAATATAATCCCACTATTTTTGCCTTTGTCACCCATGGTTTTCAGGTCTTAACCATAAAATCCTTGCTATGATCAGTATTTTAAAGCATTTCACTTATGTTTTATTCCAGTAGTTCCATAGTTTCCAAGTATTTCATTTAGGTATTTAATGTATTTTGATTGGTTTTGTGTATGGTAAGAGATGGAGGGCTAGATTCGTTCTTCTGCATATGGATATCCAAGTTTCCCAGCACCATTTATTCAAGAGATTGTCCTTTACCCAATTTGTTTTTGACACCTTTATTGAAAAGCAGTTGGCTATAATATGTGGAAGTATTTCTGGGTTCTCTATTCTGTTCCATTGTTCTATATGTCTGTTTTTATGCCAATGTCATGCTGTTTTGACTACCATAGATGTGTAGCATAATTTGAAGTCAGGTAATGTGATGCCTCTAACAATGTTCTTTTTGCTCAAGATTGCTTTGGCTACTTAAGGCATTTTCCGGTTCCATATAAATTTTAGGATTTTTTTTCTATTTCTGTGAAGAATGTCTTTGGTATTTTTACAGGAATTGCATTGAATCTGTAGGTCATCTTGGTAGTATGGTCATTTTAACAAAATTTATGCTTCCAATCCATAAACATAGGATGTCTTTCTATTTGTGTGTGTGTGTGCTCTTCAACTTTTAAAACCAATATTTATAGTTTTCATTGTAAAGATCTCTCACCTCTTTGGAAAATTTCTTCCTGCATTATTTTATTTATTTTGTTTATAAATGGCAATGCTTTCCTGATATTTTTATCTACTAGTTCATTGTTGGTATATAGAAATGCTATAGTTTTTTGTATATTGATATCACATCCTGCAAATTTACTGAACTCATTTGTCAGATATAAGATATTTTTGATGGATCCTTTAGGTTTTTCTATTATACGATCATGTCAACTGCAAACAGAGACAATTTACTTCCTTTTTTCCAATTTCAATGTGTTGGAGTTCTTTCTCTTTCCTAGCTGCTCTGGTTGGTACTTTCAGTATTATGTTGACTAAGAGTGATAAATTTCTAGTTCTTAGAGTGAAAGCTTTCAACTTTTCTTCATTTATTCTGATGCTGGCTGTGAGCTTGTCATATATGGCCTTTATTGCATTTAGGTATGTTTCTTCTAAAGCTAATTTGTTGAGAGTTTTTATCATGAAGAAAGGTTGGATTTTATCAAATGCTTTTCCTGCATCTATTGAAATGATTAAATAATTTTTATTCTTTATTCTGTTGATATGATGTATCAATTTATTGATTTGTATATGCTGGGCCATTCCTGTATCCCTAGGATAAGTCCAACTTGATCATGGTGTATAATCTTTTTTTTATGTGCTATGGATTTGGTTTGCTGTTATTTTCTTTAGGATATTTGCACCTATCTATATTCACCAGAAATACTGACCTCTAGGTTTTATGCTGTTGTTGCTATTGGAGTGTCCTTTTCTGGTTTTGGTATCAGGGTAATGCTTGCCACATAGAATGAGTTAGGAAGAATTCTCTACCCTTCAATATTTTGAAATAATTTCCAAAAAATGTTGTTGGTTTTTTTCTAAATGTTAGGTAGAATTTGCCAGTAATGCCATCTTGTCCCAGGCTTTCCTTTGTTAGAATGCTTTTTCTTTTCCTTTTTACTGGTTCAATCTTATTAGTAATTATTGGTCTGTTCAAGTTGTCTATTTCTTCCAGGTTCAATCTTGGTAGGATGTATGTGTTCAGAAATTTATAAAATCCATCTAGGGTTTCCATTTTTATTTGGCATATAGTTGCTCATAATAGTCTATAACAATCCCTTGCAGTTCTGTGGTATCTGCTGTAATGTCTCACTTTTCATTTTAGATTTATTTGGTTCTTCTCTCTTTTTTCTTCCTTAGGTAGTCTAACTAACAGCTTGTTGATTTTATTTATCTTTTCAAAAAACAAATTTATTTTATTGATTGTATTATTTTTGTCTTTATCTTACTTTATCTTACTTCTGCTCTGACTTTTTCTTTCTTTCTTTTACTAATTTGGAGTCGGGTTTGTTTTCACTTTCCTAGTGTCTTGAGGTGCATCATTAAATTGTTTAAAACCTCTCTACATTATTGATGTAGGTCTTTATTAGTATAAACTTCCCTCTTAGTATGGCTTTTGTTGTATTTCATAGGTTTTAGTATGATGTGTTTCTGTTTTTATTAGTTTCAATAAATTTATTTACTTCCTTCTTAATTTCTTCCTTAACACACTGGTCGTTCAGGGGATTTTTTTAATTTTTATATATTTGTGCAGCATTCAAAAGTTTTGTTATTGATTTCCAGGTTTATTTTATTGTGGCCACAAAAATACTTGATAAAATTTTAATTTTTCTTAAATTTATTAATACTCTATTTTTTGGCCTAGTATGTGGTTTATCCTAAGAGATGTTCCATGTAGCAATGAGAAGAATGTGTCTTCTGTTGTTGCTGAATGGAATGTTCTGTAAATGTTTGTTAGGTCCCTTTTTTGTACTGCAGATTAAATCTTATGTTTCTTTGTTGCTTTTCTGCATAGATGATCTGTCAAATCCTGAGAGCAATCTTCTGTGAAAAGATTCTTCTAATGGGCATACCCTTGTATGCAACTTGATCCTTTTCTACTATTGTTAGAATTTCCTGTCCTTGACTTTTCACAGTTTAACTATAATGTGCCTCAGCAAGGATCATCTTAGGTTGAAACTATTTGGAATCTTTGAGCTTCCTGAATTTAGATGTCCTTGTATCTTCCAAGACTTGTGAAGTCTTCAGCTATTATTTCATTAGATAGGTTTTCCAAGCTTTTTCCCATCTCTTGTCTTGAAACTCTCCTAAAGGAAAAATTTGTTCACTTAATGGTGTCCCATAGTCCAATAGGCTTTCTTTATTCTATTGTATTCTTTTGCTTTTGATACGACTGGATTATTTTATAGAATTTTATTCATTGAATTCTTCAGCTTCAAAAATTTTACTTTGTTTTTTTGTATCTATCTCATTGTTGAATTGCTTATTTAGATGGTAAGTTGTTTTCCAGAATATGTTAAATTTTCCATCTGCATACTCTTATATTTTTCTGAGTTTTCGTAATATTTATTTTGAATTCCTTTTCAGGTAACTCATAAATTTCTATTTTTTCTCAAAGAATAACTGGGATAATTCTCAGTTAATAGAGAATTATTGTGCTTCTTTAGTGGTGTCACGCTTTCTTGCATTTTTATGTTTCTTGTATTCATATATTTGCCAGAATAGTTATATCTTCCAATTTTGTAGAGTAGTTTTTTTTGGGAAAAGACTTTTACCTGCAGATGTGTCCTAAGTTGTTGATTGGGTAGAGTAAAACCAATGGTTGACTTCATTTTGGGTGGGTGTCAGAGTGCAGTTTTGTGCAGTTTCTTCAGCTATAGTTACTGTCTGTGATACATGTGTATACTTCAGTGGCTTAGGCTGCTGAGGTTTGTGTGGTTGGTCTATCTATTTAGGTTATACTCTTCTGGGGGTGGAATGGCAGGCCAGTCCATGCTTTAGAGAAGCATGAGGCTTGTCAGCATGTTGCTTGGCTAAGGTACTCCCAATGTGGTAGGTGGGCACCAGGCTTTTATGTGCTCAGTGGAATCATGAGTTGGTTGGTTGGTAGCTTGTCTTAGGTGCTCTAATAGACATATAGAATACTTTATCAAACATGAAGAATACACATATTTTTCATGTGCATACGAAAAATGTTAATCCAGATAGAGCCATAAAATTTTTCTGAACAATTTCAAAACATTGAAATATTATAGTATATATTTTCTAGCCAGAGTAAAATTAAATTAAAAATAAATTACTACATCTATGGATACAAAATTCACTAAATATAAAAATTAATAACAGAATTTATAAAAAATAAAATGAACTCATTAAAAGATACAGTCAAAAAATGAAGTCACAAATTCATAGAAATTTATTTGTGAGACACATCTGATAAAAGATGAACCAAGAATAAACTGTTATTATGAATGTATTTAAAATTAAAAACAGGCAAAAAGTTTGAACAAATATTTTGTAAAGAAGATATATAAATTTTCATAAATAAATATACTTAATCATTGTTAGATATGAAAATCTGCTCCATATCATTACATCATTACTGAATAGGAATATATAATTTAAAGTTGGAAAGCATCATTCTCAGCAAACTAACACAAGAACAGAAAACCGAACGCTTCATGTTCTCACTTATAAGTGTAAGTTGAACAATGAGAACACATAGACACAGGGAGAGGAACCTCATACATGGGGGCCTGTTGGGAGGTGGGAGGCCAGAGGAGGGATAGCATTAGGAGAAATACGTACTGTAGCTGAAAAGATGATGGTTGCAGCCAACCACGATGGTACATGTATACCTATGTAACAAACCTGCATGTTCTACACATGTACCCCAAACTTAAAAGTACAAAAAAAAAGGCAAAAAAAAAAAAAAAAATCACAGTGAGACACCAGAACATCTAAAATGATTAACATAAAAACAATAGCATTAAATGTTGGCAAGAATGTGTAAGAACATCTCTTACATTGCTAATAGCATTGTACAGCATACAATCAATTTGAAAAAGAGTTTTCAATTTCTAATCAACTAAGACCCAGCAATATGAATGCTCAGTGTTTATCCAATGAAAGCAAAATGTATATATTCACAAAGGTGTATAAAAATGTTTGTATACTTTTTTCAAAACAGAATAAAACCAGAATCAGCACAATTATTACCAACAAGAGATAAACTAACACTTTAGTCATACAATTAAATATTAATAACAGAAATTAATAAATAAAAATGAATCACTGATACATGCAGCATTTACATCATAAAAAGACTCAAAAATATTTTGTTGGATAAAGAAAGCCAGACACTAAAAATAGATATAAACCCATTTATATAAAGTTTGAGGGGAGGCTAAACAAATCTGTTATGATATAAATTAAAAGAGTTGTTTCTGTGGTTGTTGGAAAGGAGACACAAGAGAACTTTCTGAGGTAATGGAAACACTTTATGCCTTGATTTTGATGATGTTTATTTGAATACACATGTATCAAATTCAGTATTTTATGCATTTCATTCTATGTAGATTTTGCCTCAATTCCAAAAAAATGAATTCTTAACACTATAATATTAAAGAAAATATTGGAATTAGCCCATAAAAACTTTCACATTTACTTGGAATAAAAGAAATGTATGCAATATCTGAAGAAATATATCATTTTAACCTACTTAATAGACAAATTTACATTAAATTAATGGTATAGTACATGTACATACTCTTTCTGAAAAACATGTACTCTGATTCAGTAATTCAACCTTTAAAAATAATAAATTATTCAGGAAAATTTTGATATTCATGTATATCAGTGTGGCATTTTTTTGTAATACTAAATTGTAAGCAACTGATATTTTCCAAAATAGAATTACTGCATCAATTAAATGGGTGGCAAATCATTTGTCTAGTCTTTAAAGACTAGGTTTTTAAAAGCTACATTTTATTATTATAATAAAATGCTCCTAGTACAATGTAAAACAGAAAAAAGTTCATAGTTTAAAAATATATTCAGTAATGTTACTACTTTTAAAAAATACACATTTAGATATGTTAAAAATTAAAAGCAACTGTAGTAAAACATTCGTCATGTGTCTTGGGTAATGGAATTACAGATTTTATATAATTTTCTATATGCTTTTGTGTTTTATGATTTTTTCAATAAATATTATCTTAATAAATGCTTATATGTATAGGCTATCTTAAATTATTACATTTTAAAAATGCTTTAGTTTATTATCTCTTGCTGAGATTCTCTTTAGAGCAAATACACTTTAGGAATTCATCACTGACAATTTTTTAGACAACCTGCTGTGATAATACATTGAATTAGAGCTTCCTGGGAGTCAGAAAGATATACGTAAATACACAAACAAATATTTTTTTATATATATATATATATGTATGTGGGTATGTGTATATATATGTGTGTGGGTGATGATATATATATACAGATGAATAGATATGATTCAGAAAGAGATACTAAGGTTTAAGAAAAAAAGTACCAAATTAAAAAGAATTAAATTAAAAGTAAAATGCCTATGAGTAAGTAATATATTTTGGATACTAACCCTTTATCAAATATATGTTTTGAAAATATTTTACCCCATTCCTTGGCTTGCCTGTTGTTGATTGCTTCCTTTGCTGTGCAGATGCTTTTCATTTTCAAACCCCTTCTGTTATTTTTGCTTTTAATATTCAAAATATATACAGAACTCATACAACTCAATAACAAAAAAGCCCACAAAAAACAAAAAACTCAAACAACCTGATTTTAGAATGGCAAATGACCTGAATACACATCTTTTCAACGAAGTAATTAAAATGGTCAACAAGTATGTGAAAAATTGCTAATACACTAAAGGGAAATGCAAATCTAACCACAATGAGATGTTGTCTCACACCTGCTAGGATAGCTATTATCAAAAAGACAAGAAAACAAATGTTGGTAAAGACATGGAAAAAAGGGACTCCTCACACACCACCGGTGGAATTGTAGATTGGTAAAGTCATTGTGTAAAACATTATTGAGGTACCTCAAAAAATTAAAAATAGAACTATTATATCTAGCAATTTCAATTCTGAATATATGTTTAAAGGTCATGAAATCAATATCTCAAAGACATATTTGCACCCCTATTTTGTTGTAGCATTATTCACAATAGCCAAGACTGGGAATAACCTAAGTGTCTGCTAACAAATAAATGGAAAAAGAAAATGTGGTATGTATATACAGTGGAATATTGTTAAACCATAAAAGGAAGGAAATTCTGTCATTTGCAACAACCTGGATCATTATACTAAGTAAAATAAGCCAGATACAAAAAGATAAATACCATATGATGTCACTTACATGTGAAAAGTAAAAAAATTAAACATAGAAACAGATTAGAATGGTGGCTGTCAGAGGTTGGGGGTTAGGGAAAAATGGAAAGATATTGGTCAAAGGGGTACAAAAATTCAGTTATAAGATGAATAAAATATAAGATTCTACTGTATAGTATGGTGACTTTAGCTAATAATAACATATTCTTTAATTGAAATTTCTGAGATAGTAAATTTTCAGGAAAGTTTCTTGCTATACACAGACACACACATATACATACACAAGGGTAACTGGGTGGTAATATAATGTGTTAACTAATTTTATTGTGATAATCACTTCAAAATGTATACATATATCAAATCATGTTGTATAACATGAATATATACAATTTTTATTTGTCAGTTATACCCCAATAAAACTGGAAAATAGTCAAATGTCTACGTTGACATATAAAGCAATAAGCACTCAATGAAAAATTTTCCTAACGATTACTTATAATTTAAATTTTCCTATTATGAAGTTGGCCTCCTTTTGTCATCTGAATATTCTGTGTATGGATATAAAATATTTTATTTTTAATGCAGAATTTAGTTTTGTATTCAAGAGGAATTATTTATAACAAATAACCTCCAGTTATTATTTAGAATTTTTTTTCTACTCACAGTAACATTTCTAGGTAGAACACAGAAAATAGTTTACCTTGAGCTGGTTTTTCCATTAGTGAATTAGTTACTTAGCATTCATTCTACTTGAACTGACAGCAAGAACCTTTTTTCTGGAATTATAAGAAAACTATTTTTTAAAAAACTTTCTATAACATACATAGGATCCATAAAACTTATTCACTGCCATGAACAACAAATATTTATATGATGTTCTAAGAAAGGAATGTGAAAAGGCAGATATTACTTATTTGTTATGAACTACAGATGGAGAGAGTTGTAAATTAGAATAATTAGGTGTAGAAATTGTATAAACAAATAATAGTTTACATTTAATGATCTTTGTGAAGACATTGTATAATCATAGTAACCTACGGTATTTAATAGAATTATTTGCATTAATTTGGAATGTGCTTTCAAAAATAAAACCTCAGTATTGATTGATTTACAAAATATTTAAGTGAACTTATAAATGAGAAATCCTAAGATGCATTTTCAACATAAAATTATCTGTTAGTAAAAACAGATAAAGACAACAGATCACTAGCGCTAAAATACAACAACTAATTTAATAGTGGAAAAAGCAATCAACAGGAATTGATTTTACTTAATATAAACTGGAAAATGTTATTTGTATTCGTTTATGCCAAATTTTTATGGCAGATTGGACAAACTGAAATTCTTCTCACTAAAAATTCTGATAAAATACATCATTTATTGTATTAGCACATGACTGAGCTCGTAAAGAAATAAATGGACGTTTCCAAGATCAGAAGTAAAAAAATTTCTAAGTCTGAGGCTACCATGGACCTTCGGTCAATCTGCAATTCTTCTGTATTAATGACTTCATACAGCACAGAAGGTAAATACTAGGCCTTGAAAAGCACTGGGAATTTGAACAAAAACTCGCATACAAGCTCTGGTAGATTGCATGTTGAACCTAAATTTTATACATTAGGCCATAAATATTTAAACAAATCACTCATGGGGATGAATGTGCTTCAAATGAAGCAGGACATTTAAAAATCTTAAGACCCTTTTTACATCTAAGTGCAACACA
Source organism: Aotus nancymaae (assembly GCF_030222135.1). NCBI lineage: Eukaryota > Metazoa > Chordata > Mammalia > Primates > Aotidae > Aotus > Aotus nancymaae. The sequence goes on along the minus strand of NW_026988476.1, from coordinate 16,617,380 downwards.
AATTAAACAAAATGGAAAAAAATGGCGAGAAATACAATCTACCAAAATTGACCCATAGCGATGAAAAGTTTAGAGAGGTAAACTTTCAGAGAAGTAAATTATTAATAAATGGACTTTCTCTCTCTCTCTCTCTCTCAAACACACACACACACACACACACACACACACACACACACAAACACATACACTTCACCAATTCACCAGGTCCAGATGTTTTTATAATCCTAAACTTCAAACGCCAGTCAATCCCGATGTTATATACATTCTTCCAGAAAATAAAAATGGTGAAAATCCTCAGATTTACATATTGAAGCAAATGTAGCGCTGATACCCATACTTGATAAATTTATAAAAAATGATATGAGAAAGTGGATAGGAAGCTAACCCATTTCACTTATAAATATCTCTATAAAAACCATAAATAAAATATTAGCATATATATTAGAGCAGTACATTGAGAATTTCTTACAGCAAAACCATGCATGTAGGATTTTACCCTAAGAATGCAAGAGTGAAAGGACAATTCTATATTAGGATATAAATTAATATAATTAATCATATTCATTGAAATAAAGATAATCATAAAATGCAACTCTCATCCTTGATTGAAAAAAAACAATAAAAGGAATTTACAGATACTTTATATGTGTATATTCAATTTATCCAATTTAATTAGAAAAGACATAAGAATTTGATACAGAAATTAGGGGAAAAAAGTAAAACTGCCCCTATTTCCATAAGAACTAATAATATATCTGAAGAATATTTGATAATCATAGAACTAACTCAAGGCAAATAATTCCCAAAGGAACCAGATATGCAATTAGCATAGTAGTGTTCATATACTCAAACAAAAACTAGTTAGGAGATAAAACAGAAGGGAAAACTCTTCTAACACTAGCAATATTCCAAAAATAAAAGAAAGAATAAACACTCAGGAATGAAATTAGCAAAAAAAAAAAAAAAAAAATGCAAAATCTATATAAGAAAAATCATAAAAAACCTCAAATGATATAAAAATAGTCTTAAGCAACTGAAAACACATTCTTTAGATGAAATGCATCGTCATATTGTGAGGTTAGAAAACAGCCCACAAGATCACTCTAACTCAGACACCGACTGAAGAGTTAGGGGTCCTCAAGACCACCTTTACTTTGCACATCAATTGCAAGTTTTGGGGTACTCAAGACCACCTTCAGCTTTGATAATTGACTAGAAGGACTCACAAAACTCACTGAAAGCTTTCAATACTCATAGTTATCATTTATTACAGAGAAAGGGCATGCATTAAATCAGCTAAGGGAAAAGACCCATGAAGCAGGGTCCAGAAAAGCTCCAAATACAGAGTTTTTAGTTGTCCCTTTACAGTAAAGTCATGTACAATATTACCACTGTGTTAATATTGCCAGGCATTAAATACTGCCAGCCAATGAAGTTCACCTGAGTCTTGGTGTCTATAATTTTTGTTGGAGGCTGACCTCGCACTTCAATCTTATATTGCATGACCCAATGTCCCCACCCTAAGTCACATCCTAAATCTGAAGGCAAAGGTCAGACCTGTTTTCAGACAAGGATGAATTGTTTACTATGCAAACGTATATGCCAATTTTTTCTAAATTAATTTATATATTTTGATATAATTCCAATAAAATATCAACATTCTTTATCTGGGATTAGGGAACAGTCAATTCTAAATTCTATGTGGAAAAATGGACATTCAAAAAATTCTAGAAAAATAAAAATGAAAGCAATGAGCACAGTTGACCTCTGACAAACATATAACACCCTTGATAGTACACTCTATGGTACAGTAGCCACCAGCCACAATTGTCTATGTAAGTTAAAATTTAAATTAACTAAAAGGAAATAAAATAAAATTTCAGTTTATCAACCATATTGGCCATATTTCAAGTGGCTGTCATTTTGCACAATACAGCTATTTAACATTTCCGTTATCTCAGCAAGTCTACTGGAGTATATCGCCCAAAGCTTCTATATTAAGCAATATTGCTTCAACACTAGAGAGAGGCAGGCACAAAATAGAAAGTCAAAGTAGACTGACCCACCCAGTAATATAGATATTTAATTTGTGTTAAAGATGAAATATCAATCCAACGCTGTAATAATATGTAATGAATGGTATAAATCAGTTGAGTAGCCATTTAGGACATTATAAAATTTGATCTGTACCTCAAATCATAGAGAATCAAAAGAATATATATACATACTATATACACACAGCATGGATAAATTCACCTGGGACCTGGATATGGGTTTTGACTTTCTTGCTGTGATGAAAAATCAAGATGTACTAAAAAATGATGGAATCAGACACCACTTAAACCAAATGATGAAAGTTAGCATAATCAATTTTGTACCAATTTCAGCACAAACTGAAATCATGTGCTTTTTAATGTAATGCACTGGGAAGTAGATGGCATCCTATAGGTCTTATCTATCAAAAATGCTTTATGTACATCCAAATATAACTAAATAATTTGAAAAATTTATATTGAGAAATATTCTACAAAATATTGGCAAAGATTCTAAAAAATGTAAACACCATAAAAATAAGGCTATACTTTTAGATTAAAGGAGATTAAAGAGACATGACTACTAAATATATTTTTGATCTTTGATTATACCAAATAAAAAGTGAAAATGATATAATAAACACTACTGAACTAAGAAAACTTCAGTGCATATACTAAATAATATTAATGAGTTAACTTACTTGAGTACTATAATTACACTGAAATTATATATTCTTAGGAGTTATATGCTGAAGTACTTAACAGTGAAAAATTTTTAGGTCTGTTCACTGAGTAATGGCTAAAGTAGTCATTTATCCATTGTATCGTTTAGACGTTTCTGTTCCAAATGGCCCCAAACTTAATGGCTTAGTGTAACAATCAATTAACTCACAAATTTCTAGTTGCCAATCAGGAAAAGGCTCAGATGAATGACTCTGCTTATCTTCCTGGGCTCAATCGTGATGGAGTCAGTCACCTGACAGTTCTTCTGGGAGTGGATGATCTGGGATCACTCACTGTATTCACATGCCTAGTGGTTTGTAGGCTATTGGTTTAAGGACCTTAATTATGCCCTACTTGGACTTTGTGAAGGTTAGCTAGAGCATATTCCTATCATAGCAGATTTCCAATAGGAAGAGAGACGTAGCTTCTAGGAGTTCACGATCTAGATTGAGGACCCACATGATGTCGCTTCTGCTGCATTCCATAGATCAAACAAGACCAAATACCATCCTAGATTCAAGCGGTTGGGAAACCAACCTTGCCATTGATATAAAGAGCTAGAAAGTATTTTGAATACACTTTATCTATATCTATCTATCTATCTATCTATCTATCTATCTATCTATCTATCTGTCTATCTATCTATCTATCAACCTATCTATCCATCTACATATTCATCCATTTATCTATTTATAGATACCTATATTGCACACTCTTAGCAATTTGCCAATCTGAGTAAAAAGTGTATGGTGGTTTACTATAAAGTTCTGTAGAATTAAAATAAAAAAATATTATTGGGAAAAATTAAAGATAAAAATATTTTGCCATCTTTTTTTTTCTGCTTACCTTCTTTTACTCCCTGTTCCTACATAAGACAAAACTATCCTGAAGTTTTGATTTTGAGGTTCCAGTGAATTCCTGTATAGAAGGGCCTACCCATGTACAAGATGTGATTTGCATGGATGAAATCTTCATATTACTTTCATTATTTTCCATGAAGAATGACCTCACTAATCTATTTATGTAAGATGTTTTTGGAGAGATTTCTATAATAATTTTGCTAATAATTTAAAATATTTCTATTTTCTATTGTAATATTTTTCCATATCAAAAAGATTCAGACAATCAATGAACTTGTTCTTTTTATCCTCAAAGTAAAATTAAATGTCTTCATGTTTACCTACAATTATCTGAGTTTTTTTCGGATGCTACTAAATTTAGTCCAAAAGTTTCTGAAATTTTAATTTATTACCATTATATACATTTCTATCTTCTATAAACTTGCATTTTCTATAATGGCAAAAGCAGAATTGATGTGGTTGTTACTAGATTAGTTACTATGCACTTGTCTCAGTTATTTATCTTAGCCATTACTTGGAAGTGTTTATATAATTTATATTCAACTATGTAGCAGTAGGTACTCTGTCTACTTAGTTATGTTAAAACTGTTGCCTGAATTTCATATCCTATATGCTCCAGCCTAGTGATGCAGGATTTTTCTCAGCCACTATGCCAACCAGGGACTTCCACAGCCAAAACTGCCCCCCTGCCACCCAGGCCTAACTCGGCCCCAGGCCTGTCACTGAAGGCACCCTGCCCACTTGGCCCACTTGTGGTATGGCCTGTACCTGCACTGGGTTGTTCCCAGCTCTTGCCTGCATTCAAGCAGAATGAGGATACAATTTCAAAAGTGAGGAGCCCAAGGAACAATTTTATTTAGTGACAGAACTGCTCTCAGTGGAGAGGGGACACGGAGGTGGTTCCTCACCCCCATAGTCAGGTGGGTTTCTCCTCCAGTGTGGCTGTATCCAAAATTTTTATGGACTCAGAACAGGGAATGCATGTTGATTGGTTTTGAGTATGCAAAAAAGGTTAAAACAATAATATCATACAAAGGTGGGCACAACTGTAGAAAACCAATTAGGAAAGGGTAGGTATATGTAAAATAGGTGAAGGGTGAGGATCAATCAGAGGAAAGCTTGCCAAATGGGAAGACAGGTTCTTAATTCATCTGTGGATTTGACTTGTAGCTTGGCTTTCAAGCTTTAACCTGTCTTGGTCTTGGAGCTGGGGTTTCATCAGAGACTGTCCCTATCTTCCTAGGCATTTGGCTGCTTCCAGTCACTGTCACTAGAGTTAGCCAAAATAAGAAATTGTTTCACATTTAGAAGACAGAAGTTAAGCAGCTACCATAACTCTTTGAAGGTGATTAAATTAAATGCTGTGACAGAAAGAGTGGGCTCTGTCTTGTGTTACTCTGTGTTCAGCTCTTCTCACTGCCAGCCCTGCGACTGAAAAGAAACTGAAGTCCACAATCAGATGTGTTTTGCTGAAGACTTTTAAAAGCAGGATTTATGCAATGTGGACAATTTGCCTAATCTTTTCCCTTCACTTCTGGGATGTTTCCATTTTATTTAGCAGCTGTATATTACCAGCTTCCCAGAATCCCCTGCAACTCCGGACTTTTTGCATAAATCATTATTTTAGTAGGACTGATTTGTGACTTTTCCCTGATCTCTCGAATCTCCCTTAGATTTTTTTTCTCCCTAGTTTCTCCCACAATTACATAAGATTTTATTCTTATAATAAATCTCTAATTTGTAATTCTCATGGCAGATCTAGCTTCTTATTTAAACTCTATTATTGCAATTCTTTTATAAACAATAATTAATGTCTCAGAGTCTTACACATTGGTTTGCAAGATTCTGTGCAATATAAAATTAAGGCAGTTCTAATTTTACATTTACCAGATTCCTTTAAAGTATGCTTATTCACACTGTATGCTATTTATATATGGCAAGAGTTGTAAAATTTTCCTTTCCATAAATCTAAGATGCAGTTTCAGCATAAAATTATGTAATTTAATGAATCTTATTCCAAGTACAATATGGGTTTGGAAACTTGCCTTTGTAAAACAAACAATTAATTAGAGAAATTTTCACTTGATAGTTAGAAAAGGAGTCAAAGTTCATTTTACAAAGGCTTAATAATTCTTTTTACTTTAGATAATTTAAACAAAAAAAGTCTTTTAGTGTTAAACCTAATTAATTTTTCCTCTTCTGCAGTATACATTCCTTGTAATTTTTCAAGGTCATAGTTAAAACACATTGAATAATACCGTTATCTCAACAGAGAACATAATAAATGGTAGATTTACACTTAAAAGCAAAAGCTCTGTTTTCAGTAAGGTAAGATTCAGCTCCCTTCTTTGTTTTTCAATTCCCAGTTCTTTGCAGTTTCCTCTCCTATAGGAGTATTCATTATCACAGGGAGGAAGTCTTGTCACATGCAGTGACAAATTGTTTCATTTATTTAAGATAGAATCTTTGTATTTCACTCCATATGCTAATACAAACACATCTTTACTGATTAGGAAAAGATAAAATCCTTACCCACTGGGAGCAGAAATTTCTGTGTTCACAGGCTTATAAGCAAACCACATACTGAGTTGCCAGTCCTGCTGCCTGAACAACAGTCTCTTTTTAATCAGTAAATCATTATGCCAATAACAGCATCAACAACAAAAACTTGTATGCTATTTTGAGGTTAGTTTCAAATCTTGCTCTGCACATTCACAAAGATTATCCCAGAGAAAAGCCCAACACCCAACTGACTCAAAAAAGAAGACTTTAAGAAGTCAAAGAAAAAGTATCATTTTTTCTCTAAACCAAGACTCAAGCCACTTGGCTTATGAATTTGCCAAACTAAGACTGTCAACTATTCTCCCACCAGTTGGTTACTAGTGGAAGGTATTTGAGTTACTGGTGGTGAATCCATCTGGGTTTACAGCAATCTCAATTCTTATCTGCTTCAGAAGAAAGAATTCGACTGAGGGGAGTAAGACAGAAAAAGAGGCTGAGGCAAGTTTCAGAGCAGAAGTGAAAGTTTATTAAAAAGTTTTAGTGCAGGAAAGAAAAGAAAGTGCACTTGGGAGAGAGCCAAATGGTCCACTTGAAGAGCAAGTGCTCTGTTTAACCTGGATCCTACAACTTTATAGGCTGGACCAACTCAGGTGTCTTGCCTGCCTTTCCCATGATTCTTACCTTAGGATGGGCTCCCTGTAAGTGCAGTGCCCTCCTTATCCTTGGGAAGTGAGCATGAGCAGTGTGTTTAGGAAGTAGTATGCATGCCCAGGCTTTCTTCCCTGTTCTGGTGCAGTGCCCCTGGAAGCTTGTACTCCACCATTCTCTCTCTTACTGCACATGCTTGAGCTTACTCACCCAATACCTGATATTTCACTGGAGGCCCTTCTTGCTTCTCCCTGGCATCTACATTCAGTTAACACCTTAATGTTAACAGCTGTGGATCAGCAGGAGATTGTCCTTCCATGGTGCCGGCTGCCAAATTACAATTTTTAGAGAGGCAATGTGAATCATATCATCACCTGATTGCCTGATATTTCTGATGGGTGGGTGGGGAGAGCCCTCTCCCGCCTTGATCATGTCTATCTAACTACCTATAACAAGCTTAATCTTGTCAAAATGTTGTTTCTCAAATATCACAAATGCAACCTATTAATATGACAAAGCTAAGTTTATTGCTTACCCTGGTAAGGCAGAAAACCACCTGACGAAGTTGGGGCAGTGTCTTGAAGAGTGATGTATAAGGCAAGATGTGGAACAGAATGGAAAAGAAGCAAAAATGATCATAATCAGTTTTGATATATCTGAGTTTATAAGTTACCTACTTCAGTCTAAGTTACACTCACATAAACATCACTTGAGATTTTTTTAAAAAATGAAACTATGGGAATAATGGCCTTCACATACCAAGATATGTGATAAAAGATGTAAAACCTTGCTGAGGTGTCTTTTTACTTACCCTTAACTATCTTCTTTATATGTCCTGGCAACTCCTTTATTAGCTTCTGGAGCTACCCATGCTGTTCTATGTCTATTCCAAAGTCCATAGCAGATCTTACTAGAAAGAGCTGCATGCCAATGTTATCTCTTTTTTATCAAACATAATAACCATTCCTTTAGAGTGATAGTGGCTAAGGAGAATTCAGCAGTGAATGGATTCCTAATTTCTCTTCCACACCTACCTCAAGTAGTCACCTGCCCTAGGAAATATTGGATCTTTCATTTGAATTAGATATCTCTCCTATGTTCTCTTATGACATTTATAATTATCCAGCATCAAATTTTACTATAACTATGTGTGTGTGTGTGTGTGTGTGTGTGTGTGTGTATGTCCATTATCAGTCTGTTACTTCTTAAGAGTAAATATGCCTAAGGAGGCTCTGTATCTATAATGTCGAGAAATGCTGGCTAAATGAATGAATGAATGAATGAATGAATGAATTCCTACTGAAATGTGAAATACAAACCTTTTCCTGAAAAACCTATTAATGAAAAATATCTCCAATATTTGAAAGGGAATGCAAAGTTCTCTGAACACATATACCTTCAGATGGCCTCCCGGAGCCAGAAAGTCTGAGGTAACAGAAAAACCATAAAAGGAGAAGAATAGCTCATGCAGTGCCCGATTAACCATCTTGCAACATTCTACTGAGGGACGGTGTTAAAGGAACTTCTCTGCCTGGATCCACTAGGCGAGGGGTTTTGTAGCTAGGGGGAGGCAGTGGGGGCAGGGGAGGCCTTAAGAAAGTATACTCCCCTGTCAGCAGACTCCGTCAAGGGTCAGCTAATACTAAAAGACAAATTTATTATGCAATCAGCAGCGGACATTAGAAGGAAGCTCCAGAAGCTGGCCCTGGGGCCAGAACAGAGTCTAGAATCATAACTAAATCTAGCAACCTTGGTGTTCAATAATAGAGACCAGGAGGAACAGGCTGAAAGGAACAGGAGGGACAAGAAAAAGGCCGCAACCCTACTCGTGGCCTTCAGGCAAGCAGATCCAAGGGGCTCAGAAAAGGGAAAGGCTTGGGTTAGCTGTCAGTCTGGCAGAGCTTGCTACCATTGCAGCCTACTGGGACACTTTAAGAAAGATTGTCCCCAGAAGAACAGACCACCTCCTCATCCCTACCCACTGTGCCAAGGGGATCACTGGAAGGCACACTGTCCCAGGGGACAAAGGTTCCCAGGGCCTGAGGTGACTAACCAGATGATCCAACAGTAGGACTGAGAATGCCCGGGGCAAGCACCAACAGAAGCCATCACCCTCACTGAGCCCTGGGTAAAGCTAACCACAGAGGGCCAGGAGGTCAATCTTCTCCTGGACACTGGTGCGGCCTTCTCAGTTTGGCTTTCCTGTCCTGGGTGGTTATCCTCCAAGTCAGTAACTATCCGAGGAATCCTAGGACAAGCAGTCTCCCGATACTTATTCCAGCCCCTAAGCTGTAACTGGGGAGATGTGCTCTTCCCCCATGCCTTCCTCATCATCCCAGAAAGTCCCACTCTCTTACTAGGGCAAGACCTGTTAGCCAGAGCAGGAACCATTATGTATATGAATGTCAGAGAGAAAATCCCTCTCTGCTGCCCATTATTTGAAGAAGAGATTAATCCTGAGGTTTGAGCAATGGGGGGACAATTTGGGTGGGCAAAGAATGCTTGCCCAATTCAAATAAGGCTAAAGGATCTTACCTCTTTTCCTTACCAAAGACAGTACCCCCTAAGACTGGAAGTCAAAAAAGGGCTACAGGATATTGTAAGAAACTTAAAAGCTCAGGGTCTAGTGAGGTCCTGTAACAGCCCTTGTAATATTCCAATTTTAGTAGTACAAAAACCGAATGGACAATGGAGGCTGGTGCAAGATCTCAGGGTTATTAGTGAAGCTGTGATCCCTTTATACTCAGCTGTACCCAACCCATACACCTTGTTCTCTCAAATACCAAGAGAGGCACAATGGTCTCGGACCTTAGGGATGCCTTTTACTGTGTTCCATTACATCCTGACTCCCAGTTTCTGTTCTCCTTTGAAGACCCTTTAGACCAGAATTCTCAGCTCACCTGGACAATGTTACCCCAGGACTTTCAAGATAGCCCCCACCTGTTTAGCCAGGCTCTAGCTCAGGACGTTAGTCATTTTTCACATCCAGGTACCCTGATTCCTTGATATTTGTATGACTTGCTTTTAACTGCTAACTCAGAAACCCAGTGTTAGCAGGCCATACAGGACCTCCTAAACTTTCTAGCCACCTGTGGATATAAGGTTTCCAAATCAAAAGCCCAACTTGGTAGGCCACAGATAAAATACCTAGGACTTGTCTTGTCTAAGGGTACTCAGGCCCTTGATGGAGAACGTCTCCAACCCATACTTGCCTTCCCCCATCCAAAACCTTTAAAACAGTTGCAGGGATTCTTAGGAATAACTGGTTTCTGCTGACTGTGGATTCCCAGATATGGTGAACTAGCCAAACCCCTATACACTCTGATTAAGGAAACCCAAAAAGCTAACACCCATCTAATACAATGGGACCACATAGCTGAGGCAGCCTTTCAGACCCTGAAGCAGGCACTACTGCAGGCTCCAGCTCTAAGCCTTCCTACAGGGAAGGATTTACACTGAATCTCAGATGCAGAGAGTTTCTTCTCCCTATATGTTATGGAAAAATCAGGAGTGGCACTGGGGGTTCTCACCCAGACTCAGGGTGAGACCATGCCACAAACAGTGGCATACCTAAGTAAGGAAACTGATGCAGTAACAAAAGGCTGGCCACACTGCTTGCGGGTGGTAGCCACGGTGGCTATATTGGTCTCAGAAGCTGTTAAAATAGTGCAAGGGAAATATCTGACTGTTGCAAGGGAAAGATCTAACTGTATGGGCTTCCCATGATGTAGCTGGAATTCTGGCCTCTAAAAGAGGCTTATGGTTGTCCGACAACCGCTTACTCAAATATCACGACTTAATGCTCGAAGGGTCTGTACTTCAGCTGTGCACATGTGGAGCCCTCAATCCAGCTACTTTTCTTCCTGAGGAAGAGGCAGACAGAGAACATAACTCTCAGCAGGTTCCCTTGGTATCTGGGTACAAGACCTCAGCGCCCCCAAAACACTTTCTCACCTTTTCAGTTTACACTTCCAGTTCTGCCTCAGCCAAGGAATTTTTTCCTCTGTGGCTCTTCCACCTAAATCTGTCTGCTTACCAACTGGACAGGCATCTGTACCTTAATTTTTCTTACTCCCAAAATTTAGTTTGCCAATGGAAATGAACACCTCCCTGTCCCCCTTGTAACTCCTACAGGACAAAAAAGAGTCATTCCATTAATCCCCTTGCTTCTAGGATTAAAAATTTCCACTGCTGCAATCAGGAGAGGTATAGCAGGCCTTACTCCTTCCATCACCACATTCCACAGTCTCTCTAATGATTTTTCCACCAGCATTTCAGACATAACTGAAATGCTGTCTGTTCTCCAAGCCCATGTTAATTCCGTAGCTGCAGTTGTCCTCCCAAATCGCTGAGGCCTTGATCTATTAACTGCTGAAAAAGGAGGACTCTGCCTATTCCTAAATGAAGATTGCTGCTTTTATCTAAACCAATCCGGCCTTGTATATGATGTCATCAAAAGACTTGAAGACAGGGCCCAAAAGCTCAATCATCAGGCAACTGATTATTCTGGACCTAGCTGGCCACTCTCTGTGTATCATGGCTCCTTCCATTAGCAGGCCCCTTAATATCTATCCTTCTCCTTCTCTTATTTGGACCTTGTCTTTTCCAACTAATCTCTCAATTCCTACAAAAACATATTCAAGCTACAAACAATCAGTCGACATGGCAAATGCTCCTTCTAACAACCCCACAATACACTCCTTGCCCCCAAATCTCTTGGCAATCTAAAATCTCTCCCATTTTCAGGTTTCCATGCCACCCCCATTCCTGCTCCAAGAATCCCTGAGAAAGGCCCCCTACCCCTCTGTACTGGCCCCAAAATTTCACTGTCCCCCGACTTTTTCTAGTTTTTACTTTTTTCCTTTATATTATTAATATAAAAAGGCAGGAATGCAAGGTTCTTTGAACTGGCTGCACCCTGGACTATACCATAGTCAAGCCATGGTGACTGCTGTGACCCACACGTACACCTCCAAATGGCCTCTCAGAGCCAGAAAGTAACAGAAAAACTGCAAAAGGAGAAGAATAGCTAGCTCCTGCAGTAACTGATTAACTGACCTTATGACACTCCATCATTATTCTGCCTCAATTGATGTCAACCTTGTAACACTGGACCCTGTGGCCTGATTAACTGACCTTACAACATTCTACCACTGTTCCTGCCTCAATTGATAGGTCAACCTTGTGACACTGTGACACCCCCCACAGGGCTTGCAAAAACCACCCTAAATTGTAACTTTCCATTGCCTACCCTCAACCTATAAAACCAGCTCGTATCCCACCAGGCTTTGCTGACTCTCTTTTTCGACTCAGCCCACTTGCACCAGAGTGAATAAACAGCCTTGTTACTCACACAAAGCCTGTTTAGGTGGTCTCTTCATTCAGAGAGTGCTTAACAAGGGGGAGCTTATAGCCAATGTTGCCAGATAATCTTAGATAATTTTATTTATATTAAAAGGAACATAAAAGGCATGATTTTCAAATTGTTAAAAGTAATTGTAATAAAAATAATAATCACATGTTAAAATTTTAATTATTATTTGAGAACAGAAAGACAAGATGGGAGTTGAAGATTTAAGATGACAAATTCAAAGGGGAAAGGAACCCTGAATTTAAAATTTCAAGTTAGGTATAACTGATCAACATTTAAAAAATGTTAATTACCGTAAAATGGTAAAACCAAAGCCTTTAGTGTATACATGTTCCCAACAAGTAAAAAAAAAAAATCACAATTTATAATTTTTCTACAAATTAACCTCAAAAGTCAAATGACTATAAAAGATGTGGACTTTTAAACACCTTTACTCAAAATCAAGTTGCAATCTCTCAGAGAACAGGAAAACTAGAAAGAAGTCTAATTTGAAAACTCTCTAGAACAAAGATATACAAACTTCTGCTCTATTATTACTAGCCTGCTAAAAGGTAGTAAACTCATTACAGAATGTAAATTACTTAATCTCTAAACATTCTATGTTGTTTGGCTGACATTTTCTTCCCAGAAAGACTTTGCCAATAAAGGTTTACTTCCTGCTGCGAGTTTCTTGTCTCATTTGAAACTAAATTCATCATGTACCAGGAGACCAGAGGACAGAGGTAGTAGTGTTTCTCAAGCATCTTTTGCCTACTCCATGTACGAGCATGCTATCATAAGTAGAATCAAACCAAAACCAAACTGTATCATAATCTTTCTTGTCCCTAAGAGCCACCTCAGATCTTTCAGGAGAAATCCAGGATAATTCTGTAGTGAGTTGACTGGTACCTCTAATAAAGATATGATCTAATCCCCTAATGTAACCTGCAAATATTACCTTACTTGAAAAAAAAGAGTCTTGGCAGATGCAGCAAAGTAAGAATTTGAGACAAAGGTATCATTCTGGATTGTCTTGGTAGGCCCTAAATCTAATGACAATTGTCCTTACAATTAGCCACAAAGTGTGTGCTAATTTGATATGGTAGCCTCAGGGAACTAATCCATCTATTCTTATATATTTTGTGGAATCTGAAAATCTGTGAAAATCATCAAAACAACTCTTAAGACTAGCCATGATAGACAACTATCACCAGTAGTATAAAAGACATGCTGATTTTGTGATGAATGTTCTGTTATGATTGATTAAATAAACCTTGACTTTACAGATTTGTTTTGTTTATTTCTTTGTGACATTGATCTCTGACTGCTACCCAAAGAACATTTCCATTATTACTGAATTCTCATACTGAATTCAAACACTAAGAACTATTATCAGAATTGGCCACACTGAAATCTGATGAATTAGGCTGAAACATATACTTACATTTTTTTTAAAAAATTATACTTTTAAGTTCTGGGATACATATGCAGAACATGTAGGTTTGTTACATAGGTAAACATATGCCATGGTGGTTTGCAGCACCCATTGACCCATCATCTACATTATATATTTCTCCTAATGCTATCTCTCCCCTAAACTCCCACCCCCTGACATGTCCCAGTTTGGGTGATATTCCCCTACCAGTGTCCATGTGCTCTCATTGTTCAACTCCACTTATGAGTGAGAACATGTGGTGTTTGGTTTTCTGTTCCTGTAATAGTTTGCTGAGAATGATGGTTTCAAGCTTCATCCATGTCCCTGTAAAGGACATGAACTCATTCTTTTTTATGGCTGCATAGTATTCCACAGTGTATATGTGCCACGTTTTCTTTATCTAATCTATCATTGCTGGGCATTTGGGTTGGTTCCAAGTCTCTGTTATTATGAACAGTGCTGCAATATATATACATGTGCATGTATATTTATAGTAGAATGATTTATAAACCTTTGGGTATATAACAGGTAATAGGATTGTTGGGTCAAATGATATTTCTGGTTCTAGATCCCTGAGGAATTGATACACTGTCTTCTACAATGGTTGAACTAATTTACAGTCCCACCAACAGTGTAATAGTGTTTCTATTTCTCCAATTCCTCTCCAGCATCTGTTGTTTCCTGGCTTTTTAATGATTGTCATTCTAACTGGCATGAGATGGTATCTCAATGTGGTTTTTGTTTGCATTTCTCTAATGAGCAGTGATGATGAGCTTCTTAAAATATATTTGTTGGCCACATAAATGTCTTCTTTTGAGAAGTGTCTGTTCACATCCTTTACCCACTTTTTGATGGGGTTGTTTTTTTCTTGTAAACTTGCTTAAGTTTCTTGTAGATTCTGGATGTTAGCTCCTTGCCAGATGGATAGATTGCAAAAATTTTCTTCCCTTCTGTAGGTTGCCTGTTCACTCTGATGATAGCTTCTTTCACTGTGCAGAAATTCTTTAGTTTAATTAGATCCCATTTGTCAATTTTGGTATTTGCTGCCATTGCTTTTCGTGTTTTAGTCACAGAGTCTCTGCCCATGTCTATGTCCTGAATGGTATTTTCTAGGTTTTCTTCTAGGGTTTTATAGGTTTATGTCTTAAGTTTAAATCTTTAATCTATCTTGAGTTAATTTTTGTATAAGGTGTAAGGAAGAGGTCCAGTTTCAGTTTTCTGCATATGGCTAGCCAGTTTTCCCAACAGTATTTGTTAAATAGGGAATCTATTCCCCATTGTTTTTGTCAGGTTTGTCAAAGGTCATATGGCTGTTGATTTGTGGCATTTTTTCTGAAACCTCTTTTCTGTTCCATTGGTCTGTATATCTGTTTTGGTTACTGTAGCCTTATAGTTTGAATTCAGGTAGTGTGATGCCTCCAGCTTTGTTCTGTTTGCTTAGGATTGTTTTGGCTATATGGCCTTTTGTTTGTTTGTTTACTTCCATATGAAATTTAAAGTAGTTTTTTCTAATTCTGTGAAGAGAGTCAGTGGTAGCTTGATGGGGACATCATTGAATCTATAAATTACTTTGGGCAGTATGGCCATTTTCATGATATTGATTCTTCCTAACCATGAGCATGGAATCTTTCTCCATCTGTTTGTGTCCTCTCTTATTTCCTTGAGCAGTGGTTTGTAGTTCTCCTTGAAGAGGTCCTTCACATCCTGTGTAAGTTGTTTTCCTAGATATTTTATTATTTTTGTAGCAATTTTGAATGGGAGTTCACTCATGATTTGGCTCTCCATTTGTCTATTACAGGTGTATAGGAATGTTTGTGATTTTTGCACGTTGATTTTGTATCTGAGATTTTGCTGAAGTTGCTTATCGGCTTAAGGAGATTTGGGGCTGAGACAATGTGCCATCATTTCATCTGCAGAGACTTGTCCATTTCACTTCCTCTTTTCCTATTTGAATACCCATTATTTCTTTCTCTTGCCTTATTGCCCTGGCCAGAACTTCCAATACTATGTTGAATAGGAGTGGTGAGAGAAGGCATCCTCTTCTTGTGCCAGTTTTCAAAGGGAATGCTTCTAGCTTTTGCTCATTCAGTATGATATTGGCTGTGGGTTTTTTATAGAGCTAAAAACACAGCACAAGAACTTCATGAAGCATATACAAGTATCAATACCTGAATCAATCAAACGGAAGAAAGGACATCAAACATTGAAGATAAACTTAATGAATTAAATTTGTTTGCTCTTGCTTCTCTAGTTCTTTTAATTGTGATGTTCATATGTTAATTTTAGATCTTTCCCACTTTCTCTTGTGGGCATTTAATACTATACATTTCGCTCTAAACACTGCTTTTAGCTGTGTCCCAGAGATTTTGATACACTGTGTCTTCGTTTTCACTGGTTTCAGAGAACTTATTTATTTCTGCCTTAATTTTGTAATTTCCTCGTAGTCATTGAGGAGCAGTTTGTTCAGTTTCCATGTAGCTGTGTGGTTTTGAGTAAGTTTCTGAATCCTGAGTTCTAATTTGATTGCACTGTGGTCTCAGAGACTGTTCTGATTTCTGTTCTTTTGCATTTGCTCAGGAGTGTTTTACTTTCAGTTATGTGGTCAATTTTAGAATAAGAGTGACGTGGTATTGAGAAGAATGTATATTGTTGATTTGGGGTGGAGAGCTCTGTAAATGTCTATTAAGTCCTTTTGGTCCAGAGCTGAGTTCAAGTCCTACATATCCTTGTTAATTTTCTATCTTGTTGATCTGTCTAATATTGACAGTGGGGTATTAAAGTCTCCCACTATTATTGTGTGGGAGTCTAAGTCTCTTCATAGGTCTCTAAGAACTTGCTTTATGAATGTGGGTGCTCCTGTATTGGGTGCATATATATTTAGAATATGTGGCTCTTCTTGTTGCATTGATCCCTTTACCATTATGCAATGTGCTCGTCTTTTTTGATCTTTGTTGGTTTAAAGTCTGTTTTATTAGAGACTAGGATTGTAACCCCTGCTTTTATTTGCTTTCCATTTGTTTGGTAAATATTCCTTCATACCTTTATTTTGAGCCAAAGTGTGTCTTTGCCTGTAAGATGGGTCTCCTGAATAAAGCACACTGATAGATCTTGACTATTTATCCAATTTGACAGTCTGTACCTTTGAATTGGGACATTTAGGACATTTGCATTTACGGTTAATATTGTTATGTGTGAATTTGATCCTGTCATTATGATGCTAGCTGGTTATTTTGTCCATTAGTTGATGCAGTTTCTTCACAGTGTCAATGGTCTTTACAATTTGGTATGTTTTTGCAATGGCTGGTACCAGTTTTTCCTTTCCATATTTAGTCTAACCTGTCCCAATGAGATGAGCCGGGTACCTCAGTTGCAAATGCAGAAATCACCCACCTTCTGCATTGATATAGCTGGGAGCTGCAGACTGGAGCTGTTAACTATTTGGCCATTTTGCCAGCCACCCCCTGAAATAGTAGTTTAATAAAATGCTACATTAATTACTTTCTTTCTATTTTGCTTTATCTTTTCTTTGTTTATACTAGTTTCCACTTATTTTGCTTTGCCATTGCTTTCCTGTCTTTAATCAGATTAGTCAAATTATTACAGTCTTCTTTTTCTTGGTCTTTAATTGCTTTTAAATTTCTATTTCTACTCTTTTTTTTTGTTACTCTTGATGTATTTACATGTGTACTTGTTTCCAAAAGGTCTACACTTAATCCTTCCATTCTTTTTTTTTTTTTTTTTGATACAGGGTCTCACTCTGTCACCCAGACTGGAGTTCAGTGGTGTGATCACTGTTCACTGTAGCCTTGAACCCCTGGGCTCAATTCATCCTCCTACCTCAGCCTCCTGGGTATCTGGGACCACAGATGCATGCCATCATGCTTAGCTAATTTTTGTGCGTGTGTGTATTTTTTTTTTTTTTTTTTTTGTAGAGATGGTGTTTACCCCTGTTGCCCAGGATGGTCCATTCTTTTTAAAGAGAACTAGAACCCAGCATCTTAAGCCTCATTCTGATCTCTTTTCCCTGGCATATTATTTAGAAATTTGTTCTCATTTTTTTTTATGTTTCAAACTAGTCATAATTACTTCTGTTTTGTTTACAAAGAGTCAATGTTCCTTTAACTACACCTAGATACGTGGCAAGTTTTCCCCACTATTCCTGAAACTTCAGTACTACTTTCTAGGTATTTTCTTCTTTATGAAGTATAGCATTTCAAAATTCCCTTGGTGAAAGTAACTAGGTGATATATTCTATTAAGTTTGTGTTGTCTGTAAAATTATTTAGCTTTTAGTTTTGAATGATAGCTTAGTTTAAAATTCAGGGTTTACAGTTATTTTTTCATTGTATTTAAAAGAAACTAAGATAAAAGTTGAAATTATTTTTTTAAAAGACTATTCCAGTGTCTTACATTTTTTCTCTTTTTTTGAGACAGTGGCTCACTGTGTTGCCCAGGCTAGAGCACCTTGGTGCGATTTTGGATCATTGAACCCTGGACCTCCCAGGCTCAAATGATCCTCCCACTTCAGCCTTCCAGGTAGCTTGGACTATAGGGATTACATCATCATGCTTGGCTAATTATTTTAACTTTTTGTAGAGATGAGCCCTCACTATATCGCCCAGGCTTGTCTCTAAATCCTGGGCTTAAGTGGTCCTCCTAGTCCTTCCAAAGAGCTGGGATTGCAAGTGTGAGCCACCACACCCAGCTACTTTTTTTCTTTATTCTGAATGTTGAGAATTCTAATCATTATGCCCTTGTTGATAAACTCTCTTTCCCTGGACAGATTTTAAGAGTCTCATCTTGTCTTAAATATTCAATATTTGGCCACAAAATATCACGATATATATTATTATCATTATTCATTCTACTTGCAAATCATTTTTTCATCAGTACTTAGAATTTCTTAACCATTATCTCTTCAAATATTAACTCTTTCCAGCTTTATCTATTTTCTCCACCTTGAAATCTAGTTAGGTGCATGTTAAATCTTATTTTATTTTCCATGTATTTTCAACTCTCATTTTTATTTCTTGTCTCTATGCCTCTATGTATTAAGTTTGCTTAATTATTTAAGACTATCTTCCAGTTAGTTTCCTCACAACCTTTTCAAATCTGTCTAATCTATAACATAAGTCATAAACCATGTTTTGATTTTTATTAAACATTTAAAGTGTTTTTTGTCTTTTTTTAAAAAAAATTATCCTCCCTTTATTATATCTTTTTCTATTCTTGAGAGGTTGTTTGGAGGTTCTAGCAGGGAAGCACAGCTACTCATATACCCTTCACCGAAGACAGGTCCTCCTCTATCAGGGATGGTCATTCTCTTTGACCAAGTGCAGAGCTTCAGGAGGGATGCACATGGAGTGGTGAGGAGGAAGGGGACACCTGCCTAGCCAGCCAGATCAGCCAAATCAACCCTGAATGGGGTGACGGATGTCGCAGCCAGATCACCCTCATATCCTATCTTTCTCAATGCTTAAGCTTCTTAAATATCTTACCTTTTGTTAAATTTCAAGGATAATTGTTTGGGTGTTCACTCCTTTAATTCCATTATGTGAATTACTTGTAAGTCTAATTTCAATGTTTGTTGTTTAATTTGAATTGTGGCAAAACAGCAAAATTATCACAAAATATTTGGTGTTGAATTGCATATAGAGACTTAATTTGACCCTAGCATAGAATTTCCCTTGAAGATAAAATTTCAATAATATGAAAAAAAGAAATCAGCATGAAGTTAATTAATGTGGTATTATGTTTTCAGAGCAAGACAAAATGAAAACAAATGTCAACAGATAATATTGCTTGAATAACCTGTTGTATATCCATGCAATATGGACACATATATGTATGTATGAATGTATGTATATACACACACATGCAAACACACAGAGACGTCTACACACATATTCGTTCTACTGCATGCATCTGCTTACTTAAAAAAATAAAGACAGAGGACACAGGAAGGATGAATGATAATGTAATGGTTATTTATGGGAGAAATGTTTGACCACAATTTTTCTCCTTTGCTATTTTGAGCATCACTTGTAGATAAAGAACCACCAAGTATGACGTAAAACTCTTCAAGTTTCTCAATAAAACACGAATTTTTAGAAAAATTTCATGCAGAGATAATCAAAAGGAAGATCACATGCACTCATCTATATTGAAGTAATCTCTTTAATTATATATACAGCTCTAGTGCATAATTTTATGTAAACACTGTATAATCTCTGTTCGTTCTTCACATACTTGACTAATTTGCATAACTGAGTTAGTCTGCCACTCTTTGATTTTCTGTAAGACTGATTCTCTCTCTGCTCTAGTTTAACCCTAGAAAATGCCCAATTATTAAGAGGAGTAAGAAATATGTGTTTACTGTAACTTCATAAACAGTACATATATAAAGTAATTAAAATTGTTCTCTTTTCAGTAGAAACATCCTTCAGTGTTTTTCCACAATGAATGTTAGAGCACTATTAATGGCACAAATAAATATAAAATAAATATCTGGGCCTTAAGGCTTTCAGGAAGTTTCTGAATCCAGTAATAATCAAGAAAACATTACATATTAGTATAAAGAAACACACATAATTAACAATAGTTTTCCACAACAGCAGCAGAAAATTCAAAGAAGCATTTCCCTTGAGCATGTATTAATAAACTTAAAAATAATGCCCAAAAGACTAAATTGCATTATATCATTTTACATTTCTTTTGCCATTGGAAAGTTAAAGATTGATGAAAAGACCCACTGAATACCATGGCCTAAGTTGTTAGAAATTCTCCCTTTCAACAATTATTTCTTTCTCCTCAATATTTAGCTCCTTCTATCTTCTCAATGTTAGTCTCAGAAAGGTATCCTACATATGTTTTCTATACTTTTCCTCTACCCTTCAGCTCACTGTAAGCTGAGTCCTCTGATACTATACTGAAAAAAATGCCCCCAAAATTTACAGATGGCTTGATAATTGAATATGATCTGGTTTCGGAAAAAAACAAATGGAGATTACACATGTTCAAATTACTATGACTGGGTAAAAGTAGACATGCACTAGAGAGAAATTTTTATTTTGTGGATGCTCACTGCAAAACCTGTAAATTTTCATTTCCCTCTAAATTATCATTAGAAATTTAAAGCAATATAGCTTTCTATCCCTATGTTAATCAATAGTGAAAACAGTAACAAATGCCTTAGTTGCTTGCTTCAGGAAATAGGTGTACCAGAAAAATAGAACTAAGAACCAACTGAACTGGCTCACATATCAAGCCTAACAGCTTGCTTTTCCTGACTGTTGTGATGAACAGCTTTCTCATCAAGACATACTTTAAGACACTTACGTTAATGTTACCACCAATTCAAAGCTTTAAGGTCATAAACTCTGACAGATCCCTACACATTGACTCTGAAACCAGGGTCAAATACATAATGTGCAGAGCTCAGTGTAAAATGAAATTTGGGGCCCCTTCTTCAAAAAGTGAGGACAATACGACATTAAAGGTACTAAATACAAAATTTTTCTATTTCTTTCATGGCCTAACTCTTGACATGTCATGTTTTTTATTTGTTATTAAACATTTTTTATTAAAACATTACAATTTTAAATCATTAGCATGATTTTTTTCCATTCACCTTTATATTGTGAAATGCCAAACTGTTATGTGGAGTCACCAAAATGCACAATTTATATTTTGCAGCTCAAATATTGATATGTACGTTGTTCTTACTAGAATAGTAAAAATACTGCACAAATCTAACCATTTTTATTTCATTTTTTCATAAGCAAACATTCTACCAATACCGTCTACCTTTAGCTTACTGATGAGTAAGGAAAACAGAAAAAAAAGGAACTATGTGCTGCCCTATCTGTACCTTTTAGCATAAGAGGTTGTTTGATACTTAGAAATAATAGGAGTAAGAATGAATATGGATTTGACAGATATATAGATGTGATGGATCTATAGATATAATTGTGTATATGGAACCTATGTGGACATATGTGTATATAAATGGATATAGGTTTCTTTGTTCATGTTTTTTGAAACACAATTTCCTTCTTTTTCTGCATTTTAAACAAGTTCTGGTTGAAGTATGGCCTTATTGAAGCTGTCAATATCCCTACTTACCCAGTTGTAGGTCTAACCCCCTATGTGCTTGCTTTGTCTTGTTTTTTGCTGAACTCCAGGAATTGTGAATTTACAGGTAATTGAATCATGGGGGCTGGTCTTTCCTTTGCTATTCTCATAATAGTGAATAAGTCTCACGAGCTCTGATGGATTTATCAGGAATGTCTGCTTTTGCTTTTTCCTCATTCTTCTCTTGCCTCCACCATGTAGGAAGTGCCTTTTGCCTCCCACCATGATTCTGAGGCCTCCCCAACCATGTGGAAATGTAAGTCCAAATAAACTTCTTTTTGTTCCCAGTTTCCGGTATGTCTTTATCAGCAGCATGAGAACAAACTAATACAGTAAATTGGTACCAGTAGAATGGGGTGTTGCTAAAAAGATAACCAAAAATATAGAAGCAACTTTGGAACTGGGTGAAAGATACCCAAAAATGTAGAAGCAACTGTTGGAACAGTTTGGAGGCTCAGAAGAAGACAGGAAAATGTGGGAGAGTTTCGAACCTTATAGAGACTTGTTTAATGGCTTTGACAAAAATGCTGATAGTGATATGAACAATAAGGTCCAGGCTGAGGTAGTCTCTGATGGAATAGAGGAACTTGCTGAGAATTGGAACAAAGTTGACTCTTGTTATGCTTTAGCAAAGAGACTAGCAGTGTTTTCCCCTGCCCTAGAGATTTGTGGAACTTTGAACTTGAGAGAGATGATTTTGGGTATCTAGTGGAAGAAATTTTGAAGCAGCAAGGCATTCAAAAGGTGAGTTGGGTGCTGTTAAAAGCATTCCATTTTAAAAGGGAAACAGAGCATAAAAGTTCAGAAAATTTGCAGCCTGATGGTGCAGTAGAAATTTAAGCTGGATGCAGAAATTTGCATAAGTAGTGAGGAGCCTAATATTAGTTCTCAAGACAATGGGAAATGTTTCCAGACCATGTCAGAGACCTTCACAGAAGCCCCTCCCATCACATGTCCAGAAGTCCAGCAGAGAAAAGTGGTTTCATGTGCTAGGCCCAGGGTTCCTGTGCTGCGTGCAGCCTAGGGACTTGGTGCCCTGTTTCCCCGCTGCTCCAGCCATGACTGAAAGGGGCCAAGGTATAGCTTGGACTGTGGCTTCAGAGAGTGGAAGCTCCAAGCCTTGGCAGCTTTACGTAGTGTTGAGCCTGTGGGTGCACAGAACTCAAGAACTGAGATTTGCAACCCTCTGACTAGATTTCAGAAGATGTATGGAAATGCCTGGAAGTCCACGCCAAAGTTTGCTGCAGGGGTGGGGACTTCATGGGGAACCCCTGCTAGGGCAGTGTGGAAGAGAAATGTGGAGTCAAAGCTCCCACACAGAGTCTTTGCTGGGGCACTGCACTACCTAGTGGAACTGTGAGAAAAGGGTCACTGTCCTCCAGAACCCAGAAGGTAGCTCAACAGACAGCTTGCACTGTGCACCGGGAAAAGCTGAAGACACTCAACACCAGCCTTTGAAAGCAGCCAGGAGGGAGGCTGTACCTTGCAAAGTCGCAGGAGCGGAGCTGCCCAAGACCATAGGAATGTACCCCTTGCATTAGCGAGACCTGGAGGTGAACCTGGAGTCAAAGGAGATCATTTTGGAGCTTTAAGATTTGACTGTACCACTGGATTTCAGACTTGTACGGGTCCTGTAACCTCTTTGTTTTGTCTGGTTTGTCCCATTTGGAATGGCTGTATTTACCCAATACCTGCCCCATTGTATCTAGGAAGTAACTAGCTTGCTTTTGATTTTACAGGCTCATAAGTGGAAGGGACCTGCCTTGTCTTAGATGAGACTTTGAACTATGGACTTTTGGGTTAATGCTGAGACGAGTTAAGACTTTGGGGGACTGTTGGAAAGGCATGATTGGAATTGAAACATGAGGACATGAGATTTGGAGGGGCCAGGGAGAGAATGATATGGTTTGGCTGTGTCCCCACCCAAATCTCAACTTGAATTGTATCTCTCAGAATTCCTACATGTTGTGGGAGAGACAGGGGGGCGGGGGGGGGGTTAACTGAATCATAGGGCCCAGTCTTTCCTTGCTATTCTGCTGGTAGTGAATAAGTCTCACAATATCTGTTGGGTTTGTCAGGGGTTTCTGCTTTTGCTTCCTCATTTTTCTCTTACCACTGCCATGTAAGAAGTGCCTTTCGATATGAACAGACAACTCTCAAAAGAAGACATTTATGCAGCCAACAAACATGAAAAAAAGCTCATCACTGGTAATTAGAGAAATGCAAATCAAAACCACATTGAGAGACCCTGTCACACCAATTAGAATGGCAATCATTAAAAAATCAGGAGACAACAGATGCTGGAGAGGATGTGGAGAAATATCAATGCTTTAATACTGTTGGTGGGAGTGTAAATTAGTTCAACCATTGTAGAAGACAGTGTGGCATTCCTCAAGGATCTAGAACTAGAAATACCATTTGACCCAGCAATCCCATTACTGGGTATATACCCAAAAGATTATAAATCATTCTATTATAAAGACTAGGCACATGTATGTTTACTATGGCACTGTTCACAGTAGCAAAGACTGTGAACCAACCCAAATGCCCATCAATGACAGACCGGATAAAGAAAAGGTGGCACATATATACCATGGAATACTATGCAGCCATAAAAAAGGATGAGTTCATGTCCTTTGCAGGGACATGGATAAAGCTGGAAACCCTCATTTTCAGCAAACTGACACAAGAACAGAAAACCAAACACCACATGTTTTCACTCACAAGTGGGTGTTGAACAATGAGAACATATGGACACAGGGAGGGGGACATCACACACCAGGGCCTGTCAAGGGATGGGGGCTAGGGGAGGAATAGCAGGATGGGAAGAGTGGGGAGGAGAGCATTAGGAGAAATACCTAATGTAGATGACAGGGTAATGGATGCAGCAAACCACTGCCATGGCACGTGTATACCTATGTAACAAACCTGCACATTCTGCACATGTACCCCAGAACTTAAAGTATAATAAAGAAAAAAATAAATAACAAATATAAAAAATTTAAAAAAAGAAGTATCTTTCACCTCCCACCATGATTCTGAGGCCTCCCCACCCATGTAGAACTGTAAGTCCAATTAAATCTCTTTTTCTTTCCAGTTTCAGGTATGTCCTTAATCAGCATGAAAACGAACTAATACAACAGGAATTCTTTACTCACAGGGCGTCATGAACATCTCTGCAAGTGAACTGGCAACGAAGATAGATATACGCACTGTGTATACGTTTTCTGCTCACAAATGTGCTCATCTCTCATTACACTTCACTTAGAAAGCACAAGTTCAAAGATAAATCAAGAATTTAAAAATGGCAACAAGAGAGTGCTAAACCAAGTACAAGGCAGGCTCACATGCAATACCCATCTTAAAAATCTCCTGTCCCCATTTTCAGAAGCTCTATACATACCTGTCCCTAATGTTTTCCTTTTGAGATACTACTAAGGATCTATTAAGGTGGTGTTCTTTCTTACTGCAGTAAGATTAATAAACTCAGCTATACTTGATCAACAAGGCTTCCCTCACAGCTCTCATGGGGAAGTTTGATGCCAGAGATTTTAGATTCAAATTTATGACTCAACATTAAGAAGCATTAAAAGATCTCATAGTGTGCATGTTATCCACTAATCTCACCCATAATCCATTTTTCCTCATATTTTCCACTATCTTACTGCTACTACATTTTTATGTTAAATCATCATGCTTTATTATATATCTTTTTTGGAGACAGAATCTCGCTCTGTCACCAGATTGAAGTGCAGTGATGCAATCTCAGCTCACTGCAACCTTCATTTCCCTCCTCCCAATTTCAAGCGATTCTCCTGCCTCAACCTCCCTCCTGGAGTAGCTGGGACTACAGGCATATGCCACCATACTCGGCGAATTTTTGTATTTTCAGTAGAGATGATGTTTCATAATGTTGGTCAGGATGGTCTCGATCTCTTGACCGTGTGCTCCACCTGCCTTGGCGTCCCAAAGTGCTGGGATTACAGGCGTGAGCCACGGCACCCAGCCTATTATGATAAATTTTTGATAAAGCCTATTTTTGATAAATCACTTTAAATCTTTTAAGAATAAGACTATTAATCCCAGCACTTTGGGAGGCCGAGGCGGGTGGATCACGAGGTCAAGAGATCGAGACCATCCTGGTCAACATGGTGAAACCCCGTCTCTACTAAATATACAAAAAATTAGCTGGGCATGGTGGCGTGTGCCTGTAATCCCAGCTACTCAGGAGGCTAAGGCAGGAGAATTGCCTGAACCCAGGAGGCGGAGGTTGCGGTGAGCCGAGATCGCGCCATTGCACTCCAGCCTGGGTAACAAGAGCGAAACTCCATCTCAAAAAAAAAAAAAAAAAAAAAAGAATAAGACTATTAGTAAACTTTAAAATTGTACAGATTATCTCACATATTTATATGCAGATATAAGGATTATACAATATCTCCTGTTATCAGACTGTTTCCTCTCATGAGGAAATGATGATTTCTCTTTGCAAGTGACGCTAAAGGAATAGTTCTACCATCATATAGTATCAGGTTTCTCTGTTGCGTGCTCCAACCTGGGTTTGTTTCACCCACTATGAATAAAAAACAAATGGAAAAACACACTTATGATTTTCTTTTGGTTTTATTTCTTACAACGAACAAACAATGCTCATTATATACTTTGTTTGTATTTTGCTTTTCAATACACATTCTGAAAATTCTTTCTCAACTAGTCGATTGTAGATCCAGCTGACGTTTAGCAGGCATCAACATGTTTTCCTTTGTACCCTATCTTCTTCATGATGAATAAACTCACACTCTCTACAGGGTTAGGGAAAGCTTGGAAAACTAGTTGCTTGATATAATAATTTAAAAATATTAAGTCACATTTTTATAGCACTAAATCTTAAGTTTTTGAAGTATTCCTTATGATACCTGTCAATGGGCCGAATAGTGTTCCTCTAAAATTCATATGGTGAAGTTTTAGCCACTAATGTGATAATTGTTGAAAACAGGACCTTTTGGGGAGATACGAGGTTTAGATGAGGTCATGAAGATGGGGCCTTCCTGATGGGATTAGTGCTTTTATAAGAAGAGACATAAGAAATCTCTCTCTCTTTCTCTCTCTCTTTTCACCATGTGAGGGCACAGCAAGAAGATGAGCCCAGAAGAGAGGCCTCACCAGAAGACAGTATCCTGGTACTCTGATTTCAGACTTTCCAGCCACAGGAACTGTGAGAAATAAATGTCTACTGTTTAAGCTACCCAGTCTATGTTAGGACAAGTTAAAATAGTTTGAACGCTTAATACAGCCCATGTCCAAAAATATTAAAGTGAACTAGGAAAAATGGGTGCATATGGCTAAGAGGTTACCATTAGTTCATTATAAAATAATGAACACCTAAAAGGTGTTAAGGTTAGGAATACCATTCATAGCTATCTGCACCAAAATCTGAAGGAATTCGTAAGTACGGAATACATTAGAACTCATTCAATCCTGATCGATGTGTTTGAAGGAATTGCACACTTGGCAGCATCAAGAAATCCATTCAAAATTTGCTGTTTCTGCTTCCATTATAATCCCAACAAGAGGACCACAAGTCTGGATTCTCATTTTTCATCTCTTTGGTCACACAGCTGATACAGTTTGCACACACACTTAGACACACGCATACAAACACACACTCACACACTAAATTTTTTTTCACAATATGTCTGGGGGACCAGGATGTCTGAAAGTTTAACTAGTTTCTTAGTCTTACACTTCTGATCCTGACAACAGCCTTAAGAATGGAGGATATCAAACCCAGTGTAGTAGCTAATGCCTGTCATCTCAACACTTTGGGAGGCTGACATGGGCAGACTGCTTGAGCTCACAAGTTCGAGACCAGCCTGGGCAACATGGTGAAGCTACATCTCTACTAAAAATACAAAAATTAGACAGGTGTGGTGGCTCATGCTTGTAATCTCAGCTACTCTAAAGGATGAAACATGAGAATTGCTTGAACTTGGGAGGTGAAGGTTACAGTGAGCTGAGATCACGCCACTGCACTCCAGCCTGGGCAACTGAGACTCTATCTCAAAAAAAAAAAAAAAAAAAAAAATAGAATGGCGATGGAAGACAGGGGTATTCATATCAAAGTTTTTCCTGACATATTGTTCTTAAGATAATGTCAATTACTTTCTGAGATTACACTACCTTGTATGTATGTGTGTAACCTATCCTACAAAACACAAAGAGATTGAAGACATGAGGGACTTATATGCTTAACTAACACCAAATAACGTTCGGTATGGTAATGCAGCAATCAGAGTTAATATTCCTAATGGGTGTAAAATGAAAGTAAATAAATGCTTCTTTGAAGAGGAGTGAGAAACTTATTTATGAAAAAGATGCTTACATTTGTAAAGTTAACAGAAGGCATACACAATAATTGTCAACACTTATATAACTCTAACAATACAACACACATGTAATACTCAGAACCATACCTTGAGGTAAATGCCATTATCATAACTATTACATTTAAGGCAAAAATCCACACTGAAAGGATCAATAACTTTCCAAAGCTCCACAATTATAAAACCTTAGAATCAAAACCAGGCAGTGTGGTGCCAAGGCTTGAGCTCTTGACCATTAGAGTTTAATATCTCTTGCTATATCATCTTGGTTACGTTTAACTCTAAAGGTATGCAAAAGTGCACGTGGTGATAAAATAGGATCATTAAGAACTGATACAAGAAATAATTTAAACTATTTGAAAATGCATCTCAATTATCCACTATAAGATACTATACTGACTGATGTTCAAAATACAATTCTGTCACTTAAGAAAGCTTATAGCATGTTCTGTTTAGTTTAAAAATAATTCAACTAAATTTGTTACAATAAAAGTTTCTCTACTAAAATGTAAAGTCTTCTACTATGTAAAAATTGGAGCCTAAAACTTATAATTGCTGTTTAACTTTACTACAACATTATTCTCTTTGACTTTGCAAGCTTCCATTCTCTGAAATATGTTCCTTTATATTTTTCAGACTCTGAAATGCGTTCCTTTATGTGCACATTTTAATAGCAACTTTAATTTAGCTAAATCTTTGGTAAATATCCCAATGTCATTGATTGACATCATGGAAAGAACAGTGGCTAATAGTGTCAATCTGTAACTACTTTCTTCATGGTTACAGATTACAAAGTTTTATTGTGCTCTGAAACAGCCTTTCCATTCTGGTCACTGACCCAGTCAATTAAGATTAATGATCAAAGTGCAGACACCCCTAGGGAACAATTTCACCATTTAAATATCACTCTTTTCATTTTCATCTTTTATCTTACAGTTGTTGGATGTTCAATCACAACTTTGATTGAACTGGTTATTTCATTTTCCAACGGCTTATAAATTATGAAAAAGAAATCAAAGTAAATTAGAGGTTGTACCAAAGAAAACTTAAATAGATTATTTGCCAATTTCATTTTTCTTTATTCTTAATAGTATTTATTTAAGCTATTTTGTATTTTTCAAACTCAAGGAAGCAGATTTTTAAAAAGTTTTTCAGATGACAGAACGGGGTTAGTCTTCTTTAAATGTTTCAAACTGAAGACTGCAAAACTGCATTATCCTTTTTTTACTCTGTCCTCTCTAACCTCTCAGGAAATTTCTAGACTGGAAAAACTCCAGCCCTGTGCTAACCACGGCGGAAAATGACAACTTACTAAATATATGAGTACTTTTTAAAGGAAATGGGCTTACTTTTCTTTCCCCTGCCATGTTCTCTTCTTACCCAAGTTTTAGCGATTTCAGAGTGACCACTTACCTTCATTATAAAGAGGTGTATCTTTACAATGCATTACAATGACTTGACAGTCTGCTAAAATCATAGACTGCTGGACTCTAACCTCAGAGTTTATGATTTTACAGATCTGGAATGGAAATAGAAATTTTTCATTTCTAACAAGTTCCCAGGTAATGCTGCCACTACTTGCCTGTGGACTGCACTTTATAGAAGTTTGTTTCATTTCTGCACTCTGGAAATTCTACCAACAAACATGCTAGCTTTACTCTCATAATAACTGGTATTTTAAAAAACATCTAACCAGAACATGATAGACATACTCTGTATTTGGGTAGTTACTGTATAGCATGGTATTTTATCTATGACCAGGGAAGCCAGGGATTCCTGTAATTCAGGTAGAATCTGGGGATCCACCTGTCCATGATCCTTCTCTGAGATTTAATCTAAAGAGGCATGTTAGCAGAAGATAAGCTACTAACACATTTTCTAGCAAATAGAAATGCCTCAAATCAAAACTGTAAGCATAAAAGCATTTTTATAATTTCAAATTAGTGCTAATTTTTAGTGAATGGACTGTAGCATGTGGTGGGTGGGCAGGAGGAGATAAAGTAGGATAAGTTAGCAAACATTTTGTCACATGTGCAAGAATAATTTATTATATTTTAGCATAGTAATGAAATACTAATGTAGTTTTCAAATAGTATGATATTTAGTGTACTAGGTGTGATAAACAGAATCATCATGAAATAAAATTAATTTACAACTATATTGAAAATTAGTGCATCATTTGTTTTAATGCTAATACATTTTTAAAATAAAAGAAACATTTGGCTATTGATCTAACATAATTATTTTAGCAAATAAGATAATTGTCAGAGCCACCAATTCATTTTTAACTAGAACTTCAGAAGATGGCAACATAAATCTGTAGCTTGTATCTTTTATGTTTATTTAAGAAGAAAATATTTCCACACTCTGAATATTGCAAAATCAGCAGATATTTTTATACTTTGCTAAGTGTTCATTTGCAGATTTACCTGAAGCAATTATAGTAATTTTTTGAAGTTACTAATGAGTTCTTCAAAATGATTTTTTTATAAATGATACATCAGGAAAATATTCTTTAATAACTCTCCTGCTGCATATAAGCAAAGATTAAAAATTAGGAAAAAATTAACTCATAAATTAATTGCTTTTACTTTTTAATCAATGTAAGTAATATTTATCTTGTTTTGACATAGATACTAAATACAAACTTTTAAGAATTCCTGTAAGTATTTATTTGAAACAATGGCTTTCTGTAAAGCGTTTTCCTTGATTAAATCCAGAAGAAGAAAAAATAAAGCTATAAAAATTGAGACAACTAGCAAAATTTGAATATGAACTGTGTTCTAGATGACATTCTATCAGTGATAAGTTTTCATTAAACAATAACTATATTACGTTATATAAGAAAATGCTCTAGCTCTTAAAAACAAATGATGAACTACTTAGGGAAGAATTGTCATTAAGTCTGTAACTAAATTCTAAGTAATTCAGAAGAGAGACAGAAAGAGAGAATGTACTAAATATTAACAATTAGTGGATCTAGAAGAGAATGTAGATGTCTATTGTACTATTTTTTCAGTTTTTCTGTATGTTTGAAAATTTTCAAAAGATAAAAAAGTTATAAAGGAAAAAAAGAAGAAAAAATAAAAGAATAAGATGTTCATGTGTTAAATGTGGTCAAGAATAGAGGATGTTATTCTGATGATCCAGATATTAAACAATGGCATCTTTCTTTGAGCTGGATACTCAGGAATTAACTCCAGGATTCAGTTTGACATATTCCCTGGCTTCCAAATCCTTTGGATTATTTTTTACTCTTATGATTTGCTGAAAGCAAAAGTTACTTAAGGGGAGATATATTACCTTTGAACTAAAAGATACTTCTTACAACTAAATAACTGTGTCCCCAGCAGACGAGTACCAGCTCAAAGTGACTCTATTAGCCTGTCATTTCACTTTATACTGCTATCTTTCCACAGTAGCTATATAGTTATAAAAGATCAAGTTTTTATATTCTCTGGAATATAAGAAAAATATATGTGGGTCTGGCATGGAGATTGTATAGATTTATTACTGCTGACTCTATTGCATGAGTTTTCTGGAAGGGGTCATGGTTTGTTTCATTATTTCAGTAGAACAGGAAGGTTGTCATTTGTGATATTGACAACACAATCAATTGATCAGTCTTAACATGACAAAATTGTTCCTATGCTGCTGGCAAGTAAGCAGCACTTAGTGAATAAACTTTAGGCATTCAAGAAAATTTGACATGTATCCCAAACTTGATATAAAGTCATGTTTAAAGTACCAACAAATTGAGTTTATCGATTTTGTTAATATGCTCTTCACTATATATTTGAATAAGAAATTAATCCATTAATAAGCTTAAAAAATCCCTTATTACTAGTAGAAAGATGATACACATGCCACACCAGACTGAAAATTGCCACGGCTAACCTTTTGTGCATATGCACGCCATGCATGTCCAAAGCACTTGTCATCTGAAACAATCTTTATAAAATCTACAAGTTTAAACCAAAGTGCTGCAAATGAGAAAAATAATAATGAACTCTTACAATCCATTTTCTACCTGCCAGGTGTACTTCTAAGAGCTTTACTTGAATGAATTAACTTAATACTTACCACTAACCTATGATATTGATACCATTATTATCATCATTATTTTATAGAGAATGAAATTGAGTATAGAGAGCTTAATGTTGCATAGTAAGTGTTGAAATCTGACTACAAACCCAGACAATCTAGCTGCAGATCGACATTAGGAAGAGGCAGGTAGATTTGAGAGAGATTCAGGGGTCATAAGGGAAAGATTTTGGCAATTACATTTCCAAAAACTGTTCCACATATATAAGCGTTACATTTTAAATTTATCTAAATGCAGAACTGTATAATAATAACAATCAATACAGTAATAATACTCCACAGTGATAGTCCCAACTGTTAAAGATATTCCTATTATCTACTAACTTGCTTGATGTCTCTTTGATATATGCAATATGCTTTGTTCTTATAAGCAAAAGACTGTGTGATGGGTGACCTTTTAATCCCTAACATTATATCAGAAACATACATATCCTTCATTCCATGCTTGTCTTGAGCCAGTCAACTTACTCACTTACTGCTGTAAACCTTTAATGTCAGATCTGAGATCTCTAGCATCTCTTCACAGAGCTTTATTTTGTTGAAGATTCAGACATTTCTAATATAGGTTTACATACTTATCATTCTGAATAGTTTTCCACATTGGTTTTGGTCTTTGGATGTGCATACCTTAGGACCATTTGCCACTCTTGAACTTAGGGGTCATCAAATTTCTGTTTTATTTTTTAATTTTATAATAATTATTATTTTTGAGATGAAGCTTGCTGGAGTGCAATGGCATGATCTTGGCTCACTGCAAACTCTCCCTCCTGCCTCAGTTTCCAGGGTAGCTAGGATTACAGGTGCCTGGCACCACACCTGGCTAATTTTTGTATTTTTAGTAGAGACGGGGTTTCACCATGTTGGTCAGGCTGATCTCAAACTCTTGCTCTCAGGTGATGTACCTGCCTCAGCCTCCCAAAGTAAATTTCTATGTCTTAAATATTAATCTATCAATGTCTGTGTTATATATATGAGTAACACATAAGAGAATACAAACTGAAGACTGCTACATTTGCAGGATACTTCTTTTATTTCAGCATCCTCATCATTTTTATTGATGTTTATGTTGAACTTAAAGTATGCAAATATTAATGTTTTTATAATTAAGTTCAACTTAACTAGCATTACAATATTTTAAACTTACATTCATTTCTAAATTAAACTATTTTATCACAAATAATCAGAAGAATCTCACAATTCAATGTACTAGTTACTATAACTTATAAACTAAGAAATAAAAGCATAATACTGTTATAATGATTATCACTTTTATACTAAAAAGTGCAAGAGATTCAGCTACAAACATTATGTGTATGTTCTGTGTCATAATAGAG
Source organism: Aotus nancymaae (assembly GCF_030222135.1). Classification (NCBI taxonomy): domain Eukaryota; kingdom Metazoa; phylum Chordata; class Mammalia; order Primates; family Aotidae; genus Aotus; species Aotus nancymaae. The sequence goes on along the minus strand of NW_026988476.1, from coordinate 16,583,879 downwards.
CATAAAATAAAACATAAGTAGTACTAAAAAATAAGCACAGGACACAAGAGAAGAACCTCCAAGATTTATCCATGTGGAATCAGGGAAGAAGTGAAAATTATAACTTGACACCCAAAGCAGCTATGCTTTGGACCAAGGATCCAAGAATAGACAGCATTTTTCCATTTGAGTTTTCAAAGAATTGTAAAGAAATAGCTTGCTCAGTGTCTGTAGAACAGGAAATAGAATCTTCCAATTTAATTGTTAAACCCTTCAACTTAATTAAATTGAATATATTTACAGGTTAGGTCTAAATATTTTAATTGCTAAAAATCTAAGATTCAAAAAGCAAAATTAATGCAAATAATTGCATGCACTATCCCAGCAAAAAATAAATTTTCTTTCATACTGAGCAAGCAGCTTATAAAATAATTATTTATTTTGTCCAATTGAAACTAGATTAAGAGTTTGTTTTCATAAATTCTCTGTACAGAATAAGTGTCAGCAATTCTACAGAAACTACAGAAAGGAAAAATTCACTGATTAGAAGCTCAACTATTATAGAAGATCTCCTTATCAAAAAGTTTTATATTCCCCTTTCATAGTCATAGTGAGCTCATATATAATAAGCAGCCATAACTGTATAAACACATACAAGTATTATAAATAAAACATATAAAATTTTAATTTATAGATAGTCACTTCATTAGGAAAATAATATTTCCAGGGAATCAGTGGTAATCAACGTTTTCTAAAAAAGGGCCCTTATTCCTTTAAATCTATTATTAACAATAATCTTGAGGGCCAGATGAACTACTCCTTTTCAGAGCCCCTGTACCAGTATATCACCTAATAAAGAAAAAATGGAATGAATTCAACAATTATATTAATTCAAAATAAGTTTTCAATGATGCTTTTTTTGAAAGGGGCACTAGATTTGCAACCTTACTAATTTTAAAGCAGTATCGAAAAAAAGCAACATTTAGAAAATACTATGTAAATTTGCATAGCCGAGACCATCCTAAGCCAAAAAACAAACTAAAACAAAACTGGCGGCATCACACTACCTGACTTCAAACTATATTACAAGGCTACAGTAATCAAAACAGCATGATACTGGTCCCAAAACACAGATATAGACCAATGAAACAGAAAAGAGGCCTCAGAAATAATGCCACACATCTACAGCCATCTGATCTTCGACAAACCTGATAAAAACAAGCAATGGGGAAAGGATTCCCTATTTAATAAATGGTGTTGGGAAAACTGGCTAGCCATATGCAGAAAGCTGAAACTGGATCCTTTCCTTACACTTTATACAAAAATTAACTCAAGATGGATTAAAGATTTAAATGTAAGACCTAATTCATAAAAACCCTAAAAGAAAACTTAGGCAATATCATTCAGAACATAGGCATGGGCAAGGACTTCATGACTAAAACACCAAAAGCAATGGCAACAAAAGCCAAAATTGACAAATGGTATCTAATTAAACTTAAGAGCTTCTGCACAGCAAAAGAAACTTTCATCAGAGTGAACCAGCAACCAACAAAATGAGAAAAAATTTTTGCAATCTACCCATCTGACAAAGGGATAATATCCACAATCTACAAATAACTTAAATAAATGTACAAGAAAAAACAACCCCATCAAAAAGTGGCCAAAGGATATGAACAGATACTTCTCAAAGAACACATTTAGGCAGCCAACAAACATATGAAAAAAAAACTCATCATCACTGGTCATTAGAGAAATGCAAATCGAAACCACATTGAGACACCATCTCACACCAGTTAGAATGGTGATCATTAAAATCAGGAGACAACAGATGCTAGAGACGTTGTGGAGAGATAGGAACACTTTTACACGGTTAGTGGGAGTGCAAATTAGTTCAACCATGGTGGAAGACAGTGTGGCAATTCCTCGAGGATCTAGAAATAGAAATACCATTTGACACAGCAATCCCTTTACTGGAGATATACCCAAAGGTTTATAAATTATTCTGTTATAAAGACATATGCATACGTATGTTTATTGCGGCACTGTTCACCATAGCAAAGACTGGGAACCAACCCAAATGCCCATCAATGATAGACTGGATAAGGAAAATGTGGCACATATACACTATGGAATACTAAGTAGCCATAAAAAAGGATGAGTTAGTGTCTTTTGCAGAGACACGGATAAAGCTAGAAACCATCATTCTCAGCAAACTGACACAAGAACAGAAAACTAAACACCGCATGTTCTCACTCACAAGTGGGTGTAGAACAATGAGAACACACGGACACAGGGAGGGGAATATCACACACCAGGGCCTATCAAGGGGTGGGGGGCTAGGGGATGGATAGCAGGGGATGGGGGTTAGGGAAGGGATAGCATTGGGAGAAATTCCTAATGTAGATGACAGGGTGATGGAAGCAGCAAACCCATGGCACGTGTATACCTATGTAACAAACTTGCACATGGTACGCATGTACCCCAAAACTTAAAGTATAATTTTTTTTTTTTTGAGACGGAGTTTCGCTCTTGTTACCCAGGCTGGAGTGCAATGGCGCGATCTCGGCTCACTGCAACTTCCGCCTCCTGGGTTCAGGCAATTCTGCCTCAGCTTCCTGAGTAGCTGGGACTACAGGCACGCGCCACCATGCCCAGCTAATTTTTTTGTATTTTTAGTAGAGACGGGGTTTCACCATGTTGACCAGGATGGTCTCGATCTCTTGACCTCGTGATCCACCCTCCTCGGCCTTCCAAAGTGCTGGGATTACAGGCGTGAGCCACCGCATCCGGCCAAAGTATAATAATTTTTAAAAATTAAAAACAAAAAAATTTAAAAAATGAATTCTACTCCTTCCTTAAAAAACAAACAAACAAACAACAACATACTTCTTACTACAAAATAAAAAATGAAAATACTATGTAAATTTAAATTCTATAAGCTGATAACTGTATTTTTCATTCTGGTACAATAATTCATCTGTCATCTAATTATTTCTACATTTTTGTTAAAGCAATGCTTTTTGAAAATATATTTTTACATTAGATTCATACTATAAATTTGTATGCACATACACACATGCGTTTAACAGTATAACACATTCTTCAGTAAATCTATTTAAAGACTGCTGTAACAAAACAATTTTATTTAAAATAATGCTTTAGTTACAATAAACATCCTATAGAAATACTCCCTTCTCACTACTGCATGTACTAGTCTTAAAAAGAAAAAAAGAAGTGTATATTATAACTAGATACCTTAAGACTGAACATGTTTTCTAAACTCCTTTGCTTTTAATTCAATTATCCTTACTTTTTCATCATCCTTTTATAAAAATGTTCTTTCTTAAAGAAGAATTGATGAGAAATGAGTAAGAGCAGAATGTGAAAAAGAACATAGTTAAAATAAGGAAAATAACAGAAATGCTAAGAATAAAAACATACAAAAAAAATTGTAAGCATATCCTTGTTTTTACTATCAAGACTTCCACAAAGGCAAAAAAATAAAAATAAAAATTGGTTGGATGCAGTGGCTGACGCCTGTAATCCCAGCACTTTCGGAGGCCAAGGCAGGCGGATCACGAGGTCAAGACTGAGACCATCCTGGTCAACATGGTGAAACCTCATCTCTACTAAAAATACAAAAATTAGCTGGGTGTGGTGGCGCACACTTGTAGTCCCAGCTACTAGGGAGGCTGAGGCAGGAGAATCACTTGAACCGGGAGGCAGAGGTCACACTGAGCCGAGATCATGCCACTGCACTCCACCCTGGCAACAGAGTAAGACTTCATCTCTAAAAAAGAAAAAAACTAAAACTAAAACGAAACAAAACAAAAAGCTATTTTGAATATGTATTCTTTGATTGATGCCAGGGAAAAAGTATCTAGTGATCTTGATATGACCGAAACCTACCCGCTTGCAATTTTATGACTTGTTGAAAGGTACATCCTTTCTAAATTTTCAAAAAATCAATAGCACTATTAAATTATCAACATTTGAAACGTCTGCACTACTGAAGTAAATATAAAGAATTAGAAATTATTATAAATGCAAAAGACACTCATGAAGTCAGTGAATACTATTTGAACATGATTATTTAAAAAGTCAAATCAATAGGCTCCTATAGATAAAATTTGTGTCAGCCTAAGTTTGTTATAGCGTTACCATGAGTATTAAAACAGTTTTTTTTTTCCCTTACATTTCATACCAAAGAATGTCAGGTAAAATAATGGTAGTCATTTTCAATACATGTTGTATTATTACCCATCATTAATAAAAACTTTCAGCCTGTGTATTTGGATATGTCTGAATAAGTAAAGAGTTTGCATTATTAACTGCCCCTGGAAAAAAATTATCTATAAGGAATTTAAAACAACTACTATGATTAAATTTTGTTATGTCATTCATTCAACTATATTTTAAAAATATTTGTGAGACTAAATATATATTTTAAACTGTTTCTACTTAGTAAAAGTAAAAAATACTAAATCATCAAGGAAAAAAGCAGTTTATCAAAAGTGTAGTTAGTGTGATTTAAATACTGTGAAGAAAACATACGTAATTTTTTATAACTTTCCATACTTTCAAAGATTGGGTAGCACTTGTATCTTAAGAAAAATATAGTTCAGTGATAAGAAGGATAAATTGTTTAAAGATTTTAAACAAGATTCAATCTAGATATACTAAGAATTTGCAGTACTATTTTGTACACGAAACAAAAAATGTGTAGACAAAATAGTTACATAAAATAAAAGCAATTTAAAGTAAATTTAATAATATAAAATACTTTAAAATGAGTAACAGTCTAAATAAAATACACTCAACTTACTTTTACTGACTGAGATTTTTCATTTTCAAGTATGCAATTTTCTTAGACTCTCTTTTTTTCTCACCTTATCCATTTCTACTTTTTCTCATAAGCTCACAGAGCTTCTGGACATTCTTTTGAATGATAGACTTTAATTCAACAACAAATAAATTTTTCAAAAAAGTGAATACACGCATCCACAAGAAAATTACAAACTCCAAAGGCCATTTAAATACCCCAATTTGTCTAATATACCTGTAACTTCAAAAAAACATATTGTCACAACCTGTTAGAAAGCATGCTTTTGTTTGTAGAATTGACTATATCTTCAGTAAAAACTTTGATGAATCTGAGAATTCACACTTGAGAATAAATAATAGAATATGGAGTGGTTCCAAGTGATTTATAATTAAAATGTTTTAAGGGTAGGGATTATACCTTTCTTTTGTACATGAGAAATCATGCCTGATTAAGTTTATTTTCTGTTCATAATTAAGAGAAAATAAAAAGTTACAGAAGAAAAATAAGACAGAAAACATTTAATATATGACTTCAGGCAAATAGAAAGTAATAAATACTCATTGTATATGGGTTTCGAAAAAGAAATGTAGACACAGTTCAAACCAGAAACAGAACATCAGTTGCTAATCATATGAAACCCTATAATTCTGTGTGTTTATGTGTGTGTGTGTGTGTGTATGTGTTTCACATATAACCTGAGTTATTAAGATTAACAATAAGTTAAAATAAGTATTTTTCTAAAACATATATCCTAAAGTAACCTCAAACTAAAAAAATACAACATGACTTTCACCATAACAGTCTAGCTGTTAGCATAAGGGAAATTCAGAAAAAATGTCCAAAAATATAGTATAACAAAAAATGTTACCAGCACCTAGACTCATTCTGTATATCTTCTTTCCTTCTGTCATGTATCTTATTCTCTTAGTTATGTCAAAAAATAAAATTATTTTTGCATTATTTTCTTTGAATAAAGTTCTAACCACTAACTCAAAAATGCTTGTTTAATGAATAATTATTTCTCACTATTCATAAAGAGCTTTACAAAGGCAACTGTAGTATAATTTTATTTCATAATATCGTCTTAGTTATCTTTAAGCATGAATTCTATTTCTTTTCTATCTGGTATTGGGAAAAAATAATTTTTTGTGAATTGTGAAGGAGGACATTTTTAGAATAGCTGAAATATTGCTGTGCAAAGAGAACATCAAATCAAACAGAAGTAATGTCACTAAAATATGTAGCACATGTGCATCAATATATTGCCCTGGTTTACATGACTGAATCTTCCAAAGCACACCCCAGTAACCATGGATTTTTGAATATTCAGTCTGCGAAAACTAATTGCAATTTATTGAGTATGTCAGTGAAGCAGAACTTCAGTAAATCAAGTCCAAGTCACAGATAGGTTACAGCATTTTTCTCTTCTCTTAAGCAACTGACAGTTTCTTCTTTCAATCAGTGAAAGTTACAAACAGTCCAGGAACTAGCTGCAGTAGAAGAGTAATGGTTGAAAGACCAGATGATTCTGTTTTACGACCCTTGGCACAAAGATTAAACCCTTGTTTCCAGCAATGCACAATTTCATTCTATTTCAGGGAGCGTGACCCTGAACTGAACTTCTTCAGACTGTTCAGTTCAATCTGAATTTATAAGAGCTAGCGACAGTCTGTAGCACGTAATGAAAAAAAATAATGGAGGGACAGCTGTTTGCTTTCACAACTCTGCCATTGATGTTAAGAGAGAGGAAAAGCTGTGGGGCTGGTGGATTCAGAAGGAAATGAGTTAGGATTTTACATTTGCAAAGAGAAATCCTTTTGTTACACATTGATTTGAAGTAAATCTCTGGCAGCATTATCAAGGGTCAGATTTGGGAGTGTTTTACTTGCAATGCGGAAAGGAACATAACCAATTTTCTAGTAGCTGATTGCATTCTGCTTATTCAGGCATTTGATTAAATGTTATGTGTTATTTATCTTTTCTAAATCTATATTATGTGAAACATAGAGGAACATTTCTTGAAAGTTAACAAATTTGTAAAAGTACCAAATTAGGATAGGATTTTAAAAATTACATATTAAAATATTCTTTATTTAAATCATTACAATACAAAATACGTTGAGTACTTCGTATTTTGAATTTAAATATCATGGGTTAAAAATTTATAAATGCATTTTTGTAGGTATGTATACAAAATCTCACTCCAAAATAAACAAAAGGAAAATATGTCTTTTGTGAGGAAAAGTTTCAATTTTCCTTACATATGCAACAAAATGTGACACAGATTTCCTTAAAACTTTCACAAAGTCCAATTTCACAATGACTATTATTATTGAACTTTGTAACTGTGAACTCTATGAACTATGGCATTTAAAATTTTGCAGAGAAATTTAGAATGCAAATCTACTTATACAGTTCTGCATTAGAACATGAAATTCTTGAAAAATGTTAACAAACACGGTAATTACAACGATTACCTTTTAGACACAGAGGTCTCCTCCCACAATTTTTCCAACAAGTACTTGGTACCTAAGGAAGATGATGTTTAGCCATTCTTAAATATGAAGAGGGAAAAGTCTGGTAAAAGATATTAAGATTATTAAATGAATATTCCATAGTATTAAAGACGAATTCCAAAGTGTCCTGCCTAAGGAATGATTGTCTGTTTAGTGAACTGTATTATTCAAGAATATCTTTGTGACATCTTCCAAAAATAAGTGCTTTTGTAATTATTCTTCTCTATTAATAACCAATATTAAGATAAGCTGTGGACTGCCTTTGGAATCATAATAATTTCCTATGGAAAAAATACGGCAACTTTCATGAACATATCCAGGGACTAACAGATGACATCTCATCATGGAGTAGACCAGGGTCATGACACTGAATTATGCTTGTAGATCTGTGGCAATATACTCCATATAAAGGGCCTGAAATGCCAGTAGAAATCAGCAGTGTTAGACCAACGTATGTTAGACCCTACCATGGCCAGTGCTTAACAAACACACACATTCTTTTATTGTTGTTTTCTTTGTTTCTTCCTTACTTCCTTTCCTTCCTTCCTTCTTCCCTCCCCTCCTTTCCCTTCCCTTTTTCTTTTTTCAAAGTTTACAATATAAAGCAGGCTACTAAATTTGACTCCACATAATTAATTATAAAATTATTAATGTTAAGAAGTAGGCTGGGTATGGTGGCTCAAGATTGTAATCCCAGCACTTTGGGAGGTCGAGGTGGGTGGATCACAAGGCCAGGAGTTTGAGACCAGCCTGACCAACATGGTGAAACTGAGGAATTTCTCTTCCTGCGTCCGTCAGGGGTGTGGTTTCAAAGGCAGAAGTTTCCCGGCTCTACATCTCCATCTGGGAACCAGAGGGGTTGTAAAGTTCTTTGTCTGGGTATCCCTGGCAAGGACTAGGTAGAGAAAGCCAGGTAAGGTTCCTTTGTCCCAAAAAACTGGATGAAAGCTCTGGGAAGATAGGGCTGTATAACTCAGAGTTGTGGACCAAGCAGCCAATACAGTATCAGAGTCAAAGATCGAGCACTCCAGGGGAAGTTTAAAAAATCTCCTCTTATTGGCCGAGAACATGAACGGGGGAAATAAGGGTTAAAACTCCAGCTGCTCCTATCTATAGGATTCCTTCTCTGGGTCCCCTCCTATGACAGCATGGGAGCTGTCTTTCTTTCTCTCTTTCTAATAAATTGCTTTTCCGCAAAACTCTTTGGGTCCACAATATTTATTCCAACAGTAAGCCCACCACACCTCCCTTGCCTCTTTCCCTATTCTTTGGGGTAAGAAAGGCCAAGAACCCCTTTGGAATGGGGAGCTGGGGACGTTGGCGCTTCCCAGTTACAAAACCCCCTCTCTACTGAAAATACAAAAATTAGCCAGGTCGTGGTGCCATCCGCCTGTAATCCCAGCTACTAGGGAGGCTGAGATAGAATCGCTTGTACGGGGGAGGCGCAGATTGTGGTGAGCTGAGAGTGCGCCATTGCACTCTAACCTGGACAAGAAGAGCGAAACTCTATCTCAAGAAAAAAAACATCACCACTGGGATTAAGGCATGAGCCACTACACCCAGCAAGGTAATGATTAAACTAAAAGGAATTGGAAAAAAAAAAAAGAAAGAAAAAAAATCACCAAATCGTCACTTTTTAATATGGGCATGTCTGAACTTGTCAAATATATTGTTTTTCAGGAACTGAGGCAAACTGATATTTTCCCTTCCTGTCTGAATGAATGCCACAGTTTTACTCCCCAGTCTACTTTATTGTGTTTGGTTTTGTTCTTTCTTACACAAACACACAGACACACAAAAATAAACACACACACACACACACTCCCTTGAAGGGACTCGGATTTCTTTAAAGCAATGTTAATAGTCGATAAATATATATACAATTCAGAAGATAAGGTATTTATTTCAGCTACTCTGATTCAAAAACATCCCAGAGATTGCATGTAACACCTGGATATTCCAATAGGTTACTTGATAAAGTTCAGATGCAACTATCCATAAAATAACACTTTGATAAAGTGTTAAAATATGAATTGTTCATGTGAAAAAAAAAAAACTGTTATAAATAACAAGTCCAAATAGGGCAACTGGCTCAGACAAGGTAAATATTCTTCCAGTATAAAATTTAAAAGAGCCATGAAAATTATCTGTGCCTTTTATAATGTTTTCAGTAGAAAGTTATTTTATAAAACTATTTTAATTTAACGCCTACTTCATATATTGTATGTGATTATTTATTTCTTTAGGCATAAGAAAAGCTAAAAGAAAACTTTTCAACTGAATAATTACTCAATTATTGTACAGAAAATGTAAAACAAAAAAATATAAAAACATATATTAATGCTAATGGAAAAAGGGAAACTGAGACATTAAAAAATGAATCATATAGTAAACCAAAAGTTAACACATATATGGATACTGACAATGGAATGTGGAAAGAAATATCATTATTAAAATCTTCAGCTGCATATTATGTAGTCATATACAACATGGCAAAAATAATCTGTTTTGCTTCCACTCAGTATTGCATCTTTTTGTTAACTAACTAAAGGTCACAAAGTTAGTCTGAGTTGTCATATAAAATCTACATAATCAGTTTTAGCTTGTCATTTAGAATTTCATAAAGTGATAAATGAAGTTAGTATTTAAAATACTTTAGTGAAAGGAATTTGTGATTATCTCATATCATTTAGGATGTAGTGAGGAATTCAGAAAGAACTGAATTTTTAACAGATATTTAATACAGGGAACTAGTCAAACAGGTATTAGAATATCAAAAATCAAAAATAAAACACACAAGAAACAGGCCACCTCTAGGACTGGGTGAAATAATATGACAGTGTGAGGGGCAGCAGATAGAAGCACAGATGAAAGACTCCACAGGACAGGTACTTAGCATTCTAAGGAGGGAGTTTTTTGTTTTGTTTTGTTTTTTTAGTGCCTTAGCTGATAAAAGGAGAGGCCCATAGAACAAGCGTTCAGACTTCTGGGGAGGTCAGGGCTGGTTGACTGGCCTTCACAAGGGGTTTTAGAAACAGGCTTTAGAATTAACTAAATCTGGCTACTATAACCATATAACCAACTGTTCCTGCCAGAGCAGAGCCATCGCTAGGGAGGCTCTAACAAGAATAGCAAACAAATGGGAAAAAGCAAATCCTCTCTCTTATTCATGTACTAGTCTCCCTTTATGCTCCTAATTTGTAGAACCCAATAGGATTCCAGCCAATGAAGGAGAGAACTGTAGGACTCTAACTCCAGAATCACAAAGAAGGCTAGATTTGAAGCTAAGAAACGACAGCTTAATTATTGGTATCTTTTAGTTGTCTGAAATCTTTAAATAAGGATGCCAAGAAATAGATTGCTACAAATGTAAATCATTTTAAAAGATTTTTGTGGACCTTGTTTTTACTTCCTACATTGTTAGATGAAATTTTATTTTATTTTTGTGTTGCTTTTCTGATTTACAAATTATTTCTGATGGTATTAATGGCTGTGTCAGGGTTCAACCAGAAAAACAAAGACACTAGCCATCACAGATGTTGGCTGAACACTATACAACTGCTATCTTTGCTTCCATTGCTAGAACTTGAAGTACACATGGTGGCCATTAAGAAAGAAAGACAAATGTAATGTGCATAGAGCAAGAATAAATTTAAATACACAACCATGATCTGGAATCTGTGAGTATAAGCTGGCTGGATATCATAAAGATGGACTAGAACCCTTAGGTGTCCTGCAAGGAAAGCTCTCACATTTCATCACAGTGTTAAGCACATTTCAAACCCCAGCCAGCAAAGATCCACCAGGTTAAGATGGAGTAATTGCAGGCCTGGCTTCTGCCTCAGACCAAATTAGCCAGCAGATAAATGCCACACGTTAAGAGTTGCAGAAGTAACTGTTTCAACCTGCTAAGCATAAAGCCAATAACTACAGCTTTACTTCCACTCTCCAAATCTCCGCACAAAAGTATCTCTTGTACTTAATAGGTCATTAAAGAGTTCAAAGGCAGCAAAGACATACAAAAGTGGATTTCTTCTGAGGAGGCAGAAAATACTTTTTGTATAGAAAAAGTGTTCTAAATTGACAGTGCTGTAAGATAACCTACAAATTTTGACTGGAAAAAAATAAACTTCTAATTGCTTTAGTAACAGTAGGTATAGAAAATATTTGAGATATATTGTTTTAACTTTTTAAAAATATTATTTTGATCAATTATTAGCCTGATTCACTAAATACAAAAAGGATTCAATGCAGTTGTAAAAATATATATTTTATAACTTATTTGTATAATTTCTGTATAGTTTAATGTTAAAATAAAATTGTATATAATTCACTTTTTAACTTTATGTGCATTTCTAACAGGTAAATATATTTCTGTAGTACATATTAAAGAAAACACAAGTATTTCTATAAAATGTTTCTCCCAGATGATAAAATGCAGATGATTTTTCAAGGTACAATATACAAAAGCTACATATTTTATTTTTATTTTATTACTTACTATTTTTAGAGATCTATTTTAAGTAGCTCTTCAAACTGGAGCGTTTTGAGGAAGCCACAAAAATACTTTTAAAGAATACAATACAATAATAGTTTTTTCTTCATGCAAGACTCTACATTTATCTGTATTTTAAAATGTTAAGCTCTAGTGACTGCATGGTCTCAGTATTATCTTGTTAAACACTTTTGCTATGCAGTTTTCTTCTTTTACATGTATCCTGTATTCCATTTCTACTGTACTTCAGGGTAAGCCTTCTGAGACTACAGAATGCTCTAAATTGAACATAACCCATATTATTTTTGCACTCCTGTTCTCAGGAATCTCATACAGTTTCCAGATTTCTCACCATCTCATTAAAAATAAGTAGAGGGATGTCAGTAGGCACACAACCTTACAAATGCAGGTCTGACTTCGTAAATTAAACATGCTTTGTGTGCATACATTATTAATTCCTGTCTGCTTTTAGGTGTCAGCATGTGCACATTCACTGGTACCATCTTTGCATTTGGAAGTTCTCTGGATTCAGAGAAGGCAAATGAATGACTTATATATGAAGCAAGATTATGAATTATGTAAATCAAGCCACCAAGTCAGGGCAAAGAGAAAATTAAAGTTACCCTAAGGGCCTACTCCAAGAATTTCTCAGGAAAGACAAGAAAAGAAAGTATCAGTATTTAACAGGTAATTCCACTTACCTACAAAGATTTTTTGCAACAAATATGACAATCCTTATTTTGTTGAATTTTCTCTCTTTGGGTCTTAAGGAAATTAGATATGAAACTATGGTTTGTATCTGTATTCTAGGGTAAATTATTCTAGAACTTTTTTTAATGTGCGTTTTCAAAAGTGTTAAGCTCTAGAAAAACAAGCAACAGTAACAGAAGGGGCAGTAAATACATTTTCCTAAGTGAGGTGCCAGCATTCTGAGCCATAGTTTTTGTGACTTCATATGAGGTTATGTTTTATACAAACCAAACTTATTTTTAAAGGTAAAAAGGAAGAGCAGGTTGAAATGGGGAACAGCTCAGAAAGTAGCAGAAAGTGCTAGCTATGGAATCTTTGCCCATGTCCAGCCTCTGGACCAAATGTTTTACTATGTACCATGTGCACAATAAGCTATTTGTGAATAGTTTGGCAGATGTCTTTAACAGGAGTCATGTGGCAGATGTGTGGGGACAAGTATGTAGGTACAATATGAACCTTAAACAGTAAGTCTGAGAAGGCAAAGGGAATGCAATAGTCAGAGATTCCTAAGATAAGCAAAGGAAGGTAGGAATAGCTTTTATGCAAAGTCTGACAGTAAGATAAGAAGCCATAGTAATGTGAATTTCATAGCAGAAACAAAGGCAGACATAATGAAATGCTTGCATTCTGCTTTGTGACACGCACTTAGGATCAAGTTCTAAATTCTACATATCTTTGTTGTCTATGACCTTGAACCAGTTATTAAAACTCAGTTTCAGATTTTTATCAGTGAGGTTACTTAATAATATTGACCTTCATATTCTTGAGAGGATTAATTGAGATGACATATAAAAATAATTATCTAAATGTCTGGTATTCTACCATATTCTAAGTGGTAGGTCCTAGAGCAGATCCAGGTTGTCATTTGAAATCACTGATGTAAGGTTTTTATTTTTCATTGATATGTGAACCTTAAAATTTATTTATATTTGGTCAATTTATTTTGAACCTGTCAGTTCAAATTCCTTTTAATAACATTTGAAGACTAGATGAGTTTTATTTAGGGTGGAAAGAGAGGAATGTATTCCATCACTAAAATTATTAGAGTGAACATCTAATACAGGAATAGCATTTCTGGAAGTCTTAAAATTACCCAGAAACAAATGAATATTTATGGTTATATACAGGCAGACCTCAGAGATACTGCAGGTGGTTCTAGACCACTGCGATAAAGTGAGTATCACAATAAAGCAAGTCACACGCATTTTTGTGGCTTCCCAGTGCATATAAAAGTATACTTACATTTTTAGCATTGTCTAAAAAATGCATACACCTTAATTAAAACACTTTACAGCTAAAAAAAAAATGCAAACTATCATCTGAGACTTCAGTGAATTCACACCATGGTTTGGGTGGTTGACGGTCTTGCTTCAGTGCTGATAGCTGCTGAATGATCAGGTTAGTGATTACTGAAGCTTGGGGTGGCTGTGGCAATTTCCTAAAATAAGACAATAATGAAGTTTGCTGCATCAATTAACTCTTCCTTTAATATAAGATATTTATGTAGCATGTGATGTTGTTTGATAGAATTTAACCCACAGTAGAATTTCCTTCAAATTTGAATCAATGCTCTCAAACCCTGCTGCTACTTTATCAAATAAGTCTGTGTAATATTCTAAATCCTCACCAAATATAAAACCAAATAAATAAGTCTTCATTCAAGTTTTATCATCAGATTGTGGCCATTCAGTCACATCTTCAGCCTTCACTTTTAATGTTAGTTTTCTTTCTCTTTCCACCTCATCTGCCATTATTTTCTCCACTGAAGTCTTTAACCCCTCAAATACATTCATGGGATTGAAATCAAATTTTTCCAAACTCTTTTTTTAATGTTGATATTTTCAACTCTTCTCATAAATCACAAATGTTCTTAATGACATCTAGGATGGTAAATACTTTTCAGAAGGTTTTCAGTTGAGTTGACTTTGCTTAGATCATCAGAGGAATCACTATCTATATGGTAGCTACAGCCTTATGAAATTTATTTCTTAAATAATGACTTGAAAGTCAAAATTATGCCAGATACAATGGTTCACACCTGTAATACCAACACTTAGGGAAATGAGGAGTGAGTATCAAAGGATCACTTGAGCCCAGAAGTTTGAGACCAGACTGGGCAAAATAGTGAGACCCCATTTCTATAACAAATTTTTTTTTTTTTTTTTTTGAGACGGAGTTTCGCTCTTGATACCCAGGCTGGAGCGCAATGGCGCGATCTCGGCTCACCGCAATCTCCGCCTCCTGGGTTCAGGCAATTCTCCTGCCTCAGCCTCCTGAGTAGCTGGGATTACAGGCACGCGCCACTGTGCCCAGCTAATTTTTTGTATTAGTAGAGACGGGGTTTCACCATGTTGACCAGGATGGTCTCGATCTCTTGACCTCGTGATCCACCCGCCTCGGCCTCCCAAAGTGCTGGGATTACAGGCTTGAGCCACCGCGCCCGGCCTCTATAACAAATTTTTAAAAATTGTTATAGAAATCAATGGAGTCCCAGCTACATGGGAGTCTGAGACAAAAGGATCACTTGAGCCCAGGAGTTTGAGGCAACAGCGAGCTATGATGACAGTACCATACTCCAGCCTGGGTAACAGACCAAGATCCTGTCTCTTAAAACAAGGAAAAAAAAAGAAAGTCAAAATTGCTTTTTGATTAATGGGCTGCAGAATGAATGTTGTGTTTGCCAGCATAAACGTATTCATCTTTTTTAACATCTCCATCAGGGTATTTGGTGACTAGGTACATTGTTAATGAGCAATACAATTTTGAAAGTATCTTTTTTTTCTGAGAAGTAAGTTTCAAAGATGGCTTAAACTACTCAGTAAATTATACTGTGAGCAGATGTGCTATCATCTATCTAGCCTTTATTGTTCCATTTGTAGATCACAGCAGAGCAGCTTTAGCATAATTCTTAAGGGCCCTAGGATTGTTGAATGGTACATGAGCATTGGCTTCATCTTAAAGTCATCAGCATTAGCCCCTAATAAGACATCTTGCTTTTTGAAGCTTTGAGGCTAAGCATTGAATTCTTCTCTCTAGCTATGAAAGTCCTAGATGGCATCTTCTTCCAACATAAGGCTGTTTTGTCTACATTGAAATCTAACTGTTTAGTGTAGCTACCTTCACCAATGATCTCAGCTAGATTTTCTGGATAACTTACTGCAGCTTCTACATTAGCACCTGCTGCTTTATCTTGTACTTTTTTTTTGTTATAGAAATGGCTTCTCACCTTAATCCTCATGAACCGACATGTGTTAGCTTCAAACTTTTCTTCTGCAAGTTTGTCACCTCTCTGAGCCCTCAAAGAATTGAATATAGTTAGAGTCTTGCTCTGGATTAGGCTCTGGCTTAAGGGAATGTTGTGGCTGGTTTGATCTTCTATCCAGACTACTAAACCTTTCTCCATATCACAATAAGCCTATTCATTTTCTTGTCATTCATGTATTCACTGAAGTAGCACATTTCATTTCCTTCAAGAACTTTTCCTTTGCATTCATGAAATGGCTATTTGGCATACAAGGCCTAGCTTTTGGCCTGTTTTGACTTTCAACATGCCTTCTTCACTAAGCTTAATCATTTCCTGCTTTTGAGTTAAACTGAGAGACGTTTGTTTGACTCTTTCTTTCCCTTGAACACATAGAGGCCATTTTAGCCCATTAATTGGCCTATGCAATATGTTGTATCTCATGGAATAGGGAGGCCAGAGGAGAGAGAGTGAACCAAGAACAGCTAGTTGGTGAAGCAGTCAAAACACACACTTGTGTCTATTAAGTTAGCCATCTTATGGTACCCTAAAACAATTATAAGAGTAATATCAAAGATCACTGATACAGTTCACCATAATAGATACAATAATAATGAATAAGCTTAAAATACCATGAGAATTACCAAAAGATGACATAGAGACATTAAGTGAGCATATGATATTGAAAAAAATGGCGTGAATAGACTTGCTCTACACAGATAGCCAAAATACTCAATTGTAAAACACGCAGTGTCTGTGAAGTACAATAAAGCAATGTGTGATATTACAAGGTATGCTTGTAAAGCGTTGTTTTGAAAATACTGCTAAGAAATTTTTGAGTAAATTATGTATATTGAATAAGAATATAAAATGTTAATAATCTGATTTTGATCCTTGTTCTCTGCTTGCGTATAAGAATCTTGTTATTAGCAGATCTACACTAAAGTATTTAGAGGTAAAGAACATAAAGTAACTGTATGAGTTGCTCATACATTTAGGGAAATTGTGTGTGTGTGTGTGTGTGTGTGTGTGTGTGTGTGTTCACCTGTTTGTGTATAGAGAGAGACAAAGAAACAGGAAAAAAGGGAGAGAATATTAATAATAAAGCAAATGTATTAAAATGTTAATGCTTAGGGTAACTGGATGAAGGGTGTACATGAATTATTTGTACTATTTTTATAGATTTTCTGTTCTTACATTATTTTAAAACAAAAAATTAAAAAAATATTGCTCTATACTAGTTTCACAATGTTATGTTGACTTTATGGGAAATGATAAGAAAATAGATGCAAGACTTAGTGAATGTCATGTCAGTCACCACATTAGCTATTTATGCATGCTTACTTTAGTGTAGAAACCTGTACAATTACCTTCTAAGATTTTAATGGCAGTATGCTATATGTGAGTTGAAGCTATTTTTGAATCCTCATCAACTTTGTATTTGACTTTAATTGATTTTTCTTCTATTAATGATACTTACATTACATGTCAGCAAAAGGGCTTGTTAATTTAACAGAAAGAAAATTAATAATATTCTCAGATATTTTCCTCATTAAATTCACATTATAGGAGTAATGGTTGTTTTAAATGGGTATAATTATTAATAGGAAAAATGCACACATTAATTTTAAACATGAACAACTGTGGCACTACTTACTTTTCTAGAAATAATTTAGACACAGTTGCATGAGTTTCAATTCCCTTTTAACCATACTTATTCGTGATTTTATGGCAAACATGAGACAATGTACAGCAAAGGTCACTGGAATGGAGCACATATAGACCTTTTACATTTCTGTACTAATATGGCATTATTATCTGTGGCACGCTGCTATTTGATGTTACCTCACCGAGAATATATCTTAACAACATAATGTCATTCATAAAAGTGACTATCCACAGAAAAGTTTTCTTAGCATACTTTTCTTTGGAGAGCCCTTCTATTTATTTTTCTTCCCCATCCTTTCATTTTATTTTTATTTTAAATCCTTATGCTGCTGCATGGACATCATCTAGATTTTTTAAATTATGTATATAATTTTACACATTATATATAAAATGAATCCAAATACTAAATAGATCTATTACCTTATTTTTCAGCACCTGTTGGTTTCTTAACATTTTTCAGTCTCCCTTAAGTTCCCAATATTCTATGAAATCAAAAGTTCTTTTCTTTGTCTCCATTAATTTTGATCTCTCAAATACCTCAGCAAAGTAATGAAAATAAAAAAATTTCACAATTAGTACACCTCCATCATTTGAATCCTGGTCTTGCCATATAAAGAAACTTGACTTATTTTGAAACATCTTTATGCTTAGGTTTCTGTCTGAAAGATGTAGATGAAATACCCATTTTCCAAGTTTTTTTTTCAAGGTATTGAATGAAATCATGAATATAATTCAAATAACAAGTTTCTAAAATATACATACTAAACTTTCAAAAATCTAAATGTTAAATAAAAAGAAATATATTTGGCAAAAGTTACTCCAAGTATATGGAGGGTGCTGCCTATAATGCTTCATTGGAAATGTAAAACTTGAGGTAGTTGTTGAAAGGGTAGGCTTTAGTTAAGTAAATAAGTAAAAGTAATATATTCTATGTATAGACAAGCAAGTTATATCTTGGAAATGGTGAAGAGACCACTTCAGCTGAAGCAGAGATTTTCAGGGGCAAAAGTTGGAGGCTGATTTAGAGAGATTTGATTCTATGAATGCTATATAAAGGAGTTTTAACTTTATTTTGAAGACAAAATGGAACTATTGAAGTTTCCTTTTTGGCAGGAGAGTGCCTTTATGAAAGCGGTGAATAACGCAGATTGGTTTAGAAAAGCACTGGGCAGTGTGATTTGGAGATTAGAAAAGAGCATCCAAACGGTAACCAGTTAATGGCTTATCACAAGTGCCCACACATGAGGTTCTAAGAGTTTGCCTTTGCTTGCAGTGAGAAGAAAAACTAAAGAAAAATTTGATTTTTAAAAAAATAAAAGCTGATAAAATGTATTATTTGGCTAATTTTCTTGCATTACAGAAAAGAACATTTCACATAAAATTTAAAGTTTTTTGTCTTAAGTTATAGAGGAAAAACTGGCAAAGACAAAAATTACAGAACTTACAGTGAAGAAAGATACTTTTGGTTAGATAAAAAATTAGCTTTAAAAATAGAGATTAGGCTGAAATAACTGCATACCAATACTCTTGAGATACTTTGCTACATGAGCCTGGAAACTTGAAAGAAATGGCCTCTAAAATATGAATATATATGTATATATTATATTACAATAATGGTGAAATTTTGGTGCTTACCTCCCAGTTGTTGACAGCTAGAGGAACCAGTAAGTGGTAAAACTGAGACAGGATAATCTTAATAGGATACTGTGACTAAGGCCAGTGTAAGAAAGAATTTCAAGATGGAAAGGAGAAACATAATTATGGTAACTTTCACTGTGTGTCCGGAATATTCTAAGCACTGATGCTAACACACAGTATTTCATGTATTGCCTTTAACAATCCTATGAGAAAATATTATATATACAACCATGGGATTGCATATAAAAAATCCTATGGGAATTTTTCCTGTTCAAGTATGTATCATAAACCCTGGACTGAGGTCAAAGGCACTGCCTTCTTTTCACAACAAGTATACAAAATTATCATAAATCAGAATAAACCACAGTCCAGGAGGACTATTCAAAATAGCCATTTAGAAGTCTAGCCTATTCTACTTAGCCCAATTGTAGTCAATACAAGAAGAGGGCAAAAAATTAAGGATGTTATTGGCTTACTGAGAAGTTTAATCATTCTGAACTATAACCTTGCTTCCTTGAGCCAAGGAAATGAGCTCCAAGAGACTCACTTTTAAAGATAAAAGATCCCTAACAACACAGAGTAGCAGTTTTTCCCCTTTTTGGATATCTTTTGAGATTCTCAACTTGATGATCTGTTCCTGTGCTAACTAGGCAAGGCAAAAGAGAGAACAGGACAGTAATAAATGGTTTCTGGGGGAACTGCCAAGCAGAGAGAAAGCAAGAATCTTCTCTGTTCGGGTTTTGTTTTCTAAAAGGTGTAGAAGCTAGATAAAGAGTTCCAGTGCAATCTGGATTGTTGGCCAGAGAGGCTAAATAAATTTGAGGCTCTAGCTTTATTGAGGCATTCAAAGCATTGGAACAAAGATCACATGTCAGAGGGAGAAATTGTGAATGTCACAGGTGAAGATCAGCAGGAGGATGTGGATGGACAGATACCACAGGCCTCAGGGAGGTGCAGGGAAGAAGTGACTCTCTAATAGACATAGTGAAGCCTGTTGGAATAGTAATCTGTCTCCTTTTAGTTGATAGACAAAAGGATAACCAGAAGGTGCTTAAGTCTAATAAAAAGACAACTACAACCTTCCCAGTTGGATATTTTACACATTTCATTCTTCTTGCCACTCCACCACTACCCCAAAAATGCACCTTTGACTGAAGAGGAGTATAAAAAGAGTAGACCATGCCTTCCCTTTATACTCTAAGTCCTTAAAGCCACTGAGACCTAGTCAGCATAGGCAGAGACAATGAGAAGAGATGGGGATTCAAGTTTTGTAACAAACAGGACTTTATCTCTATAGCAAAGTGAAACTGTTCTGATAGCAGAGAGGAACTGGAAAGTCATTGAATCTAGCCAAGATACCAAAATGGACTCTCTAACAATTGGTGAAGGTGAAGTTCAACGTGCTACATGTGTAAGGCAGTTGTTCCAAACATACCTCTAATATTTAATTGTATTTAACAGAGAAGCATTTCTTATATTTAATTAAACTAACAAGTGCTATTAAACATTAACCCATTTTAATTTTCTCTGTTAGTGGAGAATTTTTTTTCCATATAGCAATTATGTCACCATTTATATTTTCATTCGACTAAGTTAAAGCTCTAGAACTCTTTCTATTCACTTTTTATCAATTTAAATTTCATGTTTTTCAAAAGTCTAAAAATTTAAAAAGTATGTTTGACTAAATATTCTTAGGTTACTTAAATGAAGAAACAGTAATAAATTATTTAAATGCCAAAGACTTAACATTCTGAATTTTACAAAAATCCTGCTAAGTCTTTTTTTAATCACATTTACTAGCACCAGATATTTTTCTCTGCTGCTCAAGATGGCCTTAATGTTTCCTTCAACTTCACTAAACTTCATACAGTCTTCTTCTTGTCTCTAGGCCTCTGACCTCCCTTTCACACCGATCCTTGCAGAATCCAGATGGCCTAAGCACAGAGTTCTCTCTCCTCACTTTTCTCAGTGCATTTACTCTAGAAAATTTGTAATTGTAGATAATTTTTCTGACCCTTTGAAATGTAAATTTCTTTAAAAAAACTTATTCCGATTTTTTAATTTTTAATTACTATGAGTAATAGTTGTCTCTGTTGCTAATAGTTATTTAATTACTATGAGTAATAGTTGTTTATGAGATCCAAGATGGCTGATGATTAGCAGCTCGGGCACGTACCTCCCAGTGAAAGCGCAAAGAACGAGAGGACGCCACACTTTCAGACGAATATTAGTTGCTCACGGACCACGAGATTCCCAGTGGAGGAGCTCCACGGGTCGCCAGGGCGACTCTTGTGGCCGGCGTGGCGGTTTTGCTGGTGCCTTAGCACGCCAGTTCTTGGTGCAGAGTCCGGATATTCCCGGGCAGAAAAGCACCATCAATCTTAACACCGCTGTTTTGGCCGGCTCAGTGGATTGCTCAGATTTCGGCGCAGGGAATCAACAAGTTGGACGTCAGAGACCCAGTTAGAAAGTCGGTAATTATAAAGACGACAGACGGACAAATATATAATGAAGGGAAGAAACCAGCGTAAAAAGGTAGAGAATACTCAAAATCAGAATGCCTCTCCCTCTACAGGGGATTGCAATTCCTCATCAGCAACGGAACAAGGCTTAATAGATTACACGGGTGTTCCAATAACAGAAGCAGGTTTCCAAACGTGGGTGATAAGAAACTTCTGTGAATTAAAAGAACTTATTCTAACCCAATGCAAAGAAACTAAGAACCTTGAAAAAAGGTTTGACGAAATGTTAATGAGAATGGACAATTTAGAGAAGAATATAAGTGAATTGATGGAGCTGAAAAACACAACACGAGAACTTCGCGAAGCATGCACAAGTTTAAACAGTCGAATTGATCAAGCAGAAGGAAGGATATCAGAAGTCGAGGACCAGCTCAGTGAAATGAAACGAGAAGACAAGAATGCAGAAAAAAGGATGAAAAGGAATGAGCAAAGTCTCCATGAAATATGGGACTATGTGAAAAGACCTAATTTACGTTTGATAGGTGTACCTGAATGTGATGAAGAGAATGAATCCAAGTTGGAAAATACTCTTCAGTATATCATTCAGGAAAATTTTCCCAACCTGGCAAGGCAGGGTAATATTCAACTCCAGGTAATACAGAGAACACCACAAAGATATTCTTCAAGAAGACCAACCCCAAGGCACATAATTGCCAGATTTATTAGGGTTGAAATGAAGGAGAAAATACTAAGGACAGCTAGAGAGAAAGTTCAGGTTACCCATAAAGGGAAACCTATCAGACTTACAGCAGATCTCTCAGCAGAAACCCTACAAGCCAGAAAAGAGTGGGGACCAATATTTAACATCCTTAAAGAAAAGAACTTTCAACCCAGAATTTCCTATCCAGCCAAATTAAGCTTTATGTGCGAAGGAAAAATTAAATCTTTTGCGAACAAACAAGTACTTAGAGAGTTCACCACCACCAGGCCTGCTTTACAAGAGCTTCTGAAAGAAGCACTATACATATAAAGGAACAACCAATATCAGCCTTTCCAAAAATATATCAAAAAGCAAAGAACTTTAACACAATAAAAAATTCACATCAACTAATGGGCAAAACAGCCAGCTAGCATCAAATGCTGGTATTAAACTTATATATATTTTAATTGGATAAAAAGCCAAAACCCATCGGTATGCTGCATCCGGGCCCATCTTACATGAAACAATACACAAAGACTCAGAGAGAAGGAGGAAGACTTACCAATTGTACAGAGAGTAAAAATAAACTAATAAACAAAAAGCAGGAGATGCAATTCTCACCTCTGATAAAGTAGACTTTAAAGCAACAAAGATCAAAAGAGGCGAGGAATGACATTACATAATGGCAAAAGGATCAATGCAACAAGAAGAGCTAACGATTCTATAGATCAACGAGATAGAAAATTAACAAGGATATTCAGAACTTGAACTCAGACCCAGAACAAGTAAACTTAATAAATATTTATAGTACTCTCCACTTCAAATACACAAAACATACATTACCACCTCACACCTATTCCAAAGGTGACTATATAATTGGAAGTAAATCACTCCTCAGTAATCGCATAGCATTTCATAGGTTTAAATTAAATATTGGTTGGCTGTTTGTTTGTTATTTTCTTCCCTTATTCCTTCCTGACTACATCATTAAGTATAATTATCAGTATAAAAGAGGTTTTCAATACCCATTACTAAATTGCATTCTAGCCTGGGCAAGAAAGCAATACTCCCATTCTCTCTCCCTCTTTCTTTTCCTTCTCCCTCCTCCCCATTCTCTCTCTCTCTCTTTCTCTTCCTTTTTTCTCCTTCCTATTCTCTCTCTCTCTTTCTCAAAAAAAAAAAAAAAAAAAAAAAAAAAAAAAAAAAAAAAAGTCAGTGAGTCAAATGGAAAAAAAAAAAAAATAGTTGTTTATATTTATAAGTTACATGTTATGTTTTGATATAGGTATACAATTTGTAATGATCAGACTAATCAGAGTATCTGTCATCTTAAGAATTTATCATTTTGTGTTGAGAACATTTTAATTTTACCCTTTTAGTTGTTTAAAATGTATAATGCATTGTTTTAAACTATAGTTATCCTATTGTATCACAATATTAGGTCCATTATACTAGTTCTAATTTTCTCTAACTGTATTTTTGTACCCTTTAACCATGCCCACTTTATGTCTCTCTCCCCACTATCTTCCCAGCCTCTGGTAATCATCATTCTACTCTGTTCTCTGGGTTCAAATTTTCTTTTAGTTCCGTATTTAAGTGAGAACCTGTGATATTTGTCTTTCCATGTCTGGCTTATTTCACTCAACAAAATATCCTCCAGTTCCATCCTTGTTTTTACAAATGACAGGATTTTATTCATTTTATGTCTGACTAATAGTTCAGTGTGCATATGTACCACATTTTATTTATACATTCATCCAGTGATGGGCCCTTGGGTTGATATCTTGGCTATTTTAAATAGTGTTGCTGATACTCCCAAATATGAAAAAGTGCAGATATTCCTTCATAAAGCTTTTTCAGGACCCTCCAAACTGTTCTCCAAAGTGGTTATACTAATTTACCTTTCCACCAAAAGTGTACAGGGTTCCTTTTTCTCCATAGCCTCTCTAGCATTTGTTATTGCCTGTTTTTTTTAAATAAAAGACATTTTAACTGAGAAGAGATAATATCTCGTAGTTTTGGTTTGCTTTTCTCTGATAATTAGTGATATTAACTTTTTTCATATACCTCTTGGCTATTTCTCTTCTTTTATGAAATGCCTGTTCAAATATTTTGCTCATTTTAAACTTAATTATTTTATTTTTTTAATTGAGTTGTTCAATTTCCTTTTATATTCTGATTATTAATCCCTTGTCAGATAAGTAGTTTGTAAATATTTTCTTCCAGTGTATGGGTTGTCTCTTCACTTTTACTTTATTTACAAAAACCTAAACATTCCACCAAATACTGTTAAAACTGATACATTCTTACAGGATTCTAGAACAACATACAAAAATCTGCAGTATTTTCATATGCCAATGGCAACAATCTGAAAAAGAAACCAAGAAAGTAATCCTATTCTACAACAACTACAAATAATATAAAATACATAAGAATAAATTTAACCAAAAAAGTGAAAGATATCTACAATAAAAACTGTAAAACACTGAAGGAAGAAATCGAAGGGGACACACAAAAAATGGAAACATATTCTGTGCTAATGAATTGAAAAACTCAATACTGTTAAAATTTTTATACCACCCAAAGCAATCTACAGATTCAATGCAATTTCTATCAAAATACCAATGATATTCTTCACAGAAATAGAAAAAAAATCCTAAAATTTATACAAAATTACAAAAGACCAAAAATTGCTAAATTCATCCTAAGAAAAGAAAAAAAGTAGAGGAATTATTACCTGACTTCAAATTATACTACAGAGCTATAGTAACCAATACAGCATGGTACTGGCACAAGAACAGACATGTAGACTAATGAATTAAAACACAGAATCCATATATAAATCCATACACTTATAGTCAAGTCATTTTGACAAAGGTGCCAGTAGCATACATTGGAAAAAGGACAATCTCTTCAATAAATGGTGTTGGGAAAACTGGATATCTATATTCAGAAGAATGAAATTAGACCACTATCTTTCACTATATACAAAAATCTAATCACAATGGATGAAAGACTAGACCTGAAACTATAAAACTACAGAAGAAAACATTGGGGAAAAACTCCAGAACATTGGTCTGGGCAAAGGTTTCTTGAGTAAGACTTCAAAAGCATGGGCATCCAAATACAAAAATGGACAAACAGTATCACATCAAGCCAAAAAGCTTCTGCACAGCAAAGGAACCAATCAACAAAAAGAAGAGACAACCCTCTTCCCATTTTTATAACTCAAGACTGTCTTTCTCAAAGACCTCGGAGTCGTTCTTTGAAATATAATCATCAGTCTTTGTGTGGACTGTAGAAGCCTATCTTCAGTGATACCTCTTCAAGTTGTAAAACTACTTCCTGTCAGGATGATACCAGGAATTTATTTTGTGTAAAGTCAATTAGCAAACACAGATGGCCTATGTTCTTCCCAATCCCAGTTCTTAAAATGTCTTTACCTTTTAAGTTCAAACTGCATCTTGGTCTCTCTCTTTTATTGCAAGATCCTTCTACAATGTCTTTCTTACCTGTTTAACATTGCTTGGTGCAATTTTTGCTTTGACACTACCATCTTCTTTCTACTGTTTTGTAAAGTATGAAACAAGGAAAACATTAGCATCTGTAAGTTTGTATATAAATAATATAGTCTGCCCCTTCCAGACTTCTTCCAATGAAAGCTTCTTAAAAATGCTAACAATAAGAAATGGCTATTCTATTACAAATCTGGTGCTAATGTTAGTATATACATTTGGAGAAAAGGCATTTTTTAGGAGAAGATAATTATGAGCCAATTTTATGTACCAAAAGTTTAATATTGGATGCTTTATTCCAACAGCAACACAAGTATTTTCTTTCCCACAACATATGCTGATTTAAGCATTTATGTAGCGGCCTAAATATACAGTTGCTAGCTCTAGAGTTTCATCTCTTCAGGAATGCTCCAGGATTCACAGTACTGCTAGAAAGTCTTTTTTTTCCCCATCCCTTCCCTTCTCTTTCCTGTCCTTTCCTTTCCTCCTTTCCCTGCTTTCTTTGTTGTTGTTGTTGCTGTTATGGAAGTTCAGTCACTAAACTTAGTAATCTTTTGTTAGCATATTCAAGTTCCAGTTCCTCATCTCACCTTGACATGCTCTTGACTTAGTTCCTCCAATGCACCTAACTGTCACACTAGTCCTGACTGCTCTAAGAGGAGACAGTACCCCTGAGAAGAATCCTATGTCCATTGACTGGAAACTAGGGGAAGAGAGAAAAAATAATGCACATATTTGGGAAGTTCACATAAGAATTTTCATTTTGGAACACAGTAGTATTGAATTTATAACAGCTAGCATTTACTAACTGCTCACTAAGTGCTAGGCATTGTTGTAAATGTTTTGCATGAATTATCTCCGTTAATTCCCATAGTTATCCTACAAAATAATTACTATTATTAGGCCCACTTTACAGATGGGAATATTGAGACACAAAGAAGTCACAAAATTAGCAGTGAATCCTAGATTCAAAAACAGTGCTGATTTCCAAGGCTATCAAAGTACCATATCTGCAGTCTTTTCTTTTCTGGAATATTTCATACGGATTTATTTTTCAGCATTACACTTGAAGGGAGTTGTTCATGAAGAAACAAAGACTGAGGTTATCCCTTAGAGAGTATTCTTCCTGTCACTTGGACAAGTACAAGCATATGTTTATATTTCTCTGTGGGGAAAAAAAAACTTTAAGTACTTTTGCTTCCCTTTCTTCCAACTCATCACATATAATGATTCTACTAATAGGCATATAGAAGAGTTCAGAATATGTATCTGTTCTAAGTTTTGCATGAAAGCCTACCTCTTTTTCAGCTCTTTCCTATTTTATTAGAGAAAAGATTTTAAAAGTCTCACTGGGCCAAGCATGTTATTTCTTCATTTAAAAGCTTATGTAGACCCTTATGTATTATTTCATCAGTGCTGTAGATGGACACGTAGAAACAGTGTTGATAACATCCAATCCTATTGAAATGCCTGCAAATTCCTATAATATGATTCTGTTTTCTCCTGAATGAGGCTTTAAACTTGTTTGATAAATTTAAACTATATTCTGTGACCAATTATTTGGTTTCTTGAGGTATATCATGCAGTCATTCACCTCTACCAAAAGAAAGAAAAAAAAATGAATTTTTTTTTAGTGTAATGAAAATTTTTTAGTATAATGAAAAATTATTTTCAGTGTAATGAAAATAATTATAAACATGGCCCAATCACGTAAAAGCCAGCAACAATAAAAAGTATACAATTGTACTATAACATTTTCTTACATCTTCTTAAAAAGAAAATTATTCAAAATAATCTTTTTGACAATTGCATACACATTTCAGGCTAGAACTAACAAGGTGAATGTACAATTGAGAAAAGAGCAGAAGAGAAATTTCACACACAAATGATCTCAGAGGTCACCTTCAGGTAAAGTTGACCAACTTTTCAAAGCAGAGAAAAGAGCTAAACTTATTCAAAAATCTTCATTCACTAACAATGGTTCTTTAGATTACATTGTCTTTGTCTTATCTGTTGTACTGGCCCGAGCATAGAAAGTCAACACCAAGACAAAAGTATGCCAAATTGCAAGGTCTTTATTGCCAGCAGCCACGGAGGACTCATGTCTCTCCAACCCGTGGCCCCAAAAGGAGGGTGTCAAGACTTTTTATACCCGTAAAATCACCTCGGGAGTGAGGGTGAGGGGCAGGGGTGGGGGTGAGGGGCTTCAGATGTTCTGAGGGCTAGTAGATTCTGTAAATCACCTCCTGGGCGGAGATGAGGGTGAGGGGCTCTGGACATTCCAGTGGATTCCTGGGCGAAGATGAGGGTGAGGGGCTCCGGACATTCCGAGGGCCAGGGGACTTTTGACATTCTGATTGTTACTTAAGTGGTTCACAAAAGTCAAGATAAGCATTTGTTTACACATTGTCTGGGTAGGGTAGAAATTACAGTCCTTAATTACTTATTCACATTTGGGTTATAGAGAGCAGTTTCAACAGAAAGCTGTGGTATGTTTGAGGTATGCAGTTTTATGGAGCTTTTACCATGTCACAATCTAATTTGAATTTTCAAAGTGGATTACATCAATTAATTTATAGCATTTGCTCATCCTTTGTTTTCATAAGCCCTGGTACTCAGTTATTTTAAATTCAGTATTTTTAAAAGTTAGCTTGCTTGTGCATGCTGCTCTTTTCCTGCCACATATCAATTTATATATTAAAAATAATTGTTAAACTAGAGGCACCACCTCAGAAGTTTCCTCCAGCAGCTGACAAAAACATGTTTTCACCAGTAATTTAACAAGGGCAACACCTGGCACATAGATTTTGCACTTGAGCTAACACAAAAAAAGCTATTTATATTGACAGGGTTTTCGGAGACTTAGATAGAAAATAACTCTGAAAAATTATGTGTACATGGCTAAATGACTAAAATTTCATTTTAGACTTGTCTATAAAAATGTAGTATTTGACTATTAATATGGGCTAATAGTGAATGATAGCATGTAATCCCAGATAAAATCTAGTAATAGGAATACTTGAAAATGATTATTGGGGTAAATACTACAAGGAGATATTGAGTCAAACATCTGGTCTAAGCATATGAAAAATTGTTAAAGCTCAAAAGTGGATTCAAATTCCTGCTCTCTACTTATTTAAGATCTTTGGAAAATTAGCAAATTTCTCTACACCCAGATCTTCTTATTTGTAAAACTGAGATAATAGCTCCCCTTCTCATAGAACTGTCATGAGAGTTTATCTAAAAAACTGTGCAAATCGATTAACATGATGTTTTACACACACAAGATTAATAAATACTAGCTAAAATTATTATGTCTATTTTCCTATCATTATCATTTTACATAATTGAAATCCATGACTAATTGTTTATAGCCTTGGAACTTTAGTCAATAATATCATATATCTTTATCCTTAATAAATTGCCTTTATTCCTTTCCTTCTTCTTAAAGTATCTGAACCAACACATACATAACAAACACATTCCTTTTTTTTTTTTTTTTATTAAATTTTTTGTTTTGTTTTGTTTTGTTTTTAAAGATGGGGTTTCACAACGATGGCCAGGCTGGTCTTTAACTCCTGACCTCAGGTGATGCACCCACTTCAGCCTCCCAAAGTGATAGGATTACAGGGGTGAGCCACCGCGCCCAGCCAACAAACACATTCCATACACATCATGACACAGAGTTGAATTAGAACTCCCAAGACTACCTTTAAATCCATTTAACTACTCATCTTAGAAACATTTTGAAAGATCATAGCACTTATATATGATTTTCAGATGTATTTAATACGGTGCCCTCTACATTTTCAATACTGAGAAGCAGACACTGTTTTTCAATCTCATATTTTATTTTGTTATTTTCCAGAAATTTATTATTAGTTTGAAAACTCAAATGCTAAGTAACACTAGCATTTCTGCTTCCCGTATGGCAAAGTATGTCTCTAAGAAAACTCTACTACAGAGAACAAATATAACTCAGATTTGAACATACACACAAAAACTGGCCAAGGCTCCAGAGAGTGGAATATATTAAAACTCATTTTGGATAGGGGTCCAAACATGATGGAAAAAATCCGAATAATTGGGTTTCTATTTTTTTGTTTTTTTGGATTGCCTTGAAGATGTGCCATAATTATGGCATGATACAAGGTGGATGAAATTTATTATAAAATCCTCTCTATTTCCAGCATAATTAACCAGGTAACAGAGTCTGAAGTGACATCTGCTGGTAATTGAGGGGGCCAGGGATGCTGGAAAGGAATGAGCCAAAGAAAGAGTGCCCTAGGTTATATGTGTAAACTGCTGAAGTTGCTGGTTGACTCTTTGTCATGTTTGAAGCTCTCTGGGTGGTCCAAGTTAACTAGCTTGCCCAAGGGACAGCTCAACTCACATCAAAGATGAACTTTAGACACCATATGATGTTCCAGCGGTTTATTCTAGCAGTGCTATTAAAAGATAAATAGCAGGTGCAGGCCAGTGACATGAATCAAATATAGGGGCCATATGACTGCCTAACCAGAAGGTCTCTGTCTGGAGACTATTCTTAGAGTCTGGGGGATTCTTCTCTCTTTTTTTATACCTGTATTCAGTCTGGATCAGTTACCAGGTGATTCTTTCATAAAGGGAGTTTAAGCTATTCCTGTAAGGATAAGCTTTGCTTTTAGGTTCATGAAAGTTGCAAGGTGTTTTTCTCTCTTGGAAATCCTCAGACCAGAGTTGAAAATTCCTGGGTCAGCTTCCATCATACTATAAAGTAACATGTTGTATCTATTCTGCAAGATGCTTGAGTGGGCGTTATGTCTATCATTAACCTTAGATGTACAATATGTCTCATAGTATACTACAGCCCCGAACAATGAATACGCAGACATATCTTAAAGCAGTTTGCAAATAAGACACAAATGTGATAAAGCAGGTGGGACAGTATTTGTATTGTGAATCTAACCAACTGCCTGTTAAAAAAAAAAAAAAAAAAGCTACTGCTCTTTGAAGCAATGTAACAGAATCCACATTTGACATTCAACATTTCCATGATAAAATCTAAAACAACTTCTTGAAACAACCAATGCATGTCATCTTTTCTTAAGGGAAAATGTAATTAACAAA
The DNA here is from genome assembly GCF_030222135.1 of Aotus nancymaae. NCBI lineage: Eukaryota > Metazoa > Chordata > Mammalia > Primates > Aotidae > Aotus > Aotus nancymaae. The sequence goes on along the minus strand of NW_026988476.1, from coordinate 16,552,981 downwards.
GGCCAACTCCAAGATGACCCAGATATTGGAATTATTAAACTAGAACTTTAGAGCAGCTATCACAAATATGCTCAATGAAATAAAGAAAAATACATTCATAATGAATGAACAGAATCAGAGGAATCTATAGGAAAATATAAAAATGTGAACATTTGTAAAAGTGGAGTCTCAGAAGGAAATATTTTTTTAAATGACAAAAATCTTAAATTTGGTGAAAAATATCAATTTATAGTTTAAATAACTTAGCAAACTTCAAATAAGAGAAATAGGAAGAACAAATCTCACTTATAAATATCATAGTCTAAGTGATGAAAACCAAAGATCAAATAAAAACTTGAAAGCAGTAAAAAAAAAAAGAAAAAAAGATAAAATCAGGAAAAATTATGGAATAATAGCCTTTGTGAGTATAGATGTAACAATCTTTAAAATTTATAGCAAATGAAATCTACCAATACATAAAGCATCATAATCCAGTAGTAGTCTTCCAAAGAATTCAATGTAATTCACAAAATAACAAAATAAAAGCGAACAATCATATAATCAATTCAACAGAGGCAGAAAAAATTATTTGACAAGATTCATCACCAATTCATGGTGAAAGTGACCAGCAAACTATGAATAGAAAGGAACTATCTCTGTCTTATAAAAGTCATCAATAAAATTTCGACAGTTAATATAATATATAGTAGAGCAATGCTTAATACTAATGCCATCTTCCTCTCTCACACACATAGAAGATCTAAAATAACTTCTAATTTACAGGGTATAAAATGTTTAGCCATTGGAACAAGGCAAGATAAGAAATAACAGTAATAAGAATAAAAATGGAAGAAATAAAATTGCTTCTATTTATATATGAAATGATTGTTTTCATACAAAAAATCCTCAGGGTCTTAAAAAATTATTATAATTAATAAGTAAATGTAGAAGTATTAAGGTATAAAACATGAGAGAAATGCAACCTTACACTATAATATGACACCATTATATAGACATTAGAATGGTTTGATTTAAGAAAACTAAAATACTACACGACGTCAAGGGTGTAAAACAATTGGCACTCTAATATAGTACTTAACATGGTATAGCACTTTGGAAAAGTTTGGCAGTTTCTTAAAAAATTAACCACCTACTTACCACAGGACCCAGTCATTCCATTCCTAGGTCTTTATCCAAAGAAATAAAGTCATATGTTCACATAAAATGTGTGATAGTCAGGGGGAAATAGGGGAGGGACAGCGAGGGGTGGGGAGTTGGGGAGAGATAGCATGGGGAGAAATGCCAGATATAGGTGATGGGGAAGAAGGCAGCAAATCACACTGCCATGTGTGTACCTGTGCAATGATCTTGCATGTTCTTCACGTGTACCCCAAAACCTAAAATGCAATAAAAAAATGTGTGACAGGCACAGATACTTATAGAAACTTTCTTCATAATATAAAAATCTGGTAAAAAATCAAATACCAAAGAGCAAGTAAATAGATAAATACAATGTGTAAGATTTGCACAGTGAAACTCTTACAGCAATAAAAAAGAAAAAAATGACTAATAGACTTCAATATAGATAAATTTCAAAATTATGCTGAGTGACAGAAGCCACACACAAAAGGATACATATTCATTCACTGAAAATGCTAAAAAGTCCAAAGTAGTTTATAGTGATAAAAAGCAAATCAGTGGTTCCATGCAGTCAGGGGCAGAGGAGCACACAGATTGCAAAAGTTTATGTGGTAGTCAGCCTCCAATTTTGTCTACAAAAATTCCTGTTTCATGTATTTACACTTTTATGTAATCCAGTCTCACACTTTCAGGGTTTGTCTGTATGACTCACAGGGCATAGCACAAGTGATGCTATGTCATTTCCTAGATTCTCTCACTTGGATCACTCGCTCTATGGGTAGTCAGCTGCCATGCCATGAGGAAACTCGAGCAACCTATTGGGCCTATAATAGGATCTGAGCCCACCTGCCAACAGCAATGTAGCTGAGCCAATTTGGACAAAGGTCATTCTGCACCACTCAACTTTCAGGTAACTGCAGCCTAAACAGTATCTTGATAGCAAGTTCATAAGAGACATCCAACTAAAGTATTCCTAAAATCCTCGCCCATGGAAAACATGCAATAGGAAGTATTTGTTGTTTAAAGCCACTAATTTTTGGAGTGATTTGTTACACAACAAAAAAGAATGAATACAGATTTTGATAACAAAAGAGGATGCTACCATATCAAAAACTTAAAACAAAGAAATTGCTTTGGAACAGGGCAGTGGACTTTGATAGTAATATTAGCAAATACTTAAAGAGTCTTGAACAAATTATTCATGAAATTTGGACTTTGAGGCAACTATCAATAAAGACTTAAAGGGAAGTGAAGAAAGTCTTACTGGAAACTAGAGGTAAGGTATAATTACTAAACAATGGCTGAAAGTTTAGCAGGACTGTCATTTATAATAATGTAGAAGGTAGAAAGTGTATATAACCATGTGATCTAGCTTAAGGTTATTATAAAGCTATTAAAATCTATGGACTATTTTGTCCTTTAATGGATTTCTTACCAGTATATAAATTTGAATTAGTGAATCCCTGAAATGTTCTTGGAATTCTCTTGGTTCCTCAATCATCAAACAAACAGTTTTTTCACTGACAACACATTTTTTTAAATGGTTGTAGGTATGTTACAGAAAATCAATTGAAGGAGCATTGGCTGGGGCTACCTGCTGTCGAAGCTGTTTGAGCTCCTTGGGGGAGGGGCAGCAGCCAGCCCTGTGACTGACAACTGCCTAACATACTAAGCTCCTTGGGTGAGGGAAGAGTGACACTCATTTCTATAGCTCCAGGCTGTGCTTTTTCCCTGCAGGAGCCAGGAAGGCTGGATAGCTTTGTCCCAAGACTTGTCCCTAGAGCCCAGCACACCCGCTGTGGTAATCTGGGGCCAGAGTGCCTCATCAGGCCTAACTCTAACCCATCTTTCCTCAGTGGGTGGGGCTTCCCCACAGAAAACTCCAATCACTCCTGCTTGAGGCTCAGGGACAGAATCTGAATCTCCCAGGATCTGAGCCCATAGAGGGAGGGATGGCCACAGTCTCTGCAGACCAGCAGACTTACCCTCTCCTCCTGGTAGTTCTGAGGAATCTGGGCAGCCCAGGTGAGGTTTTGCCAGAGCAAAACACACCCTCTCCATCCAGGGACAAAGTGTGCTTTGTTACACGGGTCCTGCTCCCTCTGCCACCAAACTGAGTGAGACCCTCCAATAGGGGTTGCCAGACACCCTATACAGGAGTGTACTACTGGCATCAGGTTGGTGCCCCTTGAGGTCAAAGGTTCCAGAAGAAGAAGCAGGCACCCATCTTTGCTTCTCTCCAGTCTCCTTGAGTGACACTCCAGGCACAAGGACAAATCAGTTAAATAGGGCCTGAAGTGAACTCCCAGCAAACTGCAAGCCTACAAAAGAGGGACCTGAATATTGAAAGAAAAACAAGCAGAAAGCAACAACAACAGCATCAATAACAACAACAAAGAGGCCCTTACAAAAGCCCTATTAAAGGGTCAGTAGCTTCAAAGACTAAAACTGGAAAAACTCATGAAAATGAGAAAGAATCAATGAAAAAAAATGATGAAAACCCAAAAGGCCAGAGCACCTCCTCTCTAAATGAGCACAATGTCTCTCCATCAAGGGTGCAGAACTGAATGGAGCATCAGATGAATGAAATCACAGCAGCAGGCTTCAGAAAATGGGTAATAAAAAACTACGATGAGCTATGGAGTATGTTCTATTCCAATGCAGAGAAGCTAAGAACCTTGGAAAAAGGTTAGAGGAATTCCATTTGTTTGTGTCCTCTCTTATTTCCTTGAACAGTGGTTTGTAGTTCTCTTTGAAGAGGTCCTTCACATACCTTGTTAGCTGTATTCCTAGGTATGTTATTCTCTTTGTAGCAATTGATTGTGAATGGGAGTTGATTCATGATTTGGTTCCCTCCTTGCCTATTGTTGGTGTAAAAAAAAAATGCATGTGATTTTTGCTCATTGCTTTTGTATCCTGAGACTTTGCTGAAGTTGTTTATCAACCAAAGAGTTTTTGGGCTGAGACAATGGGGTTTTATAAATATAAAATCATGTCATCTGCAAACAGAGACAATTTGACTTCCTCTCTTCCTACTTAAATACACTTCATTTCTTTCTCTTGCCTGAATGTCCTGGCCAGAACTTCCAATACTATGTTGAATAGGATTGCTGACACAGGGCATTATTGTTTGTACAGGTTTTCAAAGGGAATGCTTCTGGCTTTTCCCATTCAATATGATATTGGCAGTGGGTTAGTCATAAATAGCTCTTATTATTTTGAGATATGTTTAATCAATTCCTAGTTTTTTGAGAGTTTTTAACATGAAGGGACATTGAATTTTATCAAAGGACTTTTCTGCATTTATTGAGGTGTATTTTTTATGGAATCAAAGAAGACCCTGTATAGCCAAGACAATCCTAAGCAAAAAGAACAAAGCTAGAGGCATCATGCTATCTGACTTCAAACCAAACTACAAGGCTACGATAACTGAAACAGCATGGTACTGGTATCAAAACAGACATACAGACCAATGGAGCAGAACAGGAGACCTCAGAAATAACACCGTAAATTTACAACCATCTGGTCTTTGATGAACTTGACAAAAACAAGCAATGGGGAAAGAATCTCCTATTCAGTAAATGGTGCTGGGAAAATTGGTTAGCCATATGCAGAAAACTGAAACTGGACCCCTTCCTTATACCTTACACAAAAATTAACTCAAGATGGATTAAAGACTTAAATGTAAAACCCAAAACCATAAAAACCCTGGAAGAAAACCTTGGAACCACCATTCAGGACATAGGCATGGGCAAAGACTTCATGACAAAATCACCAAAAGCAATTGCAACAAAAGCCAAAACTGACAAATGAGATCTAATTAAACTAATTCTGCACAGCAAAAAACCAAACAAAACAAAAAAACCAACCAAACAAACAAAACTACTGAAAAAACTATCATAAGAATGAATAGGCAAATGTACAGAATGGGAGAGAATTTTTTGCAATCTATCCATATGACAAAGGTCTAATATCCAGAATATACAAGGAACTTAAACATATTTACAAGAAAAAAACAACCCCATCAAAAAGTGGGCAAAGGATATAAATAGATACTCCTCAAAAGAAAACATTTATGTGGCCAAGAAACACATGAAAAGGAGTTCAACATCACTGATCATCAGGAGAATGTAAACAAAACCACAATGAGATCCATCTCATGCCAGTCAGAATGGCCATTATTAAAAAGTCAGGAAACAATAGATACTTGCAAGGCTATAGAGAAATAGGAAGGCTTTTACACTGTTGGTGGGAATGTAAATTAGTTCAACCATTGTGGAATACAGTATGGGCAATTCCTCAAGGATCTGGAACCAGAAACACCATTTGACCCAGCAATTCCATTACTGGGTATATACCCAAAGGAATATAAATCATTCTGTTATAAAGACACATGCACACATATGTTTATTGTGGCACTATTTACAACAGCAAAGACCAAATAACCATTAATAATAAACTGGATAATGGAAATTTGGTACGTATACACCATGGAATACTATGCAGCCATAAAAAGGAATGAGATCATGTCTTTGCAGGGAAAGATGAAGCTGGAAGCAATCATCCTCAGCAAATTAACACAGGAACAGAAAACCAAACACCGCATGTTCTGGCTCATAAGTGGGAGTTGAATGATGAGAACACATGGACACAGAGAGGGGAATGACACACACTAGGGCCTGTTGAGGGCAGTGAGGAAAGGGAACTTAGAGGACGGGTCAATAGGTGCAGCAAACCACCATGGCACGTGTATACCTATGTAACAAACCTGTACATTCTGCACATGTATTCCATTTGTTTCTTTTTAGAAGAAATAAAGAAAGAAAGAAAAAAGAAAATCCATGGAAGGCTTCAATATACCAGTATTTAAATAGTAAATATCCCATAAAAACGCATCAGATTCCGACTTATAAAAACAACTCAGTATTTCCTACAGATACTATTTAGTGAAAAAGACAAAGAATAATCAGGGACCAATGAAAGACATTGAGCCTGTCACTATTTTCATCGTGATATATGAAAAGAACCATGCAGTAACTCTACATAATAAAAGTGAGCTGTAACTTTGTAGAAAAGAAAAAAAAAGTAAAGAGGACAATAAGCACCTTTTATTTCTTACCTGATTTATTTCAAAGAAATGAAACAATTAAAAAGGTAAATCACAAAATAATATCTCACATTTAATATTTTTTACATTTATACACTTGTATATTTTAATTAAAAACAAACTTGAATTCTCTAATATTGTCATGTTTATTTTGGTTCCTGGTGAAAAGACTGTTAGGCTATTAGCCTTACTTAGAAAAAGAGATGTTATAAAATCATTTTCTTGAACTAAGATGTCAAAGTGATTTGAGAAAACATAAATGTTTTTCATTACATTTTAATTATCACATGGAATCAGAATGAAAAGATATTCATAAACACTTATAGCAATTTTTATTTTTAACTATGCAGTAATGAGAAGTCACTAAGGTTGACTTGCAAATAACTATAGAACCATATCATACAGGGAATAATTTGAAGAAAGGCAAGAGTCAGGATGTTATAAGTTAAAATATATTTAAGTTTTCTATCACCTAATATTACACTGGAATTAAGAGTCATGACCATTCATAGATATTATGGAAGGAAAATAGCCTATCATTGTATTTGCCATGTGCTTTGCATTTATTGAAGCTGTCGTATTTATAGAGAGGTCTGATATTCCACACAATGAAATTTAATACAAAGTAATCTGGAGATTATTTCAGACAGAAAGCTTTACATTTACTACTCTTCTTCCAGTATTCTTAAGACAAGAATGGTTATATGTGTCTGGTCTGCATAAATGACTTCTTCCCCAAACCCCTATTCTCCACTAATTGAGGAATGGAAGAGAATTCTAAGCAGAAGTCTAAGAATTATGCTGTGATGGCACACTTTCTTCTCAAATAAGGTTTCTTAACCTTTACAACATTAACATTTAGGGTTTGATAATTTTTTTGTTTTGAGAGACTGTCCTGTGCATCACAGAATGTTTAGCAGCATTTCTAATCTCTACCTACTAGATGCTAGCAGCATTAACTTTCTCACCTCCCCTCAAGTTATGACAATCCAGAATGTCTTCAGGCTTTTTCTAATGTGGAAAACTGTACTCCCCTCCCCTTGAGAACTTTTGCACTAAAGTAGAAGAAAAAAAAAAAGAGAGAGAGAAAAAGAGAGACATTATGGAGGAAAAAAATGTGCCTACTTTCCCAGTGATAAACACAACATAGGTCACGGAGGGTTTCGTAGTTGAATGTTAAAGAGTTCCTTAAAATCTACATCTGAGTATCAATTGCAAGTAAATTATTTGCACAGAGATATATCATCCATACTTTCCTTTTGTACCTTCTTTGCTGTGAGGACTAATATCAACATAGAAAGAATTACCCACCTTCTGAAGCTGCAGAAAGCTGAGACTGGATTCCTTCCTTATACCTTATATAAAAATTAGCTTCAGATGAATTAAAGATTTAAACATAAGACCTGACACATAAAAACCCTAGAAGAAAGCCTAGGCAATACCATTCAGGACATAGGCATGGGCTAGGACTTCATGACTAAAACACCAAAAGAAATGGCAACAAAACCCAAAATAGACAAATGGGATCTAATTAAACTAATAAGCTTCTGCACAGCAAAATAAACTATTATTAGAGTGAACCAGCAACGAACAGAATGAGAAAAAAATTTTACAATCTACCTGATAGAAGGATAATATCCAGAATCTACAAAGAACTTAAATTTACAGGAAGAAAAACAACCCCATCAAAAAGTGGGCAAAGGATATGAACAGACGCTTCTCAAAAAAAGACATTTATGCAGCAAAAAAAAATATGAAAAAAAGCCCATCATCAGTGTTCATTAGAGAAATGCAAATCAAAACCACATTGAGATACCATCTCACATCAGTTAGAATGGCAATTGTTAAAAAATCTGGAGACAACAGATGCTGGAGAGGATGTGGAGAAATAGGAACACTTTTACACTATTGGTGGGAGTGTAAATTAGTTCAACCATTGTGGAAGACAGCATGGTGATTCCTCAATGATCTAGAAATGGAAATTCCATTTGACCTAGCAATCCCATTACTGGGTATATACCCAAAGGATTATAAATCATTCTATTATAAAGACACATGCATATGTATGTCTATTATGGCACTGTCCACAGTAGCAAAGACTTGGAACCAACCCAAATGCCGATCGATAACAGACTGGATAAAGAAAATGTGGCACATATACACCATGGAATACTATGCAACTATTAAAAAAGGATAAGTTCATGTCCTATGTAGAGGCATGGATAAAGCTGGAAATCATCATTCTCAGCAAACTGACAAAAGATCAGAAAAACAAACACTGCATGTTCACACTCCTAAGTAGGTGTTGAGCAATGAGAACACATAGACACAGGGAGGGGAACATCACACACCAGGGCCTGTTGCGGGGATGGGGGTGGGGTTGGGAGGGATAGCAGGGATTGGGGGAATAGGGGAGGGATAGCATTAGGAGAAATACTTAATGTAGATGATAAGGTGATGGTTACAGCAAACCCCCACGGCTCATGTATACGTATGTAACAAGCCTGCACATTCTGCACATGTATCCCAGAACCTAAAGTATAAAAAAATCACCACATGTTCTCATTCATAAGTGGGTGCTGAACAATGAGAACACACGGACACAGGGAGGGGAACATCACACACTGGGACCTTGGGGGTGGGGGGCTAGGGGAGGAGTAGCAGGGGGTGGGGGGATGGGGAGGGATAGCATTAGGAGAAATACCTAATGTAGATGACGGGACGATGGATGCAGCAAACCACTACTATGGCACGTGTATACCTATGTAACAAACCTGCACCATCTGTACATGTACCCTAGAACTTGAAGTATAATAAATAAATATAAATAAATAAATAAGAAAGATAGGAAGAATTTCCTGAGAGAGGATAGTTGTGATATTTCAATGTATAAGCCTTGGGAAACTGAATTTGAATTGGGCCATGACTTGTCCTGAATTACCTGGACAGGAACTTATGATTTAGAGACAATAAAGTCTTTTAAAGATTTTCTTTGGTAACAGACTGGTTTACTACCATATCCTTGCTAGTTACTAAGATATTCCCCAGAGTAATCTAGGACACTTTGTTGGTAGCATATGTCACTCTCACCATGCCATTAGGATTGCCAGGACCCTTCTTCCTTCTTCCTTGCTGTTACATTATCCTTGCTAGTTACTAAGATATTCCCCAGAGTAACACAGGACACTGATGGTAGCATATGCCACTCTCATCATGCTATTCAGATTGACAGGAACTTTCTTCGCCCTTCTTGGTTGCTTCTGTGTGTTAGATAGCACTAATCAATAATGGCACTGTTTCCTCCTGATCCCTTCTCTGCCGCAGAATCCTCACCAGAGCTCTCTGAGAAATGTATGTAACCCACCTATAAGATAAACAGTCTTAGTAATTTCATGTTGAAAGATAAGAATGGGTGACATTTGCACTGTTCTTTAAAAATAGAAAAATATTTAAAATTATTTTTATTTAAATTTCAGTACAGCTTTGTGATATTTAAGCAGAAAATCTTAAATTAGTTATGAGTGCAGTTAAGGGAGTTTGTTCAAGTTCTTGTGACTAGAAAGTTACAAGGTCAGTCTACAGTATCTTTACTTTGGAAAAATACCTCTTTACTTCCACTCTCAGAATAATATCCAATTTAAGGAAGACTAAAACTGTGACATATTCTGTATATTTTATTTATGATATTAACTATATCTTAAATATTTTATTAATATGTTTAATGATTGGATGTTTGTCTCAAAACAGCCCTAAGGGCAAGGTCCTTATTAAGATGAAAAATATTTATAAATTTTACAAGGGCATTTCAGTGGATTTCAGTGCATCACAAATACACTCTCTTTCTGTTTTGACCAAATCAGACAGTTTTATATAGCAGGAATCTTAACTTGAAACCAAGCAGTCATTAGCTCAAGATTCATCATTGTCTTGTGCTTAAGAAATTGATAATGTCAGAGTTCTAGGATGGGTATGACTGCCTGGGTCTAGTTGGATGAAAGTCAAAGGAAGGAAAATAAACCACCACCAAATGTAGCTTAGAGACAGAGAGGAGACAGGATTCTAAGAATAACATGATATCTCCCTCAAGTTATTGTAACATCTGGCACAGCCTTCACAGGTTTATGTCTGATTCATTCAGAGACACTGACTACAACCAAAAACTAAAAGAGCTAACAAATTTTAGAATTCACATCATTATAATATTGAAAACAAGTCCCATAATAAAAGAAAATCCCGTGAGATGCTGAGAGCCTAAGCAGCTCTGTCTGGGAAGCTGGCAACAGAAGTTACCTTCCCCAAGGAAGGGGTGAGGGCTTTCTCCTATTCTTCATGCTCTGGCTCACATAGAGGGCTACAGAATGTGGTGGTGACTCTTTAGACATGCACAACTGTGACTTAGCACAGAGCAGTTTGTGCCTGCAGAGCTGGGAGTCAGTGACTTGGCAGGAGCAGTGACAGAAGCCTCTGTACAAATAGGAGTTGCAGAGCTGCTTGAAGGACAACACAGTTCAGGAGCCCCAACACCACAGAAGGAAAATAACTCATTAGGGCACCCAGAAGAATGTGTTCATTTCTATGGGCAACATGACTGAAAGACCACTTTTCTTTTAATGTGGATTCGGAAACCTAGGCTGGGCATTACTGATTTGGTTTAATTTTTCCTTATATTACCATAAAATCCTGAGAAAAACACATGCAACTATTTAACAATTTTGATTGCATTGACCAAAGGAGCCTAGTGAGAATCACATTAAAAGGGAATGGAGCTAGTGGTTTCACTTAACTCATTGATCCCCAGTCCAAATGTTCACTCTAGTTATATATCTTTTCTTAAGCTCCAGATTACAGAGAACTAAGATATCTCAATGGCTTTGCAGTTACTAATTCATATTAATTGAAAACTTACTATCTGCCCTTCCTAGATACTGAGAATACAGTGGCAATGAGAGAAATGGTGCTTGTTCTCATGAAAGGCATATCCTTGTGAGAACCAAGTAAACAAGTAAATGAATTAGATAATTTCAGGTAAGGGCAAGCACAAAGCAAAAATAAAATCAGGTAACATTTGAGTGACTGTGAGGTGAGGGGTCTGCTTTACACTGGGCTTGGGTTGAGGGGATATTTCAATTGGACCTAGATAATAAGAACCAGACAAAAACAATTCTGGGGGAGACACTTTGGGAAAAGAAATGTCCAGTGCAATGGTTGAAAGAGGGGAGAAGTTTGGGATGTTCAAGAAAGAAAAGAGAAGTCAGCATGGCTGGAACTTAGTAAGACAGAGACAGGAAGAGGTGAGGTTGAAGAGAGTCAGAGGGAAATTCTACTCAGCTTTGGAGTCCATGATAAAAACTATAGATTTCATTCTAAGTGTGATGGAAAGGCATGAAAGTATGAAGCAGGAGAAGGTCTGATGTTATTAGCTGTGTGGAGACTAGTTTTAGGGAGTCTGTGTAGTACTTCAGTTAAAAATTAAAAAGAAAACTTTCTCTCTAGAGTCCAACACTTAGGACTGCATAACTCACACTGTTTTTTTCTTCTAATGAAGATGATTTTATTCACTAATGTCAAGAGTTTAATGACAATATTACTGACTTAACAGTAATATGTGGAAAAGAAAATCACTGTTAAGACTATAATTTTTAATATAAAATTAGTGTCATTTATAATAAAGTTAGGATGCTACACTGTATAAAATTCAGTCATAACCAGAATATTTGTTATAATTTTTAAAGTAATTATTGTGCCACTTTTAAGCTCACTAAGACAATTGCCTTTTGAATTGAAGATACATATAAAATCAGCCATTTATCAGTTTATTAACAATTATGAACAGGAGAAAGCCAATAGTGCCTTTAGTAAATACATATTTTAATAAATTCAAGTGAAGAAAATTAAGGTTTCAATTGATGTGTCTTTACAAATAATTGGGTTCCCTATATTTTAGACACTTAAATGATTTAATTCATCAATTACTGAATATTCAAATTTATTACTGCAACATGAAGTAAATAGATGGGTTTGAACCCATTAGTTGATGGATTTTACAAATGTAGACACTTGGATGACCATTTGTAATACAGAGAATCTTTCCGTTTCATTGTCTATCCTAGTAGAAACAAGCATGGTTCCTTGTTCACAGTTATAACTCAAGAAATGCATGGTTATTATTCTAAATAAATCTATTAGATGTTAATTTTCTTTTCTATACACAGAATACAGAAATAAATTTTACTCTTTAGGTGATAGCACAATTTCTGGAGAGCTGTTTTCATAAGACTAAAATTCTAGAATTAAAAAGAAATGTTGAAAGGCTAATATTTCTTCTTACTCTTTCAAATATAGAAAAATAACTTTATAAATTTTGCTAATATTTCCTTGAATTATTATTGTATTTGAATAATAGTCTTTTGAGATATCCTGGGGCCCAAAAGTGTTAAGAAAATAAAATGGGTGTCATACATGATAATGTAACTATTTCACAAAATATTTTTAAGTAAAATCATATGATCCATAAGCCATTTAAGTCAACTTCCTGCCTTCGAGTAGGAGAAACTATTTTAAAAATTGAACTTGAGTGTTTGTCATATCAAAGTATTATTTCATGATCTATAGCCACAAACAGAGAAATATCTGAGCTAGGATAAAAAGATGTATTTTGTTGTCTAGTATCTCAAACAATACAAAGAATCACACACTATTATACCCATTTTATAGATAAGAAAAATAAGACTCAAAAGAACTGAAACCCAAATTGAGAAGATCAGGCTGATTTAGTTCTAAAACTTTTATGATGCTTCCTGTCCTTGTGTTATTTGCATAATTATTAAAATAAATTTTCATCTATATTTAAATAGCATTAACATTTTGTTTCATATTTAAAATTTTATTATAAAAGTTATGCACAAAAGTTACACACCACATAGGCTAGATACATGGGAAATGTACTACTTAATTAGCTGGTTTATTTTTTTAGTAGTCCTCTGCCTATAGAATTTAGGTTATATAAAACTGATATTCAGACATTATTAATGTTCCTTTAACTCAAGCTGAAACAGAGGCACAGACACTTGCTAGTATGTTGAGAGAAGTTGAGAAAAAATGAAGAGCTTAGTGTGTTGTTGAAGGCACAACCATTTGAATCAGAAAGAGCATCTTAATAAGAGCATAATAGGAAGTTAGAGTCTGTGGCTGAAGAGCATGAAATACTGACAAAATCTTACATGGAACTTCTTCAGAGAAATGAAAGTACAGAAAAGAAGAATAAAGACTTATAGATCACATATGATTCTCTGAACAAACAGAGACAGTGAAAAAGGTGAATAAGTCACTCAAGGAACAAAATGAAAAGAGTATTACCCAATTAATAGAGAAAGAAGAACAGAGAAAAGAAGTACAGAATAGCTAGCAGACAGAGAATATAAACTAGCAAATTTACACCAAAAAAAAAAAAAAGAACAAGAAGAAAAGATGAAAACTTTACAAAAGGAAAGGGAAGGTAAGGAAGAAACCATTGATATCCTTAGAAAAGAATTAAGCAGAACAGAACAGATAAGAAAAGAATTGAGCATTAAGGCTTCCTCCCTAGAGGTTCAAAAGGCGAAATTAGAAGAGAAAGAGTCCTTGGTGACACGTCAGCAAGAGGAAGTGAACAAACACTCCCACACACGATAGCAATGATCCACAGTTTAAGTGGTGGAAAAATAAATCCAGAAACTGAATCTCAGTATATAGACATAGTGGCATTTTGGAATTTGTAATCTATTGATATTTTTGATGTATTTATCTATTGGAGCGGGGTGGGTAGGGGAGTTAATTTGTGACTTCACAACAATAAGAAATTATTATCTAATTTAGAAAAGAACCTGATCTAATGCATGTTTATTTAATTTGTTTGAATAGAAATTTAATTTTTAAGTTAAAAACAAAATAGTAAAATAATTTTAGTGCAGCTTGCTAATGAAATTTTATCAGACATTGAAAAAAATGAATAATTTTATTCAACCACACATCATGTTAATGTTATAACCTATTTAACTAGCATTTTAAGTAAATCATCTAAAAAGATACAGAAAAAAATATATATGTATATCCAAACTATGGGAAACGATGAGGATCCAGAACCCCATCATTCAATTCACATTGAGATCTTTTCAAATCACATTTAACCTGGTTTTTCAGGTAAATTCCCTTCATGAATCCTCTGCGCCAGTGAAATTACCTGCTTTGAACTCTTGTGTCTGCCCCTTGTGTCTGCCTTACTGACCAGATGCCTCTCCTCTCTCTTCTTTGCCCAACTAAATCCCATCTGACCTTCAGATACAAATAAATAATTACTGCCCTAACTATGATGTATTTTGTCAGAAGTCCTTTCTCCTCTATAATACAATAGCATTGAAAATTACATCAATACTTTCATGCATTTTGAATTCTTAGTGTATGTTAACTTTACAAAATGAAAGTTTGCATAAATATAATTTTTATAGACATAAATGTAATGTATATTTTCTTTATATTTCGACTAAAACCACAATCACTAAATATTTCTCTAAATATACAAATTCGTAAGTATCTATCTTATGTATTATTTGTATTTCTACATATTTTCTTAATTTCAAGGACTATAATAATTTTTGTTTGCTTTCTTCACAGATGTCTCCCCAGTGACTAAAAAGTGTCAGGCACGTATCTTGGGCTCATGTAGTATTTGTTGTATCTCTATTAGGAGACTCTGTTAGGCCAAAAGGCAGATTACAAAATCGTAGTCAATTCTAAGCAAACCCAGCAATTTGAAGCTTACCCCTCACTCATTCAAAATTCCCAGCAATTCTCTCATTCTTTCCCCCTAATTTGTTGGGCTCCATGTAGAGAAAATGGTGTTGGAAGAAGTCATCTATTTATAATTACTAATCATTGTCTTCTCATTGATTACTCTCAATGGCATCTGCCCCTCTGGGGCAGTCTGTCTCCATGATCCTTTGAGATAATCTCCAGCGTTGGTCTGAGCACTCTGTACCTACTCATCTTTACTCATGGCATCTTTAAGTTTCCCAGCTTTCTTATAGTCACTCAAGTACCTAACTCTGATACTTGAGTCTTATGAAGACTCAGTCACATGACCCTTATCTAATCAGTGACAGTACCTAAGAATTACATATGTTTCCTGTACTGTTAACCTCCCATCTTTTCTAATGCTTCTGCTTTTTCATCTTGTAAAATTACCTCTCTGCCTCTACTATCTTTAACCTATAGTTTAGCAACTAATCTGTAAGAAGAACCCAAATGAATAGCTTCTACATCAGTGTTCTTCATCACACCATTAAGCAGGCTTCTCTACACCCTAATGCCATTTGTACCCATAACTCAAACTGGTAGGGACAGAAAATGAAATATTTGCATGGATGTGAGGGTCTACTGAGTTAAATGACACTTTAACTGTTTTGTTCTTAATATGTGAATTACCACAGGCCCAATGTAGTTACCTCAAGAGAGAGGATGTCACTGTTTTTCATTAAAAGTTATAGATAGAATATAAAAATCCATACAATGAAAAATACCTGCTCTGTATAGAATACGATAATCCATCTTAATCTAATGGTTGTGAAGAAAAACAGACAAACGAAGAAACAAATAAACAAAATGTAGAATTGAGAATTTGGCCTGGTTAGCATTCTGCAAACTTAGCCAAAGAAGATAGTGAGGAAATCACATGCCTTTAACCTTAGATTCAACCACTGAAACACAACTAAACTTCCTTCATTCCCACCATGCCTGAGATCTGGTGCCCTTGTGCTAAACCCAGAGAAAACTCACACTACCTCATTTTAAAATTTGTCATGTTCTGCATGTTCTCATTCTTTAATTCCTTTTTAGGCAAACTAGTTTCCTATTAAAATAGGAACACAATGAAAAATGCCTACTATGCACTGGATTCTTAGTGTGTGTCAGAAACTTCTAAGTGCTTTAAAAAAAGCATTTTTTTTTGTGCTCAGAGCAACTTTATCAAGCCATTCTTATTCCCATTTTACACATGATAGATCCAGATATTGAACAAATGAGTGAGTGGTTCAATGTTTTGCCCAGGATCATAGAGCTAGTATGTGGAAGAGAAAGGATTAAAACCTCCTCACACCTAAATATATGCTTCTAACTTTTAAACCAAACAGCTTCCAACAAAAGATCCTTATCCAATGACTCTTGAGGTTCCTCTGCTTCATGAACCATTACGTCCCATGCAGTTCTGTCATATTTACTGGGCCCTGGTTCTAAGGAAACATCTTGCGAAACAGCTCAAGAGGTCCCTGACTATTCAATTACCACAGTGCATCCAGTATTTAAGTACCAACCAGAATTAAAGTGGATACAATTGCACCTTCTCAGACAAGGCTCCTCTCCAGAGAGACTTTCAGTAGTAGCTCAGAAAATTTCACTAGCTCCGATTCTGCAGCGGTTCTTTCTGTGGTGGCTTCGTACTCTACCAACTTAACCAAGTTGGAACTAGGTTTCCCAGAATCCCTTTTCCCCACAGTTCTTGGGTATGATTGGCTGCATTAGATGGTTCCATAAGTTTTTGGAACGAAGAAGTAAAGCCATGTTTATTCTCCAAAGATTAATGTAGGATCAGAACACATTGCAATTCATAGACATTCTCTTAGACCTCATAGCCTACCTTGTTGGCATGAAGCAGCAGCAGATCAGCAGCCCTTTCAACTCTTGCCTGTTTTTCAGCTTCCCTGACTCCTAGGCCATTGTGTATTTAACAACATAATGAAGGGTCGCTGCTTCTCCTACAAGTCAATCTCATCACTAAAATGAGAGGCCAATAGAGATTCCCACTCATACGGGCTCTGCTTAACTCTGCCTCTCCCCTGCTTCACGTTCATCTTTTCTTTCCAAGTGACTGCCCTGTGGACTTTGGGTCAGGCTCCAGAAGCAGAAACAACACTTACATATAAAGTACAATATAGATTGCATCTAGGGATTCAGCTTTTAAACCATCCTCCTCCTCTTTGACAATTTCCTGGTATGCCAGCTGGCCCTCTTTTTTTGTGTATAGAAATAATTGAAGGAGAATCTTGAGGAAATTATTTGTACCTAATAAGCACTTGTTTTATTAAACTGACCTAAAAACCTGAAAGGGGTATACACATCAATGTACTATACAGTCTATACAGTCATAAAAGCTTTGGTAAATGTGGTCAAGAAAGAATAGAAAAGTGAAGGGGCATTTGAGTTGACTTTTCATGTATAACCAAAATATGGCTATTAAAGAGAATCCTCCAGAAAGCATTCTGGAGTCTGGGGTCCATTCATAATGGTATCAGTCTTGCAGATGAGTATTTCCCCAAATTTTGACATTCACTGGACATTTAATGAGCACTTGGCATTCATATAAAACACAAACTTTAGGAGCATAGATCTTTATATGTTAAGTAATAAAGTATAATGATATTGATAGTAGTCCCTAGTAATGGTAATAACAAAAGTAGTTTCATATAAATGATAGGTTAAAATTGTGTTCCCTAATTCATAATTCCTATACTGAGCTTGATGGAAAATAACCATAGGTAAATATCTACACTTAATAGGTTTGTTTCTTATATTTCTTCTATTAAGTTGGAAAATTCTAATTCACAGTGATTCAACCTAAATATCTGGTAGCTCTGAGTATTATGAGTTTTTCTCTTTTAAGAGTAAGATTAACGCCATGATTTAGTGATTTCTTGCTGAAGAAAATAGACACTACTTTGATAGCCACACTACAATGAGTGCAAATTGGAGCTGGAAAGGATTTTTGTGTGTGTATGTAATTTAAATGTGATTTTTAAACATGTGTAATAAAGTTTCTGAAAAACAAATAAAATGATTATGTGATAAGACAAACCTCAATCACAAAAGTATTTTGCTTTTTAGAAACTTTATAATACGTATTCAAAAAGACGGTGTTACATGCAAATGGATTACAGTCTTAAAAAGAGTGTATTAAAAGTCAATGTTTTAAAAATATTTAACAAGGCAAATTTTAATTATATAATTATAAATATTTATAGGTTGTAGTGAGAGCATTTTTATCATTACATTATGTAATGATCAAATCAGGGTCTTTAATTTATATGGTTTGGCTGTGTCCTCACTCAAATCTCACCTTGAATTGTAGCTCCAACAATTTCCACATGTCGTGGGAGGTAACTGAATCATGGGGACGGGTCTTTCCCATGTTATTAATCACATGTGATGCTGAATAAGTCTCACAAGATCTGATGGTTTTAAAAAGGGGAGATTCCCTGCTTAAGCTCTCGTCTGCCACCAGGTGAGACATGGCTTTCACCTTCTGCCATGATTGTGAGGCCTCCCCAGACATGTGGAACTGTGAGTCCCTTAAACCTCTTTCTTTGAAAATTGCCCAGTCTCAGGTATGTCTTTATTAGCAGCATGAACACAGACTAATGTAGTAAATTGGTGCCAGTAGAGTGGGGCACTGCTGAAAAGATATCTGAAAATTTGGAACTGACTTTGGAACTGGGTAACAGGCAGAGGTTGGAACAGTTTGCAGAGCTCAAAAGACAACAGGAAAATATGGGAATTTGGAACTCCCTGGAGACTTGTTGAATGTCTTTCACCAAAATGCTGATAATTATTTGGACAATGAAATTCAGGTTGAAGTGGTCTCAGATGGAGATGAAGAACTTGTTGGGAACTGAAGCAAAGGTGACTCTTCTTAAGTTCTAGCAAAGAGACTGGTGGCATTTTACCACTGCCCTAGAGATTTGTGGAACTTTGAGCTTGAAAGAGATGATTAAGGGTATCTGGTGGAAGAAATTTTCAATCAGCAAAGCATGCAAGATATGACTTGGATGCTGTTAAAGGCATTCAGTTTTAAAAGGAAACAGAGCATAAAAGTATGAAAAATTTGTGCCTGACAATGTGATAAAAAATAAAATCTCATTTTCTGAGGAGAAAGTCAAGCTAACTGCAGAAATTTGCATAGATAATGAGGAGCACAATGTTAATCCTCAAGACAATGGGGAAAATGTCTCATTGTCTTGATATACCTTTCTGATAAGGGTATATCAGAGACCTTTGTCACAGCCCCTCCCATCACAGACTCAGAGGCCTATGAGGGAAAAATGGTTCTGTGGGCTGGGCCCAGGGTCCCTCTGCTGTGTGCCATTTAAGGACTTGGTGCTCCGCATCCCAGCCATAAATAAAAGGAGACAAAGTACAGCTCAGTCCATGGCTTCAGAGGGTGCAAGCCCCAAGCCTTGGCAGCTTCCATGTGGTGTTGAGCCTGTGGGTGCACAGAAGTCAAGAACTGAGCTTTAGGAACCTCTACCTAGATTTCAGAGGGTGCATGAAATCTCTTGGATGAGCACACAGAAGTTTACTGCAGGGGTGGGGCCCTCATGGAGAACCTCTGCTAGGGCAGCGATAAAGAGAACTAAGGAGTGTGAGCCCCCACACAGAATCCCTACTGGGGCACTGCTTAGTGGAGCTGTGAAAAGAAGGTCACTGTCTTCCCAATCCCAGAATAGGAGAACCACCAACAGTTTGCACCACACACCTGGAAAAGCTGCAGATACTCAATGCCAGCCCATGAAACCAGCTGGGAAGGGGGCTATAACCTGCAAAACCACTGTGCATTAGTGTGACCTGGATGTGAGACATAGAGTCCAAGAAGATCATTTTGGAGCTTTAAGATTGGACTGCCCCACTGGATTTTGGACTTGCAAGGTGCCTTTAGCCTCTTTGTTTTTGCCAGTTTCTTCCATGTGGAAAGCCTCTATTTACTCATTGTTTCTACCCCCATTGTATCTAGAAAGTAATTAAGTTACTTTTGTTTTTACAGGCTCATAGGTGGAAGAGACATGCCTTGTCTCAGATGAGACTTTAGACTGTGGACTTTTGAGTTAATGCTAAAATGAGTTAAGACTTTGGGGACTGTTGGGAAGGCTTGATTGGTTTTGAAATGTGAGGACATTAAATGTGAGAGGGGCCAGGGGCAGAATGATATGGTTTGGCTGTGTCCCTACCCAAATCTCATCTTGAATTGTAGCTCCTACAATATTCAGGTGTTGTGGGAGGGACCTGGAGGGAGGTAACTGAGTCATGGGGGTGGGTTTTTCCTGTGCTATTCTTAGGATAGTGAATAAGTCTCACGAAATCTGATGGTTTTATTAGGGGGAATTTCCCTACAGAAGCTCTATTCTCTTGTCTGCCACCATATGAGATAAGCTTTTCACCTTTCACTATGCTTGTGAGGCCTCCCCAGACACATGGAACTGTGAGTCCATTAAGCCTCGTTCTTTTGCAAATTGCCTAGTCTTGGGTATGTCTTTATCAGCAGCGTGAAAATGGACTAATACATTAACATTTCCATTATCACAGATCTCATTCTTCATGGTGAGAACATTAAAATCCTCTCTTCTAGCTGTTTTGAAATATACCACATAAAATTGTTAACTATATCACTCTTCTGTACAATAGCACCCCAGAACTTATTCCTCCTGATTATGGCTCTGTGCCTGTAAACAATTTGTTCTTACCCCTTACTCCCCTCCCTTCCCCAGCCTCTAGTAACCACTATTCTACTCACTACTTCTGTGAGATCAGCTTTTTTAGATTCCACTGAGTGGTATCTTGTGGTAGTTGTCTTTCTGTGCCTGGATCACTTCACTTAACATAATGTCCTCCTGGTTTATCCACGTTGCCACAAATGATAGAATTTCATTCTTTTTTTTTTTTTTTTTTTTGAGACGGAGTTTCGCTCGTTACCCAGGCTGGAGTGCAGTGGCGCGATCTCGGCTCACCGCAACCTCCGCCTCCTGGGTTCAGGCATTCTCCTGCCTCAGCCTCCTGAGTAGCTGGGACTACAGGCACGCTAGAATGATAGAATTTCATTCTTTTTTATGGCCACATAGTATTTCATTGTGTATACATACTACATTTTCCTTCTCTCTTCATCCATTAATGGACACTTTGGTTGATTCCATATCTTGACCATTGTGAACACTGCTGCAATCAACACAGAAGTACACATATCTTTTTGACATACCAAAGAAATACTGATTTCATTTTTTTTTGGCTATATGCCCAATAATAGGATTGCTGGATCCTATAGAAGTTTCATATTTAATTTTTTGAGGAACCTCCATGCTGTTTTTCCTAGTGGTTGAACTAATCTGCATTCCCACCAACAATATATGAGAGTTTCCCTTTCTCTGTATTCTTGCTAGTATTTGTTATATTTTGACTTTTTGATAATAGTAACAAGACAAAATTTAATAGTTTGCTCTGAAAAAGTAAGTTCAGGCTCTTTATGATCCCAAATAGACTGTGAGATCCACTGGTATGCCAGTTGAAATCATAGATATATTCATTGTTTTTTAAAATCATTTTTCCCCCAGAAATTATAGGAGAATCATTAAACTTTAGTGACTGCATATTTCTTCCCTGAAAAGACATATAGTGTCTACAAATTGGTAATTTCATGATTTAGAGCTTTCATCCCTACTGAACAAATAGTCATACATATATTAATTGCCATCATTTCTGAGAAAATAGGGTATCGTATAGAGTTGTATTCAAATATAAATACATTTTTAAAAAGAATACCAGGCTTAATAAATTAAATGAAGATACTCCACAAGTACCCAATCTGCACTCTGATCTTGATGAGCCTTGGCCGATCTATGCCACAACTCATAAGTTAATTGATAAATTAAAACAACAAAATTTTCTTGTATCCTGTTTTCCAGTGTTATAGACAGCAATAAAATGTTTAACAATCTCCATCACATATGTGCATATATGGAAAATTAAGTCATCTTCTGCTTAATGGTAATTTAATTCAACTATATAAAATGGAATATTTCTAATCTCATTTTAATTGAAACTATTTTTTCAAATTAAATGCTATGAATATTATGAAATATCTAGCAGTGATACCGGATAGACAATTTTTGCTAATGCCAGATTATTGCTTTTCTCCTAAGAATACTGGTCCTGGACTAGTGGTTTAATTAGCTTCTCAGCCATCTGGGACATGGTACCTGTTCATGCCATGAATGAATTTTTATAACAAGTAATTACTCTTTAAATTTTTGTTTAAATTTTGCTATTCTCCTACCCCAATAGTGTAGTGATATTACTTAGAAATAAAAATGAATATTTTCAATGATAAACCTCATTTTGAATACATACTAGAAAAAACTCAGATGATTTACCAGAAGTCACATATAGAAAATGACAGAATTTTAATAACATCTCAAAGATCATATAATTATATTTGACAGTAGGATGAATAACTATTGGCTTCCAGACTAAATAGCTAATAATAAGATATTCATTCATTTTCCCTGTTTCCTTCTCAATTACATGTGTGCAATTTTTACCCATGTAGTCACTTGTACCAGTGTATAGTGGAGACAATTCCCCTTGAGTCTCTCACATTTCTGCATGCATTCTGAATAAAACCGTTCACTTTTGTTCTGGACTATGGACTATGGACTATGGACTATTGACTATTGACTTTGTCTGTTAGGGCTGCTAGGACAAAATACCTTGGACTGATAATATATGTATTGCTCACAGTCCTGGATACCGGGAAGTTTAAAATCATGGCACCAAGAAATCTGGTGTCTGATGATGGTCCCATTCCCCATATATGATGCCTTCTTACTCTATCTTCAATATGAACAAGCTCCCTTGAGCTTCTTTTATAAGGGCACTAGTCCCATTAATCAGGGTTTCATTCTCATGACCTAATCACCTCCTAAAGGTTTCACTTCTTTAAATTATTGCATTGAGATTAAATTTTAACACACAAATTTGGGGCTGGGCAGAAACATTCAAACCATAGTTATTACTTTTTCACGGATGTTTATATAAAACCTCAATTCTAGCAACAGTCAGCTGTCTTGTTTCTTAACATCATATTTTCTTCTGGGGATGAAATCTTAAGTATGGCTTCCACATTCACATGTCTGATGACTAACTACATGGATGGAACATGTGGGCTGGCCATGTACTCTTTAAATGGAGCCCCTTCACATATCTAGCCTG
This sequence comes from Aotus nancymaae, assembly GCF_030222135.1. Taxonomy (NCBI): domain Eukaryota; kingdom Metazoa; phylum Chordata; class Mammalia; order Primates; family Aotidae; genus Aotus; species Aotus nancymaae. The sequence continues at coordinate 16,529,697 of NW_026988476.1, read as the reverse complement.
AGCTTCGTCATAGCATGCACATGCCAAGATAGACTTAAGTGATCTCAAGTTAATCAGGCTTCTTACTTGGTTTCTGTCTTTCCCTGCCTGCCCATTACAAGCAAACATGCCAAGAAGTTAGGAGGACTGTGCAAGGCTCTAATGACTTAACCTTGGAAATCCCCAAACCTTGGAAGTTCACAGTCTTCTACTTGTCAAACAAGTGACTAGGGCTATTTCACACATATAAGAAAGAGAATTCCCACTTCTTAATGAGAGGAAAAGCAAACAATTTGTAGCAATTTTATTCTGCTACCTCTATAAATACATTCCTGAAAGTTGAAAAACAATTACCTCAGGAGTATTAAAATGTTTACAATTTAGGTTTGGTATTTCCAAAGCTTTCTTACAAATATTATAACATAAGCTCATTTATTTACATAAAACCTATTTTTGCTTCCCTTGATAAATTCTTAGACTTTAAGTCAAAGAAACCTCTGATGCAATTTCTATATAAGTAAATTGATATTATAAAATCAGGTATGCCAACTTTAACATTTTTTACAGAGGGAATGCAGAAAATAGTAGCCCTGAGGTTTCCCAAGCAAATTTTCAATGTCGTAATTCATATTCACGCCAATAAAAACCAAACAGTGAAAACACATGGGAAAAAAATGTTAAAAGTAATAACAATGCAAAGTTAAATATCTTGTTAACCTTAGAACTTTAACAAAGCAAAATAAGGCCAAAGAAAAAATGTCTTAAAACTTCGTTCTTGTGGAAAGTAAAGAGAAAAAATTGATAAGAACAAAAACAACAACAAAAAACTAAATTTAATTAAAAATGCTTTGCAATCAATTGGAAATATTTAAGAAAATAGCAAATAAAAATTCTCGGTGAAACAGCAAAGCTAAAAAAGAGTTACATAAGGATTAAAATAAAGAAATGAAATTACCTTATATTAACAATATAAAAGGTTATTTACCTTATAAATAAAAATATAAATTTATTAATAGAGAAAAATATGGAAATAGCCCTAGACTAATATATGAACTGCAGAGTTTGGTCTCAATACCAGTTTTAATTTATTCTCTAAGTAAATGTGGAGTAACCAAAATCTCTTTGGTTCTCTTTTATTGGTTAAATTGAATTAGATATGGGATTTTATAGACTAGACTTTTCCCCTTTTGAATAATGTGCTTCATTTTGTCCTTTGTAACCTTTGTAATACAAAATGTACATATAAACATATACTTGTACAGTGGGTGTGTATATGTATGCATATACTTACACATACACATAGGTACACATATAAACATATTCACACATGTATACACGTTTAACATACAACATATAATATACAAAACATAATGGATGATATAAATATAAGGTAATAAGTTAATTAGTTTATAATTATAAGGTAATAACTCATATGATTAAAACTGCAAAGATTACAAATGATTATATGGTGAAAAGTTAATCTTCCTGCTATACCAGGCATCTGGTTCCAATTTCCAGAGTAGACTAAGGATAACAGTGTCTGACATATTCTTTCAGAAAGCCTCTATTCATACCCATGGGCATGCATATACACGAACACACATTCATATATACATATATTTTAAAGAAATGGAGATATATTATTCCACATCAGCACAAATAGGTTTACTATACTGTTTCCATAATTTATTTTCATATCCTATTTCATTATTCCCTATAAAAACATTACAGACACACACACACACACACACACACACACACACACACATACATACTACTTGCATGCATGTTTAAAACATAGGGATTGATTTTTAGAAGGGGAATTGACGAATGACAGGTGTATATTCAGAAATTTGAAAGCTATTTCTAAATTGGCTTATGAACAATCCACAAGTGATGTCCATTACTACTACTACCAGGGATGTAGGAGAAAGCATTTTCCCAAAACTCTGATAGCAGTTGTATTATCAAGCTTTTATATCTTTACTTTTTAGACAAAAGGTATCATTTCATTGTTTAAATCATAGGTGAGGCTTTGTATATTTTCAAGTGTTTATTAACTAAGTATATTTAGTTTTATGATACACCTATTTTGACTAATTATTATTTTATGATTAGAGCATTTGAAATATTTTATATGTGTGATAAATGTTATGTTTCTCAATTTTAAGTTCACTTTTTAATTTTTAAATTATTTTTAAATTTGTTGTTGAGTTTTAAAAATTATTACGTACACAATTTTATCTTCTATTTGGGAGTTTCAATTACATGCCAGGTGATCCATTCACTGTTTGATTTCTAATACTCAATATAGCTTTATATGTAAAAACTATTACTTGTCATTCCTAGACTTAGAAGACAGATCTATAGAGTGACACTTTCTGAAGTCACAGAAACAAATGCAACACATAAAAATCCAGGAAAAAAACAAAATTCATCCTAAAGTTATTAAGTGGTGACTGATAAATATGTGTGAGAATTTAGCATCGTGTCTTAGCTCTAAATCTTGTTCTTCAGTTCAGTGGGTCCAACAGAAGAGTTACGTTTTCTCTAAACTTCATACTCTTATGGTTTGGAAACAGCTTCAGATATTAGTCAGTAAATCAGTAAGTATATGACAGACTTGATTATATGTCCAGCAGTATTCTAGGTATGCAAACTATGACAAGAAAAATATAAGACCTAGCTTTTTTTTGCATTTAAGACATATAAATACTAATTTGGGGGACTAGTTACACATATTAAACAAAAAGAGAACAATCATTGGGTGTCTCTGAGTCCAATTATAAATTTTAAGTGAAAGGAGAAGTCTATAATGGTAAACAGACAAGGAGAAAATCTTAGAGCTTAAGCAGTACACTAAAATATTTATATTTTCTAGACAGGATTAAACTAAAAATGTTTGACAGTAGAGTGAATTAAACAAAAGGAATTAGGAAGAAGAATATGGAGACTAATCGGACTAGATTGGAAATCTCATGTTGAAGAGTAATGGGACTGAAGATAAAGTTTAGGAAGGGTCCCAATTTGTAAAGAAAGAAGTAAATAATAAACAAGTTTTCCAGATATTACATGATAAGCTGAAAGTGCATTAGAAAGATTAGGTTTACCATTCAATGTGATATAAAGTGCATGGAGAGCTAGAAGCAGGGAAACCGGTGCTTACAGTGACATCTGTGCCTTAAATGGCAAATATTTCATTTAAATCAATTAATGATAGAAATGGGGTAAGATAATGAATCCTAAAGTCATTTAGGAAGATTTATGAGTGAGTCAAAGGCTAAAGCTTGGCAGCATGGTTTAATCTGTATCCATTGAGAAAAATGACAATTGAGAAAATGATGCAATTTTAGGAAACAAAGATGTATTTGTTATGCTTCAGTGTGGAAAAATATCGCTTTTATTCCTCGATAAACTTCTAATTTTCACTTAAGTAATAACATTTTAAAATTGTTTTATGGTAGTTGGAATATGGCTTATACCATTGAGTAAAATTTGTATTTGACTAGAATAGTGGATAAACTCTCATCAACAGTTTTTCTAGGTTTAAAATAATTCTATTGCAAATGGTTTTAAATTATTAGATTGATACAAAAATAATTACATTTTTTTGCCATTTATTTTAATAAAATGTCAGAAATCAGTAGAATATGTGTCTTAGATGTTGAGACCAAGACTATTAGACAACTTCTTCAATTAAGTGAAAAGAATCTCAGTAAATTTTCACAAGACTTTCCTAAGGTTGTATAATCTTTTCCAAGGGTGTCTTTGTGACAAAGAATATTTCTTCTAATATATTGATTGCCCTATAAAAAGTGAGAGAAATAAGAAATTTACTAAATATTTGCCTTTACACATCCTAAGTGTTACTCATGAAAACATTAGAATAAAGTTATCTAGAAATAGAGTACTTCTTTGAAAATCTTGTTTGCAAATGTTATTTTATGGTAAAGTACGCTTGTTTGCAAGTGGTCTTTCTGTCCGCCTTAGAAGTTAGGACTATTCTCATAATACCTTTATTTTCTATCAATACAAAATGACCTACTATCATTTATTAGTAGTTATGACATGGATGTAAAGAAACAAGAGTTATAATCTTAACTTTAACAACCTATTAAGGCCGGGCACGGTGTAATACCAGCACTTTGAGAGGCTGAGGTGGGTGGATCACTTGAGGTCAGGAGTTTGAGACCAGCCTAGCCAACATGGTGAAACCCTGTGTCTACTAAAAATACAAAAATGCAGCCAGTCATGGTGGCAGATGCCTGTAATACCACCTACTAGGTGGCTGAGGCGGGAGAATGGCCTGAACCCAGGGAGCAGAGGCTGCAGTGCCTGGGTGACAGAACGAGACTCCGTCTAAAAAAAAAAAAAATCAAACCATTATATTCTGTTATTGTAATGGAACTTCAAAGTCACCTTAACTGCCCATTTTGATAAGTGTTTTCTTAATTGGTGGAAACATTCATCTTTACAACCAAATAATATTAATAGAGCACTTTCTGTCTAAAAGTCTTAAAAGAAAAAAAAAGTAAATTTATATTTTCTGATCTCATATCTACACTTTGCTTCATTTATAACATTTTTCTTTGTCAACATTTTTAGGATGACTAATAAGTTTCATATTGTCAGGGAATGAAGGGATTTCCGAAACATGTAACATTCAGTTTTAAAGCCAAGTCAGTCACCGAGAGACTGGTATGCACTGTAATTATGAGTGTTCTTTCTGTATAACCATTTTAAATGCTGTAGATCTGCATTAAATCTTGTTTCCCCTTAAAGTTAATTTATGACACAATAGGAAAAGTTAGAGGACCATATAATTTATCATCCAAACAAACCAGGACACTTTTGAGAGTTAAAGGAAACACAATTAATGGTTTACCTGGGACAATAGGTGTACAACAGACTAGACAAACCCAGGATGTATAAGCACCTTTGCCAGGGTGACCCTTCGAAATTGCGTTATTCAAAAACTTTCATACCTTATTCATTTCAATAAAATAAAAGTTTTACCTTGGACTACAAAACGTTTCATGACCAGCACCCCTTTACATCTCTAATTTTCTCTTCTACACTCTCCTTACTGTGTCTGACGCTGGACTCCCTGTTCTTCCTTTGACACGCCAGGTACTTTCCTACAGTAAAATCTTTCCACGGGTTGTTCCTTTTGCCTTTCCATTGTCTCCTTTAATGTTTCTTTGAATGTCCCTTTTTCACTGAAATTTATACTGACCACCATAAAAGTATTATCTCTTTCCCCTTTCCAGCATCTTTTACATTCCTTACTTTTCTTCCCATCATAATTGTCACCTGGTAACGTACTATTCCATTTGCATGTTGGTTATAGAGTGCTGTCTATCTCCTCTCTTTTAGAAAATAAACTGCCTAAGATCAGAGAGTTTATTTCTGATCTCAGCATTATCTCTGAATTGCTCAGCATTGTTTTCTGATTTATACCAAATGCCTTGAACAAGGCCAGACACATAGTAGGTGAATAAATATATTTATTGAATAAATAGATATCTCTTTTGGACATTTTCCTATATATTCAAAGTTTAGGCACAGATTTTATCCTGCAATCATGCAATGATGTAGTCCTCATTTAAAAACATTTTTATTTGATAAACAATGCCTAATCATACTCTGAAAATTTTCTCCTTCTGAACGTTTGCCATCACTTTACTTGTATTAGTATAAACCACTGAAATCAGTATTTTCTAAACTATGTTCTATAAAACACCAGATCAGCAGGATGTTAATGAATATTTTACATTGACACACACATCCATATACATCTGTACAAGTTATGCATTTAAATACCTTTCATATGCATTATGAATATGAGGATTTTAGGATATATTTCCAAAACTTATTTGGCCATGGATTCCTTTTCCAGGTCCCCTCCAGTTGAAATTTCCATGGTCATTCTTCAAAACATATTCATTATTGGTTTATTTCTGCTGTTTGATCCTATGCACGCACAGAGGAGGACACAGTCAACTAAAAGCTGATGCATACAATTTGAATGCATATGAAAATTTCTCAACATGGTAGGAAAGCATCGCGTGTCCTTAGGCACTGCGTGTTTAAAAGAGGAAGATAAAATGAGACCTCTGGGGTCAAACTGAGGATTTCAACTGCATCCTCAATCTCTTCTTCTAAGGTCTCCATTCATGGTTGTTTTGGGATGTGAACTGTTGTGAGATGGAGGGAGAGGTGCAAAATTGGAAGAGGATGGCAAACTATTTACATATATAATATTAAGCAAAGATATTCATTCTAATTTAAGGGGAAGCAAGGCAAAACATCTTGAAAAGAAAATTCTAGTCTTTAAATAAATGTGTGTATTAAGAAAACTATACTGAAGCATTAGAGTTTCTATCAGTTTCCATACTGATGACTGATTTGTTGAGATGGACAACATATTTGACATCTGCCTCAAAGAAAAGTCAATTCTATGTTTCTGCACTTTGAAACTAGAAAATCAAGAGTTTGATTTTTGGAGGAATAAACTAGCTTATTGGTAGTATAAACAAGAATATAATTCTTTCTTATTAAATTTAGAGCTGAATAAGTACCTCCTACCAATAAATAAAAAAAAATTTAAAAAAGAAATAGCAGAATGGAAAAAATAGATAAAAGAAGTAACAATTTAAGAAGTTAAAAAAGAAAAAAAGACTAAACTAACAAATAATAAATGAAAAAACACTTGATGTCAAGAGTCAACAAAACATGCTTTCTTTTTCTTGCTTATCCTTTTTACCTGTAGTACCTAGAAGCATGCATAATTCAATTACTATATTTTAAGTGAACAACTCAGTGAATGGTAGTTGCCATGGGACACTGAGTTAGGCCAAAAAAGAATTTTAAACTTCAGCATCATTGAGAAAAATAATGGAGGGCCGGTTGGGGCACCAGAAATAAATAACAATAATGTATTATGAGTGGAACGTAACAGAAAAGGTCAAAGAATCAAGATGGAACTGCAGAAAGGAAATCAGGGTCATAGTCACCTCTGAGTACCTACAAATCAGAAAAACTTGATGACTGGTACAAAACACATATAAATGGGTATTGTCTTAATCTATTCTGTCTTATATAACAAAGTACCATGGACTGAGTGGCTTAAAAACTACAAATTTGTCTTTCATAGCTCTGGAAGGTCGAAATTCAGGATAAGGTTGGGTTCTGGTGCAGACCCTCTTCTCATTGTATCTTTATATGGCAGAAAGAGGGTGAGAGACCTCTCTGCAGTCCCTCTTATAAAAACATACATCCCATTCATTAGGTCTTCACCCTCATGACTTAATGACTTCCAAAGGTCCCACCTCCTAATATTATGCTAACATTTCAAGTCAAGATTTCAACATATTAATTGGTGTGTAGAGGCACATAAATTTAGTCCATAGAAGATATCTTTTGGATGCAATGCTTTTAGTGGTCAGTGTTGTTTCTTGGCCTTCTTGCATCCATGCATTCTTCCCAAGAGAACCCAAGTTCCTTGGGAATAAGACATTTTTCTTGCTGGTTATCATCTTGTGGTACTCTGTAAGATTTTCTCTACTCCATTAGTCAATTGAATACTGCTTCCCTGAAATTCAAATTTATGGAGTTTCTAAGAGAATGAATCTAGTTAGCATTCGTTTGTCTAAGTCTTGAAAAATAAATCTGTTTCTGCAATGAAATCAGTGCAGTAGTTCCTCTGCTATTATTTTTGTTCCTGTGGATTTGTATATCTCATTCTATAGATTTCTTGGAGGGCTACAGTTCATGTTACAACCAAATATCTGAACTGAACAATGGTGGATGATATTTGCAATCTGTCATATAGGCTTAATTTAAATTACTGAATACATATACTGTTAACTTTAAAAATACAATTTATAGGGAATCCCACCATGATAGCCGAATAGAAACAGCTCTGGAGCTCAGTTCCTAGGGAGAGAGATGCAGAAGGCGAGTGATCTCCGCATTTCCAACTGAGGTACCAGGTTCATTTCAATAAGACTGGTTGGACAGTGGGTGTAGCCCAAGGAGGGCAAACTGAGGCAGGATGGGGTGCTGCCCCACACAGAAAGTGAAACTGACTGGAGGATTGGGTACTTTACCCCCTTGGCACTCTGATTCAGATACTGCACTTCTCCCATAACTTTTGCAACCACAGTCCAGGAGAACGCCACCAGGCTGAAAAGCACGGCAAGTTACCAACACAGATCTGGGAAGAAGTTTTGACTAGTGCCAAGAACACCTGCGGGACAGATCTACCCATCCCCCAAGAAAGAGGGGAAGCTGAAAGCAGGGAGACAGGTGATATGCCTTGGTAGGTCCCACCCCAACAAAGACCAGCAAACTGAAGCCCTCTCGCTTAAGAGTTTTGCAGCCAGCCCATCACTTCGACCTCAATCCGGGACAATGGAGCTCAGTGGGGGGAAGGGCGTCCACCACTGTGAAGGCAGGTCTAATCTCACCTGTGTAAACAAAAGACAGAGGAAGCCTACACAGCAGCCAGGCTGAGTCCAAGGCAGCCCAGCTGCACCTCTGCAGACAGACCAGACACTGCCTCCTCAAGTGGCTGCCTGACCCTTGTATAAAAAAAAAAAAAAAAAAAGAAGCCTCATACAGGAGAGATACGGGTGACACATGGTGGGTACCTTTCTGGGATGAAGCCACCAGAGGAAAGATCAGACAGCAATCCTCACTGCTCTGCAGACCCTGTGGGTGATTCCAGGCAAGCAAGGTCTCGACTGCACCTCCAGCAGTCCTACAGCACAGGGGCCTGACTGTTAGAAGGAAAACTAAAAAACAAAATGAAATAGCTTCAACATCAACAGAAAGGATGTCCACTTAGAGACCTCATCTGAAATCACCAACTTCAAAGATCAAAGGTAGATAAATTCACTAAGATGGGAAGAAACCAGTGCAAAAAGGGTGAAATCGTCAAAGACCAGAACGCCTCTCCTCCTCCAAGGGATCACAACTCCTCACCAGCAAGAGAACAAAACTGGATGGAGAATGAGTTTGATGAATTGACAGAAGCAGGCTCCAGAAGGTGGGTAGTAACAAACTTCTCTGAGCTAAAGGAACGTGTGTTAGCCCAATGCAAATAAACCAAAAAGTTTGAAAAAATGTAAGATAAAATGCTAACTAGAATAACCAGCTTAGAGGACATAAATGAATTGAGGGAGCTAAAAAAACATAGCATGAGAACTTTGCCAAGCATGCATAAGTTTCAATAGCTGAATCTATCAAGCAGAAGAAAGGATATCAGAGACTGAAGATCAACCCAATGAAATAAAGGGAGAAGGCAATATTAGAGAAAAAAGAGTGAAAAGAAATGAACAAAGCCTCCAAGAAATATGAGATTATGTGAAAAGACCAAATCTATGTTTGATCGGTGTAGCTGAATGTGATGGGGAGAATGAATCCAAGCTGGAAAACACTCTTCAGGATATTATCCAGGAGAACTTCCCCACCTAGCAAGGCAGGCCAACATTCAACTCCAGGAAATACGAAGAACACCACAAAGATAATCCTCAAGAAGAGCAACCCAAGGCACATAATCATCAGATTCACCAGGGTTGAAATGAAGGGAAAAATGCTAATGGCAGCCAGAGAGAAAAGGCAGGTCACTTACAAAGGGAAGCCCATCAGACTCACAGTGGATCTCTCAGCAGAAACCCTACAAGTCAGAAGATGATGGAGGCCAATATTCAATATCCTTTAAGAAAAGAGCTTTCAATGCAGAATTTCATATCCAGCCAAACTAAGCTTCATAAGTGAAGGAGAAATAAAATTCTTTACGGATGAGTAAATGCTGGAAGATTTTGTCACCACTAGACCTGCCTTACAAGAGCTTCTGAAGAAAGCACTAAACACGGAAAGGAATAACCAGTACCAGCCACTCCAAAAACATACTAAATGGTAAAGACCAATGATGCAATGAAGAAATTGTGTCAACTAACAGGCAAAACAACCAGCCAGTAACAAAATGGCAGGATCAAATTCACACATAATACGAACACTAAATATAAATGGACTAAATGCCCCAATCAAAAGACACAGACTGGCAAACTAGATAAAAAGTCAAGACCCATCAGAGTGCTGTATTCAGGAGACCCATCTCACATGCACAGACACACACAGATTTAAAATAAAGGGAATGGAAGAAGCTTTACCAAGCAAATGGAGAGCAAATAAAGCAGGGGTTACAATCCTAGTCTCTGATAAAATGGACTTTAGACAAACAAAGATCAAAAGAGATGAAGAAGGGCATTACATAATGGTAAAAGGATCAATGCAACAAGAAGAGGTAAATATCCTCAATATATATGCACCCAATACAGGAGCACCCAGATACATAAAGCAAGTTCTAAACGACTTACAAAGAGACTTAGACTCCCGCACAATAATAGTGGGAGACTTTAACAGTCCACTGTCAATATTAGACAGATCTACGAGACAGAAAATCAACAAGAATATCCAGGATTTGAACACAGATCTGGACCAAGAGGACCTGACAGACATATACAGAACTTCCCACTCCAAATTCACAGAATATACATTCTTCTCAGCACCACATCACACTTACTCTAAAATTGACCACATAATTGGAAGTAAATCTCAGCAAATGCAAAAGAATGGAAATCATAACAAATAGTCTCTCAGAGCACACTGCAATCAAATTAGAACACAGGATTAAGAGACTCAGTCAAAACTGCACACCTACATGGAAACTGAATAACTTGCTCCTGAAAGATGACTGGACAGACAATGAAATGAAGGCAGAAATAAAGATGTTCTTGAAACCAATGAGAACAGACACACAATGTACCAGAATCCCTGGGACACATTTAAAGCAGTGTCTAGAGGGAAATTTATAGCAATAAATGCCCACATGAGAAGGGAGGAATGATCTAAAATCGACACCCTATCATCAAAATTGAAAGAGCAAAAGGAGCAAGATAAAAAAAATTAAAAAGCTAGCAGAAGACAAGAAATAACTAATATCAGAGCAGAATTGAAGAAGATACAGACACAGAAATACCCTTCAAAAAATAATATATCCAGAAGCTGTTTTTTTGAAAAGATCAACAAAACAGACCACTAGCTAGAATAACAAAAAAGAAAAAAGAGAAGAACAGAATAGATGCAACAAAAAATGATAAAGGGGATATCACCACCAATTCCACAGAAGTACAAACTGCCATCAGATATTACTACAAACAACTCTATGCACATAAACCAGTAAATCTGGAAGAAATGGATAAATTCCTTGGACACTTGCACTCTCCCAAGAATAAACCAGGAAGAAGATGAAACCCTGAATAGACAAACAACAAGGTCTGAAGTTGAGGCAGCAATTAACAGCCTACCAACTAAAAAAAGTCCAGGTCCAGATGGGTTCACAGCCAAATTCTACCAGATGTATAAAGAGGAGGTGGTACTATTCCTTCTGAAACTATTGCAAACAATACAAAAGAGGGAATCCTCCCTAACTCAATTTATGAGACCAACATCATCCTGAAGCCAAAACCTGGCAGAGATATAACTGAAAAAAGGAAACTTCAGGCCAATATCCATGATGAACGTTGATGCAATAATCTCCAATAAAATACTGGCAAACAGAATGCAACAGCACATCAAAAAGCTTATTCATCATGATCAAGTAGGCTTCAACCCTGCCTGGTCCAACATATGCAAGTCTATAAATGTAATGCATCACATAAACAGAACCAAAGACAAAAACCACATGATTATCTCAATAGACACAGAGAAAGCCTTTGACAAAATTCAACAGTGCTTTATGCTAAAAACCTTCAATAAACTAGGTATCGATGGAACTTATCACAAAATAATAAAAGCTATTCACAACAAACCCACAGCCAATATCATACTGAATGGGCAAAAACTGGAAGTACTTCCTTTGAAAACTGGCACTAGACAAGGATGCCCTCTCTCGCTTCTCTTATTCAATATAGTATTAGAAGTCCTAGCCAGAGCAATCAGGCAAGAAAAAGAAATAAAGCATATTCAATTAGGAAAGGATGAAGTCAAATTGTCTCTATTTGCAGATGACATGATTGTATTTTTAGAAGACCCCATCATCTAAGCCCAAAATCTCAAGATGATCAACTTCAGCAAAGTCTCAGGATACAAAATCAATATGCAGAAATCACAAGCATTCCTATACACCAGTAACAGACTAACAGAGAGCCAAATCAAGAACGAACTCCTATTCACAATTGCTACAAAGAGAATAAAATACCTACGAATACAACTAACAAAGGATGTGAAGGATCTCTTCAAGGAGAACTACAAACCACTGCTAAAGGAAATAAAGAGGACACAAACAGATGGAGAAACAGTCCATGCTCATGGTTAGGAAGAATCAATATTGTGAAAATGGCCATACTACCCAAAGTAATTTATAGATTCAACACTATCGCCATCAAGCTACCATTGACTCTTCACAGAACTGGAAAAAAACACTTTAAACTTCATATAGAACCAAAAGAGAGACTACATAGCCAAGACAATCCTAAGCAAAAAGAACAAAGCCGGAGGCATCACACTACCTGACTTCAAACTATACTACAAGGCTACAGTAATCAAAACAGCTTGGTACTGGTACCAAAATAGAGATATAGAGCAGTGGAACCCAACCGAGGCCACAGAAGCAATGCCACACATCTACAACCATCTGATCTTTGACAAACCTGACAAAAACAAGCAATGGGGAAAGGATCACCTGTTTAATAAACGTGTTGGGAAAACTGGCTAGCCATGTGCAGAAAGCAGAAACTGGACCCCTTCCTTACATCTTATACTAAAATTAACTCCAGATGGATTAAATATCTAAACATAAGACCTAACACCATAAAAAAGAAAAATACCTAGGCAATACCATTCAGGACATAGGCATAGGCAAGGACTTCATGACTAAAACACCAAAAGCTTGGCAACAAAAGCCAAAATAGACAAAAGGAATCTAGTTAAACTTAAGAATTTCGGCACAGCAAAAGAAACAATCATTAGAGTGAACCGGCAACCAAAAAAATGGGAAAAAATTTCTTCAATCTACCCATCTGACAAAGAGCTAATATCCAGAATCTACAAAGAACTAAAGCAGATTTACAAGAAAAAAAAAAGAAACAAACCCATTCAAAAGTGGTAAAGGATAGGAAAAGACACTTTTCAAAAGATGACATTTATGAGGCCAAAAAACATATGAAAAATGCTCATCATCACTGGTCATCAGAGAAATGCAAATCAAAACCACACTGAGATACCGTCTCACGCCAGTTAGCATGGTGATCATTAAAAAGTCTGGAGACAACAGATGCTGGAGAGGATGTGGAGAAATAGGAACACTTTTACACTGTTGGTGGAAGTGTAAATTAGTTCAACTATTGTGGAAGACAGTGTGGCACTTTCTCAAGGACCTAGAAATAGAAATTCCATTTGACACAGCAATCCCATTACTGGGTATATATCCAAAGGATTATAAATCATTCTATTATAAGGACACATGCACATGTATGTTCATTGTGGCACTGTTTACAATACAAGACCTGGAACCAACTCAAATGCCCATCAATAACAGACTGGACAAAGAAAATGTGGCACATATACACCATGGAATACTTTGCAGCCATAAATAACAATGAACTTGTGTCCTTTGTAGCGGCATGGATCAATCTGGAAACCATTATTCTCAGCAAATTGACACAAGAACAGAAACCAAACACTGCATGTTCTCACTCATAGGCGGGTGTTGAACAATGAGAACACACGGGCACAAAGAGGGGAACATCACACACTGGGATCTATTGGGGGCTGGGGGCTATGGAAGGGACAACAAGGGGTGGGGAGGTTGGGGAGTGATAACACTGGGAGAAATGCCTGATGTAGATGATGGGGGATGGAGACAGCAAACCACCATGGCATGTAGGTGCCTATGCAACAATCCTGCAAGATCTGCACATGTACTGCAGAACTTAAAGTACAATAAAAAATATAATTTATAATTTAGATAAGGAGAGGAAGAGACTTTATTTCTTATAAAGAGTTGCAGCCTGCAGAATGGCCATTCTGATAGGGTAGGAAGCATAGCCTCCAGTAGAAGCCAGAAACAGATAATTTGAGGGAGGAGCAAAGGGAAGGGAACAGGAATTTATGCTGAATCAGGTGGCCAAATATAAGTTTTTAGTATGTTATAGGTGGAATCATAAATATTTATGAAAGCTGTGCAACTGAGCTTCATGCCTCTCTGTGGGACCCATGTACAAAAATTGGTAGGATTATTGTTTCAAAGGTGGAGTTTTTAGTCCTCTGATGACAAACAGTGAATCAGAGGACATGAAAACTCTTACTCTGCATTCTCCATAGACTGTCCAGAAACTCTCTGTGTTGGGTGGTCTCTTATAAGGAAAAAAAGAGGGGCAGCATCAGGTAGTTGGTTGATATCAGTGGTGACATTTTTTGAAACGGCTGGTTTCTCTTTAGCCCTGAGGGAACAAAGACTAATGGCAGTTGGCAAGAAATAGGAACGTGTAAGGAGGCATGTTCAACCTCCTATCCCTTTCTATTATGGCCAAGGACTTAATTTTCAAGGTTACTATGGGGTCTCCTTGGCCAAAAGATAGCCCATTCAGTCAGTTGGGGAGCTTAGAATCTTATTTTTACTCTGCAACACACACACACAAGCACATACAGGTATCTTTTTATAATTTATATTCTTAGCAGTTTTCTTACTATATTTTAGATATCTATGATAAATATCATTATATACAGACATATGTGTGCTATACATGTTTTTCATTTGTAAGATCCTCAAGAAATTGTCTTATCTTTGCATTCTTAGTATCTAATAAAATGCCTAGCAAATAATTCATTAAGTATTTATTAAGTAAATGACTATTTTATTAAATAATTTTTTGCTTATAAAGTCCCACTACTTATATGCTGATTAAAATGGCATTCAGACAAGAGCTAACGACTCCTGATATATGTACCTAAACCTTAATTTATCAGACTTGAGTGGACTAGAAATTTATAATTACACAAACATAAGCCATTCTTCAAAATGTGTATTACATTGTCTAAAATGTGTAAACTTCTAGATGTTTGTAACTTTTGAACAACACTTGCATGACTGACTTTTTCACTTTTCTTCCAGGTACTTGATACATATTTTTAAGTTATTTTAATATTTTCTGCTTTAAAAGAGTAATAAGTTTATATATGATAATTTTTAAGACTTAGAAAAATCCTTAGACCCAGCTCAATCCAAGGAGTTCTCTAGAACTTTTGCTAATTTATGTCTTTCCACAAACACTGAGGAGGGCTGGAGGAATGTGCCCACTGAGGTTGGATTCATAGAGAAATGAAATTGATGAGAAGATAACTGAGTAGGCAGATATTTTTTAGTTAACAATCCTAAAGCATTTCTCAGCCTATGTCCAACCAAGAGCCCATTAGAATTGAAGGGAATCACAGAAAATATTAGTACTCATTAGCAATTGAAGTGGTTGGTAATGCAAGAGTTAAGAAACACACTCAATGTAGAGTTCACACACACTCTCAAAGAGAGTTGTGGATACTATCATTCTCTGTTGTACAGAAAGCTTTTCAACTCAATTTCTCTTGGACAAATGCCAGATTTTTTTCAGAGAAGGTAGTATTATATGGGAAAGTAACAATTCATACTTTATTATTTCAATAATAAGATATTTCTCATTCATAAGTTTACATCCTGATGATATTTAGTATTGGCTAGAATACCAGGAATAGAAGCTATACTACACTGTTGCTGGGATGCAAATTAATATTGTCACTTTGGAAAGAAATTTGTATGCAACTTATGTGATAAAACTGAAAAGGTAAATTTCCCATAAGAATTCTAAGTATATGCCCTGATAAAAGCATTGTGTATGTGTGTGTGTGTGTGTGTGTGTGTGTGTGTGTGTGTATGTGTGTGTATATAAAACAAGATATTTGGATGAGTGTTGATTGTTACATTTTGGGGAATAATGAAAACCTAGAAACATTCAAAGCCCATAAATAAGGTAAATGATAGTGATATATTATGTACTTATATTTGCATATACATTCACGCAATGAAATATTACATTCTAATCAAAGGGAAATCATTGCATATATAGCTATATTCATCATCAAAAATATTGAATTAACAGAACAAAAATGATAACAATTTATACTAATAAAATGTAAAAAGCATATGCAAATGATATTTGTATAAACAGTCATACATATATATGAAAACATTGGCTGTCTAAGCTTGCTTATGTGGTCCTTGGAGGAGAGTATAATGCTACATTAAGAGCAATGGAAGTGTGATAGATTGTAGAAATAATTTTCCTCCCTCACAATACTCATGCACTTTGCAATGTGACTTTCCAGGTCCTCTCAATAAGAGGTGGAGACTATCCCTCCATCTCCTTGAATCTGGAAATGTCCCAGTGACTTGCTTTGGCTATAGAACGTGATTAGAGTGAGAGTGTGTCTGCTCTGAGACTAGGCCCTAAAAGAGCTGGCATGATTTTACTACTCTGAACCCTGCCAATACTGTGTGAGCAAGCTCCGGCTGGCCTGCAGATGGCTGAGATACTATGTGCAAGCTGTGTGTTTTCCCAGTAGAGGCCACCCTAGACAACCAGCCCCCAGCAGCTGACTTCATTCACTGAAATGAGAAAAACTACCCAGACCAAATTGCTCACCTGTAGAATTATGGACTAAACAAATGCTTGTGGCTTTAAATCCGAACATGTGGGGCTTTTTTAATTACATAAGAAAAGGTGACTGATAGTTGAGAGTATCATAGATGCTGTCCACTGGGAGACTGGAAAGGAAATACTGGTTAATTAGCTCACAGTTCTGCTGATTAAATAAGAAATACAGAAATGTCATTTGGTTACTGTGTTGTTTTCTTTCGCTATGACCTTACTGCACCCCTCACTGTAGGCCTGAGGCAACCATCAAGAACTTGCGAACACTTACAGAATGCAGTAACGTGATTTCTCTGCATTTATGTTTTACTTTTTAATTCATCCAAGACTCAAGCTTATTTTTAATTCATACTATAAAATTCAAGTTACAGTAACATATATTCTTTTTAGGAAAGTTATGGGGTAAAGACAGAAGCACCCAACTCTTGAAGACTTTAGAAATTACACCAAATTCATCCAGTCCATTTTAACAACCTACATGAAGCATGGAGGTGAATCAATATTGCTTTGTTTCCACAGTCTTAACCTACGTAATAAGAGCAATGTATTCTAAAATTATAAAAATATATTTCTTGTGTTTTAAAGCATCTACCATGGTTGTTTTTTCACTGTTAAATACCATCATAAAAATGGAAGGAAAGACTATTTTTTCTGAATAATTTGCATTCACTGCATTTAAATGTTAGTAGATTAAAATCATGACATTAGAAAACACATGGGATTGTCAATATAAATTTTAATTAAGATCCTCCTTCCTGACAGGTTTAAAAGTGTAAATATCAGCAAAATATCTTACCATACCAAATTTATCAATTAATGTATCTAAATTCTTTAATAACTCTTGTGCTGTTCACTATTATTATTTCGACACTAGCTAAAATTCTTTTGAAATGCTATGCTGGTATCTAAATAAATAGAAAAGTTTAGCAATTAATATACCCAGAGACACTTTAAAATTGTCTGGACTGGAAAAATCAATATTCCCAAGAACATTGGTTAATTTAAAATACCATTAATATACATTTGTTATACAGTTCACTTCAGTTTAATCTAAAACTAATAGAATGCAAAAAGTACAAAAACTTGTGTAGAATTATATCTTTATGTTGATGAAACATAATCAAATATATTAAATACATCACATCATGTAACACTAATTGTATGATACAGTTTTCCTCTTTAAAGACTCTTCTTTTCCCCATTTCTGGCACTAAAAATTAAAGCCCAGTATTTTTAGCTTTGCATAAAAGTTCAGTCTGTATGTCTCCCTCCGCTTCACTTCCTGAAAAGTCTGCTCTGAATTCTGTGCACAGTCCAATTTGCAATCTAAAGATTTGAATTTTCCATATACTCACGTATTTTGGGCAATTCATTCTCTGCCTCTCTTAGCCAAATATGAAGGCATGACTCAAATCACTTTCTCAAACCTTTCTATGACCATTTCACCTGAAGTTCTCATTTCTTCCTATGTATTCTAATATGTAACACATATTCTGCAGTAGTTGATTAATATATACTTCTTAAGGACACTTATGCTATCTTCTTTTTTTGCTCTCAGTAAAAATACAGTAGATATTCAATAAATGTTGATGAATTAAATAACTCATCTGGAAGCACAACTAAAAAGTTATAAGAGATTATTATCAACAAATGACCTAATAGAGTGGGTTTCAATGTATAAAATCTTTTATTGTATTTCTGAAGATTTGGCAGAGAAGAAAAGGCGGCACTTCTCTACTTGGAATGTGAGGCAATTTAATTTTCTTTATTCAATGAAGAGATAATTTATAGAGGTGACACGGATTTCTCTCTTATTAGAAATCATTTTGGTCATTTATTTTAATATCACTGCTAAATATAAGTTGGACATTTAAACAAAATACTGCTTTTTAAAAAATTCTGTAAAATTATAAAAAGTAAAATCAAATTTATTCCTATCAACAATTGATGAAGTGGTATAAAAATTATAGTATATTCATAGACCATCTATTAATGAAAATTAAGCAGTGTATATGTAAACACAGATTTTAAAATCGTAACGTTGAGTGAACAGCAGATGTCGAAATGATGAGTATAAGATATACATTAAAAATATCCTTTTTAAAGATATGCCTATATAAAATGTCTACATTAGAAAGCATGAAATTGTTTTTTATGAGAAAAAAACTAAAATATTCGAGAATAGAAAAGGGTGACAATTTTTTTCTGTAATATTTTTATTTTATTAGACGCAAAACACAATTGTTAATATTTATTAAAGGGAAGTCTATTCATGTTAACCTATGTCATCCTCTGAACATTTCAATGTTAATGACATAATTTGAAATAAAAACATAATACTACTCATGCTACCAAAAATCAAGGCTAAGCATATATAAAGAAAACTCTCATTTATCTCCAACACCAACCCCATATGTTTTCATGGTAGGTCTTAAGTTAGATGATTTCTCAAAGGTTATATAAGGAGTGAAAAATAGAGCCTGAATAATAAATCTGAAGGCTTAGCTCCTATTTTAATGCCTTTTTCATTAAATCAGGCTTAACGAGTTGATGTATTTTTACATTATCAACGTAGAACTTGTCTTTATCTTCAGTGAAAGCCAGGCAAAAACTGAGTTGGCTGAAAACTCCATGGCAACAGAGAATGAAGAAGGGAGAAGCAGGTTGGCATTAGCCAAATACATAGACAACAGAGTGCACGTGAAAACACTTCAGATATTTTGTATGAGTTTTTCTTTAACAGAAAATGATGGTCAACCTAGAAATGTAAACAAATACTGCTAAAAAAAAAAAAAAGGAAGCCCAAGATTGATGATGAAGTAGTAAAAGACCTCCTAGTTATTATAAATAAGCTCAAGTGTCTTGTGCAGGGTATTGAAGACATTTATAAGTGAGGTCATGGAAATAATCTTGGTGATGCTAAGGATATATATGTACATAAACAGAGATATATATATTATATATTGTGCTGTATAAGTATGTATATGTAAACATACAAACATAAACTCATATTTGTAAATATAATCACACACATAAAGTCACCGTCTTTATACAAATATATAAGGTGAGAGGGAGACTGACATTGGAGAGGGCTGAAACAGCCAATAACAATTTATATTTTACCCATATTCTTTAATCCTCTCAATAGAGGAGGAAAACTAGCGGAGAAAGGTTGAATCATTCAAGTATTTATATCTTTTGAGCATTAGAGATGGGAACCATGTTCAGGAAGCTTGGCTTCAGGACTGAAGTTTTTCAGAAATCTCTCTTCCCATTTTCAGAAGATGGTTTTGAAGAGTGTTTAGTAACCAAGTTTGACACTGATTTTGGGCAAATGTTGAATAGGTTACCATATAGATCATCTGTGGGTTTTTGGGGAATTAATTTACACATAGACTAAGCTGCTCTGGAAAGGTCTGTCTTACCTGATATAAACAGTTACAAATGCTGGACACACAATTTAAAAAAAAACACCTTAGCCTGTATTTACTGGGGAATAAAGCAGCTACATTTCATTGCAATACTTATAATGAACATCTTCTCCCAAACTGATCAAGAGCAGCATCCATTAATTTCTTAATTACACACAGGTCAAACTTAATAGTTGTGATGCTGGGTCACATATCACTAGCGACAGTGTCCTTTTTGTAAGATGACTTTCCTGGAAGGTTATCATTACAATTAAGCAGAAAACTATAGTGAACTGAATTTGAAGGTACATAAACTATATATGGTATAATTTCTGACAAGCCAGCATGGAAAGTGTAAACTAATGCCAGAAAACATAAGTGTATCAGATTATTCAAAAGGAAGTGTGATTTAGAACTTATGGGAGGAAGATGTTCAAATCCTCTGTAAAACTGGAAGCCTCAAAAGATTTCTGTCAGTGAAACTTGGCCAAGAAAAATTGCTAAGTAACTGAGGAAAGGTAAGGAAGCCTGTGGAAGCATCAAGGGTTGCGAGTAGAAAAATAAAAGCAAAGTTCACTTATGAGTAATAAAAATCCCAGGTTGGCACTAAATGCAAGATTGTTGTCTAATTTCATTGTCAGAGCTCCTTCAGAGGCAAACAGAAGACTGCTCTGCAGGTGATTTCCACAATTCGGTGTATAGATGTGGGAATAAAGAAAAAGAAAAGATCAAAAAAGACCAGATGTGTTCACGTTCAAAATTACAGATCACACAAGATGACAAACTACCAACCCTACCAGGCACTCATAGGAGAAGGTCAACAGATGCAAAATAGATGAGTACAATCACAGTAATAACAGGACAATGTTTGAAACATTCTATAATGCTTAAGCTACTAAATAGATAAGGAATAAAAATGTTCTAGAAATTAATACAGTTACTAAAAATTTAACACTTCAAGTGATTTCCAACTTCTATTCAGTGATGTCAAATGCTGGAAAGAATGTTGTTCTCCCAAGAAAAATCTACAAAAACTCCAAATCCATGAACTATTCAACATTTGCCCAAGCTTTTCTTTTTCTTTCTGAATATTTATTTACTTATTTATAACTTCTGTTTTAGGTTCAGGGGTACATATGCAGGTTTGTTATATAAGCAAATTGCATGTCACAGAGGTTTGGTGTATAAATTATTTTACTACCCACAACAGAAGCACAGGTAGATATGCTACCTATGCTACCAGATAGGTAGGTTTTTTTTTTGTCTTCACCCTCCTCCCTCTCTCCACCTCGAATATGTTCCAGTATCTATTGTTCCCTTCTTTGTGTCCATATGTACTCAATGTTTAGCTCCCATTTATGAGAGAGAACATACGATACTTGAACTTCTGTTCCTGTGTTGGTTCACTTAGGATAATTGCCTCCCACTCTGTCCATATTACTGCAAATGATATAATCTCATTCTTTTTTATGGCCATGTAGTATTCCATAGTGCATACATCCCACATTTTTTAATTCTAGTCTACCATTGACTATCATATAGGTTGATTCTATGTCTTTGCTACTATGAACAGTGCTTCAATGAACATGCACGTGCACATGTGTTTATGGCAGAACAATGTATATTTGTTGGGTATATACCCAATCATGGGATTGCTGAGTCAAAAGGTAATTCTGCTTTGGGTTCTTTGAGAATTCATCAAACTGCTTTTCATAATGGCTGAACTAATTTACAGTCCCATCAATAGTGTGTAAGCATCACTTTATCTCCACAGCTTCAACAGCATGCTATTTATTAACTTTTTAATAAATAGCAATTCTGACTGGATGAGACAGTATTTCATTGTGGTTTTGATTTGCAGTCATCAGAGAGCGACCATCACAGGGCAACCTGCTAACCTAATATCTGGGGGGAAACAGGCATCTGCAGAGAGAGTCAGGATTTGATTCTTTGCTTAACTAGTACAGAAAGTGGACAACGATAGGAGAATTCAGCAAGAATAATTGACAAATTGGTAGAGTGTAGAATGGCAGGTGAGCCTGGTGGCTGCAGAATTTTCAGTAAAAAAGTTATTTTAAATGAATCTCCCAGAGACTGAAGGGTTTACTGGTGAACTTTACCAAACATTAAAGAAAAAATAATACCATTTCTACATAATCTCTTTCAGAAAGTTGAAGAAAAGAAAAATACTTCTCCCAAAATTTTATAAGACTAACACTGTTGTCATACCAAAGACTACAGACTGGTATCTCTCATGTACATAGATGCAAAAATCCTGACAAAATATTCTAGCAAAATTAATACCAAAATATAATATAAAAGTAATAGCATATCATAGCCAAATTTGGTCTATCTCAACAATACCAAACTGGTTCAACATGCAAGAATTGATCGATAAAATTAACATTATTCCTATCATATTTAAAAAGAGAAATTATTTAATGAACTCTAGAAGCAGAAACTGGATTTGACAAATTCATCATCTGTTTATTGAAGAATAGATATTGAATAGATTGTGGAAAAAATCTCAGAACACTGGGAATAAAACCTTCTTTGACTCAATGAAGAAGAGATATAAAATCATTTAACTTACAACATGTTTAATGATATAAACAGTGGATGCTTTGTGCCAAGACTGGAAACAAGCCAAGCCAATATCATACTGGAAATCTTAGTCAGCGTAATAAGGCAGGAATAAAAAGTGTACAGATTGAAGGTAAAAAAAAAAAAAAAGTCTTTCTTTACAAACATGGCTGATTCCATAGAAAATCCCATAGACTCTTTAAAAAGCTTCCAGAACTAATATATGAACTCAAAAAGGTCTAAAGATAAAGTATTACTCTACGGAAAATTAATTGTATTTCTGTATACCAGCTATGAACCAGTTACTTAAAAGATAAAAACACTACCATTATGAATAAAACAAATAATGAGATATGTAAATATTTAATGCATACATGCATATTTCTGTATGCAGAAAACTATATGGATGAAAGAAATCAAATAAGACCAAAATAAATGGAGAGATATACTGTGTTGATGGATTGAAAGACTCACTTTGTTAAAAATTCAATTCTCTTAAAGTTAAATTACAAATCAAATGCAATATCAATCAAAATACCAGTAATTTTTTCTTTAAATATATATATTAACAAGATGATTATAAAATTTATGGAAAGACAAAGGAAACAGAATAACCAAAACAATTTTGAAAAAGAAGTAAAAAGTTAGATGATTCACATTACTAGATGTCAAGACTTACTATGAAGCTACAGTGGTTAAGACAGTATGATATTCGCTGAAAAACAGACCTGTAGATAGATAGAATGGATTAGACTGCCCAGAAATAGACCCACCCAAATATAATCAATTTATTTTTTGAGAATTGTTCAGCCATTTCATTTTCTTAACAGTTGGAACTTAAACAACTGGATACCCATATGTGCAAAAATAAACCTTGACCCATGCCTCAAACCTTACAAATTTGACTCAAAATGACTGCAAGACAAATATGAAAAAGAGAAAAACAATATAGAACAATTAAAACATAAGGAAAATTTTATGAGCTTGGTTTAAGCTAAGAATATTTAGATATAACAAAAAAAAAACCAAAATCCATAGAAAATTGGATGTTATCAAAATAATTTTTTTCGTCTAAAGCAGTATTATGAGGAGAAAAAGATAAAACACAGACTGGGAGAAACAATCACATTTCTGACAAAGACAAATGAAATTATGTCCACGTAAAACCTGGATATAAATGTTTATAACAGCCTAATTTATAATTGCCAAAAACTGGTAACAAAAGGATATCCTTCCTGTGTAAATGAATGGACAGTCTATGTGAGATACGGCTCACAATACAATACTAGTCAGAAAAAAAGGTTAGAAACTATTGATTCAACAACGACTGATCTGAAAACAACATGGATGGATCTTTAAGTGATACTTTGAGTCTGGCTTCTAAAGTGAAAGCAGCCAGACACAAAAATGTGTGTCAGCGTTTCTCAACTTGGCCCCACTGACATTTGGGGCGGGATAATTTCTTTGTTGTGAGGCGTTGTCCTGTGTGTCGCAGGAGATTGAGTGGCATCTCTAAACTCTTCCCACTAGAGGGCAGTAGTTACCCTTGCTCCAGTCTTACCAATCAAAAAACGTCTACAGACATTGTCAAATATACCCTTGGGAACAAATCTGTCTCTCACTGAGAACCCCCAGTCTACATATTGTACGTTTCTACTTATATGACATCACGAAAAAGAAAGCTATAGACCTAAAACAGGCCAGTAGTTGTCAGATTCAGGAAAAATGGAGTGGGTAACTTCAAGACAACTTTTAGTGTGATGGACTGTTTTGTATCAGGACTATGAATATATGACTCCTCAAAACCCATAAAGCTGCACACTACAAAAAGTGAATTTTACTGCATGTAAATTAAAAACAAATAACCAGTATGTGGGAGGAACCCAAAATCAAATACAATCTGTGACCTATGAACCTAAATGAACAAGTGAACATTAAAACCACACATGATGCAGTAGGAAACAAAAAGAAAACTAACTTTAGTTACGCTGAAAAGCAGTGATTTGACTAAACATTTTAAGATTAGAGACAAAAATAATTGTTTTGGTTTGAAAATTTGTTCCCTCCCAAACTCAAGTTGAAATTTGGTTGCAGTGTTAGAAGGTGGGACCTTTGGGAGGTGATAGCTCCACCCTCATGAGTGGGATTCGTACTGTCACGAAAGGGCATATTTGGGCCCCTGTTTTCCTCTTCGCGCTTTGCCTTCTGCTGTGTGGGGAAACTGTTTCCTCTCTGCAGAGGATGCAACAAGAAAGCCCTTGAAACATGCCAGTGACTTCCCAGCCTCCAAAACTGTGAGAAAATAAATTTCTGTTCTTTACAGGTTATCTAGTGTCAGGCATTCTGTTACAGCAGAACAGACAGGCTAAGAGAGAATAGTAAACAAACATTGCACTCTAGTTAGCACATTTTTTTTTTTTTATCAAATGCATTAGGGTTAGGAAATTTGAAACTAAAGTTGAACAAATAAATAAATACGTTGTATGTACTGAGACTCTGGTTTCTCAGTGACAGAGAAAAAATTACAAAGACTGAAGTGGAAAGGCTAGAATAAAACCTGTGCTTGTTAGATTACAGGTGAAACTATCATTATAAAGATATGGTTTTTAAATATTTATACAAATATTTAGATAGTGAAAAATATACAAATGTTTTATGCATGTGTGCTTAATCTAAGCTTTGTGAGTTGAGAAGTCCTAGAAACAGTATTACTCCAGTAGCAACAAGCACACCAAGAATTCAGACCTTAATGTCTTAAGAGCACTCTTCATTACAAGGAACTTGAGCTCTTAGGAGGAATGTTTGATTCCAGATCAAGAAAAGGAAATATGTAAGATGAGTCCAGAGTATCTTGTGCATCAAAAAGTAAGGAAATTCTCATAAAGGGTGGAGGCACATTAAAAAGGCAGAGGGGACTCTGTGAAAGAGTTCCAATGGCCAGTGTAGAACAATTAGAGCAACAAAATAATGGAACATTGTATTATTGCCCAAAGAATAAGTATCCATATGTTCAACTGATATAATGTTTAATTGAATAAGTAAATAAATGTGGGAGAATGAGTAGTTCTGTAGAATAAATCCAATTAATAAATGTAGAAGAAATGAAGAAAATGGAACATTTTCATTAGAACAGCACATTAATAATTATTAATGGCAAGATTGTATGCTACAAATATTATGCAAACTCTAAGAAGAGATACATTATAGGATATTTGTGTAGTGTCGGAGTATCTTCTTCTAAGATATTTATCAATACAGAATACAAAAACAGTAACTTTACAGTAGATAAACCTGCCATACATGACATCAGCCAAATGATCAAAGTTAACATCACCAGTTAAAATGACATGTGACATTTTGCACCCCCGATATAATGCACAGAAATGGACACATTCCTTCTGTGATATTATTGCCAAAAATGTATAACCTCAATCTAAACATGTAAAAATATCTGACAAAACAAGCCTAAGCAAAGGGACATATGCCCTGGGGGAAAAAAAGGACATGGTGGAGAGTAGTAATGACTTATTAGTTGAGTGTCATCTTTATTTGCACCTAGAAAACTGAAACAAGCATAGCCAGTTTCGTGATTTTACGCACATGAATGAATCCCTGAACTTGGCTAGTTAGCACTCCACTTAGAAAAGGATGAAGATAATCTCACTTTTCCTTTCACTTCATAATGCACCGGGAAGTGAATACACCAGGAAATGAATACATCAAAAATTATTTTTTGCAGGTTAGATGTTTGCCTTTTTCCTCTACATTCTACTTAAAATTATTGTACCTTTTAAAAATCAAGATTACTCAGACTGATTTGAAACAAAAGCCCTGTAGGACTGCTGATTGTCTACAGTGTTTCGATGCCTCAGAGGCAGACAGAGAAGTCACTAAACATTAGAGAAAAGCTAATTTTCTTTTTGTACTGACTTCAGAAGGTAAACTGAAAGTTACCTTCAATTGAACATTCACTTTGAATGTGAAGGCCCAGTCAAAGAATCTGAAACTGGATTTGGTATATTTAATTAGAGCTAAGTTATTTCAAGGACTTTAGATCCTTCTGGTAAAGATTTAATAAAATAGTATTAGAGTGAAGTCTTTGGATATTTTAAGCTCAATAAATAGCCTGTTCAATTATTAAGCCTTTAACAGTTCCTTGAAACAGAACCAGTAATCCCTTCCTCCAATCGGCTTATCTCAACTATAGAATTTATACAGCATTTACTGTATTAGGCCTTGCCCCCGCCCTTTATTTTACAGGTAGATAAGCCTGATCTCATCTATGAGACTTTATTTACATTTTTTGAGGTCAGAGTAGTAATATTTCACTAAATAATCACAGTGCCTTGACCAATGCCTTCTATATATTAGGGCACAAATAAAGGTTTATTGAATAAAATAGATTCTGATAGTGGTTTTGTTACCTTTTCTGGGAAGAAAATGGCTATCTCTATCCCTAGATCTGTACTTTACCTATACCTATATCTACAGCTAATCTACATCTGTCTACATGTCTATGTATTTATCTAGATATAAATATGGATATAGATATCAATATAGATACAATTCTACAGCTGAATTACTTTTTAGTATATAACTGGTGCGTTTTTATGGATACACCATATTTATATATATGGTCAATCTTGGCCATATATAAATTATTAAAAAATAATTTTTAAATGTTTCCCATTTCTAATATTCTTCGTAATGCACTTAATGGTTTACCAGTTACTTATAAGTACAGAGTTTGTAGACAATGAAGCCAGGACTAGATCTCAAGTCCTCTGAATTCAAGAGCTCTTTTCACTGTAATTCACTGCCTGTGTTCAACCTTTTAAACAGTACTTTTCCAGCAAATGAGAAACTGTATCGTAGTCATACCTACTCACACTTTTTTTTCCCTAAAACTCCGCATTTGAGGAGCAGAAAGATGAGGCTGTAATAACATCCACATTTTTTCCTACCAGCTCACCTGGCAGTATGTTTTAATCCTGACATCTTCAATTCTAGAAGTTCATACAGAGTTACACAGCAATTAGCGGCAACATTCATTAGAATTTAAATATAATGTGTAGTTTTCTTCAGAGATACTTTAACATTTAATATGTTTTCTAAAAGCATAACCAAATTCTCTCTCTAGAGGTCAAACATATAAATAATATATATAAATAAATATATAATTATATATATGGAGGACAAATCTGGGTGACAGAAAGGAAACTGAATGGTAAGCGAGTTGATCCATATTCAAATGGCAGTAATATCATTTATAAACTTTCTATAGGTGAATATTTTAATATTTTAACTCAATTATCTTCTCTACACAATGAAGATGATACTTTCTACCACATGGGTTTTAGTCTTCCCTGCACAAAACATTTTCAGAAGATGATACGTGAGCAGTGAAAAAAAAGAGGAATTTTAATTAAATTTAGAAAAATTAGGTAAGACATAACTTAACGTGTTTCCTAAATAAGGTTTTCCACAGAGTAATTTGCTAATGTGAATTATAAACTCTAACAGGGGATAGTCCCTGTAGCATTTGATATGTATGTGTGTGTTGTGTATGTGTATATATATATGTATATGAAGATATATATACACACACACAACACATACATATACATTTTTTTTAATCACAAAACACTTTTTGTCCTTGGGGTTGGAAAAGATGCACTACAGTTTATTGTCTCTGTAACTGATACAATTTATAAAAGGATCATTACACATGTAGTAAAATTTATAGACATTTTTAAAACATTTCAGCAAATTTTTGATTACCTGTAGGTTGTAGTTATAAAAATATCACTGCTGCTGGGTCTCTTTCTTCATACTTTCCCTGTACTCTGCTGTGTCTCAGGGAGAGAAAAGCATGTTTAGGTAACTGTGCTCAGTTTTTATTACTAAGCATATTTTCTGGATGGTGCTTTTTGAAGGAACAACAAAGGTGATAATTATAACATGGAAAATAAAAAGAAAATAACTTTAAGAGGAGACAAACACCCTTTAAGTGATAAAATTAAAAATATTCTTCCATATAACTCATGCACAGATTAAATGTCAGTAATTAAAATGACCTTCACGTTTATTTTCATGTTGGGGTTAATTATAGTATTAATCGAATACCTTATAAACTGGGTATGCAAGCAAAATCTGTTGGCATGTTATAATAATAAAAATATTCATACCAGGATTTATACATTAGAACATATCCTACCTCATTGTCACTATGTTTAATTTATAACATCACTCTAATTGGAAAACAATGAGGTAAGGGTGAACTCCATCAGTGCAGATTACTGATTTTATCATACATTGAATCATCGTTTCTAAAATGTGCTAGATCTCTTGAGTGAAGACATTTATCTAAACAAATTAACGTAGGACTATTTAAGTCCATCGTTTTAGCTTTAGGAATGATTAAATTCCTCAAAATTTTCACCAGAATGATTGTGATATTGTATACAACTTTTATTACAAAATTGTCCTTATATCTTACTTTATGTAGACAATAATTTATCACAATTATTGTGTCTCCCAATCTGCTGAATTTATAGCCAAGCCATGGATCTATTATTCACGAAGAATTATAAAATCAATCTTTCACTCTTAACTTAAATTAGAGGGGAAAACTTTCATTTTCTAAAGATTTTTTTATAAAGAATATAGCAGTTTATATCAATCCCATTACATATAGAAATAAATAGTCATCATCATTTTGAAAGTATACTTTCTTTAGTGTACAAGTTAGAGTTGGTGTTATCAGAAAATGGTTATACTGAATCCATTTTGTTGGGGGTGGAGATAAAAGGTGCTTTAATAAAATCAATCTTTGGAGACATATATTCACTTTAACTGAGAAGGTATACTTCATCCTAATTGTTGGACATTGTTTTTTTTCTTCACACTGTCTCACATAACTTTAGTAAATTACTGCCTTTGTAAAAATGTGCTGTTTTCAATCTTATTGTGATAAAGATAGAAGGAAGGTGTAGTGAGACAAATGTTGATAAATAGGACATATGGAGGAAGAAGAAGGAAAAGGCAATGGAAGATCTGGGACTATTTATTCTGAGGGGATTACATGGGAAATGATAAAATCTCATCCTCATGATGGAGTTATCAAAATTCTGTCTGACAATAGCTGGCATAATCCACGTAGGCCAACTGAGAACTTATCTGCACTCAAGGAAGAAAAATTTCAGGAATCACAGAGATATCAGAATTAATAGAGAAAGTATGGTTGGTTTAGGGAGTCAGGCATAGATATAGAGCCACCAGGCTTGATATCCTGTCTTATTGTACAAATCAGGGAAGTCACAGCCCAGGAAGAAAGCTAATGAGAGACAGTGACAATCTGAAGTTTAAGAAGCTATTATTCGTCAAACCCCAAACTTAATTTCATTTTGGGATTAAGACTGTAGTATTCATTCTAAACTCAGCTAGTTGGAGACTAAGACTGTTGCAGGCAAAGTGAGCCCCAGAATTGGGATTAGTCCCAGAAATTTTTTGGCTTTGTTTAGGAGAGAAATCAGGTATGCGTCAGTGGTAGAAGAAAACAGCTTTATTAAAGTGGCAGTGTTACAGCTCTGTGACTGCTTCTGCAGAGCAGGGCTACTCCATAGGCAGTGAAGAGTAGCAGAAGCAGGACTGCAGTCATATTTATACCCACTTTAATTACATGCAAATTAATGGGTGGTTTATGCGGAAATTTCTAGAAAAAGTGTGGTAACTTTGGGGTCATTGGGTCATTGCCATTGAAAGGGATAACTTCCAGGTGCTCCTATGGCAATGGTAAACTGATATGGCACTGGTGGTATGTCTAACAGAGGTACTTTCACCTCTTCCCTGTTGCAGCTAGTCTTCAATCCAGTCCAGAGTTCAAGTCCTCCCTCCTACAGCTAATATATGTATGGCCTGCTTAATCAGAATGAGTTCAGTGGTTTGGAAAGAACTGAGTCTTAGGCTAAGAACAGTAACTGATGGCTGTGGAAAAGCAGGGAAGATTGATATTGGTATAGAATAATTATTAATGGCAAATTCTATGTTCCACTCATAGTGTACTGACCTTTTGAAAAGGTAGGGTATACTCCAGTCTAACAGTGGAAAAATGAACTAAAGGATTGCCAGAGAGCTTGTCAAAAATTAAACAGACAATAACAATAATAGCTCCTTTAGATGAGTACTCCATATGTGCAGTTACATATGCTGAGTTATTATGTGAATTATCCCATTACATCTTCATTACACGTATACAAAATGCCAGAGACATTTATAACCTAATCTCGGAAGCAACACCCTATCACTCTGCCACACTCTATTGTTTAGAAGCAAGTCAGTAAGTCCAACCCACACTCAAAGATGAGATTTCACAAGAGCCTCAATACTAGGAAGGAAAGATTATCGGGGGCCATTCTAGAGCATGTCTACCATGCTATATTCTATACCAGTGTTACTCCATTTTAACAATGTAGAACCTAAGACTTAGATTACGTGGGCTCAGGGGTTCAATTAGAGTCTGTGTTATTAGTAACTTTTGCTCCATAACAAATTATCTCAAAGTTTAGTAGCTGAAAAAATAAATATTTACCATCACACTTTCAACAGATCAGGATCCAGGGGTGGAATAGTTGGGTGTTTCTGCTTTAGGGTCTCAAGGTCCTGCAGTAAGGGTGCCAGCTAGGATGGCAATGATCTCAGGGCTTAACTGTTGAAGTAACTCTTACAAGCTCACACATATGGCTTCTGGGAGGGCTGAGAAGATCTGCTTCTAAGCTCACTAACATGAGACTCCCCAAAGCTGCCTCAAAACATGACAACTGACTTTGCTCTGAGTGAGCAATACGAGAGAGTGCACCAAAAACAGAAGCCAGAGACGTTTATAAACTAATCTTGGAAACAACAGCCTATCACTTCGGCCACACTCTACTGTTTACAAGTAAGTCAATAAGTCCAACCCACACTTAAAAATGAGATTTCACAAGAGCCTGAATACCAAGACGTAAAGAGTATTGGGGGCCATTCTAGAGCGTGCCTACCATGCTATATTCTATATACTTCAAAAACTATACTCCCAACAACAGCAGTTTATCACCTTCCTCTTAATTTTTAAACTCTAAGTTAGAATGCTTGGATTTTTCTAGCTACGTGGTCATAGATTTATAATATCATAAGCCAAGCAGAATAGCCATTTCCTCCTTTTTTGCTTAGTTGATAACTGTCCTTTAGAAAAGATGAACAGCCCTGCGAAAGGTAGTAAGTTCAATCTTCCTGAAGCATATATTTTTTACTGTGTAGCAGCTCCCTGCTATTAAGATAAGAAATAAAATGAAACTGAGCTTTCAACCTTGCCTGTGAGACATACTTTTTTTTTCCTCTGATACTCCCTTTGTAAAATGTAGATGCAAGAACAAAATCAATGATTCTTCTATAACAAATTCTGAATGAATGTATGGTGTCTGCTTTCAAAACTCTCAGTGCATACATTTTTAATCTTTATTTTGCCTTATATAATAAATTCAAACATAGGAAGATAAACTGCCATATTGTACTTTATTTCTACATTTTTGATATAATTGTATTTTGTAAGTGATTCATTTATTACATATTTTGATTTATTAATGTAAAATTAATTTTTTTCTGCCTAGTACAGAAAGAGAAAAATCAATTCTACAAAGGTGGTAAAATTTTAATATCTTTTCTGAAAACAGTAAAAAAAACCCCTCAATTTTATAAATATTTAAGTCTTTTGTTTCTTTAAAATATTATTAGCTCCAGGCAATGATATTCAAACAGTCCACTCCATCTCAATTACCATTTGATTTTTAAGAATTTAGGTGTTCTTCAGAGAAATCATTTCTTTAATCATTTTTTCATCTTGAAAGCATAGTTCTACTAGTATCAAGTACACAAAATATGAATCACTTTTAGTAGTAATCTAGAAAATGCAGGGTATTAGAAAGCTGATAAGGACCCATTTTATGAAAGTATATCAGAACTGACTCTATTTTTCAGTTAAATTTTAATGAAAAAATGTATACACATGTTTTTAAAAGGCAAATAGTACTTGAAAGTGTATAACAAAGTGCACTATTTTCTATCCTTCTCTTCCCAACCTATTAATTTTTTTCCCCAGCACCAACCTTAATACACCTTTAGCTGTTTCCTTGACTATTTAATATGCCTCTACTGCTATTTCTTCAACTTACGATTTTAGACAGTTATTTAATTTTTAAGAGGAATATAAGGATTTACCTGGCTTACAAAGCACTCATATGGGGCAGACAGAATACACAAGCACAAGGCTCACAAATACACAATCTATAACTTCCTAATGTCATTACACTGTAATGTTTAACTAAATTAACATGATGTGCTTAAATTGTTCTGACTGGGTAATTATTCAGTCAGAGAAAGTGGTGTGCTATGATTACAACTCTTTAATAACTTTCTGTTTCTCCTGAAGATAATAATTGCCTATTACTTTTCATTTCCTATCTTATACATTTAAATGGAGTTACAGATTGCTGCTAGCCTGTATTGAGCTACATAAGTGTTTATTGTACACATATATTGACACACACAAGATTATTTGTAAGATTTTACCACTTGAGACTGGTTTACTCAGGTTGTTTCACCATGGATTGTTTTATTCAGGGGCAGATTCCATCTGGAATTTCTAAAATTTGTTAGGACACGATGCTAAGATACAATCCACACAACTTTACACTCAGATATACTATGTGGCACTGCTATAATCATATGCCCTCAAAACACAGCAATTCAGAAAAAATCTATTTTTGGCACAATTTCCATCAAGAGGAAATATGAAGTGCATTTATAATAAGGCATCCTATATTATCCACTATATTCCTGTCTGCAGAGAATGTCTATTTTTTTCTAGGATTTAATGAAAACAAAATGTTCTCCCTACCATTTATACACATGATGGCTGGTCAATTTTGTCACCAACTATTTTGGCCCCTGTAAATTCACATCTTTTATGCCTTTTCCTACCAATGTCCTCTGGTGTTAGCTGTGGAAGGATACATTTTTACTGAGATAAATCTCTGACTGAACTTTGATGTCACCAATCCAGGTAAATGGGCATAAAGGTGGGGGGAGATCACCAGATGCCATTCTTACACTGGGACAGCTGATAAAGATTTAATTACACACGGGAATGATGTGAGATTTGTAAGTATGTCCTACTAAATACCAAATAGTGTATCTATAATACATCTTCTTCTTAGCTGGACTTCAAAATGCCTTCAGCCAACTCCTCCAGCACACCTGTATAAAGAACTGTAACAGGCTTTGCAGGAGGACAGGTCCCCAGCTGATGTTGGCTGACCAGTTCTCACTGCCTTGCCTGTAGTTTTCAGAATAACTGTAGAATGTGCCAAGAATGCAATATCCTGTAATAAGGGGGATCTTTTCAGAACAGCGCAGGCTCTGTTCTCATCTATCCTAGAGCAGGACATGTGGCAATGCTTGTGCCCAATGATCCAAGTTGCACCTGGGGTATAAAACCCAGAGTTGAGTCTCTGAGACTTTCAGAGTCTCTGAGCTATGGTGCAAGGTGGGAAATACACAGGGAAGACTGTATCCTACCTGGGAAGCTTTCTGAGCACTGGGAGATTGGCTTGCCATGGATCCTAGGCTTCCATTCATTCTTGCTGCCTGTGAATAACTAAGCTGCTTTGCCTGACTTGTGTGAGCTTTTTGTCTCACCAGACTAGATCTAAAAATGTAAGTGATAGCAGTGTGACTGCTGTAGCAGCTGCATCTGTTTTAAGCCCCTGCCAGAGACCAGAACACTTCCAGAACTCTGGCAGCTGGGTTAGTCCAAAATCCTTTCTCAGACTTAGAAAACAGAAGCCTTGATCTTAGCCAAGAGGGTACAAAGCAGTGGCTTCTTAATCAATAGTGGCTAAATCATATTTCTTCTAAATGTTCACCAAATCATTTGATCATGTTAACACATTGCAAGGGTTGTTTCTATCCATTGAAAGGTGTTTGTTGAAATGAGGGACTCTTAAGCAGAAGATTCATTAACTTCACAGTAAATCCACCTTTGCTCCTCCATTTTTATTAAGCATATGCATCAGTGGCTTCCTGAGAAAAGGAGTATGGGAAGTTAACACTGGAGCCCTTTCATGTCTAAAGATGTCTGTAGCCCACCTTTACATTTAATTATTAGTTCTGTGTGTAAAGGCTTCAAGGTTGAAAATTATTTTCCTTAGAACTTTGAAGGTATATTGAGTAGTCCAATGTCATTCTGAATCCACTTTCATCTATGTGATCTGTTTTATATATACATTTTCTTTATGGATGATGTTAGGGCTTGTTACGGGTTAAATTGTGTCCTCTAAAAATTAATACGTTGAAGCCCTCTCCACTCACTACCTCAAAATATAACCTTATTTGCAAATACTGTCCTTCCAGATGTATTGAATTAAGATGACGTCACATAGGTGGGCCCTAATCCAATGTAACTGATGTCCTTACAAAAAGCAACTATTAGAACATGGAAACAGATGTAGACAGACGGTGATGTCAAAAGACATAGAAAGAAGACAGCTATCTATTAGCCAAGGTAAGAGATCTGGACTAGATACATACTTTCCTGGGCCCCCAAAAGAAGCCAACCTTACTGACACCTTGATATTATACTTCTAACCTTCAGATATGTCAGACAATATACATACAGGGTCTTCTCATTATCTTCAGTGTGCTAAAATTGGAACATAATGTCCTTCATCTATTTTTTTCTGGGACCCTTTTAATTTGGAAATATATCCCCTTCAGTTCTAGAATATGCTTTGTAAAAATCATGTCTTCGATACCTTGCTACTCTCCATTTTCTGTTTTCCTTTTTCTAAAATTTAATTTGTATTCATATTGAACTTTTTTGTTTAATTCCTTAATTTTCTCATCTCAACCTCATTTTTTTCTATACTACTGTTGTTCCCCATCCCCATTTACTGCATCATTTCCTCAATTTTATATTCTAGGATTTCGAATAGTTGAAATTTAAGAACTCTTTCTTGTTGAGTTTTTTTTTGTATCATTCTGGGTTTGTTGTTGTCTGTTCCTTTTCCATTTTAAAATTTTAGTTCACAATTCAGCAGAATTGGAAGTTTGTGCTGGATGCAGTTTGGAAGATTTGATTGGCCTTGGTTTGGTTTACTCATGTACTTGCGATTAGCTCCTGAATGGGCTAGGGGCTCATTTTTGTTTCACATGTTTTTCTTAATATTCAATCATGCCAGTCCAGGCATGTTCACATGAAGTTGGACATAATTTCTCTCCATAAATAGCCTGAGTGCTCTTTAGTCATGCTTTTATTCCTATTTCTCCATGAAATCTTTCTCATCAAGGTCACTAATGATTCAATGCTGATAAGTAAAATGATCAAATCTTAATTCTCATCTTACCTGGTTTATCAGGGGTTGCTCAACCATTTCTCTTTAAAACACTTTTACAAGCTCTTGCTTCCAAGACATCATACTTGACTCCTACTCCTAATACATTTCTGAGTGTACCTTAGAAGTTTCCTCTGCTGGTACACCTCATGGCTGCATCTCTAAATACAGATGTGCCACATGCCTCATTCTTCAAACTGTTTTGCCTTTTTTAAAAATGTACATCAAGTTTTTGTCATCTCATCCTGTCAGGACATGGAAAATCCTATATCTACTGACTTTCAAAAGTGTATCTCCAACTAGGCTTCTCCCCTAAGCTTATATCCAAATACCTACCCAACATGTCAACTTGAGCATCTAAGAGGGATCTCAGACTTATCTTTCCAAAATTGAACTTCTTGTATTCCCATCTCCCACGTGTATTCCTCTTGCAGTTTTCTCGATATTCTTAAATGGTAACATCACTTTTTCCATTTCTCAATCTAAAAAAACCTTAGAGTTCACCATGTCTTCTCTCTTTCTCTCATAATTTGTATCAAATTTATTACTATATCCTGTTTTTGCTACCATCAAAACATGTCCAAAATGTCACAACTCCTTTCTATCTCCACCCCTACAATCTTGCCAAAGATGCCATAATCTTTTCCTGAATTATAGCAACAACTTTCATAATGACTATACTTAATCCATCTTTGACCCACCCCTGCTTAGTCTATTTGTAGACCAGAGTAACTAAAATATAATTTATACCATATCACTTCTCTTTTAAACTCATATGATGTCTTCTCTGCTTATCATTAGCATGAAAAAACGTAATGTTCCAAGCAAGAAACCTTACAAATAATGTAAAAAATTGTAAAACTTTATAGAAACTCATAAAAGAGTTGTTAAATACAATTTGGAATATGTAGATCTAGTTTATGTTTATAAATAAAAAAAAGTTTCTATAATAGAAAATAAAAATTATCCAAAAATTGATCTGCTACTCCAGGCAATTGCAAATTATCAAAAATAACTCCTGAAAAATAAAAACAGTATAAACATTATACATCAAGACCTATTATAAATGTGTATCACTATAATACGCTATTATTAGCATAATGGTATAATATTGGCCAATGGAAGAAGGGAAAGATTAGAAATAAAGTAATGCACACACAAGAATCAATATGACAATTTATATTGCTTTTCAACAAGAAAGGTGCATGTCCATCCACATATGCTTATTAATTTTAGATGGATTTTGGACTCATGTATAAAAAGTAAAAATTTAAAATTCTTGGAAGAAGATATAAGAGACTATCTTGGTAAGTTTTAAAATGAGCTTTTAAAACAAAAAATTAAAAAGCACTAAGACCACAAAGAAAATTACGATGAACTGAACCCTATTAAAATTATAAAGTTTTATTCATCAAAAATGATCACAAAGACAACTGGGAAAGTTATTTTCAGCACATAAAACTGAGAATTAGTCAATATAACCTATAAAGTTCCCCCACAAACATAGAATAGACAAAAGAATTAGAAAAAGAAAAATGACAACAGTCATAAAGATGCATTTTACTGAAAGGAATGATGGTTTGCCAAGAAATATACAAAAAGCCACTAATCTTCCTTGGCAGGGAAATGATCAAATACCCTTTCACACTGACAAAACAATTATGCGAAATGTAAATGAGTATGTTTATCAATAGTCATTCTTATATTTTTTGACAGGGTCATAAACTGACACAATCTATTTGGAAAAATATTTGATATTATCAATAAAATTAGAATCCTCAATTTGATATTGTAGATAGAGAAGAGAGGAGGCTTGTGGACAGTATCTTCTCGAGATTGACCAGAGAAGGGACTTTATAAAATAATACTGTGTCTGCTCAGTATAATTAAGTCCAATTTATTATTAGAACAATAGCACTGCATATATGGTAGATAATATTTACACAAATCCAAAGAAATAATTTTTAAAATTTTGGAAGACCTAGATCTATTTGAAAGGTCTGATTTGCATAGAATCACAGAAGTAATGGTGTTTCTTATGGAGAAAAAAAAAAACTGGGTTTTGCTCATCTCCTAGATATTGTGTATATGACTGGAGTATGTATATCAACTAACCTGATTCCAGGTTGTATCAGACAACATGCAATCTGTCTCACTTTCCAAACAAACCCTTTAGAAAAGAGAAATCCCTCTACTGTCCGAAGACTGGTTAAGCAGAAGTTGATTTGTTTGTTGTTGTTTATTTAATTTAAAAAAACAGCTGGCCAGGCGTGGTGGCTCACGCCTGTAATCGCAGCACTTTGGGAGGCCGAGGCGGGTGGATCACAAGGTCAAGAGATCGAGACCATCCTGGTCAACATGGTGAAACCCTGTCTCTACTAAAAATACAAAAAATTAGCTGGTCATGGTGGCACGTGCCTGTAATCCCAGCTACTCAGGAGGCTGAGGCAGGAGAATAGCCTGAACCCAGGAGGCGGAGTTTGCGGTGAGCCAACATTGCGCCATTGCACTCTAGCCTGGGTAACAAGAGCGAAACTCCGTCTCCGAAGAAAAAAAAAAATAGCCAATGTAGATGATAGGGTGATAGATGCAGCAAACCACCATGGCACATGTATACCTATGTAACAAAGCTGCAAGTTCTGCACAGGTACCCCAGAACTTAAAGTATAATAAATAAACTTTTTAAAATTCCTACTCTAAGATACATTCCAAATACTTTTAATAAGATTTATCGCAAGGAAAGGCCCCAAAACATCTAATAAAGTAGGCAGCAATTTTAGAATAAGTACAAACATAGCCTCAGTATTCTCTAACAAGTTAGGTATGTGTTTGTTTATTTTGGTTTTGCTAAGGCATTATTTTGGATTTTTTTTCATGATTCATTATATAATGAACAAGATATTACTTTAACACTTTTCCAATTTAAAAATGTCACTGAAACACTTGAATAACTATGATAAGTTCCTGAATTTACTAAATTGTACTTTTACAAATAAAAATAGACAACAGTTTCAAATTACCCAACTTCGCAGGGCACGGTGGCTCACGCCTGTAATCCCAGCACTTTGGGAGGCCGAGGTGGGTGGATCATGAGGTCAAGAGATCGAGACCATCCTGGTCAACATGGTGAAACCCCGTCTCTACTAAAAATACAAAAAAATTAGCTGGGCATGGTGGCGCGTGCCTGTAATCCCAGCTACTCAGGAGGCTGAGGCAGGAGAATTGCCTGAACCCAGGAGACGAAGGTTGCGGTGAGCCGAGATAGGGCCATTGCACTCCAGCCTGGGTAACAAGAGCGAAACTCTGTCTCTAAAAAAAAAAAAAAAAAAAACCAACTTTCCTATAACCACTTAGTCTTAAATTGAACATCAGCAAATACCATTTGTACCAGTACTATGTATCTGCACATTTTAGAAGCTCTGAAATTCTAAACTTTCCTGTGTTTACAAAAACCACTATTTCATTGTGCCCTTTACAACTTAAAATGCACTGGAAAAATCTGAAGTACTATGTGTATTTATGTCCAAAGTCTAAAGTCTTGTATGTATTGTATGTATTTTTTCAAACACTTATATAACAGATACTATTAAATATATATAACCAAGAGTAATCCCCTATTGATTTTTAATTTTAGTAAATTTTCTCCATTAGCATATGATTTATGAATTTTCAATTATACTTCTTGTTATTACTGTCCTTTATTCTAGTCTTGCTTTTTGGAATGCATTTTTGGGGCACAAAAAATGTTATATTTTCAAGTCATTCAAAAGTGTTCCCATGTAACTAGGATAGTGCTGATAGAAGGCTCATGTGCAAAGAAAAATCAATCTACTTTTAGTTATGACGTCTGAAGTGTTACAATTGCTCTCTACTTTTTATGATAAAAAGTATGTTATTAAAAATACTTTATGGAGGAGAAAAGGATTTAGAGATTTTGAAGCATATCAACATTTTTAACTTATTTCCAGGAAGTAACAACCCCTAATCACAAAAATAATTCTGACTTTAATTTTGCTCTAGGAATTATGTCCTTTTCAGCATATTTGAAAGGGATGAATTCTAATATTTATAACTCAAAATGCATTAACAACAGACAAAGAATTATCTCTAAAGCTTACTGCACCATAATATCTTCCTGGGTTGTTGACAATATGTTCTGGTGAAAAGATTCATTTGTTTATGCTCCAAAGACTGACCATTCAAGTTAATTAAGCATGAAGCAGAAAACATTTTTGGAGCACTTTTCTCTAGAACCTCTCACTTCTTTTGTAGTGATTCACAGCATGTCCTGTTTTTGAGAGTCACTAGGTTGCTGATAACTAAATAGGCTTTTAAGTTTGAGAAGTTTATTGAGCATCTTGTCTCATGAGGCCAAAGTTATCTAGCTACTAAAGCTACCAGGCTGCTGTTGGTATAGCGGAAACAAAACAGCAGATGAGGGGAGGAAGAGCAGAGGGGGAAAAGTGGTTATAGGATTCTGTATTTTAATTGGGGAAGGCTGTCTACAGAAGTATTTTCCCTAATCTTTGCTGTCACAGAATCTGTCATCACACTATGGACCAGATGGACTCCACCAATGTTTCTGTGATTCTAAGATTCCTAGCAGTAACCTTTAAAACCGCACAAACAACACTAGTTAACATATGTGAGCAAAAACCCATCCAGCCAAAACTTTTAATTAATTAATATGCCATTTGAGGGCAGAAGCCACAGATAAAAATATCTGAAGCTTTGACAGGGTCTTTAAAATGCTTTAATAATTAAATCATGCACATATCATAATACTTGAAGTTTCATACTCTGTCAATGATATAAAGCCTCCCCTTTAATAAGTCCCTTTTATACTTCAGACACTTAGTTATCTTGATTTTCCAAAGGAAATATATTTTCCAAGTTTACACAGGGACAGTCTATTCTACAGACTAACAAATACATAAATTTTCAGGTTTAAACATATTTATGAGAGTCTTACTCTTCCCTCATAACTAAAAGGTAAATATCACTTCTTACTCTGAAAATGGTTCAGTCTGGTATAACTTGCAGTATGAAACAACCCCACTAGTGAATTTGGGGAAGACTGTATATACTTGTTTTCTACATGTTAAATTTTTACATAAATTGCATTCTATCTTCAACTAGCTCTAAAATCAAATGAACATGCAGATCATAACAGTTAACTTATAATGATATAATTTCAAGACTTTATAGTTCAGTCAATAAAATATATGTTCACTGCCAGAAAACCTGTGTGATTGTTATAACCAGCCCTGACTTTTTTCCTCTTAGGCATATCTATAGTCAGAAAAATGATAGTGTTATTATTTCCTGAATTTGAAAACAGAAAATAAAGTAATTCAGTTCAAAATTATTTTCAAACTATTTTCAAAATGATTTATAGGTCTATGCTTCTTATAGCCAAGGCAATTGTAAAACAATCATAAAAATAATTCTGATTTTAATTTTGCTCTGGGAATTGAGTGCTTTTTAGCATATTTGGAAGGGTTGAATTCTAATGTTTGTAATTCAATTTGTGAAGAAGTTTCTTTACTTGACTTTTGGTTGAATATTTTTCTATATGATATTTTTCCTCTATTCTCTCCTTAGTACATTTCTAAAAATAATAATGACAAAACTACCAAATTCCAAATTTTAACAACAATTTAATAAACTTCTCAATGACATAAGCAAAATATTGTTTTTAGTCATTTAACCTCGACAGTAACAAAATATTCCTGGCTCTAACATGTTTTAAATATATATTTCCACATGAGCTTTAACATGCAAAGAATATTTATGCAGGTAAATTTCTACTTAGATATGTTTATATGCTTTCTTATATTATTACTAGTGGCTTTTAAATATTTAAACTATCAATTCCTTTTCCAGTATTTCACTGACTGTATGTAGTCAACAGAAAGTCCCCAGAACATGTGACGAAACCTCCATGCCCCAGGCATACTTAAAATTGCTATGTAATACATGTGTATTTTATTATTTATTAAGTATGTTACTTTATTCAGGCCTATATTTTTGAGACTATATGAATTGTCTCCTATTTTGAGTATAAGCAAGAGATGAAATTTCTTTCTCCTGTCTTTGATACATGTTTGCTTGGGCAGGAATCAATGGCCTGCAGCTATTTATATTTTTTCATCCCTTACTTTGGTTCTTTTTCTCAAAGCATTGAGGAAGATAAAAGCATTGAATAATTTGCCTTGGTGCCAAACCTCATTGACTGACCCCTAAAAATGCATTGAAAATGAAAATCCTAATGGAACTGAAACAGTATTTGAAATGGAGTGAATATGGCATTGATTTTTGCACCTGGAAACTGAGCTTTGTGGCCATTTATTAATTTCATCTTTTCCATAATACCATGAGAAAGAAGGATAGAAAACTGCAATTTCTAGAGGCCACAATCAGACAATAAACAAATTGATCTGTGTACAGTTTCATATTTTCATTTTTAGGTTTAAAAATTCTAAGAGAAAAATGGAAACCTAGTGATAGGAATCCAGAAGGATTTTATAGAAATTTGTGATTGACCTAAGACATTCAAGGGGAAAAGGAACCTTGGATACTCTCTGTATCAGTGACTCTTAACTCTAGCTATTCATTAGAAAAAGCCTTGGGAACTTTTATAATATACCAATGCTCAGACACCATATCCCAGAGAATCTGATGGAATTTATTAGGAGTGGAACATAGGCATAGGTATTTTGTTCAAAGCTCATAGGTTATTCTACCTTACAGTCAGAATTGAGAATCATTAATCTAAATCAGAGAATAGGAATTATCCTAGGATCTTATAAAAATGCAGAATCTGTCCCAGCAGGTCTGGGTGGAGACTGATAACCTAATGAGCTCCCAAATGAGGTGACTGATCTGCAGTTGTCACTGCTACACACTTGACTAGCAAAGGTGCTACAGTACTGCTCTATGAATTTATGTCTGTCCTTAAGGGAAGGTGCTGTAGCAGGTTCTCAGCTTTGGTGAGTGCTACCATCAGGTTGTGTATTTTTCACGGGAATTTTAAGAATGTTTCTAACTTTTATAAACTGACACTATTAACATTTATCCCTCAAAGTATCAGTGTATCATCCAGACACCTATTTTAAAAATTATTTATTAATTGATATGTGTTATTGGTTGGGTTCCTCAAGAAGAAGACAATGAGACTAAAATCAACCTATGGGAAGTAGTAAAGGATGTTCTTGGGGAAAAAACAGCTGTGGAAAGGAAGGAAAGGAGAAAGTAAGAGTGGTCAGGGGAGAGGGAGAACGTGGCCAGTGATGCAGGGTCAACACAGGAGGACTCTGTCAATCTCATGCCCTTCCCACTTGTTCCATGTTGATACAAGGGGAGGGGAGGCTATCCCTCAGCATTGAACAGTCATTGTGTATGGGCTTGCCAGGTCAGGAATACTTTTTGTGAGGTGGCCACTGTCTGACAGCAGTAACACTACCAGTGTAGCAGGAGCAGCCGTGAGAAACGGATCTCTCAAACACGGACTGAAGAAGGAACAAGTTTAATTGGCTGGGGAGCCTGATCGATAATTTGTCCAAAGCTCAGTCTCGTCTAACAAAAGAAGGTTATGCCTTATATAGGCTCATACTTTAGATATTAGATGTGGAAGAATCTTAGGTTTACAGCCTTAGAAATCACATATGGAAGGGTTTGGGGTTTACAGTTTCAGGAATCACATATGAAAGGGTTTCAGGTTTACAGTTTTAGGACTCATATGTGGAAAGGTTTCTGGGTTTGATCTTGTTTTAAGTAAAAACTGTGTCTTCCAGAGAGTTTCCCCAAGACCAAGCCTGCCACCTACAGGAAGGTGAATCAGGAAGTGCCAGTTGGTCAGCCTTTTCTTCTATTGAAACGCAGAGCGGCAGGTCAAAGGGGAAGTTGATCCCAGATGCCTGGGTCTCCTTCCTCACCAGAAGCTAAAAGAATAAGTCATTCAATCCTACAGGAGGATGCGGGCAGTGCAGCACAGAATCCACTATTGTCTACTCCTAGTGCTGCTTGAGTATTCTTATAAACTGTGGTAGCTGTTTATGCAAGGTTGTGGGAGGCTACTTTTATTAAGGGAAACACACAAGAGGATCATCAGTGGGACAAATGATGGCTGTCATTGCTGCAGCTGCTGTCAGATTGATCATAACTGGCCCTCATGACCTCTGTTTTCCACTTTAGATTCTTTTCTCTTAGAAAGCACCTCTGCGATCTCCATGGCTCATGTGGTGTATAGTCCTT
Source organism: Aotus nancymaae (assembly GCF_030222135.1). Taxonomy (NCBI): domain Eukaryota; kingdom Metazoa; phylum Chordata; class Mammalia; order Primates; family Aotidae; genus Aotus; species Aotus nancymaae. Next base: position 16,485,291 of record NW_026988476.1, on the reverse strand, counting down.
TATTTTGGAGTGCTCTGTGCCCCAGATATTATGTACTTCACAGGTTGTGGCAACTATACATATCGATTTCTTATTAAAATTGTACAAGGAATAATCAAGAAGTGCCCAAGTGGATGAACAAGGTGTCACATTCTTCACTATTGCAGAGCAGCAGCCCTACCTTCTGATAAATGAGTCAATTAATGCAGCCAGGATAATGACCCCTCCCTCTTCTCATCTTCTGGTCTGGAAATATGAGGAGTCCCAGCTTTCACACAGGTGCTACAGTTTATAGTTAAATGAAGATATTTCTATGTTCATGGTGAACCTCTTGAGTACTTTTAGGAAATAGGACTTCTAAAGCCTCAGAGCCCAGAGGAAGTATAATACAAACAATATGTATTCCGCTGCTGGTGGTGGTTAGTTTTTGATATCTATGTTTGTTTATTTTGCCCTGATAATAAACATGAAGCTTCTAAATTGGGGGAAGACTATTATTACAGTAGAAAGCACATTGGTTTCCTGTACCCTATTTCTCCCCTTCAAAGTGATGCAATGAGAGCCAGGTCTGCAAGTGTATACCAGAAGATTTTTGCACTAAAGGCGAGAAATCCCAAAATCATAATTCTGGGAACTTACATGGGCTACAAACTGCCCAGCTGCCACCTTCTCCTCCAGAGACTGGGGATAATTTTATCTCCTTCATGTAAACAAATCTTCTCTGGGAAGAGAAGAGGAAGTTTCCTAATTTTGAATTCTTTGGATATAAATGAATGGCTGGCAAAATATTTTTATCTGCCTTTGAAATATATGCACACGCTTCTGGGAGAGAAGTTTCTCAATCTCTCCTGAGGTCCTTAACTATTTATTCATTCATCTACTTTCTATACTTGTCCTTTAACTTAAATCCAGGTATAGAAAAACTAAAAAAAACAAAAACAAAAAACTGTACAGTAGAGCTTATCTTTGGGGGAAGGGAAAGACAGATAAAAATGTGAAAGGATGCAAGAGGGCTTCAAAACATTAGTTACATCCTATCTCTTAAGTTGGGCACACAAGCTTCATTTTACTTTTATACCTTCTATATAGTTTAAAATGTAATTTTTTTTTGAGGTGGAGTCTTACTCTGTGGCCAGGCTGGAGTGCAGTGGCACAATCTCAGCTCACTACAACCTCCATCTTCCAGGTTCAAGCAATTCTTCCACCTCAGCCTCCCAAGTAGCTGGGACTACAGGCACATGCCACCACACCCAGCTAGTTTTTTTGTATTTTTAGTAGAGATGGGGTTTCACCATGTTGGCCAAGATGGTCTTGATTTCTTGACCTCGTGATCCACCTGCTTTGGCCTCCCAAAGTGCTGGGATTACAGGTGAGAGCCACCACGCCCGGCCTAAAATGTATTCTTGTATATTTATGCAACATTATAAAATAAGTGGTTAATTTATAATTTAAAAAGACAATATCAGAACTAATTCTCCATGACACATGTTGCTATTTAGCTACCAGCAGAAATCTTGTTCACCCAGAGTAGATGTCACACTGCTGTTCACCTCTCCCTACTTGACATAAATCTTCCACAGCTTGCCAATGCTTTCCACTAACTCTTCTGGAACCCATGGTCAATTATCCTCATTTTACCATTTATCATCCTCACTTCTCTTCATCTTGATGCCTTAGTTTAGGAATCAACAAACTATAGCCCGCCAGCAAAATCTATCTTGTTGCCTGTTTTGTACATAAAGTTTTACTGAAACACTCTTTTATTTACTTAATATCTATGGCTGCTTTTCTACTTCAAGAACAGAATTGCGTAGTTGTGACAGAGACCATCTGGCCTACAAAGACCGAAATATGTGATATCTGGCTCTCTACAGAAACAGTGCCAATTCCTGCCTTATTTGAAACCTGGCATTTTCCTGAAGCCACGACCTCCACCTAGCTCACTCAAGAAAAGACTGTTTTTTATTTCCTTTGCCTGTACCTTACAACTAGAGACAATAAAAAGGGTGTTGCTAACACTTCTAAACCATGTTTCCTTCCTCTGCTTTTTAAAAACACAAAATAGCTGAAGCACACGCCATTGCACTATGCACTCTTTTTGACGGCCATCACCGTTAAAGACCTCCTTCCCATTCACTCTTCCTTACTCACCTCACCCATAAGTCTAGCACCTGGATTCCTGTCAGTCAGTTCCACCCATGATTGTAAATTTGACCATGCCATCACTGATAATCCCACTAATTCACCTTGTATTCAGCTTAGATTTAACATTGCTGTCTTTGACCAGCCATCCCATCCTTCCATTTAATTTATTCCACAACCCAATATCAGCTTTAATTACACATCCAGCTCACTTTTCCATCCTCCATTATCCACTTATTCCCATTTGGGAATCTTGTTCAAAATGAAGCTTCTGATTTAGGGAAATCTTAGTTTGTTTGTTTTTTTTCTAACAGTCTCCCAGGAAGGCCAGTGTTGCTGGTCCTTGGATCAGAATAGTAAAGGTCTAGATTTTATGGTCTATTATTTTAATAGAAGTTATGGGGGGAAGCTGATCAGTAGAAGGTGTTAAGCATGACTTATTCCTAAGTGTGTAAAACTATTTCTCTATTCTTAGACCATTTGTGTTTGCTAATTGGCGTCCATTGAAGTTAGATTCCTACTCTCTCACGGAGACTGGAAAATATGGCATTATCTTCTTTAATGATTACATTTCAAAGGAATGGCTTCCAGGTCTTTAAGAAAGTCATTCTTAGGTTGTAAAACTGTCAAGACTTTCAAAATTATTTATATCTTAAAAGTTTTCTAAAGTTAATGCTCTAAGAAAAGGGAGATCAGGAGACTGAGTCAGGAAGAAGCCTATCAGTCAAGCTATAGAAAACTTTAAGGCCATCTTGGTCAAATGCCTCATATTTATCCCTGCTTCTTAATCTCTCCCCTATATATCTAAGTCTCTCCCTTATCCTCCCCCCTGCACACACTTTAATATGTAATAGGCCTTTCATACTTATTATGCCCTTTATTGGCTTATGTCTTCACCAATTCTATGGTACGAAAATCTACTTTTGTCTCAATATTCCTTATCAGCAAATTTTACCTCCATCCACACCAAATGCTCAACCAGAATCCTATGAGTAATCATTATTTCCTCTCTTTCATTAAACCCTCATACCAAATTCAGCAGCAAGTCCTATTTGGTTCTATCTCAAAAATATATTTCTTATCCATCCACGTATCCTTATTTCTACTGCGACTGTGGATATATAAGTAACACAGGCCATAACCATAGTCTGCTAAATAGTTTTACAAGAATTTTTTAGAGTCTTTCAAACTGAGTGGTCATTTCAATGTGGTATTCTGAGCTGAGATATTTGCATGCAGGGTTATTTATAATCTTGCCTTTATGAAACACTTATAAAATATTAACATTTCCAATGTTGCAGTTGATTTAATGATAGTGAGCTTTCCTAACATTATTTAAATATTCTTGTTACAGGAAAAAGGTCCCAATCCAGACTCCAAGAGAGGGTTATTGGATCTCACACAAGAAACAATTCAGGGTGAGTCCAAAGTGAAGGCAAGTTTATCAAGACAGTAAAGGAATGAAAGAATGGCTACTCCATAGACAGAGCAGCACCAAGGGCTGCTGGTTGCCCATTTTTTATGGTTATTTTTGGATGGTATGCTAAACAAAGGATGGATTACTCATGCCTCCAATTTTTAGACCATATAGGGTAACTTCCTGACATTGCCATGACATTTGTAAACTGACATGATGTTGGTGGGAGTGCAGCAGTGACTTAGAATGCCTTAACAGTCTGGGAATGCAGCCCAGTAGGTTTCAACCTCATTTTACCCAGCTCCTGTTTAAAATGGAGGTCCTCTGGTTCACACACCTCTGACATTCTCCAATATTTGATTTCATATAATAAATTTTTATTTTCACTGTAAGAATGAATTTAAGTGCATGTGTATTCATTATTCCTGCAAGCAGTGGATAAACATGATTTATATATTTTAAATAGCTCATTCATTAATTTATGTTTGTCTCAGAGTCAGTGTTTTCTGAGACTAATAAAGTTTATTTTAACTTTGTCTATGAACATTTTTAAAATAGAGACTAAAATCTAGATTTCATTTTGTGAAAGATATAACCCAAAGTAGCAGTATATGATTATCAGCCAAGTTATTATATCCAGAATTTCTTTAAAAGATTAGTTAATATGAAAATTTATTATCAGCTTTTGACATAGATTAACATATCTTATTCAAAGGTAAATATTGTCCAGAAATCAACCTATTTCAACTAATAATTTGACAGTATTCCCATCATTTTTACTAGAATATCTAAGTTATTGTCTTAGACCATTTGGATTGCTGTAACAGAACATAAAATATGTCATTTAAAAAGAAGATAAATTTATTTTGTATCGTTTCAGAGGATGAGAAGACCAAGACCAAGGTGCCAGCAGATTCAATGTCTGACAAAGGCTGACCTCTTGCTTCATAGACAGCTGTCTTCTCTGTGTTCCCACATGGCCATAGGGGTAAGGGACTCTCTTATAAGGGATATAATAACTCAGAAGTCTTCAAGAAAATAAACTCTATCCAATGCCATTTCTCAATACCTGCTATCAACATTTGACCATTTATTAAGAACATTTTGGTGAACAGACATAAATAAAAGATAAAACATATCTTTTATTTATAAAAGATTTCACATATCCTTTAAGCAAAAAAATCCTGAACCAAACCAAACCCAAAACAAAGAAACCAAACCAAACAAAAAACAAAAAGAATGTCCAGGTTCTTGTTGCAATCCTTTGTACAATTACATCATTTTAGTTGAATGAGTAACTAGATAAAAATGTTGCCTTTTCCTTTTATCTTTAGAAATATGTTTACTTTAATTAAAATAACCTATCTATCATCTGAAGACCTGTAGTTGATACTGGCTTATATGATCTATTTTACTATTATTAGTAGAATCCAGAGAATTGCTATCTGTATATCTATATATCTATATCATATATATATATACACACACACATATGTGTAATAAATCTATATATGAGATACATGTATGGGAAATTAATCCTATATGTACCTACATACGTGAGACCATAAGAAATTGGCTCATGTGATCATGGAGGCTAAGATGTCTCACAATCTGCCACCAGCAAGCTGGAGAGCAAGAAATCTGGTGGTATAGTTTGAAGACATGAGAGCTAGACAGCTGATGGTATAGATCCCAGTCAGTCTGAAGGTCTGAGTGCCAGGAGCTTTGAGGGCAAGAGAAGATGGATGTCCCAGCTCACACAGTCAGGCAGAAACTGGGGCAAATTCTCACTTCCTCTGCCATTTGTTCTGTTCAAGCCCTCAATAGATTGGTGATGCTCATCCACATAGGTGAAGGCAGTCAGTTTTACTGAGTCACCCAATCAAATGCTAATCTCATGTGGAAAAGTGCTGACACATACATACCCAGAAATCATGTTTAGCCAATTTGGGCATCCCTGATATAGTCAAGTAGACACATAAAATTAACCATCACAGGAGATAATGAGTAGGTTAAGAAAAATCAGGAGGAAGCAATTTGATATAAAAGCTTTGACTCCACAACAGAGCCAGAGTGCCCTGCGTACACTGTTGAGGCAGTATGGAAAGTATCTCTCTGTAACTGTTTTCTGGTGTGGTATACACTGGGAAGAAAAGAGGCATGTATAAATTTTGAAAGCAAATTAGCTATTAATAAATTCTGTAACACCTTTTGGCCCTAAACAACATCTCTAATAAAGTAACAGGAATGACATATGCCGTTATTCTCTCTCACCTCCAAAGCCATCAGAGCACCGTGAAAGTTGAGTATTTCAATAAACATCTAGAGAGATCATCAAGATGCAAACCTCAGTGGTAGATCTTCAGCTCATAAACCATGAAATATCAAACACAAAGCAATATCAGCCTATTAGAAGTGAGCGTACCTGAATATTTAAATACATTTGTATATACAAATATATATCCTATTTTTTTGACTTTTAAATTTTCGTTAAAAACTTTTGGCATTAAAAAATTCCCATTTTTTTGGTATGTTTTATTTTCTATGACCAAATTTTCTAGAGATATGCTGGCTTTATTCTTCTAATTTTTCTTTCAGAAGACCAGTTATTAGTCATTCATTAATTCTGCTTTTTTAAATCAATGTGCAATTTTATATTTATTTCATCTCAATTCTTTAAGTTCTTGTAAGATTTGGTTCTTTTGAAATATTTCAATGATTAATTATGCTCGTTCTTCAGTAAAATAAATAGTTTTAAAGGTAGAAATTTCTGTGAATAATATTTAAGCTGCATTGTGTATGAGTTTCAAAGTATAGTGCAATTGCCTTTATTATTTTCTAAAAAAGTTTAAATAAACACAATTTTAATCAAATATAACAGAAATAAAGTACTTTTTAAAATTTATTATTTTAAATTAAAAACAGGTAGATCACAAAATCAATGGACACAAAAAAAGGACTCTCATTCAGTGCTGAGGACTCCAGGAAAAAATAAGTCCATTCTTTGGTTCTTTTCATTTATATGTCATTACAATTTATGAGTGGTTTTATTACTTTGGCAATCCAGTTCAATTTCTGTCTCAATAGGCATTAAAGACTACCTAATAACTTCAAATTCAATCAGCTCTTTTCAAATGTTTGAAAATTATATCAGAAACTAGTGGCAAATTTATGCAAGAAGTCTGTTATTTAAATGTTATCTCTAATAGATACAAGCTAATATTAAGTTTAAATATGTTAAAATATATTATCATCTATAATACTTCTCATGTTGATTCATCTGGAGAGATGTTTTTAATGAATCACTGGAATTGATTAGAAAATACCTATCCATTTAGATGGAACATTTGTGTTTAGGGAGAAACATAACAGATGTTCTACCATAAAATAAGTCAGAAAGATTCTCTTCTGCATTGTCTTTTTCTGAGTATTGGGCTAATGCAATGTTCCAATGTTCTGCTGTGTATACTAATGATTATTCATTCATTATTTTAGGTACAGACAGGGGATTATAACAAGAGCACAGTTATATAAAGAGAATACAAAGATGATGTAACTTTAAGTAGGTCATAAGGATTAATATCAATAATTTTAACAGTACTAATAAAGTGAATTATCAAAATATTTAAGATATGCAAAGTAATACAAATATTTTAGTGTAAAGACAATATATGAACATATCTTTTTAAAAGTACATATCTGATTGTTGAGAAACCTTTAACATTGTACATTCAATATTAATACCCTAGATAAATTAATTTATAGCCATTAATAGCATACTTATTAAATACATGTCATGTGTCATGGCTGCCTTAGGTTTTCAAGATAAAAATCTCTGAATGCAAAAGGTTTAATTAAACCCATTCATAGATATTGTAACAGATGGCATTAAACTATTTTTAAAAGGGAGTAGATAAATTTCCTCTGAAATACCTTATAAAATATTCTTGATGTGGAACAAAATCCAAACAGAATGTTTCAAAGTTTAAAAAAACTAATTACTCCTCCATTTTAAGCCTTTTTTGAAAATATCTTTTAAAGCTTGCCAGATAAGCAGCAACTTGCCCAAAAGGGAAATGCAGAAATTATTCATAAAGTCACATTTTACATCTAGGAATATTTCCTGGAAATTAAAAGCTGTTTGGCGAAATTAAAAGGCTTTGGGGAAAAGGGCAATAAATTGTAAACATCTTAGATTACAGAGTGAGATGTAATGTCACTTTCCATTTTAAATGAGGAAATAGTTTTGGAAAAGGATTGAAAGAGACCGATCAAGATATACCAAATAAATTGTACCTCAGCTCTTACAGAAAGTACTCACTTAACATTTAAATGTGATATTATAGTTAAATTTTTTAATATATGTATTTATAATTACATATAAATGTTTGTATTTGTGTTTATATTCATATTTAGGGTAAAATAATTTCCACATTTAAAACAAGAAAGATAACATTATAAATCTAGAAACTAAATAACTCCTGAAAGCCATGAGGTCAGATTGATAAAAGCAACAGAAACCCATAGAAAATCGTGTTCAAGAGGGCAATGAAGGGAGAGGACTGTAATGGGAGTATCCCCCTGCAGAAAACAGCAGTAAAACCTCAGCATAACATACAAATCAGCATGCTGAAGTCTATGAAGAATGAACATAAGCAACAGATTCTGGTGGGCAGTAGATTCTTGGAGATGGGAGAAAGTATGATGCAGGCTTTCATTTTCTGAGGCTTCAGTTAAGGAAGACACAACAGGACATAATTTGCTGTAGAATTTTTTTTTTTAATATTTTATTTTCTTTGGAACACATTTTTAATTCATAGGAAGAAGGCAACAGAAACTGTCAACTTCAGGACACTAGGAAAAAACAACTGCAATAAGAAGAACCAGAAAATACACCTGGGGAGAGGGAGGAAAATCTCTTGAGCTGAAAGTTACAGCTGAAGCATGGCAGGAGCAATTGTGAAGGCCACAATCTTAATACTTAGAAACACAGAAACTGCCTAAGATTAAGGCATAATAATACATTATCAGGAAACACCTCCACTATGCTGTTTATGAGTGGGATAATGAATACAGAAGCACATCTCATGGAGGTACAGTACAAAAAGAAGACTGGAAGTTGAAGGCGGAGCTGGCACTGAGAAATGGTAAATTGGTCCCAACTCTAAACAATCCTCAAGCCAACAAGCCAACATGCCCCATCCTGAACCAAAAATTTTGCCAGAAGAATTTGAATCCTGTGATGCACTGTAGGTAACTATAACAACATATTTCAAGCCCTGTCTAACCTCTGACTATAGTAATTCAAACACCTATACTGAAGGCCTAGGAAAAGGAAACATGTATCTATTTATCTAGTGAAAACAAAATGTCTTTCTAAAAAAAGAAGACTTTCTCAAACAAAAATGGAAATTCACTTCCAGCCTACACCACAAGAATTATCAAGTGAGGCCGGGCACGGTGGCTCACGCCTATAATCCCAGCACTTTGGGAGGCCGAGGCGGGTGGATCACGAGGTCAAGAGATCGAGACCATCCTGGTCAACATGGTGAAACCCCGTCTCTACTCAAAATACAAAAATTAGCTGGGCATGGTGGCACACACCTGTAGTCCCAGCTACTCGGGAGGCCGAGGCAGGAGAATTGCCTGAACCCAGGAGGCGGAGGTTGCGGTGAGCCAAGATCGCGCCACTGTACTCCAGCCTGGGTAACAAGAGCGAAACTCCGTCTCAAAAAAAAAAAAAAAAAAAAAATTATCAAGCGAAGCTCTTTGGATTAAAGACAACAGTATAGACAACAATAGAGATCTGCACAGTAAAAAGAATACTGGAATAAATAATAGCCTAAAATGCTTTACTTATTTCTTGTTTTTCATTGCTTTAGAAGATAACTGATATGTAAAGTAAAAATAGCATAAAATAATTGTACCTTTATAACATATGTAAAAGTAAAATGTATGCCAACCAAAATAGAAAGATGGGAGAGGGGAATTAGGAATACACTGTTGTAAAGCACTTATACTATATGTAAACCATCATATTATTTGAAGATGCAATAATTAATCAAGGGTGTACATTATGTAACATAGGGCAAGCATTACGATTTTTTTTAAATTTTTAACTACTAAGTTGATCTAATTGACATTTAAATAATACTCTACCGAAAAATTGTAGATATACATTTTTTTCAGATGCAGATGAAGCAATCATCAAGATATATTCTATATTCTATTCTGGGTCATAAAACAGTTCTTAACAAATGTACAAGAGAAGAAATACAACAAAGTGTGTTTCCAATAACATACTTAAACTCAATGTCAATTACAAAAGAAAAGCTATTTGGAAAATTCCCTGAAAAACTTAAGTTAAACATCATACGTCTAAATAACCCATGCATGAAAGAAGAAATATTAAAATAAATGCAACTCTATGTTTAACTGAGTGTAAATGAAAATATAACATATCAAAATGTTTGGAAAGCCACTAGAGGAATGCCTAGAGAAAAATACACAGCACTAAGTGTTTATTTTAGAAAAGGAAAAAAGTCTCAAATCAGTAATCTATGTTTCCACAATAAGAAATTTAAAAAATAAACTCAAATAAAGCAAAACCATCAACAGTAATAAAGATAAAAGCAGAAACCAAGGTAGGGTGATATTGGTGAAAAGATGAACACATCAATCAACAATACATCTCTTAAACAGAGAGCCCAGAATAGACCCCCAATGTCAACTGATTTTCTTCGAGGTGCAAAGGGAAGTAAAGAGATAAAGGATGGGACTCTACAAGAAATGCTGCTTGGAAATTTGAACATTCATACACAAAACTGTGTAACTCAATTGATCTTATACCTTATATAAAAATTAATTTAAAATGTCTTACAACCTTTAAATGCAAATCACAAAGTTAAAAAACATCTAGAAAAAATTATAATGAAATTATTAGTGATTTTGGATTTGGACTCAAAGAGGTTTTAGATAGGACACAGAGAACATGATTCATAAATGAAAATATAAATTCTACTTTCTGTCTGGAAAAGACATTGTTGAAAGAATGAAAAGATAAACACAGCTGAACAAAATACTTCGCAAATACATATATGTCTGTCACGTCTTGTATCCAGAAACTTGTATATTCAGACAAAAAACCTGTATGGCAAAGTTAATACCCACTTTGTAGACTCCAAGAATTGGAAACCAGGTATCTTGTGATCAGCAAATGAAGCAAGCTATTGTCAAACTAGTTAATTTTTCCAATATATTGGGCATATTGCTATATGTAATATTTTTTATTTGCACATAATAATTGCTAATAAAGCAAAATACCATTCCATACATTAACTTGTCATTTGAATTTTTCCCCTTTGTTCACTCTCCTTGTTAGCTAGGATTTCCTTTTATTTTCTTAATTACTAGTAGGAGCATTTTTTTAGTGTTCAGGATACAAAGTATTTGCCAAACACATTTTGCAAATACCTTTTCTGATTTTATGACTTGCTGTATCACTTTCACAATAGTGTATAATCTCTTGATAAAAAGCTTTTACGTTTTTATAATTATATTTATCCATCTTTCTTTTCTTGTCAGTGCTTTTTACTTTAAAAAAACTTCTTCCCTGCCAAAATGTAGTAAAAATTCTTCTATATTATCTTAAATTTTAGACTTTTGCTTTTCAGATCTAATAATCTACCCTTTGTATGGTGTCATGTTGAAGTCCAATTACATTTTTCTCCATGCATAGATTGCCAATCATTTCAGCATCATTATACAAAAAGGGTATTCTCTCCTACTACTTTTTAGTGTCCCATCTCTCATAAGTCAATATCTGATTACCTATTACTTTTCTTTTAGTGCCTATAGTTTTTCCTTGGTTTGTCAATTCTTGAGTCAAAAAACCTATCTAAATTATTATAATTTTATAATAAATGTTGCTATCTTCTAAGTTACTTCACTTTGTTTTGGTTTGGGGGTTTTAATTGATGGTTTTTGTGTTTGTGGGTTTTCGTTATTTCTTTAGTTAGGCAATTTGTTAGTTCACAAGTTGTTTTACTTGGAAAAAAATTAAGCAATAATGTAGCAGTGCAGTATAGGACATAATTTTGTAACTCGAAGGAGGACACTCCATTTAATTATATTTCAACTCATGAGTGTGTTGATGAAATGGAGAATGACATAGGTTTGAGGTAAGCCTAACTCCACTCTAAAAAGAGAACAGGTAACAGCCAAAGTGATGCACTGAGCACCAAAGGGCTGTCCCCAGAGCCTATAAATCTCTTTTCTGCACGGATGGGCTGTGGTCAGTCATCACAATGTTGGCATCACATAAAGATTAAATGCATATCAAATTATGCTCCACTTAAAAAACAACTGGCTTTTTTCTTGGGTAAAATAAAACTACAGTATCAGAGTTGAGAAATCCTTTTTCATATTTCATGTAAGATTAGTTGAAAAATCTTTTCTCAAAAGCCTTTATTGACCTAGAGAAATAAAACTTTGTTACTCTGGAAACATTTTGAGTTCTCGAGGCAGAGGTATCTACGGACAGTTCAATCACTAGAAGGCGAAGTGATGTGGAAAAACTCAGAGAGTATCAGGATTATTAGTGGTCTCATTGGATTGGTAAATAAATGGAAGTGAGTAAATCTTAGGATGACGGCAAATATGCATGGTCCACTGACAATCACACTGAGGATCTGTATGATAATAAAACAGCTGACAGAAGTTTCTGAAATACACAGCCATGAAGTCCTCATACAGCAACAGCTGATGAGATTCCGAGAGGACAGCAAGGAACAGAGAGGCAGATTGCTCAGCATTGTCTCTTCTGGCAAAATAACCCTGGGTAATGAGGTTGGCCACAAACCAAGAGATGTCCTACCATTCCAATATCAAATGATTCAGAAGCCACCTGCAATGAAATGACTATCAGAAATGCAGCTGGTTCTGAACACTTTATTGTGAAATTGTTTTGTGTCTTTCCTTATTGATACCTATCACAAAACATACTGGTACCTACATACCAGTAGTCTCAACAAAGCATTTTCATTCATTTGACAACATAAATTTTGTGTCTACGACATTCTTAGAAAAACATTCTATGGCCAAGCGTAGTAGCTTACGCCTGTAATCCTAGCACTTTGGGATGCCGAGGTGGGTGGATCACAAGGTCAGGAGTTCAATACCAGCCTGACCAACATGGTGAAACCCCGTCTCTACTAAAAACACAAAAAGTAGCTGGGCCTGGTGGCCCCAAATTTGTAATCCCTGCTACTCAGGAAGCTGAGGCAGGAGAATCGTCTGAACCCAGGAGGCGGAGGTTGCAGTGAGCCGAGATCGTGCCACTGCACTCCTCCTGGGCGACAGAGCCAGACTGTCTCAAAAAAAAAGAAAAGAAAAGAAAAAGAAAAACATTCTATAATCATTCCTATCAAGGAAGACAAACAGGGAAGTAATGGCATCTAGATTTGAATTAACCTTAAAGTTCATTATCATGAAAAATCAAGCCACAGCTTTTAGTAAATGGTTTTGGAAGTCCCACAAAGTAATGTTTAATGGGGGTTGGTCCTAGGTGCTTGCTAAACTGTATGTGTGTATAAGTGTAAATCATTTGGGATCTTGTTACTATTAGAGATTCTGTTGCAGTATTCTGAGATGGGACCTAATATTTGCCATTTCCAACAAGTCTCAAGATGATGCTGAGAGTCCTGGTCTGTGGGCTGTATTTGAAATTGCAAAAACCTAGAATATAGAATGCTTCACAACAGTGGGTAAATCTCAGAATAACCTCATACTTACATAACCTTATATAAAAATATGCCCAGATTTCACCAAAGAAACTGCTACAGTAAGTCTAAGGGCAAAAACAAGCTGTGATAAACGTAAGAAATATTGACAGCTTAAAACATACATCTGAACGTTATCTCACTTTGCATCATCACTGTAAAAACAATCCTTAAATCTAGTCTAGAAAATTTACTTTAGCATGTACTAAGAATAAGTTTTAGCAAAATTTCTCAAAAACAGGGAAAATAAATATCATATATAAGAAAACCTCTACTTATTTTCAAATAAGTTATATATTTGAATAATATTTTGAAGACTGCTATCTATTTGACAAAAATGTATTAAATTTTAGTTCAATGAGGTATTATAAATGGTTCTCTCCTCAATTTATGGCCACCTCAGAGTTGAGAAAGTTGTTTTTCAGGGATAATTTATTCATTGATTTTATTTTATATTCTTTGTGCTTTAGAATATAAAGTAGAAACCTATCTAAACTGAGATTAGAAATGCCATTTCTTTAGCATAATGCTCATGCAGGCAATGAAAGGAAAACAAAACAATTGCCAAGCCTATGTGAATTCTTTCTTCTGATCACAATGATACCTTGTCATTTTTTCTATGCTCTTGTTGTGGTAGAATTTTATTTTTTACTTTAAATGGATTTTTTCTACTTTTTCCTAAACGTTTTACTTCATTAAACTATTTATATATTTTAAAATTATTTTTCTCAGCACTTTATAATTTAACTTTACTTTCATTTTTATATATAGTCAGTCTTCCATATCCACGGGTTCCACACCAATGAATTCAATGAATTGTATATCAAAACGTTTGAAAAAAAATTGCACCTGTATTGAGTATGTAAGACTTTTTTGGTCAGTCCCTAAACAATACAGTATAACAACAATTTACACAGCATTACATTGTATGAAGGAATGATTTAAAGTACACAGAAGAATGTGCATAGGTTATAAGCAAATACAACATTTTATATAACGGATTTGAGCATCTGTGGATTCTGGTACCCACAAGAGGTCCTGAAACCAATCCCCATGGATACTGAAGACTGATCCTCTGTGTGTGTGTGTGTGTGTGTGTGTGTGTGTAATATGTACATATTTCTATTTTATACATATTACACATATATTATGTGTATATACATAGTCTATATACATACATACACACAGTATATACACATACATATATATACACATAGTATATATATGTATAAAGTAGGTTTTTATATATAGTTTTAAAAATATATAAATATATAAAATATATATATTTATAGATATACAGAATCAAATATGGAATATTTTTAAATAAAATTAATTTGAATAACTAGGTGCATATTTTAAAAAGATAAAAAATATCAAAGTCAAAATAAGTTCTAATCACTTCACAGGTTTTTTTTTGTCAAGGTCTTGCTTATTAATGTCATAAATACTTTGTATAAATAGGGTTAGTGAACAGGTGTGTGTATTTTATGAAAGTATATCTTAAAAGTAATCTATCTTTCATCTTAGGTTATTTAACAATATTGTCATGTTGAGGCTTTAATTTAGTCTTCAATATTTAAGCAAGATATTTAAATGCATTCTCTGTTAGTCAACTGTTAAATTATTTAATTGCTTATATATTAAAGCTAAAACATAAAATATAGATAAGAAAAACATTGAAACTTATTATCTAACTATTAATACCATGTAATTAAATATTCAATTCAGTCTTATTCAATTTTTATATCTAATTTATGACACTAAAATATAACAACACTGTGATAGGAGTCAATTCAAGGAGCAGATAATTTACAAATATATGGTCAAGATCATAAAACTACACATAAAAAATGGATAAGTGAGAAATGCCACATTTTTTTTATTTTGACTCATGCTAAACATGTGCCAACACTGGAGATGTTTATTTGGATTCTGCTGAATGCAGCACAGTTATTATTTCATCAGTGTGCTCTTCCCATTGCATACTTTACATAATTATTGCATCAACAAAATTACTTTTAGGTAAATATATACAAATCACTTTTATCCCTCAAGAATAGTATTTTCATAAACTCTCTTTTTAAAAATAATTTTCTAATTTCTGAGGTCTCTGAATCTCTATACTTTTAATCAGTAAATAAAATTCACCTTTACTTCTGAACTCAACTATCTACAAATAGTGGAACGAACTTTCAGTCGGTGCATATGAATTATTACCATTTGCATATAGTTATTTTAGGGTATTCAAATATTCAGCTGTTATTAAATTCCATATTCATCTCACCTCCAGTATTCATAGCACAGCACATTATACATTGTTAGCATCAAATAAGCTACATAATACTAATACTTTTCTTTCTCCAATTTAATGAGTAGTTCCTAGCCTAAAATGCTTGGCCAAGTAAAATTTAGTAGTTATTTTACTGCTGGACCTTTCAGAGTCTGTAAAGTATTAATATACGTTATGACTTTCTTTTTTTTGAGTCAGGGTCTCACTCTGTTTCCCATCCTGAGTGCAGTAGCGAGAACATGGCTCACTGCAACCTTGACTTGCTGAGCTCAGGTGATCCTCCCACTTCAGCCTCCTGGGCAGCTGGGACTACAGACACATGCCACCACATCTGGCTAATTTTTAAATATTTTTTTGTAGAGACATGGTTTCACCATGTTGTCCAGGCTGGTCTTGAACTCCTGGGCTCAAGCAATCCACCTGCCTGGACCTTCCAAAGTGCTGGGATTACAGGTGTGAGCCACCGTGCCTGGCTATATGACATCTTAAGGGAAAGCTGTCCCAGCATTTTCTAATTTTTTTTTTTATCATGGAACCTTTGTTATGTAGAACCTGTCAAGATATTGTTGAGTAGAATTTCATTTTTTGGGGAGGAGGTAACAAGAATATTGTACAAGAAAAAAAGATATGAACATTTTTAAAAGTCTGCTCATCTTAATACATACATATGAGTACATGCCCATTAAAATAAAAATAAAAAATATAGCACTTTTAAAAAGCATATAAAATTGGATTCAAAAATAAAATTATATTTATAACATTTAAGATATAAAGGACCCATCAGGCTATAATTTATTTGGTACTATTTAGAAAACACGTAGTCGTGGAAATAAGTTAGAACCTGAGAGATCTGGTAGGTCTGAAGGCATTTGGTTCTACTCTTAGAATTTAGATAACTCCTAGAGGATTGTGTACAATGCTGGGCAACAATTTAAGAGACAAAGTGTTACCTAATAGAACAGAGGAGTTAAGATGGTTAAATACGCTTGAATGTGATACATAGCAGGGTTAGGACATTTTCTCCAGGTTTAGCATCCTAGAAAAAAAAGAAAGCTCAAGAGATACACAACAATTAACATTCAACTTTAGAAAGGTTATTTTATGAAAAATGAATCAATATTTTTAAATGAATTGATAATAAGATGAGGTAGACTGCAGTTAAATATAAAATATTAAAATGACTATCTGAAGTTAACTGTTCAAAAGTGTAAAGAACTTCTTGGAGAAGTATGAATTGCCTGGGAATTGGGAGTACTGTAACATAGACAAATCCATTTTTTTTCCTAGATTGCTACAGATGATACGACAGTCAAATAAAATGCTGCAAAAAAAATACATGGAAGATATTTTTAAAGTTAATATTTGAGTCTGTGCTCTACTAATGGAAAAGCATTCTATTGTGTAATGTGTAGAATTATTTACATATTGAGATAAAAGAAATAAATTAGTCTGCACTGGCAGAATTCGCCTCATATCTAATTAATCAATGTGGAAATGCTGAATACATAACAAACACCAAAATTCTAAGAAACCCAATAGCTCTGGACTCTTGCCCAAAATAACTACCTTCTGTGATTCTACTTGACCTTTTAGAAAATAAAAATTTATCTTCAGATCATTAGATTTGAATTACTATTAAAATTAGTATAATTTTAAAACACTGGATGAAGGGGAAGATAGTATAATTATCTCAAATAATAAGGACAAACATATTTTTATAAATGACTTTGGAACAACTGGATAGCCATTTGGAAAGGCATGAAATCAGATTCTATAAAGTTGCACAGACCCAAGTTCTAAGAGAAAACATGCAGAATTTCTCTATTACGTGAATGTATAGGTAATGCAATAGTATAATAATACAAAGCAAATACAGAATACAAAATATCTATTATAAATAGATAATATAAAGTGAAATATAGAATACAAAATGAGTATATTGATAAATTTCACTACACATAAATTAAAAAGAACATATTTTTACATGGATACAACACCTCAAGCAAAGTCAAATATAAATAAAAATTGGGAGAAAATGTTTGCAAAATATATCACAGACAAAACATAAAAGTCTATGATACATAAAAATAAAGAACATAGGGACTCCAGCTTCTAGTCAAAATGGCGTAAGATAGACAAGATGAGCTTCAGACAATGAAGGACAGTGGTCCCTGAGGGACTGGAATGAAATGAAGTAAGCCTGACAATTGTCTCAGGTCACATCCTGGAGAAGCTCTCTGAAGAGTCATATAGGGAGGAGAAAACTAGGTGAAGTACAGTGGTCTCTCTGGGCTGAAGAGATGGAGCTGGAATTTGAGAAAGCCAAGACAGCTTCGAACAGCAATTTTATAAGACAGAATACTGGAGAAGAGAGAATTGCACACAAAGAGAACATCATAGATCTAAAGAGGATCCCTGTCAATATTCTCTTGAATACTGATCAGTGCATTTATGTATGGAAATTGAGACTGTGGGAAGGATCACTTGAAAAGAACAGCATACAGCTCATACAAGGCTAACCAAGATTACTGTCCTTACCAGCCTTAGTTAAAAAAAAAAAAAAATATATATATATATATATATATATATATATATATATTTCTTGGCCTCATAGATGTCTTCTTTTGTAAAGTGTCTGTTCATATCCTTTGCCCAGTTTTGAATGGGTTGGTTTATTTCTTATAAATCTGTTTTAGTTCTTTGTAGATTCTCGATATTAGCCCTTTGTCAGATGGATAGATTGCAAAATTTTTCTCCCATTCTGTTGGTTGCTGGTTCACTCTAATGATTGTTACTTCTGCTGCGCAGAAGCTCTTAAGTTTAATTAGATCCCATTTGTCCATTTTGGCTTTTGTTGCCATTGCTATTAGTGTTTTAGCCATGAAGTCCTTGCCTACTCCTATGTCCTGAATGGTTTTGCCTAGGTTTTCTTCTAGAGTTTTTATGGTGTTAGGTCTTATGTTTAGATCTTTAATCCATCTGGAGTTAATTTTAGTGTAACAGGAAGGGGTCCAGTTTCTGCTTTCTGCACATGGCTAGCCAGTTTTCCCAACACCATTTATTAAACAGGGAATCCTTACCCTATTGCTTGTTTTTGTCAGGTTTGTCAAAGATCAGATGATTGTAGATGTGTGGCATTGCTTCCGAGGCCTCTGTTCTGTTTCACTGGTCTATGTCTCTGTTTTGGTACCAGTACAATGCTGCTTTGATTACTGTGCCCCTGTAGTATAGTTTGAAGTCAGGCATCAGGATGCCTCCATCTTTGTTCTTTTTGCTTAGGATTGTGTCGGCTATGTGGGCTCTCTTTTGGTTCCATATGAAGTTTGAAGTGTTTTTTTCCAGTTCTATGAAGAAGGTCGTTGGTAGCTTGATGGGGATAGTGATGAATCTATAAATTACTTTGGGCAGTATGGCTATTTTCATGATGTTGATTCTTCCCAACCATGAGCATGGAATGTCTTTCCATCTGTTTGTGTCTTCTCATATTTAATTGAGCAATAGTTTGTAGTTCTCCTTGAAGAGGTCCTTTAGGTTCTTTGTTAGTTGTATTCCTAGGCATTTTATTTTCTTTGTAGCAATTGTGAATGGGAGTTCACTTTTGATTTGGCTCTCTGTCTGTTATTGGTGTATAGAAATGCTTGTGATTTCTGCACATTGATTTTATATCCTGAGACTTTGCTGAGGTTGCTTATCAGTTTCAGGAGATTTTGGGCTGAGACGATGGGGTCTTCTAAATATACAATCATGTCATCTGCAAATAGAGACAATTTGGCTTCCTCTTTTCCTAATTGAAAATCCTTTATTTCTTTTTCTTGCTTGATTGCTCTGGCTAGGACTTCTAATACTCTATTGAATAGGAGTGGTGAGAGAGGGCATCCTTGTCTAATGCCAGATTTCAAAGGGAATGCTTCATCATCACTGGTCATTAGAGAAATGCAAATCAAAATCTCTCTGAGATACGATCTCACACCAGTTAGAATGGCGATCATTAAAAAATCTGGAGAAAACAGATGCTGGAGAGGATGTGGAGAAATAGGAACACTTTTACACTGTTGGTGGGAGTGCAAATTAGTGCAACCATTGTGGAAGACTGTGAAGCTTCCTCAAGGACCTACAAATAGAAATTTCACCTGACCCCTCATTCCCATTACTGGGTATATAACCAAAGAATTATAAATTGTTCTATTATAAAGACATATGCACACATATGTTCATTGTGGTGCTGTTTACAATAGCAAAGACCTGGAACCAACCCAAATGTCCTTCAAAGATAGACTGGATAGAGAAAATGTGGCACATATATACATGGAATACTATGCAGCTATAAAAATGATGAGTTTGTGTACTTTGTAGGGACATGGATGAATGTGGAAAACATCATTCTGAGCAAACTGACACAAGAACAGATAAACAAACACTGCATGTTATCACTCATGGGCGGGTGTTGAAAAATTAGAACATGTGGATACAGGGAGGGGAGCATCACACACTGTGGACAGTTGTGGGGGCTAGGGGAGGGTGGGGAGAGATAAAGAGAGGAGAAATGCCAGATATGGGTGATGGGGGTATGAAGGCAGCAAACCACCTTGCCATGTGTATACCTTTGCAACAATCCTGCATGATCTGCACATGTACCCCAGAACCTAAAGTACAATTTTAAAAAAATTATATATATATATATATAATCTTGCATTGATAGTGGGGAAAGATCTTTTATCTTTAAATTTCTTTATTACACTTTAAGTTCTGGGGTACACGTACAGAATGTGTAGGTTTGTTACATAGGCATACACGTGCCATGGTGATTTGCTGCACTCATCAACCTGTCACCTACATTAGGTATTTCTTCCTAACCTAAACACAGCCCTGGTTCTGCCTAGTAAAAAGCAAGACCCAAATGATCAAACTCTTTTCAAGTAATTTAACTATGTGCCAGCAAAAAAAGGTTCAAGAATATTTATATCAAAATGAAAAATAGTCTTCACATAAGATAAAATTCACAATGTCCATCATCTAATTAAAAAAATGACCAGGAATGTAAAAAAGTAGGAAAATACAATCCAAAATGAGGTTCAAACAAAAAGATCAACCTATTAAAGCTTATCCAAAAAATGAAATAGATGACAGAATTAATGGACAAACACATCTAAATGGATCTTATGATTGTATTCTTTATATTCAGGAAACTAGAGGAAAGACTGAATATATTTAATAAACACATGGGTGATATTTTTAAAAAGCAATCAACATCTAAAGATGAAAGCAAAATATCAGAGATAAAAATACACTGATTAGGATTAATGAAAGGTAAGATATTACAAAGGAAAAGATCAGAGAATCTGAAAGTAAAGCAATACAAATCCTACAAAATGAAACAGAGAGAAAAAAAAGATGGAAAGAATCCAAGAACTATAGCCCGTGGGCCAAATCCAGTCATGCCCACTTGTTTTCCTTTTGTTTATGGCAGCTTTCCCATAGTAAGAGCAGATTTGAGTAGTTTGTGACAAGGGCTGTAAAGGCCCACAAACCCCCAAATATTTAATATCTGGATCTTCAAAGAAATGTTTACCAATCCTTGTTCTAGCCTGTAAAACAAGGCAAATATGATAATGATCATAATAATCCATAATCCATTTGCTTAGGAAGTAATAAAACTTGTATTCACAGATGACATAATTGTCTACAAAGAAAATTTCACTGAATCTATTCAAAAGCTACTAGAACTCATGACTTATTTAGCAAAATTATTGAATAAAATGTTTAAATGTGAAAATCAACTGTATTTTTATATACTATCAATGAAGCATCAGAAATATACAAGTAATACCATTTACACTATTAGCATAGGACATATTTAGAAATAAAGCTGACACAGATTTTCAATAGCTCCATATTGAAAATCATAACACTTTATTGAGAGAAATTTAAAAAGATTTAAATGGCAGGAGGTTATTGACTGCAAAGGGTCACAAATGATCTTTTTTGGAGTAACATAAATATTCTGTTTTTTGATAGTAGTGGTTTCATGACTATAGATTGTTAGAACTCACCACAAAAATGAAATTGCATGGCAAAAATGTTGAATTTTGTTGTATTTAAATTATAATTCAGTAAGTTTATCTCAGATGAATCATATAAAAATTGGACAAAATATAAGCTTTTAAAAATAGATAAGATTAAATATATTAATGATGTAAACTTATGGTAAGGGACATGAAAATAACTATATTATAATTTCTCCTCTATCAAGTGTGCCAACATTTAATGAAGTACTCCCTCAGTGAGGCTACAGGAAAACAGGTATTCTTATACATTGCTGTTGGGAATGCAAAAGCACCAGGATCATGGATGAATTTTACAATATATAACATATGTCTGCAGAACTCCCTAGAAGCCCAGTGAAAATTGAAAGCCTAGGGCAACTTAAGAATTTTTTCTCTTTGAATGTCTTCTTCAAACCACACACACACCCAGAAAGCAGAAAGTGGAAACCTTAATTGCCTCAAGTATCTGAGCATAGCTTACATTTAAAACTTGGCCTTAAACTATGCCCCCAAAATTGGAGATATCAATAGTAAATGAAAACACAGAGACAGCATACAACAGAAAAACAGATTTTACATTACTTGTCCAGAAAAGTTAATTACTTAATTAAACAAATAAAAATACAGAAACTCTCAAAAAAACAAAATAAAATCAGGATTTGCTACATTATAATATTTAAAATATACCCAGAAATATTAATGGGAAAAGACATAGTGATACATCAAATATGCCAAATGTTTAAAAAGTGATGAATATGAGTTAAAGACATACATGGGGTTTTATGTATTATTATTTCCCTTGCAACATTATTTGTCCATGTAAAATTATTTTGAAAGATAAGCTTAAAAAATCATATATAAGGTATCAAAAAATTCAAGATATTTCAAGAAAAGGTAATTTATGAAGAGCAAAAAAACTCATAAGTTTTTTAAATTTAATGTAAGAGTAGGATTATATCATATTAACGAAGTGTGAGCACAAATATGAATATAATCTTCATGAGAAAGTAAACATTATAGGAATATAATTTTGCTCTTTTTATTTTCCACAAGGCTAAGAAACAACATGTGGGTGGGTAGATAATAAGATAAAGATAATATAGAATTTAGTCAGAGATACAATTTTTAACATAAATACTAAAACAGTCTGCTAATATTTTAATCATTTAAAAATATAAGTATGTGGGATATTCTCAAGTTATAGTTTATCCCTCGACACTGTGATGGAATAATTTATCATTCATAAATTAAAAGATATGCATTTTGTGAGTCAATCTCAATAACCATCTGTTCTGTGAAATGGTTTTAAGTTTACACACAGGAACAATTAGTTTTTTTGATGCATTTATGCATATTTATGGTAATATTGTTAATTGAAGCCAAATATTTCAATCTTCTCAGTCCTCAATTCACCAACTAAACCATCTGAGCTTGGGTGAACAGGGTTAAGAACCAAAGAGAACGGCTCTCCAATTTATGAAACACAAATGGGACAAAAGAAAAGGTCCCTGTGGTCCTCCAATATTCAGAAATTATTATAATTAACTTAGAATTATGACTGGCACTTAGCAAATTAATGAGATTTAGATATGTGAAATACAGTCCAAGGACACTTAAAATAGTAGAAAAAGATATCTATATTTTAAACTTTCTGTCCAATTCTTTTTTTTGACATTTTAAAATCCTGTTGGCAAAATTATAACTAATATAGAAATACTTCATAAATTATTTATGTGAGTGCATGCATATGTATTATTGCAATTTACAGAATTATTTTTTAATTGGTTGAAAATATGTTAAAAATCAGTGAAATATCTCAGAATAGCCAAAGCAATGTTGGCAAAAATAACAAATCTGGAGATATCACACTATCTTACTTCAAAATATACTACAAAGCTTTAATAATCAAAACAACATGGTACTGGCATGAAAACAGACATATAACCAATGGAGCATAATTGATACTCCACATATAAATCTGCACATTTATGGCCAACTGATATTTAACTAAAGTGTGAAGGTCACACAATGGGGAAAGGAAAATATTCAATAAATGGTGCTAAAAAAATGAATATCCACATGTAAAATGAAATTAGATCTTTCTCTCACACCATATACAAGAATCTACTCAAAATATTTGTGTATCTCAGCACTCCGCTTTCTGCATTGGACTTATCATTGAGACAGAATATCAACAAAGAAATACCAAACTTAATTAATCTGCCCTATAGACCAAATGAACTACACACATACAGGACATTTCAATAAACAGCTACAGAATACATGTTCTTTTAATTAGCACATAAAATATTCTCCAGGATAGAATATACTTTAGTACAAAAACAAGCCTCAAAAAAATTTTAAAAATTAAAAATTATACCAAGAATTTTCTGACAACAAATGGGATAAAATCAGGAATTAATGACAAGAGGTTATCTGAAAGCTGTACAAAGACATAGAAGTTAAACAGTTTGCTACTGAATGGCTGTTGGGTCAATGAGGAAATTAAGAAAGAAATTTAAAAGTTTATTGAAAAAAATAAAAAATGAAAACGGCATATAAAAACCTATGAACAGCAAAAAAAAATGCTAACAGAAAAGTTTATAGCAACAAATACTTACATCAAAAATATAGAAATATTTCAAATAAACAACATGACAATCCATCTCAATGAACTAGGAAAGCAAGAAAAAAAAACAAACCCCAAATTATTAGAAAGAAAAGAAAGAATAAAGATCAGAGCAAAACTAAATAAAACAGAGACTATTATCAGTAAAGAAGATCAATCAAAGAAAGTTGATTGTTTGAAGAGACAAAATCAATAAATCATGGGCTAGACTAACCAACAAAAAGAAAGATCCAAGTAAATAAAATCAGAACTGAAAAAGGAGATGTTACAACTAATACCACAGAAATGTAACACAAAGAATTACTAGAGACTACTATAACCAAAGATACGTTAAAAAATTGGAAAACTTAGAAGAAATGAGTTAATTTCTAGACACATACAACCTATCAAGATTGAACCAGGAAGGAATAGAAAACATGAACAGACCAATGAGTAATGAGAACGAATCAGTAATAAATAGGCTCCCAACAAAGAAAAGCCCATCACTAGATGACTTTACTGCTGAAGCTATCAAACTTAGGAAAGCTAACATCAATTCTTCTCAAACAATTTCAAAATATTGAAGAGGAGGAAATTATTCCTGCATCATTCTATGAAACCAGCATTATTCTGATACCAAAGTCAGAAAAAAACACAATTTAAAAAAAAAAAAAACTACAGGCCAATATCCCAAATAAACATAGATGCAAGTTCCTCAAAAAATATTAGCAAACTGATTCCATAAACACAGGAAAAAGATAATACGCCATGATCAAGCAGAATTTATCCCAAGGAGGCAAAGAAAGTTCAACATATGAAAATCAACAAATGTGATACATCACATCAAAAAAATGAAGGACAAAAACCAAAAGATTTTATTTAATACATGCAGAAATGTTTGATAAAATTCAACATCTCTTCATATTAAAAGCTTCCAACAAACTAAGCATAGAAGGAACATACTTCAACATAATAAAGGTCATATATTACAAACCCACAAATAACATCATACTGAAGGGAAAAGCTGAAAGACTTTAAGAACTGGAACAAGACAAGGATGCCCACTTTTGCTACTCTTATTCAACATAAAACTGCAAGTCCTTACCAGGGAAATCAGGCAAGATAAAGAAATAGAAGGCATTGAAATTGGAAAAGAGGAAGTCAAATTATGCCTCTTTGCAGATGACGTGATTTTATATATAGAAATACCTCAGGAATCCATACACACACAAACACACATAAAACGTTTAACACTGATAAACAAATTAGCAAAGTTGCAGGAAACAGAATCATCATGTAAAATCAGTAGTGTTTTTATAAATCAATAATGTACTACCTAAGAAAGCAATTCTATTTGTAATGGCTACAAGAAAATAATAAAATTCCTAGCAATAAATTTTCTAAGAAGGTAAAAACTGTCTGTAAGTAAAACTACAAAACACTGATGAAAGAAATTAAAGAGGTGAGAAATAAATAAAAAGACATCCCATATGCATGGATCAGAAGAATTAATATTTTTAAATGACGCTACTAGCTAAAGCAACCTAAAGATCATTGCAATCTTTACCAAAGTACCAAAGATATTCTTCATAGAAATTGAAAAAGCAATCTTAATATTTCTATAGAGCCACAAAAGACCCTGAATAGCCAAAGCAATCGTGAGAAAAAAAAAAACAAAACCAAAATAAAACAACACTGGAAGCATCACACTATCTGATTTCAAAATACATACTACAAAGGTATGATAACAAAAGCAGCATGGTATTAGTATAAAAACAGACACACAGAGCAATGGAACAGAATAGATAAGCCAGAAATAAATCCACATATTTACAGCTAACTAATTTTTAACAAAGGTGCCAAACATTTGCATTGGTGAAAGGACAATCTCTTCAATAAATGGTGCTGGGAAAACTATATTCTCATCTGCATAAAGAATAAAATTAGATCCCTGTCTCTTACCATATGTAAAAACCAACTCAAAATGGATTTAAACCTTATAAGTAGGACTTGAAACTACAAACTACTAGAAAAAACATTAAAGAAATGCTTCAGAATACAGATCTAGACAAAAAAAATATGGCTAACATTTCAAAAGCACATGGCATAAAATAAAAAATACACAAATGAGACCATATTAAATTAAGAAGCTTCTGCATAACAAAATATCAAGGCAGTGAAGAGACAATCTGTAGAAATGGAGAAAAAAATTGCAGATGATTTATCTAACAAGGGACTAATACCCAAAATACACAAGGAGTTCAAACAACTCAACAGCAATAATAATTTTAATAATCCCATTAAATGGGCAAGAACCTGAATAGATACTTCTAAAAAAAAGACATACAAATCAATAGATATATGAAAAACAGATGCTCAATATCACTAATCATCAGGGAAATGCAAATCAAAACCACAATGAGATATCATCACATTCCAATTAAAATGGCTACTATCAAAAAGATAAAAATAACAAAAAGCATGGAAATTTGTCACAAATCTAGAAATAGATCTATTATATGATCCAGTAATCCCATTAGTGAGTATCCAAAGTAAAGAAAATCGGTATATCAAAGTGATACCTGCATCCCCATGTTTAATGCAGCATATTATTCACAATAGCTAAGACACACAATTAAGTGTCCATCAGCTAAAGAAAACATGCTATATATATACATAATAGAATACTATTCAGATATAAAAAAGACTGAAATTCTATCATTTTCAGCAACATGAATGAAACTGGAGATTATTATGGTGAGTGAAATAAGCCAGGCACAAAAATACAATTATTGCATTTTGTCATTCATATGTGGTAGCCATAAAAAGTTGATCTCATGGAGGTAGAGAGAAGAATGACTGTTACCAGAGGCTGGGAAGGGTGATGGGAATAGGGAAGATGAAGAGAGGTTGCTTAATATATACAAACATAGAGTTAGAATAATTTCTAGTGTTCAACAGCAAAAAAGGGTAACTATAACTTACCATAATTTATTATATATTTCAAAATAGCTAGAAGATTTGAAACATTCCCAACATAAACTAATGATAAATGTTTGAAGTGATGGATATCCTAAGTATCCTGATTTGATCATTATATATTGTATGCATGTATCAAATGCATGAATGAATGGATACATAAAATTTGGTGTGTGTGTGTGTGTGTGTGTGTGTAATATATTCTATATACATAGATAGAATACTATTCAGATACAGAAAATAATAAAATTCTATCATTTTCAGCAATATAGATGAAACTGAAGGTTATTATGGTAAGTGAAACAAGCCAGGCACAGAGAGACAATTATCACACATTCTCATTTATGTATGGGAATATCCACTGTGAATATTTATCAAATGTTCTTTATCCATTTATCAGTTGATGGAAACTTATGTTGAATTCATATCATGGCTATTGTGACTAGTGCTACAATGAACATGGAGGTGCAGGTATCCATTTCATGTACGGATTTTCTTTCCTTTGAATTAATACCTAGTAGTGAGATTACTCAATCATATAACAGTTCTAGTGTTCAATAGCAAAGTAGGGTAACTGTAATTTATAATAATTTATTAAACATTTCAAAATAGCTAGAAGATTTTAAATCTTCCCAATATAATCTAATGAGAAATAAATAAATACCCTAAATATTATATCCTGATTATGCATTTATGTGTTATGGTACCAAAATATCAAATATACCACATAAACATGCACAATGATTATGTGACAATAAAAAACTATTTAAAATGGATTAAAGACTTCTATTTAAAACTTGAAACTATAAAACTACTAAAAAAAAATTTGGAAAACCTCCATGGCAATGTCTGGACAACGATATTTTTAATATGAATCTAAAAGCACAGGCAATGAAAGGGAAAATAGGCAAATCAAACTGCAATAAACTAAAAACTTTGTGCACAACAAAATAAACACAGTAAATTAAAAAGACAACATATGGAATGGGAGAAAATATTTACAAACCACATATCTGAAAAGGGATTAATGTACAAAACATACAATGATCTCAAACAACTCAATAGTAACCAAACAAAAAAGCCCAATTTTAAAACAGGAAAAGCATCTGTACAGACATTAATCAAAAGAAGACATACAAGCAGTCAACAGGTATATGAAAATATTCTCAATATCATTAATAATTAGGGAAATTAAAACCACAATGAAATACCACCTCATATCTGTTAGAACAGCCATTATTAAAAAGATGAAAAATAAATGTTGACAGAATGTGGAGAAAAGAAACAGT
Source organism: Aotus nancymaae (assembly GCF_030222135.1). Taxonomy (NCBI): domain Eukaryota; kingdom Metazoa; phylum Chordata; class Mammalia; order Primates; family Aotidae; genus Aotus; species Aotus nancymaae. The sequence goes on along the minus strand of NW_026988476.1, from coordinate 16,456,764 downwards.
GTCCCACCAAAGAACACTGATGGAAATTACTTGTAAATTACTACAGCCAATATGGAAAATAGTATGGAGGTTCCTCAAATCATTAAAATTAAAATTTCCATATTATATCAATCAAAGTATGTATCTAAAGAAAATGCAATCAATATGTGGAAGATATATATGTGTTCACTGCAGCATTATTCCCAAGAACCAAGATATAGAATTACCTAAATGTCTGTCAGATAACGAATGGATAAAGAAAATGTGGTATATATAGCCAGTGGGATACTATTCAATGTTAAAAAAGAAGGGGCTCCTGCCATTTTCAACAACATGGATGAATCTAGAGGATATTGTATAAAGTGAAATAAGCCAGGCCCAGAAAGACAAATGCTGCATGATTTCACCTGGAATCTAAAAAAGTCAAGTTCATAGAAGTAAAGAGTAGAATTGTCGTTTCCACAGGCTTTGGGAAGGAAAGGAGTGAAGAGATGTTGGTCACAGAATACAAAATTTCAGTTAGATAGGAGGAATAATTTCCAGAGATCTATTGTACAACATGGCAACTATAGTTAACAATGAATTTTATTCTTGAAAATCACTGAAACACAAAAAAATGGTAACTATATGAGGTGATGCATATGTTAATTAGGTCTATTTAGCCATTCCACAGCATATTTGTATTTCAAAATGCCACACTGTACATCATAAATGTAAACATTTTTAATTGTCAATTTAAAAAAAGAATTTTTTAAAAATCAGGGAAATAAAAATTTTTAACATTTCTTATCAAGATAATATAACAAAAATTGAAATAGATTAAATGCCTATTACAAAATATTAACATTTCAGTTGATCAAATTTACATAGCATATAAACACCTAGAGTTATGGAGCAAGGACATGTTCTTCTTCATAGTGGAGAAAAATTCTTTATTTTAAAATCAACTCTTGATGTACTATTAGACACTATTAAAGACTAAGGAGCACTAAATAACCTGAACTTATCATGAGCTGGTGTTATCATATCTACCAAATCACAGGAGTGAGTGTACATAGCCAAACAACAACAACCAAAAACAAACAAAATAACAAAAGAACAGAATTATGGTGAAAGTAATTTACTTATAATTGGGCTTAATCAAGTCCAGAAGGCAAGCCTAGTTCACGTACCCCTGTGGCACTAATGCCTCTCAATTCATAACTATGGCCTTATGGTTGTGCTGCCCTTAAGAGTAGTCCAGAAGAAGAATAATGAAGGAACAATCCTTCAAGAAGGCAGAACTGCAAGCAGTACATTTGATTATAGACATGTAGAGGAAGAGTTGGACTGAATTATGGATATATATTGATTCTTGGGCAATGAGGACCAGCTTGGCTAGTGGGCTAAACATCTGAAAGCACTAACACTGAAGAATCAGGGATAAGATATCTAGAGAAGAGGCACAAATGTGTATATTTTTATATATCACGTAATACCAACCAGAGAAAATACATATTAGAAAATATGGAAAAAATAATCTGTCCTGAGGATGTGAGACAGACATATTCTCATCAGCCACTCCAATGATTGCATGATGTGCCCCTGCTTTTGCAAAAATAGTGGCTATTGATAATCTAATAGCATAGGTTTCCTCTCACTATGTTGGTTTAGCTATTGATGTTACTGAATTAGCCACCTGCCAGAAGCCAAGAACTATTTTGACTTCCTTATGGGACATCATTCTTCATGAGAGTCATCCAGCTACCTGGTGACAAGTCAATAAAATTAAACCCTTTCAACCTTAAAGGATTCAGTGAAATTTTCTTACAAGAATTGATAAACACTCCAAATATGATTCTGCAGATCATCCAACAATATAAAAAAAAAGCTAACGTTCCATCTAAAAGTAAAGAAAAAAAGAAGAAAGAGAATTCTAAAATGGGTAATGGGAAAGGAAAATGTGAAAGAATAATTATGGCCAAAGGTGTAGTTGTAGCTTTGTATTGTAATAAGGATTAGTCTTTTCAATAATATTGCAAATAGCTTTAACCCTGAATGATTAAGCTCGCAACAAATTTATAAGATATAAATGAACAACCCTATTAAAAAGTGTGCAAATGACATGAACAGACACTTTTCAAAATAAGACATACATGTGGCCAATAAGCATATGAAAAAAAGCTCAACACCACTGATCATTAAAGAAATGCAAATCAAAACAACGAGATGCATCTCACACCAGTTAGAATGGCTATAATTAAAAAGTAAAAAAATAACAGGTGCTGGCAAGGTTGAAGAGAAAAAGGAACAAGTATATACTATTGGTAGGAGTATATATTAGTTCATCCATTGTGGAAAACAGTGTTGCAATTCCTCAAAGACTTAAAAACAGAACTACCCTTAGACCCAGCAATCTCATTACAGGGTATATACACAAAGGAGTATAAATTGTTCTATCATAAATACACATATCAGTATGTTCATTGCAGCACTATTCATAATGGTGAATAGACATGGAATCAACCTAAATGCCCATAAATGGTAGGCTGGATAAAGAAAATGTGGTACAAATGTGATAACCTATGCTATGTTAGCCTAACTCGACTCTCTCTCTTAGCTGAGAGCTGTACAGACTCCATGTTAGCTTTTTGAGCTGTACAGACTCCATGTTAGCTTCTTCACTTGCCGTCCTCCGCGCCGCCATTTCCCTTCCCCTAAGCATGTAGCTGGGTTAAGCTGACTCCAAGTAGACCCAGGAAAGTCCTTACTGGTAAGATATCGAGTTAAGCTGCACCAGCCAGATGCATCTGCTGATAGCACCAGCCACTGCTAGGAATGTGCCCACTGATAACTGAAAGCCCCCACACCTGCAACTGTTTATCTTTCTGCAATAGTTTAACTTTTTGTTTGTTCTGCTTCTGTAAAAATTGCTTTAGCTAGGCTCCCCCTCCCCTTCTTTAAGCAAGGTATAAAAGAAAACAAAAGCCCCTTCTTCGGGGCCGAGATAATTTTGAGCGTTTGCTGTCTCTCAGTCACTGGCAAATAAAGGACTCCTGATTCAATCTCAGAGTGTGGTGCTTTCTCTAACTCACTCAAGTACAACACATATACACTGTGAAATACTATAGAGCCATTAAAAAAAACATAATGGAGCTGGAGGCCGTTATCCCTAGCAAACTAAGATAAGAATAGAAAACCAAATACCACATGTTCTCACTTATAGGTGGGAACTAAATAACGAGAACACTTGGACACATAGAGGGGAACAACAGGCACTAGGGCCTATTGATGGGTGAAGGGTGGGAGGAAGGAGAAGATCAGAAAAAAAATAACTAATGGGTACTAGGTTTAATATTGGGTTGATGAAATAATCTGTACAACTCCCCATAATGCAAGTTTAACTATATAACAATCCTGCACATGTACCCCTGAACATAAGTTTTTTAAAAAAACGAATAGTCAGTGCCATCTATTCCTATTTCATAACTCTAGATCTGGGTATCATAGGAATATAAAAGAGAATCTAAGTGGCCCATGGGGTGAACTGTGTCACACCCAACACATGTTAACTCTTGAGATTCATTTGATTGTATTTGGTTCCTGAAGCCCAGGCATTTGTTGAATGGAGTGCTCCAACTGCCATTACTTTGATAATATGGTTTGGCTTTATTTCCACCAAAATCTCATCTTGAATTGTAGCTCTCCAAATTCCCACATGTTGTGGGAGGGATCTCGTGGGACGTAACTGAATCATGGGTGCAGATCTTTCCCATGCTATTCTTGTGATAGTGAATAAGTCTCAGGAGATCTGATGGTCTTAAAAATGGGAGTATTCCTGCACAAACTTTCTTCTCTTGTCTGCTGCCATGAGGGACATGGCTTTCACCTTCTGCCATAATTGTGAGGCTAACTGTGAGTCCATTAAACTTCTTTCTTTTGTAAATTGCCCAGTCTCAGTTACCTCTTTATCAGCAGCATGAAAATGGACTAATACATTTGACTTCACCTCTTAAGATTCATGGATAATTCAGGGTTTCCCACAGTGAGGGCTAGACTCTGATAAAGGATTGATTGCTCCAGTTAAAAAGCTCCAGGAACTATAGCTTGGACTAATGCCACCAATAAAGTCTTTGGCTATTTCCACAAATCTCAGACTCAAATGGTATTCAGGTTGATGGTTATGATTCAGGATTCTTCAGAAGATGTCCAGTAGGCTGAGGCAACACCAACTGGAAGGGTGAGGAAATAAATGTCCTTTGGGTATATTTTGATCAACGAAAGACAACACATTAGAAGGATCTACAGGATTTTAATTCCTTTGATTTGCTCTCCATAGGGGATTATTTTGAGGTACCACAGTCCATATGACCTACCCAGAGCCCTTTAGGTAGGTCAGGATTTAGAGAGCAGGTGTGTTTATAAAACTGTTACCATCTTGGGAATATTTGCTTTTCTCTTCTTCTTTCTCATTTCCTTTTTCTTTCACTAGTGGTTCCCTGGGTTTGTACTTCTCAATTAGGCATTACCACATAGTTCTGCATTTGAGAACCCAGACTAACACAATGGCATAGAATAAAATTTATTATGCACTTTAAAAAATTACATAGATTTTTTTTTAAGCAAAAAATGGAGTGACTACTCTACCTTAGCTTTAGAATGATAGATAATTCTAGTTAGGTATTTCTACAAAAAAAAAAAAAAAACCCTCCAAAACTTAAGGACTTAAAGAATTATTATCTCCCATGGGTCTATGAGTTGATTGAGTTCAGCTTGATGACTTAAACTTGGGTTTCTTGTACGGTCGTAGTCGATTTCAGCTGGGGCTGTAGTCAACAGAAGGCTTGACTATGATGGATTTACAAGATGGCATAAAAATAATCTCTATACATGATCTCCAGTGGCTTTGGCTTCTCATAATGTGGTGATTTGGTATATAGAGGAAACACTCTAATAGTGAGAGTTCCATTAGGCAAGAAGCAGAGGCTTCCACAGTGGTTAAGGGATACATGTGCAGATGATGCAAGATTGTTGCATAGGTACATTCATGGCAAGGTGGATTGTTGCCACCATCCTGTCATCACCTATACCTGACATTTCCCCCAGGTTAAACCTCCCCCACCCTCATTCCCACTATCCCTCCCGTAGCCCCCACCATGGACACCAGAGTGTGATGCTCCGCTCTTTGTGTCTAAGTGTTCTCATTGTTCAACACCTGCCTATGAGTGACAACATGTAGTGTTTGATTTTCTGTTCTTGTGTCAGTTTGCTGAGAATGATGGTTTCCAGGTCCCTACAAAGGTCACAAACTCATTGTTTTTTACGGTGCATAGTATTCCGTGGTGTATATGTGCCACATTTCCTTTGTCCAATCTATTATTGATGGGCATTTGGGTTGGTTCCAGGTCTTTGCTATTTTAAACAGTGCCACGATGAACATGTGTGTACATGTGTCTTTATAACAGAATGATTTATAGTCCTTTGGGTATATGAGATTGCTGTGTCAAATGGAATTTCTATTTCTAGGTCCTTGAGGAATTGCCACACTGTCTTCCACAATGGTTGAACTAATTTACACTCCCACCAACAGTGTAAAAGTGATCCTATTTCTCCACATCCTCTGAGCATCTGTTGTAAATTTTACTTATTTATCCAACTTTTGAATTGGTAATTTGAGTTCTTTTTCTTTTCTATTTTAAATAGGGCCTTGGTATTGCTATGTTGGCCAAGCTGGTCTCAAATTCCTGGGCACAAGCACTCCACCTGTCTTGGCCCCACAAAGTGTTGGAATTACAGGTATGAGCCACCATGCCCAGCCACTAATTTGAAGTTTATCTCTTACTATCGCAGTATCACAGTTGACAGCTCCTAGCTGCAACTCAGAGTAGAATGTTGGCTAAACTGTAAATAAATATGTGTTCTCTCTGCATTTCACCCTTTCCTGTAATATATTTTTATAACAGTAGGTTAGTAAATTAAAGTATATAATTTCTCATTGATTAAATAAGTAATTTTTGAGTTTCAGAAATGTTTTATTATTGAATAAACAAATTGCCATATAATTGACTGTAAGTTAATTCCTATGAATCTTGGCAGACTTGATTGATAGAAATAGCTTTTCTTTATTTCAGCTGGTAAAATAGTGTATTCTTACATGTTTTTATTTGTGTAAACTGATGAAAATAGGTTTATCTTCCAGTTCATTCCTTTTTGTATAGCTTATAAACTCTAATAATCTGCTTAACTACTCCCATGTAGTTGTGACTTCAGAATGTCTGAAACCTTTATGCTACTGTTCCTCTTACCCTTGTCTCCTAAAGATCATAAATCTTAATTTTATTTTTAGCCTAAAGTTATTTAACTTTCCAGATCCCCTTTACTCTCTATAAACAAAAACAAATGTTTCAAGAATTTACCATAAATGACCTTCATTGCAAGAATAACAAATAAAACCTTATTGCATTATGATCATAAATAGACTTTCCTTCTTTTTATATTGTATGTAAAACTTTAAAATGTATTAGTGAGAATAATCTCATAGGAACACAAATAACATACTGGAGTGGGAAGGTGGTCAAGGGAATCTGACTGTAAAATAGGAAAACCTAGATTGAAATCCCACCCCTGACTATATGTCTCTAGGAAAGATGCAGAATCCTTTGAGTTTCAGCATCTCTAAAAGACAAAAAAATGTGGCCATTATAAAGACTGCTTAATATTGAAAAACACCTAGCACTTAATACGTGCTCAGAAATTATACATTTTGTTTTTTATAATTCTTCAAATTGTGGCTGTTTTTATAAATGGGAATACTGTTGAACTTCTTTTATTATTAATTTCAGAGCTAATTGATCGCAGATGTTTTCAGGGTAATTCAGACAAGTAAGTGATATATATTCAAAGACATCTAAACCTCTCCTGAATTTGAGGTTTAAAAGACACATTCACAACACAGTAGTAAATGTTCTAGAAATCCTGTAAAGCTCCAGTTCACTTTCATTTTAAAGTTTGTTTTTCTGTGAAATACTTCAAGAATTACTTTACAGTAAAATGTTGCTCTTTCCTATGTTTAAACATTTAGAATTTGTAAAGATGAATGTAGTTGAGCCATAATAAATAAAATGCCTAATAAAAGACTCTAGAAATGCTAAAGGTTGTATAGGAAAAAATTGAGGTGAAAAATTTTGAAGCAATTTAGAGTTACAATGAATGTATTCATACATGTAAGCTTTAAAGCCAAATTAAAGAGATTAAAGAGATTTTCACAAAGAATTCTGAAGAAACAGAAAGAGTGACTTGTGGGTATCATTTAATTATAAGCCTGCCTTCTGAAATCGTACTGATTTATCATTTCTTAACTCTAGCGCATGAATTGAAAAAGACAAATAGCACAGTGCTTTCCTGCTGGAACTCCTCAATGTTACTGAATTATTCTTAAACATAAGAAATAATGAAGAATTATTTAAATCTGGAGATCATTTCCTAACACATGATCCAATGATTAAAAAGTTATTTAAACATATTAATAAATACTTTTTCTCATCAAACACATTTTCTCAACAGGCATGAAATAGGGCAACACGTTGTACTATTAGGTTCCTAATTTGTCTTGACTGGGTTCCTAATTTTTCCAAATAAAAACCCATTTTGTAGAGTACCTAAGGTTTTCCATTTAAAACCACCAGAGTAAATATTGTCTAATCTAACTTTTTTAAAAGTATTTGTTATTTTTCAAAGTAATAAAAAATTAATTGGATTTTTTTCACAGGGAGTCTCATTAATTCTTATAAATATTAAACAAGAAAAAAAAATAAAAGATGTCAACCAAATGGTGACCTTACAATCTCTGTTACAATGCACTTAAAAACTATAAGTAGTACATATACAAGTGTGTATAAATTAGGGAAACATATGTTAATGACATGGAGTTGATTTTATTTTTGTACCTTACTGCCTCAGAAGTCCTGTTACTTTGTTATGTCTACAGTTAAGAATCCATGAAGCTGCCAGCAGGTAGTCCTGGAGTTCTATGGAACCATCACTAACCCATGATGAAATTTCTGAGTAGAAATAAACTCAGTCACTACTTTACAGATGTTTATGTAGTATTTATAATACACATTACATTTTTGTTCAGAATACAAAGAATATTTTTAAGGTTTCTGTCTTTAAGAAATTGAAAACCAAGTTGAAAACAGAATATACACATATATATATGAAGAATTTAGTGAAAGGAAGACCAAGGTAGAAGAGAATGGTAAGAAAAATGAAAATATATGTAAATTAAGACACAAGACTTGAGTTATTCAACTCTCTAATTCCAATCCACTGTCTTTCTCACGTGAATCATCCCACATTTTTATACCTTGAGTGGGACCAGAAATGAAAACCAATGAAAAAACTGGCCTCCCATGTTCCCTCAAATGAGCCTCTGTTCTGCCTCAAAAACCTAAATCACCTTATAAGAGCATTCAAAGCCAACAAAGAGATACACAGAATAGTCCATAGGATTTAGTAACTGGTAGGAGAAAATTATATGAATAGGATAGGTGATATAGAGTGATAGATGATAGATAAATAGACAGATAGATGATAGAGAGAAGATATAGACTGAGAACACAATTAAACCAGCTGACGAATTTTAAGTATGATGTAACTGCTTGACAATAATAAAACATTATCTTTCCTTTAAATTTTAAGGTAAATAAGTCTTTTTAGTGCCTCTTATTAAGGTAAATAGAAATTAGAACATTATTATGTATATTGAATGTGATCCCCTTATTAAACAACCAAAGTCATATGAATTAAACAGCAATTAATTTTAAAAACAATCATGAAAGACAGAATTTGAACAAGATTTAAGAAACCAGAAACCAGAATGCCCTGGACAGAACAGAGCCTATTTACTGATTTATGAATTTTAACCCAATTTATAAGATAAAGAATACATGCTTCTATGTATCTTTCCATACAATCTTTGCCTTAAATTGTAAGACAAACGAACTTTCTGCTCTGAGAGCCAGTGACAAATTTTCAAAAGCTAAAAATACTCTTACTCTATCTTTAGTATCACAATTTAAAAATAAACATTACTTCTGGGATCTCTATTTTAATGACTACCACCATTTTCTTCATTACAAGAGCTTGAAAGCTTATAACCTTTGCTATTCTTATTTCTTCAGATATCAAGCCTTAATTATACAAATAATAAGATGTTAAAAACACAGTACCTTCTATTTAAATTTGGAAAGTACTTTCATATTTCAAAGTGAGGTGCCAGATCATCTTTGTAAAACTGTACATAAATCTAAAATATTTGGCAATCCTTGGTCCAATAACCACTTCAAAAGTATAAAAGAGACTGAATGGCACTAATACAAACAGGGAAATAATTTGTTTGAAAAAAACATGGTAAGTTTCTGTGGCACATTTTTATTCCTCCCTATCACACTTCTATCTTCACATGGTAGAGAAGAAAGTATTCAAAGTGATCATAAAATATGACTCATGACCCCAGCAGTATGTGGATACAAAGATCACAGCAGGAATCAAATGGAAAATTATGACTGGCTAGCTTTCTGACAATAGAGAACAATGAAATGGCAATACTAGAAACATCCTGCCAGATGTTCCTATCAGAGCTTGTTGAGGACAAGATTTCACCATGAAGGGAGAAAGCATTGGTTTGGAGAGTGGAGGGATTGTAAAGAGATTTTTTCCCCAAGACAGGTATCTGCAGGAGCCATGAGACTCTAACACAGTACATATGTCTGGAAAGAATTATAAACAACTGAAAGATAAGTAAAGCTGTAAGCAAAGGAGACATTTTGGAATTAAGGGAACTAAAAGTAAGAAAAAAAAATCAAAGTGACAAGGGGTCTCTCAAAAGCCTACAAAAGTCCTCTACAAGATAAAGGATCTGCTGTCAGTGAGAGGCTCCCTAACTGCATCTGCGAAGCACAGAGAGGACTGATGCCACAAGACAGTGACATTCAAGCACCACCATGCCTCATCTCTCCTCTCTGCTAGCACAGACATGAAAAAGTCAGAAAACAATGTCAGATTTTAGGGCAGAGGAGCAGAAGAAAACAGAGGGAAAATTCAAAGAGAAGCCATTGGTTTTCTGTTATCATACTGTAGGCTTTCAGGCTTGTAGCATGCTTGAGCTAGGAGAGGGAGAAATTTGATCTACCTTCTATGAAATTTAAGATGTTGGTTATTACCTAGAAGCAATCCTTTTAAATTATTCAAATGTCATGTTTATAGCATCTAGAAATGTAGACTATTTACTACCTAAGAGCAATAGAAAGGGTGATGCTTATCTGTCAGAAATTTCCTCTAAGGGCTGGCTGTAAAGTAAGTAAACCTACACAGGGAGATGAGAAAGTCAAACTGTTTTCTGTTTACATGATCTAGAGGTCTGTTTTTGTTTTTGTTTTTTCCCAAAATGAGTATTTATAACTAAATAAAAATTCTAATCTGAGACCCCTGGAAAAGACCCAGAGAACCACATTACTTGATAACTCCCTAAAATGCTGATTATCTTTTGGATCTTTGGGATATTTCTAACTGAACTAAGGAATGAAATGATTACCCTTGTAGGTTTCTCCCATATCAACTCTTCTCTAATTCAAGGGCAATTCCCATTGGTCCTGGGAGGAACCCAGAGTGAAGTGATTGAATTATGGGGGTAGGTCTTTCCTGTGCTGTTCTCATTATAGTGAATGAGTCTTACCAGATCTGATAGTTTTAAAAGGGGGAGTTTCCCTGCACAAGCTCTTTTCTCTTTTCTGCCTCCATGTAAGATGTGCCTCTTATTTTCTGCCATGATTGTGAGGCCTCCCAAGTCACAAGGAACTGTGAGTGCATTAATCTTCTTCCATTTGTAAATTGGCTAGTGTCGGATATGTCTTTGTCAGCAGTGTGAAAACAGACTAATACAACGTAGTTAGAACCAAATTATTTTGGAAATTTTCAAAGGAGGTGCTTAATATAATTAATCATCAGGTAAATACAAATCAAATCTACAATGAGATATCACCTCACACCTGTTAGAATGGCTACTATCCAAAAACAAAAGGTAAGTGTTGGTGAGGATGTAGAGAAGAGAGAACCCTTGCACACTGCTGGTGGGAAGGTAAATTGGCACAGCCACTATGGAAAACAGTATGGAGTTTCCTCAAAGCATGAAAAATAAAACTACCATATGATCCAGCAATCCCCCTTCTGGCTATATAACCAAAAATAATTAAATTCAGAATCTCGAAGAGATATTTGCATCTTTGTGTTCATTGCAGCATTATTCACCATAGTCATGACCATAGTCATGAGCAAATGAAAAATATGTGCAATATACCTACAATGGAATATTATTCAACCTTTAAAAAGAAGGAAACCCTGCCACTTTCAACAACATAGATGAACCTAGTGGACATTATGCTAAGTAAAATAAGCTAGACACATAAGGATAAGTACTGTATGAAACCATTTACATGAGGAATCTAAAGTAGTAAAAATCACAGAATAAGAGAGTGAAATGGTGGTTTCCAGTGGCTGGAGGGAAAGGAAAATGGAGAAGTATCAGCCAAAGGGTACAAAGTTTTAGTTATACAGGATAAATAGGTTATTACATTAAATAAATATAGCAGGAGAAACCTTTTGGAGGTGATGGCTATGTTTATGGTACTGATTGTGGTGATGGTTTCATGAATTTATACTTAACTCCAAACTCATTTAGTTGTATAAATTAAATATATACAGCTTTGTCAATCACATCCCAGTAAAGTGGTTTTAAAACATAAAATAAAATAAGCAAGTTATAACTCCAGTGGAGTTGACCACCCAAAAGCTGCCTGAAGGCGTTACCCATCTCCTTTTGACACCTTTAAGCCATTTTTGGTTGGTGGGAGATGCTAACTCATTGTGGTTCTGATTTGCTTTCTCTAATGATTAGTGATGCTGAACATTTCTTCATATGCTTACTGGCCACATGTATGTCTTTATTTGAAAAGCATGTGTTTTCAAATAAACCCCACTTTTTAATGGGTTTTTTTTTTTTGCTTGTAAATCTGTTCAAGTTCCTTTGAATATTAGACCTTCGTTGGATGTATAGATGGTAAATATTTTCTTCCATTCTGTAGGCTGTCTGTTTTCAGCACAGCTCATATACTATCAGCAATTTTATTGGTTCTTTCTTCAGATTGTAACCAGAATTTGACCTCTTCTCTCTATATTAACTCTACCACTCTCATCCTAGTCTCTCTCTCACCTGGATTATTGATTAGCCTCTTTGCCTTCCTGCTTTTCTATCCTTGCCTCACTATACTTATTCTTCATATTAATCTCCAAAGTGATTATGTCACTCTTCTGGTCAAAATCATAACTTTTTTTTTTAATTTATTTTGAGTAAAAGAAAAGTTTTTACAATGCCTTGCAAGTTCCTGCAAAATCTAGTTCACTGCTGCATTTCTGGCCTCATCTTCTCCACTTCCCTGACCTGTCCTGCCACCATGCTATTCCTGCCATACTAGTGTTTCTCTTGTTCACCAAACATACCCCGCCCCTCACCAGGCTCATACTCATTTTAAAGCCTTTGCACTGGTTGATACTTGTGCCTAGGAAGATCTTCTCCTAATTATCTCCACGATTAGCTTTTTCACTTCTCTAAAATATTTGTTCAGACTTCATCTTATTTTGAATTACAATATATTTCCTTCACGTACTTCCCAATCTTCTTACCCCATTCTATTTTCTTCCACATTTATTACCTTCTTAACTGTACACATATACACATACACACATACACACACGCACACACACACAATTTATTCATTGCCTCTCTCCTCTAACTAGACTCTAAGTTTTATGAGGGGATGATTTTGTTTTTCTACAGTGATGTATCCCAAGGGCCTAAAACAGCACCTTGAACAAAGCAGGTACTAATAACAAATTGTGGAATGACTGAGGAGAGAATGGATCTCCTAGGGAAAAGGCACCATAGATATGAGACTACAGGGAAGAAAATAACAGCAACAAACTTAATTAAAACCTTTCCATTTACAATGTTTTTCTTAAACTTTACATTTTATGAAAATTTCTGGGCTCACCACACACAAAGAGATAGTACAAAATCCAGTACAAAATCCAAAGGGTATTTATTCAAAAGTAAGGGACATTTGCTCCACTGTGCATCATTAGCCCTGAATCAACTCACAGCATTTCAGCAGTCACTAAGTAAAGGATTCTAAGTATATTTTAGCAAACAGGGAGAATAGTAAAGAAAAAAAATTCCACCTCAAATATTTTTTTGGCAAATACAAGGATTGGCTTTAAATTATTCTGTCAGAAGCAATGTAGAAATTATGCAAATATTCTGTTAGCATAAAAATTATGCACCTAGCATACAAAGTGTAAATGTAGAATAGAACTGAAAGATGATGAGTTCCTGAGAACAGGAAGATAGATATAGGAATTAACTAGGTGAATTCCGTGAGATGCAATAAAGAAAAGTTTCAACAAAATAGCCAATATCGGTTCAACAAGAAAGCCAAATCAGGAATGTGAAGAAGACAATTAAGAAATTCACCTATAATGTAAAGTAAATGGAACAATTCTTGAAAGTGGAGCTACAGTGATATTAGGTATTAAAATACCTATGGAGGTAACAGAAAGACAGACAGAGATCAAACAACAAAATGATTTGGATGCAAGAGAAAAAAGTGAAACAACCAATAAAAATGTATCATTTTGTATCTTTTTAAATGAATAAAAATATTTTAGGATAAAATATGTTTAATAGTATTAACACTAGAAAAATCTTAAATTAAGGAAAAACTGAATATGTAATAAACTAAAATAAAAATTTAACAAACAAACAACATAGAACCTAGTAACATTATGGAATCCCTAGAATAAACTAAAAATTTTATGTTGAACTAGCCAGCAAAAATAGTACATTTATAGACAATCTAAACCCAAAAATCAAACTAGCCTTAAACTTCTTTTTTACATTAGTAGATATGATGTATTAATATTACTGTCCATGTTTGAAGTTAAAAGTAAGGAATTTGAAAGTTCACAATCTTAAAATATATATCAAATCCTTCTGAAGATGTTATTCAACTAAAATTATTTTGGTTAAGGAAAGTGAAGATTTTGTCAGTGAGAAAGGACGTGTTGCTATAAAAGTTTTTGCAATGAGCATTGAAGTGAAACATAAATAGAAATAATTGTCCCTCTCTCTAAACTCTTTAACATGTATATTGACTTAGTTTTTCTGTCTCCTCTACCTTTCTTCATCACTGCCCATTACTTCCAGACTGAACAGAGCAGACCTGTGACAGGTCCCACTTTTTAGCAGAAGTTGAGTTGTGTATATACACGGTGTAAAAAGAGTAGATTTTTGAAATTCTACATGAATACTTTTATCCCTATTAGCCTTATGACCATTTCTTTAGTATGTTACAGGAGGGCATTTTCATTTTAACAGGAGATTGTTTACTTACTATGACTATTTCAGGTCTAGAATTACCCAAATACTGAGGAACACCACTGCAAATGATCCATCTGTAGAAATAACCCTCTTTGTAGATGCAGACACAAAAGTGATCCTAGGAAAATACAGATTTCCTTTAAAAAATGCTGTCCAAATTTTAAGTCATCAGCTGCTGTCACTGTGGTGTGCATGTCTGTATATGAGTATTTTCTGAAAAACACACCACCAACTCTTGGATGCTTTCCCTTCCTCAACACAGTAATTATATTTGCACTTAATTTTTAGCTTGTTACATATAATATTTTGCCAAATATAATTATTTAGTCATTTTGACACAAGCTTAGCATCATAAATATTGACTGTGTAAGAACATTGACCATATTTGCCTAAAATATGAGGATTTTGATCCAAGTACATGAGAATTTAAAATTGAAAATATGCAAAAGTCTCTTTCAGTCCAGGATCTTCAGAGGCAGTTGATGGGTGTGATTTATCATCATTGCCAATGCACTCAGTTTAGGCTTTGATTTCAAGAATTACTCTTTACCTTGTACCAAAGGTCAGTCACTGCTGTAGGCAATCAAATTGTAATAACCAGTCTATAACCAAAACCAAAATGATGATAATTGTGCACCATCGAATCCTCCTTCTACCTCTCTGGTATTTTTTTCTGGAAACAAACAATAAAAACAAAACAACCAGAAAGCCAAACCTCAACAACACAAATTCTCAGAAATCTTCACACTCTTCTTTGTACTTATCTATTTATCTATATTTATAAAGATTAAAATGGCCAAGAAGATATTGGAGCAGATGTAAAGCCTTTTGCTCCATATACTTTGTACTTTATTATAAAACCACCACCTTTTTGGCACGATTATGGCTTTCAGCAACAATCAGTTAAATTTTGCTGTTGAAGAACTGAAATAATGAGCACTCCCAACTGTATGCGGGAAAGCGTCCTCTCTCATACCTGTAAGAAAAAAACTGGTATTCTCTGATCTTTTAAATAACGATAGAGCTTACTCTTTGCTTTCTCTCTTCCTTCCTATATTTCTTTTATCTCCCTTCTTTCCTCCCTCCCACTCTTCCTTCCTTCGTTCCAGTACTTAGCCTAAACACTATTATACGGCTTGAACAAATTATGAGTCTATGGGGGAATGAGACTGCAGCATACTTCTGAGTGTTGAAACCTAAATGGAGTGAAGGGCATCTGGAAGGAAGTGCATCAGAGACTCTACATGTGTTATCAGAACCCTGGTATGTTAGGAGAGCATAGGCAACAGTCCAGTGTGGGGTCTTAAAGACTGGGAAGAATAAGCAAGTTTCTGACAGAGAGGAGAGAAGTGATAAAAGGACATTCTGGTGGGATATTTGAGCCCAAGTAGGATAAAGAAGTAGCTGTGCAAAGAGAATTGTAGCAATGAAAATGTGAGACAGGATACACAAATAGGACATTAATCCAATAGCAAATAGATTATGGGTAAATGGGGCTACTGATTACTTTTTACTTGAGGGAGTTCCAAGTAGAGAAAAGAAGACTAAAATGGACCTTGTGGTGTTGGAATGGAAGATAAATTTGATGTACTGGTGTGAACAGGAGGCATTAGTGGAAATTTATGATTTGTAAAATATACAAAAAGCTACTAGAGTTTTCAACATATCAGGATATAGACATCAACATGGACAAAAAAAGGGTATGTGAGTGTCAGTGTGTGTTTGTGTGTGTGTGTTTTGTATGTGTGTGTGTGCACGCATGCACATTTCATAGCTTTATCAACTGACTGGTATGGCCTGAGAAGAGCAACACCTCAACGGAAATGACCATACCAAGATCACAGCTCTGGTTCCTAAATAGCATTCTCCATTAAAAGGATTGGAACACTTTGCACAAGTGGCTGACTCTAAGACTGGAGCAGGAAAAGAACAACAACATCTCACTGTGCCAGAAAGTAAGGAAGTGCTCAAAGAATGATGGGGATGTATATTAAAAAAAAGAAGAAGAAGAAAACTGAAATAAAACAAAACAAAATTAACTCAGAAGCCAGCATAAGGGGTTCAAACTGACCAAACAGGATATCTGAGCAAAGAAATAAATGGTGATAATAAAGAAATTATAACTCATTGAAGAAAGTAAAAACCTCTTCAGTCCATACTAGAATAAATTAATAAAGAAAACACTGTATCTTACAGGAAAATGTCAACTAACATAGAAAAACAGGTTTAGAAATTCACCATTTGACAATTATCGCAGCTAAAAGTAATTTCACTAAAAACATCAACATATGCGAAAACTGGTTAAGTAAAATTGAGAGAGAAAATAGAATATTTACACCCTCTCAAAATACCTCCAAACAAAAAGCATACTAAAAAGGCCAAGTGAAAGAATTTACAGTAGAAAAATCTTGCAGTTACCACTTTAAACAAGTCATCAAGGTTATCATTATCAGTAATGAAAAAAATAATCATTGGTCACCTGATAGGACTAAATGAGCAGAACACTGCATCATGTCTATGACACTTCCGCCAAAGATGCAGAACCTGAATCAAATTATAAGAATGTATGAGACAAACTCAAACTGAGGGACATTCTTCAAAATAATTAACATCCAATCTTCAAAAGTGCCAAAGTCATGAAAATCAAGAGACCAGGAAACTGTTCCAGATGGCAGGAGGCTAAAAAGAATCACAGCAAAATGCAATACATGATCCTTGACTGGATTTTTTGGCCATGATGGGCATTTTTGGGACAATTGGCAAAAGCTAACTGGGTCTGTGGTTGATACAGTAGAAATCTATCAGTATAAATTTTTTGATTTTGATGGTTATATTGTGGTAATTGGAAAACAACCCTCTTTTTTTTTGTAGAAAATACTGACCCAAGTACTTAAAGGTGAGGAAGCATTATGTTGGCAATTTACAGCAAAATAGCTAAGAAAATAAAGTTCTTTGTAATAGTCTTGCAACTTTTTCTGTAAGTTTGAAACTTTTCACAAACTAAAAAGACAAAAATGATATAATCCACACCCTCCTAACTAAAGTTTTCTCTTTCCTTTTGCAGGCCACAAAGTAGGTTGTCCTAATCCTGGATATCAAAGTACAGAGGTTATGCGTAGTTATTTTGCCAGTAGAATGTCACGGCAGGTATACATGCCTTGGTGGTGTTTTTTTTCTATATCACTTTTAAAAACAATTGATTCATGTAGATTAGTAACCAGTTACCAAACCTGAGGTATCTAGACTAGTGTTCTTGTTGCTTATTTGTGAAATTTTGATAAGTAGAGAGGATTCCTCATTTCCAGCCAGTGGTCCCTCATAATCATATGGCATATGCACATTTGGCAAAAGGTTGAGAGGCCACTTTTTTTCTTAAACCAATAAGGAATAATGAAGAGAGAATATCACATTAACTGTTTCCACAATCCTAAGCATAATTTATTGAAAGGTTTTTAATTTAATTGACAGTACATATGCATAATTCAGAGGAGATGATAACTATAGGATAACAGAATTAGAGATGGAAAATCTCAACATGTTGCCAACCAGAAAGGACATCATTTATCTTATTGCATTTGGATGTTCCTTACTAAGCTGGATGGATGTGAAAATCCCCTACAAAAATAATTCAGAAGCAAAAGACGTATGTTTTGAAATTATTCAAGCAGAAACAGATTTTCAGGGAAGGCTGTGATGAAGATTTTATACTGATAACCTCTAAATTCTAAAAGAGGTTGTAACAGGTCTCATTAAAGATTTAACATTTTAGTTTCCTCTTTGCATAAGTTTTAGTCTAAATTGCATACTTGAACATTCTAGATTCTTCCATTTCTCCATTCAGTGCCCTCCTGAGTTATGCCTCTATATTCTAAAATCTTGGAAGTTAGGCCAAGTTTCAAGTTCCTTTTGTCATTAAAGTAGGTTTCTAATTAATCTTTAATACAAAGAAACTGCCATTTAAAATGCATTATCCTTTCAGCAATATTTGTATTTTGGCAGTCAGATGTGTGATAATTTCCTTGGTAGGATGAAAATCATCAAAAGCACAGTTTAACTATCTGGAGTGGTCATTTTCAATCCTCATCAATTATTTCATGTTGATATAATACTAAAATTTAACATAAATATGAAGATAATTTCTAATAGTACAATGTAAAGAACACAGTATATATTTATGATCAATATGAATGATTTATAATCCTTTGGGTCTATATCCAGTAATGGGATTGCTGGTCAAATAGTATTTCTGGTCCTAGATAACTTGAGGAATCACCACATTGTCTTCCACAATGGTTGAACTAATTGACACTCCCACCAACAGTGTAAAAGCAATCCTATTTTTTCACATGTCTTCACATCCTTTCCAGCATCTGTTGTTTCCTGACTTTTTAATGATCACCATTCTAAACTGGTGTGAGATGGTATCTCATTGTGGTTTTGATTTGCATTTCTTTAACGACCAGTGATGATGAGATTTTTTTCTATGTCTGTTGTCTGCAAAAATGCCTTGAGAAGTATCTGTTCATATCCTTTGCCCACTTTTTGATGGGGTTGTTTTCTTCTTGTAAATTTGTTTAAGTTCCTTGTAGATTCTAGATATTAGCCCTTTGTCAGATGGGTAGAGTGCAAAAATTTTCTCCCATTCTGTAGGTTGCCTGTTCACTCTGATAATAGTTTCTTTTGCTGTGCAGAAGCTCTTTACTTTAGTTAAATCCCATTTGTCAGTTTTGGCATTTGCTGCCATTGCTTTTGGTGTTTCAGTCATGAAGTTTTTGCCCATACCTATGTCCTGAATGGTACTGCCTAGGTTTCCTTTCAGGGCTTTTAAGATTTTAGGTCTGTGGCATCTGTGGTGATATCCCCTTTATCATTTTTTATTGCATCTATTTGGTTATTCTCTCTTTTCTTTTTTATTAGTTTGGCTAGTGGTCTGTCTATTTTGTTGATCTTTTCAAAAAACCAGCTCCTGGATTTATTGAAATTCAAACCATCATCAGAGATTATTACAAACAACTCTATGCACATAAATTAGAAAACCTGGAAGAAATGGATAAATTCCTGGACAGTAGTCTCCTCCCATGCCTAAACCAGGAAGAAGTCGAAACCCTGAATAGACCAATAACAAGGTCTGAAGTCGAGGCAGCAATTAAGAGCCTACCACCCAAAAAAAGCCCAGGCCCAGATGGTCTCACAGCCGAATTCTACCAGACATACAAAGAGGAACTGGTACCATTCCTACTGAAACTATTCCAAATAATCCAAAAAGAGGGAATCCTTCCCAAATCATTTTATGAGACCAACATCATCCTAATACCAAAACCCGGCAGAGACTCAACAAGAAAAGAAAACTACAGGCCAATATCCATGATGAACATAGATGCAAAAATCTTCAATAAAATACTGGCAGGCCGATTACAACAGCACATCAAAAAGCTTATCCACCATGATCAAGTAGGATTCATCCCGGGGATGCAAGGCTGGTTCAATATACGCAAGTCTATAAATGTAATTCACCACATAAACAGAACCAAAGACAAAAACCACATGATTATCTCAATTGATGCAGAGAAGGCCTTCGACAAAATTCAACAGCCCTTTATGCTAAAAACCCTCAATAAACTAGGTATCGATGGAACGTATCTCAAAATAATAAAAGCTATTTATGACAAACCGACAGCCAATATCATACTGAATGGGCAAAAACTGGAAGCATTCCCTTTGAAATCCGGCACTAGACAAGGATGCCCTCTCTCACCACTCCTATTCAATATAGTACTGGAAGTTCTAGCCAGAGCAATCAGGCAAGAAAAAGAAATAAAGGGTATTCAATTAGGAAAGGAGGAAGTCAAATTGTCTCTATTTGCAGACGACATGATTGTATATCTAGAAGACCCTATCACCTCAGCCCAAAATCTCCTGAAACTGATAAGCAACTTCAGCAAAGTCTCAGGATACAAAATCAATGTGCAAAAATCACAAGCATTCCTATACACCAATAACAGACTTAAAGAGAGCCAAATCAAGAACAAACTGCCATTCACAATTGCTACAAAGAGAATAAAATACCTAGGAATACAACTAACAAGGAACGTAAAGGACCTCTTCAAGGAGAACTACAAATCACTGCTCAATGAAATAAGAGAGGACACAAACAGATGGAGAAACATTCCATGTTCATGGTTAGGAAGAATTAATATCGTGAAAATGGCCATACTGCCCAAAGTAATTTACAGATTCAACGCTATCCCCATCAAGCTACCAATGACCTTCCTCACAGAACTGGAAAAAACCACCTTAAACTTCATATGGAACCAAAAGAGAGCCCGCATAGCCAAGTCAATTCTAAGCAAAAAGAACAAAGCAGGAGGCATCACACTACCGGACTTCAAACTCTACTACAAGGCTACAGTAATCAAAACAGCATGGTACTGGTACCAAAACAGAGATATAGACCAATGGAACAGAACAGAGACGTCGGAGGCGACACAACATATCTACAACCACCTGATCTTTGACAAACCTGAAAAAAACAATCAATGGGGAAAGGATTCCATGTTCAATAAGTGGTGTTGGGAAAACTGGCTAGCCATATGCAGAAAGCAGAAACTGGACCCCTTCCTGACACCTTACACTAAAATTGACTCCAGATGGATTAAAGACTTAAACATAAGACGTAACACCATAAAAACACTAGAAGGAAACCTAGGCAAAACCATTCAGGACATAGGCGTAGGCAAGGACTTTATGACCAAAACACCAAAAGCATTGGCAACAAAAGCCAAAATAGACAAATGGGACCTAATCAAACTCCACAGCTTTTGCACGGCAAAAGAAACAGTCAATAGAGTGAATCGGCAACCAACAGAATGGGAAAAAATTTTTGCAGCCTACCCGTCTGACAAAGGGCTGATATCCAGAATTTACAATGAACTAAAAAAGATTTACAAGAAAAAAACAAACAAGCCCATTCAAAAATGGGCGAAGGATATGAACAGATACTTTACAAAAGAAGACATACATGAGGCCAACAAACATATGAAAAAATGTTCATCATCACTGGTCATCAGAGAAATGCAAATCAAAACTACATTGAGATACCATCTCACGCCAGTTAGAATGGCGATCATTAAAAAATCTGGAGACAACAGATGCTGGAGAGGATGTGGAGAAATAGGAACACTTTTACACGGTTGGTGGGAGTGTAAATTAGTTCAACCACTGTGGAAAACAGTGTGGCGATTCCTCAAGGACCTAGAAATAGAAATTCCATTTGACCCAGCAATCCCATTACTGGGCATATATCCAAAGGATTATAAATCGTTCTACTATAAGGACACATGCACACGAATGTTCATTGCAGCACAGTTTACAATAGCAAAGACCTGGAACCAGCCCAAATGCCCATCGATGATAGACTGGACAGGAAAAATGTGGCACATATACACCATGGAATATTATGCAGCCATTAAAAAGGAGGAGTTCACATCCTTCGTAGGGACATGGATGAACCTGGAAAACATCATTCTCAGCAAACTGACACAAGAACACAAAATCAAACACCACATGTTCTCACTCATAGGCGGGTGTTGAACAAGGAGAACACATGGACACAGGGAGGGGAGCACTATACACGGGGGTCTGTTGGGGGGAGGGGGGATAGTGGGGGGGTGGGGAGTTGGGGAGGGATAGCATGGGGAGAAATGCCAGATATAGGTGAAGGGGAGGGAGGCAGCAAATCATACTGCCAGGTGTGCACCTGTGCAACAACCTTGCATGTTCTTCACATGTACCCCAAAACCTAAAATGCAATTAAAAAAGAAAAAAAAAAAAAAAAAAGATTTTAGGTCTTACATTTAAATCTTTAATCCATCTTGAGTTAATTTTTGTATAAGGTGTAAAAAGGGGTCCAGCTTCAGTTTTCTGTCTACGGCTAGCCAATTTTCCCAACACTATCTATTAAACAGGGAATCCTTTCCCCATTGCTTCTTTTTGTCAGGTTTAACAAAGATCAGATGGTTGTAGATGTGTGGCATCCTTTCTGAGGCCTCTGCTATGTTCCATTGATAAATATATGTCTATTTCTATATCTATATATCTGTTTTGGTACCAGTACCATGCTGTTTTGGTTACTAAAGACTTTTGGTATAGTTATAAGTCAAGTAGCATGATACCTCCAGTTTTGTTCTTTTTGCTTAGGATAATGGCTATATGGACTTTTTCTTGTTCCATATGAAATTTAAAGTAGTTTTTTTTTTTAATTCTGTGAAAAAAAGTCAATGATAGCTTGATGGGGACAACACTGAATCTATAAATTTCTTTGGGCAGTGTGGCCATTTTCATGATACTGATTCTTCCTGTCAACGAGCATGAAATGTTTTTTCATCTGTTTGTGTCTTCTCTTATTTCCTTGAGGAGTGGTTTGTAGTTTTTTCTTAAGGAGGTCCTTCACATCCTTCATTAGCTCTATTCCTAGGTATTTTATTCTCTTTGCAGCAGTTGTGAATGGGAGTTCGCTCATGATTTGGCTCTCTGTTAGTTTTTACTGGTGCATAGTAATGCTTGTGATTGTTGCACACTGATTTTGTATCCTGAGACTTTGCCAAAGTTGCTTATCAGCTTAAGGAGATTTTGGGCTGAGAAGATGGGGTTTTCTAACTATACAATCATGTCACCTGTAAACAGAGACAATTTGACTTCCTCTCTTCCTTCCTGAATACTCTTTATTTCTTTCTCTTACTTTATTGCCCTGGCCAGAACTTCCAACATGTGGAATAGGAGTGGTGAGTCTTATACCAGTTTTCAAAGGGAATGCTTCTGGCTTTTGCCCATTCATATGATACTAGCTGTGGATTTGTCTTAAACAGATCTTATTATTTTAAGATATATTCCATCACTACGTAGTTTATTCAGGGTTTTTAGCATGAAGGGGTGTTGAATTTTATCAACGATCTTTTCTGCATCTATGGTATGGAAGAAGATTTACCAAGAAAAAGGAGAGCAATAAAAGAGCAGAAGTTGCAGTCCCAGTCTCTGATAAAATGGACTTTAAACCAATAAAGATCAAAAGAGACAAAGAAGGGCATTGCATAATGGTAAAAGGATCAATGCAACAAGAAGAGCTAACTATCCTAAATACGTATGCACCCAATACAAGAGCACCCAGATACATAAAGCAAGTTCTTAATGACCTACAAAGAGACTTAGACTCTCACACAGTAATAGTGGGAGACTTTAACACTCCACTGTCAGTATTAGACAGATCAACCAGACAGAAAATTAACAAGGATATCCAGGACTTGAACTCGGATCTGGACCAAGCAGACCTAACAGACATCTACAGAACTCTCCACCCCAAATCCACAGAATATACATTCTTCTTAGCACCACATCACACCTACTCTGAAATTGACCACATAATTGGAAGCAAATCTCTCTGAAGCAAATCTCTCCTCAGCAAATACGAAAAAACAGAAATCGTAACAAACAGACTCTCAGACCACAGTGCAATCAAATTAGAAGTCAGGATTAAGAAACCAACTCACAACAACTTCATGGAAACTGAACGTCACGGAAACCGAACAACTGGCTCCTGAATGTTGATTGGATAAATAATAAAATTAAGGCAGAAATAAAGATGTTCTTTGAAACCAACAAGAACAAAAGCACAAAGCATCAGAATCTCTAGAACACATTCAAAGCACTGTCTAGAGGGAAATTTATAGCAATAAATGCCCACATGGGAAGCAAGGAAAGATCTAAAATCAACACCCTATCATCAAAATTGAAAGAGCTAGAGGAGCAAGATAAAAAAAAAAAACTCAAAAGCTAGCAGAAGACAAGAGATAACTAAGATCAGAGCAGAACGGAAGGAGACAGAGACACAAAATATACTTCAAAAATAAATAAATCCAGGAGCTGGTTTTTTGAAAAGATCAACAAAATAGACAAACCACTAGCCAGATTAATAAAGAAGAAAAGAGAGAAGAATCAAATAGATACAATAAAAAAGATAAAGGGGATATCACCATCAATTCCACAGAAATACAAACTACCATGAGAGATTACTACAAACAACTCTATGCACATAAACCAGTAAACTTAGAAGAAATGGATAAATTCCTGGACACTTGACCCTCCCACGCCTAAACCAGGAAGAAGTTGAATCCCTGAATAGACCAATAACAAGGGCTGAAGTTGAGGCAGCCATTAAGAGCCCACCAACCAAAAAAAGTCCAGGTCAAGATGGGCTCACACCAGAATTCTACCAGACATACAAAGAGGAGCTGGTACCACTCCTGAAACTATTCCAAACAATACAAAAGGAGGGAATCCTTCCCAAATCATTTTATGAGACCAACATCATCCTAATACCAAAACCTGGCAGAGACTCAACAAAAAAAGGAAACTTTGTGCCAATATCCATGATGAACATAGATGCGAAAATCTTCAATAAAATACTGGCAATCCGAGTGCAACAGCACATCAAAAAGCTTATCCATCACGATCAAGTAGGCTTCATCCTGGGGATGCAAGGCTGGTTCAACATATGCAAGTCTATAAATGTAATTCATCACATAAACAGAACCAAAGACAAAAACCACATGATTATATTAATAGATGCAAAGAAGGCCTTCGACAAAATTAAACAGCCTTTTATACTGAAAACTCTCAATAAACTAGGTAACAATGGAATGTATCTTAAAATAATAAAAGCTATTTATGACAAACCCACAGCCAATATATACTGAATGGACAAAACTAGAAGCATTCCCTTTAAAAACTGGCACTAGACAAGGATGCCCTCTCTCAGCACTCCTATTCAATATAGTATTGGAAGTTCTAGCCAGAGCATTCAGGCAAGAAAAAGAAATAAAGGGTATTCAATTAGGAAAGGAGGAAGTCAAACTGTGTCTATTTGCAGATGACATGACTGTATATTTAGAAGACCCCATCATCTCAGCCCAAAATCTCCTTAAGCTGATAAGCAACTTCAACAAAGTCTCAGGATATAATATCAATGTGCAGAAATCACAAGCATTCCTATACACCAAGAACAGACTTAAAGAGAACCAAATCAAGAGCAAACTATTCACAATTGTTACAAAGAGAATAAAATACTTAGGAATACAACTAACAAAGGATATAAAGGACCTCTTCAAGGAGAACTACAAATCACTGCTCAAGGAAGTAAGAGAGGACACAAACAGATGGAAAAACATTCCATGCTCATGGTTAGGAAGAATCAATATCATGAAAATGGCCATACTGCCCAAAGTAATTTATAGATTCAAGGCTATTCCCATCAAGTTACCGATGACCCTCTTCACAGACATGGAAAAAACCACCTTAAACTTCATACGGAACAAAAAGAGAGCCCGCATAGCCAAGACTATGCTAAGCAAAAGCTAAGCAAAAAGAGCAAAGCTGGAGGCATCATGCTACCTGACTTCAAACTATACTACAAGGCTACAGTAATCAAAACAGCATGCTACTGGCACCAAAACAGATATAGACCAATGGAACAGAACAGAGGCATAGGAGGCAATGTCACACATCTACAACCATCTGATCTTTGACAAACCTGACAAAAACAAGCAATGGGGAAAGGATTCCCTGTTTAATAAATTGTGCTGGGAAAACTGGCTAGCCACGTGCAGAAAGCAGAAACTGGACCCCTTCCTGACACATTACTCTAAAATTAACTCCAGATGGATTAAAGACTTAAACATAAGACCTAACACCATAACAACCCTACAAGAAAACCTAGGCAAAACTATCTAGGACAAAGGCATAGGCAGGGAATTCATGACTAAAATACCAAAAGCATTGGCAACAAAAGCCAAAATAGACAGATGGGATCTAATTAAACTCTAGAGCTTCTATACAGCAAAAAAAAAACAATCATTAGAGTGAACTGGCAACCAACAGAATAGGAAAAAAATTTTTGCAATCTACTCATCTGACAAAGGGCTAATATCTAGAATCTATAAACAACTTAAACAGATTTACAAAAAAACCAATAAACCCATTCAAAACTTGTTGAAGGATATGAACAGACACTTTTCAAAAGAAGACATATAAGAGGCCTAAAAACATGAAAAAATGCTCATCATCACTGGTCATTAGAGAAATGCAAATCAAAACTACATTGAGATAATATCTCACGCCAGTTAGAATGGTGATCATTAAAAAATCTGGAGACAATAGATGCTGGAGAGGATGCGGAGAAAAAGGAACACTTTTACACAGTTAGTGGGAGTGTAAATTAGTTCAACCACTGTGGAAGTCAGTGGGACAATTCATCAAGCACCTAGAAATATAAATTCCATTTGACCCAGCAATCCCATTACTGGGTATACATTCAAAGAATTATAAATTGTTCTATTACAAAGACACATTCACATGTATGTTCATTGCAGCATTGTTCACAAGAGAAAAAACTTGGAACCAACCCAAATGCCCATCGATGATAGACTGGACAAGGAAAATGTGGCACATATACACCATGGAATACTATGCAGCCATAAAAAAAATGATGAGTTCGTGTCCTTTGTAGGGACATGGATGAATCTGGAAACCGTAATTCTCAGCAAATTGACACAAGAACAGAAAATCAAACACCACATATTCTCACTCATAGGTGCGTGTTGACAACAATGAGAACACATGGACACAGGGAGGGGAGCATCACACACTGGGGTCTTTTGTGGGGGGCTAAGGGAGGGACAGCGAGTGGTGGGGAGGTTGAGGAGGGATAACATGGGGAGAAATGCCAGATATAGGTGACAGGGGGATGGAGGCAGGAAACCACATTGCCATGTATGTACCTATGCAATAATCCTGCATGATCTGCACATGTACCCCAGAACCTAAAGTACAATAAAAATAATTTTTAAAAAAATCATGTGGTTTTTGTCACTGGTTCTGTTTATGTGATGGATTATGTCTATTGATTTGCATATGTTGAATCAGCCTTGCATCCCAGGGATGAAGCTGACTTGGTCGTGGTGGAAAAGCTTTTTGATGTGCCTCTGGATTTGGTTTGCTAGTATTTTATTGAAAATTTTTGCATCAGAGTTCATCAGGGATATTGGCCTGAAATTTTCTCTTTTTCTAGTGTCTCTGCCAGGTTTTGGTATCAGGATGATGCTGGCCTCATAAAATCAGTCAGGGAGGAGTCCCTCTTATTCTATTCTTTGGAATCATTTCAGAAAGAATGGTACCAACTACTCTTTGTACCTCTGGTAGAATTCAGCTATAAATCCATCTGGTAAAGATCTACAAAGAGACTTAGACTCCCATGCAATAATAGTGGGACTTTAACTCCCCACTGTTCATATTAGACAGATCAATAAGACAAGGATATTGAGGACTTGAACTCAGTTCTGTACCAAGTGGACCTAACAGACATCTACAAAACTCTCCATCCCAAATCAACAGAATATACATTCTTCTCAGCAATGCATCACATTTATTCTAAAATTGACCACATAATTGGAAGTAAAATACTCCTCAGCAAATGCAAAAGAACGGAAATCATAAACAATCTCTCAGACCACAGTGCAATCAAATTAGATCTCAGGATTAAGAAACTCACTCAAAACTGCAAAACTACATGGAAACTGAACAGCCTGCTTCTGAATGACTACTGGGTAAATAACAAAATTAAGGTACAAATAAGTAAGTCCTTTGACCAATGAGAACAAAGACACAATGAACAAGAATCTCTGGTACACAGCTAAAGTAGCATGTAGAGGGAAATTTACAGCACTTAATGCCCATGAGAGAAAGCAGGAAAGATCTAAATTCGACACCCTAACATCACAGTTAAAGGAACTAGAGAAGCAAGGGCAAACAAATTCAAAAGCTAGCAGAACACAAGAAAGAATGAAGATCAGAGAAGAACAGAAGGAAATGAGAGACACACACAAAAAAACCCTTCAAAAAAATCAATGAATCCAGGAGCTGGTTTTTTCAAAAGATTAACAAAATAGATAGACCACTAGCCAGAGTAATAAAGAAGAAAGGAGGGAAGAATCAAATAGACATGATTAAAAAATGATAAAGGGCTATCACCACTGATCCCACAGAATTACAAACTGCCATCAGAGGATGTTATGAATACCCCTACACAGATAAACTAGAAAATCTAGAAGAAATGGATAAATACCTGGACATATACACTCTCCCAAGACTCAACCAGGAAGAAGCCGAATCCCTGAACAGACCAATAACAAGTTGTGAAATTGAGGCAGTAATTAATAGCGTATCAACTAAATATACTTTTTAGAAGGTGACAGCCTTGACTGCTGGCAAGTCTTTTCCCTCCTCCCCACCTGCCACCAGCATGTTGGCCTGATGCTTACAGGATTGGCAGCTATTTTGCAGCAGTGCTAACAAACATCAGGGTAAGGACTATATGCCAAAGCTGGGATAACTGAAAAGGAGTATGTGGCTGGGTTCCCTGAAGATGTTTGTTCAAAGAGAGTTTGCCTTTCAAACTTCATATTGTTACCCATATTTTTATATGGCTATAAGGTAAATAAGTCTATCTTATTGAAATTACAGTTTCTTGAGTTTTGTTATTTATAGCTAATCAGTGTAATCAATCTTAACTGTTGCAATAGCAAATGAGCTATTTTTACTACAAAATCTAATGTAAAATACTTAATCGTCTGCAGCAGGAAAATAATGATACAGATAATCAAGTTTTACCTCAGGATAACCAAAATTGCCACAGGGACCTCCATACCTCTCAGACATTGAAGAAAACTTAGAATTTCTCTATTGCCTCATCATTTTTGTTTCTTTAGATTTTATTTTTTAATTAAAAATATATAGGTCTTCTGATAAGATTTCATATTCTATAGTATAAAATATTCTGACATTTCTTCTTTATCCTTCTCTTCTGCTTACTCCCTACCCTTTGGATACTCCTCTGGAGCTTCAAATTCTCTTTCAATTAATCAGAGTGGCTTTCTTGTTCCTTTATAAAATTATTTCAAGACTATAAACAGGCCCTGATGACTCAGTTTCAATAACAAGGACTAAGCCTATTTTCTCCAACACAAATGGCTCTTTACCTTGGATAATTTCTGTATAAATGAAATCTATCTTTTCTAAATGTGTACGCATCAGCAATGAGCTACTGGAATGTTCTTATCCTGCTACTATCCTCTCACATGGGAGGGGTTAGAATAAATATTTATTTAGGGAGACTTTTCTGCCATATGCTTTTTAAAAATTCCCTCCATGTCATCGTGAAAGCACAAAAGCAAGGGAAAAAATGTGTACATCATTGCCAAACCAGAACGTCTTTTTGAAAGGAGCAAAATGGCCATGCACTCTTTGGAAATATATGTATGCATCTCCTTTATTCATGAAAGCACTAAGTAGTAGTTACAATCCTAGTTCAATTAGATACAAGCACATAAATAACAGAAAAAAAAATTCTTTTCAAACTTGAATAGTCTACTACAGTAATGTGGCATAATCACTCAGTCCCCACATGCCTCATGTGATTCAAATTGTGAAAGCGTATTTGACCATGAATTTTACTAGATATTTCGATAGATAGAATGATGGCTACTCTTTTCCATGGCCATCTATGCATTAAACCAATTTATCAGTGAGAGTATATGTAATGTTTATATCAGAGGGAATTACTTATCTCTACAGATATGTATAGAATATGACTAAAATAAACTATGAACTAGATTATCAGATTCCTTTGCCTATACTCTGCACTAGATTTACAGTGTATCAATTTCTGAATTTCACAGACAAGTAAACAATTTAAAGGTGTTGTGGAGGAACATAATTTTAAAAGCTGTTTTTTTATATTAAACTTATATAATTTTTATTTGTGGAAAGTACACACATTTTATATTTTATTATTACAAATAGAGTGCCACAATATACATACATGTGCATGTGTCTTTATAACAGAATGATTTACAATCCTTAGGGTCTATACCCAGTAATGGGGTTGCTGGGTCAAATGGTATTTCTAGTTCTAGATCCTTGAGGAATTGTCACACTGTCTTCCACAATGGTTGAATTAATTTACACTCCCACTAACAGTGTAAAAGTGTTCCTATTTCTCTACATCCTGTCCAGCATCTGTTGTCTCCAGATTTTTTAATAATCTCCATTCTAACTGGCATGAGGTGGTATCTCAATGTGGTTTTGATTTGCATTTCTCTAATGACCAGTAATGATTAGCATTTTTTCATATGTTTGTTGGCTGCATAAATGTCTTCTTTTGAGAAGTGTCTGTTCATATCCTTTGCCCACTTTTTGATGGGGTTGTTTTTTTCTTGTAAATTTGTTTAAGTTCTCTGTAGATTCTGGATATTAGCCCTTTGTCAGATGGGTAGATTGCAAAAATTTTTTCCCATTCTGTTGGTTGCCGATTTTGAAATCTAAGAATAAAAATCTGTTCTTTAAAATAAATGTTTTATTTCAGGAAAAATCTATGTAATCCTTATTTTTCTCAATTTGCAGTAAATTGATTAAAAACATCTTTGCAAGGAAGCTCTGGCCTTAGCTGAGTAATGGGACTTGGTATGCTAGATTCATAAACATATATATTTGTCATGCATCCAGAATGCATGTTTCAGTAATAATAATAACAGGGTTGCTTTCTCACAAAGTTTAATTTATAGTTCTGAGGTTTACCAGTAGCCCAAAATTTGTTTCCACCACTTAATCACTGCTTAGATTTGCCCCTTCTGGTAGTTACTGGCAAGTACAGGTTTCTCTTTATCATTCCATACAAAGCTGTTTTTTTCCAGGGAGGTAGTGGTATTAATTGGTATTGAAAAGTGCTTACGCCCAAGATTTCTAAATGATATATTAAAATATAAGAAAGGCAAAAGAAACAACAGAACCCCAAATCCCTAAAATGCATTTGCAATGTTATAAAATGTCATTATAAAGAGAATCTTGCTAGCACACTTTGGAATAAGACATATCTGCCTTTCTTTCTGGCTGTGTTATTTTGAATTTTCTACCAATCACATTTTAAAGGAAATAAAAGAGAAACACTCCATAATAGTGCTTGATAATGTTGCTTTGCTTTGCCATGTTTTGAATATCCCCACCATTCCTTCTGGAGGATGCCCGACTTGCTCTGCTATCTATAAAAAACTGTTTAGGAAAATTAACCATTTCTTGTGGAGAAAAACAACACCTATTGCCCATAAGATAAAACTGCAGTGGTTATCAATCTTCACGGATAAACTAATCTACAGCTAGGAGTAAGGAAGAGTATTTGGCAGTACTTGGCAATTTTTGTGAAAATAAAAAAAGTTTTCATCTAAATTCTAAACATACAGCTCCTATGGTCACACAAATAATTTGAAATCCTTCTAAAACTTCCTGAATCATTTAAAAATAAAAGATAGTAGACAGAATAATGAACTCCCACTCTAAAGATTTCATGTCTTCATCTGAAGAAATGTGAGTATTACCTTTTATGGCAAAAAAGACTTTGCAGATGTGATTAAGACTCTTGAAATATGAAGATTGTCCTAGACTATTTGGGTGGACTCAATGTAATCACAAGGTCCTCATAAGCAGGAGGCAGAAATGTCAGTGTCAGAGAGATGTGACATGGGAAGCAGAGGCTGGAGTGATGTTCTGTGAAAACAGAGGAAGAGCCAAAAGCAAAAGCATATAGGCTCCCTCTGTAAGCTGGGGGAAAAAAAGAAAATGGATTCTCCTCTAGAGGCTCCAAAAGGAACAAAGCTTTACTGGCATGCTGACTTTATCCTGTAAGATCATTTTGGATTTCTGATCTCCAGAACTGAAAGATAATATGTGTGTGGTGTTTTAAGCCACTAAGTTTGTGGTAATTTGTTACAGCAACAATAGGAAACTAATGTTAGTGATATAATAAAATAAATCATTGCATGAAAGGAATACTATTTCCAAAGAAAGAAAAATCACTTCATTTTAAAATCATTAGCACCTATAAAAGGATTTATTTCTTGGTTGAACAAATGATTATGACCAACTCTTCTTTTATCCAAATCATTTTAACTGTCTTTGAAACATTTATTCATATTTACTATGCTGTGTATCATAATTTCTATGAAAGAGTACATACAAGAATCCATCTAGAAATCCATCCAGCTAATATGAAAACTACTTACGTAGTATAGGAATACACAATAAGTACTTAGTAAATGGTTGTGAATATTGTCATTTTTATTATAGTATTGTTAGCTTAAATTATGTCAGGCTTTATTTTCTTACAAGATCACATTTCTTATCAAGAACTCCTACTTAAATTTAAAAAGAATTAGATATATCATGGGCTGAAAAATACATGCTTGCCCACTTAATTTTTGAAGGTTATATCTTGCTAAAGCAGAAAAACACAAAACACAGATCACATCACTTAATATAACTATTTAATAATTATTTTCTTTTGACATATTAGTTTCATCAAAAGAAGTCTGGAGTACATTTTCACAAGCATCTAATGGTCATCGTAGGTATGCATATGCTAAACTGAATTCTTTTTACCAATATACGGTGCCCCTCCCTGGAGGAAGCTTATGCTTGTCACCTCTTTGAAATAGATGCTTTGGCTAATGAAGTGTGAAACCAATGAGGTAACTTCCCATCAGAACCTTTTAGAACCAGCCCATGTATCACTGTGATCCTTTTGCTCTTCCCCAGTGATAGGCAAGATCCAGACAGTGGCTGCTCAGGCAGCCTGTGCCACTGAGTGAGGGTGCCACGGAGCAAAACCCCCAGCAGATGAATGCAGTATGAGCAAGATGCAAACAAGCCTTTGTTGTAATAAGCCTCTGAGACTTAGGTGGTGTTTGTTGTAAACCAGTGACATTTGAGGACGCTAGGATAGTCTTGCTCAGAAGTTCTTAAAGAGTGATCTGAGAACCTCTTAGGGGGTCTCTGAAACTTTTTTGGAAGCTCCATAGAATTTTCCCTTTAAAACTATAAATCTGTGTGTATTTGGATTTTCTTCTTGTTCATCAACCAAAACAAAATGTTGCAGAAGACTGGAAGCAAAAGTAAAGGTGAGAGTCTTGTTGCCATCTATCTGGCTTAATAGCCAGACATTAAAGATATCGCCAAAAAAAAATTATTTAAAATTTTTTTAGAAAACACAGTAATTATTATTTAAACAGTTTATTTATATTAACATAATGGATTTGTAACTGTTAATTTTAAGTAAATACTTTAAAAAAATTGTTTTAATTTCTAATATGATAAATATCAATGATGAAACACACATGAGCAAAAGGTTTCTCAGGCCATTAGTATCTTTCCAGAGTATAAAAGTGTTCTGAAACCAACAAGTTGGGGTCTCTGACCAAGGCTGTCCTAAGGGATACAGAAGAAGCCTGCTCTGCTGCTTTCTATTCTCATTGCAGCTTTCCCTAAAGTATCAGAAAAAGACATTAAAAATCAAACTTGTTTGTTCTGTTACGTATGAAGCAGAAAGTCTTTCTTTCCTGAGCTTTGGCTATGAAAGGCATATTTGGTCTTGGGTATCAATGAAGTAGCTTTACTTACACTGTCAAAAAGCCTTAAGGCGTTGGTTTCTTTTGTTTTTCCTCCTTTGGTCTTTATTCTTCATTTTCTTTTTCCTTATTTTCCTTTTTTAATTGTACCCTAACACTGCACTTTCTAACTTGAAAAAGAATTAAGGCAGATGGAATCCAAGGCTGAAAAAAACCTTCTATAACACTTCTGCTAAACAGGATGAGAATGCATCTAACTAGAAAGCTTTGCCTAACAAATAAATATTAATAGATTACTTGTATTTGAGACTTACTGAGTTTGAGCTGGAGAATGGAAAATATAAAACTGATCTAGAGTGTTATGTACTGTGTCAATCAGATCCCCTTTCAAGGCTGAGGGATTTATTCCCCCAGGAGCTGGGTTGGTTGTTGGAGGGCTG
This sequence comes from Aotus nancymaae, assembly GCF_030222135.1. Classification (NCBI taxonomy): domain Eukaryota; kingdom Metazoa; phylum Chordata; class Mammalia; order Primates; family Aotidae; genus Aotus; species Aotus nancymaae. The sequence continues at coordinate 16,422,376 of NW_026988476.1, read as the reverse complement.
AAAGCTGATCAGCTGATAGCTAACATGTGTATAGAAGCCTGACACCCTCAACTCAACTCAGCACAACTCTCAGGGGCCCACTGACCTTTTGTGATGGCACCATAGTCCTCCTTCTCCTTCCCATTCTGGCATCCTTCCTATCTCCCACAGCTGTTGATCCTAACAACCTGCCTGAATAAACTTCCTGAGAAGAGAATTATGGTGACACATATTAAGTGAAGTAACTACGGAGATGCATAAGGGAGCATCAGCCATGTCTTGGAACTACAGGAAGCCTTCCTAATGGAAATGGGTTCTAAAGCTGAAAGCTAAAGCATGTGTCAGGGTTAGCCAAACTGTGGGTGGAAGAGGAGAGTTTCAAGAAGAAACCATAAACCAAGAAAGGTCCAGAGGAGAAAGACTATGATTCATTTGTACTACCATTTCTTAAAACATTTTTCTAACTACCTCAGAAAAAATCACTACAGTCACAAAATAATCAATATATTTTATATTCAAAATTTGATCCAAACCTTCTTTATCCTTGTGCTTATAACATAATTTTCTCCCTTGTCATTGCTTAGCTCTGTTCTCTCTCTCTCTGTCCCTTTTTCCTCCTCCCAAATCTGCCGTGTGCGCTACCAGAGAACTCAATAGAAATCATAAGAAAAAGAGTCTTCTGTGGGGGACAGCAGAGTCTAGCTAGCCATTCTTCAGCCGGGAAACAGAGAGTACTTCTGCTTCTTGACTCTCACCTGGGTTTAAACATGGATTTCTTCACTATTACTTTCATCTTTTATTTGACAGGCTAGACATCTTCCCACTTTGTCCTTACCTCTCTATAGTTGTAACTGAAACCTAGATTGTCAAACTACCAGCAGCTGCTATATATAAATCAGGAGATGTTATCTCTTAACTAGTTCTTTGTATCCTCCTACATTCACCTGTGGTCACCATTTCTACACTAGGTAATGAATATTTTTAAACCAACTGCAAATATATCGTAAATAAGTATTAGTTTTCTAACAGTATTTTTATCCATTTATTATTGTTGTCTTGGAATAAAGCTGCACAACAGTATTTTTTGTACACAGTAATACCTTGGTATGAGTAGAATGCTTTGATTCTCTCAGAACGTTCTTTTCCATGAAGGGGCATAAAAGCAAAATCCCAGCACACATGAAATATTTTCTAGATCCAAACTGCACTTCAAATAACACATTTTCCTCATCAAGGTATTTATATAAGTTTTAAACCTTCTCCTCTGAGTCATTTTTGATCTATGTGTACCATTTACCCTAATAACCCATGTGTATACAGAGAGCCTGATTTCAGAATACATCCTCTTTTTTAACTGTCATTTCACTAACCTCTTAAAATGTCCTCACTGGCTAATCAGAAGTAGACTTTAAGTCAACCTCATTTGTTTCCAAATCATGACCTACTGATTACTATTTTAATTTTATTTTTGAATACTTCCTCCAATGCAAACTGATTATTCTCAAATTGTCATGATCTGTATAATATGCTGCATTCTTGTATTCTAAAATTTTGCATGTATTTTAACGTATTCATTGTAGAATGTAACAGTATATAATGCTGACGGGAAAATAAAGAGGAAAGTGATGCTTCATATCACTATTCTAATAATATTAAAGACAACACCAACTATTGCCATATATATGAAGAGGGATGCCTAAGCATCTAAGACCACCTCCCACTTGATTTCCACACTGCATTTCAATAGAGGTAAAGGCTGGCAGACTGGGTGCCACCTTAATCACCCTCCTATAGATCACAGGTATGGTATGGGGGAATCTTTCCGGAAGGCATTGTTTTTACTTAAACAGGATCAACCCCCAGCACCTAAGCCACATACCCTAAGCCTACTCCATGAACCAAGACCCTTTCACATGTAATTTCTAAATCTGTAAACCCAAGACCCCTTCACGTGTTATTTCTAGAGTTGTGAGCCTTTATAAGGACAGGGATTTTCTTTGTTAGAGGAGCTTGGCTTTTAGGCAGCTATGCCACCTTGCTCCCAGTCAAATAAATCATCCTTTCCTTCCCAGTTCGGTGTCTCAGAGGTTTGTTTCTTGCAGCTGTTCCTGCTTTATATGGAGTGCTCACTATGCCTTAGGTATTAAAAGACAAGTCGCATTGGGACAGATGAGCAAATAGCAGTTGATATTATTCTAACACTATTGCCACCAATAGGAGGGAGAGCACAGAACAAGTCAGGAAACACAACTCTGCTGAAATGAAGGGAAGGAGAGTTTTTAAGAGCTGGAGTAGAGGATCATAGGCCATCTGTGTTTGCTAGTTGGCTTTACCAAAAAAGTAAGTAAACTTTCTCTTACCTTCAAGACAGGGAAGTAGTCTTACAACTACAAGATACCCACTGAAGTTAGGCTGTCCTACAGAAACTGGGAGATCTGAAGGCTATATTCCTTGGTGATTACATTTCAAAGAGATGGGGCCTGGGTGTGGGTCTCTGAGAAACATAAGGTTATATAAGTGGCAAAAGACATTTTAAAAAATTTACATTGAAAAGGGGGCAAACAAAGACATTAAAATTACAAGTTTTCTAAAGTAAATGAATGCTCTAAGAAATGGTAAGTAAGGGGCCTAGGGTCAAAAAGAAGCCTGTTTATAGTTTAGTCAAGCTGGGGGCTTTGTTACAGCTGTTTCATAGGCAGTGGGTTAAAGAATTTTAATCATATAATAATAACAATAGCTAACATTATTTAGAGATAATTGAATGCCAGGAACTACATTAAAGATACTGTATGTGTTTTTTTCATCGATTTTTATCAATACTATACAATAACGATCTCCAACTTAGAAATAATGAAACTATGGTTCAAGAGGACTACAGGTATTTTCCAAGATCACTTGTCCTTTACTGGCAGAGCTGAGCGTTTGTCACTGTTTACTCTGATTCCAAAGATTGTGCCATATGCTTCTTGGTTATCAGTGACATTTCATTTGAGTCTATGTTGCTGTTAAAAAACTTACATCATTTGCATAAAGAATTTTGAGAAAACATTTTCTTTGCGAAAACATTAATGGGCCTGTATTACTAGAAAATTGTACCTGGATGCTCAAATCAAATTCTGTCATTACCATCTTCCCATGGGAATGTTTGAGAAAGAGTTCTCATCAAACATTATTTCATGGTAGCAGTAAATATAAATAGGGATAAAATACATAAAATGAATTAGCATGTAAATATAGGAAATTCATTTATTTCTGGTAAGGAAAAGTAAAAATTCAATCTGTACATATTATACTTTAAATATATTTTCTGGTATTTTCTACTGGTATTGTCTGAGACTTTTTGTCCAATTCTAGGTATTAGCATGTTTTCCTCTTATGCAGGTAACATCACACATATGCTAACATTTAATCCACAGATGTCAACACAAGTTATGATTATATAATTGTTTTGTCTTTCGACTGGTTAATCAGCAGTAGGCATTAATGTAATTTATGATGTTTATTTTTTAACAATTATCTTTGAATATATCCCCTTTCTCTCATTTAAAAAAGGTAAAATGCTTTTTAAAATATTACCTTTGTTGGTGCTACAGTTATTATTACTGTTAACATGTTAGTCTTTCTTGACAAAGTTACTTTATCAAATACCAACACATAGTACACTATGAATCTTCAGTACCAGGAATAAAATACAGAAAGTTATAGGCTACACAAATGACATATTTTTTGGTTTCATTTTTGCTTTTTTGATACAGTCTTGTTCTTGTCCCCCAGGCTGGAGTGCAATGGCATGATCTCAGCTCGCTGCAACCTCTGCCTACCAGGTTCAAGTGATTCTCCTGCCTCAGCCTCCAGAGTAGCTGGGATTACAGGCACCTGCCACAACACCTGGCTAATTTTTGTATTTTTAGTAGAAATGGAGTTTCACCATGTTGGCCAGGCTAGTCTTGAACTCTTGACCTCAGGTGATTTGTCTGCCTTGGCCTCCCAAAGTGCTGGGATTACAGGAGTGAGGCATCACGCCTGAACCAAATGACACACTTTTAAGGAACATTTCTATGTAGAAAACTACATGCCTCGATTTTTTTCTTACCCTTTTAATATCTCTCTCTCATTTGACAAAAAATCATTATAAGTAAAAATTGATGAATGGGACTTGCTTAAAAGTTTATGCATTCAGAATTTTACTTAATTATTAATGCCTAAAATTTTTCAGTTTCTGTGATTTAATATACTCTTTTAGTCATTCCTAATACTTAAATGAGCCAAAATCAGCTAGCCTTTACAAGTAGTTTTTTTCAAGGTGATATCGTTTGACTGTGTCCCCACCCAAATCTCATCTTGAATTGTAATGCCCACTATTTCCATATGTTGTGAGAGGAACCCGGTGGGAAGTGATTGAATTATGGGGTTGGGTCTTTCCTGCACTGTTCTCTTGATAGTGAATGACTCTTATGAGATCTAATGGTTTTAAAAATGAGAGTTTCTCTGCACAAACTCTCTTTTTGCCAGCTACCATGCATGTAAGATATAACTTGTTCCTCCTTGCCTTCCACCATGATTGGGAGGTTTCCCCAGCCATGTTCGACTGTCAGAGTCTCATTAAACCTGTTTCTTCTCTAAAATATCCAGTCTCAGCTATGTCTTTATCAGCAACATGAAAATGGACTAATAAACTAGATTTCTGCTTTTCTGCCTGTCTAAGCTTGGAGCCATTCCGAGATGATTCACAGTCCTTAGACTCAAGTAAAATGACACTGAGCTAAGGCTAAATAAGGATTATAAAACCAGGATATTATCTATTTTTTTCCCCTAAGAAGACACATAGGCTGCCCCAAATACCAAAAGGTAAGTAGCATTTTAGTGCCCTGAATCTTCTGGCTACCTGGAGTCCCTTAGTTAGCTGTAGAACATGTATAACCATATTCTGCTTGTTCATCTTTCATTTCTACTTCTTTCCATTTGAAGAAAAACATGGTGCATTTTTTCCTTTCACATACTTTTCCTCTTTTAGCAATCTTAAGCTGACAGCTTAACAGAAAAGAAAAAAATTAAAGTACCACAACATCTTTATGAAATGTAACTTCAATGTAATACCTTCCACAATCACTTCTGTCACCATTTAATAAGTGTATTTTCTTCAAAGAATGTAAAGTACCATTTGATAATGAATGGTATGTATGCAGTGAAACAATATGTATGCAATATCTCAACAACTTATGTTTAGAAAATATTTTTTCTGCTCCTGTTTTTAGAAATCTTCCAGCTACTGTTTAAAGAAAAAAGTCTGGCATGAATCCATAATAATCAGTTCTGGCTAGATTAGAATTTATACATTCATAGGGCCTCAACAAATTTGGCTCTAAAAATGGTTGTGGTGCAATTCTAAGCAGCAAGTAAAATGTCTAGTAATCATTCCCTTTCAAATAGCTGAGGCCAGCATGTTTAACCACAGTGATTTGTAAATCTGTCACCAATTTTCCTCTTTATAATCAATAAGTACATATCTACTTAAGAGTTTGCTTTGGACTTATTTGAATTGACCAAGCACTTCACCCTGTTAGTAAACAAGTGTTGAGAAAAATTTTGAGCATATTTATGATCTTCAGACTAGCACATAAACTCTGATATAGGGAATTTTAACCACATCCTTATAGCTTTTACTTTTACCGATACATATCTACTTGCACACAACAAATTTACAATAAGCAGCCAAAGAATTAGAAATCTAACACATTAATGTAAGTGATGTGAAATGAAATACCACTAAGCTAACTGATCTAAAATAATATTGAAAAATGTTTTTACTTATCAATACCTGATGCAGAGAGACATCAAAAGACTCAGACATAGAAATTATTAGAACAAGAATAAATTCAAGATGTTGTTCAAGTTTTTAAATTTTAGCTAATAGTAATCTGAGAAGTTATGTAGTAACTATCACTATTACTCTTTTTCTACTTTAAACGCTTACTCAATAAATAGTGTTTTCAGTCTCAAGACAACAGATGACAACATGAATACCACTGAATTTAGTCCCTTTCTATGACAGAACAGTTATGGAAGATCTGGCTATCCATTTCTGACTAACTTCAGAAATACTATGTATTCTAAGCAGTGGTATTCAGAACTAGCTATTTCAGAATTGTCAGAATTGCCTGAGAATGTCCAGCTATGTCTATATGTGTATACACACACACACACACACACACACACACACACACACAATCCAGACGTCCATTCTCAGTGATTCTAATCAGTAAAGATAGGGTGGTGGAAACTCAGTATTTTTTATAGGTTCTCCAGATATGTCAGATATACATCCAAATCTGGAAATCACTAATCTAGAGCATATTGCATTTCTCAGACAATTCTTTGTATATTTTTATATTACTCAGTGTAGATTTTACAATTTCAGTCCCAAAAGGGAACAGAAGACAGAGTATTTAGGTATATAATCACAAATGTTAGAATTAAAGTCTAGATGTATTATGTTCAGATTAGTCTCATGTAACTATTGCCATTGATCAAGGACTTTTGATGTAAACCTCTACGTATTACTTAAATGCAGTTATTCACAAAGATAAGAAATGGGCCCCGTTTAACTATAATTATATACAGACACAGAAAAAAAATGATGCTATAAAATGATATACCACTTGGTGCTGGATCTACATATAGCAACCAGGATACATCTCAAAATAAACAGATATTTAAAAACAGAAAAAGAATGAGATTTATAGGATAAAGACATTTATACTTATTTTAAACACTAGCATGGAATAGCAATATATATTTTCAGTTCTGTACTTAAATGTATATATATCTGATATTCATTAAATCCATAAGAGTAGAAAAGGTATGAATATAGGGATAGGGAAAAAAGTAAAAATAATAATAAAAGAATGCAAAAAGAGTACTTACACAAATCAATATAACAACATTTCATGAAATAGAGAATAATTTAATTCTGTGAACTTGAGTTTAAAATGTTAGAAAAGAGTATCCATAATATGAAAATGTGACAGCTTTATTTTTCATACCATAAGACTTGTAGCCATTGGGTCTACAGGTTTTATTGCTTTAGTTCAGTAAGTACCATAGCATACACTATGTGAATTTAAAAAAGAATGGAATGTAATTTTTAAGCTGTCATCAAGAATTGCAGTCAGAGTTAGAACCATCTTTATTTTTAAAATATCTTGATAGGGCACATTAAGTGAGAACTGTTTATCTCAAGAACCCGACATGGAAAGAGACAGAGAATCTAAAGATAGCTAATTGACTCTACCTAACAGCAAGAAATGTATAATGCTCCTAAAAGAATAAGAATGAAGGTTGGAGGTCTGAGATAGGAGCAGAGAAGTGAGGGAGAGAGAGCAGAACATGGTGAGCTGAGATACAGGAATCTGCAGGGCTCCTGTGGTAAAGGTTGTCAGGGAGAAATTGCCAGTGATGGGGTACCCAACAGACAATAAGGAAGTTTAATATTCAATTTTAAGTTTGAGATGCTTCAATATAAACACTGCCTCAGGAAAATTCTGTGACAAATGTAATCTAATGGTGGTATTTATAAAATAAAGAAACTGGGCTTTTAGCACAGGGCAAAAAAGTTCCACGAATGGAACTAATTCCAAAAGAGAAGGTCTAGGGGAAAATGTAGTTGGGAGAAATATTAGTCTGTCCCCTGTCCTTTACTTTTTCACACACCCTAATCCCCCACCTCCAATTATTCCTGGAGAGATTCCAGGACTGTTTACATGAAAATTACAGGAAGGGACAGAACTTTCTAAATCCATAATAATGTAAAATTTATAAAACTTTTTAAAACATTATGTAAACCAGTTACAGATTGGAATATTAAAATTCAGGGTGGATAAATGGCCATGCAATTTATGGCATAACTAGGAAGACAGAAGAGACATCTAAATTATGTAACTAACACAAGTTTTCTAGCTTTCAAACCAGTGTACTTTTAGCTAATTTTCTCCAAATGTTACTGGTGAAGAAATACATACCAACTTCAAAATAAAAGTTGAGATATCCCATTGGAAACAAGCTAGTATTTTTTCTCTGGTTTGTGAACATGTTTTAGGTGTTTTTCATTCCTTCTTATTTCAGTAATAATATTCTTAAGTAGAGTCCAAAATAAAGTCACAGCACAGACCCAATAGGCATTGACTTTCTATGACACTAACACAAAAATACTTCTACAAAGCCAAGTTGAATAAATATACAGAACAACAAGGACTATATCTGTGTTTTAAATCTGTATTTAGCAGCAAAATTAGTAAAAAAGACTGGAAAGTATTTGTCAAAGCCATGAAACAGACTTATCAAATTAATTAAATTTAAGTTTGGCTAAATCACAGGTCAGTTTGATCAAAATAGTTTCTTAGTTCTATAAACAGATACAACCTTAGTGGTAGGCAGTTTTATCAAATCCTAATGTACCTCAATATTTTATTGCCCACGTCCATCAAGAGCCTGGAATTTTGAAAGACATATTTCTTAATAAAATCAATAGACTTTTTGTTAGGAGACAGCATAAAAAGTGGATGACATCTAGTGGCAGCTTTTGCAACAACAGCTGTGTGTTCCAATGATTCAATTAGTGCCTTGTTTTTAATGCAATTCTTTGTAGGTGGGTTTTGGCTACTTATTTACAACTCCTCTTTTTAAAAAATAACTATTACTTCAATTATAGAATTATAATATATGAGAGTCAGATTCTGTTTTTCTACAACTTTGGCCATACAGAAGGTCATCCCCCTTCTCAAAATGTGTAGTTTGTTGTTCTCCCACTTTCCTTTTGATCCTTGTCTTTAAATACATTCCTTCTAAATACACAGAACAGAAAAATCATATTTCTCATCTAGTAAAATTAGTATTTTTCACATTCAAATGTGGTGAAAACTATTTTAAAGGTACCATATTAAAACTGAAATCTTTTGTTTCATTTTAGTACAAGCCATTCTATTTAAACAAAAAAGAATCGCACCTTTATTATTTATAGTTGTCATTCATTAAGTCAATCGACATATTTGTGAACAAAGTTAGATGCATGAAGAAAGACTTATTAAGTGATAAACATAAAAAATAAAAATATAAACAACAGCTGATGTTTATTGTGATCATGTCATTTACCAGGCAAGTGTGAGAGGTGATTTACTTATATCATTTCATTTAAGCCTCACAGAATCTCTTTACTGTCTATATCTGCATCTTCAGATGACAACACTGAGGCTTAGAAAGTTAGGCAATTTGTCTAGGGTCAGACAGCTCAGAAATGCCAAAGAACTGTCTGACTCTAAAGCCTAATTTGTGAGTACTACATTATAGTGAACATGTAGTTTCAAATCCACTTCCACTCACTCAATCATTCTTTCCTTAATGTAGTCAAAAATATTTTTCAATTGCTTAGTATGTGACAATAACCCTTCTATATTCACAGATATCACTTCAAATGCTCATGTGATTTGAGTACCTTGTGACCAGTGACCAAATGATACCTATTTTTTGAGTGACCTTGACACTATTTATTAGAAATTCTAATAAGCATTCCAAAAGTAATCCTAAAATTCTAAAAATATTCCTTTTCACTTATCTGGTTCTTTTATGCAATAACTTCTCAAGTGTTCATCATGCATTTGGAGTTTTGGCACTGCATAACTTTTCTCCATGGATCTCTGTTTAAAGTAAGTTTTCTATAAGGAAAAGTGGTAATGATAATTCAAGTCAATGCATATGTATGTGTTTGAGCTGATAAAGATTAAAAGACAATCAGCAATCATAGAAGACAGACCTTCTAAGCAACCTAATGACATCTTTATCATTCTTTGACAGTACATCTCATTACTTATTGGAAAAGGGGGTTTACAAGATTAATAACATACAAGAAAAAGACACATTGAAACCACTTTTTATGGGCACTTATTTCAGCAACTAATTAGATCTTGGATGAAAGTTATTTCTTTCAACTTGCTAAATATGTTTCTCTACTGAGGTTAAGAATTCCATATAACAACTCTATTTATAGCTGATAGAAAGTGTTCAGAGGGCTGCATCAGCTTGCCCCACACTCTGAGATTCTGTGGGATAAATCACCATGAGTAAAGCCATGCAACCTTAAAATGATCTATCACAACTGAAAATCAATATATCAAGCACATAAAATAGTCTAGGATAATTCACTTGCCAAGTAATAAATTACACATGCATATCAATGCCACATGTAATGCAATGCCTCATAAAAAATAAGCTTAAAATTCTTAAAATATATGATTAATGAAACTAGCACTGCCTGAAAAATATGTATTATACTGCTTACACTAACCAATATATTATATCAGAGTTTTATGCTTCTGAGAAATGGCATTTACATACACAGTATCGACTGTGAAGATAAATCAGTATTTCTTGCACTGAAGTCCAATTCTTTGGGTGGTGATTCATGTATCACTTTTTAAAATAGTGATTTATACTAATGTATTTCTCATAAAATATTTAATACTGCCTACAATTGTTGCCAAAACTATGTTCTAACCACTTCTATCAGGGTACCCACAGTAATGCTTCCCAAAGCAATAATAAATTTGTGCATATTTTACAATAAGGTGACAAAATTCCGAATACAGAAAATATTTGTGCTACAAACCTGAACCTCCTCTTTGGCCTACCTATCTGCTGCAGATATCCACAATTCATTATGTATGGGATGCAGAAAATTCACTGGTTTAATGTTATCTGAGCTATGTTCCGCTTGACAGTCTGCACTGACCACTGTATTCATGAATGTAACCAAAAACATCTTTTGAAAGAATTCTTTTCATTAGAGAGTACCAACAACTTTGAACTTCACCTGAGGCATATCCTCCTAGAAAACAGCTACAGTTAATATATTCCCCAAATTTTTGGGTTCCAGAAATCAGTTTTCTGCAAACAATCAACCTTCCCCAGATGAGTTAGAAAAAAACTCGAGCTGAAAGTTCTTTTCTTTAAGGATGTTAACTATTGGCCCCCAATCTCTTCTGGCTTGTAGGGTTTCTGCCGAGAGATCTGCTGTCAGTCTCATGGGCTTCCCTCTGTGGGCAACCTGACCTTTTTCTATGGCTGCCTTTAGCATTTTTTCCTTCATTTCAACCCTAGTGAATCTGACAATTATGTGCTTTGGGGTGGTTCTTGTTGAGGAATATCTTTGTGGTGTTCTCTGTATTGCCTGGATTTGAATGTTGGCCTGCCTTGCTAGGCTGGAGAAGTTCTCTTGGATAATATCCAGAAGAGTGTTTTCCAGCTTGGATTTATTCTCCTCTTCACATTCAGGTACATCAATCAAATGTAGATTAGGTCTTTTCACATAATCCCATATTCCTTGGAGGCTTTGTTCATTTCTCTTCACTCTTTTTTCTCTATTCATTCTACTCAATTCCTTCTCATTTTATATCATTGAGTTGGTCTTCAATCTCTGATATCCTTTTTTCTGCTTGATCGATTCGGCTATTGAAACTTAAGAACTACAAACCATTGCTCAAGGAAATAAGAAAGGACACAAACAGATGGAAAAACATTCCATGCTCATGGTTATGAAGAATGAATATTGTGAACACGGCCATACTGCTCAAAGTAATTTATAGATTCAATGCTATCCCCATCAAACTACCATTTACTTTCTTCACAGAACTGGAAAAATTCACCTTAAACTTCATATGGAACCAAAAAAGAGCCCACATAGCCAAGACAATCCTAAGCAAAAAGAAAAAAGCTGGAGGCATCATGCTACCTGACTTCAAACTATACTATAAGGCTATAGTAATCAGAACAGCTTGGTACTGGTACCAAAACAGAGATACAGACCAATGGAACAGAACAGAGGCCTTGGAATTAAGGCCACACATCTACAACCATCTGATCTTTGACAAGCCTGACAAAAACAAGCAATGGGGAAAGGATTCCCTGTTTAATAAATGGTGTTGGGAAAACTGGCTAGCCATGTGCAGAAAGCTGAAACTGGACCCCTTCCTTATACCTTATACAAAAATTAACTCTGGATGGATTAAAGATTTAAACATAAGCTCTAACACCATAAAAATCCTAGAAAAAAACCTAGGCAATACCATTCAGGACATAGGTATAGGCAAGGACTTCATGACCAAAACACCAAAAGCATTGGGAACAAAAGCCAAAATAGACAAATGGAATCTAATTAAACTCCAGAGTCTCTGCATAGCAAAAGAAACAATCATTAGAGTGAACTGGCAACCAACAGAATGGGAGAAAATTTTTGCAAGCTACCATCTGACAAAGGGCTAATATCCAGAATCTAAAAAGAACTAAAACAAATATACAAGAAAAAAACAACCCCATCAAAACGTGGGTGAAAGATATGAACAAACACTTTTCAAAAGAAGACATTTATGTGGCCCACAAGCATATGAAAAATGCTCATCATCACTGGTCATTAGAGAAATGCAAATCAAAACTACATTGAGATACACGTAGGATGGTGCTCATTAAAAAATCTGGAGACAACAGATGGTGGAGAGGATGTGGAGAAATAGGAACACTTTTACACTGTTGGTGGGAGTGTAAATTAGTGCAACCATTGTGGAAGACAGTGTGGTGATTCCTCAAGGATCTAGAAATAGAAATTCCATTTGACCCAGGAATCTCATTACTGGGTATATACCCAAAGGATTATAAATCTATCTATGATAAAGACACATACACATGTATGTTCACTATGGTACTGTTTACAATAGCAAAGACTTGGAATCAACCCAAATGCCCATCAATGATTGACTGGATAAAGAAAATGTGGCACATAAACACCATGGAATACTATGCAGCCATAAAAATGGATGAGTTCATGTCCTTTGCATGGACATGGATGAAACTGGAAACCATTATTCTCACCAAACTGACACAAGAGCAGAAAACCAAACACCACATATTCTCATTCATAAGTGAGTGTGGAACAATGAGAACACATGGACACAGGGAGGGGAACATCACACACTGTGGTCTTTTGTGGGGTGGGGGCCTAGGGGAGGGATAGCAGGGTGTGGGGAGGTTGGGGAGGGATAACACTAGGAGAAATACCTAATATAGGTGATGGGGACATGGAGGCAGCAAACCACCATGGCAGGTGTGTACCTATGTTACAATTCGGTAAGATATGCACATGTACCCCAAGACTGAAAGTAAAATAACAAACAAAAACTCGAGCATGCCCCCTTATTTACCTACAGCAAGGCCAGATACAGACTTTCCAAGTTCTCATTATCTGTCTCATCTACAAACTGCTTGTCCCCACTGACCAATATGGACAAATGCTTGCTAATTTGAATAGACCAAACTTTAGTCTGGCTTCCCTACCTCCCTTAAGTCCCTAAAATTTGGCCTGTCCTTGAGTTTAAGCAAGGATTGGAGTGCCTAACAACCTCCTATTAAGGGCCCTTTTGGGGAATTAGCTACTGCCAAAGAAGACATGTTTTGTTTCTCTTCACCGTCCCATCATACCACTTATTCATCGCACTCACCAATACCTGATTATTTCCAGCCCTGTTTATTTTTCCCCATAAAAGAATAGCCCCATCTACCTGAACTTTGAAACACTTACAGATCTTTTGGATAGAGTGGTCTCCTCATGGCAATAGTCTCTTTCCACTATTGCAGTAATTTTTAAAAGAAAGTCTCTCCTTGCCTAACTCTGGACTTTTTTTATATTTGATAGCATCAAAAATTCTGAGAATAAACTACTGCAAGTTAGTGCTAAATAGCTTTCTCTTTAAGCTCTGTTTCATGAGGACATTGCATTTTTAATAACAGTTCTATTGAGATATATTTCACATATTATAAAGTTCACCCTTTAAAAGTATACAATTCAAAGGTTTTTAGTATGTTCAGAGCTTTATGCAACTATCAGCACTAGGATATTGCATTTTGAGCAATGAACCACTACAGTAGTAGTAGTAAGTTAGTATTTATCTTTAAAAATACTGCGTAAAAATGTGTGTAAATACAATCTCTACATTTTCACTTCTCTTGAGATTGAAATATATACCACAAACATATTTATGAATATAACATCAATGCTTCCTTTATTATTTTCCAACTTGAGTTTAAAAATAGTTTAATTTTATTAATTCATTGATATGGTTTGGCTGTGTCCCCACCCAAATCTCATCTTGAATTTTAGTTCCCATAATCCCCATGTGTCACAGGAGGGATTTGAATCATAGAGGTGGGAGGTAATTCAATCATAGAAGAAGTTACCCCCATGCTGCTGTTCTCATGATAGTGAGTGAGTTCTCACAGGATTGGATGATTTTATAAGGTGTTTTTCCCCTTTTTCTTGGCACTTCTCCTTCTTGCTGTCATATGAAGAACGTGTTTGCTTCCCCTCCCACCATGATTCTAAGTTTCCTGAGGCCTCCCCAGCCATGCAGAACTGTGAGTCAATTAAACCTCTTTCCTTTATAGATTACCCAGTCAGTCTCAGGCAGTCCTTTATAGTTGCATGAGAATGGACTAATACATTCACTATTCTACAAATATTAATTAACATATCTTATACTTCAAATACTTTGCAAAACTATGCTATCTTATTTAAAGGAAAATATAAGATGCTATGACATTCTATAAACAGGTCAACTTGGGCTTGTGAAGATGAGGGTTGGGGTGGGAACTGGTCAGATAAGGGTTTCCTAAAAAAATGATTTAACACAACCCAAGTTAACTTAGTAAGTCCCAGGGTAAATTGGTGAGTGATGTGGTAATATATATAATGATCCGTTTTCCTATATAGGTAACCGCAAATGTCCATGGGCTAGAACCTCACGGTTGATAGGTCTGGGTCAGAGACAGCTTACTCCATATTCAGACTAAAGAGAGGTGGGGTCCTATCAGGCAGGCCTGAAGCACGTCTTCTATTTGGGGTTATATATCTCAAGAACAATGGGAAGCCATGGATCAGTTTTATCTGGGGCTGAGACAAGATGAGATTTGCGTTTTGAACAAATCACTCTAGCTTTAGTGCTGAGAAGAGATGGAAAGGGAGTAAAAATGGCTACAAGGGAGATATGTATCGCTCAATTTTCAGTCTGGTGATGTGGATCACAAATAGTTTTTTTCCTAACTGTATAGTGTTCTGGTTATTTATGATTCTCATCAGTGGTAAGCAGTATCACAATATGACATTCCCAGATTTTGGTTTTGACCATCCAAATTTGAAAGGCACTATATTTGCCTGCTGGCAGAAAAGCCTTTTCCAGATCTCCTGTGGGTTGGCTGAATTTGGCAAGTTCTGTGGAAGACCATCTGTGCAAAAATTCTCCAATTTCTATAGCACATGTAGTTCTGTAGCTCTGTTCAGAATAGTCTCAAAATGTTTTCATTATTTCATTCAGTTTCAAACAGAGGAAAAAGATGTAAGAGCTTCTTTAAATGGTTTATGCTCAGTTAATTTTTATTTTTGCTCTTTTATGCTTATCAGTTTGATACATGTAATTGGTGGTACTAATTACCAACTGGTATCTGTTGAGTATTTAATTTTAAAACTTCAACTTCTTCCAAGGTTTCTCACAAAAATAATTAAATTCATAATTATATGTTAGGCCTTCTCTATTTCCTTCTGGCCCTTTCTATAGGCCTCTGTTTGAAATACAGCAAGATAGGTGCATTTTATATTTACTTACTATAAGTATTTATCTGAATTTTTATAATGAATCATCATAGACAGATATTCAACGTAGTTTCCTAAAAATAATGTACTGAAGATAGTGTGAATAAGAAGGTAGAGCTGCAAAGCTATGTTTCTCAGCATAAAGAAATAACAGATAAGAATTTCTAAAAGATAGCCAAGTTCAAGATTTATTTATTTTTTTTACAAAAGAAGTACTAGTTATTCGGCTCAGTTCTTTTCAAATCTGGAATTCATAATTTAGGACTTAAATTAAAAATATAGTTCAGTCTTCAAATTTAGGGCATAGCTCGATATTTCTAGTTGTTTCAAGAAGAAAGTACTATATTTATAAACATCCAAAAACGTTCATAGAGTTTTATTGCTATCATGTAAATGGTGTCTCAAAATTTCAACGAAAGAAAACAATGATAATGTCCTTTGCCCCATGGCAGATTGGATCTTGAAGAAAATCAGTTTTTTGGTTAGGCATTTTGGTTGATAAACAGCAAATTGAAGAGTAGAAAAATAGGAAAGGCTAGAACCTTCCAGAAAGTTGTAGTTGTGTGAGGAAAAAAAAACATACTCTCATAGCCATACTAGGAAGGAGAGGAGAGAGTAAGTTTAGAAACAAGGTTTTAGAAGGAAAATATAAGGTGAGAACACATACAAAAAAAATGCCTGCAGAAGCTACGGTATAAAGATAGTTTGGTAGAATTTTGTCATTTAAAGAAAATTTTTATAAAGTCCTGCACTGTATTCTTCTTTTAATTTATTTATGTCTGTCTTTTTGAGAGAGAGAGAGAGAGAAACAAAGGGAAGGCATTGCATAAAGTCTCTTAAGAGTGACTCCTATGAAGCCAACTTGTTCTTGGGCTATTCTATTACACAAGGCTAAATTTAAGAAATGTGAAAATTAGATGAGGTAAGTTTTTTTAAAAAAATCAACGTTTAAGGTTTGAGTTGCAAATAAATAAATCATTATCAAGATAAACTTAGGGAGTGGTTTGAGCCAAAGCCTCTGCACTCCAAGCAGACCACAGTTGAAAACCTTGCTCTCCCATTTAGGATGCAGTGATCTTGATCAAATGATTTAACCAGTAAATTTTGGCATCTATAAAATGGGAATGATAAAATAATAAAACCAAATTCATAAGGACTAAACTGAATAGTAGGTATAAAACTCCCACTACAGTAGCTGGAACATAGTAATTTCTCAATAAATGGTGGTTCTTATTATTTTCATTAACTTTCCAAAAGAGAATCAAAACGTTTATGAAGCATATATTATTCCAGGGACATTATGTCTTCTGGTAACATATTTTTTTCAAAAGCAATGAAGTGTATGTATTCTAATATTTGTGCCAAGAAGTAGGTATCAGTCAATGCATCCCTACTGTTTTAAGAGCCAATACACTGCCTATTATAAAAATAGATACACTTCTATAAGACTATGTAGAATACATTTTAAAAAATATAAGTATATATATAGGTCAAAGTCTATACACAAAAACATACACACAGATACACATACATACAGAGTTTAAGAAATAGGCACATGCTGTTTAAAAACAACTATGATACACAAATCACCCCTCAGTCCTCCTAAGCCACCCCACACATTTATTCCTTCACTCTGAATAATATTGTCTACTTCTTTACAATGAGATATAACTGCCTTTAAATCTTTCTGTGTTCTTCACAACTCATTTCTGATCAGAACCCTTCCTTCCTTTCCATACTCTCAAATCAAGTTTTGGGGCAAATTTGGCATCAAGTCAGTCCTTTATTTTGTAATAGTTCTCTTCTTACTCTTAATTCCCCATTCTGCCACTTGCAGTGGAATTTGCTGAATTTACTTTCTCACCCTTCACATATTTTATCTCATGAATAGTGGGAAGACAAATTGTTTTGTATCTCTTTCCTGAAGTAATTTAAACACTTTCTAATTAAAAAAATGGGTTCTTGTCTCCCGTGTTCACATGAAAAGGTCCTGTTGAACAAGTGCTCCCTAATCTATGAAGATTTTGTGATTCCATTTAAGGAAGTTAGAAGCTATGTCTTCTGTGCTTCCAAAATATTGTGTGCATATTTTGACTATCTTCTGATCTCTCTCTGCACCCCAAATGCAGGCACTGTATTAACAGACTGTGTCCTGAAGCATTTCATGTCACCTACTGTCCTCCATATGCCTTATGTATACCCTAGCCTCATGCTCCATGCCCAGTATATTGGGCCCCAAACTCCCCTTCATTTGAGATTAGATGATATTTCCATAGAAATGATCTATTTTCCCTTGTGTAATTGTTCTTGGATATCTGCGTGTGTTTTCTTCCATTCCACTGACCAGAATTCTTTGGCAACACAAGTCCTATATTTTATCCTGAACCACATAGAAGAAAATAAGACAATTATGGCCATTAACAAAATGTATTTTAATACTGAGTATTTGTGTGGGTGCATTTTTTTTTCTTTCCAGGATATGAGCTCTTTGAAGCCATTAAAATTTTTAGCAAATTAAGACTCAGTTCCAAATCCTATTGCTTTTCTTCTCTTTCTATTCTCTCTTCAGAGATGTCATCTATGTTTATGGCTTCAATTATCTTCTATATAATTGAAGATGACTCACAAATTTCTATTTCTAACTCAGACTTCCTTTATAAACACTGTACACACATATCCAACCAAGAAGCAAACTTCTTCTCTGGGTTGTTCCTAGACATTCCTCTGAGATACATATTAAACATAACTTCACCAAAAGTGAACTTACAAACATTCTCCATATATAGCCACATCCTTTCTTATACCTAATCTTCTCCTAGTATCTACTATTTTAATTCACAGCATTGTGATTCTGCTAGTTAAGTAAACCAGACCCTTCAAAGTCATCCATTACCTCAATACGCATCTATCACCAATTCCTATTTACTTCCTAAAGATATCTCAAATATGTTCACTTGTCTACCTGCTATACAAGTGTCCTAAAAGAAATGACAGTTGTCTTTCCTTTGGACTTCTAACTTTTGTGCTCACATCTATCCTAGCCTCCTATTAATAAGTTCTCCATAATTATCTTGCTGCCAAGATTGTTGTTTTAAAGCACAAATCTAATTAATTCATCTCTTTGCTTAAAATATTTCAATGACTGTTCCTTTACCTTGAAAAAAATTAAATAATGGGTTGTACATCCATGTTTATTCTTGTGCAATTCACAATTGCCAAGACATGGATCAACCTAAGTACTCATCTAAAGATGAATAAAGAAAATGCAACACACACACACACACACAGTGGGATACTATTTATTCATCAAACAGAATAAATCTCGTCATTTGTGTAACATGTGTAAGTTTGAAGAACATTATGTTAAGTGGAATTATTCAGGCACAGGAAGACAAACCCTGCACTATCTCACTCATGTGTGATATCTAAAAAAGTTGATTTCATAGAGAGTAGAATAGTGGTTACCAGATACTGGTGAGTGGTGGTGAAGGGTGTTGCTAGAAGAGGTGGGTCAAGGAGTGGAAAGTTACAGTAATACAGGAAGCATAAGTTTTGGTGTTCCATTACACAGTAGGGTGACTATGGCTAATAACAATGTAGTGTATACTGCTTTTTATTTTTTTTTGAGATGGACATTCACTCTTGTTGCACAGGCTGGAGTGCAATGGCATGATCTGGGCTCACTGCAACCTCTGCCTCCTGGGTTTAAGTGGTTCTCCTGCTTCAGCCTCCCAAATAGCAGGGATTGCAGACATGTGCCACCACGCCGGGATAATTTTGTATTTTTAGTAGAGCCAGGGTTTCTCCATGTTGGTCAGGCTGGTCTTGAACTCCTGACCTCAGGTGATCCACCCACCTCAGCCTCCCAAAGTGCTGGGATTACAGGTATAAGCCACTGCGCCCGGCCCCAAGCACATTTTCATACACATAGTAGGTGCTTTATATATGTTTTTCAATGGATGAATGAGGAGGGGATCAATATATCTAATTCGTATTTGTAGTCCTGATGCTTTCTAGAGTGCTGTGGATATGGTAGGTTCAAACACTACTTAGGGAGATGGATAAAAATAAAAAGAAGTATTTCTCCCACAAAAAGGTTCACTCTTAAAACAATTAATTATGACATATTTGACTTGTTGAACTGAAAATTAATAAAACAGACATATTATAAACAATTTTAACTTGTCCTAAAATAGTTAGTAGACTTTAAAATCTTAGAATAAGATTTTGTGCTTCCCACCCAGTATTTTTTTTAATTCTGAAAGTTAAAAATCTAGGCCAACTATCAACTCATTTAAGAAGTCTTCTGATTCCTTTAGAGAGAGCTGGATGCTATTTCCCGTGCTTCTGAATATGGTCATTGAATCACCTACATTCAACATCATAAAACCGTATTTAATCATTGCAGAAAGACAGGGTAAACCAAGCAGTACACTGATTAATCTTTATTAACCAATAAAACCAAAGAACAAAAGTAAGATGCCATCAGAAATCAAAGACTCTTAAACACAGTTTCAGCTATTCAGCTGTGGATTCATTTATTCAATTGCTTCACAAAAATCTTTATCCTCGTCTGCTACACAGGCTCTCTAATATTTCTGAGCTACCAATATTAAGCATTCTTTATTTTATTTATAAAAACAGGAAATAGGATCAGAAGAAACAGAACAGTGTCTATTAATTCACTATTACATGGAGGTTTGTCACATGGGCAATTTTATATATTATGATATTCCATATGATGAAGACATTATTCAAAATTCTCAGCTGAGAAACTCATAAACTTTAACCATTCTGTAAAAAAATATACATCTACATTCTAATATACTCTGTTATTAAAGAGATGGTACTAAATTAAGCTTTATTAATTAACTGCTAGGCATGACTTCAAGATCTTTTTTCAGGTTTATTGAAAAGTAATTTAATTCATTAAAAATTTATGTATCTTATAGTTATGAAATGTGTTGATTTGGGTTGGTTAACTTAGTCTTTTTGAAAACTCATAGTAAGACATCAGTTGCATTTACTTTGCCTCACCTGGAAATTCACTTAAGGCGCAGTCTACAGGTTTTCAGTGACTCAAATGTAATTGCTTACTAAATGAGCTTTAGAACAATGCTATGTCTTGATTAACCATTCTCTTTTTTACCTTTTGTAATATTTCTGATTAATCAATACGCTCCTAAAGAATTTTGCATTAGATACAATGCAATCGTACTTGTTTTAATACAATCATCTGAATATTAATTCAATGATTTACTTGAAGTATTCTTTATAGTAAATAATTTAAATATAAATAACTATAAGCATATGTTTTCTAGAAAGTTCCTAAAGTTCTCTAAAAGAAAATATGATATTATCAGCATAGTTCTTAATACAAGTACTACTTTGAAAACAGAATGTAGGTTTCAAAAATGTAGTGTGAAGAAAATACTCTTTGAGAGTAAACTCCCAAGCATATCTCATAGCTGTGATTCTGTTCAGGTCTATATAAAGAAAATACTCTTTGAGAGTTAATTCCCAAGCATATCTTGTAGCTATGATTCTGTTCAGGTCTATATAAAGAATTTATCAGATAGTTTTCATCTTTTAAAAATCTACCTATCTCTTATGGGTAATTAAACCCAGAGTTATGCTCTACTTTCTAGGAAAACATAAAGAACAATATAACCATTGGTTGACTATAATGTATTTAAAGCAAAGGTATAGAAATAACTTAGAGACTCCTAGCAAAATTCATAGCAAAAAATTCTTAACATTATGAGTTGACTGGCAAATTTTATATGTAATTTTATCAGGAATATTTAAAATTTTAATTATCCTAATATGTGATAGCATTTTATTCTGAAGTAGAATTATATTTAAAAATAGGTAAAACTTCATAAAATGTCTGAAAATATGATTTCTAAATAATTTTCAAGCATTTTTTTTTTTGCATTGACATTTATGTAAAATTAGGCATGTGCTCCCAAAAAGAGCTCCCTAACCACAGAATCAAAACATTTGGAGAAGAAATGTAAGGTGGAGCCATTTTCTCCGTGCTGGTCATTATGCCAGCAGTGTTATGGCTAACGGTTGCTTTCACTCTCCTTTTCTGGTGTACTTTCTTTCAGGATTTTGCAAATTTTTCTTTACTTAGTTTTAGTCACTCTTCTGTTCATGCCAGAAAATTAGAAAATTTCACCTTGTTTTCAAATCCCTAGAGCATATTCTCAGTATGTTTAAAATTACGTTTGTTATAGCCTCTTTTTGTCAAGGATTATAGTGTCAAATGCAATTGGCTGAGGTTTCATACATTACTGTTAGAAGTTCCAGCTCACAAAACTTTATACCAAATATCCTAAAATAAGGAAAAGACTCACATTTTAATTTAACGTTTTCCCATATGTAAGTTAAAAGGACTTAGTTTAGTGCAATCACCCAATGGTAAAGGGTATCTTTCCAGTTTCACAACTATTTCATCTATAAGAAAAACACATCTAAATTCAAAGCATATATAATGCAGTATACTTATATTATAAAATAATAGTTTGATTTAAATTATATTATCTGACTTTTAAATTATCATCAGTCAGGTGAACTGTAAAACACTCTTTTGGGAACATATAAAATATACAACTAATTTACAGAGCAGTATTAAAGATATTTTAAAATCTATCTCTTGGAAAATATCTCATGTACATAAGCCCACCCCAGTACTACAAATCACGGTATTATCCAATTGGAATAGTAAAAGCAAGTTGCTTTTCCAGATGTTTTCTTTTTTGATTTGAGATTTGTATTTTACCCTCTCTTTGGGGGTGTCTAGCTACAGCTTTTAGGTAAAAATAGAGTCCTGGTGACCATGGGTGTTTGGCACACAACAATTACTCAATGAATAACTGAACAGACTAATGGATGAAAATCTTGCTTAAATGATTTTTACACAGTCTCTCTGCTTTTAGGCTTACATGGCCTCCAAGCCATTATATGAACACTGCTAAATCAATCACTCTCATACAATTTCATATAAAGTTACCTCAGAAAAACTTTCTTTGTTCTATGAACCCATAATTTATGGATTCTAGTATGACTTTCCGTGTTCTCCATAAAATGAACTCAGGTTTTCATATGTACCTTTCACCTTTCCCCTACAATAACCATAGATCCACACATACATATCTACTCAAGACCTCTCAAACTTTTTCAGATTGTTTTTTTCTCTGTCTTCATGCTTTTACACATAAGCTTGCAAACCCTAATCATCCTTTAAAGAACCACTGATAATCTTCTGTAAAAGTTCTCTGGACACCCACAGCCAAGGCTGTATTCAGGAGCATTGATGTATTAAAAACTTAAATGTTAAGACCTAAAACCATAAAAACCCTAAAAGAGAACCTAGGCAGTTCCATTCAGGACACAGGCATGGGCTAAGTCTTCATGACTAAAATATCAAAAGCAATGGCAACAAAAGCCAAAACAGACAAACAAGATCTAATTAAATTAAAGAGCTTCTGCACAGCAAAAGACACTATCATCCAAGTGAATAGGCAACACACAGAATGGGAAAAAATTTTTGCAATCTATCTATCTGACAAAGGGCTAATATCCAGAATCTACAGAGAACTTAAACAAATTTACAAGAAAAAAACAAACAATCCCATCAAAAAGTGGGTGAAGGATATGAACAGACACTTCTCAAAAGAAGACATTTATGCAGCCAACAAACATATGAAAAAAAGCTCATCATTACTGGTCATTAGAGAAATGCAAATTAAAACCACATTGAGATACCATCTCACGCCAGTTAGAATTGCAATCATTAAAAAGTCAGGAAACAACAGATGCTAGAGAGGATGTGGAGAAATAGAAACACTTCTATACTGTTGGTGGGAGTGTAAATTAGTTCAACCATTGTGGAAGACAGTGTGGCGATTCCTCAAGGATCCAGAACTAGAAATACCATTTAACCCAGCAATCCCATTACTGGATATATACCCAAAGGATTATAAATCATTCTATTATAAAGACACGTGCACACATACGTATATTGCAGACTGTTCACAATAGCAAAGATTTGGAACCAACCCAAATTCCCATCAATGAGAGACTGGATAAAGGAAATGTGGCACATATACACCATGGAATACTATGCAGCCAAAAAAAAGATGAGTTCATGTCCTTTGCAGGGACATGGATGAATCTGGAAACAATCATTCTCAGCAAACTTACACAAGAACAGAAAACCAAACACTGCATGTTCTCACTCATTAGTGGAAGTTGTGCAATAAGAACACATGGACACAGGACAGGGAGCATTACACATCGGGGCCTATTGAGAGTATGGGGAATAGGGGAGGGATAGCATTAGGAGAAAAACCTATTGTAGATGATGGGTTGATGGGTGCAGTAAACCACCATGGCATATGTATACCTAAGTAACAAACCTTCATATTCTGCACGTGCTTCAGAACTTAAAGTACAATAATAAAAAAAAAAAGAAATAAATTGTTTCTGTACCTTGTGCTTTGGAAGTCATCAGGGATGCAGTAGAAGGACCCACATCTACACAAACCACCCAACCACCAAGCCCCCATCATAAGGGGCAGAGCTGGCCTGTTACATATTCAACTATCCCCCTCCAATAACAACATTGATACCCAACTTATCAGGAAGTCTTGCCTGCTCTAACTCCAAAATATTTTCTTTACATCCAAGTTTCCACCTTTGCTGCTACTTCTTATGATTATTTGCCGCCATTTCTTGCATGGACAACTGCAACAAGTCTCCTTACTTCCATTCTGGTGCTCATATATTTTCCATTCCTCACTCCTACACCCACCCCGCTGCTCAGCAAAGCCATTCTCCACACGTCAGCTATATTATTTAAATAAATATAAATCTCTTGGGTTTAAATATAAATTGCCAAACCTCTAGAGACATTAAGACTCCAAAGATTTCCCAACATATTTAGAATAAAAAATGAGACACCATGGATATAAAGGTCTACATGAACTGTACCTTGACTATTCTCTAATCTCATTTTCCATCTTTCTCTTCTTGTTTCCTATGTTGTTATATGAGCTTCTTATTGTTCATAGAATATGGCAACTCAGACCCAGCTTGAGGAATCTGTATTTTCATTTTGTTCGCCCTATAAATTTAAATTTACACCCTCAGATCATTACATCATGTAGCTGGCTCACTGTCTTTGAGATACCAGTTCTGATATTAGTTTCTCAAAGAATCCCTTTTCATGCAACATCTGTAACACGACACCACAGCCATTCTCTTATATTCTTTATTTTGGAGCATTTACTACTACTGAAATAATACTATATTGCTTACTCATGTATTACTTGTTTTTTTTTTTCCTACTTACCTTGACTAGAATGCGAGCTCAAAGAGAACCAGAACACTGCTAACATCTCCGGTATCCAGGATCTTGTTCACTTCTACATCTCCAATATCTAGAACAGTGCCTGTCAGAAAACAATGAGAAATCAAAAAAATACCATTTGAGAAAATAAAGGAAATAAGTGAAAGAATTAAACAAAATTACTCATGTGCAACCACTTTGGACACTCTTAAAGTTATGTTAATACTACAACCATCTATTTGAAACTTAGCTGAATATTGCCTTGTGCTTCCTATTTTATTTTAAATTCCTTCATTTATTTATCTAGTTAAAATGATTAAGTAGTCACTATGTGCCCTATGGGACACAACAGAAGACTCGAGAAATTCATGACCTACATCCTAGAAACGAGACAGAGTAGACTCCACACTAGGCTGAGGTGGGGAGAGCAGTTAGGAAAGGATTTCCTGAGGACAAAACGTTCAAATGGAGACCTTAAGGATAATCAGTAAGTAACAAATCAGAAATCAGAGTAGGAAGGTAAAAGACCATGTTTATTAAATTCGTTATCTTCCTCATTATCCAGCAGTGTTCTTCAAACAAGAAATACAATTTAAATAAAGTAGAAACATCACACAGGCAGTGAACAGTGGCTATTATATTTAGTCTCCTACCTCCTACAGGGCCAGGGTGCTGAGCGGTAATGCAGAGGGAGAGAATAAGAAAATAATATTTATTAATGCCTATTAAGTGCCAATTTATGCCACCAATTTTTACATGAATAACATTATTTTGCTGTCTCAACAGCCCTACTGCAGAGGCTCTTAATCATTGAATGTCCTAAATCATACATATGGCTGAGGTTCTACATAGGTCTATTTTGACTCCCCCAAATCCATGTTCTTTTCTAATATGTTGTCTAAGTCAGTGGTTCTGGTTCTGAATCCTAGCTGCACATTAGACTCGGGAAACTGAAGCCCTCCAGACTAATAATGTCAAAATGTCTGGGCATGGACCCAGGCTTCAGTGGTAGTTAAAGTTCCTCAGGTGATTCTGACATGCAGCCAAGTTTGGGAATCACTGGTCAAAACAAGGACAGAGTGCCAGCCAGTGTAACTGATTTATTTTGGTTATCTCATCCATATTTCTACTTTCAAGCAGGATCCCGCTTAAACCACAATAGGCAAAAAAAGATGATTCTATTTTTTGGCATGGCCTCTTTAATGCATTAGTCCGGAAAAGACAACTGTGAAGGTTAAAACAGCATAACTAAATAATTAAGCTACTTTTGTCTCTCAACATACCAGGTAGAGTGTCTGTTTTAATAATTCCTAGCTCTACCAGCATATGCTATCAGATTTAATTCTCTTTGGTCTGGCACTACATATTTTTAGTAACCTTAGCTTTAGAAAGAACAGAAGGAAGTTAACACCATTTACATAACTACAGGAACATGATTTATTTAAGTTTGCAAAAGAAATCACAGGGGAATTCATAAAACTTAAAAATTCATTTCCTTTTTACCTGCTACAACAAACATCAGTTGGCACTTTACAAAAATGCTGTTGTATGTATTATTATTAGATAAGTCATTCACAGCTTAATATAAAAGGAATGAACACTGCTGGTAGCCATTATTCCCACGAGACAATATCTTCCCATTGCCTTAGGCTACAAAACATATTTATATCTCAAAGATAATATTGTGATCCTTGTCTTACACTTGTTATGAAGTTTAGCACTGCCAGCATTAGACTTTGTAAATAAATTCCTAATCTGAATGTCCTTTTAGATCCTTGACGTAAAGCAATGAGTCATATCTTAGGAAAGTATTTTACACCAATCAATAGGTATCCTGATCTTTGGTTCATCATATTAGTTCATATGACTAATAACTACTTAGTGCAAAGATCACTGAAAATTAAAACCATATGATGTCATTATGTGACCTTCTAACCCAATGATTCCTCTTTCCGCTGTATTATACACATATTCATTAATCACAAACTTGATTCATTATTGGGAATAAGTAGACTACAGATAGACTAGAGTTTACTTTTTCCTTCAATGAAATAGGTTTATTTGGGAGTCACTATTGCATATCACATTGTGGAGTGAGCAGTATAGAGACAGAAATGAGAAAAATTTTGACTGTAATTTTATTATGCTTATGACATGGTTATTTTATGAATAAAATAACATAACGGTTTATTCCCAAATGTGATGACAAAGAGTTGGTTTAATCTCTTCATCAGGGAAGTACTGATATTTACTAGAAATACCTTATTGGCTACTAGCTTAATTTATATATAGCAAAATATAACAAAAGTATATTTGTTTTAAAAAGAATTATCCTAATGTAGACTTTTTCCCAAATTTAAATTAAATTTTACCACTCATAACTTAATCTGAATCTATAAATTTTAAAAAGTATTTATTTTATAAATTTAGCAGTATAAAACAAATATGATATCTTCAAGTGTAATCTCACGTTCTATTTTTGAGAGCATCAAAATTACACTGACTTTGCCCATTTTATATCACACTGTCAGATGTTGGCAAAAGAAAATTCTCCTGGCTTGTCACTTAATATTTTAAGTTATCTGTGATTAAGCAAGATTTGTCCAAAAAGTGACAGGTCAAATTTTCTCATGATATGTTGAAAATGTAGAGCTGCTACATTTGATCTGTACACTGTGACACTGACTTAGACATGAGGTAGGGCAAAATTGATGCCATCTGTCTCACCATACAAAGAGACTCAGCATGTGGCCTAGAGTTTATTTTATGCTGATGACAAACACTCTACATTTACATTTTGTAGTCGATTTCACAATATAGTAGGATTAGCTGTGCACATCTCCCGTTATTCAGCAGTATTTGCTCATTCACTTCTATAACACCATTGTTTTGTTGGTATTTTCAAGCTTTTTTTATTTGATTCTTTTCTTACTACATTTATTGGCATATAGCCAGTAATATTTGTTCTATTTGTGTGTGTGCTCCTTACATGACAGTTTTCTCTAAATTATATTACCTACTTTAATACGGGCTTCCTCTTTCAGTAGTTTACTATTTTTAATTTCTTCTGAATTTAGAATATATTCTCAAATAATATCAAATATATTTGAAATAAGAATTTCTTCTTGATTATACTGTTCTTTTATGTTTGCATTTGTGACATAATAAGAAATGTGTATTTGATCTGCCTCTCACCCATTTCCTCTAAAATTCTTGAAGTGGCCAAAAATAATAAGTGTATTTTTGTGTGTTAATGAGATGTCCAGTGTCTGTGAGCTACTGGATAGCTTCCAGATGATAGCTGGTTGCCAGTGGAACAAATCTTGTGATTAGAGGGTAAGAACTTTCAACCCTAATCCCGGACCTTCTCTAGGAGGGGTTTGAAGGTTGACTTGGTTACCACTGGTCAATGATTTTATCAATCATGCCTACATAAGGAAGCCTCCTTAGAAGCCCTAAAGGATAGGTTTTGGAGAGCTTCCAGATTACTGAACACCTGGAGATGCTGTGACCATAGTAGGCTTGGAGAGGACAGGGGAGCTCCCTGCCCATTTCCACATAACTTGCCCTATGTACATCTTCATCTGGTTATTGATCTATGCCCTTTATATTATCCTTTATAATAAACCAGTAAATGTGTTTACCTGATTTCTGTGAGCCATTCTAGCAAATAATCAAACCCAAGAAGATGGTTTGATTTATAGCCAGTTGGTCAGAAGCACAGGTTGCAACATAGACTTGCAACTGTCATCTGAAGTAGGGAGCATCTTTTGAGACTGAGCTATTAACCTGTAGGATCTGACACTGTCTCTAGGATAGTGTCGGAATTGAGTTAAATTGCTGAACACCTAGTTGGTATCCATTGAGAACTGGAGAACTGCTTGGTGTGGGAAAAGACTCACACATTTGGTGACTAGAAGTGAAGTGGTGGTGTGAGTGTTAAGTGAAACTACAGAGAAAAACTGTTCCTCCTCATGCACATAAAGATGTTTCACCTTCTGCTGTAGAGAATCACAAAGCACCGAAGTATCTGAGCAGAGAAATAATACAACCAGCTATTTATGGCAGCAATGCAGAAGGAAGACTGGATTAGAGTAGGGTTCTAATGAAATGATACAGATGAAAGAACTGAACATAATTCTGTAAGATAAAGAGAAGAAGACAGAAACTACAGATATCCAGAAAACAGAATTTGCAAGATTTAATTATCAAGGGAGATGGGGATAGGATTCTTGGGGAAAATAAGAGGTCTATCATGGCACTCAAGTTTTTAGCTTGAGTGATCAAATGATATTTACAAAACTTGAGATAGGAAATGAGGAAGGAGGATTAGGTTAAAGGGAAAGATGATGAGTTTTTCAACACAATGAACAAAAGATATTATTTGTATGTCCAGATGAACTGCTTCCATGGTTTGGCAACTTAGGAAGGTAATTAAATGAAGGATATGGTGATAGTGTCAAATGTTTCAAGAAAACCAAATAAGATGAGACCTCAAAAGACATACACAGATTTAGCAGTTAATTGGTCATCAGTAATTGTGTTGGAGCCTTTTTGGTGAGGTCAGAAGTCTTACAATTCTAGCTTAAGACCGAATCAAACATGAGAAAATTAGTGTAATTACAGGACACTTATGTTTTGAGATTGTGCTTTTAAAGGGAAGTAATCTAAAGCGCATTTAAAAGCAGGTAGAAGGCTGATGGAGACATTTTTTATTTTTATTTTTAATGGAGAAACTTGAATGTATTTCAGACTAGAAGAAGGAAATCAGGATGGTGGAAACATTAAACATAAAGTAAGAACGATAAAAATTGGTTTGCTAAGACTCAGCAGATTTTGGAGGAATCATATCAAACGTAGAAATTGTAGGTAACATCTTTATCTAAGATTTCAGGAAAGGATGTGAGGATAAACGCAGATAATATCACTTGGAGGAGTATAAGGAGTTTGTACTAGCTAGTCTTAAAATTCTTAAAGACTTGAAAGTGAGGGGAAGATGGCCGAAAGGAAGCTTCTCCCGAGTGCAGCTAACACCAAGTGAGACAGAACCAGAGCGATATCCGTGCCTCTGAGTGAGGTACTGGTTTTGTTTCAAAGGGACTGGTTGAACAGTGGGATTAACCCCAAAAAAAGGCAGCGAAAGCAGCCCAAGGGCATCCAGCCAAGGCAAGGTAGGGCACTGCCCCACCTGAAAAGTGTATCAGGCACGGAGGATAGGGGTGGCCTGACCTCCTCAGTTCTCTCAATGAGATGCAGCAATTGACTCCGAGACTTCGGCAACACACAGACCAGGAAAACGATGCCTTGCTGAGAGCCACTCGGAGTCGCAGACCCAGGCGACAGCCCAGGCCGGCAGCCCTGGCCAGACCAGTGCCTTGTTAGCGCAGACCAGGGCAGAGATTTGGACTAATACCAAGAAAGCTTGTGAAAAGGAACTGCCCGTCCCACAGAAGGGAGAGTTGAAAGTGGGGAGGGGGATACGACCAGACAGGCCCCTCCCCCACAAGATCCAGCAGCTGGAGTCCCTCTCCTGGGAGAGTTTTGCAGTTAACACTTCCTCCACTCAGGAACAGCGGGCTCCCCAGAGGGAAAGAGCCCGCCATTGGGAAGGCGGGGCCAACCCCACTAGTACAGAACAGGCGAAGAATAAACAGCAGCCTGGCTGAGACTGAGGCAGCCCAGCAGCGCCTCCACAGGCAGACAATGGACAGACTGTCTCAAGTGGCACACTGACACCTGCGTTTAAAAAAAAAAAAGCCTCATACAGGAGAAATAACTCCAACTTTAACAGAAAGGACATCCACTCAGGGAAGATGGGAAGAAACCAGTGCACAAAGGATGAAAACATCAAAGTCCAGAACGCCTCTCCTCCCCGAAGAGATCACAAGGACTCACCAACATGGCAACAAAACAGGTCAGAAAACAACTTTGACGAGCTGACAGAAGCAGGCTTCAGAAGGTGGGTAATAACAAACTTCTCTGAGCTAAAAGAACATGTTTTAACCCAATGCAAAGACACTAAGAACCTTGAAAAAAGATTAGATGAAATGCTAACTAGAATAACCAGCCTAGAGAAGAACATAAACGACTTGATGGAGCTGATAAACACAGCACGAGAACTTCATGAAGCATATATAAGTTTCAGTAGCTGAATCAATCAAGCCGAAGGATATCAGAGATCAAAGATCAACTCAACGTAGAGAAGGTAAGAAATGAAATGAATACAGCCTCCAAGAAATATCGGATTATGTGAAAAGACCTAACCTACGCTTGATCAGTGTACCTGAAGAGGACGGAGAAAATGAATCCAAGCTGGAAAATACTCTTCAAAATATTTTCCAGGAGAAATTCCCCAACCTAGCAAAGCAGGCCAACATTCAAATACAGGAAATACAAAGAACACCACAGAGATACTCGTCAAGAAGAACAACCCCAAGGCACATAATCATCAGATTCACCAGGGTTGAAATGAAAGGAAAAATGCTAAGGGCAGCCAGAGAGAAAGTCTGGGTCACCCACAAAGGAAAGCCCATCAGAATCACAGCAGATCTCTCAACAGAAAACCTACAAGCCAGAAGACAGTGGCTTGTAGAAAAGGTACAGTAAAAAATGATATAAAAGATTAAAAATAGTATGCTTTTATACCTATATATATGTTTTTATATATATATATATGTTTATATATATATATATTGCACTTTAGGTTCTGGGGTACATGTGCAGAACATGCAGGATTGTGGCACAGGTACCTACATGGCAATGTGGTTTGCTGTCTCCATCCCCCCATCACCTATATCTGGCATTTCTCCCCATGTTATCCCTCCTCAACCTCCCTTCCAACTGCTGTCCCTCCCCTATTCCCCTCAATAGACCCCAGTGTGTGATGCTCCCTTCTCTGTGTCCATGTGTTCTCATTGTTCGACACCTGCCTATGAGTGAGAACATGGGGTGTTTGATTTTCTGTTCTTGTGTCAATTTGCTGAGAATGATGGTTTCCAGATTCACCCATGTCCCTACAAAGGACACGAACTCATCATTTTTTATGGCTGCATAGTATTTCACGGTGTATATGTGCCACATTTTCCTGTCCAGTCTATCATCGATGGGCATTTGGGTTGGTTCCAGTTCTTTGCTATTGTAAACAGTGCCACAGTGGACATATATGTGCATGTGTCTATATAATAGAATGATTTATAATCCTCTGGGTATATACCCAGTAATGGGATTGCTGGGTCAAGTGGAATTTCTATTTCTAGGTCCCTGAGGAATTGCCACACTGTCTTCCACAGTAACTGAACTAATTTACACTCCCACTGACAGTACTTTTTAACTTTATAAACTTTTAAAATTTTTCTCAACTTTTTGACTCTTTTGTAATAACAGTTTAAAACCCAAACACATGTACAGCAATATAAAAATATTTTTTCTTTAAATTTTTATTCTATATGTTTGTATTTGTTTATTTACATTTTCAATGACTGGCAGTGGAGTAGTTTTGTTTACACCAGCATCGCCACAGACAGATGAGTAATGTTTTGTACTATGATGTGTAACAGCTACAATGTCATAACATTATGATTTTCTAACCCCATTATAATCTTTTGGAAGCATCTTCCTGTATGCAGTCCATTGTTGACTAAAATGTAGTTATGCAGTGCATGACTGTGTGTGTGGGTACCTGTTATATAATAAGCATTGTATGTATTATATAATTATATACTACATAACATTACCATTAATAACCATTAATATCACTATTAATATATTATCAATATATATTGCATAATATATAGCATATTATAAACTATATAACAATATAGTATATATATTATTATATGCCATAATAAAATTATATGTATATAAATCTGGGGAGAATCAAATGACAGAAATCAAAACAGAACCATCATAAACTCTCCACATATTTAGCATGTAAGAGAGATTTGGAAAGTGAGGGAATTCTTTGGAAATTTTCTCCTTCTAAAATGAAAGCAAACTACTATCACCTTGCCTCCTCCTACCCGTCTCTATGTTTGAGTCAGCCATGGCCACGCTATCCAGCAGGCATAAAAGGCACAATATCTAGAACCCACAGTATTTTTAGAGGCTTATAAAAATGTTTTGACATCTTTAAAAATCAGGAGAAAAAACTGAACTTTTAGATAAAAGAAAATTTTAAAATTCATATTATCAATTAATTTGTCTTTATACCAGTACAACTGTAAAATATCATTCTAATACTTTATTATGGGAGGAGGGGCCCATGAAGCCAAAGTGGTTATAGTTTATGAAAGTCATAAGGTAGCCCTTAAGTCATGGGAGAACAGTGTTTTTGTTTGGGTTCTTCTGAAAAAAGTTATATGGTAATCTTGTGAGGTCATATAAAATACACCTCTCAGAAGTCACCTGAAGGACAGCTGACTGTTGGAAGATGATAATTTCTACTTGAGCAGACTCCTTTGGTTGGCTGTGTCATTTCTTCTTGGCTCACCTATGATTTTTGCTGTAGTGATGACAGACAGTTTTGTGCCATATCATACAGACACTAACAAACGTTTCATCTCAGGAACATGCCGTATTTCACACA
Organism: Aotus nancymaae; assembly: GCF_030222135.1. Taxonomy (NCBI): domain Eukaryota; kingdom Metazoa; phylum Chordata; class Mammalia; order Primates; family Aotidae; genus Aotus; species Aotus nancymaae. The sequence continues at coordinate 16,388,773 of NW_026988476.1, read as the reverse complement.
CCTTTTCTCTTTCCAACTAAGCATTTTCAAGCCAGGGTATCTGCTTAGCACAAGTATATTCATTGTTTAAAGGTACAGAAAGTTAATTATAGTTGTTGAATAAATGTGCATTTTGCTGTCATTTGTTAGAGTACTCTATAAATGTCAATTAGATAAAGTTAGTAATAGTACCATTCAAATGTATATATATACTGACATGCAGTTTACTTGATTTGTTAATTAATAGAAGAGAAATGTTAAAATCTTCACCTAGCCAAAAATTCTTTGCCAAGGCTAATGTCAAGAAGAGTATTTCCTAGGCTGTTCCCCTGGATTTTCATAGCTTGAGACCTCACATTTAAATCTTTAATCTGTTTTGAGTTAGTCTTTGTATATAGTGAAAGGTAAGGGTCGTCCAGCTTCAGTCTTCTGCTTATGGCTACCCAGTTATCCCAGCACCATTTATGGAATAGGAAGTCCTTTCCCCATTTCTCTTTTTTGTCAGCCATGTTGAATAGCAGATGCTTGTAGATGTGCAGCTTTATTTCTGAGTTTTTTATCCTGTTCTATTGGTTGATGTATCTGTTTTGTACCAGTATCAAGCTGTTCTGGTAACTGTGGCTTTATAGTACAGTTAATATTTGGGTAGTGCGATGCCTCTGGCTTTGCTCTTTTGTTTAGGATTGTTTGGGCTGTAACTGCCCTTTTGTGGTTCCATATGAATTTCAGAAAAGTCTTTTTTCTCATACTGTGAAGAATGATGTCAATAGTTTGATGGGAATAGCACTGAATTTGTAAATTGCTTTGAACAGTATGGTCATTTTTATGATATTGATTCTTTCATTCCATGAGCATAGAATGGTTTTCCATTTATTTTTGTCATATCTGATTTCTGTTTTGTAGTTTTGTAGTTCTCCTTTTAGAGGCCTTTCACCTCCTTAGTTACAGCTGTATTCCTAAGCATTTAGTTTTCTTTAGGGTTATTGTAAGTGAGATTGTCTTCTTGGTTTTATGATTAACCTGGATGCTGTTGCTGTATAGAAATACTACTGATTTTTGTTCATTGACTTTTGTATCCTGAAACTTTACTAAAGTTGTTTATCAATTCTAGGAGCCCTTTGATGGTCTTTAGGATTTTCTAAGCATAGAATCATAGAAGTGAAGAGATATAGTTTGACTTCTTTTCTTATTTGGCTGCCTTTTCTTTCTTTCTCTTGCCTTACTGCTCTGGCTAGGATTTCCATTACTATGTTGAATTGGAGTGGTTACAGTGAGCATCCTTGTTCCTGCTCTTAAAGGGAATGAATCGTTCAAGCTTTTGCTTATTCAGTATGATGCTGGAAGTGGGTTTGTCATTGATGGGTGTTATTATGTTAAGGTCTATTCCTTCAGTGTCTAATTTGTGGGAATTTTCATCACAAAGATCATGTTGGATCTTATTGAAAGCTTTCTCTGCATCTACTGAGGTGATCACAGGGTTTTTGCTTGATTCTGTTTATGTGGTGAATCATATTTACGGATTTTTTGTATGTTGAACCAACCTTGCATCCCAGGATTAAAGCCAACTTGATCATGGTGTATATATTTATTTATGTACTGCTGGATTTGATTTGCTAGCATTTTGCTGAATATTTTTACATCTATGTTCATGAGGGATATTTTTCTGAAGTTTTCCTTTTTCATTGTGTCTCTGCCAGATTTGGTATCGGGCTAATGATGGCCTCATAGAATGAGTTATAGAAGAGCCCTTCCTCCCCTGTTTTTTGGAATATTTTTAGTAGAATTGGTAACAATTCTTTGTACGTCTGGTAGAATTCAGCTGTGACTCCATCTGCTTTAGGGATTTTTTTGGTTGGCAGTTTCTTTATTACAGATTCAATTTCAGCAATTGATATTGATGTATTCAGTGTTTCAATCTCTTCCTGATTCAATCTTTGGATATTGCATGTTTATAGGAATTCATTCATTTCATCTACATTTGCTAATTTCTGTGCACAGAGTTGTTCATCATAGTCTCTGAGAATCTTTTGTATTTCTGTGGGCTCAGTTATAATATTACCTTTGTTATTTCTGATATTGCTTATTTGGACATTCTCTTTCTTTTACTTGTTAATCTAGCTAGGAGTCTATCAATCTTATTTATTTTTTTCAAATAACAAACTTTTGGTTTCATTGATCTTTTTATGGATTTTTGCATCTCAATTTATTCTAAGTCCCCAAAAGCAATTGCAACAAAACCAAAAATAGACAAGTGAGACATACTTAAACTAAAGAGCTTCTGCACAGCAAAAGAAACTATCAACAGCGTAAACAGACAACTTACAGAATGGGAGATGATATTCACAAACTGTCCATCTGACAAACACCTAATATCTAGAATCTATAAAGAACTTAAATCTACAGGCAAAACCAAAATAACCTCATTTAAAAATGCACAAAGGACAGGAACAGACCCTTCCTAGAAGAAAGCATACAAGTGGTCAACAAACATATTAAAAATGCTGAGCATCACCAATCATCACAGAAATGCAAATTAAAACCATGATGATACCATCTCACACCAGTCAGAATGGCTATTATTAAACACTCAAAACAACAACAAATGGTGGTGAGACTGTAAAGAAAGGAAATGCTTACAAATTCTTGGTGGAAATGTAAATTAGTCCAGCCACTATGAAAAGTTGCCTGGAGATTTCTGAAGGAACTTAAAACAGAGCTACCATTTGACCCAAAAATCCCCTTACTATGTGTATACCCAAAGGAAAATAAAACATTTTGGCATCTCAATGTGGTTTTGATTTGCATTTTTCTAATAACCAGTGATGATGAGCTTATATATATTTGTTGGCTACATAAAAGTCTCCCTTTGGAAAGTGCCTGTTCATATCCTTTGCCCACTTTTTTAAAAAACTTTTTAAAGCTATCCATAGATTCTGGATATTAGCCATTTGTCTGATGCAAAATTTTTGCAAAAATTTTTTCCTATTCTGTTGGCTGCTGGTTCACTCTGTTGTTAGTTTCTTTTGCTGTGTAGAAACTCTTAAGTTTAATTAGATCCCACTTTTCTATTTTGGTTTTTGTTGTCATTGCTTTTGGTGTTTTAGTCATGAAGTCCTTGTCTATGCCTATGCCCTCAATGGTATTGCCTAGGTTTTCTTAGAGTTTTTATGGTGTTAGGCTTCATGCCAGTTAGAATGACGATCATTAAAAAATCAGGAGGTAACAGATACTGGAGAGGATGTGGAGAAACAGGAATGCTTTTACACTGTTGGTTGAACTCTAAATTAGTTCAACCACTGTGGAAGACAGTGTGGCAATTCCTCAAGGATCTAGAAACAGAAATACCATTTGACCCAGCAATCCCACTACTAGGTATATACTCAAAGGATTATAAATCATTCTACTATAATGATGCATGCACACGTATGTTTACCGTGGCACTGTATACAACAGCAGACTGGGAACCTACCCAAATGCCCACCAAAGATAGACTGGATAAAGAAAATGTGGCACATATACACCATGGAATACTATGCAGCCGTAAAAAAGATGAATTCACGTCCTTTGCAGGGACATGGATGAAACTGGAAACAATCATTCTCAGCAAACTGATACAAGAACAGAAAACCAAACACCACATGTTCTCACTCATAAGTAGGTGTTGAACAATGAGAACACATGGACACAGGAAGGGGAACATCACACACTGTGGCCTGGGGGGTGCGGGACTAGGGGAGGAATAGCAGGGAGTTGGGGGGATTGGGGAGGGATAACATTAGGAGAAATACCTAACGTAGATGAAGGGGCAACAGATGCAGCCAACCACTACCACAGCACATGTATACCTATGTAACAAACCTGCACGATCTGTACATGGATCCCAGAACTTAAACTATAATAACTAAGTAAATTTAAAAAAAAAATCTGCCAAAAATATATATGCACTTGTCTATTCAATGCTGCACTGTTCACAATAGCAAAGACATGGAATCAACCCAGGTGCCCAACAGCTGTAGATTGGGTAAAGAAAATGTGGTGTATATATACCATGAAATAGCACACAGCCCTAAAAAAGAATAAATTCACATCCTTTGCAGCGACATGGATGGAGCTGGAAGCCATAATCTTGAACAAATTAATGCAGTAACAGAGAAACAAATACTACATGTTCTCACTTGTAAGTGGGAGCTAAGTGTTGAGCATACAGGAACATAATATGGAAACAATAAACACTGGCTTACTGGGCAGGGGAAAGGTGGGTTAGAAAACTTCCTATTCAGTACTATGCTGGCTACCAAGGTGATGGCATTCATACACTGTACAACACCAGCATCGGCCAATAATTTCTTGTAACAAATCTGCTCATGTACCCCCTTAAGTAAAATAAAAGTTGAAATTTAAAAAATAAAATGAAACATTCAACTATAATTTTGGATATTTCATTTTCAAGTTCTATCAGATTTTGTGCATGTATTTTACATTCTGAAGCCTTCTTTTACTGATATATATGTAATCACCCCTATTTTTTGTATAGTGTGTATTATGTATCATTTACATCCTTTTACATTTAACTTTTCTATATTTTTATATTTAAAATGAGTTCCTGATAGATATCATACAGTTGAGTATTTTTATCCAACATTAGATTATCTTTAACTGGAGTTTCTACATCTTTCGTATTTAATGCAGTTATTAATATAGACGGTTTTAAATCTATCTTTTTTAATATTTCCACTCTAGCTGTTCGTTTTATATTTTCGTTTTCTGTCTTCTTCCAGATTAATCAATTATTTTTAAAGTTTAATTATTTCTACTGATTATTATATTTTGTTGTGTTTACATTTCTTGTTTTTCTAAGGCAATGGTTCTCAAATAGTGATTTTGCTCTCAGAGGATATTTGACAATGTCTAAAGACATTTTTAGCTCTCACTACTTTGGGGGTTGGGGGCGCAGGATGCTACTGGCATCTAGTGGGTGGAGCCCAGGGATATTACTAAACATATTCCAACATATAAGCCCTCCACAGCAAAGAATGATCTAACCCAAAGTATTAATAATGCCAAAGTTGAAAACACTAATTTATACAAAATACAGAATTAGGTTATCACAGTCCACCTTCATATAATATTATACGACCTTACATGCACTTAAAGAACATCATGCTTCCATTTCATATTTCCACTGGTTATATTATTATCATATAATTCTATGATTGTTATAAACACCATAATACATTTTTATTGTTTTTATTTTAAACCATCCATTAACTTTTTTTATGTGGATTATAAATCGTTCTACTATAAGGACACATGTACATGAATGTTCATTGCAGCACAGTTTACAATAGCAAAGACCTGGAACCAACCTAAATGCCCATCAATGATAGACTGGACAGGGAAAATATGGCATATATACACCATGGAATATTATGCGGCCATCAAAAACAATGAGTTCGCATCCTTTGTAGGGACATGGATGAACCTGGAAACCATCATTCTCAGCAAACTGACACAAGAACACAAAATCAAACACCGCATGTTCTCACTCATAGGCGGGTGTTGAACAATGAGAACACATGGACACAGGGAGGGGAGCACTATACACTGGGGTCTGTTGGGGGGAAATAGGGGAGGGGACAGCGGGGGGTGGGGAGTTGGGGAGAGATATCATGGGGAGAAATGCCAGATATAGGTGAAGGGGAGGAAGGCAGCAAATCACACCACCACGTGTGTATCTATGCAACAAGCTTGCATGTTCTTCACATGTACCCCCAAACCTAAAATACAATAAAAAAATAAAAATTTTTTTAAAAAAGCAGTCTAGGTTTGTATTTATTGGAAAATATAAGGGATTATAAAATGCATAAAATGTTTTTATAATCAAAATACACCTGAAATGAATAAAACAAAAACCATGGAAAATTAAAAAAAAGAAAAAAAAAGAACACAACATAAATTTACTCTCTTAGCAAAGTTTTAAGTCTGCAACACAGTACTGTTAACTACAGGCACTACACTGTATAGCAAATTTCTGGGATTTATTCATCTTGCATAACTAAAATGTTGTTTCCTTTGACTAATACCTCCCTGTTTCCCCATCCCCCAACCCCTGGAAATCACCGCTCTACTCCACTTTTTATGAGTTTGACTATTTTAGATTCCTCATACAAGTGATATCATGTGATGTTTATCTTTCTGTTACTGGCTTATTTCACTTAGCATAATGCCTACCAGATTCATCCATGTTGTTGCAAATAGGAGAGTTTTCTTCTTTTTAAAGACTGAACAATATTCCATTGTATGTATATATCGTATTTTATCTAACCATTTATTGGTCAATGAACATTTAGGTTGCTTCCATATCTTGAATATTGTGAATAATGCTGCAATGGAGGTGGAGGTACAGATATATTTTTGCAACCCTGATTTCAACTTAAGCCCAGAATTGCAATTGCTGCAACATACAACAGTGTCAATTAACTTTTTCAAAGTTATTTTATCTTTGCCTCTAGAGTACACATTATAAGTCATGCACAGTAGCTAAAGTACATGTTATTTAAAATACATAGTCACAAAGATAAATTTTAATAGCCCCAAAGATATATTTTAAAAATGGAAGCCTAGCCAGCCCACTGATTTCTGCTGTTTTCAATGTGGTTACTATTCAGCAAACCATCATATTGGCGGTCTGCAACAATTATTAGTATAGCCAAATAAATGGATCAGATACCCTGTAATCTATGTATTTCATCTTTTAAATATAACCTGACTTTTCCTACAATTTTCTCTACAAGTAAGAATTTTCTAGCTTATGCATCTTTTAAGCTGTGACATTTTCTTTGGAACATATAATGTCCCACTAAGTTAAATATTGACATGGTTTAGTATTTTTAGCTTATGTGTCTGGTTTTAAAATGCTGCAAGTTAAAAATTAAATTATACTTTTATTATTGAGGATGTGCATTTTTATGGCTTCAGGGTTTTTATGTAAATTATCCTGCTAATTTTAGTTTACTACTAAACACATTTCTTTTACTGAATTTATATTTCCAAGTATGAGGAAGGTCAATATTTAGAAGAGAAAAAATGGCAACTCTATTAGAGTAAGTAAAAATATAAAGTCTTTGAGTTAAGCATTTTTGAAGCGTGTTTTCTTTTCTAAGGAACAAATGTTCAAAATAGTAAGAGAACACTGTTAGGACTTAATAGCCTAATCCATCCGCGATGGGGGAAAGACCATTTAATTTCCCTTTAACACAGGAACTACATCTTATTGAAACCTTTTGTATGTCATGCTCTCTTTGCATTATAATTCCAGCAAGGTGATCTCGCTAAGAATCTGTCGCAAACAGTTTTGGTCCTTAATGTCACAACCTCCCTCCTGTATGACTGAGATAGTAAGCACTTAAAAAATCAAGGCTGGGAATGATTATCCTTTGTGTATTCTTTCATTCTTTTATTTAAAAAATAGTTTCTCTATTTCAATTTCCTTCCTTTGCCTTTATATGGTTTTTGTCTTTCTTATAGTCACTGACCTAAAAAGCAGAAAGTAAAAATATTCAAACCATCTTGAATAAGTACAAGTTCAGAACAAAAATAATTTTTACACTTTATGAACCAAATAGTTTGAATTTTAGAATTTTAATTTAATGCTCCTCCAACTTCATTCACTAAAAATCTTAAATTACTCATATTCAAGTGGACTTGTATTCTTTGCTGTCCATTCATAGTTATTTGAACAAAATCACATTTTCATTTATTCTTACTTCTCAAACATTTTCTGTTGGGAAAATCTTAGAATTTCTTCTAAGTATTTGATATTGTGTTATATCCATACTATCCACTTTTAATGTAATTTTGATGAATAAGTCATTTACATCAATACTTAGAAATATTGGTAATGAAGATGCTTATAGAAGCAACAGGGTTTATTTTCACACTTGCCAAATTAATTAGATCCATTATCAAAGATAAAACAACCAAGTATTAAAAACTACATAGATTCTTCCACAGCTCTGTGCAAAACAAAATTAATTAACTATAGAGGAATTCAATCAGATCTTCCCCTAAAAGTCCTACCTGCCATTAATGTATAGTCTATGCCTAGATAGTTCTGGTTCAGAACTATCATATCTGGGCATGGATTATACATTAACTAAACTTTGGCTGTTTCCAAAGTTATACTGAAGATCAAACATGGTTTCACAGGAGTTAAAATTATTTTGGTTATAAGTTACAGACAACAAAATTAAACTATCTTAAGAAGTAAAAGAAATTAATTGGTTAAGATAACTGAAGTGTATATCCATTTGTTAAATGCAGAAGAGCTTGCCCAGAGGGTCATCAGGTTAGGAAAGATGGGCTGCTGGAAAGTTAAACTTTCACTAATGACTGAACATTTCTGACTCCAGACTTCCCAGTTTTTCTAAGCAAGGCACAGAATACTTTATCACTGGCATTGTATTTGCAGATCTTTTTTTTTTCTTAGAAGGTGAAAATATATTTTGTTTTATAGCCTTTAAATGAGAAGATTCCAGTAATTCCCCTTTTATTGCTGACAACATATAATTTTTAAAAGTTAAAAACATAATTATATTTTATGTGAATAGATATAAAGCAGCTCTGTGTTCGATTTACTTAACTAATTAATGAAGAAAAATCAGGGAGGTAAACCTAACTCAAAAAAATTAAGAGTCCAAGTATTCATAGCATACAAAAGATACAATGTAGAGGATGATCAAAAGTAGCTAAAATGTCTAGATTTTGGGGTGGCTCACATATACAGAGATAGTGAGTACAGATCTGTTCCAAGAGTTTACCAGAATATATACAAAGGAATCTTACAAGACTGAAGATAAAGGATTTGGCAGAAACATTTATTTATCCATCTGAATATATTTTGTCTAAATGCTCCAGTTTGCCATCATAAAGTGCTATGTTGGAAAATGGCAGAGAGAGAAAACCAGGGGAATCTATTTTATAAAATCTTTATAAAATCACTTTTATTTGAGGTATGCTTTAATACTTACAACATGGAAAATGCAATTTAAACAATAGAAAACTAAATAAAAATTTTAAGAATATTACATTTATTTTCATGCATATTCTGAAATTTAAGAGCTCTGATGGCTAATTTTATGTGTCAACTTGACTGGGCTATAGGATATCTGGGTGTGTCTGTGAGGCTGTTTCTGAAAGAGATTAACATTTGAGTTGGTAGACTGAGTGAACAAGATCTGCCCTCACCAATACACGTGTGCCTCATCCAATCCATTGAAAGCCTAAATAGAAAAATTAAAGGAGGGAGGGCAAATTTCCTCTTCTGGAGCTGGGACCTCCATTTTTACCTTCCCTCAGGCTTCAGTACTCTTCATTCTCAGGTATTGAGACTGAACTGGGACTTATAACACTGTTCTGGTTATCAGGCCTTCTGGTTTGGAGTAGAACTGTACTGCTAGCTTTCCCAAAACTCCAGCTCACAGATGGTAGCTCATGGGACTTATCAGCCTCCCTAATTACATATGCCAATCCATCAAAATAAATCTTTTTCTATATAACCATATATTAAAATGCCCTGCTGGTTCTGTTTCTCTTGAGAACTAGGACTAATACAAGGGCCACAATTATGAAAGGATTTATTCTTATATTAAGCAAATTATTTGTCTTTTTAAATTTAGATTTAATTTAAATATTGTAAAATATGCAGATCTTAAGTATACAGTGGCATGAGTTTTGACAAATGTCTACACTCATGCAACCAATATTCTACTTGAGACATAGGATATTTCTATCGACCTAAAAATTTCTCTCATTCCTCTTTCCAGTAAACTCTGACCTAGAAGAAAATCACTAATCTGATTTATAACACCATAGAGTAATTTTACCTATTTTAAAATTTTATCTAAATGGAATCACTTTTTCATTTAACAGGTTTTTTTAAAATTCATCCATTTTGTCATATGTCGCTAATTCATTTTTTATTTCTACATATTCCATTGAATGCATATCCCAAAATGTATCTACTTTCCTACTGGTAGATATTTGGGCAATTTCCAGTATTGAACTATCATTAGTGAAGTTGGTATAGTCATATATAATTTTTCTGTGTCCTATATTTTCATTATTTTTGATTAAATACCAAGATACAGAATAATTGGATCACAGTATAATTTTTGTAAGAAATTGCCAAATCATTTTGCAAAATGGTTTTACTCTTTCATGCTTCCACTTGCAATATATGAGAGTTACATTTGCTCCACGTTTATCAAAATGCTGTATTCAGTATTTTTATTTCAGCCAACAAATGAGCGTTTAGCAATATTTCATTGTACTTTTAATTTATATTTCCCTATTGTGAACTTATTTATGTGATTATTGAATATTTTTAAGAATTTTACCTAACTATACAATGTTTTATAAGCCTCATGGTAACCACAACACAAAAACGTATAGTAGGTAACACAAGACATAAAAAGCAAGAAATCGAAGTGTATTACTAGGGAAAATAATCACAAAGAAAAACATCAACAAAAAAAGAAAGAAACATAAGAACTACAAAAAAAAAACCCTCAAAATTAACAAAATGACAGTAATAAATCAATACAGTAAGTCAAAAATTACCTTGAAAGCAAATGTACTAAGTTCTCCAATCAATACACATACAGTAGCTAAATATATATATATATATATAAACTAATATATGCTGCTTATAAGATTCACATCACCTATAGGAGACACTTAAGATGAAAGTGAAGGGATAGAAGAAGATATTTCTTGCAAATTGAAACCAAAAGAGAACAGCAGTAGCTATACTTACATAAGATAAAATAGGCTTTAAGTCAGAAACTGTAAAATGAGACAAAGAAAGACATTAAGTCATGAGAATTGTCTATTTAGCAAGAGGATGTAACAATTATAAACATATATGCACTCAATATGGAAATATCTAAATATATAAAGTAATTACTTTTATACCTCAAGGCAGAAATAGACTAATTCAATCATCCTAGGGAACTTGATCTATTGATTTTAGTAATTACATATTTTGCTGAAGTATTAAGGCCATAAGATATCCTTATGATGAAATTAGAAGCAGGGAATTTTTAAAGTGTGAATACATCTGCATATTCAAAGTCCAATGAAGTGAAAAAAAATAGTTTAGTTGTTGTAGTCTAAAAGTAAAAGAATGAGGACAGGTTTGGAAGAAAGTACTTAAAGTATTTGAGAAAGAAATGCAGGTGGATGTAAGAAAGGAAGATCGCAAGTAAGAGGTACCACAACTTGAGTTTCAGTGTGAGGAGGGGATGGTAATAATACACAGAGCAGCGACAAGATAGCCAGAAGATAATACTCTAAGTGAGGAAAATTTTATTGCACAGTGAGAAGAAAAGAAGGAAAAGATCTGGTGAAGAATTTTCTCCAGAAGGTAAGTGAGAACCTCAAGGCCAGCAAAGATAACTCACTCTCGCTCCCTGCTTCGTTTTCTACTGCCTGTACTGAAAGGAATGGATAAAGTTCTATCTCACAATAATTGGAAGTAGCAAGTCATTAAAAGTCTAAAGCAGTCAGATTTACCAGCAATTTAATACTGTAGTATCATGCAAGTAGAGACAAAAAGAGGTGGTTTTACACTGCAATGAAACATGGGTGATAAAAGTTAAAACTCAGAGATAGATTAAAAAAAACAGTTCCACTTGTATTCTTTTAGCACATGTAAGTGTAAAGAATTTACCCGTCACTGTACTAAGCATGGTGGGCTTACACAAAAGAAATCTAAGAGCTAGAAAATTTATACAAAAACGAACAATCTCACTGGGGAGAAAATACCTAATATATGAAAGAATAAAATAGTAACGTGAGACCAGCTACAGTTAAGGGGCAAAACCACGTTCAGGTACAATAACTATTTCCAGAGATGGAAATTACTGGCTGACTTGGACAAGCTATCATAAGCTTTTGAAAAGACAGGTGACTGGTTATGCTTGTGGTTGGTCTGACTTTGGATGGCAGGAAATAAGCCAAAAGGAGAAAGACTTCATGGCAAAGTATTCTCTTGGGTATCTGTTCCTCATCAATAAAAGTGCTATTTTGCACATCACTTTTCTGAGGTAACTGTTGAGTTAAACATAAATATGAGGTGGTAATGTTTTGCTCACAGGAATAGTCTCAAGCAATTTCTCCTTAACCAAGACTAACCCTTTTTCTGTATTTCAATACTGAATGCTCTTTCATAGTCTAAAAATCTGTCTTGAAACCCTGACTCTTTTCTTGGTGGCTGTACAGCTTTATTGCTTTCCATTGTGAGGCGGATAATTAAATCATGTGCTGTAAAGCACTATACCATTCGATAAAATAGAATGTCTTTATAGAAAGTGTTTTATTTCTCAAAGTCACTTGACCTTTTTGCTCTTGGTCAATTGGGGTGCATTCTGGAAAGAATAAAAGTAAATGGTTTGCCTTTCACTAAATTTAGGTTAAAGACTGTGTTTTTTTAAATCTACTTTTTAAACATATACTGTTTATCTCTTTCTTAAGCTACAATTTTTTTGAGTAACAACTTTGTGCTTGGCACCGTGAAATGTAATTTTCATCAATTTCTCATTTAGTTCTGACAATATCATTGCAAGTTTAAATGCAGGGAAGTTAGAAAATATCCCTAGCAGTATACAACTGCAATTTAAAATTCAAGAATTTAAGTAATATCACCCTGTGCCACGTCTGACTAGGCAGTAAATGACAACTGAATGCAATGCATTATCCTACATTGCCATCACAGATCAGAGAAATAATATTTCTATCAAATACATGTATTAGGATGATTGGCAAAAGTTAACTTTATATGTCATAGTTCTTAAGTTTGTACTGTGGTTTAGAAGAAAACATCTTTATTCTTGGAAAAGGTATTCAAAACTATTTACATGTAAGGAGGCTTGATGCCTGCAACTTACATGCATGTTGTTCAGAAAAACATATTATTAACATATGTGTATACACTTTCAAAATATTAGCAACTGGTAAATTAGTGCATTTTCATGAAAAGTAAGTAGAATTTATTTGTATTATTTCAGCAAATCTGTAAATTTGAAATTATTTCAAGATAAAAACTTCAAAAATCTTTCAAAAATAGTAAAATATATCAGTGGAAAATACTGCCACTATTTCTTTTTTATACAGTTTTTTTGAGGTATAACTGATATACAAAGAACTGTACATATTTAATATGTACAATTTGATGAATTTGGATATATGCAAACATCCCTGACACCATCACCACAATCAGGGTAACAGATGTATCCCAAAACCTCCAAAAGCTTCCTTGTGCTCTTTGATGTCATTTTTGCTTTTGTTTTTATTTTTTATTAAGAACACTTTACATACATGACATGTTTCCTCTTTACAAATTTTATTTTTATTTTTTATTTATTTATTTATTTTTTTTTTTGAGACAGAGTCTCGCTCTGTTACCCAAGATAAAGTGCAGTGGTGCAATCTTGGCTCACTTCAACCTTTGCCTACTGGGTTGAAGCGATTTTTCTGCTTCAGCAATCACACCCGGACCCCCTCTTTACGAATTCTAAAATGCACAACACTGTGTTAACTACAGGTACTATGTTTTATAACAGATCTCTAGAACTCATTCATCTAGCATTACTAAAACTTTATGCCATTGAACTCCCTATATCCCCCCATGCTAGCCTCTGGCATCCACTATTTGTTGTTTATATGAGTTTTACTAGTATAGATTCCTCATATATGTGGAAACATGCAGTATTTGTCCTTCTGAGACTGAATTATTTTACTCTTTATAATATCCTCCAGGTTCAGCAATGTTGTTGTAAATGGCAAAAATTTCTATCTTGAGGCTGAACAATATTCTATTTTATGTATACAATACATTTTCTTTATCCATTGATGGATGCTATTCAATGTCTTTGCTCTTGTAATGCTGTAAAAGAAATGGGGGTGCAAATATCTCAAGAGCCTGACTTCCATTACTTTGTACTTAGAAGATTACTGGATCATATGGTAGTTCTATTTATTATTTTTTTTGAAAAACCTCCACACTGTTTTCTATAGTGCCTGCTCCATTTGGCATTCCCACCCATAGTGTACAATGGTTGAGATTTCTCCACATCCTTGCCAACACTTGTATGTTTTGTTAATAACTATCCTAACAGGTGTAAAGTGATATCACATTGTAGGTTTGATTTTTGATTTGCATTTTCCTAATAATGATTCTATCTTTTTAATAGCAGTTAGCCACTTTTATGTCTTCTTTGGGGAAATATCTATTCAAATCCTTTGCTCATTTTTTAATGAGGTCATTTTTATGCTATTGTGTTGTAGGAGTTAAATAATTTTGAAATATACCCCTTATCAGATACAGAGTTTGCTGATATTTCCTCACATTCTGTAAGCTGTCTTTTCATTCTGCTGATTGTTTGCTTTGCTGTGCAGATGCTTTTCAGTTTGATACAATCATATTCACCTACTTTGCTTTTCTTTTGCCTATCCTTTTAGGGTCATATCCAAATTATCATTGCCAAGACCAATGTCAAGAAGACCTTCTCGGCTGGGCACGGTGGCTCATGCCTGTAATCCTAGCACTCTGAGAGGATAAGGCAGACGGATCACCTGAGGTCAGGACTCTGAGACCAGCCTGGCCAATATGGGGAAAGTCCGTCACTACTAAAAATGCAAAATTAGCCAAGTGTGGTGGTGCATGCCTATAATCTCAGATACTTGGGAGACTGAGGCAGGAGAATTGCTTGAACCCAGGAGGTGGAGGTTGCAGTGAGCCAAGATCACACCATTGCACTCCAGCCTGGACAACAAGAGCGAAACTATCTCAAAAACAAAACAACAACAACAACAACAACAACAACCCTTATCCTATGTTTTCTTCTAGGAGTTTTACAGTTTCAAGTCTTAGTTAAATCTTTAATGAATTTTTGAATTGATAATTGTGTGTAGCATAAGATGAGGTTTCAATTTCATTCTTCTGCATGTGGATATCAAGTTTTCCCAATACCATTTTGAAGAAACGACTTTCCTCAATGTGTATTCTTGGCACTTTCCTTGAAGATAAGTTGATCACACATGTGTGACTTTATTTCTGGGATCTCTGTTCTGTTCTATTTGTCTATATGCTTGTCATTATGTCAATACCATAGTGCTTTAATTACTGAAGCTTTGTAATATATTTTGAGATCAGGTAGTGTACTCTCTCCAGCTTTGTTTTTCTTTCTCAATATGCTTTGGCTATTCTGGGTCTTTTGTGGTTACATATGAATTTCAGGATTTTTTTCTACTTTTATATAAAAGCTATTGGGACTTTTACGTGGATAGCATTTATTCTGTAGATCATTTGGGGGTGTATAAATATGTTAATAAATATTCCAATTCATAACAATAAATATTATATTTATATGTGTCTCTTTATCTCTTTCATCTGTATTTCATAGTTTTCCATGTACATTTCACCTCCTTGGTTAAGTTTATTTATTCATACGTATTTAGAGCAATAGAGCTTGCACTATACTATACATTTTGTTTTAGTGTCTAAACAGGCTGTGTTCCACAGACACAGGGAGAGGAACATCACATACTGGGGCCTGTTGGGGGGAGTGGGGGGGTCTAGGGAAAGGAGAGCAGGGGTTAAGGGATTGGGGATGGATAACACTAGGAGAAATACCTAATGTAGGTGATGGGGGGATGGATACAGCAAACCACCATGGCATGTGTTTACCTATGTAATAACCCTGTGCGATCTGCACAAGTACCCCAAAACTTAAAGTATAATAAAGAAAAAAAGCTGTGTTCATTGCTGACTATTGCATAATGTTTGAAAAAGATCTGTGCTATTACCTTTATATTCAAATTAATGAACATATTTTGCATTGTAATATTCTCAGCCAAAATATTTTAATATTTCCTATTTGTATATTTTCTAGCATAATATTGAAATGTTCTACAAATAATATCCATTTTATAAGCATTTTAATAGAGAAAACCTCAATATTTTAGAAATATTCATTAAACCTTTGTATGTATATAAATAGATGTTGTTCCCATAGCTGTATTTCTTGTTCTCAAATTACAATGAAGGATATGGTATTAATTACATATCAGGGAAATATTTATTTTATGATGGTGAACATTTACCTTTCCTCCCTAAAATTATGTTTCCTTGTGTAAAAATTGGTGATGTTATGAAATAATATGCTCACAAAATTATTTTTTCAAATATTGTAAGAGTTACTGTAGATATAATAAGAAAAGAAGTATAATTTTGCCCTCAGAAGTATAATACTCATGAAGAAGACTCTATAGAGAAAAATGGTTCTCCTTTTTAAGGAATGGACTTAATTTCTTCTTCCAAATGCCAGCTGAAAGATGGCAATAGTTTTCTTTGGCTTTGATATCAGCAGTAATTGAACACATACAAAGTCTCATAAATAGTAAAAATATTTCTGAATTTTGCTATTGTTTTTTGTGTAACTATTTTTATTTTAATTCAGTGTCCAAATTAATTACTGCACAGTTTAACACTTATAAATCATACATAAAAATTTATATGTAAACAAGGCATTAATTAAGCATCAATATTTTGTGTTTCATTGTTGCTGTGAACATACATGGTTGTTTTGAATGGGAGTCATATTGTTCACAAGTGAAAGAATTAACAGTCATTAGACACCTTTATAGGTGTCTTATACCTAGTATAAAAATAAGGGAAAATACATTTTAAGGATATTTACACCAAGAAGTACATACAACTAACTAGTTTACACTGCTTTTATCACTCTTCTAAGAGAATACCTTCCAGATATTCTCAACTCTTTAGCTTTATTCTTACTCAATGGACAATATCCAGCTCTATGAGGTAGATGAATTACCTGGCACTGTCTAGAATAGAACCATTATTTTTCCTCTTATTATTTCTTACTAGGTAATCACCAATAGACTTATGTGTATTGAAGACCCTATACAAGTTGTGTAACTAGTCAAGTTAATTAACCTCTCATATCTTCTGTTTCCTAATAAATACAGTACAAATGGCATACATATTACATAGGATTGTTTTCAATAGTCTTACATAAATGAGAACTAAATGAGATAAAGGATAGAAAACATTTAACACAATGTATAACATGTAATAATTACTCAAATAATGGTTATTTTTCTCTGTCTTAGGTGAAGTGTGCAATTGTGCATAAGATCTGAGACTAGGGACATCAAACACAACAATTTCTTTCCTTTTAATCTTTTCTTCCCCATGTTTCCTTCAACTTTTGCCCAATATCCTGAATAAAGTATGTATCTCCATGTATTTTTCTATTTCCTTCCAGTTTTGACATTTCTATTGATGCATAATTGTACATATTTTTGGGGTACATGTGATATTTTGATACATGCATATCACGTGTAATGATCAAAATAGTACAATTAGAATATCCATCACTTCTAACATATTTATTTGTAACAGGAATATTTCAAATATTCTCTAGTTATTTAAATATACAATAAACTATTGTTAACTATAGTCACCCTATGTAATATAAATTATTTTTTCTATTGAAATTCATTTCAGTGCCTATTAACCAACTTCTCTTCATCCCTTTTCCTCCTAACCTTTCAAGCCTATGGTAATCATCATTCTAATCCCTTCCTGTATGAGATCAACCTTTTTTTTTTTTTTTAGCTTCCGCCTGTAAGTGAGAACATGCAATATTTGTGTTTCTGTGTCTGGCGTTTTAACTTAACATAATATCCTCCAGTTTCATCCATGTTGCTGCAAATGACAAGATACTATTCTTTTCTATGGCAAAATAATATTTCAATGTGAACATATATTTTATCTAGTCATCTATTAATGGACACTTTTTTTCATTCTATAGCTTGACTATTGTGAATTGTGCTGCAAAAAAACACAGGAGAGCAGATATCTCTTCAAAACACTGGAATTCTTTCTTCTGAGTTTCATACCCAGCCAGGGGATTGCTGAAGTATATTTTAGATCTATTTTTAGTTTTTTAAGGAAATTCCATGCTATTTTTCATAATAGTTGTACTAACTTATATTCCTACCAGCAACTTACAGTGTACTCTCCTGGCCTGCAGGGTTTCGGCTGATGAATTCACTGAAAGGCATATTGGGGCTCTGTTAAATGTGTTGTTTCTTTTCTCTTGCTTTTTTGAGTATTCTTCCTTTGTCTATAAATTTTGCTAATTTGACTATTATGTGCTTTGGGTATTTCCTCTTTAAGTTGAATTTGACTGGTATCCTCTAAGCTTCCTGTACCTGGATGATGTCATCTTTTTCCAGAATTGGAAAATTTTTAAATACTATGGAAACAATATTTTACTAATCCAATAAATTATAGATGCTTTTTCACCAGATACTCATTTAGTTACAACGTAAGTAGAAACTACTCAAAATGCATTAAACAATAAAGCAAATTTTGGGTCCAAGATCAAAAACATAAAAAAACACATACTTGTAACAGGCTTCAGATAAGAGTGAACCCATGATTAACAATTTCAGTAAGGAACCAGCGTTCCCCATATCACCACATTGCCTTCTATCATCAGCTACATTTTAAGGCATGTTCCTCTAATGGTCACAGGATGACTGCCAAAAGCAACCAGTTGTCTGCTTCTTAGACAGCCAGAGGGAGAATGAGCATCTCTCCTTAAACTAGTGCTTCTCAAATTTAATGTTCATGTGAGTCACCTGACATCTTGTTAGACTGAAAATTCTGATTCATTAAGCCTTCAATGCAGATCTTAAGATCTTGAGATGCAGCATTTCTAACAAGCTCTCAGATAAAATCAAAGCTGCTCATCTGTGGAACACACCTCATGTAGTAAGGCCCTAAGTGAGTGGTTTCCAAAATGTGGTTCTCCAAATAGCAGCAACAGCACCATGACAACTGTTGGTAATGAAAATTTTGGGGTCCCACCCATAAGCCCAGAAACTCTGGGGTGTAGGGTCCAGCAATCTCTGTTTTACCAAGTCTTTCAGGTGATGTACACCAAATTTGAGAACCACTGACCTAAATCATATATAAAATACCTAGATTTACTCTTCTAGAAACAACTTATCCCTTAACCAATCCTTGTGATCAGTTTATTGCCATGCACTAATTAGGTTCCTGATAAACTGATTCATCATTCATGAGCCAATCACTGGGGCAATGAGAAAGGAATAGTTTATTAGTCTTTGCAAAATAGAGCTTCCTTATAGCTAGAGGTGAGGTTTATCCCCACCAAACTTAATGGTGGCAACAGAACGAGGAAAGGGAGAAGTGGTAGCCTGGGGGAAAAAGTTACGATTTCCATTACAAACCAAATGTGAATAAATGGGTGACAATTAAATTGATTAAGATCCAAAGTAATTCAATAATTGTGACTAAATGCCCCGGACCCAAATATCAAGCATTAAACTGAACACTGTGAGGCATAAAAGATAAGATGTAATCTAACTGACAAAAATGTCAATGAAGGGACACTCATTAATCTGGAAACTATTTAAGTGTCATGATAAATAATACTCCCCAAAATATGTACTGTAGGTTTTCAGAAAAGCAATACCTTTCTGATCTTGAGAAAGTAGGGCCCCTCCTGGAACTTGATTCACTCCAGAAAACTAGATACCAAGAAGGGAAGAGATGGACATTCTAGACTGAGTTAACTGCAAAGACTTAGATGTAAATACAGAGGTATGCTTTAGATATAACGGGGCCAAATTATGGCAATCTATCAATGCCAGGTTTTGAAATCTGAATTTTGTTATATGGGCAATAAAAAGTCATAGACCTATCTGAACAAGGGACTAAGATTTAAAAGGAGTTATTTAAGAAAATTTAGACAATTAGTAAGGAAATTAGTGATATAGATCAACCATGAATTCCAAACAACAGTGATAAGAAAAATATTAGAAATACATCTGTTAGGAACAGGTCAAAATACTTTGTTTCCCAAAGTCACACACAGTTTATAGGTGACAGAGCAAGGACATGGACAGCAGTTTATAAAAATAATGCTATTAATGAACTAATGTGTATTAAACATTGCATTTATTCAGTCAATATTTATTTTATTTGTTTTATCAAACATGATTTTAGGGACTTAGGAATCATTACTGAACAAAGCACACCAAAAGTCCTGTGTTCCTGGAAACCTCACAGGAAACCTCACGCATAGGAACATATTCAAATCTCTTATCAACCTTATCCTCATTTTAATATTGAATCACAGGAAAATAAACTAATTTGCCAAGGTAACATAGCTAGTAAATGGCAACTTGGAGTAAAATTATAAGAAAATAAAGTTAGGGAAGAATACCAATGAAGGAAAAGCAGTAATCCAAACGTGTACTTAGGAAAACCTACTCCAGAGTAGTGCCAGTGAGGATCACACGAGAAAGGAGATTGGTGGGATAACATATGGAAATATTTTAAAGCGAGAAATTCTACCAAGA
Source organism: Aotus nancymaae (assembly GCF_030222135.1). Lineage (NCBI taxonomy): Eukaryota > Metazoa > Chordata > Mammalia > Primates > Aotidae > Aotus > Aotus nancymaae. The sequence continues at coordinate 16,368,310 of NW_026988476.1, read as the reverse complement.
CAGAACAGGAACAAGTGGTGAGAAGTAAAAGGGGAAGCAGGTTATAGACAACAACCATAAATTCTATGTACGGGCGATCACAGGAATATCTGAATATACCTGTGAATATTAGGTTGTGCTGGATAGAAAAAAATGTGAGTTTGATATCTAATACATGTATTTGGAAGTGATAGAGGGGCATTCAGCTGAGATATAAAAGAGGAATATACAGACAGAGAGAGTAAAATATATGCATGGGTTTAATTGCCAGATAATGTAAGATCAAACTCGGACTTTGTCCCATAAGACCTACGTGGCCTCAGCCAATCTCTGATAGCCTTAGTTGTTTTTTCTTTTATTTCTAAATAGAGATAATGATAGTAATACCCAACATAATTGTTGTCCTGATAATTAAATGAAATAGTGAACCAAAAGAACTTGGAAATATCCCTTGCACATAACACATACTCAATAAATATGTATTATTACACTCATTATTAATAAGTGTCAAGATTAAAATTTCACTTTGAATAATGTAACTTAAATTCATAAATATGAGAGCTGAGATTATATAATACTAAAGACAGTAAGGAAGAAATTTAAACACAGAATAGACCAATTTTATAACAGGTAACAACCTACTTTATAAACATAAATGAAATAAGAAATGAAAATACCCTTACCTGATTGATGCTAACTCTAATTTTAATCAATGAAGACTATCTACATATGATAATAGAGCCATGCCTAGCCCTGTAGGAATGGCTAATATTTATTTAGTACTTATCATGCACGAAATACTATTTATGTATTATCTCATTTAACTGATTTAATAATATATTCTATTATCTCCATCTTATAAATGGGGACATTAAGGTACAGACTATTTCATGTTTCCCAAAGTTACACAGTATAGTGGCAGAGCAAGGATTTAAACAGAGATGATATGTAATAACTAGCACTCAAATGCTAGACATTAGACTATACCCTTTAAACAAAACTGCCTATGTAGAAATATGGAAAAGAATACCCTAGTGACCCTAGACAAGTCTCTTTATTGCCTCAGCAAAATTTAAAAGTATGGTGATTTGAATGAGATAATTTATGCAGACTACTTACTGTAAGTACGTACTAGATATCTTAATACTTTAAACTTAAACCCCTCCCAATTTGATTATAAAACGAAGGTAGTTTAAAATTCATGAATATTAGTTAACAACTTTGAGTCATTTCATTTCCTCCTCAAGAAATCCATGGCTTAGCAAACATTTATTATGAAAAGAAAAAGTTTGTTTAAAAGAAAAACACCAAAGACCCTACAGGCACACTGAAATATAATTTTGTTGAAGTCTGTAAATAATAACATACAAATGAAGACTCCAGAGAGTTTTACAACATCTTATCTTAGTACAATGCCTTTTCTTGAGATACCTCTGTGGACTTTATTATGAATCATAATTATAATATAGCTTCAGAACATCTGAGTTTTTTTAGCATTACAGTTAGGAGGAATATTAATTTTTCAAGGTCATTCAAGGAGTTAAGAGGCTGAAGCTGAAATAGAATGAAAGGTTTCTAACTTCAGTCATCTGATAAATATCACCATGGGTTTACAAAGGGTTTGGCAAAGAACATTAAAATGTCAGAAGAAATCATAATTGAAAAAAGAAGTATACCACTGGGAGGTTAAAGCAAGCAGCTTTGAAAGTTTTAATTTTTAAAGCTTAAAAATATTCCTACCTCTATATTCTCTACTTGCATACCAATTGTTCCATAATTCAAAATAATAAAAAACAGAAAATGCAAATCACAAATTACACTTATTCTAAATACCATATTTCTAAATGAAATACTATTGGTAACAAGAGAAACTTTTCTTTCGTAACCATGAGAGAAGTAATACAAGAGGTATTTTCACAATTGAAAGTCCTGGAAATAAATATGCAAACCAATGTTTTTTTTTTTTCAATTTGGAAGCATATAATCATTGCAGTTTAAAACAAGAATAAAACTAAATATGAAAGATAAAAGAATAAATTTTAGTTGTAGAATCCAAAAGTATTGTGAATTTATGAATTTCTGGTATCTATACATATAATTTTAATTGGATCCCATAATTTAATTAAAATAAGACAAGGATTTATTGCCTCCAAAATATAGATACTGCTTATAAATGTATGATACCCTAATTATTATATCCTCAATCTGACCTACTTGACTTTCCCTTTAATAGTCTATTAATGAATATATAAATGAATTAATGAGGTAAAAATTTACTAAAAAAAATTAAATTGGAGGAACTTTCATTTTTCTCTAACCTTATGCCATGGCTTCAGTTATTATATTTAAAATGTGTGTGTGTGTGTGTGTGTGTGTGTGTGTGTGATGAAAAATACAGTTCTTTTACTCAAAGCTCACCAAATTAAAGAATAAAAACAAGATATCTAAAAACTAGATAAAAATGCAGTGTAACTAAAAATCAACATGAAAATTTAAAAGTTTTGACATTCATACAGTCCATATGTTTAATTAAATTTTTAAAACTATCTGACATACACTGCACATCATCCCACCTAGACATTAGTAATGTAATGGGGTTCAGAGGTCATTTTTTCTTGAATTTTCCTAAAAGGTCAAATTTGTCTAATTTCTCAAGAGCAGTTGGGGCGGAGTCAAGATGAACAGCAAGGTTATAACTTTTTCCATCATAAATAATAAGCTGTTTTTCTTTCTGCATAGATGCTTATAAAGATCATAGGTATCATCAAATCACAAGATAGATATTTTCCCCTAAATGACATCCCAGTTTTTTGCCTACATCTCATTTTAACTGATGAAATTAGTGTCATATAATCAAAGTTCACAAGAGCAGAGAAGATTCCTGAGAATAAATGTGATTGCTAAAACAGAATGTCTTTTAAAAAAGCACTAAGGAATGATTCATAAGAATTCTCTGAAAAAATCATTTTTAACATAAATTTTTTTCAATCCTAGTCAATTTGTAATCAGCTCGATTTTTCTTGACATTCTTTAAAGTACAAGAAGTCAAACAATTTTGCAGTTCTCTGCATAGCTCATTTTCACCCACAGAGTATGGCTGTACTTAATCACTGCATTAGCAAAATGCTAGTCATTCAACATTCAAAAACATGCAATGGTGCCAAATAGAAAACATATTTTAATCCATCAGTAAACAGGATAATTTTAGGTAACATTTACTGAACAATTTTTATGTGACAGGGACCATGCTGTTTTCACATGTTATCGAGAAAGTGTAGAGTGGTTAAAAAAATGGACAATGGAGTTTTTCTGACTGTAATAAAATTGATCAAATCATATATTAAAAACATTTCATGTGCAAATAAATCCTTAAATTAGTTGAGAAACTTCTCTAGATCCTCAGATATAACTATTACCTTTTAAAACCTTTCTAACTCTGTGCCTCTGTGCTTCATGATCAGTTTTCGGTTTTTTTTTTCCTTGAGACCGAGTTTCGCTCTTGTTGCCCAGGCCTGGAGTGCAATGGCGCAATCTTGGCTCACTGCAGCCTCTGCCTTCCGGGTTGAAGCGATTCTCCTGCCTCAGCCTCCTGAGTAGCTGGGATTACAGGTATGCGCCACCACCTCTGGCTAATTTTGTAATTTTAATAGACACGGGGTTTCTCCACGTTGATGAGGCTGGTCTCGAACTCCCAACCTCAGGTGATTTGCCCGTCTCAGCCTCTTAAAAGTGCTGGGATTACAGGCGTGAGCCGCCACTGTGCCCGGCCATGATCAGTTCTTAAAAACATCATTAAAGTTTATTAGGATAGTAGGCAGAATCCTAAGAGGGCACCCACAATTATGGTGTCAGCCTCTAGTGTTCATGTCCTGTATAACTCACTGCCTTTGAGTGTGAATCAGGTCTCTAAATAGGATACCACAATGTAGGATATACTCCATGATTAGGTTATCTGGCAAGGGACAGGGGATTTTGCAGAGGTAATTAGACCTCTAATCAGTTGACTATAAGGTACTGAAAAGGAAGATTATCCTGAGTGGAGCTGAGGTAATCAAATTAGCCATTTAAAAGAAGACTAGAAGCAGTGGAGGGACTCCCAAAGTGAGAGCAATTCAAAGTAAGAGAGATGTGCTGCTTCTGTCCTGGAAGAAGTGACTTGCTTCTTCCAGAGCAGACCATGTGGCAAGGATGGATATCCGGACATATTCTCTGCCCTACCTTCTTGGCTCCCTTAAGCTGACCTCAGTCAAGTAGCAAAAAGCCGCCTTCCCAATTTAGCTGACCAAGCTGAATTCCTAACTATAAAACGAAAACTCTAACCTTTCTTCTCCTTGAGTAACGTCTTCCAGGTTGCTGAATTGGGACTCGCTTTCCTGATAAAAACCTGACCAGATACAGTTGGCGGGCGATGAGAACTCCAGGACTGACTTTCTTATTCTTATAATCGTACTGTAATACTGAACCCACCCAGGGCAAGGCTTTATCCGCCATTTTTCCGTGTGTGGGACGCACATTAAGGCGTGATGCCTCACTACGCAGGCACAGAGAACCCACGTAAACGTGCACATAGCGCTCTTTCCCCGCCTCGGCTTCCTTAAAATGGCAAGAGCCTAGCCTTTCCCGGAGCTAACACTGGGATCCCTTTCCCGTAATGCTGCTCCCTTGCATTGCTTCAGCTGCAAGCCTATTTAAGCCTTGCCTGAGAAAAATTTCTTTGGCTTGGTGCAAATATTTAATTATGCGAGAGCCAAAAAACTAGAGATCTAGGGTACTATAACAAGATGACATTATAGCCCTGCCTGACACCTTGCTTTCAGCTTCATGAGACACAGAGCAGAGGAGCTAACTATTCATATCCAGAGTCCTGGCCCATAGAAACTGAGATAATAAATTTGTATTATTTTAAGCTAGTAAATTGGAGTAATTTGTTACTAAGCAATGGAAACTAATGCAACCAGTAATCTAATTTTCTACATAGCTCTAAAACAATAAGCTTGGTTTGGGACCTCGGTATGACCCCATTCACGTCTATTGAGAGAAATAATTTTGTGGTTATAATGCAGGTGGCAAACACTGCTGCCATGAAGAGATTTTGTGAAATTAGGTTATGCCTCCCTATTAGACTGTAGACTTAACAAAAACCAATAATGTAGTTATTTTTATCCTGAAAATTTAAATAATTTTAAAATATTAATTCTATGCATTTTGCTAGATATTCTTACAGAGAAAAACAAAAAGCAATAGAACCAACCCCAAATGAGTTTATAATCTGACTGAGAAGAGGTAATTAACTTAGAATTTAGAAAGTGGCTTCACACACAAATATTAAAAATCATTTAACTCTCATTAGCATCCCTGCTTTGTGTTAATTCCACTATGTGACTAAAGAAGACAGCACTTGTCCCTTTGCTCAAGGTGACCATGTAAAAGAGTTCTGTCCATTGAGATTTGAGCAGAAGTCGGCTGGTACTACTCTGTCACTTTACTTATTCCTTTCTGGAATGTAGATTTCCTATTTGGGGATGTGGCAACCATCTTGCAGCTATGACGGAAAGGCCAAAAAAATTCACAGATATATCAAATACAGTTATTTTAGGTGGAGAAAAATTCTGTTAAGGCTGATACTGGTTGGGTTTTTCATTACTTAAAATCACATTTTCATTAACTGCCAAATCTCAAAATTTCAAAGATACTGTGCATTCATATGAAGTCCAAGAGTCTTATGATCTAGGCATACTTTAAGTTACTTCAAGTAGAAAAGCAGTACAGAATGGGAAAACCTCAGAGCCATTTTGTATTCCCTACTTCAAGTAGAAAAGCAGTACAGAATGGGAAAACCTCAGAGCCATTTTGTATTCCCTCATCTTTTTATGTATGCATGTTAAATGGTCAGGGCTCATTTATTGTACTTTGTAAGCTTAAAAAAGAATTGAAAACATCACAGAAGAAAACTGATATCTAAAATATAACTTATTGTAAGATTTTTCAAAAATTAAAATGAGAAAAAAATTTCAGTAGTTACTACTGAATAAAGTTATTAAATTATTTGTTTAGTTTATTAGAGTTGTTTTTACCCTTCATTGCTTCAAAGTGGGATTGGAGCTGGCTTATAGAAATATGCACATTATTATAACAGATAACGAGTAACAAATTCAAAGTTCGAAGTTAATGGAAAATATACTAATCCTAAAAATAGAAGTAGAAGAAAAATATCATAATATTCTATGCAATAACTTACGACAGTCCATAAGTTAAACTCTTAGCTTCTTAAAGAAATCTGAGTAATCAATCAGCTTCAGTATTCATATCCAGTGGATAAAAATATATCAACCATTCAGAGACTGCACAATTTTTCTTATTTTTGAGATCAAGAAATGTCTCTGTTTTGTAGAAGAAACATTGTATGGCTCTTGTGTATCATCTTAGTGAGTACCCATTCATTAAAAGCAACAACCCATCCTTAATAGTTAATTCTTTCACAGCAATTTGAGAGGACAGTTTAGCAAATAGTCTTTGCATATAAAGACCTCATAAAATAAGTAAAATGTTAAAATCCTAAAATAAATGGACAAAGAATATGAATCTTTAATTCTTACATGGAAGACAATAGATGGTACATATGCAGAAAAATATTAGCCACATTAGTAATCAAACATACATAAGTTCATGAAGGAAAACATGTTGTTGCTATTACTACATATTTTAATAATTATAATCTGTATTAACTACTGTATGATTTAAAGAGATTCATTCAGACCATGTTGCCAAGCAAATGTTCATTATTTTGAGTGAATAATTTGACATCCGTATTCAATAACCCTAGTGTTTACATCCTTTAACCCAAAAGTTCACTTGAGGAACCCTCTTTACAACAGTCTTAAATAAAATGTTTTTGTCTCAAACCTTCTGCCTTACCTCCTGCCTTACTTCGGGAAGGGTCTCAAAAGCCATTGAGATTTAGTAAAATAAAGTAACTGACAGAGTTGTGAGTAGGCACATCTATTTCAAAATCACAAATGATGTCAATGTGGAGGCTCATTTAATGTTGAATATAGACATTTAACCCTGTCATTTTACATCAGAACTTGAGATTAAGGGAATGTATCATAATTAAGATGACAGATTTAGTAGCAGAGTCCAACTGAAACCAATTTCTTTGAGGTCCTTGTGTTCTTTTCACAGTATGATACAAAGAAGGACGGCATATATGATCAAAACTAGAGCTGATTGTGGCTTCTCTTTTATTAAAGCAAGCAAGCAAATAAATAAAACAAAAGCAAAAACTCCCTTGACTCCACTTGCTCCACTGACCCAAGGAACTATCTGTATTCACTGATTCACTAATTTCTTCTCATTCACTCAGATTATGCTTCTGTTCCTTTGAAACTGCTCTTTTCAAGGTCACTAACAACTCTTCCATTTTACCAAATCATGACCATTAAAGAGTGACCTTCTACTTGATTTCTCAGTAGTAATGTTCACAGGTGACAACGTTCTCTTTAAAACACTTTCTTGTCTTGATTCCTGTGAATACATATGCTTTTGTATTTTTTTCTTCTGCCTAACAGAACACTTCATGTTAGACTGAAGAATAAATAAATAAGTGAATTTCAGTTTCAACCTGTTTAGATTTCTCAAGTTTACTTTTTTGGAAACTCTATCTTCTCATTAAATGCCAAGTAAATGTGTGAGCCTTTAAAAAATTTAGAAAGGTATTTCAGGAAGAGAATAGTTTTGAAGTTTTAGAAGCATAGACATAATTTTTATAAGCAGTTGGGAAATAGTACAGAATTCCATTTGGAGAAATTTTTCATATTCCAGAGTAAAGAATAGAGAGATTAGCAAGGATTCAGTATTTAACTTGAATTAGTGTTTCTTAACTAATTTATATTTTGTAAACGAAGATGTCAACAAAGTTCTACTTCATTTGTGAGAACAGAAAAACTAAAAATATTTTAATGTAGTACAGATAAAACTATAACCTTCTTTAATGTCAAGGAGAAATGCAAATTAAATACATTTTAGTCAAATTTTTGTTATTTTCTCCCTAATGATACTATAAATAGCTCAGAAATACTAAATTGTGCCAAGTAAAGTAGTAATTATCATATTATCCTATTAAATAAGAACTAATAGATACCATGACCATGTATACAAGTACTAGAAAGGAGAAATGTACAGAATGTTATTACAAATGTGCAAATTAAAAACAAACTTATCATGCATGTCTAATCCTTGGTTAACTCACATATCACAGTAACTCAGTAAGTCTTCCATTTACTGACAAATGTAAATAAAAGTAAATATGTAATGAATCACTCTAATTATAGAGGAGAACACTTGGGGGAAAAAAAGGTTTCTCAGTACCAGAAACTCATTTCTCGTTTTCTGGGACAGAAACATTTTAATAATGAGAGGAAAATCCTCACTATCTTTAGAATTGTTACTTAAGTGGATGAATTAATTTTGATTTACTTAATTCAAACTACTGTGAGTATAATTCAACTAGCATTTGTCATTGTGGAAGATACTGGTAGGTACAGGAATAAAAATTACCAGCTCTTGCATATTGAAAAAAGCAGCAACAAAAAAGACAAAGTAGATATATATCATATATATACTATATATATATATCATATATATATCATATCTAGTATATATACATGTCATATATATATGTGGTATATATACATATCACACATACTGAAGTATATATATGATATATCATATATACATCAGGCATTAACTGTTTAGGCTTCTCAGGCTTATGTTCTTATGTTTTTGGAAACTCTGTCTTTTCATTAAACACAAAGTTAATGTGTAAGCCTTAAAAAAATTGCAAATTAAAATTTTTTCTACTGGCCATGTGAAATGCAGGAGCTGGTTGATATGTGTTATATCAAGTAAAGCAATAAGACATAACAGGTTTCATCACAGTAAGATGGGTCAGCCAATGACAGCCCATGATATCTAAGCACAAAGATACCTCCTCCGGTAGACTCAGCTGAGTGACAAGAAGTCAGGTAAGGCAGGAAAGACACCTCCCTGCTGACTCTTCATGAAAAACTTGGCAAAATCTTTTGCCTCAGAGATGATGGAAACAGACACTTTGAGTTTTGAGCTTCTCCAAAAGTGGAGTATTTGGTGTGAGAGAGAATTTGGGGACCTGTGATCAGACCATATTCCTCCTCAAATTCTTCACCAATTATACTTAACATTTGAAAAATGACTCATAAAAATTTATGAGTAGGGACTATCTTCAAAATTTGTTATGAAACATGAAAAGATTATTAGTGATTTAAGAATTTTTTAAATTAGAGTTTTAAAAAAAGTAAAAGGTAGAGAAATGATACACTACCCAAACACACACAAATAAAATAAAGTCATCTAACTTCTGATGAGCTTGGCCAAGTTTTAAAACAGTAATTAGTATGATCTAGCCCTTTTAGCCTCTATTCTTTTTTTTTGAGACGGAGTTTCGCTCTTATTACCCAGGCTGGAGTGCAATGGCCTGATCTCGGCTCACCGCAACCTCCGCCTCCTGGGTTCAGGCAATTCTCCTGCCTCAGCCTCCTGAGTAGCTGGGATTGCAGGCACGAGCCACCGTGCCCAGCTAATTTTTTGTATTTTTAGTAGAGACGGGGTTTCACCATGTTGACCAGGATTGTCTCGATCTATTGACCTCGTGATCCACCCGCCTCCGCCTCCCAAAGTGCTGGGATTACAGGCGTGAGCCACCGCGCCCGGCCTTAGCCTCTATTCTTAGTTTTCAGCCATTATTAAATAGAGAATTCAGAATTTGTAGTCATTCTAACAATAACTCAAGTAATATAAGTACTATTATTGTCAGCGAAAATAAAGCAGGTTGTACTATGTACAAGCTTAAAATGGAGAATGAAAGACACATAATTAGGAGAAATCTCTAGATGTTGAAAGGGTTGGTGGTTTCTATCACATTTCACAGATCAGAACTTTGCACAGTTCCTGTGGTTTCTTGATCCAAAATCTGAGACACCTGATTTTATTAGCACATTGAGAAGAGCTCATCTCTCAAGGGGGTACACCAAAGCTGAAATAACATATACATTAAGTCATGATTCTGTTTAATTGATTTATAATAAATCTGCCTATCCCAGGTGAGGGCAGGGGGTAGGATTGCATAACCACACCAGTTGAATGTAGACAAAAGCCAATTTCTACTGGGGTGGATGCTTGTCAGGTATGAGATTAGAATGCGGGAGGAGAAACTAATCAGCTAATTATGACATCTAGCTGAGAGTGGAATGGTCTCATCAATGAAACTGGAATACTAAAAATCTCTTAACTACAATTCCTTTCACTGAGAGTAATTGTATGGGCACTGTCAACATTGTGATTGAATGGTTTAAGCAATGAATGAAAAATCTTCCCTTCAACTGATATTCTTTCTTTAAACTTCATATTATATTTAATCTAGTTGGAATATAGTCATATTTAATTTTTTTAGGCTTTGCATGTGTAAAGTGTGCACAGTTTTTTAGGCTGTGCATATGTATTTTTTAGATGGGTGTATATATGTATCAGAATAACTCTCAAACAGCAATTTTATTTTTATATTTAAAAGTTTCCTGAGAATGAATGTGGAGCAAAATGGTGAAATAGAAGGCTACACTGATTATCTACACTTAGAGGACATATATTTAACAACTATCTAAACAGAAAAAAAACACCCTTAGAAGAATGAAAAATCAGATGAGCCCTCATATTACCTGCTATTAACTACATATCACTGAAAGAGGTGCTGAAGAGCCTAGGCAAATCCCTAAAGGGAGAACTTCAATCAGAAAGATAAAATATTAACGTTAATAAGTAATCATCTGAAGATACAAAATTCAGTGGCAATAGTAAGTACATAAAAAAAACAGAATATTATACTACTATAACTGAGGTGTATGAGCAAATCTTATTCTATGGAGGAAGACTACACAATGCACCAAACAAAAATGATAACAACAACAACCTTTCAAGACAAAGACAGTGCAATAAGATATAAATAGAAATAATGAAAAATTAAACAGTGAAAGGATGAAGTTAAAGCATAGAGTTTTAAGTACTCTTCTTGTTAATTCTTTGTATATGAAAACAATGTTAAGTAGTTATTAGGTTAAATTAATGGGTTATAAGACAGTATTTACAAGTTTCAGTAACTTCAGAAAGCATACAATGGAGACACAAAAAATAAATAGCAAGAAACAAAATCTTATCACCAGAGTGAATTACCTTCACTAAAAGAAGACATGAAGGAATGAAACAAGGAAAAAAAGACCACAAAGCAACCAGAAAAATAACAAAATGGCAGGAGGAAGTCCTTACATATTAATAATAATATTGAATGAACATAAACTAAACTTTCCAATCAAAGTCATAGACTGGCTGAATGGATGAAAAAATCAAAACCTACTGATATGTTGCCTATGAGAAACACACTTCACCTATAAAGACACACATAGAGTAAAAATAAAGAAATGGAAAAATATACTCAATGCAAATGGAAACCAAAGAAAAGCAGGAGTATCTGTGCTTGTATCAGGCAAAATAGATTACAAGAAAAAAATAACTATAAGAAGAGACAAAGAAGGTCACTATATAATGATAAAGGGGTAAAGTCATCAAGAAGATTTAACAATTCAAAATATATATGCAGCCAACAGTGAAGCACCCAGATATACAAAGCAAATATTATTAGAGCTAAAAAGAGAGACGTAGGCTCCCAATACAGTAATAGTTGGAGACTTCAACACTCCACTTTCAGCATTGCACAGATCTTCCAGACAGAAAAATTAAGAAACACTGACCTTAATCTGCACTATAGACCAAATGAATCCAAGCGATATTTAAAGAACAAATTGTCCAATGGCTGCAGAATATACATTCTTCTCCTCAACATATGGATCATTCTCAAAGACAGACTATATGTTAGGTGAAAAACAAGTCTTGAACATTCAAAAATTGAAATAATACCAAGCATCTTGACCACAATGGAATAAAACTAGAAATAAACAACAAGAGAAACTTAGAAACTATACAAACACCTGGAAATTAAACAGTAAGTTCCTGAGTAACCAGTAGGTAAATAAAGAAATTAAAAAGGAACTTGAAAAATTTCTTGAAACAAATAATAGAAACACAATGTACAAAAACCTATGGGATACAGCAAAAAGAATCTAATGATGCATCTTAGAAAAGCAAGAGCAAACCAAATCCAAAATTAGTAGAAGAAAAGAAATAATAAAGATTAGAGCAGAAAAACATGAAATTGAAATGAAAAACACAATTAAAAAGTTGGTGTTTTGGAAAGGTACATGAAATTGACAAACCTTTAGCCAGACTATGAAAAAAAGGGATCCAACTAAATAAAATTAAAAATGAAAAACAAGACATTATGATTGATAATGCAGAAATTCAAAGGATCATTAAAGGTTACTATGAGCAACTATATGCCAATTAATTAGAAAATCGAAAAGAAATTGACAAATTCTAGATACATATAACCTACCAGGGATTGAACCAGGAAGAAATCCAAGACCTGTACAGACCAATAACCAATAACAAGATTGATGCTGTAATAAAATTTCTTTAAAGAAAAGCAAAGAATCCAATAGCTTCCCTGTTGAATTCTACCAAAGATTTAAAGAAGAACTAATACCAATTCTTCTCAAACTATTTCAAAAAATAGAGGAGGAGAGAATACTTCCAAAATCATTCTATGAGGCTTATATTACCCTGATACCAAAACTAGAAAGACACATCAAAAAAAGAAAACTGCAGGCCAATATCTATGATGAAAATTGGTGCAAAAATCCTCAACAAAAGACTAGCAAGCTGAATTTAAGAAGAGATTAAAAAGTTCATTCATCATGACCAAGTGAGATCTATCCCTGGACTGCAAAGATGGTTCAACATACGCAAATTAATCAACATGATACATCATACCTACAGATGCTTATGTTAATGAATTGAAAGAATCAATATTATTAATATATTTATACTATCCAAAGGAGTCTAAATTCAATGCAATTCCTATTAAAATATCAATGACATTGTTCACAGAAGTACAAAAATGACCATAAAATGTTTATGGAACCACTAAAGGCCCAGAATAGCTAAAGCTGCCCTAAGCAAAAAGAACAAAAATGGAGGAATCACATTACCTGACTTCAGATTATACTACAAGCTACAGTAAACAAAACAGCATGGGACTGAGATAAAATCAGACACATAGAACAATGCAACAGGATACAGAACACAGGAAAAAATTCACACGCCAACAGTAAACTCATTTTTGACTAAAGTGCCAAGAACACACACTGGGGGAAGACAGTCACTTTAATAAGCAGTGCTGGATATCCATATGCAGAAGACTGAAACTAAAACTCTCTCTCACCATATACAACAATTAAATCCAAAAGGATTAAAGTCTTAAATCTAAGACCTCAAACAATGAAACTACTTCAGGACTACACTGGGGAAACTCTCCAAGATATTGGTCTGGGCTACAGCTTATTGAGAAATACCCCACCAGCACAAACAATCAAAGCAAAAATGGACAAATGGGATTACATCATGGTGCATAGGGTATCCAACCCCTTAAACATTTATCCTTTATGTTACAAATAATAAAATTACACTTTTTAGTTATTTGAAATGTACAATTGTTACTGACTATAGTCACCCTGTGGTGATATCAAATACTAGAACTTATTCATTCTGTATTTTTGTACCCATCAACAATCTCTACCTGCCCCCAGGCCTGCCAGTATCCTTCCCAGCCTCTGGTTGCCAAACTAAGCTTTAGAATCAAAGGAAAAATTAAATCTTTTGCGAACAAACAAGTACTTAGAGACTTCACCACCACCAGGCCTGCTTTACAAGAGCTTCTTAAAGAAGCACTATACATATAAAGGAACAACCAATATCAGCCTTTCCAAAAATATATCAAAAAGCAAAGAGCATTAACACAATGAAAAATTTACACTAATGGGCAAAACAGCCAGCTAGCATCAAATGCCAGTATTAAACTTATATATATTCTGAACCACCAGTGTAGGAACTCCTTCCCTAGTATCCTGATGATTGTTTGTATTTTCCATTTTCAATTTACTTTTGCCTTCATTGCCAGATTCCACAGATTGCAACACTTATCTTATAATGCAAATTCTGTGTTCAGATATTTCCAATTTTATATAAAAAGCCAAAACCCATCGGTATGCTGCATCCAGACCCATCTCACATGCAACGATACACAAAGACTCAAAACAAAGAGAAGGAGGAAGATTTACCAACCAGAGTGGAAATAAACAAATAAACAAAAAGCAGGAGATGCAATTCTCGCCTCTGATAAAGTAGACTTTAAAGCAACAAAGAGCAAAAGAGGCAAAGAAGGACATTACATAATGGCAAAAGGATCAATGTAACAAGAAGAGCTAATGATTCTATAGATCAACAAGACAGAAAATTAACAAGGACATCCAGGACTTGAACTCAGACCCAGAACAAGTAAACTTAATAAACATTTATAGAACTCTCCACTTCAAATACACAAAACATACATTACCACCTCACACCTATTCCATAAGTGACTACATAATTGGAAGTAAATCACTCCTCAGTAATCACATAGCATTTCATAGGTTTAAATGAAATATTGGTTGGCTGCTTGTTTGTTATTTTCTTCCTTTATTCCTTCTTGTCTACATCATTAAGTATAATTATTGGTATAAAAGAGGTTTTCAATACCCATTACTAAACTGCATTCTAGCCTGGCCAAGAAAGCAATACTCCCATTCTCTCTCTCTCTCTCTCTTCCTTTTTCTTCCTCTTCTTCATTCTTTTTTCTTTCTAAAAAAAAACAAAAAACAAAAACCTTCTCGCAAATGATCATAGCAGTTTTATTCATAATCACCAAGAACAGGAAAAAGTCAAGCTGTTCTTCATTACAGAAATGGATTAACAAACTGGTATATTCATAGAATGGAATATTATTAGCAACAAAAATAAGTTATCAAGTCAAAAAAAGTCACAGAAGAAGAATATGAAATGCATATTTATTTTTTCCTTTTTTTTTTCTTTTTTTGAGACAGAGTCTTGCTCTGTTGCCCAGACAGGAATGCAATGGGGCAATCTCAGTTCACTGCAACCTCCACCTCCCATGTTCAAGCTATTCTTGTGCCTCAGCCTCCTGAGTAGCTGGGACTACTGGTGCATGCCACCACACCCAGCTAATTTTTTTATTTTTAGTGGAGATGAGGTTTCACCATGGTGGCCATGCTGGTCTAGAACTCCTGACCTCAGGCAACCTACCTGCCTCAGCCTCCCTAAGTGCTGGGATTACAGGCATGAGCCAATGTGCGCAGACTCAAATGCGTATTTCTGAGTGGAAGAAGCCTGTCTGAAAGGCTACATAGTGTATGAGTCTAACTATATAACATTCTGCAAAAGGCAAAACTGTAGAGATAGCAAAAAGATCAGTGGTTGAGAGGAAAGAAGAGAAGAATAGGTAGACATGGGATTTTTAGGGTATTAGGTATGATACCATAATGCTGAATACACAGCATACATTTGTCAAAACCCATAGAACTACAGTATAAAAAGTGACAATATATTAATATTAATGTATATTTATCATATATAGTGTTATACATTAATATATTGCAGACTTTAGTGATAACGTATTAATATTAGTTGGTTAATTGTAACAACTTCACTATACTAATGTAAGATATTAATAATAATAGAAACTGTGTGGGAGGGATGGTGAAATATAGGAATTATCTGAATTATCTGCATAAATTTTTCTGTAAATCCAAAACTTTCTAAAAAATAGCCTATTATTTTAAAACAATTGCAAACTAATAGTGTAAAATAAATAAAAGGAAGTTTCCATAGGGAAGAGGTTGGTTTCGAGTATTAAATCTGGTAAAAACATAAAAATTCACCTTAAGAAATGAGTACTGTTAAAAATGCCCTTTGAATTCCATCTTTGGGGGTTTAAAAATCCAGCCCCTTCTTCCCTCCTGGAGGGTGAGGGGTGGGGCCCTAAGTTCTAACTCTAATCACAAAGTTGGTTCCCCAGGTAATGAGCCCCAATCCTGTGACTATCCAGGAGTGTTGGGAAAGCAGCAAAGGAGAAAGAACTTACAGAGTGCCTACATAAATTGGTTATGAGTAACAAATAAACAAGGAATAACAAACTGCGGAAGGCCACAGGAGCCATCTGAGGAGGAAAGCCTCTCCATGCCACATGTTCTGGTGCAGGGTGACCTCGGCTGTTACCATAAATATTGTGCTCAAGGATGTAAAACCCCTTCGTAGCACTATGACAACATCTTGTAGCCAGACCTGTAGGCTCTTTGTGAGGCTCAAGTTCCATCAGCTGTACACAGATAAGCTAAAGATAACCACATGTTGTTTAGTGAAATTCCCAAACCACCACTGTTATCAATCCTTAGGATGACACACAAGTTCCAGCTCACTGATTCACTCCACCCCTACCCTATAGTTCAAAGTTATTGTAATCAATAAATAGTGTGGATGATCAGAGCTTGGGGCCTTCACTGTCACCTCCAGAGTAGTAAAGTGATGGCCCTCTGGTTCCACTTTTAATCTTTCTCTCATTCCTTTGTTGCCACCAAACTCAGGGTACCCACGGCTGATGTGGGGCTCATGGATTTCCTACACAGGAGCACATCAATAGTTCCTTCCTTAGGAAAAAAAATGTTCCTATCACCCAGGAAATTCCAAGGGATTTAGGAGCTCTGTGTCTGAGGCTCATAACATTTAGAAAACTTTAAATGTCTTGGGAGCTCTGTATCAGAAACTAGGGTCAAACATGACTTACTAGAACAAAAGATTTTCCTTATGCTCTTATCTACAAGGCTTTAGGAAACTATGTTCCATGAAATGGGGGAAAAAACTAAATATTTATTTTTCATTATATCACAATATTGAATAGCATATGTCCTTCAATTTGTTTTATCTTTTTCTTCAAGATTTGTCCTGGCTACCCTTGTGCTTTTATATTTCCACATACATTTTAGAGTCAGCTTGCCAATATACACACACACTTATATTTTGATTGGTATTGATTGAAATCTATAGATCAATTTGGGTAGAATTAGAATCTTTACAGTTAAGAGTATTCCAAACCAAAATGATTTAATTACTTTCAATATTGTTTTGTCATCTTCCTGAGTAGGAGTCTTACATATTTTTGTTAGGTTCATTTCTAGGTATTTCATATTTCTTCAAGTCTATTTTAAATACCACAATATTTTTAAAAACATTTGTGATCGTAAACATATATGGGAGAATTTTTTTTCATATGGTCTATAATTTCAAATCTTGCTCAATTTCATATAAATTTTTTATTAATTATGTTTATTTTGAAATATTCACATATAAAAATCATGTTATCTGTAAATGACAGTTTTATATTTTTTAATAGATCTTTCTATGTGATAGTGATGAAAATTGTAAATTTCTTGATTAGATGGTAAGGAAAAAGAAGTATTTAGTATACCACCTGTGTCCCTTCACATTTACATATTATATCCCTGCCAATGGAAAGTGACATGAACTTTGGAGACATGGATGCCAAGGATAATAGTTTTCAATATGGAGAATTTTGTGTGCACGTAATAATCTAAAAACAAATAGTTTTTATCTCCAAACACCCACTTATTTCTCAGTCATTGCTATTAAATACTGGCTTACTTTTACTTTGTATTACTGTTACTTTTTGTTACTGTTATATCAAATTACCATAAACATAGTGGCTTAAGACAACACAAATTTAAGATCTCATAATTTTGTAAATCAGCAATATGGGCTGAGTCTGTTGATTTCCTCTGTGTTTTCTAAAGATGAGATCAAGATGTTGGTGGCTATGCTTTTTGTTGGGAGGATGTAGGAAGCAAATACTCCCGGGTTCATTCAGGTTGTTGGCAGAATCCAATTCCTTGAGATTGCACAGCTGGGACTGAGGTCCCCATTTCCCTGCTGCTTGTCAGTTGGTGGATGGCAGTGATTTCTAAATGCTTCTCTTTGATTTTTGCACATAAGCCTGTACATCTCAGAGGCAGTCAGCACATTGAAAAATACAGCTTGGAATTTCTCTGGCTTCTCCTGATTTCTCATCGCATCTCACTTCTGTCTCCAGCCTAGGAAAGTTGCCCGTTTTGAAGGGCTTCGGTAATCATATTAGGCCCATCTAAACAATACTGGATAATTTCTCTATTTTAATGTCAGTATCCTTAATTACATATTCAAAGTCCCCTTTTCCATGTAATATAATTTATTTTAAGGGTTAGGGTGTGAACACCTTTGAGGTTGGGGCTGGGGGATTATTCATCCTACCAGAATTTTTGCAGGCTCTTAAACTCAAATTGGCTTTTTCTCCCAACATATAAAGTACTTCAATAATTTTTCTAGTGTGAATTATTTTTTTCTCCATGGCAATGTCATACTTAATGCATTTCTGCTAGACTATCCACCACAGTCATTCTGTTATTGGCTCCCCGCTTATTATGGCTGTGCTCTCTTAGTATCAGCACTCCTTTCTGGTTTTACTGCGGAATGGCCTGGATTTTTACTTCTCTTTACCATTTAGTCTTTAAAGTAGATCCAATCAAAATGATGTATTTATAATTGATGTTCTCCCTATAGATGTTTTCATCAAACATGATTATAACACACACCAAGAAATTACCACTGTCATCACATAACAAAAAATATGAGCTATTTCTCAGCAAACTTTTGTTCAAAGAAATATGTTGATGATTTTGCTTTCCTTTTTTTTTAAGTTCAGCTCTTTATTACATTAGTTTTGTGGGTCTGCTTATTATTTACTTCAACACAACGTTATGTAAGAAATACAACGACCTAGCACTTTCTGGAATGGTTTTTGTAAGATTATAATTTATTCCAAGATCACAAGGAGAGGGAAACTTCAGTTGTATGCAGATGCTTCTTTTACATATTTTGACTTTCTGGTATTCAAAGGGCAACTGGCTCTTTCTATATTGTCTTATTTAATGCAGCAGTCATAATTTTGCTAAATTATAAATGTGCTTTTTTTTCTGACAGTACCTCTTTTAAAAGCTATAGACTTAAAAACTGTGATTTATCTCTTCTACCTTATAAATTGAACTGGAAATGTTTTCCTATAATTAAGCTTCAGAGTTCTTCTGCTTCATATAGGAAGAACTGACAAACCATCAACAAAAGTACCTTTAGAACAAAGCAATATGTGGTTTAATACAGTGTCACAACAAGGAGTTGATTGGAAAAATGTTAATCAAGAATTCAGTTGGGTATCAAAAATAATCCCATCATTTAAAAGTTCTGTACTGTCAACTCTAAATTAGTCACTTACTACTTTACTGTATGAGTATGTTCTATATTTCAAACTAAAAGTTTAAATAGGAAGTATTCTCATATTCTATTTCAAATTGTAACAGGTTAAGAAATTCAAAGAGAAATTTAATAGAAAAGGCTACTGGGAAGAGACTCCTCAGGTTTATGTTTAGAGAACATAAATCAGAAAGTCATTTCTGTAAGATGGATACAACAAAACCTTTCTCTAAGAAAAGAATGACTCTCTCAAAGATGTATCCAAACATGGAATTTCATATGAAAAAAGGATGTCAAAAAGGTACACAGTTTCGCAAAGTGACACAATCTTTCTTAAAAATATAGTATCCAATTCTACAATGCTAGGTGAAAAAGTAAGTATTCAAAACAGCCTATATAAAAATGTATGTATGTAATACATTTTATGTAGTACATAAAGAATAAATTATAGGCAATAAAAATTATAAATTTAATATATAATTTATATGTAGTATAGTCTATCCATCCATCCATTGAGAAAGACACCATGAAAGAAACTTTCCCTGTATTTATATTGTTTCACTGAATAACACTACATGCAATTTTTATTTTTATGCTCCTGTATTTTCCAAATTTTCTATAGTGACCAAATATTATTTTCATGAATCTTTCTTTACTCATCTTGGTATATACTCACATATAATATTACATGTGGTAATAATATATAGAAAATTGGTCTTTGGGAACTTATTTATCTGACATGGGTGTCTTGATGATTCTCAATAATGGGAGAATTAAAATTATTCTATTCAAGGGAAATTTAACATATATGTACTATATCAAAGAGAATTAAATAAAATTAAATTGTATTAACAATATAATATTAAGTAAAATTGTTATATATGCTGTATATAGTTTATATGATAAAAGTAATATAGGATGCTTTTTTTAAGCATGTATTATTGTAATCTCATAGTTATGAGGTTCTACGGAGAAACAAAAGTCATAACGTGACAATTCCTAATTCATTTTCTTTGATATAAAAAAATATATATAAGTAAAAATAAATAATACCAAATTGCTTGGTCTTTTTACTTTTCAGAAGTTAGTTTTAATAAGTAAAACAACATGCCAAATTATTTGAGTTCATATATGTATATATATGTATGTATATATATATTTGACTCTTTCAAAGAAATTCAACAAAGTTTATAGTTATTCATGTTTCATATTGTTCTTAAATGAGCATATGACCATTACTGTGATTTTTATCTTCATATATGTAACATTACCTTGAATCAGTAGCATATTCTCTAGTTTAATATTCTTTAGTCTACAAGGCCAAAAAAATTTCAATTGTCATGGCATGTCATGGGTGAAAATATACATATTCATTAAGTTATGAAGATTTTATTGTCATTTGGTTTAATGAATACAGATTCTCTTATCTATTAAATGAAATAAATGTCACTAGCAATAAAGGTATAATGGTAGACTTTTATGTATTAGAAATATATACACTGTAGAAACCAGCCATAAGGCTTTGCTCAAAGAGGCACAAATAACTCTAATTAACAATAAATAAAGTTGAAGAATATTAGCAAAATGTAACTTTAAAAAAAAAGAAAGAGGCAGAGAAACACAGGGAGAATGGTATTATGTGAAAGAAGACAGGGCCTTTGCTCCTTATACTGATATATATGAAAAATTTTATCCCAGGAGGATGATGTTGTCAGAAAACCACAACAAATGTAATCCTAGCACATTGGGAGGCAGAGGTGGGTGGATTGCCTGCACTCAGGAGTTCGAGATCAGCCTGGGCAACACGGTGAAACCCCGTCTCTACTAAAATACAAAAAATTAGCTGGGTGTGGTGGTGGGTGCCTGTAATCCCAGCTACTCAGGAGGCTGAGGCAGGAGAACTGCTTGAACCAGGGAGGTGGATGTTGCAGCGAGTGGAGATACCACCACTGCACTCCAGCCTGGGCAACAGAGCAAGGCTCTGTCTCAAAGAAAAGAAAAAGAAAATACAACAAATAATAATAGATGGATTTCTGTTATAAGTTAGATTTACTCCAAATCAAATTATTTGGCAGTTTCTCTCAAAATGTACTCTTGAAAAATTGATAGAATTTTTCTTATTAAACTGTTCAGATTTCTAATTTATTATCTTTTTATCCGTGTTCTTTTTCTTGTGGTTTCCAGATGATTAATATATGTTCAACTGAAAAGATTTAAGTACAAATATGACAAAAATAAGTGCCTAAACAAATGTGACAAAAAATGAAAAACTTATGACCCTAAAATCACATCTGAGAGAGTGTGTGAATTAAAGAGTAACTATAAATAAGACATCTTCATCTCAAACTGAAATATAATGTGCCCTCAGTACAAAAGTCACATTTGGTAAAAAGATGTTCTAGATACACTTCAACTGGAACTGTTTATGCTTCCAATTACCAAAATTTCCCACCCCCTTCCTTTTTATACCTATACTATTTACCCATGTTCCAAATAGATATACTATTATTAAAAAATAAACAACAACTAAAAAGAACTTAAGTAAGACCAATGGATAGATAATGAAGCAAATCATGTGGCTGAGGAGTGGGAAAAACAGCAACAAAATAAAGATTGATATATATTAAATCATGTATTTGATACATCTTTAAATAAAGCTAAAGAAATGCATAATCATTACAAACAACACTAAAATACTATAAGCTGTAGCATGTTGAGAGTAAAATTAATGAAAAATGATTGAAATGTTGGGGCAGAAAACAGATGGAGATAAACAATCACTCAATTACTTCTATTTCATACCAGAAGACAATAGATATCTGTCCCAAATTGAATGTGTATGTAAAGAAACCAAAGCCAATTTGCTCAGTCTGCTATCTTTCTCATACATTTTTACCTTTAGAGAGATATTTTAGAAGCTAATATATTATTATAAGGAAAATATGATCTAAAGTAACAATTTAGTAAGATCAATTTCAGTTGCATTTCTTTTTTAAGTGCTATTAAACAATAATTTTGTATGTTGGTAAAACAATTAGAGTCTTTAGCTGAATTATTTTTGTTATCTATTTGTATCTGTGTATATGCATATAAAGAAGTTTACAATTAAGGGCATCAGATATTAATTTATTTCTAGCTGTTAGAGTTTTGGAGTGATACATTTAGAGTTTTCTCTGTTGCCTGCATTTTTATATAATTATAAAATTCTATTTCTTAACTTTCTTAAATATTCATAGGGCAAAAATGTGAAGTTTAAAACAGCTTTTACTGGAGTGAATCAACTAACAAACTCTCAGTATAATAGCAAACATTCTTAAGTACAATCAACTCTAGTGCCTAATCTAAAAGAGTGAAATATCATATGCTTATTTCTAAACCAAAAGCCCTTTAAACTCCTGGATATACTGCATCAAACTTGATGTGAACCCTTACCAGTTGCTGGGTGTCCTCAGAAATTTTTATACATACATTACACCATAACTACAATTAAAAAGCACCTCATTGAATTACTGTTGCAGAAATGGAATCACATTGACTTAAAGTAGCTCCGTGTAAAAACAAAATAAATACAGAAGTATTCATTTTGCACATTGCATTATAGTGAGGATGACTGAAGATCCACTACAAACTGACTGGAAGTTGGAGGTCCAGTTAAAGAGATTCCAAAGGTTTGTACCTTCTATTATACTTCACACATTCCTAGATGTTTGCAAACCAGTTAATCAGAAATTGGCAATTGAAGTGAATTGAAGAGTGACTAAATTTCAAGAAAATCTATAAATTAGTCATTACTTTTATTTCTCTGAGCCTCTCTCAATCGCAGTTTTGAACTTTCTAGTCACTCCATAAAGTATTTTAATTTATCAAAAAAGTATTATGAAATTGTAAAATAGCTTGTTTATGCCTTTTTTCCGTCATATCTGAAAAGTTTTGCATTATGTTTTAAGGAATATAGAAAAATTAATAAGCAATAAAGTGTGCTTATTAGTATATATGTTAAGAATTTACATTGTCTGCTTGTACATGGGAACTTTTAGTTACCTAAGAATACTGGTTGAGAAAGCACACACCAGTGAGTCACACGCTAGACTGGCAGTTGTGATAGCTGAGCTGGGAAATCTAGAAACCCAGAACCAAAAGGCAGTAGAATGTGCTGGTTCCAGTAATTCTATTGAGCATGGAAGCCTGTCCATTTCTATTTCAGAAATTTACATGCTGTCAAGCAATCTCCCTTTATCACACATTAATATCCATTCAGGAAATAATGGCAGGCAAATTTGGATAAAATAATTCATGTTTCAGTCACTGAGTCGACAGTCTCTAGCCTCATGTGAACAACTGCTTTCATGAGAGCATGATAATCAGCTACCAGGTTTTCTTAGATGTAATCAATAAGTGAATCAAAACCAAAACATAGAGATATGTATATATAAAACCATAGAACCAAATGTACATGTTAGGAATTTATTCAAAACTAAACATTATTGTAATGCTGGTAATAGTTGGTTATATGTAAAACCCTTAGTTATATCCAGTAATATTAAAATTATACAGAGCAATACTTTATGGACCAGAAAACAGAAAATGTATACACCACTCCTTTACTAAATCAACTGCTTTGCTTATTTGTAAGAAAATATTATAAAAATAATGAACAAATTTGAACCATCTAACCATAAAGTACTCCTATTTAGCTTAATCAGAATAGAAACAAATGAATGTTAAATTTAAAAACTAAATGCAAAAGATACGGATCCATTTAAGTAATTTGAATCAACTATGCAGTTAACTTGCACAAGATTTTTCCAGTTCTTTAAAACTACCTCATTTTTGTTTTATTTTAATTTTTTATTTCAAAGCAAAGCAGTTCAAGGTGATGTGGCTTCATTTGGCTTTCTAACCTTTCAAATATAAGCTGACACTCAGAATATTTCTAGAATGAATTAATGCCATTTGTAGAACATTATTAGCAAATATATCACTAAAATTTAGAAGACTTTGTTCTGTTTACATTCAAGGTAAGTCAAAACAGGCAGTTATACTACAAGTATGATCCAGCAGTTCAATTGTCTTAATTAGATAACACACATGCACTAATAAAAGAATAGAGACTAGTCTTCCATGGTTTAAGTTTGCAGGAGTAAATAAGACTCTCTGAATATTTAATTACCTTTCTAATATAACATTTAAATCTGTTCTACATCAACTAAATTCTTTCAAAGGAACAAGTATCAGAAAAGTGATTTCTCTTATTTTAAAAAAATAAGTTGACTGTCCTACATGTTGAGTTTATTACATATTTAAGTGAAATCAAGGAAAAAGTCATTATAATCATCAATAAATACAGAGAATTTATTGAGGAAAGATTGGATTTCATGTAACATCAGAAACTGCCTGGCAAAAATCTCTCTAACCCATGATTCATAATGTAAGTAATGGTGATATGGACTGTGTAATGACTAAGAAGACTCACAGTTAAATTATTTATCTTGGAAAGCTGCATAAATGTTATTCATATCATAATTATCTGCTTCATGTAAAAGTCTAATTGTGGTGTATTTTATGAGGACAGAAGAAATTATAATGGGAAGGAAAAATGAAAATATTTTCAATTCCCAAAATATATAGATTTACTCGTTGTAATACATTCATAGATAGCACCTTTCCTTGTAATTAATTAACATTTGATTGAATTTCCTAATTCTACAGTTTTGTTAACATATAAAACCCACATAATTTGTGCAGGCTTTTTCCCATCAGGCATGAATGCAATTATCCCTTATCTTTCAACACAGCCAAGTCCTGTAAATATAATTACAAATTTTATGTTTACTCAAGCATAAAAAACTCATAAAATTAATACTGCATTTATCCTCTTACCTTTTTTCAGTTATTAATGTACACCAGAGATTTCTGGAATTCATCCTCTATGACTATAATTTCTAGCTAGAATTAATTTTTAGCTCGATTTTCAAACTTTAACATGGAACCTACATGTATTCAGACTTGAGGCAGTTAGAAGTTTGTGCTTCTGACATTCATAAAGACTGACTTTGGATTAGAAATCTTAACAACTAGAAAACTGGAAGTATTAAAATTAATCTGGCAAATCATCTTTAGCCAATAAACCAAAGCAGCCACTCAGGCAAATACATGCTAGAGTAATGCTTTCAAAAATGTCTTTGAATTCTCAGGTCTCTTCACTTCCCAATATCTCAATATGAAACTATAACGCATATTAAATGATAGAAGTTGTCATGAAAAGCATTTTCACTGCAAGAGAGATAAAACCAATGATTTTAAACATGATTTACAAATATTCAAGTGTTCAATATGAGTACTATCATAATGCCAAGAAATCTATGTTAATGAATTCTAAAACCTGTGAAATTTTGATGAACACTGAGGAGTGGTCAATTTTTATCTGCGAAAAAAAAATATAATCAATCAATGTGATTTTCAGAGAACCAACTGAAAACCCTGATATTCACTATATTATTTGTATCTGCTGTGTTTTACTAATATTACTTCTGCATTAAGCATATAAACTTGCTGTATTTGATATTTGGCTGGCCTGATTCACAAAGTAAACTATGAATCATAAATAATGACTAACTCTCAAAACTGAACTTAGAGTAAGTATAATTATATCTAAGATATCACAGTTAATTCCAACACTAATTATTAATTCATAATATAGTATTTTTATAGATTTGAAACCACATTCTGTAAAATACATTAACTGGATATTGTAATTGAAGTCTTTAGTTTTTATTTACATTTCAAACATTTAATAAATACCTAAAGAAGTTTATTTTGTGTAAGGTTCATTTCCAATCACCTGACAAATAATGCCTGTTTTCATGACAATATTATCCCCATTTTATTTTATTTTTGTAACTTTTATTTAAGTTCAGAGGTACATGTTCTGGTTTGTTACCTAGGTAAACTTGTGTCATGCGGTTGTTTTTGGGAAGATTATTTCATCACCTAGGTATTAAGCTTAGCACCCATTAGTTATTTTTCCTGATCCTCTCCCTCCTCCCACCCTCCAATCTCCAATAGGCTTCAGTGTGTTGGAGCCCATGTGTTCTGTTATCATTTAGCTCCCACTTTTAAGTGAGAATATGCAGCATTTGCTTTTCTGTTCCTGTGTTTGTTTGCTAAATATAATGGCCTCCAGCTCTATCCATGTGTCTGAAAGAAACACGATCTTGTTCTTTGTTTATGGCTGCTAATATTCCATGGTGTATATGTACCATATTTTCTTTATCCATTCTATCAATGATGGACATAAAAACTGAGTCTCAAAGAGGCTAAATAAATTGCTTAAGGTTGCACAGCTATGAAGTAGGAAAGGTGGGTTTCAAATCAAGGTAGTCTGGTTTCTAGAGTCCATAAACTACTGTGCTATTCAGTGTTTTTGAGTCATGACATGAAAAAAAACTTTGTCTGTTATGTTGTCTCAGAGGTACTAATAATGCTGTTTCTTTCTAGCTTTTTGCTCACTAGTTTTTCAAATCCTATTAATATTTGTACCTGTATTATTTTTACCTCCTCTGGAAATGGTAAATATGGTATAGAAGAAGCATCTTCTATATCATCTTCATGTATTGCAGTATGTGTCAATCCACTTACGGATTTAACAAAAATGATTTTGGAGAAATGCCAATAGAATGGAATAAGCCAAATGGTTAAATTTGCATTCTTGTAGAGATAAGAAGTCTCATAATTGTCTCATTGTCTCAAAGATGTTTTTGATAATGACTTCAATTTTTTGTAATAGACATGGGTCTCAGAATTTTTGTTTCTCCTTAGGTCAGTTTTGAACCTTGTATTGTTTTGTAAAATTTTGCCATTTCATATGAGTTTCTGCATTTTTTTGGCGTAGAGCTGCTCATAATATTTCTGTTTCTTTTAATAAGTCTATACTTTAAACTTTTTCATTCTTGATATTAGTGATTTGTATACTGTTTTTATTTTGATCGATTCTAGTTATAAGATTTCAAATAGTGTTCATCTTCATAAAGAATTATTAATTTTTGCATTAGTAATTTTATCTGTGTGTTTGTGTATTCTTGAGCTTCTTATATTTATAATTTCCTTCATTCCACCTAGTTTGTTTTCACTTTGCTCTTCAGTTTTATTCTTCTTGAGGAAGAAAACTTAGGTGTTTAATTTTATATCTTTATTTTTCTAAATTTAACTATTTAAAGCTACGAATTTCTCCCTAAGCACTGTTTTAGTTGCAAACTACAGGTTTTGGTATGTGTGTATTCACTAACATACAGTTCAAAAAGCTTTGTAATTTTCCTGTGATTTGTTCCTTCACCCATAAATTGTTTAGAAGTGTTGTATTTAATGTTTTCCCAGATAATTTATTGTTAATCATTTATAATTAAGTTCCACTGTGGTGAGAGAGCAGACTGTATATAATTTCAATCTTTTTACATTTATTGAGACTTATTTATGACACAACAGATAAACTATATTGATGAGTTTACCAAGTACACTTAAAAAGAATATGTAGTTTGCGTTTGTCTGCTATAGCATTCTTTAAATATCAATTAGATCAAGGTGATTTATGGTGGTGTCCAAATCTTCTGTGTCATTAATGATGTTTTTTTCTAGTTTTATCAATAGATGAGAATTGCTCCATCAATTTCTGGAATTAAAGTTCACAATTACAAAACAATGCATCACTTTTGTTAAGTGTATGCGTATTTATAATTGTCTTCCTGTCCAGTTTATCATGAAATGTCTTCCTTTACCTCCAATAATACTTTTTCTTGAAGTCTATCATGTTGAGTTTATTATATATAGTCTAATGTTATGTTTTCTAGTTCTGAGGCACTACTGTTTCTATTCATTTACTCCCAAACTATCTGTTTCCGTATTTAAAGCATGGCTCTTTCAGTCATCAGAAAACTGAATCTGGCCTTTTAATTTACTCTAAGAAACTGTCTTTTAGTTAAAATATTTAGAGCAATAACATTGTGTTATTAATATGGTTGGATTTAGCTCTATCATTTTACTATTCAATTTGATTTTTCCATATGTTCTTTTTTCCTCTGATCTGTCTTCCTTACTTTCTTTAGCAGTATTTGAGTATTACTTGGAATTCCATTTTACCCCAGTTATTGGCTTTTTATATCCTGTTTTTATTATTTGAAGTGGTTGTTCTGCAGATTACAATATATATTCCTAACCTTTCAGTTTACTTAAAGTTAATACTGCACCGCTTCATATAAAATGCAGAAAACCTTAATATATATGTTCCCATTCTACTCTTTTATCATTTCTATTTGAAAAAAATCACAAAACTGTATTTTCATTTTAGCTTTAAACAGTCCTTTGTGGTTTTTTGTTCATTCTCAGATACTTAGTATTTCTAGTGTTCTTCATTCCTTCCTGGTAACCCAAGTCTCTTTGTGGTACAATTTCTCTCAGCCTGAAAACCCCCTGTAGCATTTTTTTTGTAGTTCAGATTTGCTAATGAGAATCCTCTCAGTGTTCTTTTCTTTTAAAATATTGTTTCAGCTTCATTTCTGACATATTTTTACTAAATATAGAATTCTAGGTCATTCCATTTGTTCTTTCACAAATTTAAAGACTCTTTCACAGTCTTTTGGCCTTACTGATTTCAGAGGACAAATCTATGGATATTCAAATTGTTGTTCCTTTGTATATAATGTGCCTTTTTCTCGAGCTTCTTTCAAATTTCTTTAAAAAGGACTATCACTTGACAACTTGGTTTTAGTTTTTAATATATCCTGTTTTACATGCACTGTACTACTTGCTTCTGTACCTTCATGTCTTTCAGAAAATATGAAAGAGTTTTGCTCGTTACTTCCTTTTTCCCTTACTCCTTTGTGCTGATCCTGATGTTTAAAATGATTGTTAATATATTTGGATTAAAAAAAATCTACCAAACACTTCATGTGATTTAAATTTAAGACACTAGTAACAAATCCTGCTAGTCCTCAATTTCACCTAGTATTTGATCACGGTTTCTAAGATGATCAGTCAGATTTGACTGCATGCAAGTCCAGGAGACAAGAAATTATGAATATAAATCATTTCCCTCTGTTAGTCTGATTAGTTTAAGAGGTGTTAGAGCTGTAGTGAGAAAAAGGGTTCTGCTTGTTCTAGTTTAGTGTGGTTTAAGCAAGGGAGATACCAAGGGAGGCCGCTGCATTACTCGGTTGTGTGCGTAATGCAAACCTCCCAAAAAGTCAACGAACGGTTCAACTTTCACACCGAATATAGCTCAGCTATCTGATAACTAAAAATAACACTTGAAATTCTGTTGTTGCTTTCTGTCTTTTTCCTTAATCGATGAAGTCATCCGAGCTACTTCTCTTTTATGACTGTATGTGAAGGTCAATGGATCTGTTTCCCTATGTCACATCTCACAAGACCTTCACTACCTCAAGTTATTTGTTCTAGACATCTTCTAGATGTCTATTTTATTAAAGTCAGGTTCAGCCTTTTATTTCTGTATCATTATACATCATACCAACTTGATGTTCTCTATTGGGGATTCCACAAAGTTTGCCTTCTCTTTGGGGAGTTGATTCTCAGCAAAAATACTTATATCCTTAGAGAATAAATGACAGTATCATATATATGTATAATCAGTATGTAATACCAAAAAGAACATGTTAAAACATTTTTCCAAAGGAGGAGGCACAGCAGGATAGATGAATAGCACCCTTCGGTGATCGTCCCCCAAAAGGAGCACCAAATTGAACAACTACTTGCAAGAAAACATCTTCATAAAAACAAAAACATCAGGTAAGTGATCACAATACCTGGGTTTAACATAATATCAAAAAGTTATTGAAGAAAATAGGAAAGTCAGTCTTGCAATGTCTGCACCACCCTTCCACAATTATTCATCAGTGCTACATGGACAGAGTATCTGTGTGCTTGAAGAAGGTGAGTGTGGGTCTTTGCATTGAAACCCAGTGATTCTTTGTCACAGTGGAACACATCACAGGGAAGAAAGAGGGTGCATTTAGACCAACCCTAGCCTAGAAGGGGATTCACAATCTCAGTCTGAGGAAACTAAGTCCTGGCAAGCTGTACCACTAGCTCACTCAAGTGGCCAGGGGCCTGGAATAAATGTGAGTGGCTGTCAGGCCACAAAAACTGCTGTCTTTGGGCCAGCCCTGGTGATGCCCTGGTCTTGGAAGTAGTGGACCTGGGGTGTGTGCAACCCAGTGGTGACACCAGCTCTAGCAGCCAAGGGAGCACCTGTATCCCTCATACCCAAATTCCAAGCAGTACAGCTCAGACATAACTCCTTCCCCTTGGGGAAAGGAGAAAGAAGAGTACAGAGGACTTTATCTTGCAATTTGAGTATCAGCTCAGTGACAGTAAAATAAAGCACCAAGCAGATTCCTAAAACCCAGGTCTTAGCTTCTGAATGGTGTTTCAAATCAAAACAGATTAAAGATTTAAACCTAAGACTTAAAACTATAAAAATACTAGACAATTAAACTGGAGGAAACATTCCAACACATTGATTTGTACAAAGAGTTTTTGAGTAAGGTCTCAAAAGCACAGGCAACTGATGCAAAAATTGGCACATCAATCTAAAAAGCCTTTGCACAGTGCAAAGAGCAATCAGTAGAGTAAAGAGACAATCTGTATAATGGAAGAAATGAATTGCAAACTGCACATCTGACAAGGGATTAATAACTAGAATATATAATGAGCTCAAACAACTCAATAGCAATAAAACAAAATAATCCAATTTAAAAATAGGCAAAAGTTCTGAATAGGCATTTTAAAAATTATTATTATACTTTAAGTTCTGAGACATATGTGTAGAATGTCCAAGTTTCTGACATAGGCATACACATGCCATGGTAATCTGCTGCATCCATCAACCCGTCATCTATATTAGGTATTTATCCTAATGCTAACCCTCCCGTGGCCCCTCACCCCGCAACAGGTGTGATGTTCCCCTCCATGTGTCCATGTGTTCTGATTAACTCCCACTTATGAGTAAGAACATGTGGTGTTTGGTTTTCTGTTCTTGTGTTAGTTTGCTGAGAATGATGGTTTCCAGCTTTATCCACGTCCCTGCAAAGGACATGAACTCCTCCTTTTATACAGCTGCATATTATCCCATTGTGAATATGTGCCACATTTTCTTTATCCAATCTATCATTGATGTGCATTTGGATTGGTTCCAAGTCTTTACTATTGTGAACAGTGCTGCAATAAACATACATGTGCATGTGTCTTTATAGTAGAATAATTTATAATCCTTTGGGTATATACCCAGAAATGGAATTGTTGGTTCAAATGGTATTTCTAGTTCTAGCTCCTTGAGGAATCACCACACTAACTTCCACAATGGTTGTACTAATTTACGCTCCCACCAACAGTGTAAAAGTGTTCCTTTTTCTCCACATCCTCTCCAGCATCTGTTGTTTCCCGACTTTTTAATGCACTCCCAAATTGACTGCAGCATTCTTTATAATAGCCAAGATATGAAATCAGTCTAAGTGTCCATCAAGAGATTAACAGATATAATGTGATATATATATATATAAAGAAACATTATTAAGCCATAAAAAATAATGTAATCCTCTCATTCACAGCAACATGAATACAACTGGTCAACATTATGTGAAGTGAAATAAGCCAGGCATAGAAAGACACCTACAGCATGATCTCACTCGTGAAGGAACTAAAAAAAAAAGGTTGAACTTGAGAAGATAGTAAAATGATGGTTACATAAGGCTAAGAAAGATAATAGCGAGTTGGGGATAAGGTGGGAATGGTTAATGAGTACAAAAATAGAGTTAGAATGAATAAGATCTAGTATTTGGTAGCACAATAGGGTGACTAAAGTTAACAATTTATTGTACATTTGAAATAACTAAAAAAGTTGAATTGAAATGTCTCCCACACAGAGAAATGGTATATGCTTGAGGTGAAGGATACGCTAATTACCCAATTACCCTGACTTGATCATTACACATTACATGACTGTATCAATTTCTTACATGTACCTTCTAAACATCTACAACTATTATGTACCTATGATTTTTAAAAAAATATTTTTCCCACAGAATACACTCTAGAAAAGAATGTATTTATAAAGAATCTGCAATAAGTACATACATCTCTAATTTTAAAATAGATTTTATTTTTCCTGGAATTCTGAATACAGAAATACTATAAGCAACTCTCATCTAATACTTTATCCAATTCCAGATTCACTGAGGCTGCCATATTGCCTCTTAGCAGTCATCATACTCCCTTAGAACTGCTGATCCAGATCTTAAATTATTAGAAGGAGAAATGGCTTTAGATAATTTTGTTCAGTTAATTGTTTTTTTAACATTTTCTGGGAGTGGTTTAATTTAGTCTGGAACATCTTGTTCATTATGTAGTAACTTGAATATCTGATATTCTACATAAACAAAGAACAAAGAGCTTTTAGCTATGTTGCCTGAATATCTCATTTATGAAATCATGTTTCACATAATCAAATGAAAATACCATAAATTTGGCATTTTAACTACACATTAGATAAGAAAACTTGTCAATATATCATCATTTCTCAGGAATAAGAAATTCTTCAATTGATTTCTTTTTGGCTCATCTGTGGCTTATTAAAAAAATTCTTGAAAGTTGACACCATTTATATTAATCAAGTAAATCAAGTAAATGATTACAGTGTTATTCATTTAATAACACTGTGAATGTAAATTACACATAAATGTTTACAATAGCCAGTTAATTTATAACACTGGAAATGCCTCAATGATTGATTGGAAAATTAAATAAAATAGTCTGACACTAGTTTTATTATTTAACAACCTGTTTTGCCACTGTGGATAGTGAAGTGTTGTCTGGATGCAGCCTAATGTAAAAGAAGCATGCTAGTAAGTACTATCAATATCTGAGTCATTGTATTATCATTCTTCCAGTGTTTTGTAGCCCTTTAGAATAACTTTATTTTATAATATTATTTTCAAATATTTATTGAATAGCCTTGTTAGAATTTACTTATTAATACTAACTTATGGGGGTTTTCTTAAGCAAAAAATTTTTGGAACTGATTATTTAAGTATTACTGGTTTATTCTAAAACTCTGCCTAAAACACTTGAGTACTTTCATTTACACTTTAATTTTTAATTATTATTATTATTTTTGAAGAAACAGAGTGTCACTTTGTCACCCAGGCTGGAGTGCAGTGGCACCATCTTGGCTTACTTCAACCCCCACATCCTGGATTCAAGCAATCCTACAGCCTCACCTTCTAAAGTAGCTGGGACTACATGTGCATGCCACCATGCCTTGCTAATTTTCGTATTTTTTAGTGAAGACGGGGTTTCACCATTTTGGCCAGACTGGTCTCAAACCCCAGACCTTATGTGATCTGCCTGCTTCAGCCTCCCAAAGTTCTGGGATTATGGGCTTGAGCCACTGCACCTGGCCTATACTTTACTTTTTAAAGACTATAATAATAATAATAAGATAGGCTGTTTCCATAATGTCTTAAGTAAATAATCCGATTAGTTGGTAAGGATTCAAGAAATCAGATAACTGTGGTGTAGAGAAAATTAACATCATCTTTCATGTGTACCACCCAATATAATTTTCTTCCTGCAGCATTCCTGATAGATGTTTATTGATTTCTGGTTTATTGATTATTAGATGTTTATTGATTATTCAAATAGACAAGGTCATTATCACAAGCAGTAGCTTATTTTATTATTGCATATGTTTATATTAGCTATTTGGAAAAAAAAGTCAGTATTTAAAGGCTTAAAACAACAAACATGTAATTAGCTTACAAGTCTTAGGGGTACCTGAGGGATGAAAAGCCTTGCTCATGTATCTTTAAATAGCTGCTGCATCTGTGGATCCATTAGTTAATTTGGAATGGATACTCTCAAATGTCTAGGGTTTCTGGGCTGAATCAGCTAACTGAGCTCTACTCTGCATGGCCTTTCATTCTCCAGCAGGCTAGCTTGGGCTTGTGCACGTGGCAGGCACAGGAGCTGAGAGACAGAGAATGCATTGAAGGCTCCTTGAGGACTAGACTTTGAACTGATACACTGTCTCTTTTACCATATTCTATTAGACAAAGCAAGTCATAAGGCCAGTTCAGACTTAAGGGATGGAGAAAAAGACTGTGCCTCTTGAATATAGGAGTTGAAAATTCCCATTCAAAAGGATCATAGGTGTATATATATATATGGAGCCCCATTTCACGTGCAAAGACATACATAGGCTCAAAATAAAGGGATGGAGGAATATTTACCAAGCAAATGGAAAGCAAATAAAAAGCAGCATTGCAATCCTAGTCTCTGATAAAACAGAGTTTAAACCAACAAAGATCAAAAAGACAAACAGGGGCATTACATAATGTAAGGGGATCAATGCAAAGAGAAGAGGTAACTATCCTAAATATATCTGCACCCAATACAGGAGCACCCTGATTTATAAAGCAAGTTCATAGAGACCTACAAAGAGACTTAGACTCCCACACAATAACAGTGGGAGATTTTAACATCCCACCATCAATGTTAGACAGATCAACTAGACAGAAAATTAACAAGGATATTCAGGAACTGAACTGGGCTCTGAACCACATGGAACTAATAGACATCTACAGGACCCTTCACTCGAAATCAAAAGAGTATACATTCTTCTCAGCACCACATAGCATTTCTTCTAAAATGGACCACATAATTGAAAACAAAACACCCTATAGCAAATGCAAAATCATAACATCTCAGACTACAGTGCGATCAAATTAGAACTCAGGATTAAGAAACTCACTAAAAACCGCACAACTACATGGAAACTGAACAACCTGCTCCTGAATGACTACTGGGTAAATAATGAAATTAAAGCAGAAATAAGAAAGTTCTTTGAAACCAATGAGAATAAAGAGACAATGTACCAGAATCTCTGTGATACAGCTAAAGCAGTGTTAAGAGGAAAATTTATGGCACTAAATGCCCCTATGAGAAAGTGGGAAAGATCTAAAATCGACACCCTAGCATCACAATTAAAAGAACAAGAGAAGCAAGAGCAAACAAATTCAAAAGGTAGAGGAAGACAAAGCTGGAGGGTAGATTTTTAAGAGGGAAGGAAATAATTGAGACATTTTGCAATAAATCTACCACAATATATTTTGTTAACAAAGTTCTTTAAAATATTGAGCTGAACCTTTATCCTCATAACTGCCTTTTCAGAAACACAGACACAGTCTACTTCCTTTCTCTGTGAATTTTAGTATTAGATTTGTATCTTCATAGGATTTATTCCTCCACCATTCCTCTCATCAGTTCTTACCATCCTAGTGACTTTACTCTGAAAGCTAGTCATCAAGAATCCTATTCAAATTTGAATTCTTCCTGAACTAAAATCACAGCTGCTAATACAATTTAAAAATAAAGGGTAAAGAAAGGTATTTAATTTCAGTAATGTGAATAATCTCTTTCTACTAACCCAACCAAAAAAGTTGGTTTTGGGGGGAAAGCCATATATTAATCAATCAGTTTGGTTTCAAAGACATTAAAAAAAAATAGTTTCCATAAGCAAAGCATGATGCTTGCACCAGATGTACAAGGTAAAAACAAAGCAAAATTCCTTTCCATCAAAAAGCTTAGCTGTAACAGAAAAAGTAGTCCAACAAGCATATCATTTCCAATATGGTATCTGCCCTCAAATTATGAGAAAGTGGAAAAAAAAAACAACAGATTTTGAAATTAGGTCTACCTAACAGTATGAACCATACTATCAAATAGTCATTTTCCAAAATTATCAATTGCCACAAAATTAACATTTTTTGATTCCAAAGCCATAAAATATATTTTAAAAGGGGATACAAGATTTAATAGTGAGCCTTTATTGCATCTTGCTGATTTCAACCAAGTTTTCTAGCCATTTCAAGTATAAACTCTATTGCTTTTTATCTGAGCAATCTTTTCCCACTTAAAATCCACATTCTATGACAATCATATTTTTCTTTAATTTTGAAACTTTGCTCTTCCAAGGAGAAAGCAATAATATAGAATTTCTCTAGAGATTTATTTCCATTTTGTCCCAGAAAAATTAACATTCTCTATTCAATTCTTTAACCCACCACATATAACCCATATTACTCTCTTAAACACTGTAATCTGTCAAATGTTTCAAAAATTACCATGTTTATCATATTCCTCTGCTCAACTGGATAACAACATGACTATAAACACACAAAAAGAGGTAAATTTGCCATGACATTTTCTCTGGAACTGTTGTTGGCTTCTATTCACATTCTTGTCTCTCATGTCATATTCTTTTCTAAGGCCTCACATACCTACTGCCAGATAAATACTCAGCAAACATATTCAGGCATCAATTTACGAAGCTGTCCTTTTAGTAAATCAGAGTAGTATTTACCAATATCCCAGTTTTCTGGTTCCTTTACTTTCTCCATGAAGTCACAAATATTGCTAACTTGAGTTCCAAGGATGTTTATCTAAATTTCCTAAGGGCACTGCATTTTTTATTTATTTGATAGTAACAGTAGGCAAATTTGTTATTAGATCCTCTTGCCAAGGCATGAGAATGATACAGCAAATGTTGGGTTCTTGAGGGAAAGGGTAGGAGAGGGTTGAGGGATAACAGGTTACAAACTGGGTACAACGTACACTGCTCAGGTGATGAGTGCACCAAAATCTCACAAATCACCAGGAAAAAACTCATGTAACCAAATACCACCTGTTCCCCAAAAACCTATGGAAATAAAATATTTAAAAAACTGTCAGATTCTCAGTTAATTTGGAAAAACACTTTTCAATTTTTTTTTATGCTTTTATGTAAGCTTTCAAGACCATTCTCCTTATTGGATAAAATGGAAGAAATAGGATTTCAGTAATTGTCACTTCTCCGTGACATCTGCTATCATTTCTCTCTGTAGCTATGCTCTTTGTCCCGATTGCTTTCTATAGAATTAATTAGGAACATTCAGCTGCCAAGTGACATTTTTCAACTCAAGCTTCAACTAGTTGTAAGCTTTGGTTTCCCTAAAATTATTTTACCATGATTCTAGCATTTAGAAATTTTTACTAGTTACTTCCTACTCTATTTATCTTTTCTTGTTACTTTCACTAGTGAATTTTATTTTTCTATAAGTTTTTTATATTATGCCAAATATGTTTTCATTATCGAAAACTAGGGTTGAATGACCAAATTGGGATGTGGAGCAGTAATTCAGATTAGAGTAGGTATCCTAGTTTATTTTATGTTGCTATAACAGAAGACCTGATAGTGGGTAATTTATGTCTTACAAAGATTTGTTTTTTACAATTCTGGAGGCTGGGTAATCTGAGGTTGAGGGACTTGCATCTGTCAAAGGGCTTCTTATATTATCATTCCATGGCAGACGTGAAGGGCAAGAGATTATGAATGAGAGAGATCAAGAGATGGCCAAACTTACTTTATTAATTCACTCTTAAGACAACAAACTCACCCCCACATTACCTAATCACTTCCTAAGGGCTCCATCTCTTAACACAATTGCATTGGGAATTAAGTTTCCAAGATATAAACTTCAGGAATACATTCAAACTGTAGTTGTGGGTGACAGCAGAAAGTCTAGATGAACAGTTGGGGCATCAGCAGAATTTGAAGGGAGAGAGTAGTATTAGAAAAATATAATTAAAAAGAAAATTCCTCCCAATTCAGAAAACCTATCTAGAAACATCAAAGTAAAAAATATATATATTGCGTAAGAACTAAACAAAAATGTGATATGCATCACAGGCAATCTACTAAGAGACTGCAAAGACAGAAAGAAATCACACCATTCATACAACAAAGCAGATAAAACTTACAACATCTTCTTGAGGTAGATAATAAATTGTCCTGAAAAAAGAGTACTTCATAGCACTCATTTGATATACAAATTCCCTCCTAAAATTATCTGGCAATGGGGTGACCATCTGTGTAAGTTAACAGACTTTATATGCAGAAGGCGAAATTTCTATCTTTATGTTAGGAGATAGTTTTGCAACTTGGAGCCAGAAATCTGTGGAAGGTAGGCACCTATTCTTCCACACAAAAAAAAAGGAGAGAGAGAGAGAGAGAGATGTGTTATGTCCCTTGATGTCTAAAGATACCTCCCAACTCCTTCAAAAAGACATTACTTGGCCATCTAATTTAGGTTTTGAAGATAAACATACATCTCAAAGATGCATAGAAAGAACTTACCATTGCATTTTTTTTGTAAAGTAGATGTTCTAAGAAAAGGAGAGAAAGGGAAACATCTTTCCTTATTTTCAACAGGGGGAATTAACTTTCTATTTTTAATCTGTATTTGTTCTTACAGTAGGCAAAGATATTAAGAGAAAGCTGACCACAAGAAGAAGAAACTGGGATTGAGGAACTGGGTCTACTTACTGAAATCGGTTTACAAGGTTTGATAAGAGAGGGTCTATTTGGGATATAGAGATAGTATTAGTCAAGTTAATTTAGATATTTTGAACTACTGGTTCAAGACTTGTTCCATGCCATCAAACTAGAAGCCTTGTTCCCAGAACTTATGTACAAGTCACTAAGTTGGAAGATACAGATACAGGGTGATTTGAGGAAGTTGGGGGCAGAAAGTCAAACATGTTTATACTTCTAATATTAATATTTAGTTTTGCTGTTTTAGCTGGAATTCATATCTCTTTTTAAAAATTTAAAGCCATCTGGATTAAATCTTTTCTTAAGATTATTCATTTTTATTTCATAATAGATGCTCTTTAGTATTTCATTCATCATCATCTCAAAAATGGAATCATTCGAATTTACTATGTTTATAGTCGTGCACCCATTGTTTCATCCATCCATTCTCTTTCAAACAGAATTTTAAAAAGATGCAACATTTTCACCTATTCTTTCAAATTCCATTGCCTCTTTCTCAGAAACTTAGTAGAGGTTTATTCCTGACTGCTTTGGACTTCATAATTTTTCTCCACATGATTTGCTGAGAAATGTTTGCTTCTACAATGACTGTCAAGTACCTCATCATTTGAAAACACAAATTAAGTTTGGACAACCTGTTTTTTCCATAGCAGGCATTGGCAGGCTGCTATATTCCACTGAAGAGAGAAATTCACCAAACACACATTACCAAGGTTTCATTCTTTGCTGTGTCAAATTTCCTCTTAACCTCCAGGATCTGTGAATCCGTTTCTTACGGTTTCACTTGAGATGACTGTTCCTTCAAATTCTTTAGAAGCATTCTCTTCCTGATATAGGATAGAGATGTCAGAAAACTGCTATGTCTGTGCAATAAAATTGAGATAATAACAGTACTTATCACGTAAACTTTTGTGAGGGTTGCATGGATATATTCTTATACAGTACAGAAAACTGTGAGAACTTGAAGGTCACAATCATTAAATACTTTGATCTAAGTTGTTTCTAATATCCATTCCAGTCCTTAATTCTAATACACAATAAACTCAGAAAATATGTTTCAGTTTTCAGTGTGATAGATCTTATCTGTTTTATAAATAAGGGGTAATAGTTTTACCTCTGTTCACAGGTATTATTGAAATCCTTTCACATGTATCCCTAAAAGAAAGAGCCACATTCACATTCAATAATGATCTGCATCAAGAACAAAAAGACATAAAGGTTAAAGAAAGAAGTATCTTATATTTGTGAAAACAGTAAGAAAGACATAATTCAAGACCATTGCAATAAAAGCATTGTCATAGCAGAGAGAAATCAGCTTCAGTGCTCAATACAGCAAAGACAGCAGTAAATTACAGCCAGTAAGCAGAGTGTGGGGGTCAGCAGATAGAAAATTACTATGGGGAGGCATCAAGGATAGAAAGATTCTTGCTAAATTAACAAAACAGGATTTTGCTGAAGACAGGCCAAGGACATATACATCAAAGGTAGAGA
Organism: Aotus nancymaae; assembly: GCF_030222135.1. NCBI lineage: Eukaryota > Metazoa > Chordata > Mammalia > Primates > Aotidae > Aotus > Aotus nancymaae. The sequence continues at coordinate 16,328,013 of NW_026988476.1, read as the reverse complement.
ATGAGAAAGGTAATAAGCTATCAAAGGAATTAAACATGGGGAAGAGGTGGGGGGAGGGATCCTTGCTAAATCTGGGCTAAGAAGGCCAAGGACCAAACACAGACAAAGGTCAAGGCCTATTTTAAGAGGTGACTCAGAGAAACCAAACTAAAGCTTGGTTAAGAAGAGAGTATTTGTCACATCCTATGAGTTCCCAACACATTTGTCAATGTGTTCACATTTTAGCTCTCCATATTAACTTTAAATCCGACATCTACTTCAAAAATTGCCAAAGAAACTATATTTTTTTGATTACTGTCCTAGGGCCCTTCTTAGAAGCTTAAAAAAAACTAATTAAATTCTTCTATAATTTAACTTTATAAGTGGGTGATGAGTTTTATCACTTATTGAAATGCCAACTATCTCTCCTAGAAAGAACACATACACACACAGACACACAGACACACACACACATGCACACACATGCACACACATACACATACATACAGAGGCAGAAATTAAAAAGGATTCCTTGGTTAATAAGTAGTTTGGGAAATACTTCATGATATGCCTCTCCTGGAAATCCACAATGCTACACATATTAGTATAGGAGAGACCTTTTAGTTAAAAATAATGAAAAAAAAGCAAAGTTAAGTTTTCTTTCAGCTAGCATTTCCCGATTTTTGCCCCCAACAAAGATTATTTTCATTATAACTGATAACATCAAAAACCTAGAAAGATTTCAAGATAGCTACCTAACATCACAACTAAAAGAACTAGAGAATGAAAAGCAAACAAACCCCAAAGCTAGCAGAAGACAAGAAATAACCAAAATCAAAACCGAACTGAAGGAGATATAGTCACAGAAACCCTTACAAAAAAATCAACTGATCCAGGAGCTTTCTTTGAAAAAAAAAAAAAAATTAATAGACCTCTAGCCAGACTAATAAGGAAAGAGAGAAGACTCAAATCGACATAATCAGAAATGATAAGCGGGATATCACCACTGAACTGAAAGAAATACAAACAACCATCCGAGAGTACTACAAACACTTCTGTGCACATAAACTAGAAAATCTAGAAGAAATAGATAAATTCCTGGACACATACACCCTCTCAAGATTGAACCAGAAATTAAATCCCTGAATAGACCAATAACGAGTTCTGACATTGAGGCAGTAATAATTGGCCTACCAAGCAAAAAGAAAGAAAAAACAAACAACAAACAAAGAAAAAACCCAGAACCAGGCAGATTCACAGCTGAAGGCTACCAGAGGGACAAAGAAAAGCTAGTCCCATGCCTACTGAAACCATTCCCAACAAGTGGAAAGGAGGGACTCCTCCCTAACTTTTTCTATGAAGCTATCATCATTCTAATACAAAATCTGACAGAAATACAACAAAAAAAGAAAACTTCAGGCCAATATCCTTAATGAACCTTGATGCAAAAATCCTCCACAAAATACTGGCAAACCAAATCCAGCAGCACATCAAAAAGCCACAATCAAGTTGGCATCATCACTGAGAGGCAACATAAATTTGTGTGTGTTTAACATACACAAATCAATAAATGTAATTCACCACATAAACAGAACTAAAGACAAAAACCATGTGATTATCTCAATAGATGCAGGAAATAACTGACAAAATTTAACATCCATTCATGTGAAAAACTCTCTGTAAACTAGGTATTGAAGGAATATACTTCAAAATACTAAGAGCCATATATGACAAACCCACAGCCAATATCATACTGAATGGACAAAAGCTAGAAGCATACCCCTTGAAAACTGGAACAAGACAAAGATATCTTCCCTCACCACTCCTATTCAACATAGTATTGGAAATCCTGGCTAGGGCAATCAGACAAGGAAAAGAAATAACAGGCATCCAAATAGGAAGAGAAGAAGTTACACTATTCCCATTTTCAGATGACATAAGCCTGTATCTAGAAAACCCCATAGTGTCTGCTCAAAAGCTCCTTCAGCTGATAAACTACTTCAGCTAAGTCTCAGCATACAAATTCTATGTGCAATAACCACTACATTCCTATACACCAACAACAGTCAAATTAAGAGCCAAAGCAGGAATGAAATCCCATTCGCAATTATCAGAAAAATAAAATAACTAGAAATATCACTAACTAGGAAGGCAGAAGGTCTTTATGAAGAGAACTACAACTACTGCTCAAAGAGATCAGAAATGACACAAACAAATGGAAAAACATCTCTGCTTATGGATGGGAAGAATCAGTATCGTGGAAATGGCCGTCATACCCAAAGCATTTATAGATTCAATGCTATTCCCATTAAACTACCATTCTCATTCTATATCACATCAGAAAAAAAACTATTTTAAAATTCATATGGAAGGAAAAAAGACCCTAAATAGTCAAGACAATCCTAAGTAAAAAGAACAAAGCTGAAGGTATCACACTACATGACTTCAAACTATACTACTAGGCTACAGTAACTAACACAGCACGGTACTGGTGCAAGAACAGACACATAGACCAATGGAACACAATGGAGAATCAGAAGTAAGACCACACAATTACAACCATCTGATCTTCAACAAACCTGATAAAAAAAAAAAATCAATGGAGGAAAGGATTCCCAATTAATAAATGGTGCTGAGAGAGCTGGCTAGCCATGTACAGAAAATTGAAACTGGACCTCTTCCTTACACCATACACAAATATCAACTTGTTAAATTAGAGAATTAAATGTAAAACCTAAAACGATAGTAAAAAAAAAACTCTAGAAGAAAACCTATGCAATACCATTGAGGACGTAAGTAAGGACAAGGGTTTCATGATAAAGATGCCAAAAGCAATTGCAACAAAACAAAAATTGACAAATGAGGTCTAATTAAACTAAAAAGCTTCTGCACAGCAAAATAAACTATCATCAGAGTGAACAGACAAGTTAGAGAATGGGAGAAAATTTTTGCAATTTATGCATCTGACAAAGATCTGATATCCAGAATCTATAAGGAACTTAAACAAATTTATAAGAATAAAGCAAACAACTCCATTAAAAAGTAGGCAAAGAACATGACAGATGCAGCCAACAAACATATGAATAAAAGCTCAGCATCACTGATTATTAAAGAAATGCAAATCAAAACCAAAATGAGATACCATCTCACACCAGTCAGAATGCCTACTATTAAAAAGCTCAAAAAAACAGATACTGGTGGGGTTATGGAGGAAAAGGAACACTTTTACCCTGTTGGTGGGAGTGTAAATTAGTTCAACCACTGTGTAAGACAGGGTAGTGATTCCTCAAAGACCAAGAGGCAGAAATACCATTTGACCCAGCAATCCCATTACTGGGTACATACTCAAAGGAATATAAATCATTCTATTATAAAGATACATGTATATGTATGTTCATTGCAGCACTATTCACAATAGCAAAGGCGCAGAATCAATCTAAAGGTCCATCAATTATAGATGAAGAAAATGTGGTATATATACACAATGGAATATTGTGCGGCCACAAAAAGGAACAAGCTCATATTCTTTGCAGGGAGATGGATGGAGCTAGAAGCCATTTTCTTCAGCAAACTAACCCAGGAACAGAAAATCAAATACAGCATGTTCTAACTTATAAGCGGGATCTGAATGAGAAAACATCACATGGACACATCTGTGTTAACAACACACACTGGGGCCTGTCAGAGGGTGGGGGATCAGAGAAGGGAAAGCTTCAGAAAGAATAGTGAATAGATCCTGGATGTAATACTTATATTACAGGAGGATCTGTGCAGCTAATCACCATGACACATGTTTAACTATGTAACGATCCTGCACATCCTGCAAATGTATACCTGAACTTAAAATACAAGTTGGAAATAAAACAAGCAAAAAAGAAAATTGGCTCTTTTGTTAAGAAATACTTAATGCCATAGAATTCTACCAACATAAAATGTATATAATTTGTCACTGAAAAAAATTTGGTCATATATTATTGATTAGCCACCTTAACTATAAAAAGAGCCTTGGCATGATACTTGGAAAACATTTTATTTCTTGTATAATAGTTACTGATTTTACAAGAATCAGTTACTTGCAAGATACATTAGAAATATTATAGCGAGCTGAACATTTGAATGGTGTTCTTAAGTAGTATATTTAAATAAGTACAGATGAAAAGCTTTTCTTGGTACAGGTTCAGTTGTTTTCTAAGTCAGTGTTCCTTATTTGAGATCATTTAATTAAATCATTTATACGGATAACATTTCTTTAATGGGCACAATTCCAATTCCTTCAAAAACTAATGAATTGTTAAAATTTAGAAAAAAAATACACAAATTTGCATTTCTGTTATGAATAGTGTGGGTTGTTCTTTCTTAAAAAACATTGATTTACATTGCTTTTCACTGTTAATATATTAACTTCAACATCATTCATATACTTTTCAGTAATATATTCTGCACCAAGTACAGACTAACAAATACTATTCTCATTCAGAAGCCACCTCTCTTTCTAAAACTCTTCAGTACCAAGGTCAACACTGAGAAATACCACTAGCCTTGGTCAACCCTTTTTCCCAAGGCTGGTATCTAAAAAATTCCTCCTACCCAGTAAAATACATATTTTTCACAAAACTACAATCTCTGTACCTTCCAAGATGACAACTAGCTGTTTTACTAAAGGAATACATGGAAACACACTATTCCACAAATTCTAGGGGACTTCCTCATTAAGATAAGATAGTACTAGCATTTTGCCAAGAGGCTTTTGGAAATAATGATCATATTACATTGATGAATTCAAAAGAATGATTCCAGTGGAGGAAATTTTATGTAGTGTGAGATAGTGCAACACTCTCACAGCTGCTAGGAAAAGCGCATGGGATGAATAACGACTATACCTGACATTCAGTGTCACACAGTTATCACACATCACAATTTCACAAGTAGAAATGTATTTTTTTTTCTCTTTCAAATGTATTTTGGGAAAAATGGCAGAATTGACATTTATAAAATTTGGAATGTATACCAGTCTACTGTGGTAACATAATTTGAAGATTAATATTACTTAGAAGTAATAAAAACCCCACAGAGTTCATAGGCATCACTGTATTCTCTTTCACATTTATCTTTTTGTTTCCATTGATTTTTTAAAAATGGTAATGACTCTAGGAAAATTACAGCTCTCTTTAAACAACAGGCCAGTTTAGCAAGCTCATTCATTATTGGCTCACCTTCATTCTCGGGTACTTCGGTCATTTTTCACTGCCGTGAAAAGCTTATATAGACAGTAAAGTCACCCTGTGACAATGAATGCAGAATCTGTAATGAATTTCTACCAGATTAGAAGACAATTTATCTAATTCTATTCCCAGAGAAAAACATAATCTACATGCAAAGTGCTGATAGCAAAAATGGTAGCTATATCAAGCCAATGTAACATGTACACATACACATATACATTGCCAGAAAGTACTGTTTTAGGCCACTAGAAAATTGGCAAAAACAAATAAATTCTATTTTAGTGTTCTGTTTGGCTATTTTTCTAAGAAATACAACCCCATTTGGTTGATGCCTATTATAAATTTCTCTTTTATTTCACTCACATATTTCAATGCCAGGGATGTACTATATGAATTATATATTAATAGCAGCTAGGGTTTTTAAAAGTTAATTGAGATATAATTTATATACCATAAAATTTGTTTTAAATGAACATTTTTTAGTGAATTTGCAGTGTTGTGCAACTACATCACTATGATCCAATTTTATAGCATTTTCACACCATTTTAATGATCTCTTGTGCACATTCACTTCTCCATTCCCATACAGAGCCCCAGGCAAAAACAAATCTACTTTCTGTCCCCTGTAGATTTTCCCAGACTGAATATATCAGATAAATCATATAATATGGAAACTTTTTCACTGGGTTCTTTCACTTTGCCTATTTTTTTTTTTTTTGGTTATTTATATTGTAGTATGTATCAGTACTTCATTCCTTTTTATTGCCAAGTAAAACTCCACCATCTAGTTTTAAAAATTAAACCATGAGCATAAGCAAATAAAATGACAGCTAATACAAATGTCTTTAAAACAGACCTTGGCTCCTCTCGTCTGTCTCCTTTTCAGTGTAAATTAGGAAAAAAGGCAACTTATCAGAGAGATTGTTTAGCTTTAGAATCACCAACATAATTATACAGGAGCACAAGGCATTATTTACACTAAATTTCTTTAATGCAAACTGTTGAGTTAAATTTTTAAAATTTAACAAATTAGGTATTTTGTCACATTTTGTCTTTTGACTGATGTCTACAGAATGATACTCTTAAAGCTTTATGAGTATTAATAGCATCCACTTCACACAGCCTTCTTCAGAGAGACCAGAAATGTTTATTATAATATTCCAAATGTAAGAATCTTCTAACAATTATACAAACTCTGATTTACAAAAACATTTCAATAAGTCACTGTCAAAAACACAGCCCTAACTAAGGAAAAAATAGTTATTATAGAATCTTATTATGTATTTGAGACTTTCTAGTTATATATATCATGTATTATGTAATTAAACATAATGTGTAAGACAAATGTTATAATTAGATTTTTGTGAGCCTTTATATTTAATCAAATATACTAAATTCAAATATATAATTCACTGAAGAAAATGCTGTTTCTAGTGTAAGCAGTTGAAATACATTTGATAAAGTGATTGTAGACAAAACCACATTACCCTCTCCTCCTCTACCTTCTCTGACTTGTGAAGACATTTTCTTAATTATCATTTTAGCATCTGATTCAGTTAGTCCCTCGACCCTAGCTCCTGCCATTTGTGACTGTAGATGACATAAATATCCAGCTAGATAACTCTTTTAGCATATTAGCTACCATCTTAAGCTTCTTACATCTGATGCTATTGCCTCTCAACTTGAACTTTTACCTGGCACGATCACACCTTAGAATTTATGACTTAAGGAGCCGCATTTGTAAGATTTAATGCTCTGAACTTACCTTCACTGGCCAATTTTTATCCCCTACCACTTACCCACTCTTACCAAACTGTTCCCTCATCCTTATTTTGACCATTTACTCTTCAAGTGTTTCCTATTCTCTAGCATTGATTCATCTTCCTAGAATCTATAGGTAGCCATTTCAATGATATACTTACTTCCAGTAGGGTTGTCAGAAAATATATAGGACATGCAGTTAAATTTGAAAAACCATATAAACAACAAACAGCTTTAAGTATAGTATGTTTCATGCAATATTGAGAAATTCAAATTTAACTTGGTGTGCAGTATTTTTATTTACTAAGTTTGGCCACCCTAAATTCTACCCAAGAATTGTTTACTGTTTGTCTTTCCACTTTTTATTTTGCTAGCCTTTAAAACCAGGTAAACAAGACTGTATATTCAACGCTAGCTATATATATTCAGAGTCTAGTGCAACATAGAAATGTGGGTCTCATAAAAAATTATTAAGAATTACAAGACAGTGGCAGCAGAACATTAAATCATGTATGAGGCCCTACTGCAAGCTGTGCCCTTCACAATTGCACTGGTCACATGTTCATAAAGCGGGCTTTGTGTGTATTTCACTTTTTCCTTTTCATTCCTGGGTTGTTTGGGAGAGTATTATAAAACTTCTGACTCATTCACCCATTTATTCTTATGTTAGAGAAATATTTACTGAATGCCTATATAATGTAGCGGATACTATTAGAAATGCTGAAGATAGAGTACTGAACAAAATCTTTTTTTATGTGTAATACACATTATTTGATATGTACATATATACAGTATATACCATAAAATATAATATCATAATATATATCTCTTATTCTTCATTATTTTCAAGTCACTATTTTACTTTACACAGCAAGTGTTCTAATACTTACCCACACTTTTAGCCTGAAAACCCATGTCTGTTCTTGACACTCAATAGAAAAACACTCTCTTATTTACTAAAGAAATAAAATATCTTCAAAATGAAGACACTAAATGTCTTGCTCTTCACTTCAAATATCCTCGAGTGTTCACTGCATTTTCTTGTTCAGTATTGTCTGTAAAGAAATGTCCCTTGTCTGAATAGCCGCCTGTGACCTCTATGATTGTACTGCCTCTTTTACTAGTAACTCCTATTAAATCTTTCATTTATCCCCTTCATTTTTTTCCTTCTATGTATACACAATCACATAATATAATCTCTCTTAACCTAATCTCTTAATATAATCTCTCTTAATCTATTTGTTACATCCTAACATTTCTCAAGGTATGGCTTGCTTTTGCTTACTTGCCTTTAACTGATAAGTTTCTCCGGAGAGTAAACTCAGACCATCTCTACTTTCTTCTTATCTATTATCCCTTATCTGCATACAACACAGCTTTTTTGTTTTTGTTTTTGTTTTTTTTTTTCAAAATAACTTCTGGATCTGTCTTCCTAGTAGACCAAAATGAATGCCTAATTGCCAAATCTGAAAATATTTTCTTAGTCTTCAGCTTTTTGGCTGCCATAACTGTTGATGAAATTATTTACATTTTCCTTTAATATTTGACTCTTCCTTGATGGAGTCCCTGGAACTGCAGGTCTTGTTCTATCATCTCCCTTCCTGCTTTTTCTTCCTTTCTCTCTCTCTCTCTCCCCACCCCCTTTCCCAAATATCCCCTAAAGGTACAGATTCTCCTGAGTCTCTTCAGCCTCTGTGATATATGAAAGGAAACTTTCCTTTCTAATAGATTTCTCAGTAAAAACCCATAAAAATGCATACACTCAAATGCACACAAGACGTAGCTTATTTTAAAGGGGTTCAAGAACACCTAAAAACATTGCTTAAATCAATTCTATGAACCCAAGGTTAAGAACCTGTGCTCCACTTTGAGAATTCCTGCTCTGTCTCAAAAATTTTTCATTTTTTTGCCTTGATGTGTGCATAAATAAAATTCCAAAATTAACATCACTGATTCTATCATTATTCTCAAACTCCCACATTCTCTATTGTCTGCTGGACACACACCAAGATGTGTTGTTAGCCCCTCATGTGACGTATTTCTGAAACGAGACTTATTCTCTGCCACCCAAAACAAGTCCTCTTGAATTCTGATTTTTTAATTGTTTAATACTTTTTATTGAAATGTAACACACAAAAGCATACAATTTTTAAGTACTCACCGATTTTTACAGATAGACTGGTAAAGTACCATTTTAAAGTCTTTCTCCCCTATCAAGACATCTTTTAGAAATTATAAGTAAGATGGCCTGAATAGTTAATGCTATTAATATCTTGCAGGAAGGGTGTTGCGGATAGTATGGGTAACTGACTGGGTTACTGTAGTATTTCTGAAGCCCAGAAAGAACCAAAAGGATTTTAGAGTTGAAGTCCCAGCTGCAATAATGAATTACTGAATGACTGTGAACACCTCTTAGACTCTAAACCTCAGGTTTCTTATTTTCATTTTTCTGTTTTCAATTTATATAAAGTACATTAATTTTGTTGTATATTTCCATGAGTTTCAGCAAATGCACAGTTATGTAACCACCAACACAATCAAGATACAGAACAACTTCATTACTCTCCAAAATTTCCATTTGTTATTCCTTGGAATTGAAATTTTGAGCCCATCTTTAATCTCAGGCAACCACTGGTCTAGCCCTCATTCTGTAGTTTCAGTTTTCCCAGAATTTAATCTAAGTGTAATAATATATTATGTATGATTTACTTAGTGTAATGCATTTGAGATTCACCCATGATTTTGTATGTACCAAAAGTCTATTCATTTTTATTGCTGAGGGGTATTCCATTATATGGATAGATTACAGTTTGCTTATCTATTTCTCCAGTCCAGGGACTTTGGTATGAAGGCTTGTTTCAGTTTGGGGGAACTATACATAAAATGACTATAAACATTTACATTCAGATTTCTTTGTTTGAATATAGATTAACGTTTTACTTAGACTAGTATTAAGAGTATGATTACTGAATTGTACTGTAAGTATATGTTTAACCTTATAAGAAACTGGCAACCTGCAAACTGTTTTCTACAGTTACCATATAACTTTGTATTCTTATCAGCAATGTATGAATTCCACTCACTCTGCATCTATGCCAGTTTATTTAGTTAATTTAGATTTTTCTTTAGTTATTTGGATTTGTTTGCATTTGTCATTCCATAGATGTATATCAGCATCCCATTGTGTTTTCAATTTGCATTTATCTAACAGCTAATGATGCTGTTAGATAAGCATTGTTTAATATGCTTACTTGATACCACAATTGTTACGTAATTTATTTGTAAATTCAAAATTATTTACTAATCCATATTATCCCATAATATCCCAGCTATGATTTACAAAATGTATCAAGTCCATTATATATTTTTTTGTATTTGTGTGTTAGATAGGGCTTGAATGATTTAATAACTATAGTAGTTTGCAGGGTCAATGTTGTATTAAGAATAGTTCCATCTTCAGGAACCTTCATTTGCTAATAATCTGACCAGATCTACTAATAGTTTGTGTAGGTATAGAAGAAACACGACTTTTTTGGGGTAAATTTTAGATAGCACTCAGGATGAGATCAATATTTGAGAATATTTATGTACTAAATAAAGGCTAATTAAAAGGCCATCTCTTAAGAGGAGATGCTTCACAATTCAATGAATAGAATAGCCTATTCTGTAGATGTCAGTTGACCTCTTTCAGAAGTCACTTCTTTATGGCTCAGGAACGAAAAGCCTACATAGTTACTTTGGAAATTATGAACAGGGTCAGTAACACATATTTTTCCTTAATAAATACCACAACTGTGAAATAGTCAATCATGGAAGGAGTAACAATGTATTTTTCAGTAGACTACACCTATACCAAGTATGGATTGCCTTCTCTTCTGACATTCTTGACATCATGACCATTAATGTGTTCAAAGCTTATTAACAGTCATATTCTCTCAACAATATAGTTTGTTTCACAGGGGGAAAATGAAGGTGTAAGCTGATAAGTACTCAGATTCACTGCTCTTGCCATATTTTCCGTTACCTCAAAATGCCTGGTCATATTGATCGGCTGAATAGCGTATTGCAGATTTAATTTCAGTGCCACTGGAAAACACAATGGAGTATCACAATATTCTTTTATAGGATCGGGTATATGTTACAGTGGAAGTGGCTCTCTTACTATTCCATCTAATAAGCAACTGGCAAAATGCTGCCTCCCCAGCTCCCCAACCTTAGGCTTTGCTGTTAGGAGGGCTTAGTACCCAAGGAAGGAATGTATCCATCAGGAGAAAAACAAAGAAACAAAAAAGTATTTTAATGTTGTGGAAATTGATTAATTTTTCCTTAGAAACACTCTTGTTCTCAAATATCAGAAGCACCTGGGGACAGGTTTGTTACTGTATTTTGCTTTTAACACTACTTAACTAGTATTTTCCTTCGACTCAGAGATCAAGGATGCCCTGGATTCTACTAAAATTATGCCACAAGATTCGTTACCATAGATCTATTTATTTTATGGCAAATGGCAGAGTTACTGACATGATGACATTAACAAATATCCACGAAACACATACTTAATCCAACTTCTGAGAATAAATGGAAAACTGCCCAACCTCACTACTTGGGAGGCAGGAAATTCACAGGTGTAAAACAATAAGGAACAAAATATCTACACAAGAAGTAGAAAATTAGTAAGGGCAAGAGGGGGAGAGAATTATCAGCTACAATTTCTGGTGTTACCCACAGGAAGGAGATGAAATTTGAGAAAGTAGCAAAATTTACAATCTCAAAAATAGCAGAGTGTAAAGGCATCTAGGCAATGGGAACTGAGTAAGCCAAGGCAAAGAATAATAGATAAAACAGTACCTGCTTAGAGACCAATAAGTAGATTAGGGAAAGATAAAGTTAGAGGTATTGAGTCTAATTAGCCAAAGTAGGCTGCAAGGGGAAAGAAATAAGAAAAGTACAAACAAAAAACTGGCCAAAGCTGGAGAGACAGAGAAAAAATGAAAAAGAAAAGGAGAGTACTAAATAACACAAACACGTATAACTTGATCAAAGTTAAAGAGGCGTTTGGTGATCACTTTTATTTTGAAAGAAAGGTCATGAGCGAAAAATTATGTAGAGAGAATAACAACAGATGTTAATATAAATTCCAGTTTTGTTTCTCTATAGTCTTTTCATATAACCTCAAGTCTATTCCGGAAGTGCTCATGAAAAATCCCCTAAAGATGAATAAAGGGTCTTTAAGAACTTTTTTATTCCCAACTTTTATGTTTTAAGAAGTTCTATCATGGTGTTGTTTGCCTTAAAACTTTCATTAGAATAACTATTATTTCATTTGCCTAGGAGAAAGATTTCATAAATGTTTATAATATTATCTATAGAAAAATGCAGAATTTGATGCTATGGATGTTATCAGAACAGGAATAAGCTTTTCTCCCCTCCCATTCTCAAAATGGATTATCTTTTGTTCAGCAAGTACATGATTTAAATGATCTAATTCTTCATTCATCTGACTGCCTGGTGATAGATAGTTCTCAGAATGCCTGACAGTATTTCTTATAAGCAGCAAACATGACAGAGAGAAGAGTACTGATGGAGCTAAAGACTGAAATGTCATTTTGGATCAGTGCACAGCACGATTCAAGGTTGTACAGATGGAGGAGTCTGAAGGACTATTCAATATGTGTGAATGTCAGTATCTTGAAATGCAATGGAAATCTAAACTGACCAGTCACCTTTTTTAAAGTCAACCTCTGTATTTACCTTGGCTTTTCCCACAGGAGATTTTTACGTTGAGAAGTAGAATTCATCATTTGGTTTCCCACCAAATTTGATTTAATTATTTGGAACAAGAGTTAACATGTACATCACTTACCTTATTGAGATTATTGATAGACATTTTACACACTGTAATTAAGGCTAGACAAAACAGGATCTATTTAAAGTCACATACACAAATAAATATACTGATAAGGTCTTGTATCATTCCAAATTTGTGAAATCATTTAGGATTCTGTACGTATATACTGAAATATATCTTGTGCTGAAATTAGTGTATAAAATCATTTTATTATTAGTGTGCTCCCTTTCATCTATTTTTACAACTCGTGTAATTTCTCTTTTATAGGAATGTGATGTGCTATTTGGTGCACAGATATTCATAACTATTGTATCTTCATTGTGAATGATGACTTAGCATTTAAAAGTGGCCATTATAAACCTTACACTCTGGGTTAAATTCTACTTCAACATTATGGTTTTGGTGCCTTCCATATGGTTTGTTTTACATAGTACATCTTTGTCTAACCTTATGTTTAGGCTTTCTGAATCATTTTATTTTGGGCTATCTCAAATAAAACACACAACTGGGACTTATTTTGGAGTCCTTTCAATAGATGAGTTAACCTCATTTATATTAATATAACTGATACAATTGGTTTCAACCCTGTCATCTAATTTTGTTATAATTATATTTGCTATTTCTTTTCTATATGATGTATCTTGTCTTTCACTTTAAACTTTCTTTTGATGATTAAAAAGGTTTATATTTTTGTTCCTATGTTCTGTTTTTATGTGCCAATTTTAATGGTATCTTTTACCTCTCATCTATTTCCTGAATAAAAATAAAATCTTTTCCTTTTTTCCCTCCACAGTCTTTAAGTTTCATTATTTCTACTTTGCCATAACATATATTTGCATATGGCTCTTCCAACCTCAACCTGCGTTTGCTTTAATCTTAGATCTACACTTAATATACTAAATGCTCACTATCAATGATTTGCTGATTTTTCCCAGTTATGTCTTATTTAGATGAAGCTTGTAAGTTCCTGTCTAGTAGATTGCTAAAGAAGGTCTAGCTGGTACTCTGTTTTCTGGGTACTTAAATGTTTAAAACTGTATCTTTATGGCCTTAATACTAAAAAAAAAAAAATATTGGCTAGATATAAAAGACAGTTGATTCTTCTTATTCACGGTATTTTTGTTTTATAAAGCTATCTCACAAATGCTGAGTTAGGGAACACTGAATTATTGCTCCCAGAGGAAATACAGCACTAGGTTCCTGTGAGCCTCTGATTAGAACATTTTCATCAATGGATCTAAATATAACACTGCTTTATGTGTGTTTCTCTTGATACCTATTAAAACCATATTGTTGATTCGTTAACATCGAATTCATGATAGATAGCACTGTAACTCATGTCTGAACATAACTTACCTAAAATACATGTTTTCTCTGCGAGGCGAATCACAGCATTCTCGTGCTTATAAACATTAGATACTGCAGCGTTCAGTGTTTAGCACTTTCCTATGCTTGAGGGACATTTTAAACAGAAAAGTCACCAACAAAAAGCACAAAAATGTGGCAATAAATAGCCCACAAACAAAATATTTTGTTTACAGTATGTGAGCTAAAACCAGAAGGCAGAGTGTTGCTTTCTTTAATGTCAGATGGGAAAGCGCATTATCATGTTAGATGACACAAATTTTTCATACTTTGTCCACGTGTATGCCCACAGATGAAGTCTATAGCCCAAAGAGTATTAATTTTGCAGTTACAAACAAACTTTAGCAAGTGGGTTAATTTGCAAATGCAGAATCTGCTAATAATGAGGATTCACAGTAATTGGTTCAGACTTTCTTTTCCTGAGTTTCTGGAATAAAGCTGTTTTATTTTGTTTTGCTTTGATGTTACTGTTAAGAATTCTGATACTAGAATTTTCTCGCCCTTATAAATTATTTGCTCATTTGAGACTCTGAGAATTTATCTTTAAAATCTGATAATTTTGTTAGACTACGCTTCAGATTTGATTGCTATGGGTAATTTTTTCTATGACCCATTTCAATATATAGGTCCAAGGTTTATTTCATTTCTTGAAAGTGTTCTTGAATGATAATTTTAGGTATAAGTTCAATTTTTTGTTTGTTTCATTCTTTAGGGACTCCAATTATATAATTCTCCTGGAAATTAGTGGTTATTTGTCTACTTACAAATAAGGTTTATATGTTCACCAGTTTCTATGCTGAAGCTGTAGAGTTTATGCTTGTTGATCTGTTACAGTTATTTTTAAGATTTTTGGAATTCCTTGGTCAGCATTACCTTAGCTTCCTGGAAATTCTACTACCAATACTGCCGTTATTATGTATAATTTAAATATCCTTGTATAAGATCATATACCCCTGATTTCTCATTCTTTGATATTATCACTTCCAGTAATTTGTCCTACATGTCATCTCTGTCATATATATTGATAATTCAAATCCAAAACCATAAATACTCATACTTTGTCTCAATCATCTTGGGCTGCTGTAATAGACCACCACAGACTGGGTTACTGGGTGACTTGGTGGCTTAAGGAACACTTATTTATCTCACAGCTAGGGAAGCCACGAATTCCACGACCAAGGTGCTGACAGATTCACTTCTTAGGGAGAGCCGATTTTCTGGCTTGTAAACAGTTGCTTATCATTGTGTGCTTACACAGCAGAGAAAGAAAACGCTCTGTTCTCTTTCTCTTCTTTTAAGGACATTAATCCCATCATAAGGGCTTTGTTCTGATGACTTTATCGAATCCTCATTACCTCCCAAAGGCCCCACCTCCTATTACCATCATATTAGGGGTTAGTGCTTCAACATATGGATTTTGAGAGCAACAAAAATCCAGTCCTTAACACCTTCCAAAATCTTAATTTCAAAAGTCCCTCTCTATATACACAGGTTCTTATTTTCCCATCTCTATAATAATGTGACAAAATTGCCAAAAACATAATGGCGTAAGACAACATAGATGTATTATCTCACAGTGCTGGCAGAGAGAAGTCTAAAATCAGTCTCATGTGTCTAAAATGAACATATCAGTAGATCCGGTTCCTTCTGGAAGTTCCATGGGAGAATTTGTTTCTTGCCTCTTGCAGCTTCTAGAATCTGCTTGGCCCTCCTTGACTCACAGCTGCAACACTCTCTAACCCTGCTTTCATCTTCACATTGCGTTATCCCCACTCTGATCTTCTGTTTCATAAGGAATCCTGTGATTATATCTGGCACATCTGCATAAGCTAGGATAACCTGTACATCTCAAGAACTTTAATCACACTTGCAAAATCTCTTTTGCCATATGAGGTAATATCCACAGGTTCCAGAGATTAGGATATGAACATTTTGTGGCAGGGGCATCATTCAGCCCACAACACATAGAAAAACCCGTACCTCCAACCTTGGAGAAATCAGCTTTTTATCTCTTCTGTGTCTGCACCAAAGTAGCTGGATGCAGCTGAAGAATGACTGTAACCATGTAATATAGTTTGGATATGTGTCTCCACCCAAATCTCATGTCAAATTGTAATCCCCAATGTTGGAAGTGTGGTCTGGTGGGAAGTGATTGGATTACAGCAGTGGATTTATCATGAATGGTTTAGCACCATCCCCTTGTTGCTGTTCTTATAATCGTGATTGAGTTCTCATGACATCTGGTTATTTTAAAGTGTATAGAACCTCCTCCCTGCCTTTTTCTTACCCCTGCTCCAGACATGTGATGTGCCTACTCCTCCTTTACCTTCTGCCATGATTGTAAGTTTCCTGAGGCCTCCCCAGAAGCTTGGCAGATGCCAGCATCATGATTTATGTTCAGCTTGCAGAACTGTGAGTGAATTAAACCTCTTTTCTTTATAAATTACACAGTTTCAGATAATTCTATACTGCAATGCAAGAACAAACTAATAAACCATGCTATTCAGTCTCACTTTAAATATAAGTTTACAAACCTCAAGTGGGGTCCTAGAGATTGACTGGAATCCTAATAATTTATCTGTTTAATTCACTTTTCCACTCTAGAAGATGACAATTTCAATAATACTTTTCTAAAGTTGCTAACTAATCTTTTCCACTACTTACCTTCAACAATGTCCTAACTATTTAATATATGGGGGGAAAAAAGCTTTCAGAAGACAACATTCACATTCTCCCACTACCAGACCTACCTTCATGTGTTCCCATTATTACTCTGCATTCCCTTTTACAGTGGATAGACAATTTATATCGCCCTTCAGATTTTCCTGTTTGTGCAGTGGATATCATTTCATCTTATCTACCTGAAAATTCTCCCTAGCAAATAACATCTTCTTCTTCCTCTATGTCATCAGAAATGTTTTCCTCTCTTCAGATCATTTTCATAAGCTTACAAACTTGCTATAATACTCCTCAACTTAAGAAAATCCTGCCCATAACTGCACAGCTACTTCAATTTTCATCAAATCATTCAACATTTTCAACATTGTTTACACTCAGTGTCACCATTCTCTCTCCTCTCCATTTCCCCTACATCAGTCCCAATTACAATTTCATCTCCATAACCCTAAGGAACATGTTCGTGTCACGATTGTTAATGATATCCAATTGCTAAATCTAATGGGCAATTCTTAGTCTTTCCCTTGCTTTAACTCTCAGCAACATTACATAGTTAATACTTCCCTGTCCTTGAAATACTTGTGAAAATTAGCTTTTGTGACAGCAAATATTTTCCTAATGTGGTTCTGCCTTACTAATGACCCCTCCTAAATCTTGTTTGGTGGATGCCTCATCTTCTTAAACTTGATGCTAGAATGTTTCAATACTTGTCTTTCCACTTAGTTTTCACCACTTACTAGACTCACTTTCTCGCTGAGCTCATCCATTCTTGTGGCTTTAAGTACTATCGATATGCTGATGATTCCCCAAAATAAATTCCCTAGCACAAAATTTTTCCCTGAACACAACTTACATATTCAATCGCCTACTTAAAATCAACCCTAGGAGATCTAAGAAGCACCTCAAACTTGTCTCAAAACCTGAACTCTTTATTCTCCATGCTTCCTTTTCCCCTTAGTACAATTTGTTTATCCTTGAATATTCACTGTCTTATTAAACAGAAATAGCTTTCAGTGAGTTACAGCCAGTATCTTTGGAATCATCTTTGTTCTTCTCTTTTCTTTACACTCCACATCCAATTACCTTGTCTTTACCTTTAAATATTTAAGAATCAAACTACTTCAACAGTGCTACTACTATTACATAAATCCAAGTCATCCCCATCTCTCACTCAAACTACTTCTTGTTATCTTTAATCTATTATCATGTGGTAACTAAAAAAACAAGATTGTTTCCAACTTCTGTTTTAAAGCCTTCTATGTGCTGTATTGTACTTAAAAAATTAAATTCAAACTCTTTACTCTTGTAAGTGTTGGCAATGATGTAGGGAAAAGGAGACCTTTGAATGCTATTGGTGAAA
This sequence comes from Aotus nancymaae, assembly GCF_030222135.1. Lineage (NCBI taxonomy): Eukaryota > Metazoa > Chordata > Mammalia > Primates > Aotidae > Aotus > Aotus nancymaae. Next base: position 16,309,802 of record NW_026988476.1, on the reverse strand, counting down.
CTGTAAAAATTGGTATAGCCATTATGGATAACTGTATGGAGTTTCTTCAAAAAACTAAAAAAAGAATTATTATATGATCCAGCAATCCCATTTCTGGCATCATATGGTACCCATATTTACCATATCATATAGTTATCAGAAATGGGTATTTACCCAAATATTTGATATCAGTTTGTTGGAGATAAAATAAAACAAAGATATATTTATGGATTTGATAAATAAATAAAAGAAAAAAGGACCAATTATAATAAACTGTTCCAGAGAATAGAAAATAAACATGTAACACTTTTCAACATAACATTAAAAAAGGAAAACTGCCATTTCTCTCATAATATAGATCAATTATAAATGAAATATCAGCAAATTAAATATACCTGTCTATCTATCTGGAATAATGTGTCATGACCAAGTAAGGCTTACTCCAGCAGTATAAGGTTAATTTAACATTCAAAATCCATCTGCTGAAACACTGAAAAAATAAAGCACTATAAAAAAAGGTAATTTGAAAATCAGTACTCATTCATGACAACAAAACATAGGAAGAAACTAATAAGGAATGTGTATGAGAGAAATTTCTAGCAAACAGTGCTCACTGCTGAAATACTGAATATTCTATATTAAGTGAGAAAGAGACAAGGATGTCTGCTATTAACTATTGATTTAAACAGGAAAGAGTAACTTTATGTTATTTTTTGAAGTAAACATAAATAATACCTAAACGAGTAATGTAGAAAAAAAGCAATGTGAGTTAATTAACTCTAAAAAATATTAAAACATACTTTAAAGCCTCAGAAATTGAAAATGGTATTGACATTATGTCAATGGTTATATCTAAAAAACTGACCAAAATGCACAAGACACTTTGGTATTTAATAAAGTTTTCACCATAAATCAATGGGAAGATACACTACAAACTAAATTTTTTAGGAAAACTGCATAGGCATTTGGAATAAAACCAATTTGATTCATACTACATAGAACATACCAGAAAAAGTTTCACTGTTTTATGATTCAAGTACTGAACTTAAAAACATGAAAGTGTAAGGACAAAACATAGGTAAATTACTTTGTAACCTAAGTGTAACAAAGCCTTTCTGACTATAACACAAAATCCTAAAGCTTTATTTTACTGATCAGAGAAGAAAAAACTGCCATCTGCATGAATGAATGATGCTTTTTCTATCTTCCAATGCTGTTTGCTATACAAACATCCTTTTTTTAAAAAAGAAAATCTGAAATAGGAGCTGACACTAAACATACAAACTATACCATGGAGAGCACTTTCCCAATATTCTTAGCCTTAGTTGTTCCGCTTGTATAATATGCAAAATATATACCATGTAATTACAATAATTAAATAGAAAAAATTCTAAAAAGTATCTAGGATACTGGCACCTAAATGTTCACAATATAGACACTATTCAACTTTGTTATAATTGTATAAATTGTCTTTAAAAGCTTATATTCTAAAGCACACATTTAAACTTTTAAAAAATTTAATACACTTCCTAAAATTAAAGACAAGTTTACTTTTTATACTTTAATATAGTAAATTAGCCTTTAGCTTCTATCAATTTGTGTTTAAAACCTTTATTAAAAGACTTTCAAACCTATATTTTTACCTTCAGTTGTTTGTAAAAAATATATATCTCTACAATATTTCTAATGATAAAACAGTGACTTTTTATGCTCTCTATATAAAATCATAAAATTATCATTTAACACAGCTATTCATACTCTGCAAAAACTCTTTTATTGTGCACATAGTCAATAAAAAGTAGAGAAAGTCATCTAAATTATGATCCAATTTTTATGTAGCTGACAAAATCCTAAGGGCACATTAAGAACAAATGGTATACATGGGAAATTAGACCTATCAAATATGAAACACATCAGTTTGAGAAATACTGACTGGTTCAGAAAGAAAGTCACTTTCCCCAGAAGCTTTTCCATTTTCAGTTTGGCACGATCTTGGATTATAAAATGCTACAAGCACCAATGTTTAATTCATCTTGAAAGTACTACAGACTAAATAGAGCAGCATACTAAAAATCCTTTTGAAAATAATTTAATATTTAGAGCCAGAATTTGGCATTGCAGTTTACAATTTTAAAAGTTAACCAAATACTCATTATTAAGTCCCTGAAACATGGCTTTAATTGTTAAAACACTACCCCCAAGAGGTGCACTGGTTATTTAGGTCTTCATGTGATTGGTTATATATTTGCATACATAAAGGCATTAGCCCATTGGGGTAAACTGACTTAATGCTGTACAAAAACTGCTAAAAGGCAATAAGGAAAAGTCATTTTAAAAATTAATATAAAACAATTTCCGAACATGCCATGGGAAAACAAACATCATTAACCAGTGTTATTAATATTCACAGCAGCTGTTTCACAATCATACATCAAGTCCCTGTGTTCAAACTTGCTTTCTAATATAGCATCTTAAGACAAGTTATTAGTCAGTGGTTTATTATATTATATATTAACAGACTGTAAATAGCTTTACTTTCATTTCCTTACCCGTTTATCAAATTTTTCATAGAAAAAGATTTGCTTAACATATGTTTAAGACTGGCTGTTTTTGAGTAACCTTAGAGAAACCTACCAAAAAGCCTATTGTTATTCCCAAACATCCTGTAAGCAAACTGAGACTACTTTTTTCTCCCCTCCTGATTTCTTAACTTAGTTTATCTAGACAGCCTGCTGTCAATGGATCATAATCTTCTGCTGTCTCTTCAGGCCCACCATCCTCAACCATTCCCCAAAGTACTTCTATTTCTAAAAGAACTGAACTGTTTGTATTAAATCTAACAGTTGAAAACGTACACCTAAGCCTATGACCGACCAAACGGGGTTTGTCCAGATACAAGTCTGGTCAGGATCATTCCAGGATTTCAGATCATACTCTCGTGTCCGGGCACGGGGGCTCACGCCAGTAATCTCACCACTTTGGGAGGCCGAGGCGGGTGGATCACGAGGTCAAGAGATCGAGACCATCCTGGCCAACATGGTGAAAGCCCGTCTCTACTAAAAATACAAAAAAATTAGCTGGGCATGGTGGCACGCGCCTGTAGTCCCAGCTACTTGGAAGGCTGAGGCAGGAGAATTGCTTGAACCCGGGAGGCAGAAGTTGTAGTGAGCCGAGGTCGCGCCACTGCACTCCAGCCAGGTGCCTGGTGCCTGGTGACGGAGTGAGACTCTGTCTCAAAAAAAAAAAAAAAGATTATATGCTCTTGCCCGTGCACCAAGAAAAGATGACCCTTTCCAAAGAAAGATTTATTTACAAAGGTCTCTCTTAATGTCCTCAAGACCAGTATTTCAAATTTCATGTCAATGTTTCTTCTAATAGACTTTATTGTTTTGTTTGCTTCTTCTAAATCAGCAGTAACTTTTATTCTAATTGTTTTTTCCCAAATTATCTTTTCTGTACATTTGTTTTATAATAGTGCCTTAAATATTTCAATTGAGTCCAACATGTCTTAAAAGATAAATTCTTTTGACATTTATCTATACAACAATATAATTGCATTTTATAGCATTGTAGTATTTTCGTGTAGACTCTTGCATATGTATAAAACAGTATAGTTATTTGATAGCCACGAATCTTGGATTTAGTTAAGCTGCAGAAAAACAGTACAGATAATTTGCTGAAATCCAAATTGATTTATGGAATTAATTTTTACGTGTTAAATAAAAATCAACTGATTCTATAAGATACTGAAGGTTTATGTTTGTATAAACTATCTGGATTAACATGGCTAATCATAATCATAATTAGAAATGTTTGTCAATAGTTTGCTCTAAGTTCTTGACCCAACCCTCAACGAAACTGTAGCCTAGTTTTTAAACTAAATATATACTTCAAGTGGTTTTTTATTTTCTTAAAGCCAAAAATGGCAAGACTCACTAACACCAAACAGATGTTTACATTTCAAACACTGAGTAGATAAATGTTTTCCTGCTCAATGAGCAAACATTTTTCTACTGGACTATGTACTTTTTAATATAGGAGCTATTCATATTTCAAATGAATAGTTATACATGCATCTCATCAAAATAGCAATATACATGTATATAACCTCTTCTGTGACCAGCACATAGAAGATGAAAGATATGTATTTTTAAGAATACTAACAAATTTTAATTATACACTGTATATATAATTTTTAATATGAGAATATTTAAATTGAGACGATAAACCAGTTATTCAGCATGTAAAGGTATTCAAAAATATAATAAAGTTAGACACAGATACTTGAAATGCTAAATATTTTTTAAATTAAAATTTGAAATAAGGACAAATTACATGTATACTTAAGCTAAACTGAGTTTTTTAATTTTATGTAATTATATGGTATAACATACAATTTAAAAAATAACTATAATAAATTATATGTGTGGTTTTCCTTTGATGCTCTATTTTCATTGCTAAATATAAAGATACGTAGCTCAGTTGTCATAATTTGTGACAAATTTTAAAATTTACTGATACATAATATGTGTACGTATTTACAGCGTATATGTGATACTTTGATACATGTCTAAAATGTGGAATGATCAAAACAAGATAATTAAGATATCCACCACCTTAAATGTTTATTATTTGTGTGGTAGAATTCCAAAACTTCTTTTCCAGCAACTTTGCAATACACAATGAATTTTTGTAAATGTAAAGTTCCCGTACTGTGCTATTAAACAATAGAATTTGTTTCTATCTAACTGTATTTTTGTATTTGTTTCTCTTTCTTTCTTCATCCTTCCCTCCTCCTTCCTTCCCTTTCCAGCTTCTGGTAACCATCATTCTACTATCTACCTTATAAGATTGACTTTTTTAGATTCCACATGTGAGAACATGTGCGATTTCTCTTTCTCTACCTTGCTTATTTTACTTAATATAATGCCCCCCTGATCCATCCATGTTGCTGCAAGTGACATAATTTTGCTCTTTTGTGGCTGAATATTCTTCCACTGTGTATTTATACAATGTTTTATTTACCCCTTCACCCACTAAGTTCACTTACATTGCGTTTATATTTTGACTACTGCAAATAAACTGCAATAAACACAGGAGTGCAGATGCCACTTAGATGTACAAATTTTCTTTCTTTTGGACATACTGTGGGATTGCTGGATCATATGGTAGTCCTGCTTTTAGTTTTCTGACAAACCTCCATACTCTTCTCCGTAGTATCTACACTAATTTACACTTTCATCAACACTGATGGAGGATTCCCCTTTCTCCACATCCTCGTCAACATTTGATATTTTTTTCTTTTTTAAAATAACCATTTTAATTTGGGTGAATTTATATGTCATCATGGTTTTTAATTGCATCATGGTTTTTAATTGCAAAAGTGATGTGAACATTTTTTCATAGACCTGTTGGCCATCTGTATGTCTCCTTTTGTAAAATGTCTATTTAGATCATTTGTTCATTTTCTACTCACGTTATTTTTTGCTGTTGAGTGATTTGAGGTCCTTGCATATTCTGGTTATTAATCTCTTGTCAGTTGATTAATTTGTAAGTATTCTCTTTCACTCTGCAAGGTGTCTCTTCACTCTATTTATTATTTGCTTTGCCGTGCTAAAGCTTTTAAATTCTATATTATCCAATTAGTCTATGTTTCTTTTGTTGCCTGCACTTTTGGGGTCTCATCCAAAAAAATATTTGCTCAGACCAATGTCTGACGGTATTTTCCTCAAAGTTTTCTAGTAGTTTTATAGTTTCAGATCTTAGATTTAAATATTTAATCCATTTTTATTTAATTTTATATGGTGAGAGAGAGAGGTCTAGTTTCATTCTATGGTATACAGTTATCCAGTTTTCCCTGTACCATTTGTTGAAGAGATTGTGCTTTCCCCAATATATTATTGCTGCCTTTGTCAAATTAATTGGTTTTAAATATGTAAGTTTATTTATAGTTTCTTTATTCTGTTCTAGTGATCTGTTTTCATCCCAGTTTCATGCTGTTTTCATTATTATACCTACAGTATATTTTGAAGTCAGGTAATGTGATGCCTCCAGCTTGGTTCTTGCTGTTCAGAATCGATACGGGTATTTACAGTCTTTTATAGTTCTATGCAAATTTTATGTTAGTTTTTTTCTATTTCTGGGAAGAATATCATTGATATTTTTATAGGTATGGCCTTGAAACTGTAGGTTGCTTTGAGTAGTATGGGCATTTGAACAGTATTAATTGTTCTCATTCATAAATATGGAATATCTTTTTTTAGAGTCTTTTTCAATTTTTCTTATCAATATTCAGAGTCTTTGCTGTAGAGTTCTTCTACTTCTTTGGTTAACTTCTTATTGTAAAAAATAAAGGTGTGTTCCACCTCAGTTCAAGACATAAAACTTACCAATGCACAATAATTCTCTCACATCTGAAATTCAATATTTCTTTCATTGCAGAAGCTATTGTCATTAACACATTTGTGATATGAATTTCTTGCTTTTCTTTATAATTTTATAACAAATATTTATGCTTTTTGGAAATTTTTATAAATGGAATAAGGCATTCTAATTTTTCTTTCTTTTGTTCAGTATTATTTATTTAAAATTTATCCAAATACTTCTACCTCAAGTTTTGACAAGTAAATTTTAAACAATCCTCCCACTGAAAACACTTTATAAAAGTATCTGTAGTAATACAAGAACCACTATATGAAATCATCTTAGAGATAAGAGAGATATTTTATTTATTAAAAGAGCAAAATCTTAGGGAAGAAAATTTGTAGAGGGAACCCTAAAATTTGGTTCTCTAATAGTGTCTGCCACTTCCAGACAAGGTAACTGAATCACTAAAAGGCTATCAGGGCTTTCGAAATACTCATTAAACAAGGTCAAACTGAAAAAAAAAAAAAAAAAACCTTGAAAGCAGCCAGAGAAAATGTGCAGATTACCTTCAAAAGATCAACAATTATACTGACAGATTTCTCAACAAAAACAATTCAGTAAGATAATAGTGAAAAGAATGTATATTTTGAAGACCCATCAGCCCAAAATCTCCTTACACTGATAAGTAACTTCAGCCAAGTCTCAGGATACAAAATTAATGTGCAAAAATCACAAGCATTCCTATATACCAATAACAGACTTAAAGAGAGCCAAATCATGAGTGAACTCCCATTCACAATTGCTGCAAAGAGAATAAAATCCCTAGAAATACAACAAGGGATGGGAAGGACCTCTTCAAGGAGAAGTACAAACTACTGCTCAAGGAAGTAAGAGAGGACACAAACAGAAAATCATTCTATGTTCATGGTTAGGAAGAATCAATATCATGAAAATGGCCATATTGCCCCAAGTATTTTTTAGATTCAATGCTATCCCCATCAAACAATAATTGACCTTCTTTACAGAACTGGAAAAAACTACCTTAAACTTCTTATGGAACCAAAAAAGAGCCCACATAGCCAAGACAATCCTAAGCAAGAAGAACAAAGCTGGAGGTATCACGCTACCTGACTTCAAACTATACTACAAGGCTACAGTAATCAAAACAGCATGATGCTAGTACCAAAACAGAGATACAGATCAATGGAACAGAACAGAAGCCTTGGAAGTAATGCCACACATGTACAACCATCTGATCTTTGACAAACTGGACAAAAACAAGCAATAGAGAAAGGATTCCCTGTTTAATAAACAGTGTTGGGAAAACTGGCTAGGCATGTGCAGAAAGCTGAAACTGAACCCCTTCCTTACACCTTATATAAAAATTAACTCCAGTTGGATTAAAGATTTAAACATAAGACTTAACATCATAAAAACCCTAGAAAAAAACCTAGGCAATGCTATTAAGGATACAGGCATAGACAAGGACTTCATAACTAAAACATCAAAAGCAACGACAACAAAAGCCAAAATGGACAAATGGGATATAATTAAACTTAAGACCTTCTGAACAGCCAAAACAATCATTAGATTGAGCTGGCAACCAAAAGAATGGGAAAAATTTTTGCAATCTACCTGACAAAGGGCTAATATCCAGAATCTACAAAGAACTAAAACAGATTTACAAGAAAAAAAAAAAATAAAAACATCAAAAAGTGGGTCAAAGACACGAACAGACAGTTTTCAAAAGAAGACATTTATGTGGCCCACAAACATAAAAAACACTCATCATCACTGGTCATTAGAGAAATGCAAACCAAAACCACGCTGAGATACCATTTCATGCCAGTTAAAATGGCGATCATTAAAAAATCAGGAGATAAGAGATGCTGGAGAGGATGTGGAGAAATAGGAATGTTTTACACTATTGGTGGGAGTGTAAATTAGTGCAACCATCGTGGAAGACAGTGTGGTGACTCCTCAAGGACCTAGAAATAGAAATACCATTTGAGTCAGCAATCCCATTACTTGGTATATACCTGAAGGATTATAAATAGATCTGTTATAAAGACACACGCACATGTATGTTCATTACAGCACTGTTCACAAGAGCAAAGACTTCGAACTAACCCAAATGCCCATCAAAGATAGAATGGATAAAGAAAATGTGGCACATATACATCATGGAATACTATGCGGTCATAAAAAAGGATGAGTTCAGGTCCTTCGCAGGGACATGGATGAATCTGGAAACCATCATTCTCAACAAACTGACACAAGAACAGAAAACCAAACACTGCATGTTCTGACTCATAAGTTGGTGTTGAACAATGAGAACACATGGACACAGAGATGGGAACATCAAACACTGGGGCCTTTCAGGTGATGGGGAGAGGGCTAGGGAAGAGATAGTAGTGGGTACAGGGATTGGGGAGGGATAACATTAGGAGAAAAAGCTAATGTAGATGAGCAAGGGGGCAATGAATGCAGCAAATCACCTGGCATGTGTATACCTATGTAACAAAACTGCACTTTCTGCACACGTACCCCAGAACTTTAGGTCCAGATGGGTTCACAGCCGAATTCTACCAGACATACAAAGAGGAGCTGGTACCACTCCTTTTGAAATTATTCCAAACAATAAAAAAAGAGAGAATCCATTCCAAATAATTTTATGAGACCAGTATCATCCTGATACCAAAACCTGGCAAAGAATCAACAAAAAAAGAAAACTTCAGGCCAATATCCACGATGAACATAGATGTAAAATCTTCAATAAAATACTGGCAAACTCATTGCAATAGCACATCAAAAAGCTTATCCATCATGATCAAGTAGGCTTTATCCTGGGGATCTGAGGCTGGTTCAACATACACAAGTCTATAAATGTAATCCACCACAAAAAGCACATGATTATCTCAACCATGCAGAGAAGACCTTCCACAAAATTCAACAGCCCTTTATGCTAAAAACTCTCAATGAACTAGGTATCAATGGACTGTATCTCAAAACAATGAAAGCAACTTACAACAAATCCACAGCCAATATCATACTGAATGGGCAAAAACGGGAAGCATTCCCTTTGAAATCTGGCAAAGGATGCCCTTTCTCACCACTCCTATTCAATGTAGTATTGCAAGTTCTAGACAGAGCGATCAGGCAAGAAAAAGAAATAAAGGGTATTTAAATAGGGAAGGAGGAAGTCAAATTGTCTCTATTTGCAGATGACATGATTGTATATTTAGAAGACCCCATTATCTCAGCCCAAAATCTCCTGACACTTATAAGCAACTTCAGCAAATTCTCAGGATATAAAATCAATGTGCAGAAATCATAAGTATTCGTATACACCAATAACAGACTTAAAGAGAGCCGAATCAAGAGCAAACTCCCATTCACAATTGCTACAGAGAGATAAAATACCTAGGAATACAACTAACAAAGGATGTAAAGGACCTCTTCAAGGAGAGCTGCAAACCACTGCTCAAGGAAGTAAGAGCAGACACAAACAGATGGAAAAACATTCCATGCTCATGGTTAGGAAGAATCAATATCATGAAAATGGCCATACTGCCCAAAGTAATTTACAGATTCAAGGCTCTCCTCATCAAGCTACCTATGACCCTCTTCACAGAACTGAAAAAAACCATCTTAAACTTCATATGGAACCAAAAGAGAGCCCACATAGCCAAGACAATTCTAAGCAAAAAAGAACAAAGCTGGAGGCATCACGTTACCTGGCAATGAACTATACTACAAGGCTGCAGTAATCAAAATAGCATAGTACTGGTACCAAAACAGAGATACAGACCAATGGAGCAGAACAGAGGCCTCGGAGGCAATGCCACACATCAACAACCACCTGAACTTTGACAAACTGGACAAAAACAAACAATGGAGAAAGGATTTCCTGTTTAATAAATGATGTTGGGAAAACTGGTTAGCCATGTGCAGAAAGCAGAAACTGGACCCCTTCCTGAGACCTTAAACTAAAATTAACTCCAGATGGATTAAAGACTTAAACATAAGACCTAATACCATAAAAACCCTAGAAGAAAATCTAGGTAAAACCATTCAGGTCATAGGCGTAGGCAAGGACTTCATGACTAAAACACCAAAAACATTGGCAACAAAAGCCAAAATAGACAAATGGGATCTAATTAAACTTCAGAGCTTCTGTAGAGCAAAAGAAATAATCATTAGAGTGAACTGGCAGCCAACAGAATGGGAAAAAATTTTTGCAATCTACCCATCTGACAAAGGGCTTATATCTAGATTCTATGAAGAACTAAAACAGATTTACAAAAAACAAACAAACAAACCCATTCAAAAGTGGGTGAAGGATATGAACAGACATTTTTCAAAAGAAGACATTTATGTAGTCAACAAACATATGAAAAAATGCTCATCATCACTGGTCATTAGAGAAATGCAAATCAAAACCATATTGAGATACCATCTTACACCAGTTAGAATGTCGATCATTAAAAAATCTCCAAACAGATGCTGGAGAGGATGTGGAGAAATAGGAACACTTCTACACTGTTGGTGGGAGTGTAAATTAGTTCTACCATTAGGCGATTCTTCAAGGACCTAGAAATAGAAATTCCATTTGACCCAGCAATCCCATTACTTGGTATATACCCAAAGGATTATAAACCGTTCTCTTATAAAGACACATGCAAACGTATGATCATTGCGGCACTGTTTACAATAGCAAATACCTGGAACCAACCCAAACGCTCATCTATGATAGACTGGACAAGGAAATGTGGCACATACACACCATGGAAAACTATACAGCCATAAAAAACGATGAGACTGTGTCCTTTGTAGGGACATGGATCAACCTGGAAACCACAATTCTCAGCAAACTGACACAAGAACAGAAAATCAAACACCACATGTTCTCACTCATGGGTGGGTGTTGAACAATGAGAGCACATGGACACATTGAGGGGAGCATCACATGCTGGGGTCTTTTGTCAGGGGGAATAAGAGAGGGACACCAGGGGATAGGGAGGTTGGGGAGGGACAACATGGGGAGAAATGCCAGATATAGATGACAGGGGTATGGAGGCAGCAAACCACATTGCCATGTATGTACCTATGCAACAATCCTTCATGATCTGCACATGTACCCCAGAACCTAAAGTGCAATACCATATATATATATATATATATATATATATATATATATATATATGACAGTTAAATGTTATTTTCAAAGAAGTATAGTTGTCATACTAAAATAAAATACTCAGAGAAAACATATTCAAGAATGACGGTGAAAGGGATCTTTTTTATTTAAGAAAATAATTAAATAATTGCCACTAAGGGGATATGAAAGGGTGTTTTTCAAGTGAAAAGAAAATGAACCCACAAGTTATTAAAAAAAGGATATTTTTAAAATATAAATACACATTGTCTTTATTAACAACAATTATAATTATATCATGTCAGATTTGAAATATACATAGAATTAAACTTTTAATGTATGAGTGGTTCATAAATTTGAAAGGATTAATGAGGTAAAGAGTGTTAAAGTTCTTTATTACCTGGTAAGATATCAAGACAAGTAATTAACAGTAGACTTTGTAAGTTAAGAATGCATATTATAACAACAATCACAAAAAGATGTAATAAGCATTTATAAGTTCTACAATAAACTTGTAATTTAAAAAATCCAAAAGAAATAAGAAAAGATAATAAAGATAGACAACAATGAGAAAATAGACAATAATAAAATTATAAATTTAAAACAAAATAGTAATTTCATTAAATATAAGTGGACTAAATATATTGAGATGCCAATATACAAGTGGATTAAATATAAGTCTTTTGCTGAAAAAACAAAAATTGAGAAGTCAGAAGAGTTAGATGTAAGCAAATAGAGAGAAATATACTCTGAAAACAATAATCTGTAAAAGTTGGTATAGCTATTATATCATATAAACTAGAAAGAAATGAAAGTAGATCTTTACATCAGATGTAAAGATGAGGTTTTTTTTTTTTTTTTTTGAGATGGAGTCTTGCTCTGCTGCCCAGGCTAGAGTACAGTGGCACAATCTTGGCTCATTGCAACCTCTGCCTCTGGGTTCAAGTGTTTCTCCTGTCTCAGCCTCCTGAGTAGCTGAGATTACAGGCATATGCCACCATGCCAGGCTAATTTTTGTATTTAGTAGAGACAAGGTTTCACCATATTGGCCAGGCTGGTCTTCAACTCCTGACCTCGTGATCCACCTTCCTTGGCCTCCCAAAATGCTAGGATTATAGGCATGAGCCACTGAGCCTGGCCAAGATGACATTTTATAATGTCAAAAAGTCAATCTATGAAGAAGATATAACAATATTAAATTTGATACCTCTAAAAGTAAATCATCAAATTATATAATACAAAAATATACAGAGCTACAAGAAGAAATAGACAAAATTACATAACAGTGGAAGAGTGTAGTATGCCCCTTTCAGTAAACACTGTAACAGATCAAAAATCAGTAAGAATGTATAAAATGTGAATAATACCCTAACAAATACGTTTTCATTCACTTATGTAGAATATTTCATCCAATGGCAAAATGTATCTTTTTTTTTCCAATGGCATATGAGGCATTTGTAAATTGACAAAATTGGGGTCATATAGCAAATATAAACAAATTTCATTGGTTTTAATTTTTACAGACAATGTAAACTAACCATACTGGAATTCAGCTAAAAGTCAGTAACAATCACAACATCTAGAAACCACCAATCACTTTCAAATTGGCTAAGACACTTCTTCATAGGGTGTTTTATAGATTTAAATTTATAAAATAGAAATAAGAAAGGATGAACTAGCATTGACCTCAAAAGAGCCCAAAGTTTAAAGCAATTTTTTTAAAAGTAAAAAAATGATATTAAATCGTATAGAAAAATTAAATTAAAAACAATCAAAAAATGGAAAAACAATAGAACAAATTATTCTTTGAAAAAACATTGATAAGCCCTTATAAGAGTATGATCACATAACAAAAGGCACAAATATCCAATAGCAGGATTTAAAAAAAGGGGATTCAAAAGCTAGTAAGAGGATATTATGGATAACTTTAGACTTTTAAATTTCAAAAATTGGATGAAAGAGTAACTAGTAAAAAAATGTTAACCAAGTGTAGACAAGAATAAACAGAAAATATTAAAAGCACTGTAACAATGATATACATAGAATCCAGAAACAGAAATGTTCCCATAAATAAAATTCATGAGTAGATGGCCTCAACAGTCAATTCTTCTAAACATCAAAGAAAGTGCTAATGCCATCTTATATAATTTTTTCCCAAAAAGAGAAAATTTGGAAGACACGAAAGTCATTTCATGATGCTAACAGAATTCTGATATGAAACCATGGCAAGAATATTACAAGATTAGAAAGTTAAAGAAAGTTGAGAATTATAAAGTTTGCTGAAGACTAACAATAAATAAATGTCATCTAAAATAATCTTAAAGGTGCTTGAAACAATAAATGTACTGTCCTCAACAAAGAATTACAAGTGGATGAGCCTGTAAAGCAGACCATATTAATGACAATAAGAGTTGGCATTTTCTGGGGCTTTACTATGTCAAGAATCTTCTAAGTGCTTTACCCACCCAATTTGTACAACTATCCTTCCTATAGGATAGGTACTATTTCAAACCCATTACACTGTTCTGCCTCCCTCCTCCTCCCGCTTACTCCCCCAACAACAAAGTCAGCACTGTGACAGGGGTTTATGGATACCTAACCCAGGGGCAAAACCAAAGAAAGAAATTGAGATTCAGACCGCGAGAATAGTTTCTAAGTGTGCCCTGAAATGCAGATCTGTAAACATTGAGAGTTTGTTAGAGAAAGAAAAAAGAAGGAAACGATAAAATCATCTCTATAAATTCCAGCTCCAAGGATATTTCTCTGGTATCCAGTCCCTGGAAATTATGGAACCCTGACAATGGCCTAAATTTGCCCAAATTAGAATGAGAAAGATGAGCCAAGTATAAGCACAATGAATCTGGAGGTGGCATTATAAAATAATGCTGAATCTCTTTTTCTACTGAGAAGTGTCATGACACTGCTGTTAAATTATCACTCTGTAGAGAGTTATTTGTCCTGGTTCTTGATGTGCAAATCTAGTTGCACATTAATTAAAGGTGACACACTAATGGGTTAGACTACAGCTTCCACTATCTATGAAAATGAATATATTTATAAAGTTTAACAAAGTTCTTCACAAGATCCCCAGAGAAAGGCACTGTGGCAAATACAAATTATTAATAATGTACTTTGCATTTTTATAGTGCCTTTGCTCCAAATTGCTAAAAGTCTTTCACAGTATTATATACTTAATGTTGACAGTATGTTTCTTTTGAAGAACCTATTTCCTAACGCCTTCAGTATGAATTTAAGCTACAAGGTCCAAATAGTCCAAAAATACAAGATGAACCTCATCAGAAAAAATTTACTTGTGTAGCAATTCTGTAAAATGAGACAGGTTCAAAAGTGGTCAAAATCAGCTACAAAGTTTCATCAGCAGCCCACAGCACCTACTCTAATTCAAACCATGTCTAGTCGGTTATTGCTTGTTTTGTTTCTTCTTGGTTGTTTTGTTTTGTTCTCTTACATTTGTCCATTTTTTAAAATACAGAATTTAATGCGAGAGATTGCATTTAATTCTAATTGCATTAAATTGCATTAAATCTTAGCATTACACATTTTAAATTATAAATCAAAAATGTGTAACAATTCAACTAAAATTTAACTTCAAATATTAAACTGTATATGAAGAAAAATTCAATTAAAATATAATTTAAGATTGAGAAAACATTTCCTACAGGCAACTGAACTCCCTATGACATGAACTGCAATTTTCAAAGTAGTGTCTTTATCAACATAATTTTCTTTCGTGTTTGTCTGTGTCCTTACTATTACCAGTTAGTTTGGGACCTGGAGATGATTTTTATTGCTTATGATGCTCTTTTCTTTCATATTAAAAAATTCCCCTTAGCATTTCCTGTATGACAGGTGTGGTGTTGATGAAATCCCTCAGGTTTTATCTATGAAAGACATAAGGAGATTTTTTGCTGGGTGTACTATACTATAATAAAAGTTTTTTTTTCCCCTTCTGCACTTTAAATGTATCATGTCATTCTCTCCTGGTGTGTAATGTTTCTAAAGAAACGTGTATTGCCTGATGTACTGGGGCTCCTTTGTATGTTGTATGTTATTTGTTTCTTTTATCTTGAGGCTTTTAGGATCTCTTCTTTATCTTTGATCTTTGACAGCTGCATTATTAAATGCCTTGAGTTATGTGTTACTCTGTTCTCATGCTGCTAACAAAGACATACCCAAGACTGGGTAATTTATAAAGAAAAGAGATTTAATTGACTAATAGTTCAGCATGGCTGGGGAGGCCTCAGGAAACTTACCAACATAGCAGAAGGGAAAGCAAAAACATCTTTCTTCACATAGCAAAAGCAGAGAAAAGAATTAGCAAAAGGGGGGAAAGCCCCCTATAAAACCATGAGATATCATGAGAGTTCACTCAGTATCACAAGAACAACCGCATGTGGGTAACCACCCGCATGATTCAATTACCTCCCACTAGCTCCCTCCCACAACACATGGGGTTTATGGGAGCTACTGTGCAAGATGAGATTTGGGTGGGCACACAGCCAAATAATGTAATTCCACACCGGGCCTCTGCCAAATCTCATGACCTCACATTTCAAAACACCATCATGCCTTCCCAACAGTCCTCCAAAGTCTTAACTCATTCCAGCATTAACCCAAAAAGTCTAAGCCCAATATCTCACCTGAGACAAGGCAGGTCCCTTCCTTCCATGAGCCTATAAAATCAAAAGCAAGTTATTTACTTCCCAGATACAGTAGGGGTATAGGAATTGGGTAAATACACCCATTCCAAATGGGAGAAGTTGGCCAAAGAAAGCACGGGTTACAGGTCCCATGCAAGTCCAAAATCCAATAAAACAGTCATTAAACTTTAAAGTTCCAAATGATCTCCTTTGACTCCATGTCTCACATCCAGGTCGTGCTGATGCAAAGGGTGGGTTCCCATGGCCTTGAGAAGCTCCACCTGTGGCTTTGCAGGGTACAGCCCCCCCTCCTGGCTGCTTTCACTGGCTGGCATTTAGTACCTGCAGCTCTTCCAGGTGCACAGTGCAAGCTGTTGACAGATCTACCATTCTAGGGTCTGGAGAATAATGGCTCTCTTCTCTCAGCTCCACTAGGTAATGTCCCAGTGAGGACTCTGTATGGGAGGTTCCAACCCCATATTTCTCTTCCATGCTGCCCTAGCAGTGGTTCTCCATGAGGGCACCACTCCTGCAGGAAATTTCTGCCTGAACATCCAGGCGTTCTCAAGCATTCTCTGAAATGTAAGCGGAGGTTCCCAAACCTCAATTCTTGACTTCTGTGCACCCACAGACTCATCAGCACATGAAAGCTGCCAAGGCTTGGGTCTTCTACCCTCCAAAGACAGAGTACAAGCTGTACGTTGACCCTTTTTAGCCATGGCTGGGATGCAGGGCACCAAGTCCTTAAGCTGCACACTGCAGGGAAGTCCTGGATCCAGACCAGGAAACTATTCTTCTTCCTAGAACTCCCAGTCTGTGGTGCGAGGGGCTGCTGCAAAAGTCTCTGACCTGCCCTGAATGCATTTTCCTCACTGCGTTGGTGATTAACATTCAGTCCCTTGTTACTTATGCAAATTTCTGCAGTAGGCTTGAATTTTTTCCCCCAAAAATGATTTTTTATTTTCTATTGCATTGTCAGGCTGCAAATTTTCTAATCTTTTATGCTCTGCCACTTCTTGAATGCTTTGCTGCTTAGAAATTCCTTCTGCCAGATACCCTAAATCATCTCTCTCACATTTAAAGATCCACAGATCTCTAGGGCTGCAGCAAAATGCCACCAGGCTCTGTGCATAGCAGGAGTGACCTTTACTCCAGTTCCCAACAAGTTCCTCATCTCCATCTGAGACCACCACAGCCTGAATTTCATTGTTCGTATCATTATCAGCATTTTGGTCAAAGACATTTAACAAGTCTCTAGGAAGTTCCAAACTTTCCTACATTTGCCTATATTCTTCTGAGCCCTCCAAACTGTTCCAACTACTTCCTGTTACCTAGTTGCAAAGTTGCTTCCACATTTGTGGATATCTTTACAGCAGCAGCATCTCACTCCTCATACCAATTTACTGTTAGTTCATTCTCATGCTGCTAATAAAGACATACCAAGTCTGGGTAATTTATAAAGGGAAGAGGTTTAATTCACTCACAATTCAGCATGGCTGGAGAGGTCTCAGGAAACTTACATTCATAGCAGAAGGGGAAGTAAACATGTGCTTTTTCACACGGTGGCAGCAAGAAGAATGAGCCAAAGGGGGAAAAGCCCATCAAAAAAAAAAATCATATCTCATGAGAACTCACTATCACATGAACAGCAGGATGGGGATAACTGCCCTTATGATTCCACTACCTTCCACCAGGTCCCTCCTATGAAATGTGGAGATTATGGGAATTACAATTCAAGATGAGATTTGGATGGGGACACAGTGAAATAATATCAAGGTTGTGTGTTGGGGGGTTAAGTCTGGTTGTGTTCTGTAATCCTCCTGAACTTGAATATTGATATCATTCTCTAGCTTTGAACAGTTCTATCATCCCTTAGAATAAATTTTCTACCCCAATCTCTCTCTACATCTTCTTTAAGGCCAGTGCCTCTTAGGTTTGTCCTTTTAGGGTATTTTATTGATCTTCTAGGCATGCTTTGTTCTTTTTTATTCTTTTTTCTTTTGTCTGCTTTGACTGTGTATTTTCAAATAGTCTTTCTTCAAGTTCACTAATTCTTTCTTCCATTGATAGAATCTATGCGTTCTTAATGGCAATTGCATTCTTCATCTCCAGAATTTCTACTTCTTTTTAATTATTTCAATCATTAGTAACTTTATCCAAGAGGATTCTGAACTCCTTCTCTGTGTTACCTTGAATTTCACTGAGCTTCATCAAAACAGTTATTTTGAATTCTCCATCTGAAAATTCACGTATCTGAAAAGTCACTCTAGAATTGGTCACTTGTGCCTTATTTAATTCATTGGTGGAGGTCAAGTTTTCCTGGATACTCTTGATACTGGTAGATGTCTGTCAATGTCGGGCATTAAAGAGTTAAGTATTTAATGCAGTCTTCACAGTCTTGCCTGCTTTGTATCCATTCTTCTTGGAACTGTTTTCCAAGTATTCAACGGGCAATGAGTTCTGTAATCTATATCTGTGGTAACTGCAGCCACATGTGCATTAGGAGGCACCCCAAGTCCTGTAATACCGTGACTTTTGCTAACTTGTGGAGGTACTGTTTGGTGGTCTTGGGAAAGATGCAGGAGAATTCCATCCATTATTGGGTAGAGATGCTTGTTCTCTTCCCTTACTTTCCCCCAAGCAAGCAGACTCTCTTTCTGTCTATGCTGACCTGACTGGAGCAGGGGGAAGCGTGACACAAGCACCCCTGTGGCCACCACCTTTGGGACTGTGGTGGCTCAGACCTAAAACCATCACAGCACTGTGCCTTGCCCAAGGCTCATGGTGACCACTGCCTGGCTAACACTTATGTTTATTCCAGGCCCAAGAACTCTT
The DNA here is from genome assembly GCF_030222135.1 of Aotus nancymaae. Classification (NCBI taxonomy): domain Eukaryota; kingdom Metazoa; phylum Chordata; class Mammalia; order Primates; family Aotidae; genus Aotus; species Aotus nancymaae. The sequence continues at coordinate 16,290,803 of NW_026988476.1, read as the reverse complement.
CAGTCAGCATATGGCAAACTTCCAGGTTTGTATCTTACTTTTATGAGAGGCAATCTCCCCATTGGCCCAGGGCAGGCCCTAGAATGCCATCCAGGAGCCAGGGCCAGGAGGCAGGAATCTTAGCATCTATTGGGTGCTCTATTCTACTGCAGCTAAGCTGGCACCCAAGCCACAGGACAAAGTCTTTCCCACTCTTCTTTCTCCTTGTCTCATAGCAGGAGTCTCTTCCTGTGGCCACCTCTGCCCTAGGCCCACAGAGATTAGTGCCTCGCTATGGCTGATGTTCACTCAACACCCAAGGCTCTTCCTTCAACTTGCTGTGAATACTTCCAGGCCAGGAACTCACCCTTTAAGGTGGTCACCTTCCCTTTGGCCTGAACTGGGTCCAGAAGTGACACCTATGAGCTAAGGCCTGGAAGTGGGGACCCCAGGAGCCTACTTACTGCTCTATTCCACCGTGGCTTAGCTCATGCCCAAGCTGCAAGACAAAATCCCCTTTACTCTTCCCTCTCCCTTCCTTTAGTAGAAGGACTCTCTCTTTATGGCCACCACAGATGGACATTCCCTGGATTACACCTAAAGCCAGTGTATCTCTAGGGCTCACCCAAGACCTACAGTGAGAACTGCCTGAGACCATTATTGTTTATTCAAGAGCTCCAAGAAGAATGGACACAAAGCAGCCAAGTACTCTTTAGTCCGCAGGTGATGAATCCTGCCGGGACTGGGTCATTCCCTTTAAGGCAGCAGATTCCCTTCTGGCCCAGACTGTGTATTAATGAGAGCTAGGGCCTGGAATCTGGGCCTCAAGTCTCTGCCTAGTGCTCTGTTCTCCCGTGGCTAAGCCAGTACCCAAGTTGTAAGGCAAAGTCCTCCTTTCTCTTCCTTCACCTCTCCTCAAGTAGAAGGAAGAGCTCTTTCCTGGAGCTGGGGACTGCACTGTCTTGGGTTGGGGAAAGGGTAACACAAGCATTACTCCCTCGGTCACCCTAGCTGGTGTCTCAATAGGTAGCATGCACCCCAAGACCACTTGCCCTGAGTCCAGCACAGCACCAGGGCTTACCCAGGAATTACAATTGTCGTGGCCTAGAATGCCTTTCAAGTTTATTTAGAAACCCAAAGTGCTTTATACCACAGTGGTGAAGCTAGCCAGAATTTCAGAAATCAGATTCTAACCACTGAAATGGGTGATTCCCCTCTGGTCTACATGCTCCTTCTATGGGACTGGAGGGATCATGCAGACCAATACACAATAAGAGCATGTAGATCAGAGAGGAGTCACCCCTCTTTGTGTTCCCTCTGTGGGACTGGTTGAATTATTCCCCACGCTGCTTTCTGCCTTAAAACGGTAGCATGGAGTTACAATGCAAATTCCCATAATCACTGTGCTTTCTCTCCCCAGTGTAAACAGATTCTCTCTCCACACCAGGCAATCACTGGGAAAGCATAGGAGAGTTGTGTCAGCAACCCAAGATTGTCTTATCTTCTTCAGTGCTGCTTCCTTTTACATGATATTAAAATCGGGTTCTGTAATTGCTCACCTTATTTTTGGTTCTTACAAAGGTGCTTTCTTATGTGAATCGCTGTTCAATTTTATCTTCCTTCTGAGAGAACGATTGGAGTCTTTTATTCAGCCATCTTGCTTTGCTTCCACTTGTTAAGTGATTTTTTTAATCTGAATCATCTGCAATCCTGATGGGAGCTGTGGCCCATCTAGAGTTGGCACTGCCATGACACTAGCTGTTGCAGGAGCTGTGGAACAGGCAGAAGCCCTGACCCCTTCTGAGTTGGTATGGTCGGAGCTTCATGATCCTTAGGTTCCCCTAGGTTCCCTGTGCTCTTGGGAGGCTGGGAGCAGGCAGGAGCCCCACCCTCCTGGCCACAGCTGCAGCTGTGCAAGCCACACCTGCTCCCAGGCATCTCTGCACTCTTGGAGGTCCAGGAATACCCCCATCTCCCCCACAGGCTCAGAAATGCCTGCTCCCACTCCCTGGCCTCTTTCTGCTCCTAGGTCTCACTCTGATCCAGAAGTAAAGTTGAGTCTGACCCAGGGCACTGTCACAACCTGATTGAGTGTGTGCACGCTCCAGCCAGCGCTGAGATGCCAGCCCTCTGCTGTCTTGGTCCCCTCTGGACTTTGGGTACCAATAAGCACAAGCGGCTGGCCAAGAAGAAACATCATGGGTGCCATGAACAGCAGCAGGAAGCAGACAGGTTCCCAGGTGTAAAGAGGCAGGTCCCTGCTGAAGCCCCACTTTCAAGCCGGGGAAGACCTGAAGCCTGAGGGCCAAACTACTGACCCCACGGATTAGAGCAGAAACTTATGGTGCTTTTCCTGGGCCCACCCATGGCTGCCCATGGACCATCATCATAAACTTTCTCCCCTCTTATGCCCATAAAAACCCTGAACTCAGCCAGACTCAGAGAGATGAGGAGATGACCAGCTGCAGAAGAGCTATTCACCTCGTCTCCTCTCTGCAACTTCTGAGGAGATGACAGAGTGACCAACTCTGGAGAAGAGCTACCCACTCCAGAGTCTCTTCTCTGCTGAGAACCTGAATGCTCATCAGGACACCCTGGCTGCAGAGAGGAGCTGCCCACTGTGAATCTCCTCTGAACTGTCTTAACTCTCAATAAAGCTCCTGTCCACCTTGCTCACCCCCACTTGTCTGCATACCTCATTCTTCTTGGGTGAGGGACAAGAAGGACCCACCAAAGGGCAGGGCTGAAAGAGATGTAACACAAGCAAGGCTGAAATGTGCCCTTGCTCTTGCTTACCACATTGTGGGCAACAAGGAGAGAAGAGCTGTGGCCCTCTGGGGAGCCTAGACTTAGGAGCTCCCCAAGCCAAGTCTGTGACACCCTCTTCAGTGTCTGTGGTTTCTGGCATCTCCAAGCTTCTGGGTGCCACCATGTTCCCTGTTGCCAGTTATGGATGCTGACTGTGGGACACCTAGTCCAGCTACAGCCTTGCAAAAAGCTGCCACCCATGCTGGTTTTTGGAGCTGCCCACTCCACCACAGTCAGCAAGCCCATATTCACTCACTCATAAACCCTTCACTGCTCCACTCACTCTTGGCAGCCATGGGATTCAGACCAGTGGCATGAGCCAAGTGCAGTCTACCAGGCCAAGTAGGCCCAGTGGGCCTGAGCAAAACTTGGACAAGGCTACCACTGGTCACAGAGGTTTCCGGCTGGTGAAGCAACACTCCAGGAATTCTCTAACAATACAGACAAAGTCTTCAGAAAATTCACAAATACATGCAAGGGAATTAAAAATCTCTCAGGAATACTGAAAACATAAAATCTTGAAATGCTATGACACTGTTGTTTATTCCAGTAGTTCCATGTCTGTGACATATGAAAATATAAAACTCATAACAGTAATATCAAAGCACTAGGCTTTAGCAATTAGCAGAGTGAGTAATTAAATATATTGCTAAAATTATATTATAAATACAATTTACTTAAACTCCAGTACCAGATCATACATGAACTTCAAAACATGCCTCATTTTCAATGTGATGTTTTACCTAGATGTCTTCTCTAGCAAATAAAAACATTTTCTAACATTTAAGAAGTTCATCCGGCCGGGCACGGTGGCTCACGCCTGTAATCCCAGCACTTTGGGAGGCCGAGGCAGGTGGATCACGAGGTCAAGAGATCGAGACCTGGTCAACATGGTGAAACCCCGTCTCTACTAAAAATACAAAAAATTAGCTGGGCACGGTGGCGCGTGCCTGTAATCCCAGCTACTCGGGAGGCTGAGGCAGGAGAATTGCCTGAACCTAGGAGGCGGAGGTTGCGGTGAGCCGAGATCACGCCATTGCGCTCCAGCCTGGGTAACAAGAGCGAAACTCCGTCTCAAAAAAAATAAAAAAGAAGTTCATCCAGAAGCAATCTATTCCTATTACACACATCTTTATTATTAAAGTTTAAATTCACTGCTTTTAAAATAGTTTCATTTATTAATTCATGCATTAAACATATTTAATTCAATTTTTCACTAAATATTTTTTAACAGCCACTATGTACCATGTACTATAATAGGGTTGGAGATCTGGTAGGTAAATTGAAAGACATAGTTCTTCCCTTTAAGATGTTTACAGTGTACGGATAATAGCTATCATGGAACAAGTAAATTTAAACATAAGAAATGTTAACAGGTTTTATTAAAGTATGGAACAGTGTTATCTCGTCTACTGTGAGGTTTATGGAAGAGTATGGATGGTCAGAGGACATACCCTCATAAATATGTTTGAAAATTTAAAACCATAATTACATGAAAAACTATTTAATTTCACATGAATCTAGCACAAATCAGAGTAATTAAACCTTTAGAAAATTATTTCTTAAACTGAAAAAAACTATTATAGTTATCTGCAGTTACTAGAAAGAATATAATGAAATTCATTTAATATTAAAAGTGAAAAGAAGTGGGATTCAATAGAAATAAGAAGTATGGTTAATTAGATTTTCTGCTTAACTGAGCATTGAGTTTTTACTGCAATGTCACATTCAAGTTGAAAATTTGTTTTAGTATCATCATGTATTTTAATTGGCTACGAAACTCATCGTTCTTATGAACATAGTATTTGTGAGGAATAGATTCTAACTACCTTTTGAAACAAGTGAAAGAAAAGAACAATGCAAGTATTTTAAGTGTGGAAATACTTTAAATTTCTTTTTAGACTCACACATTTACTTATTTTTTAAGTAGTGTCAGCACCTGCTCTTCTGTTATTTCAATGTTGACAGTAATTTAAACATTGGGGAGATTTTTCAATAGAGACTTAATCATTCTTATAAATCATTCCAGAGGACATAGTCTGTCATTTCATGGGAAGATATTAAAAGTGAGCTTGATTCAACAATGTGATATTCAAAAACAAATGTGTTGCTGATGCCTTTAACATGCATTACATTTTGATTTGTTGCTGATAGAGGTGAAGGTGGGGAGTAACACTAGCTGATTCACTGAACTAAATGATCATTGCTTTCCCTTCAGTTAAGAGCAAGTCAGCTGTTTTTCTTTATTAACACTGGATGAGCACATTTCTAGAGGAACTCTTCTCTGTTAATGGGCAAAGGAACAGATTGGTTAGACACACTGGTGGAGAAGACATAGTTAATGTATTAGGTTTTTTCACATATGTAAAAGTTACCTCACCAAATTTTAGTGATAACATTTTTGGAAGGTCCATTCATCCAGCCTTCCTTCCTTCCTTCCTTTCTCCCTCCCTTCTTTCTCTCTCCCTTCTCTCCAACCTCCCCCCGCCCCCCCGTCCCCCAAACACACACACACTTTCCCCCTTTCTCTTTTTGGTAAGAAATCCTGCTGGGTCCCTGTAAATATGTATTATTGAACTTGTGTGTTTTTCTAAAAATGTTTTGAAGTGACTTTAAAATGGAATATACTAGCAAACGCATATGTAGTTAAGATAAACATGGTCACTTTGAATAATTTGTATTTTGTCCAGTGCTTCCTTTGAGTATGGGTAAAAAGAAGTTGTTAAATTACATCACTCTTATTAACAAAGAGGAAGAATTGTACAATCATCTGAGGATAAATGAAATTCTTCCACATACAAATTGCAAAGAAAAGTTCTCACATGATAGTTCATGTAGATACGATGCAATGCAACAAAATAGCAGCTATGTAGATTAAATTGAAAATAATTTCATAATTATGTTTCCTGAAAAATAAAGAAACTGTGTCATTTACTTAGATTCTTATCATTGTCCGGCTTATAGGGCCACTTTGTACACAGTTATTGTTCTTGCTTAGGTAGAAACATCCTAATTTTGATTCCATTGATACAGACAGTAAATTCATGAATACAGATTTTGAGGGAATGTATTCTCTTACTGGGTCCACAAGGGGGCGTAGTTTTAAGGGCAAGAATATCTCAGCGCCACGCCCCTCCCGTCTCTCTTCATACGGGAGATTTAACGGTTTATGTTTGAATTTCGCAGGGTACGGGAAGAAACTGAGAGTCAATCACTCCAGTGGAAGTTTAAAGGAACTCCTTTCATTGGCCAGAGGAACTTGGGAAGGTGGGAATTTCTCCCAGGATAAATTCCCCTGCTCCTTCACCCACACTGGATTTTCAGCTCTCTGGGATCCCTTCCCACATAGTGGGTGCTCTCTTTCCACTCTTGGATTTCCCCTCTGTAATCCCCTTCCACACTCTTCATAGAAGTCTTTCTCTTTTTCTCCTTTTCTTCTCTTTTCTCTACCTAAAGAAAATCACCTTTCTGCAACACTTCTTGGGTCTGATAATTACTTTTATGAGCTTACCGTGCACCTGCAGTGGTCCCTTCTCTTATCCTTAAGAGGGTGGGGACCAAGAACCTACAACATTCTCTGGGAGGAGCTGTGCCTCACCAACACCCAAAAAAACTCGGTTACAATTTTATGTTATTTATTTTTTTGAGACAGAGCCTCACTTTGTCACCCAGGCTGAAGTGCAGTGGCAAAATCCTGGCTCACTGCAACCTCCACCTCCCAGGTTCAAGCAATTCTCCTACCTCAGCTTCCCAAGTAGCTGGGATTACAGGCATCTTCCCATACCAGGCCTGGCTAATTTTTATATTTTTAGTAGAGAAGGGGTTTCATCATGTTGGTCAGGCTGGTCTTGAACTCCTGACCTCAGGTTATCCACCTGCCTTGGCCTCCCAAAGTGCTGAGTTTACAAGGTATAAGCCACTGTGCCCAGCCTCATGGATATAGACTTTTAAATTCATGCATATATCAAAAGAACTGTTTTGCTTTACAAAATTCAAATGAGCCTTATTCTACAACATAAGTCAATGCATTTCATTTAAATGCAAGCTTAGTAAATTTCCCTAACAAAACACAAACTATAGTCATATTTACACACAATTATATATTAGGTTCTGTTCTAGGTCATTTGAAATTACACTATACTTTAGAGATAGCTGAGTGTATAGAAAGGCCGTTTTGTTACAATATAAAACAATGAAAAGAAAAAATGAATACATAAGAAAATGACTTGCAATTTTTGCGCTGACTGTAATTTTTGCATTGACTGTGGATGGCAACTTTAAAAAGTGATCTTTTTTCTTCCACATTAAATGGAAAGAGACATATTTATAACATGTTACTTATAGCGTGTTACCCCCACCACAAACACATAAGTGGGACTTGGTACAGGATTTAGAATGGAGAGATGGGAACAACATAAATACTGGAATCTGAGTTTTAGAAATGAGGCATTTCTATCAATTTTGTGCTTTGCACTCTGTTTTGTAACATTAAAAGTTAACATGATATATGAGACCCATATTAAAGAGTATGTATAAGTAAAATTCTAGTAGAATCTTAAAGAAAGGTAATAGGGCTCAGACTTTTCTTTCTTAATTCTTCCTAATTTTAAGAATATATAAGTAAAAGAGGGTGTTTAAAATCTGACTCTGGATCCAGATTTCCGGACTTAACTGAGGCCCTGCTACTTTCTAGTTGGTTACATTGGACAAATTGAATCTTTGCCTCCAGTTTTCTTTTCTATCAAACAAGGAAAATAGCAGTAAGTTACAGCACTGCTGTGAGGGATAAACAAGTTATTGCAGGTAAAGCACTTAGAAGAGTGCCTGGCACCCAGCCAGTGTGCGATAAACGTAGGTAAAGTGAAAGACACAGTTTATCACAGCATTTTCATAGTATTTCAGAGTAAGGCAGAGTATTTTATGATGATTAGTAGTATTTTACCAGGTAAACTATATATTAAAGGCCACAAGAGAAATGGTGACAAAAATTTTATGGAAAGTTGTTTATTGGAATGGTGCTGGCCAGCTGGTATTGGGAAATGTATGGTGGTGTTATAGGGGGTTGGAGTTGTCTTCCTGAATGAAAGGGAGGGTGATTGGATACTTGCTACTGTCATTTAATGAGTAGAAACATGAGAGGCTAACAGTCCTGCAATGTGTAAGAAAGTACAACAAAATGATAAATTGTTCTGCCCCAAGTGCTGGTATCTCCCTCGTTGAGAAATATTACTATAGGAATTAAGGTCTAAAAACAAGGAGAAGGACTTTGTGGCTATAAAGGTATGTTTAAAAAAAAACACATTGATACCTTACATAAAGTTTCTGTTTATTGAAGTAATTATATCTCAATTATTATCTGATTGTATTTATGAAACACCTTAATTGAAATGGAATAAATAAAACATGTTTAGCAAATTAGTTATTTAGTATTCAAAAGGAATGATAGCACTCAATCTAGTCAAATAAAAGCAGAAATTCAACAATCAAACTGATAAATTATCTTTAGCCATAATTAAAGTTATTTAAGGTTATGAAAGGTATGTCTTAAACTGAAGAAAAGACCTTCTAATATGAAAACAGATTAAATGATATGTCACAGAAGAACATAGGTAGGCTTTATACAATTCATTTCAGCTAGGTGCTCAAGAATAGTTTTCTTGCACCACTTTAGTGAGTTGGGAAAATAAATAGTTGAAGTTTATAGTGGTGACCATGTGTCTGCAGCATGACTTACTATGTCTACTGGTTTTAAAAGTAAAACTGAATGGTCAGTCTTTAAAAAACTAAGTAGATAGACAAATACATTTTAAAACTATTGGAAAATCAAACATTTTTAAGAGTACAACATTTTTAATTTTCCTAAAAAATATTTGTGTTGTGTGAAGTGATTTATAGTCACATTTATTGGGAGGCTTTTCTCTGATCCTATTAACTGATTTCCCCAGCTACTGAGACTTCCAAGACCAGTTGGTGCCTATATTTGACTTAAAAGCTAAGAAATAAATAAGCATTTCTTCGTTCTATGAATAAGACTGAGTAAATGTAGAGGGAGAAACTATTTGTCATTGTTAAGACACAGGTTTTTCAATATGTATAAGCGGTTTTTTAAGGTAAGAGGTTTTCTATAAGGTCAACTCTAGAAAAAAAAATACAGAACAGCATTGTCCAACAGAAATATATTATGAGTCACAAAAGAAAGCCACAAAAGTAATTTTAAATTTCAAGTTTTAAAATCTTCTAGTAGCCATCTTAAAATGAGCTAAAATAAATGAGTAAAATTTTGTGGTTTCAAAATATGCTTCTTATATCCAAAAGACATTTCAAAATATAATTGATATGAGCGTATCTCGACAGCCATTAACAACTGGAACTAAACACATCTCAAATGCTCACAGCTGCATGTGGCTAAGGACTGCTGTATTGGACGGCACAGATCCTGAGTGTCTTCTTCATCCCCGTCAGCCTCTACCAACTCTACCTGAACCCTGTGTCTCAGTGTGTTAGTCCAAACTGATACGTGCTTTAACTGTAAAATATACACTGGATTTTGAAAACTTGGTATAAACTAATGTAAATATAGTAATTTTGCATTGATTACATTTGGAACAATATTTTGGGTAATTTTGGGTATAAAAAAGAGATCATTAAAATAATACAATTTAATCAATTTCACCTGTTTCTTTTTCATTTATTTTAATATGGCTATTTTGTCTTTTTTTTTTTTAACACTAAGTGTAAGAGTCTAGTGAACATGATGTGACAGGGCTTTTTCCTTGAAAAAAATGATAATATATTTCCCCTGCCTTTTATAACAACTTCCTATCTATTTATATTCACTCATCAAATCATTTCTCTTCATTAGTGTCAATAGAAATTTATCTTACTTCCAAAACCGTTAAATAAAATTAAATATTTATTTTAATAATCACCTGAAACTAGGAATTGTAAAATATCTATTTTATATGAAACATGTATCTTGAAATAAAAGCCAATACCAGCAATCATTCAGAGAACATTACAAAAAAAGAAAAGTCATTAGAAATAATTTATTCCCAAAGAATTACTATGGCATCATTATCCTTTATTTCCTATTTCTCTAATTAGATGGTAGATGATGATGTTCTATTGTTAACCATATCAGGTTCTACAGAAGAATTTATGCATAAGTAGTTCCTCCTCGTTCCAAATCTTTATACTACATTTTTGCCATTGCCCACAGTAATTCTATTCTGGCCGCGCCTATAGAGATTCTTCACAACAAGTGAAGAAAAATGTTGAATGTAGTTACACTGTGCTGTTTCTACGATTTAATGCTTATCTGTGGGAGGTATATGTGAATGTATGTTTTATTCAATAGTTGCTCAAAGCCTACAAGAAGTAAAGAGATATGTTTGCATCTCACACAAGTAGGGAGCATGCTTGGGGGCTGTCTTAGTCTGTTTACTATTTCTATAACAGAGTATGTAGGACTGGTTAATTCATAAGGAATGAAGATTTATTTCTGACAGTTCTGGAGCCTGGAAAATCCAAGCCCAAGTGTCTGGCATCTTGCTGACAGCCTCCTTCCTGTGTCATCCCACGGAGGAAGACAAAAGGGCGAGAGAGTGTGTGGTGGGGGGTGGGGTGCGGGGAACCCATCCTTTCATCAGGAACCCACTCTGCTGATAACAAACCCACTTTTGCAGTAACAGCATTAATTCGTTCATGAGGGTAGAGATCTAATGACCTATTACATTTCAAGGGCCCCACTTCTCAACCAAATTGTACTGGGGATTAAACTTCCAACACATCCACTTTGGGTACATTATTAAAACAATAGCACTCACACAACTTGGGATTAGAATGCCAAACCCTAAAACGAGACTGTTTTGTTGTACTTGAAGTGCAAAAGTCTAGCTTGACCTGTCCTGCTGAAGTTTCCTATAGTATTATTTACACTGAATAAGTAACGCTTAGGGTACATACTCTCAGGTACGTACTGGCTCTCCCAGATAACCTAGGCATCAGGCATGAATTGGGAAAAGAGACCAGATCATATGGCCACATTACTGTGGGTAAAAGGTAGGGTTACCCAAAGTGGGGAGCGGGTAGAGACTCAGAGTCTTAAGGAAGAAGGTCCTCTTTAAGAGGAAGAAAAGCCTACTGGTAGAGCAGCATGGCTAGAAACTGAGATGAATCTACAAGAAAATTGCTCTCAGAGGGGTTTAACCTTCCTGTGACTTGACATTATAATAAGGAAACAGTCATAATTAGCAGTTTTAAATGTAGTATTTCCTTTAATTATCTCCAGCTCCTCAGTAAAACTTAACATGCCTTTCCTTTCTTTAGCATGGGAGTGAAGGAATCAAACAGAAAAGAGGAATGTGGCTGCCTCATACCCATTTCATCTTCCGAGGCCCTCACAGAGGGAAGGGAGTGCCTCTTTGCAGAATATTCAGCAGACCAGAGAGACCAATGGGTGAACAGGAGGATTTTATTAAGGTGGTCACTGGTTCAACAGATTAGTATCCCAAAGATGAGCAAAAGGAGAAAGAAAATGGGGTACTTTTTATACATCCAGGATGACCTAGCAGCTAACAGGTTTACAGAAGCCAGAAAAAAAAAAATCTGTAACATGTCTTGTGATATATGTTACATTTCAAAAACAGCATTTTTAAAAACACATTGTACATTCTTTGGGTGTTATCCTGCCCTGTGACCTTGCAGCTGGTCAACAAGAAAAGCAGGAGGCTTGAGATGCCTGGGAACTTTGCTGAGAATGTGGAGAGAACAGATAAGGTAGGTTTTACAGGGAGTTCATTAATTTTAAGCAGAGCTGGGGGTTAGGTCTTATATTAAACAGCATACAATGCAGCAACATTTATTATATAGCAACCATAAGTTATAAGATTATGTTTCTACTATTATTGCTATTATTTAATGCCCTTCTTCATAAAGGACTGCCTTGTATTGGCAGTAGAGCATAGGACAGCCACCACGAAGGAAGACCCAGGCTACAGTGATGTTAGGAACAGCATGGATGTGCATGAGCCATTGGGATGAGCCAAAAATGGTTATAAAACAATCCCTTTTCTCCTCATATATCCAGAGGAGGGTGCTTTTGTTCAAGAGAGATAATGGCATAGTGTGTACAAGAGAGGCTGGAAAATAAGATGCATAATTTTTATAATTGTTATCCCAAAGACAAGGAAGAGACCCAGAAGTTGGACTCTGAAGTCAGATAAATCCATGTTTGTATCCCATAACTACCTCTCAAGAGCTACGTGAACTGAGGCAAGCGCCCTCTCTTACCTTTGCAAAAATAAACTGAAACTAATATTAATATCTCATTTGTAGCATAAGAAATAAATTACACAATGCATATAAAGATTTTAGAAATGTCTGTCAGAGAATCAAATTTTCATTTCATAGTTGTTCATATTTTAATCTTTGTATTTTCATGTTTATGTACTATTTATTACTTTAATAATCACAAAACAATTTAGTATAACACTCAGAATAAGGACATTTCTGTGCTGTGAAAATAAAACCACACACTCGTCATAAAGAAGATGCTGTGAAATTTTAAAGTAAAATGTTGCTACTTTCAGATCAAGGTTATGGTAAGTAGTAACTCTCTAGTCAAGTTTCAAATCATTTTCAAAACATATTTAATTTTTAATTATTCAATTATCACTCATCCAAAGAAAACTTGATACATATACTTAGCAGTCATTTTTAGAGAGGTCATAGTTGAAATAGTAAATAAAAGCTGAGGAAAAACCTCAGATAAATTAAGGAACATGAGGACTGCCAAGATTTAATAAACAAGAAAGAGACTAGAAGCTTCAAACAGGTTGGAGACTAACCGGAGGCGCAATATGTTCGAAGTGAAAAGGAACGAATTTCAGGAGAGAAAAGATAATCAGGGCCAAATGCTACACAGAGAAAAAGGAGAACTGATTAGTAAATTGAATTTGGCAGCATGCCAAATTAAAAGACTTGTGTAAATGTCAATTTCAGGCTATTTTTCCAAAAACTTTGAAAAACGTCAAACAGTGAAAGAGCAAATCAAAGTCAGATGAATAAGGAAAAAGATTTTTTCCTACAGAAAAGCTGTTCAGTTTGGAGACAGAAGGGAAATTTGCAGATACCTTTATTGGCCCTAAGACATTAAGGACTTCAAGTGTTTATAATTCCTGGAGGGTTGAATCATGAGAACTCTACAAAACTGACCCAACATCCCAAGGTAGAGTCTTGGAAACAATTCAGTTAGGAAAAAGGAGCTAACATATGGTCTTCGCCCTCTGTTCAGCGTGGGCAAAGCTGCATGAGCTCAGTACAACAGCTCCCCAGTCACAAACTAAAGCCATCGGTATCATTTATAGACTTACAATTTCTGACAAGGCTGTGCAGACCTACAGGCCCCTTCGTTTCCTTTCTCATTTCCCTGTTCTGGAAAAGGGAGTGGCTACTCCTGACAGTCTTTCTCTTCATTAAACTGGATTTAGAGGGAGACTATCTGAAACATTGCTCCTCTGAGCTGGATCTTTCATCTTTGACTCCTGTAAGGTACCCCAAATATGCAAAGTTTCTACAAAGCATTAAGGAAATTTCTCATTTTACCCCTCTCTCCATGCCAATACTGATGCCAATGTGTTTTTACAGAAATATCCTTAGGATCATCATCATCATCTTACATGTTTATTCCACCTTGGTATCTCTGTTTTAGAAGATGAAAACTCAGAAAGAGCGAGTGAATTGCCCAAGGAAATTTGCTAGTGGGTGTCAAAGCTCTTTATTGAACCTATTTTCTAATTACCAGACCAAGGCTTTTTAAAGTGAATCATATCGTCTGTTAATCTTTGTGAAGACCAAGTCTTAGTAGTACAAAGCAACAAACTGTGGGATGTTTTACTGAAGAAATTAGCTTTCCTTTTACATCTGAACTATTTCTAGTAGGCGTACTCTTTCCAGTTACATGTAAAATCCTTCTCTTTTAACTGATCATTAACAATTATGAAGGGATTTATATGACAAACTATTTTTAAGTAATGTTTCCACTCACATAAATAGAAATGACTTAGAATAAATGTGACTTTTCATACCAAAGCATATATTACGCAACTTTTACTCTACATTGAATGACAGGACTTGAAAAAGAAGCCAAGTTTAGTCCGGTGTAACTCTTTTTCTGGATAAATATTAGAGATTTAGTTACTCTGCCTAGAAATTGGTATGTTTATGTTTGAGTAAGAGAAATTGAACTAGTCTTTGAGTTAAAAAAAAAAATTAATATTATTTCCATTTTAAATTTTGGAACTAATAGAGTCAAATTTTGAAAATTAGGTTTTTTTTTTTTACTTTTAAAATAAAGTTTACTATGAAAATTTAATTCCCAAAATAAAGTCTTTCTGAAATTAGAAGAAACCCTTGGACAAAATGTGATTAGCATACTGAATTGCCATTCTACTCTTTAGTTATTTAAAAACTTTCTTTTCCATATGTTCCAAATGTTTTATTTATGTCTGTCCTTAATCCATAATTCTCTGAAACATTAGCGAAGATTTTCTCACTTGTTCATTCCATGCCTTCCTCAGAACTCAGCAATAGAGAGTCCTTACTCTTCAGTAGTGCCACTGGTCACCTTCCTAAATTGATTCCTTTCTAAATTCTCCTGAGAGTCTCAGTTTCCTTCAGTGGCTACTCTAGATTATCCTGTGCCCTGTTTTCAGTGGCCACTCTTCCCTCTCAATCCCGTCTTTCTTGAAAGACTTCTAAGAATATCATGGTGATGACTCATCTAAAATTTGAGTAAATTCAAGGGCTTTACTCTTCTCATCTCTCAAATACATACACAAAAAATTAGGGAAGCCTCTCTACCTAATGTACAATTTGGCATACGGTCAAAGTTTTACAGACTTTTCCACTGCCACTGAAAAATTCAGCATAGTTTACAAACTAATTACTTACTTTTGAGAAACTGAGACCTTTTTGTAAGCCGGAGATACAGTGAATCACATTAGTAACAACAAATATCCAAAGTTAAACCAAAGTTTAATGCACATAAATTGAAAGCAGTGTTACAGGTTGTGTATTTTCCCCCTCCAAACCTCATGTTGAAACTTGATCTCCAATGTTGGAAATGGGGCCTAATGGGACGTGTTTGGGTCACAGCAGTGGATCCTTCATGAATAGATTAATGAGCTGGAGGGTGTACAAAGTGAATGAGTTCTCACTAGATTCATTCCAATATGGGTTCCCCTAATAGCTTGTTTATGAAAGGAGCCTGGCACCTCCCCTTTCCTGCTTGCTTTCTCTCTTGACATGTAATCTCTTCAAATGTTGGCTTCCCTTTCACCATGAATGAAAACAACTTGAGGCCTTCATCAGAAGCAGATGCTGGGGCCATACTCCTTCAACAGCCGCAGAAGCATGAGCCAAAGAAACGTCTTTTCTTTATAAATTACCCAGCCTCAGGTATTCCTCTATACCAACACAAAGACACTCAGATAAATGTGTTAGTTAAGATAAATTACCAATTAAGTGTCCGTAACCCATGTACAGCCTGGAAAATATGGAAATCATTAACAGAATAGTATTTTTTATGAAATCATAATCATACAGTTCAGATTTACAGTAGGTATATAAACAAAATTTGTTTCAACTTCCTTCTAAAGATACTAAAATATCTGCACCATTTGCTAGATGACCAAAAGCAATCAGTCGTTTTACTGATCACAAGACATTTTTTTAAACAAGAGCCTCCCATAAAATGAGTTAGGGAGGATTCCCTCTTTTTGCATTGTCTGGAATAGTTTCAGAAGGAATGGTACCAGCTCCTCTTTGTATGTCTGATAGAATTTGGCTGTGAACCTGTCTGGGCCTGGACTTTTCTGGTTGGTAGGCTATTAATTGCTGCCTCAACTTCAGACCTTGTTACTGGTCTATTCAGAGATTCAACTTCTTCCTGGTTTAGTCTTGGGAGGGTGTAAGTGTCCAGGAGTTTATCCATTTCTTCCAGATTTACTGGTTTATGTGCATACAGTTGTTTGTAGTAATCTCTGATGCTAGTTCTTATTTCTGTGGAATCACTGGTGATATCCCCTTTGTCATTTTTTACTGCATCAATTCTTCTCTCTTTTCTTAATTAGTCTGGCTAGTGGTCTATTTTGTTGATCTTTTCAAAAAACCAGCTCCTGGACTTAGTGATTTTTTGAAGGGTTTCTTGTGTCCCTATCTGTCAGTTCTGCTCTGATCTTAGTTATTTCTTCTGCTAGCTTTGAATTTTTTTGATCTTGCTCCTCTAGCTCTTTCAATTTTGACAAAAGTGTGTCGATTTTAGATCTTTCCTTGCTTCTCATGTGGGCATTGATGGCTATAAATTCCCTCTAGACATTGCTTTAAACGTGTCCCAGAGACTGTGGTACGTTATGTCTTCATTCTCATTGCTTTCGTCAGGACATACGCATAGGCAAGGACTTCATGACTAAAACAACAAAAGCAATGGCAACAAAAGCCAAAATAGACAAATGGGATCTAATTAAACTTAAGAGCTTCTACACAGCAAAAGAAACATTAGAGTGAACCCGCAACCAACAGAATGTGAAAAATTTTTTTGCAAACTACCCATTTGACAAAAGGCTAATATCCAGAATCTACAAAGAACTAAAGCAGATTTACAAGAAACAAACAACTCCATTCAAAAGTGGGTGCATAATATGAAGAGACACTTTTCAAAAGAAGACAATTATGAGGCCAACATATGAAAAAATGCTCATCACTGGTAATTAAAGTAATGCAAATCAAAACCACATTGAGATACCATCTCATGCCAGTTAGAATGGAGATCATTAAAAAATTTGGAGACAACAGATGCTGGAGAGGATGTGGAGAAATGGGAACACTTTTACATTGTTGGTGGGAGTGTAAATTAGTGCAACCATTGTGGAAGACAGTGTGGTGATTTCTCAAGGATCTAGAAACAGAAATACCATTTGATCCAGCAATTCCATTACTGGGTATATACCCAAAGGATTATAAATTGTTCTATTATAAAGACACATGCACATGTATGTTCATTGCAGCACTGTTTATAATAGCAAAGACCTGGAACCAACCCAAATGTCCATCAATGATAGACTGGATAAAGAAAATGTGGCACATATACATCATAGAATACTATGCAGCCATAAAAAAGTATGAGTTCATGTCCTTTGCAGGGATATGCATGAATCTGGAAACCATCATTCTCAGCAAACTGACACAAGCACAGAAAACCAAACACCACATGTTCTCACTCATAGGCAGGTGTTGAACAATTAGAGCAAATGGGCACAGGGAGGGGAGCATCACACACTGGGGTCTGTTGTGGAGTCAGGAAGATAACACTGGGAGAAATGCCTGATGTAGGTGACGGAGGCTGGAGGCAGCAAACCACCATGGCATGTGTGTACCTATGCAACAATCCTCCAAGATCTGCACATGTACCCCAGAACTTAAAGTAAATCAAAAAAAGAAGAGCTTCTATACAAAAACTTATCTAAAATCAAGAATCCATGTCTCATCATTATCTCAGGTTTGCATTTTTAAAAAGCATGTTTTATAGACAGTATGTCTGTCACTCATGCCATTAGGATATTGATGATGTGATATGTGCAATTAGCCATTTTTAGCAGATAGCTAACAGTTGTTGCTGAGCACCCTACTGGGTACGGATGGATTAGTTGGAGATGTACAAGACTCCTCAAAGACTATTTCATTGTAAAACTAGTCAATAACAGGGAATCATGGGTAGATAAGTTTCAAGATAGAGGCCAGTATAGAATATTCCTTCCTGATCCAGATTATTTTTTAGACTATAAATCAAGAACATACATAAAATAGTTACCATCCAATACAAAGTCAGAAGTTCTCAATGTATTAATTTATTTATGTACAATCATTCATTGAAAATAAGAATTAAATGACCATATGCCAAGCCCTAGGGATCCAAAAATAAATAAGATTATTCCTAGGTACAAAGATCACATCATGGAACATTTCTTCTTAAATATTTACTTATCTGGTAAGACACAAAACTGATGGCCCATATGGGATATGTGCTATACAGCTGTATAAGACAGTCTGAGAATTATGGATAATCTTGGGCCACAAGCTATAATTTTTCCTTCTTTACAATTTACAAATTCATATGGGAATACAAGTGACTGAAACTGTTATTATAGGAATAAACTTAACTCTACTAGCTTATTCACAAATGTCAACACCATAAATTATCAACCACAATGTTCTTCACATATACTTCAAGAAATGAAATACTATAAGAGTTGATACAGAATGACTTCAACAGGAGGCAGGAGACAAACAGCTGTAACTTATCTTGTTTTTTATTGTACTTTAAGTTCTGAGGTACATGTGCAGAATGTGCAGGTTTGTTACGAAGTATACACGTGCCATGTGGTTTCCTAAACCCATCAACCTGTCATCTACATTAGGTATTTCTCCTAATTCTAGCCCTCTCCCAGTCCCCCACCCCACTACGGGCCCCAGTGTGTGCTGTTTCCCTCCCTGTATCCATGTTTTCATTGTTCAACTCCCACTTGTGAGTGAAAACATGGGGTGTTTGGTTTTCTGTTCCTGTGTTAGTTTGCTGAGAATGATGGTTTCCAGCTTTATCCATGTCCCTGCAAAGGACATAAGCTCATTCCTTTTTATGGCTACATAGTATTCCATAGTGTATATGTGCAACATTTTCTTTATCCAGTCTATCATTGACAGGCATTTGGGTCAGTTCCAAGTCTTTACTATTGTGAACAGTGCAGCAATAAACATACATGTTCATGTGTCTTTATAGTAGAAAGATTTATAATTTTTGGAGTATATACCCAGTAATGGGATTGCTGGATCAAATACTATTTCTGGTTCTAGATCCTTGAAGAATCACCACACTGTCCTCTACAATGGCTGAACTAATTTACACTCCCACCAACAGTGTAAAAGTGTTCCTATTTCTCCACGTCCTCTCCAGCATCTGTTGTTTCTTGATTTTTAATGATCACCATACTAATTGGCATGAGATGGTATCTCAATGAGGTTTCTATTTGCATTTCTCTAATTACTAGTGATGATGAGCTTTTTTTCATGTTTGTTGGCTACATAAATATCTTCTTTGAGAATTGTCTGTTCATAACCTTCTCCCACTTTTAGATGGGTTTGTTTGTTTCTTGTAAATCTGTTTTAGTTTTTTGTACATTCTGAATACTAGCCCTTTGTCAGATGGGTAGATTGCAAAATTTTTTTCCCATTCTGTAGGTTGCCTATTCATTCTGATGATAGTTTATTTTCCTTCACAGAAGCTCTTTAGTTTAATTAGATCCTATCTGTCAATTTTTGGCTTTTGTTGCATTTGCTTTTGGTGTTTTAGTCATCAAGTCCTTGCCTATGCCTATGTCCTGAATGGTTTTGCCTAGGTTTTCTTCTAGGGTTTTTATGGTTTTAGGTCTTATGTTTAAGTCTTTAATCCATCTTGAGTTAATTTTTATACAAGATGTAATGAAGGATTCCAGATTCAGTTTTCTGCACATGGCCAGCCAGTTTTCCCAACACCATTTATTAAACATGGAATCCTTTCCCCATTGCTTGTTTTTGTCAGGTTTGTCAAAGACCACATGGTTGTAGATGTGTGGTGTTATTTCTGAGGCCTCTTTTTCTGTTCCATTGATCTGTATGTCTGTTTTGGTACCATTACCATGTTCTTTTGACCACTGTAGGCTTATAAAATAAAGTCAGGTGTGTGATGCCTCCAGCTTTGTTCTTTCTGCTTCGGATTTTAAGGACTACATGGGCTCTTTTTTGGTTCTCTATGAAACTTAGAGTAGTTCTTTCTAATTCTGTGAAGAAAGTCAATGATAGCTTAATGGGGATAACATTACATCTATAAATACTTTGGGCAGTATGGCCATTTTCACGATACTGATTCTTCCTATCCATGTGCATGGAATATCTTTCCATTTGTTTGTGTTGTCTCTTAATTCCTTGGGCAGTGCTGTCTCTGTTTACAGATGACATAATTGTGTATTTAGAAGACCCTATCATCTCAGCCCAAAATCTCCTTAAGCTGATAAGCAACTTCAGCAATGTCTCAGGATACAAAATCAATGTGCAAAAGTCACAAGCATTCCTATACTGCAATAGTAGACAAACAGAGAGCCAAATCATGAGTGAACTCCCATCCACAATTGCTACAAAGCAAATAAAATACCTAGGAAAACAAGTTAACAAGGGATGTGAAGGACCTCCTAAAATAGAACCTTCTTTTTTTTCTTTTCAGTGTTCCTGTGACAGACATCAAAACAAGGAAATCTAATCTTCATGCATCACTCATTCAGAGACTCAATTCCTAATATTCTACCCACATATCTTTAGAACGAAGTATTAAAATCGCCTTTTGAGTTCCACAGAAGTCATTAGTTAAGTGATTAATCATACTGCTTCTTTAGTTTTGTTCATTTAAAAAGGTCAGTAATTATAATTTACCAGTTAGAAATAAATTGATTCAACAAAGGATTTATAATTATTTATAAATAAATCTAAGCTAATACACTGCCTATTAAAAATGAGAATAAATTTTAATAACTCACCCGTAAGTATTCTAATGTAATTCAAACAGAACGTATTTGAAGGGTAGCAGCCCATGCACAAGAGTAGTAAAGGAGAATAACATCGCTAATGGTTTGATGGATAAGTGGAACATCCATTTGAGGTTTAAAAGGTAGTGTGTTGCAAATGGAATGCATTAGTGCTTAAGCACTAATATCACTCTGAATAAATCAAAGTTTACAACAGTAGTACAAACCTGAGGAACTCCTTTTGCATATATATAATTCATGTGATTCTGTGTAGACAAGGTGACCTTATATACCTTTTCTGCTTGAAACATGCTGCTGACTAAATGAAACAAAACGTATGCTAGCATTTCCTACCTAAGCTAAAAGGAAGCACATGCAACAGCTGTGCAGCTTCTAACTAATAAAGAAATAAAGGCATCAAGGGAAGTTTTAGTTTAGTACTTTAAAATTTTGCTTCAATGAATCAGACTTATAGTAAATTATTCCC
Organism: Aotus nancymaae; assembly: GCF_030222135.1. Lineage (NCBI taxonomy): Eukaryota > Metazoa > Chordata > Mammalia > Primates > Aotidae > Aotus > Aotus nancymaae. The sequence continues at coordinate 16,269,920 of NW_026988476.1, read as the reverse complement.
TTTTTTCCCTAATTTGCTTATATTGGAATTAGGGATATTTAGTGTTCTCTTGTCAATAGACATGTATTTAAAATATGTTACATCCAAAGACATTGCTTTCACATTACCAAATAATCAGTGCCCTTTTTCATAAATTGTTTAAATATTTTTACTTAACTTTTACTTTCAACCAACAGAACAGTTAATACTGAATTTTCTTTACCATGAGAAGCAAAAAGTTATAATATCAGAAAAATGTATGAAGCCAAGCACTGTTGTTTCAAATGACAAGCAGCATAGTATTATTTTACTTGAAAGAAGAAAAACTCAACAGCCATCGCTTGATTGTTCTTTGATCACTCTGACCTTCTGCCTGGGTGTACTTTACTGCTAAGAAACAGGGAAGTGAAGCCTGAGCTGAGCATAGGTATACTGGGAAGATGAGGTGTTCACGTAAGGAGTTCCAGTTTTGCTTAAGTGAATGGAACAGATAAGTCTATTTAAGAAGACAGGAGTGCATGTCCCAGAACACTTCATGGAATAATCACTGTGGTGCTTTTCTGAAAGAAGGGTCCATATATACAAATAAAACTGGAGATACCAGAGGTTGAGCAGTTCTGGAAGATATCAGCCTTCCAGTCTACCTTTAGTTGAGAGACTTCACTGAGCATATCGGGCATTCAGTCTTAGCCGAATGCCAACCTTTAGGAAAGAATTATGTCCTAGAGTAAGGATCTCCACTAGGACTAAATTCAAAACAGTAATAAATCCATCCTATCAAAGAATACGAACAAGACATACAAGCCAGAAAAAAATAAGCTGCTAGTGGTTTCACTGCCTACAAGAACAAATTTTAAGGAGATAGCATAATTTATATTCTCTGCAATCTTTCATCAGTGATGTCCAACAAACCCTCAAAAATTACAAAACATATTAACAAAAAAAAAATATGACTCACATTAAAGAGAAAAGCAAGGAAATTTAAAATAATCATGAGATGAGTCAGATATTGTAGTTAGCAGACACAAGCTTTAATATAGCAATTTAAATATGTTTAAGAATGTTAAGAAAAAATATAATCATAATGAATGAACAGATGGGACATTTCAACAACATAAAACTGTATAATAAATTTGAAATTCTAGGGTTTTTCCAGTATAATATCTCAAATGAAAAATTTACTATATAAGCCTAACAGTAGATGGAAAGTGACAAAAGAAAAAAAAAAGAACTTAAAAAGATGGCTCAATAGAAACTACCCAATTTGAAAATCAGTAAGAAAATGATTGAAAATAAATGAGAGTTTTAGTCACTGAGGGCACAATATAAAGAAGTCTACTTAAAGGAAAATTGGGGTTTATCAGAGAGGGAAAAGAGTATAAAAGGCAGAACTATTTGGAAGAAAAATTGGCCCAAATATTCTCAAATGCAGTGAAAACAAACTTCTGACTCAAGTAGCTCAGGAAGCCTCAAGCAGGGTAATCAAAGAACATTGTACCTAAGTGCAACAGAATTAAACTATTAAGGCTAAATAGAAACAAAAAACCTTGAAAGCAAACATACTGAAAAAATACACATTATACATAGTAAACATAAGTGATGGCTGACTAAATATAAAAATATAATCCAGACTACAATAAAACATGTATTAATTGTGTTGGGAAAAAAATGTGGCCAACCTAGAATTTTACACGCAGCAAAAAATGTCTTTATAAAGGAGCTCAAGTAAGGACATTTTCAGATGAATAAATAAAAACATTTTAGATAAAACTAAGGTAATTTTTTGCTAGCTGACCTGCACTGAGAGAAATTTTTTTTATGATAGTTCTAGTTTTAATTCTTGGGGGAAGATCCATACAATTTTCCATAAGGGCTCTACTAATTTACCTTTCTACCAACAGTGTACAAAGGCTCCCTCTCTCCTCAGCCTCATCAACACTTCTTATCTTTTTGATAATAGCCATTCTACAGGTGGGAGGTGATATCTCATTGTGGTTTTAATTTGAATTTGAGAGAAATTTTAAAGTTTGTCTGGCTGAATGAAAATGATGCTAGATACCAATCTGAATTTATAGGAATAAGTAAATCAGAAATAATAAACACATTAGTAAAAATAAAAGCATGTATTTAAAATTTCTTTAACAAGACGTAACAAGTGGACACACACATATATACCACTATTTTGTAAAGTTGATATTATATGTAGATAGATGCAATAAAAATAGCACAGAGTTCAGATCATATAAGAAACTATACTGTTGTGAGAGTCTTATATTTTACCTGAAGTAATACAATATTAACTTTTTATTAGACTGTGACAAACTGAGACTATAACCCATGGGGGAACACTACATATTTTACATAAACAATATACATATTTATATTTATATTATAAATATATTTTAGCTATGCCTCTTTATTATATATAATATATATTTAGTTATATTTATAATATAAATATATAAATTTAATTTCATAAATATATATAATATAAAGAGACATAGCTAAAGTAAATAAAGGAATAAAATTAGAATACTCAAGAAAAAGTATTTAACTCAATAGAATACACAGTAGGAGGAACAGAGGAATGTCTGTGTTCTCCCTGAAGTCTTAAAACAACTTCCAATGCAACAGTATTAAGAGGTGGTGCTCTTAGGAGGTGACTGAATCATCAGGGCTTCCCTGTCATGAATGGGATTGTGACCTTTTCAAAAAAGCTGGAGGGAACTAGCAAGGCCCCATTTACCCTTCCATCCCTTTTGCCATTTGAAGACAGAGTTTGTCACTTCCAGGTGACACAGCAACAAGGTGTCATTTGGGAGGCAGAGACTGAACCCTCACTATACACTGAAGCTACCGGCACCCTGATCTTACACTTTCCAGGCTTCAGTATTATGAGAAATACATTTCTATTGCTTATAAATTACCCAGTTCATGCTATTTTAATAGTAGAAATAGACTAAGAAACAGGGATCAAAGATTATTTCTATCTTAACGATAATGAAAATACAACATATCAAGATTTGAGAGACACTGCTAAATTAGTGCTTAGAGGAAATGTATACCTTTAAAAACTTACATTAGAAAAGAGGAAAGGTCTGAAGTAAACACTGTAGGCTTACACCTTAAGAAGCAAAACAAATTTTTTTTAAGAAAAAGTCCAAATTAAGTGCAAGATGAAATAATAACAGTAAGAGCAGAAATCAATGTAAGAGAAACCTGAAAAAATAGAGAAAATAATCAGGGCTAGAAGTTGATTCTTTTAATAGAAAAATAAAATTGATAATGTACTAGAAATAGACTATACACCATTTGTTATATTGTCCATCACACACATACCCTGCAGCCTAGCAATTCCACTTATTAGTATTTACTCAAGAAAAATAAAAACATAAGTAAACATAACTAAAATAGGTGTATAGTTTTAAACATAACTAAAATAGGTGTATAGATTTATAGAATGTTTTTACTTGTGCTCAGAATAGACCTAAATTTCAAAAACAAGCCATATCTACAAAAAAAAAAGATAAATTTTGTTACATTCCTAGAACGATGCAACAGAATTCTATGAGAAAGAAAGAGAAACTGATATTTGAACACACAGTACATGCATAAATCTCTAAGATATATGCTGAGTGAAAGAAATCAGATGCAAAAGAGGAGATACTATGAGGTTCATAAAGTTAAAAAACAGCAAGACTGATAAATTATTTAAAAAATCAGAAAAGTGTTTCTCAGTGGGGAATACTGAGAAACTGTCTCAGTGGGGAACAAAAGATGTTTTTCAGTGATGGAAATGTACTATTTATCTGTATATATCATCTAATATGTCTATATAACAATATCTATCTATCATCTATCTATCTAACTATTGATCTATCAATCATTTTGCAACAGAGTATTGCTCTGTTGCCCAGATGGGAGTGCAGTGGCGCAATCTCGGCTCACTGCAACCTCTGCCTCCTGAGTTCCAGCGATTCTCATGCTTCAGCCTCCTGAGTAGTTGGGACTACAGGCAGGCACCACCATGCCCAGCTAATTTTTACATTTTTAGTAGAGATGAGGGTTTGCCATGTTGGCCAGGTTTGTCTCAAACTCCTGGCCTTAAGCAATCCACCCACCTCAGCCTCCCAAAATGCTGGGATCACAGGCATGAGCCACCACACCCGGCCAGGATATGTACTATATTTTGATATTAGATGAGTTACACAGATATATGCATTTGCCAGGCAATTAATTACATAAAAATTTGTAATTTCCATGTACTTAAAAATATGTAAATATAGTAAAACTTTCTACTGTAGGTAGAAAGCTTACTTTTTGCAGTTTTGTGTGTTAGCAATTCTGTAAAGTAATTTTTTTATGTATTCTAGGCTTGAATAAGTGAAAATATTGATGATAATGTGGGCCAAGTTTCTCATTGCTTGAGAAAGGAGTTAGATATGAAAACCTGGCAGACTAGAATTTACTGTGTGTTGTTGAAATGAAGTGGGAAATGTCAATATCAATCCATATATTTATGTATTATATATGTGTGTATATATGAATGTATTTACGCATGGAGAGAGAAAAAATTAGATATGTGCATGCACACGTTCATACCCACAGAGACATATAGTTATGCCCACTGAATAGTTCTAAAAGCAGAGACATAGCAGTTAAAACAAACATGCATAGCTCTTAGATCTTGGTTTATTTCACTAATAGGGCCTAAAGCAATGACACACCAGTATCAATTAGCACACGTAAACCTTGGTTTCAAAGCACCATTATCTTTAAAAAAAGCAGGTCTCCTTTGGCAAAATAGCTGATTTCAAGGCTAGCATTGGAAAAGCGAAAGATGAGCCTGCAACGTATCTTAAGTCTAATAGTGAAGGAACTCTATCAAAAGGACACAGAGAAGCAGCTTGAATGTACTCCCATTTGCCAAAAAGGGAATAATTTGAGTATGAAAATAAATAATTATAGCAAAGGACTGTGTTATCCATTGCATAAAATGGAGTCCACGATACTATGAAGTTATATAAATAAATAAATAACTAGACGAAGAAGGAAAATTTATTCCATAGAGCAGAATGGCAACTAGCAAATATAGAAGAAACTATGGCATTAGAAGAAGGATTAATAGATACTATAAATAGTGTATAAAAGTTTGATGAGTAATATGATATTTATAGAGTCTCAAAATTGCTACATACATATTAAATTTAAAAGACCCTAACCAAATTACCAAAGTTAACATTACTAATATTGAAATAAGCTGATATCATGTGTTTTCAGATTGGAGTACACTGAAGGAGGCAGAATATCACATCTGTGGGATTCTTGTCAAAAATTAATAATCTGAATCTAATCACAGAGAAATTCAGATAAACCCAAATTGAGGAAGATTCCTGCCTGCACTTTTCAAAATGTCTGTCAAGAAAGACAAAGAAAGCCTCCAATAACAGTGTTTAAGAGGCACAACAACTAAATGCAATGCCTGATCCCAGACTGGATCCTGGACCAGGGCATTAAGTAAACTGACATGACAAAATTTGGATATGGAATGTGGATTAGATAATACTATGATACCAATCCAAAATTTATGATTTAAAATGTATATTGTGACTATATAAGAATATTCCTCTCCTTAGGAAATTATGCTTATGTGTTCAATGGTAAAAGGGCACTATGTCTTCAATTTACTTGTAAGTATTTCAGGAAAAGATATAACAATATTAAGGGATGTGTACGTGTGTGTGGTGGGGGTGGGGGTCTGTGTGAACAGAGACAGAAATTAAAAAATAATGCAAGTTGGCCAAAATATAACTGAATACTGAGTTTGATAAGAATCTTTATAATTTTATTATTTTTACAATTTCAAACTGGCTTGAAATTATGTAAAAAAAAAAATATTGCAGACCAGGCACAGTTGTTCATGTCTCTAATCCCAACACTTTGGGAGGCTGATGAGGGAGGATCACTTGAGTGCAGGAGCTCAAGACAAACATGGGCAACATAGAGAGATCTCATCTCTATAAAAAATTCAAAAATTAGCCAGATGTGGTGGCACGTGCCTGTACTCCCAACGACTTGGGACACTGATGTAGGTGGGTCACTTCAGTCTAGGAATTTAAGGTCACGCTGTGCTGTGATCATGCCACTCTACTCCAGTTTGGGTGACAGTGAGAACCTGTCTCAATAAATAAATGAATTACAAAGAAAAATTCTTACTTTATGCAAGAGCTGTGCCTAAGAAAAATTTTGTGTGACAAACAACAATATTTAGCAAACCAAAAAGGCATTTGAATAGATAACTGAAGGAATTTCTGAGGAGAGAGACGGTATAGTAGCACATTACTTGATAAAAAATGTCAAGGAAAATAAATTTATAAAAATACAATTCAAGGTCAACAGGAATGAATTTAAGGTTTGAATTATACCTAGTGAAATAAAAATTTAAATAAATATACAAGTAACAATTTCTATGATTTCATCTTTGATAAATTTTTGTTTTAGAAATGAAATTTTGGAGAAACGTCAATTATTTTCCTCAAGCAAATTGTGCTAGCCCCAGTTAAGATTTAACATCTTAATTTTATTCACAACCCTTATAAAGATAGACACTGATCAACGAAACAATTACTAATCCCAGACAGGGATTAAGCTTTATCTAAATGGGCAGTACATGGGCCCAATGTAGAGTGAACAATAAACTTATATTTGCCTCCATTATACACAGAAGCCCAATTTTATCAGGTTTTCAATTGCCTTTTACACATCATTACCCTGCTGGCTAGGCAACTGCCCATGAATTTTGAAGCAAAGCAATACATGGGATTTCACCATACCGCTCCGGCAGAAAGAAAATTCTTGCCTTGTGCAATGAAATGTCAGCTTCATGCAATATACCCATGTAACAAACCTGCACCTGTACCCCTGAATCTAAAAGCTGAAATATAAAATACAGAAAAGATAGCTGCTTCACAGACTTGGGAAATGGAAATATCTCATTTCCATTATTTTTAAAGATTTTTACTCAATACATGATCTCTATTCCCAAATGGCTTACCCAGTCAGACTTTCAGCAACTCTACCATTACTACTTGCTCTGCTGACTTCTGAAGACCATTTTATAATGCTCTAAGGATTCTTTTATAGCCTAAGTGTATGATTTCTATAAAGAACTTTAAAAAAAAAAGGTAAAGTACCAAATTCTCTTGTATTTGCATCTAAACTGAATCTTCCTATTAATTTTCTTTTCTTTTTTGTTCTGTAGAATGTCACACAGTTTTGTTTCAAATTTACATAGAAAGCAAAATATATGTTACACTACTAGTGAGATCCTCTTTTAATGCTTACTGTTTGACTGATGAAGGAATAGACACAATATAGAAAATATGATTGAAAAAGGTTGTAAAAACTTTAGCCACTGAGTCCCATTAATTACTATTCAAAAATTAACATAACAATATTGTTTCTGATGGTAAAACTTTACAGTAAAATCTATTTTAATATGTAATATCCTCAAGCAAGCCAAAAATATTTTTAATAAAGATGGGTATGTTTCAAGAAATCTAATAGTTTTTGTCTACTTAAAACCAATATAAGTTAAACACTTATGTAGCATAAAAATGTTTACCAGTACAGGAATTTTTGTTTTGCTTTTATTTTCTCTCAAAGGCATTATTTATGTCACAGTTAATAGGACCACATTTCATTTATTCCAGTCATATTTTAACATTATTTATCAACCAGCACTCTATAAACAGTTTCACCTTATTGTTTAGGTCTTGCCTCTAGAGATTAGTTTCACAAATATTTTTTAAGAACAATGGTTATGGTAGCCACCAAAACTTGATGAGACAGCTATGAAGGACAAAATGTTGAATTTCTAAAACACATCTTTGTATTTTTATATCATTGCCAAATTAATGTAATATGAATACGACATTGGGACATTGGGATTATTACTAAAAAACATTGCTTACTGTGAGAACTTAAAATTAATCTAATTATTTGGCTATCATTTTAATTACTATAAAATTGTACCTTTGGAATTTTAAAATTATGTTTTAATAAAATATTACTTTTCATTTATTAAAAAATTATTTCATCTGCAAAGGATATCTCAATAAATTTCAAAAATCAAAAATAGTGTAGAACATATAGTATAACTGTAATGCAAATCAGATAAAACTTCAGAGAAAAAAATTAAGTAACAAGTTCAAACCCAATCATGTGTACAATAACAAAATAAGAACAAAAACTTCTCCTTACCTGACATTTAGATATAAAAACAAACAAAAATGGAGTTTAAAAACTTCCAATGAATGTTTAGAGAAATTTTGTTTTTAATCGTTAAATTTTTAACATGCTTATAAACCAGGAGGAGACCCCTGATCCAGCAATCCCCTTACTAGATATATATCCAAAGAAAAATCAGTTGTTCTACCAAAAAGACACATGCAATTGTATGTTCATCATTGCACTATTCACAATAGCAAAAACACAGAATCAATCTAAGTGTTCACTGATGATAGACTGGATAAAGAAAATGTGGCACATATACTCAACAGAATACTCAACAGTCAGAAAAAAATGAATCATGTCTTTTGCAGCAAGATGAATGCTGCTGGAGGTCATTATCCTAAGCAAATTAACATAGTTACAGAAAACCAAATACCACATGTTCTCACTTATAAGTGGGAGCTAAGCATTGGATATACCCGTCATAAAGATGAGAAAAACAGAACCTGGGGACTACTAGAAGGGGCAGTAGTAGTAGGGTGGAGGGGCCAAGGGCTGAAAAACTACATATTGGGTGCCATGCTCATTACCTGGGTGAAAGGATCATTCATGCCCCAAACATCAGCTTCATGCAATATACCCATGAAACAAACCTGCACCTGTGCCTCCTGAATCTAAAAGTTGAATCATAAAATACAAAAAAGATAGCTGAACAAAAAAAAAAAGCTGTAAGAAATATCTCAAATTAGGAATATTACAGAAGGCACCACAGTGATCTTTAGATGCTTCCTCAAGAATCTTGCCACAGAATATTAAGTCATAACCAAGAATCATCAATCATTTTTAGGAAACTTAAGACATTGACAGACACCCAACAAATACAACATGCAGAAGATACACCTAAAGAAAGAGACTTGGCAGAGTAATCATAACGGTAATATAGAATAAGTATGTTTAGTACATTAACAGAGACAAAGAAGGGAGTATATTCAAGATAAAGTATAGTGTTACAAAGTAAGAAAAATGTACGTAAAGAATCAGCCACAAAGTTATAAACATTTAAAAAATATTTAATTGTTGAACTAAGAATCTCCTTAGAATTTTAAAAGAATGGGCACAGTTAAAGTGTCTTTGAAGTTCAACTTGAAAATATATTTATGAATATTATATTAATGCCATATGATAAATTTGAGAAATGAGAAAAATATCAGAAGTTTCAATTCTATCTAATAGGGGTTTCGGAAAAGGAGCCTTGTCATTTTGGCAACCTTGAGAAATGCAGTGACCTTCCAAATGCAACCTGAAGTAACCTTTCCAGATAAGGAACCAAAGGAATACCTTTTTCCCTCCCTACTACCTTCGGTTCTTCCTTAGCCAAAACCCATATGAAAATGGAGCCCAGGAAGTCCTCCTGATATAATCACACAAGTCTGCTCCCTGGGTCAGACGGCAGTAGTATTGAAAATGCAGGGAAGTATTCAGGAGGTATAGGAGGAAGAAGCAGAAGATAATCACACAGTGAATTTGACCCAATTCTATTCGGATTGTCTTTTTTTGTTAATTCGCACAATACAAATTTTTTGTCTTCTCAACATTCATGATTTTCCTTTCTACTCTATGGTTTATTTTGGTCCACAGAAAAACTTACTTTATTTATCCAATTTATAATCTTTCTCTTTAGATTGTTTTTCTAAGTCATTTTTATTCAGTATCCCAATATCCTTTTTAATCCTCACAGTAAACGTATGTTGTACATATGACTGTCGTTCTTATTTTATGAATGAGGAAACTACCTCAGAGAAGTCAAATAACTTGACTGAGATTACACAGCTGAAACTCTAGATCCAATCTGGATCTAGAGATAACAGTCTTATCCACAGTCTATGTGGCTCCTGATGAATATTTTTTATGTACATAATTTTACTTTTATATGTATCTCTAAGCTAAATTGTTAGATTTAAACTTACAAGATCAGACTGTGTAAGTATTAAATATAGATAAATACTGTCAAATTTCCTTGCACATTTTTTATATTCCATTGCCCTTCTTGAATACTATTGCTTAAAAACGCTAATCTTAAAAGTCTAAATGGTATGATATTGTCTTAATATAAATGCATTTAATTATCAGTTAGGTTTAGTATATTAAGATTTTTGGTCATTGATGATTTTTCCCCTGAGGATCTCTCTTTTTTTTTTTTTTTTCTGAGACAGGCTCTTGCTCTGTCGCACAAGCTGGATACAGTGCCATGATGCTGGCTAACTGCATCCTTGATCTCCAGGGCTCAAGCGATTCTCCTGCCTCAGGCTCCCACATAGCTGAGATTACAGGCATGCGCCACTATACCTGGGCAATTTTTTATTTCTTTAGAGATGGGTCTCAGTTTGTTGTCCTGTCTGGTCTCAAACTCCTGGGCCAAGTGATCCTCCAGGTTTTGTCTCTCAAAGTGTTGAATTTACAGGCGTGAGCCACTGCATTTGGCCAAGACTTCTATTGTGATTTACCTTTCTCCTTCTTCTATTTGACTACTTGTCTTTCCATGGTGATTTAAACATTAGGAACATCTATCCCTTACTATCAGCCTTGGCGTCCCAGTCCTACCATTGATATTTTGCTTTTGTCTTCATTTTGTTGTTGGTGTTTTTGACAAATGAATTAGAACTTCTGGGTAATTAAATGTATTATTTTTCTTTCTAGTTTTCTTTTGTGGCTTTTGAGCCACGTATATTATTGCTATTACAAAGGATGCCTTTTATTATATTTTAATTATTTGTTAATGATTATGGTTTTTAATAGAAATCACATGCCCATTCCGTTGATTGAATTATTTTAATGTTTCTCATATTTTTCAATTTACTCTTAGGGTCACAAGTATAAATCAAAGCTCCAGAAATAACCAACTTTTTCTTCTCTTTCCCAATGATTATAATTCTCATTTTGTTGTATGAACTAATTGCATGACACAGTAATTTTGAAATATGTTAAATGACAGTAGAAATAAAAATCATCTATTTTTAAGTTCTTATTTTAAAGGCAAATCTAATGTTTCACTATTATGAATGATGCTGGCTTTTTGAGACATTTCCATATTGTCTGAATTTATCAGTTCCTTTGTACAAAGTATTTTTAACAAAAATGTCCATTGTTTTCAAATGCATTATTAATGTTTGCAAATGTTCTTTCATCTGTTTATGTTACAAAGTATCCAGATACCAGACATCTGTGTAGTCTCCAATTTTTTCCCACCATAAATCAATGTAACAGAACCATTTTACCTTTCCAGCCTCTACTATTGCATACTCCCTCATTTTCCTACCTAAAAGTCTTTGAATTACCATTCAACATCAAACTGAACTGTCAGTCTTAACTGTATATGCACTATATTTGTAACTGTAATTATTAATTTAGCATTTTAAGTTTGTTTATGACTCTCTAACATTTATCATTTTGTGTCATCATTTATCTGTCTGCAGGTCAACTTCTATGAGACCACAGAGGAAGTCATAAATGTAATTCTGTGTTACTCATCTTTTCCCAATACTTAGTTTTTGCCACATAGTAGACCATCAGAAAACATTTGCACAGTTATTAAATAAGCATCTGAATAATTAAGCATTGAGTACGGAAATATATGAAGAGATAGACAGTGTAGGACTAGGTGGAAAGGATATCCAGGCCCTGTAACGATATTCGAGATTTGTTCATAGATAATCGGGAGCCAGTGAAATGTTAGGAAGGCTCATGCCATGATTATCATTGAGTTTATCTTTACTATCACTTTATTTACTATCCACTTCTCATAAAGATCTTTGTTTATACATTCATAGGACATGCACTACTATATGTATGATACTACACATATAATACATATTGCATATGATACATGTATATAGTAATATAAAATTAAGTAAGTCCAAATTTCATGATGGTGGTAATATGTGACAATGAAAGAATTTAGTAATTCAACATGATTGTATGATAATAACAGCAGCAAGGGCAACAAGAACTGCCATTTACTGAATGACATCTCCAAAGGATCAATAAAATACCAGGTTATCATAACACACTTATATAAATAACCTATTAAAGTATTAATCCCAATTACAGACATCACAACACAGATTTATAAAGGAAAATTAGGTTATGCAGTATTTCACAACTATTAAGTGGTGGAACTAGAATTAAACCCACGTATATTTCATTCTCAAGTTAATTTTTCATCTCTTACAGCACAAGCAGTGATAATCTATGTTTTCTCTTAGAAGTAAACTAGTTATATTCCACTCAACAAATAATTTCTAGATTCTTCATAAAAATATTTTTGAGAATACAGTGTAACTTCACTGAGGTTACAAATGAAATGCATTTATTAAAACAGTTAAAGTAGTTATCTTGTTTAAATGTCAAATCATAGCCTAATTACTATTAGTCTATTAATCTTTTTCTTTTGGAAATAAAAAAAGGCAGCTCATTCAACTTAATAAACTAGTTTGAGAAGTTTAAGCAAGTAAGACCAGGTCCTAGAACAATTTCTTCTTTTTTTCTGACTCCATGACGCCTTCAAGGCAAACACTGTTTGGGTCCCATGAGATGGAGACAGGAATTATTTCATATTGCCCTAGTCATGAATCGAAAAAACAAAGACTTTAAGTACACTGAACACTTTCACTCAAGTAATTTTTCTAAAAATTTTGGAATATAGTCTACACTACACTACTATCTTAAGATAATTTAATTACATAACTATAATAAGGGTTATTTTATGAAACTGCTTTAGGAGATTACTGCAACTGGGAATTCATAAATATCTTACAATATTTACCTTAGTGAAAATAAAACCAAAGAACTAAAGATATAACATGTATTGTTGCAAAGAAAACCTTTAAAAAGAGGATGTACTGCTTTTGTAAAATATTATAATTTTTCAAATAGCATAGTGTGTTTCTGAATGACACTGCAGAAAATAAGTTTATATGCCAATGCTCACTGTATTAGTATTTCAGTATGCATTACTACATCACAGAATTACTGATGAGTTCTTTATGAATTCCATTTACAAAACATAATTATTTTAAGAGCTCATAGTCAAGCTATCCATCAAATCATTAATGTTGTACTGTTCCCTTATGAATGCTCCAAATCTACATCTTTCATTCCTTGTATAAGTTTAAATAAAGTCTATACTAAACTGTTCTATTACTGAATGCATTAGCAAATAGCTGTAGCCTGGTGATTCTGTAGCTATTTTATGTGAGGATTTGCCAAACATGCCCTACAGAAATCTTTCTCTTAAATGTGATGATAGTTTTGGGAAAATTATTTTAAAATCAAAGTCAGTTTCCTATTTTCCAAAGTGAATGGATATTTAATTCCCTAATGCAAAATAGCCTTTTATGTGTTTTGAATAATGCCTTTCTAAGGCAGTACTTGTAATTATGCTCAAGCATCAGTGGAAAAGAAGAAAATAAAATCAGACACTGAGAATAGAATGTCAGAGCATTAAGATGTCAAGATATTTATGTTCCCAAGGTTATTTACATTAGGACATTACATTTAAAGGTCAAGGTAAAGTTCAGTGAGAACTGTAAGTCTTTAAATTTCTGCCAAATCCTTTAAGAAATGAAATAGAAAATGTATTGTTTAGGCTTAGAATCACTTGGTAAAATGAAAAGCTTTCAATGCTTTAAAGTGCAGATCTTTACAAGAACAAACCATTTCCTCAAAATCCATCCATTTTCCTATGTCTGCCCCTATTATTACAAGTCTAATCAAATTCAGCAAATTAATCCTGGAAAAACACATTTATAGTGCAAGTTTTCTTAGGAAAAGTTAACAGATGAAGACAAAAGGGATTATGTTGTAATTTGTTAATGTATTTTCTTGATCATCATTTGGCAAGGACACTTAGCCAGAGAAGTCCTGCTACCCCTTAAAAAAGTTATTACCCAGAATGTACCAAAATGAATACACATATTCTACCTGAAATGGGAGAAAGTGATATCCAGTCTTATGGTTTTGAATTGTCTTTTTAATGAGCTGGTCAATTTATTAATACTCAACTTATATAAGTTATATATTTGTTTGTGTGCATATACAGAAAATACCATCAAAAATACTTGTAATATCTCAGTTTTCAAAGTGAATCACACTTTCTTCCTGAAACAATAACGTTTGAGAAAAATCTTGCCAAGGGCATGGGAAAACAGAGAAGTGAGAACAGAGAGGCTCCTATCTCTAATCCAATACCTTCCTATAGGTGTGATTTTGACAAAATAAGTTAACACTGACAAGACACTACTTAACCTAATGTAAATTGTGGGAGTTTTTACTAATTAAAGATGGCAAATAGGTTTTTCTTTATGTGTCAATTCTGAATAAATGGAAGTGGCTGCATGAAGTACCTGTTGCAAAATTAGTCACAGGCTTATTTGAGCTTCAAGGTTTGAAGGTAAGAATGTGATGTATTAGATACATCTGCCTTCATCATGGGATGGGTCAGTGGTGACATCTGCACCTGAAATTAACCAATCCTGGGCTACATGAAAGCTAAATCTCTCCTAGATATGTCTATTAATATAGTAGGTCTGTAGATGCACTTAAGGGACTACACACACACACACACACACACACACACACACACACAGACACTCTCTCTCTGTTAGTTGACTTTTTTTTTTTTTGAGACAGTTTTGTTCTGTTGCCAGGCGCCAGGCTGGAGTGCAGTGGCATGAGCTTGGTTCACTGCAACCTCGGCCTCCTGGGTTCAAGCAATCAAGTGTAAAGTGTACAAGAACCTGAACAAGATACAGGTTCTTTAAATAGAGATGATTTGTGTAGAATCCCTATGACAGCACTCAGCACACAGTGGATACCCAGCAAATGTTATCTTCCACCACTACTTATGTCAAATTCTTAAAGACTTGTTTTAATCCTTTAGGACTTTCACACTGAATTACCTCAAGGCAATTCAAACATAGCAGTAAATAACTTAGGATCCCATTAAAATAATTAAACTTTGAATCAGATCTCATGGAATTTAGAATTTACTTTAAAGATTGAGATTAAAATAACCTATGACCACCACAGAAGCAAAGATCTTGTCTTATTAGACTTTGTATTTGACACTTAACACCTGCATGATAAAGACTCAATGAGTTGTTAATGGATTGAATATAAATTGAGACAAATCACTTAATTTGTCTGTTTTTCTGAGACTAAAGTCAATCTCCTAGACAATAAAATAACATAAATTTTTCAACTACTTATGAAGCTCCCCGTTTAGCACTTAAGAAGTAGCTAAACATTTAAAAATATAACAGTTTGAAACAATAGTAAGTACAAAAACAAATACATATTAAAAAATTAAAAGTAAAAAGACAAGCATCCTTTTATTGTCTGTATTGCTGCTAGGGATAGTATAAATTTAGCCATACTTTCATCCTCATGAAGCTGAAAAGAAGAAATGTGTAGGGAACATAAGCTATGTTTTTTCTCAGAAGGTTTCAGATTTTCTAATTAGATTTTAATTTTTCAACCAAGAAACAAGATATATGTCATGAGAAAGCAAAATCATATTGACACTGCACAAAATAATTGCTATATAATAAAAATGAAACCAGTGAGTGTGCATGCTTATACTATCACACATAATTGAAGATTAATTGAAATTCTTGTAATTATATAAATGCCTGAGTTGAAATTTCTTTCTACGTTAATATACATGAGGGAAATATTTAGCAGCTGTATATTTATGCCACCAATACCAACTGGAAGAAATAGCACAATATATGATTATATTTGTGTGCAATATAAAATCACAATGGGACCAAGCTGAAAAAATGGTGATTTGAGTCTCCTTCAGTGTTTGGTGTTTTCTGTTTTGTGGTAAGAACAGTTAACATGAGATCTACCCTCTTACCAAACTTTTTAGTGTACTATACAGCACGATTAAGGCACACAGTCATCCATCAGATCTCTATAACGTACTCATCTTGCAGAATTGAAACTTCATATTCATTGAATGGACTCCTCAAATCTCCTTCAGTCATAAAGTCATTATCAGAACTATAGCATCTAGATAGTTAAGATTCCACTACACTCCGCATTGCTTAGAGCAGGTCTAACCCCTACTTTTGTCCATTATGAGAACCACCTTTAAGGAGTATGGTGATGTAACTGATATGTCCTCTTTAGTAGCTTGAGTTACAGTGTGAGGTCACAGCACCCATTTATGAAGTCACCAAAAATAACATCTTCCTTCCCAGCACCCAATCCTTTTCTGAAATATGGGGCCTAATTTCTGTGACAGGGTAATTATAAATGAGAATGCTATGCAAAATAGTGGCGCTATCTTCCCTTCTCTTTGCCAGCCATGTGTACAGTAAGGAGCAAACAAAATGGCACTGGCCTAGTGTAAAGCCCATTTGCTTAATAAGATTGCGGTGAAGGGGCCAGCCTTCCCCACTTGCTATGTAAACGTCACACCTGATGAGCCAATCTGTGGGTCCTATGTAAATTAGACACCACTTCGTCAAGCCTGCCTGGAAACCTCAGGGCACTCCACCACAGGCCAGTATTCTCCTCTCAGAAGCCCCTCTCTCTCACTAGAAAGAGTGTTATTCTCCTTTCTCTTTCTTTTGCCTATTAAACCTCTGCTCCTAAACTTCTCATGTGTGTCTGAGTCCTAAATCTTCTTGGCACGAGACAGCAAACCCCTGGTACTTATTCCAGACAACAATGTCACTTCATATGAACTTCGAGTGGTAATGATTTGTCAATATATGATCATCGATTGTAAAAAGTATACCACTCTGGTGCAATACACTGATAGTGGAAGGGGCTATGCATGTGTGGGGTCAGCAGGAAAGCAAAAACTGTGTAGTGTCCATTCAATTTTTCTGTGAACCTAAAATTGTTTTAAAAATTAAAGTCTATAGGAAAAAATAAAACATCTGGAATATTTAATGCATCCCTAACATCAAAGTAATTATTGTACATCAACCTAATGTGAGGTATTATGAGCTATGTAGCAGCAAAATAGGGAATGTTTTACAACACAGCAAGTGGAGACCTAAACACCAAGGTTTATATACACTATTATTAGAGCTGTGGAAAAGACATATGAAAATGGACATACATTGAGAATAAACTTTTTTTTTCCTGGAAAAAAACAGCCAACTGTTTTAATATTACCTAGAGTTTTTTTTCTTTTAAGAAGACCTTCCCCCAAATTATTAGCAGGAATAATTTCTTAACTAAGTAACATAATTCTGTAATGTGTTTGGAAAAACATGTAAGATGAGTCAAGATGAAGAGCAGTGAAAAAGTGGTCCCATCAGGTATAAAAAACAACCGTAGACAACCATGGAGATTTTAACCCTTCCTAGGGTCTGATTGGCAGAGATGTCCATGGAATTCTCAGGAGACAACTATTTGTCTGGAGACATCACTACAAAGGTTCTGTAAACCAATTTTTTTAATGCTTTTTTTCATTATACTTAAAGTTCTGGGGTACATGTGCAGATTTTGCAGGATTGTTACATAGGTACACACACGCCATGATGGTTTGCTGCCTCCACCCCCCCATCACCTACATCAGGCATTTCTCCCAATGTTATCCCTCTCCAACCTCCCCATGCCCCAGTGTCCCTCCCCTGGCCCCCTATCCCCCAACAGACCCCAATGTGTGATGTTCCCCTCCCTGTGGCCATGTGTTCTCATTGTTCAACACCTGCTATGAGTGAGAACATGCAGTGTTTGGTTTTCTGTTCTTGTGTCAGTTTGCTGAGAATGATGGTTTCCAGATTCATACATATCCCTACAAAGGACATGAACTCATCCTTTTTTTATGGCTGCATATTATTCCATGATGTATATCAGCCACATTTTCTTTATCCAGTCTATCACTGATGAACATTTGGGTTGGTTCCAGGTCTTAGTAAACAGTGCTGCAATGAACATACATGTGCATGTGTCTTTATGATAGAACGATTTATAATCCTTTGGGCATATACCCAGTAATGGGATTGCTGGGTCAAATGGTATTTTTATGTCTAGACCCTTCAGAAATTGCTACATGGTCTTCCACAATGGTTGAACTAATTTGCACTCCCACCAACAGTGTAAAAGTGTTCCTATTTCTCCACATCCTCTTCAGCACCTCGTCTCCAGATTTTTTAATGATCACCATTCTAACTGGCGTGCGATGGTATCTCAATGTGGTTTTGATTTGCATTTCTCTAATGACCAGTGATGAGCCATTTTTCATGTTTGTTAGCCTCATAAATGTCTTCTTTTGCAAAGTGTCTGTTCATATCCTTCATCCACTTTTTGATGGGGTTTTCTTGTAAATTTGTTTAAGTTCTTTGTAGATTCTGGATATTAGTCCTTTGTCAGATGGATAGATTATAAAATTTTTTTTCCCATTCTATTGGTTGCCACTTCACTCTAATGATAGTTTCTTTTGCTGTGCAGAAGCTCTTAAGTTTAATTAGATCCCATTTGTCTATTTTGGCTTTTGTTGCCAATGCTTTTGGTGTTTTAGTCATGAAGTCCTTGCCTATGCCTATGACCTGAATGGTTTTGCCTGGATTTTCTTCCAGGGTTTTTATGGTGTTAGGTCTTAGGTTTAAGTCTTTAATCCATCTGGAGTTAATTTTAGTCTAAGGTGTCAGAAAGGGGTCCGGTTTCTGCATTCTGCACATGGTGAGCCAGTTTTCCCAACACCATTTATTAAACAGGGAATCCTTTCCTCATTGCTTGTTTTTGTCAGGTTTGTCAAAGATCAGTTGGTTGTAGATGTGTGACATTATTTCTAAGGCCTCTTTTCTGTTCCATTGGTCTATATCTCTGTTTTGGTACCAGTACCATGCTGTTTTGATTACTGTAGCCTTGTAATAGAGTTTGAAATCAGGTAGCGTGATGCCTTCAGCTTTTTTTTTTTTTTCTTAGGATTGTCTTGGCTATGCAGGCTCTTAATGAACTTTTGAAGTAAAGCAAATGTGGGTATATGGGTCATTTTTATTGTTTTAAATCCTCGTAACTATTGTACCATGCCACTTAGTATAAATGCATTTCCAAAGAAGAACTATGTTATTGTAGGACTCATTCAGCTGAGACTGCATGGTAAAAATATTATCAATGCCCCATGTAGGACACTATCCTCTACTGTAATTATAGAGCCCCAAATCAAAATTCGACAAATATTAAAAGAATATTTAATTATGTGCTACCAACCATGTAAGGCACTGTTTATAGAATTCTGAGCAAAGCCTTTCATGTCTCTACCTATTGGAGGTTACATACTTATCTGAGGAAGTATTAAAAACATGTTGGATAATAAAAATTCCCCATTGTATGTATTCTACAAAAGTACACAAAGCTTACCTTAGTAACAAATAATGAGTATTTTTGATCTAGCTAGGTTAGTGAGGAAAAACTTCTTGAAGGAAGAGATACGAGCTGAATTCAGAGGTGAGTCAACATAAGGTAGAAAAGAGAAGCGAAATAATTTCAACAGAAATAATAAAGCATCTAAAAGCCTTGAGACTAGAAAAAAACTGGCAAATAGATGAGACAAAGATAAGTTGGGTATAGCTATAGTGGGCAGTGAGATTTGAGAGGTAAGTAGGGCCTAATTAATACATGGTTTCAGGAACCTGATGAAGATTATCATCCTAAGTGCTATAGAAAGCCTTTGGGGGATTTCCAGAAAAGGGGTGAAATGTTTAAATCTAACTAATGAAAAGATCATGTTTAATAAAAGCTGTAGGTATTGACGTAAGAGCTATTTCAGTTTCTCAGGAAAGAGAATGGGCTATTTTCAACCAGACTGGTAGTGACAGAAAAAAATGAACAGATTTAAAAAGCAAACTAAATTCATCCAGTGGACTGGATGGATGGATGAAGGATGGAAGGATAAGAGGCCAATAAGATACAGGTCAGTTTCTCTGACATGTCCTAGGAGGATTTTCCGAAGTTATTTTCAGTATACCACTATCTACTTTGCAACCTATGCTTCATTTACTGACCACTCACCATCCCCTGAATATGGCATACTCTTATATATTTTCTTTCTCCTGTCCTTAAAATACTCTGTAATTTTGCTCAAGATTAAATAATTTAAACTTTATCTCTTTTGTAACTTTTTAAAGATTTCATTCACAGTAAATTCAGCTGTTTTCTGTGATACCATTGTAATTTTCATATGCTTTATCACGTTACAGACTGAATTGTGCCCCCTACCAAATTTACATGTTGATGTTCTTTTCCCCCAGTACCTTAAAATGTGACTGTATTTGTTGATAGAGCCTTTAGATGTGTAACTAATGAGAAGAAAAACCAGGGATACAGATGCATGCAAGAAAAGTAATGTGAGACACAGTGAGAAAATGGCCATTGAAAGCCAAGGAGAGAAGCCTCAGGAGAAACCAAAACTACCAATACCTTGATCTTGGGCTTCTAGTTTCCAAAACTAGGAAAAAATTAATTTCTGGTCTTTAAGCCACTAGGTATTTTGTTTGTGGCAGCCCTAGAAGCTTCATTATATTGAATTTATGTGTACCTATCTTTTTTCAAGTAGACCATGAATCATAAAAAGGTCATTGCCTTCCTGCTTTGAATTTCTACTGTCCAATACAGGGCCTATATACTAAGTTCGTAATAAATTTAGCTTTATAAATAACTTCCAAAATAACTCTCCAAAACATTGTCTTTATATCCTACTCATCTATCTCCAAGAATTTAATTAAACTTCTCTCTAGACCTTCCTCTACCTGGAATTTGAGTAACAAATTTCCACCTACCTTCTGTTCATTTCATTGGCTGTCACAACTCCACTTCGAACTAAATTTATTCATAACTCATTTATAGTATTTGTCTCCACAAGGTAACTTCTCTTAATTTCTATCTCCTTATACCTAAGTTTGGAGTCTTTGTTTCATTTCACGTATCTGTCCACTCCATCCCACAGATGGTGATACTTGCCCAGAATGTTTCTCCAATGTGTATACATCTTCCTTCTCAGCACTTCTCTCAAATCAGGTTTCCTGTCGCTGTGTACTACTGTAATGGCCATTTTCTTAAGCTTTGTTGTATTTCTCCCTTTTCAAATCCTTTTAAGATACCAATTATTAGTTTATCACTTATATATTCAGGTATAGAAAACATCAAGGCCCATTAAAGAATACCCATCAATTCATAATAAAGGAAAGAGAACTAACAAGGGGCTGAGACTAAAATTTCTAAAGTGTAATAAAAGATTACAGATGGAGGAATATAAATTAATAAGCAGGAAAGAACACAGATGTATGAAAAATGACAAAATATGGTAATGTCAAAGTAATTAACACCTTTAAGTCATGACTACAAGCCAATGAGATGTAGAATCTGTATGTGGCCAGTTTTCAGTTATCTAGGAAGTGTCTATGTTGCTGAGGATTATCGCCTATCCCCTCTTCTGAATACCAATCTATTTCCAGTTTGCTCACCATTTTATTTTTTATACAATAACAGGACTAGCAGTAATAACTGCATTATACAAAGAGTGCACATCTCCAGAAATGTTATGAAGATTTCTTATCGCTATCAACCAACAAAGATGTCTGGAGGATTATCTCTAAATTCCATTTTTCAGTAGAACATCTGATTTGGTAATAAAGTTTATATGAAGATGGATAATTCTCAAATGTTATAAAATGTTATTCTTACTGAGCCTGAACACAAGATCCAAATTTATGCAAAACCCCAGAAATCTATATCACTTCCTTCTTTTCCCCTTGTCAAACATACGGACGACTCAACATCTTAAGCTATCTGCTTCGGTTTTATTTTTCAACTTAGCTTAGGCTTAGAGTTGGTATTTTTTTCTGGTCCAACTTCAAAAAAGAGGAAGAGCTATCTGATGAGACATTTGTTAGCATAAGAGAAAAAGAAAAATGAGTGTTACTTTAAGTGGCTTCTAGTGTTTATTTTAAGCTAAGTTTCAGAACTAAACTTCCATTTTCTAATCACCTAAGAGAGGCAATACACAACTTAGTATTACTAAAGGAACACATGCATTTATTTCTAACTGTATCTAATTTACTCCCTTCCATTATGCATGCTTAGCTGACTTGGATTGTGTGTGTGTGTGTGTGTGTGTGTGTGTGTGTGTGTGTGTGTGTATGTGTGTGTCTGTGTCTTCATCAAAATCTAAAAAAGACCAAGTGAATTATTTAATTTAGACCCCAATTATAAAAGTATTTAAGACAATTTAGACCCCAATTATAAAAGCACTGTACTTTAAGGGAATGTCCAGTTTTGAGTTTATCCTATTAATTGTTATTGTTACAATAACAAATCAAATGCAGGCTGTATGTACTCACATGTGATTATTGCAATGGTTTCCTCTACAGTCACTGTTCTTCCAGATTGATGTTTTAAAAGCAAAACAACTGATCTTACAACTTATTTTCTATTTTCCTACTTGGTTAAAGTTTACATTAAATTTCTTTCAATGTATATATGCAAGAGGATCAAAGTGGTCAAGGAGGTATCCAATATATGATGTTTCCATTCTATTTTTAAGATTATTTTTCCTGAACACAGATTTCTAGAAAAAAATAATTAGTAACCAATACTCCAATTGGATGAAAATATTTCACTAACAAGTTAGTTTGTCTAAGGTGTTCATTTGAACACCAGGTAATAATATCCGTATAGGGACTGTACAATCAAGTTGAACTACCAGACAAGTGAGAAAAGCAGTCCAAACTATTTTTAGTCTTAAAGATATTTTAGAAAAATTTTACGCTGATTCCTTTAACCCTTAGAAAAGATTCACTGAACATTTCAGGCATTACATGAGTTATTTCCTTATCTTCCAATTATAGCATTAAAGTTTTCAACTACAATTCCACATATCAGAATATTGTTCACTTACCCCATTAGACTACAAATTTGAAATAATTTCATTGACTCCACTTTATAGCCATCATATACTTTTTATTCATATCTGTTTCATGTCAGTACATACATTAGGCACCTACGTTTAAGTAGAACTTGTCAACACTCTGAAAAGAACACATAAATTAACTTTAATGATATACCCAACACACTATTTTATGTGACTATAGGTTCCATTTTTTTTAATCAGCTACTCCACAGTCTGAATTACTAAACCGTTTACAATGCAGACAGCATGAAGTCAGGTTTCACAGAGATTTCTGAATAACATGGACATTATGACACATTTATTAATAACTACGCATGCTGAAATAAGCAATGCCATTTTTGCAATATGTTCTCTCTAGTGTGAACAAGTGAAAAGATTTTCAAAAACCCATGTAGCATACACAGCATGCCCACGGCAGTAAGAACGGATTCATATGTGCACAAAATTTAGACAAGTATGAAAAGCATTTCCCACTTTGTAAACCCTGCTTTTCCATTCTTTAAACTTCCTCAGGAAAGACTGAAAAGTATTTCTGCAGGATTTAAAACTCCCATTATATTCCCCCTTTTCTCTGACATTAGGAATTTTCAACCATTCTAAGAAAAGCATTTTTAATAACTAACGTGTTGTTAAGGACAATCCAATCTGTAAATAAATAAACTGTAAACTGCATATTGTCCTAAATGATTGAAGAATTTAAGGCTTCTTGAGTTAGAGTGATGTATTTAGTCATTAAAATTAATATTGATAGTCATGGTTATTTCCAAATAAAGTTAAAGGTGATATAAACTCTCATCTATGCATTTTAAATAAGTTTTAAAAACTCACCCATCATAACAAATACATTTTGTATTAGTGTTTCACAGTCCATACGCTGGTCCACAGTAACTTATAACCCTTCCTCACTTCCTCTGAGCCTTCACAGAAGCATCCTCAATCTGCATTTCTTCTAATAATCTTGTAGAAGAAAATTAGTACCATCCTCTTCTAAATCTTCTAATACCATCCTCTTCAAAATCTCCCTAGCTTCTGCCCAATTCCAAAGCTGAAATCACATTTTTAAGCATTTATTAGATCAGCAGCACTTCACTTCTAAGTATCAAATTCAATTTTTGATTACTGCAGTCAAATTACCAGAAGTGTATATATAGAGAGCAACAAACATTTATTATTTCAGTCTTTCTGTGGGTCATATGTTCAAACACAATTTAAACAAGCCCCCTGTGCAGTCATCAAGATGTCAACCAGGAATCAAGTTTTCATGTTGATTGTGGTCTTCTAAGCTCAAGTGATTGTCTACAGAATTCATCTTCTTGTAACTATAGAAGTCATGGTGGCTTGCTTCTTTAAGACCAGAGCAAGATAGATTCTCTGACTTCTAGACCTTCTTTTAAAATGCCTGCCTGGGTTTGTTATAAATAGCTTTTATTATTTTGAGATACAGTCCATCGATACCTAGTTTATTGAGAGATTTTAGCGTAAAGGGCTGGTGAATTTTGTCGAAGGCCGTCTCTGCATCTATTGAGATAATCATGTGGTTTTTGTCTTTGGTTCTGTTTATGTGGTGAAT
Source organism: Aotus nancymaae (assembly GCF_030222135.1). Classification (NCBI taxonomy): domain Eukaryota; kingdom Metazoa; phylum Chordata; class Mammalia; order Primates; family Aotidae; genus Aotus; species Aotus nancymaae. The sequence goes on along the minus strand of NW_026988476.1, from coordinate 16,245,207 downwards.
TATGTTTATAGACTTATGTATGTTAACCAGCCTTGCATACCTGGGATGAAGCCTACTTGATCGTGATGGATAAGGTTTTTGATGTGCTGTTGCAATCGGTTTGCCAGTATTTTATTGAAGATTTTTGCATCTATGTCCATCATGAAGATTGCCCTCAAGTTTTCTTTTTTTTGTTGAGTCTCTGCAGGGTTTTGGTATCAGGAAGACGTTGATCTCATAAAATAATTTGGGAAGGATTCCCTCTTTTTGGATTGTTTGGAATAGTTTCAGAAGGAGTGGTACCAGCTCCTCTTTGTATGTCTGGCAGAATTCAGCTGTGAACCCATCTGGACCTGGGCTTTTTTTGGTTGGTAGGCTATTAATTGCTGCCTCAACTTCAGCCCTTGTTATTGGTCTATTCAGCGTTTCAACTTCTTCCTGGTTTAGGCTTGTGAGGGTAAAAGTGTCCAGGAATTTATCCATTTCTTCCAGGTTTATTGGTTTATGTGCATAGAGTTGTTTGTAGTAATCTCTGATAGTAGTTTGTATTTCTGTGGAATCGGTGGTGATATCCCCTTTATCTTTTTTTATTTCATCTATTTGATTCTTCTCTCTTTTCTTTTTTATTAATCTGGCTAGCGGTCTATTTTGTAGATCTTTTCAAAAACTCAGCCCCTGGATTTACTGAGTTTTTGAAGGGTTTTTTGTGTCTCTATCTCCTTCAGTTCTGCTCTGATCTTAGTTATTTCTTGTGTTCTGCTAGGTTTTGAGTTTTTATCTTGTTCCTCTAGCTCTTTCAATTCTGATGATAGGGTGTTGATTTAAATCATTCCTTGCTACTCATGTAGGAATTTATTGCTATAAATTTCCTTCTAGACACTGCTTTAAATGTGTCCCAGAGATTCTAGTACGTTATGTCTTTGTTTTCATTGGTTTCGAAGCATATCTTTATTTCTGCCTTAATTTCATTGTTTATCCAGAGGATATTCAGGAGCCAGTTGTTCAGTTTCCATGAAGTTGTGCAGTTCTGAGTTAGTTTCTGAATCCTGAGTCCTAATTTGATTGCAATGTGGTCTGAGAGATGTTTGTTATGATTTCCGTTCTTCTGCATTTGCTGAGGAGTGATTTACTTCCAAATATGTGGTCAATTTTGGGGGTGGGAATAGGGAGGGACAGTGCGGGGTGGTGAGGTTGGGGAGGGATAACATGGGGAGAAATGCCAGATACAGGTAACAGAGGGTGGAGGCAGCAAGCCACATTGCCATGTATGTACCTATGCAACAATCCTGAATGATCTTGATCTTCGTATGTACCCCGGAACCTAAAGTGCAATAATTTTATATATCTATATATATATGTATATATAATGCCTGCCTGATTAGATGAGGCACAGACAAATGATCTCCATTTGCATTAACTAGAACTTACCTAATTAGAATTTTTTTTTTTTTGAGGTGGAATCTCGCTCCGTTGCCCATGCTGGAGTGCAGTGGCAGAATCTCGGCTCACTGCAACCTCTGCTTCCCAGGTTCAAGTGATTCTCCTGCCTCAGCCTCCTGAGTAGCTGGGATCACAGGCATGTACCACCACACCTGGCTAATTTTTGTATTTTTAGTAGAGATGGGGTTTCACCATATTGGCTAAGGTGGTCTTGAACTCCTGACCTTGTGATCCACCTGCCTTGGCCTCCCAAAGTGCTGAGATTACAGGTGTGAGCCACCTAACTAGAAATCTTAACTGGATCTTCAAAACCCCTTCACTAACAAATAATGTAATCATGCAAATAATATGCCCTCACCTTTGCCATATTCTATTGCTAAAAAAAAAAAAAAAAAAATTACATGTGCTACCCACATTCAAGATGAGGACAATACACATAGATTTGGGTAACTGTGATTATTCTAAAATTTTGCCTACCATGCATTTAAAATTAAAAAGTGGCATTATGATTAATATGGAAAACATTGAGATTACTCAAAAAAATTAAAAATACAACTACTATATGATTCAGCAATCCCACTGCTGGGTATATATTCAAAAGAAAGGAAATCAGCGTATCATAACTATATCTGCATTCCCATGTTCATTGCAGTACTATTCATAAGAGCCAAGATAGGGAATCAAACTACATGACCATTGAGAGATAAATGAATAAATAAAAAGTGATACATACACACACACATACACTGAAATACTATTCAGTCATAAAAATAATAAAATCCTGTCATTCGCAGCAACATAGATGGAACTGGAGTTCATGTTAAGTCAAGCCAGGCACAGAGAGACGAATACTGCATGTTCTTACTTATATGCAGAAGCTAAAAAAGTGAATTTCATAGAAGTAGAGACTAGTATGGTGGTTACCAGAATCTGGGAAGAGAAGGTAAGGGAGGAAATGGAATGAAGGTAAGTTTGTTAAAGGGCACAAAAACAGAATTAAAAAATAGGAATAAGTTCTAGTGTTCAATAGCACAGTAGGGAAAATATAATAAACAATCATTTAGTGCGTATTTCAAAATAGTTACAAGAGAAGAACTGTAGTATTCCCAAAACAAAAAAATGATCAATGTTTGAGGTGCTAGATATCACAATTACGCTGATTTGGTCATTACACATTTTATACAGGTATCAAAATATCACATGTACCCCCAAAGATGTACAATTATTATATATTAATTTTTTAAAAGTAGTCAACCAGGCTGGGCGTAGTGGCTTACACCTGTAATTCCAGCACTTTGGGAGGCCAGGGTGGGTGGATCACTTGAGCTCAGGAGATCAAGACCAGCCTGGGCAACATGGTGAAACTCCGTCTCTACAAAATACAGAAAATTAGCCAGGCATGGTGGGGTGCACCTGTAATCCCATCTACTCTGTAAGCCAAGGCACAAGAATTACCTGAACCACAGAGGCAGAGGTTGCAGTGAGCCGAGATTCTGCCACTGCACTCCATCCCAGGCGACAGAGAAAACTATGTCTAAAAAAAAAAAAAAAAAAAAAAAGGAAAGGTAGACCAAAATAAAAAATTAAAACTAAGATGAATAAACTAGACACAAACACAGAAGAGATTTCTATATTATAAAATAATCACTGTAACTAATATTGCCAGTGAAAAGGACAATTTTCTAGAAAAACATATTAGTATAAAAGATTAAAGATGAGAAAAACCTGACCTGATCAATGATGAAGAAAGAAATTCAAAGTGCTATAAAATAGTTGACCCTTGAACAACACAGGCTTAAAGTGAGTTTACATTTTAAACTATTAATACAGTTTAGAAATGTTATCTTATTAATTCATTTTAAACATACAGGCACATACTTTGTTATCGGCTTTGAGTTTGTTTATGTTTTTTATTTACATGAGTTTTTATGTAGCTAGAAAACTGTCCTTTTTTCTGTTATGTGTTGTATCTCCAGTTTTTATTTCCTGTTAAAATTTTTGTATAGGTAGGTATTTATTAGTATAAATGTTTACTTTTATAGCATGTATTGAAAGCCTTTGGAATTTTTTCAATTTCTCCGTCTTTATAATATATTCTTACTCACCAGGAAAATATTGGTTAAATTTTCATTAAATAGGATGTGTTCATTCCAATGGTGAATGTCATTCCAGTGGTGAATGTCAACTCTTGATTTGAATGTTGGTAATTTCTGCCATAACTTACCAGAGCCGTTCAATCTTACCATCCCTTATTTCAAGGTTCCTCCATGTCAAACTGGCAAGAAATTAGATATTCAGTAAAAATGAACAACTTCAGAACCTTAAAAGAAGAGCCTGTGTTTGCTAGTCTTAATTCTTCTGCAATTAGCAGTCTCACATATTTGGGATTCCAGCTACCACAGTGAGACTGTGCCAAGAAATGAATCAGGATTTTCAGAATTTTTTTTAGCCCAGAAGCAGATGATATTATGAAAGGATAGTGCTGAATCAAAATCCAGTCGGACAAGAAATAGTTAAAAGGATTGAATGAGCAGATGAGTGAAATGAATTGTGGTTATTTTAGAATACTATTAGCATTTACAGTTTTTTCTGTCTTCCTAATAAGTATCTGTGGAAGTCATTTTTCTTCTTGATGTATCGCTTTCTCACGTTAGACACGCATTTTTTATTTGTTTAGTTTTTAAGATGATTTAGCAATGTGAATAAATTACTATTATTTTGATAAATCGACAGTGGTTTATCAAAAAAAATTATTCGATTTTTTTTCAAGAAAAAGTATTCTCGAATAATAATCTCATAATAGTGAAGAAACTGTGAAAAAGAAACAAAAGATCTCATATTCCCATTTAAAAAGTTTTAAAGCAACAATAAATGCTATTATTCATTCAACAAACATATTTGCATTTCTACTATATGCAGGGTAGTCACAAAACTAAACTAATACAGAAAAATTAAGTATAAAACATGTTTGCCTTTATGAAACTTATATTCTAATAAAGGGAAAGCAATAATGTTTAAGAAATAGGCAAATAACCAAGAACATTTCTGGATATAAAAGGTACTTAGAAGGAAATTCACATGGCTGATTGAAGGAACCTGAAGAAACAGAGGAACAGGTCAAGAAAATTCTCTTTGAGGAGCTAACACCTAAAGATGAGAAAAATTCAGTTATGCAGAGATGCCAGTAAAAACCAATGAAATAAATTTGTACACAAACTATAAAGTCAATTACTTCAAAAAATTAGTTACAACAATACATGTAAATATTTATGTTATTACTTATGTTTAAGCACAAAAAGGAAAGGAAAACACGAATGAAAAATTTGATAGATTTTACTGTTCAAAATGTGATGTTTTAGTAGTAGGAAAATATAAGCAAAACGAAATGCAAAAAGATGAGGAAAATAACTTGCTCACTTATAACTGAAAAAAATATTTATTATACATTCTAAAACAATAAAAATATAGTATCTCAGTAGAAAATGACCAAAACACATGAAGAAATTCACAAAAATAATATAAATTGACATGTTTTAAATATTGAAACTCTTTTAACCAATTATCTGAGAGCTGAAATAATCACATATAACTAAAAAGAAAACGTAAAATAAAACGTGGCCTTCCTTAGCATGCTTTAAAAAATCCTCTTAAACATATTGCAGGACAGATGAGTCACTTTCTGCCTTTTGCAGGGCAATTTACAATCATAAAAGGTTTGCAGCACAACGTATTACTAGAAATTCAGTATAATTTATTCTAAGAAAAATGTACATGTTATCATGAAGATTTAGAAGAAAGTTTCTTTCAGATACTTTATTTAAATTGAACTTGTAATTAATCAAACAAAAAGAAGTAGTTAAAAAATCTTGAAAGAAAGACTCAAATGTGCTACTCTTAAGAATAATGATTTTAAAGAACATGTATTTTTAAGAAACTTGAAAATACATAAACTGGCAATTAAATTTAAGCATATTTCGCAGATAGCCTCTCATGAACAAGAAGGAAAGATTTACAAATGCATGCTATCACTTTGCTTAAAGGCATTGGAGAAGACACAAGACAGTGAAGAATTACTAGAACAATATTTCACTAAAGAAACACATAGAGAAATTTTTTCAGCAGAAGGAAAATATTACCAAGATACCTCATAAAAAATAGATTTAAGAAAGTATGTAACGGAAAATGGGAATATACTACCTATATTTAAAAAACTACAATGATTGCAGGGAAAACAAAGATATGTACAAACATGCATGTGTGTTTATGTATTTATATATATAATTATAAATATATAATACATAACATATTATGCATATTATATAGATTATATTTATTTATATATATTTATAAATATGAATGCATTTACACTTACAAAGTATATTTTGTATATTTATAAATATATACATTCATCTATATAAATGTTTACATAGAGGTATAAACTTGTAGATATCTCCATCACTGGGTCACCCCAGAATACAGTAAAAGTATAAACACTAGACCTTGATAAATCAAGAATTTATAATTTCTAAGGTAACTACTAAAAGAATAGCCATAAAGTTTATAACTATGAAATAATAGAAGGAAAAAAAGTAAAAGGTATTGAACAATTAAAAATAAGTCAATAAAAGACAGGAAACAGAATGGTTGAACCATAGAGAAAAGAAACAGTAAGATGATAAATTTAAAATCAAATATAGGTAGAATTGAGTTAGGTTATTAAAAATGAATTGAGAAGTTCTGGTATCTGGAAACAGCCAAATAGGTTATGTAAACATCCTTCTGAGAGACTTCTCTTCCCAGGTCCGTGAGGGGTGTGGTTTTAAAGGCAGGGGTTTCCCAGCTCCAGGCCTCCATCTGGGAACCAGAGGAGTTTCAAATATAAAGTTCTCTGTCTGAGTTTCCCACACCCTGCCAGGCTAGGTAGAGAAAGCCAGGTGAGGCTCTTTGTCCCAAAAAGCCCGACGAAAGCTCTCCGAGGAGGGGGCTCTGTGATTCAGAGTTGAGGACCAAGCAGGCCATCCCATATCAGAGTCAAAGATCAATCACTCCAGAGGAAGTGTGAAAGCACTCCTCTCATTGGACAAGAACATGAATGGGGCGGGAATAACTCAAGGGTTAAAACTCCAGCTGCTCCTACCTATACTGATTCCTTCTCTGAGTCCCCTCCCACCACAGTATGGGAGCTGTCTTTCTTTGTCTCTTTCTAATAAATCGCTTTTCCACAAAACTCTTTGGGTCCACTATATTTATTCTAACAGCAAACTCCCCAGCCTCCAGGGCCCCTTTCCCCATTCTTTGGGGTTAGCCAGGTCAAGAACCTCTTTAGAACCAGGAGCTGAGTACGCTCCCCTGTTACACTACTACAGAAAATAATTATAGTGTCTCAAAAAAAAAGCAACCGTACAAAGACAACTATTTAAAGAATTTAGAAAGTAACCAAAAGCAGCTACAAATTGTGTGTTGGTTCCTAATAAGAAAAAAAAAAAAGGTGGCATAAAACTGTAGCATTATTGGCTGGAAGTATGAGAGGATCTAGTTCAGTTCTGGTAGAGTGACTAAAGAGTTAGGATAGGAATTCTGGACAAAAGAAAAGTTAGAAAATGAATGAGGTTTCAAAATCTACATATGATTGGATTCACATTTTTGGCTAATGACTGAACTAAGCATACAAAGGGGAAAATGCAATAGGTCCAACAACATTTCTCAGTTAGAAACAAAACACTGTGTAGATATTTTGGTTGCTACTCATTGCATAGGAGGCAAAGTTTAGTTTGAATCCAACCAAGTTAAAATACCTGCTATAGAAGTTTAAATAGCTTGCAGAGACACTGAAATACAAGATCGCTAGAATGTATTATTCAAATTGTCACATACAAGAAAAAAAAAATCATGGGAAAATGAAAACATGACAATAATCAAGAAAAAAGAGGACTCAGTACAAACCAACTGTGATAGGACTCGGAAGATGTGGTTATTATAATATGTTCAATGATTTGAGGAAGTTTTACCTTAAGAAATACACAGATTGGAAATGTAGTAAAAAGTAAAATATATTATTAAAGGGACCAAATACAAATTCTAGAAGTAAAAGAACAAGGAATAAAATGAAAGTATACAATGAATGAACAGCAAATTGAAATTGGTTGAAGAAAATATAAGTGACTTAGTGATTTACCAATAGGAATTTTACTGTCTTAGAAAAACGGGAAAAATGGAGAAAAATAAGCAGAGCCTCTGTGACTTATGGAACAACTCTAAGTGGTTTATTCCATATGTAATCAGATTCACAGGTGGAGTTGGGTAAAAAGAAAAAATCTTGGAAAAAATTTAATATCTCCAAGTACCACAAATGGGCCAAAACATACAAATTACCAACTCAAAAAGCTCTGCAAACACCAAGTAGCACATAGATATGAGGAGACCACATGCAGACAAATACTAGACGGAAATCCAGTGATAAAGAGAAAATCTTGAAAGAAACTTTAAGAAAAAGATACATATACAGAGCAAGAAAATATATGATACCTGATTTTTTATTAAAAAGATTAAAGGTCAGAAAGCAACAGAAAACCACATTTTAAATGCAGGCATAAACAAAAAAAATCAAAAATATTGTATATGATAAACCTATCCTTCATAAAGGCAAAATCCTTAATAAAATTTTAGCAAAAGAGTCCACAAAATCATAATGCTTCATGACCAAAGGGTTTATCTAAAGAATGTAAGGTAGTTAGCATATTTTAAAAAATCCATGTAATTCACCATATTAAAATATTGGAAAGAGCAAAATCATGTAATTATTACAGTAGACACTTTAAAAGTATTTGAAGGAAACTTTAACCCTAATGAAGACACCTAGAAAAAAGCCAGTTACTATTATAATGAATGGTTAAAGACAGAACACTTTTCAAGAAATAAACAATAAAAATTAGAAAGGAGAAAATAAAGCAGTTTTGCAGATGACTTAATGGCTTAACCGAACAATACCAATTAATCTACCAAAAAAAAAAAAAAAACCTACTAAAACCAATAAATAACTTTGGTAAGCTCATCAGATACCAGGTCAATGAACAAAAAACAATTTTATTTCTACACCTAAGCAACGGATAAATAGAATTTTAAAGATAAACTCTTGCCTTTTACCAAAGTATCAAAAAGCACTAAATACTAAAGAATATATTTTAAAAATATATTTATTTCAATAGAAACTACAATTTTTTTTTAAATTATCAGAAATTTTAAAAATACTATGTTTAAAATAAGCAACAATATAAAAAATAAGCAATGATATTGATAAAATTTAACTGTTTCTAAATTTGTTTACAGATACAACTCAAATCAAAATCTAAGCAGATTTACTTTAGAAATTAAAAATTGATTCTAAACTTTATAGGAAATACAATAGACCTTGAATAGCCAAAACGCTTTTGAAAAATGAACCAGTTGGAGGCCTGACATCTACCATTTCAAGATTTACAATATAGCCATAGCATTCAAGACAGCGTTGTGTTAACAGGAAGATGGACATAGAAATCAAAGGATAGAACGGAATTCAGAAATAGGGAATTCAATGACCAAGGTAATAATAGTCTTTTTAACAAGTAGCACTGAAACAAATGAAAATTGGTATCTTAGAAAAGAACCTTATCTCTTGTACCATATACAAAATTTAACTTAAAATGTTAGGGACTTCAAATGGTAAATTATTAAACTTTTAGGAGAAAATGTTTGTAACCTTGTGTTATACAAAGATTTCTTACGTAAGAACCCAAAAGAACAAATTTAGAAATTGACAAATTGTACTTCACAAATATTGAAACTTTCTACTCTTCAAAAGTTAGTATTAAGAAAATGGAAAGTCAACTTACAGAATGGGACAAAATATTTCTGATTCATATATTTGATAAAGGACTTACATCTAGAATATGAAAAGTAATTTTAGAAGTCAATTTTAAGAAGACAATCAACATTTTTAATGATTTTAGATATAAATATAGAAAGCCAGTAATACATAAAATACATTCATTAGTTTTTAAGGAAATATTTAAGATACCAATGCATAGACATTAGAATGTCTAAATTTAAATAGATTGGCAATATAAAACAATTTTTATGATAGAAGGCAACTGGAAATTATCCCCTTTTGTAATGTAAAATGCTATTATTATTTTGAAAAAGTGTTTGGCATTTTCTAAGACAACTCAATTTACACTTATTATGCACTTCAGTGATTCTACAAAGGAAAGCATATGTACACAAGAAAACCTTTTACATAAATATGCATACCAACTTCTTTTTCATAACCCAAAATTAGAAACAATGCAAAGTTGATTAGCAGGTAAATAGAATAAAATCGTGGTAGAAGAGAGGAGGAACAAGATAATAGAACCCTCTAGCAATAATCTCTCCAGAGAAACATCAATTTTAACAACCATCCATGCAAGAAAACACCTTCACAAGAGCTAAACTGGTGACAGATCACAGTACCTGGTTTTAACATAATAATTAGGAAAGACACATTGAAGAGAGCAGAAAAGACAATCTCACATTGCCTACACCACTGCTCCCACAACCCCAAGAAAATCTGTCCACTTGAGGGAGTAAGAGGAAAGTGTACACAGACGTATGCATTAGAAACTAGTATCAGCCTTGTCAGAGTTAAAACACAATACCAGGCAGAAAACAGTGGCTCCTAATTCCAGGACAATGCCCCCAGACAAATCTCCTGGACCTACCATGGGCTAGATGGGAATCTGATGCCCTAGTACGATGGACAGAAATCCAAGCCCGCTTTACCACCAAATGACTGAAGTGACTTGGACTCCAAATAAAAGTAAATTTATTTGTAATTAATTTGTAATTTATTACTTTTATTTGGAGTCGAAGTTGACTTCAGTCAGTTGGTAGTGAAGTGAGTTCTTTGCATGCTTGAAGTATCTAACTTCCCCTTCTGTCACATCTCTTCTACTTCTGATGAGAGAAAAGTTCTCTGTTTTTAAAGGTTTATGTGATTAGATTGGGCACACAGATAACCCAGATAATCCAGAATAATCTCCTTGTTTTAAGGTCTATAACCTTAATAACACCTGGAAATTTCCTTTTGCCATGAAATATATTCACAGGTTCCAAGGATTAGGGTGTGAAGGATTTATTTTTGAAAGGAGGGCATTCTGTCTACCATACAGACACACATGGTATCATATAAATTTTTTTAAATGACTATGCTGAGCAAAATAATCCAGACACATAAAGAACTCATACTATACCATTCAATTTCTCTGATACTCTAGAAAATATGAACCTGGAAACTATCATTCTCAGCAAACTGACACAAGAACAGAAAATCAAACACCACATTTTCTCACTCATAGGTGGGTGTTGAACAATGAGAACACATGGACACAGGGAGGGGAGCATCACACACTGGGGTCTGGTGGGGGGAAATAGGGGAGGGGCAGCGGGGGGTGGGGAGTGGAGGAGAGATATCATGGGGAGAAATGCCAGATATAGGTAAAGGGGAGGAAGGCAGCAAATCACACTGCCACATATGCATCTATGCAACAATCTTGCATGTTCTTCACATGTACCCCAAAACCTAAAATACAACTAAAAAAAAAAAAAGAAAGAAAATTACATCTGAAGGCAGTGTTGGAAAGCAGATCAGTAATTACATGGGTCTACAGGTTTACTCACTGAATAGGGTAAAAAGGAATCTTTTGGGGGAGATGGAAATATGTTTTACTGTTGTTTACATGGGTGTGTTCATTTATCTAAACTCTTCAAACCACGTACTTCAGTTGTGTTCACTTTAGGTAAAATATGCCACAATATATTTAATTTCCATGTGTAATTCACATTAGCAAAATTATATGGTTAATAGATGTAGAAAAATATTCAGTATTATTCAGCATTGATTCATGAAAGAAATAACAGTGATCTCTATGTTCATCTACATAGAAAAATACATTGTGGTATACAAAGCAAAAGAGTAAAACAGCAACAGCAACAACAATACAGCTATAAGCAAACACATGGACAGTTCTCAGAATAGCGATGTGATAAAGAAACAAGACAGAAAAGATGAAATACAATATGATGCAATTTTTGTAAAGTTTAAAACAGGCAAAACTGAATTAGCTTAGAAATTTGCACAACTTTTCATTATAATGACCATTTAAGAACGGCCAAAAGAAATTTTAAGGTACTAGAACACAATTTGTCCTCCTTTCCAGAAACTGCATGAAAAAGTAACAGTAGCTTAGAACAAGATAGCCATCTGAATGCTGTCAGGAAGAATTTTTTCCACTGAGAAGGACAAGGATATTGAGTAGACTGGCATGCTCCTAACGGATATTCAGGCCGAATGTACTGAGAATGGAAAGAGAAATGATGTAGACACTGGGGCTGAACGGGAAGGAAGCTGGGATCCCTGCATGGGATTGCTGAGTGCCAGGACTTATTCCTAATCCTTAATGTCTCCTAAAGAAAGGGTGAGTGAAATATATGGGCAATGGCCCACTCTCGCCACATACCTCTGAGAACCTAGCTGCAGGCAGCCCCTTGACTCTGGTGGACATTTGAGTTGGCAGGGAGAACTACCCAGATAGCAGGTGGAGACAGAAACTCAATCAACATGGAGCCCAGGTGCTTTAGCGGAGGAGATAGCTGCAAGGGAACACAGCCTTAGGTGCCAATCCCACAACGTTCTCAGTATTCCTCTAGGTGGCTTTGATTTTGTTATCTGCCAGACCTGGAGAGAGCAGGGCTTTCTTTCCCATAAATGGAGACAACTCTGATCTGTGTGTCCCTCTACTGAATGGCCCCACCTAGAGTGTCTGTTTGGCTATATCAGCTCATAACACAGTCTTAGTTGCCCCACTGGAGCACCTTTCCTAGTGGCCACCACCATAGCACTTTTGCAGGCAGGCCCTGCCACCCCACCAGAGCACTTTTGCTGGTAGCCCCACAACAGAGCATGTTGCACTGTGGCACTCCACATTACCCTGTCAGAGTACTTCCACCTGGGGTCTTCCCAGCCATGCCACTGTAGCACTTCAACCCACAGCCACCAAAAGAGCACCACTGCCCATGATCTGAGAGCACCTGAGCCTCCCCACAGCACATCTAGTGCCTGACCTCAAGTGGTCAGAGGATAAAGCCACAGGCCTAATCCAAGACTCCCAGAGTTAAAGCATGTAGCAGCCCAGGAGTACCAAGCTGAGCCTTGGCACTCTCAATGCATCCAGAAATGAAGCCATTTGACTATACTCAACATGCACCACACTCATACCCTCAAGGGCAATAAATAACATAAAAACAAAAAGCACTGTCCAAAGGATAAGAACTTTAAAGGATAAAGGAACATTAGCCCTCACAAATGAAAAAAACCAATTCAAGAACTCTAGTACCTCTAAAAGCTGGAGTATCTCCTTATCTCTAAATGATCATACCAGCTATCTACCAATGGCTCATAACAACATTGAAATGGCTGAAATGTTGGAAATAAAATTTGGAATCTGGATGGCATCAAGCTCAACAAGATATATGAGAAAGTTGAAACCCAACAGAAGGAAAACAGTAAAATGATTTGAGAATTGAAAGATGATGTAGCCTTATTAACAGAGAATCAAACTGAAGTTCTTCAAATAAAAAAATGTACTACAGGAATTTCACAATATAATTGGAAGCATTAACAACAGATTAGAACAAGCTGAGGAAAGAATCTCAGAGCTTCAAGACCACTCCTTTGAAGCAACATAGGCAGACACAAGTAAAGAAAAAGACTTTATAAAAATGAGTAAAATCTCTAAAAAATATGCGATTATGTGAAGAGGCCAAACCTGCAACTCATTGGCATTCCTGAAAGAGTGGGAGAGCAAGCAACCTGGAAAACAGACTTGAGGATGGAGTCCACAAAAATCTTCATAATCTCACTAGAGAAATTAACATGCAAATTCAAGAAATTCAGAGAATCCCTGTTACTTAAGGGAGTGCTAAACATGGAAATGAAAGAACAATAATACCTGTCACCACAAAAACACACTCAAGTACTAGCCCATCGATGCTATAAAGCTAGTAACACAAAGACAAGATCAAATCCTTAGGTATCAATATTGACCTTCAATGTAATGGGCTAAATGCCCCACTTAAAATGCAGAGGGGCAAGTTGGATAAAGAGCAAGACCCAACTGTCTTCTGTCTTTAAGAGACACATGTAATAAGTAATAACACCCATAGGCTCAAAGTAAAGGGACAAAGGAAGACCTACCAAGCAAATGAAAAACAAAATAACAATGGTTGCTATTCTTACATGAGATAAAGAAGACTTTAAACCAACAACAAACAGGAAAAGAAGAGCATTATATAATAATAAAGGATTCGATGAAAAAGAAGAATTAACTATCCTAAATTTATACACACCCATCACTGGAGTACCTAGATTCATAACACATCTATTCGAAGAGATTCAGATAACCACACAATAGTGGGAGACTTCAACACTCACTGACACCATTAGACAAATTATTGAGGCAGAAATCTGACAATGATATTCTAGACTTAAATTCAACACCTGACTCATCAACACTAATAGACATCTACAGAACATTCCACCCAACAAGAGAATATGCATTCTTCTTATATGCACATAGCACATGCTCTTTAACTGACTATATGTTTAGTGATGAAGTCTCACAAATTCAAAGCAATTGAAATCATACCAACCACACTCTCAGACAACAGTGCAATAAAAACAGAAAGCAGTGTCAAAAAGATCTGTCAAAACCATGCACATGGAAGTTAAGCAACTTGCTTCTGAATGATTTTTGAGTGAATAATAAAATTAAGGCAGAAATAAAGAAACTCTTCGAAGCTAGTTAAAACATTTGTAAACTATGCATCAACAAAGGTCTAATATCCAGCATCTATAAGGAACTTAAAGTAACAAGCAGAAAAAAATAACCCTAATTAAATAGTGAGCAAAAGACATGACACTTTTCAAAAGACATACAGCAAGCAAGCATATGAAAAAATACTCATCATTAATCATTAGAGAAATGCAAATCAAAATTGCTATGAGATATTACACAAATCAGACCAATCAGATTGGCTATTATTAGAGTCAGAAAAGAACAGATGTTGGAAAGGTTGTGGAGAAAAGGAAATGCTTTTACACTGCTGATGGGAATGTAAATTAGTTCAGCCACTGTGGAAAGCAGTTTGGAGGCTTCTCAGAGAACCTAAAACAGAATTACCATTTGACCCAAGAATCTCATTACTGGGTGTATGTCCAAAGGAATAGAAATACTTCTACTATAAAGACACATGCATGTGTATGTTCAATACAGAATTATTCAAAATAGCAAAGACATGGAATCAACCTAGCTACTCACCAATGATGGACTGGAAAAAGAAAATGTGGTACACATGCACCATGGGAATACTATGCAGCCACAAAAAGAAATGAAATCAGGTCCTTTGAAGCAACATGTATGCAGCTAAAGTCCATTATCCTAAGCAAACTAACAAAAGAACAGAAAACCAGATACCACGTGTTCTCACTTATAAGCAGAAGCCAAACACTGAATACACATAAACACAAAGATGAGAACAATAGACCATGGGAACTACCTGTGAGGGAAGAGTGGGAGTGGAGAATGGGTTGAAAAACTACATATGGGGTACTGTGCTTACTACCTGGTTGATGGGATCATTTGTACACAGAACCTCAGCAACACACAATTTACCCATTTTAACAAATCTTCACATTTACCCACTGAACCTAAAATAAGAGTCAAGAGTAAAAAAGAAAAAGGACCATGATGGTGCCTAGAAGGAAACATAGGTAAACTTCTGCTCACTTTGGTTAGGCAAAAATTTTTTGGAAAAGTTACAAAAAAATCAAACCATAAAGAAAAAATAATAAATTAAATTTCATCAAAATAAAAACTTACACTTACCAAAATAACCATTAAAAAACAAACAGGCAAGCCACAGAGTGGGAAGAAAGGACTTGGATTGAGAATAAATGGCAACCTAATGAAAAAATAGGTAAAGTATTTAAGCTGGCCTTCCACATACATTTTTGCATTTGTTGAAACTGATTCAATCCTTAAAATCTGAGCATATTACTGTATACAAACACAACCTAAATAAAAGTGGAGAAGGATAAATTCATTTTAACATATCAGCACATTTTGTGAATTACTTTAGTAATTATTAAAGGGGTCACTACTAAAACAGTCTGCAGAGATGGTGAGAATTTTCACTTTCTCTGTCTTGGAGTCTCCTAATTAAAAATATGCCTGTTTTTTCAGATGAAAAATAAATTTGTGAATTGCAATAATTAAATAAAGTGGAATTATTAAAGCTGGTTTTGTTTTAAAGTTCCAGTCAAAAACTTTAGCTAAGCTAAAGATAAAACAGTCAAATTCAGAAAAACATTTTAGACTTCAGAATTGTTTCAGCCTTCCACTCTTAAGCAAGAAAAACATTATGAAGCTTTGCAAAAGCAGAAGCTTGTTCTAGTTTTTAGCTTTCAGAAATATTATACAATCAAGAT
Source organism: Aotus nancymaae (assembly GCF_030222135.1). Classification (NCBI taxonomy): domain Eukaryota; kingdom Metazoa; phylum Chordata; class Mammalia; order Primates; family Aotidae; genus Aotus; species Aotus nancymaae. The sequence continues at coordinate 16,229,228 of NW_026988476.1, read as the reverse complement.
CAAAGTTTTATATTTTATGCCATACCTATGTCTTCCATTAAGCCTACTGCTCTTTTCATTTTCAGTTGTGATAATTTAAATTCAGAGTAACTAACTGTTCTCACTGAGGTTGTCTGGGTCAGGATATTGTTAGTTTCAATCAACCATTCTTTAGGTATATACCTTTAAATAAATTTCTAAGTGGATATAACCACATTAAACCAAAAGCTTAATTCCCATCCCAGTAGAATAATAGTTTAATACTTAAAACAAGGAGGTAAAGATACGCAGATCACTTGAGTCCAAGAGTTCAAAAGCAGCCTGGGCAATGTAGTGAGACCCCATCTCTGATCTATACATATACACAAAAATCAGCTGGTCATGGTGAAATGTGCCTGTAGCCCCTGCTACTCTGGAGGCTGAGGTGGGTGGATCACCTGAACCCAGGAAGCGGCAGTTGTAGTAAGCCATGATCTCGCCACTGCACTCCAACCTGAGCAACAGAGCAAAACCTTGTCTCAAAAAGGAAAAAAAAAAATGCTTACAGTATTTTTTTTCACTCAAACTGTGTAATGTGGCAATACAAATCAAATGAATCCAATTTTGTGTAGAATTTTTTCTTTTAAAATTTGAAAGTAATAAGTTATAAGGCAGTTTTAGCCCAAATTATTAAAAGATACTTTATTTTTTAAATTGCTTTTCTGAATTAGTTCTTTCTATCAACCCATATTTTCCTTTTATTTTACTAAAATATCTTTTCAGAGTTTCCATTTGGGACACTTACCCATGTAATTTAATTTTCTTTGTATATCTGAAATACAGAGTACACATACTATTTCTTCAGGAAAGCACATGAGGAATACATTTTTGAATAATCCAAAAGATATTTCCATTCTGAATGATCAAATTTGGTTACCTAGACAGACTCAATTTACCAGCGTGTCAGTATTTCAACTTCATTTTTCAGTGTGAGGATTTGAATAGTCAATATATATATAACTAGATCTTCCATTTATTGAGTGCTTATCTCATACCAGACACCACTCCATATGCTTTACATATAATGCTGATTTCTTCTGTATTAAATCCACTTCAGGTAAAAATTACTTTTACCATTTAGCCCTTAGACTGAGGCTCAGGGATAGTAAGCACCTTGCCCAAATTTGCACCATAAGAAAGTGAAAGAGATGGAATTCAAGTTCAGGTCTTTTGACTTAGCCATTACATCACATTTAACCATTATATCACACTGCCATCACAATTTCAGAAAGTTTTCAAATGTCTTTAATTTACCTTATTATTTCCCTCAACTCACTTTTCAATGATTAATTCATAAGGAAAGCAAAAAGCATTTGTTTTCTCAGCAATGGTTAATACCACTATCAGAATGTTTATATTTATCATTCCAAATGCGTTCCTGATCTACTTTCTGAAAGTGAAATCAACAGATATTATAATTAAAATTAGGGCAATATTTTTCAGGTATTCTTAATTCTTCTTTAATAAACAATTATACGTGTTTTTTAATTAATATTTTATAATTCAGTATTTTCTAAACACCTATGAAATTAATGCTCTAATTATCAAAACTGATTTCTATACTATATTTCTATGGAATTTTATATACTGTTAGCCGTATGCTCGTTTACACATTATATGCCAAAGAGAACTGTTTTAAGTTCTTGCTTTTTCACCGATTACATCCATTTTTCATCGTGAGCCAAATGAAAGCTGAGTTGATGGTTCATAAAATCCCCTGAAGTGAATTCATTTTAGGTTGCTCTGCCATTTTATTTTCGCACATGACATGTTTTACAAAGGCCATCAAGGTCATGTTTTCGTTTGGTGTGAATTAAAAACAGATAAAATCTGAAATTTGGCAGTATAAAATTGTAAATATCTTGTTGACACGCCATTTAATGAAGCTATTTATAACTTCACATTTTACTTAAAGCAATCTCATGCCACATTTTGAAATTTGCTTGTTTGTGGATGACGGAAATTCTAAATAATATTCAATTAACCTTTGTGTAAAAGGCAGGGTGATATATGGAAAAAATATATAGAATGTCAATGGAAAGTACCTAATCTCTTCAAATGCCAGTCTCTTCAGCTGTAAAAACATAAAATTCTGCTTTTTCAAGGTTGTTGAGAGGACTAAGTAAGATAAAACAATTATATAGCAAATGACTTGTGCGTAGGGGTAACAAACAGCAAAGAACTCTCATTGTTATTTTACTCCTAAATTTACAGAATCAAACATAAACAACAACCCTTTATGTTTTTACGTAAATGTTGCATATATTTTATATACATTATCTTTACAACAGTATGAGAAAAAAGTGCAATTTTATATTTCACAGAGTAATAAGAAACAAAGTCTACCTGAGCTAACAGCAACATAGTAACATAATAGAATATTGAGGCTCTTGTAGAACACTTCAAAAAGAAATACTGTACCATCAGCAGTCACTTACAATTTCTTCCCAGTCCACCTCTGTATTAGTCTGTTCTTCTATTACTATAAAGAAATACTTGAGGCTGAGTAATTTATAAAGTGGTTTATAATTAAAGAGGCTCCTGGTTCTGCAGGCTATAGAATCATGGCAGAAGGTGAAGGGGAGCAAGCCTGTTACATGGTGAGGGCAGGAGCCAGAGAGAAGGGTAGGGAGGTATCAAACTTTACTGATTTAATTTTTTTATTTTTTAATTTTATTTTAGGTTCAGAGGTACATGTGCCAATTTGTTACATAAGTAAATCTTGGGTCACATGAGGGCGTGGTTTACAGATGATTTCATCATCCAGATAATAAGCATAGTACCTGATAGGTTTTTGATCCTCATCCTCTTCCTACCCTCCACCCTCAAATAGGCCCTGGTGTCTGTGTTCTCCTGTTCCCTTATTTGTGCCCATTTGTACCAATGTTTAGCTCTCACTTAAAAGTGAGAATGTGGTGTTTTTCTGTTCCTGTTTTAGTTTGCTTAGGATAATGGCCTCCAGCTCATCCATGTTGGTGCAAAGGACATAATTTCATTCTTTATTATGGCTGTGTATTACTCCATAGTGCATATGTACCACATTTTCTTTATCAAGTCTGCCATCGATGGGGAACTCTTTTAAACAAACAGATTTCCCATGAACTACCAGAATAAGAACTCATTCATCACCAAGGGGATGACATTAAGTCATTCATGAGGAACCTGCCCTGATAATTCAATACCTCTCACTAGGCCCTACTTCCAACATTAGGTATCCTATTTCAACATGAGATTTGGAGGGGACAAACATTCAAACCACATCAACCTCCCATCCCTGAGCAATTGTTTATTTCTTTTGCTTCTTTAGAGTCATCTATACTACACATGTCATATAAATGGAATCATACAATTTGTGGTTTTCTAGGACTGATTTCTTTCTCTTAGCAAAATATTTTCAGAGTACGTCCATGCTGCAGCATGTCTCATCAGTACTTCATTCCTTTGGTATTATGAAATATTTTATTCTATGGATATACCATACTTTAGTCACTGATATTCATGGATATTTGGATTATAGCACTTTTTGGCTATTAGGAACAATGCTGTGTAATAAAGGTTATGGCTCCTTATTTGATATTTGACACTTCTTTAAGTCTTACATTTTCCTCTTTTCTTTCTGCTCCACATCTGGAAAAGCTGATTTAAAGAATTTTGAGTACTCTATTCTTTGGAGTCAATATGAATTTCAAGTCATGTACAGGAAACCTTAAGCCAAACCCAACACTGCTGTTTATACATGAGAAGACAAGTTCAAAGTGATTAAGCCCCAGTCACATAGGGTGTAGTCATTAAACATCGGTCTTATCTCATCTTTCTTTTCTTCATTTTTGCTCTTTCCAATTTAGGGTCTCCTTTAGAATCTACATTGCTGTTTTTAAAAGTACAAATTTTAAACACAAATTAAATCCAGTGGTATTCATGTACATGTAATTAAAATACTTTTATTTGAGTTCCTGATTTGTTTTGTAAATCCAGACTTTTTATAACATGATTATTTTTATGCATTTGCTTATATTTTCACAATTGAACATAGGGGATACAGAATATACCAAAGTATCACTATAATGATGGTATGAAAATGAAGCCAGTAACATGACAAAATTATATTACCTCATCTCCTGACATTTGGTTTAGGAAGACACAATGATTTGATCTATTTTACAAACTATGTAACAGGTTAACGTACAGTGAGGTCAGCAATACGGTGGAGTAGGAAGCCTTGGATCCTCCTCCTTCACCCCGAAATACACTGATTCAGCAGCAATTCATGGACTAATTCTCTTTGTGGTAAATCAGAAATTAACTTAAAGTGTATTGTTTCTGTTCTTGGAGGAAGCCAAACCAAACTTGTAAAAGCCAGCAGAAAGATTTGAGACACTCCTATCCGGCCCAGTACAACATGATCTGGGAAAAGTCCTCTAGCTCTCAGACACACCAAGGGAAGGAAAAAAGTTGGGCAGCACATTCTGTGTTTTAACTTTTCTGAGGGGCTCCCCAGAGGTTTGGCTTCTATCTTGCCAGGCCTGAGCTCTGATGGCTTCAGTCACCTAGCAGAGAATGAAAGTGATAGCTTGAGCTGGTAGACACTACCGATCCTCATCCTTGCTTAGTACAGAGTAAGGGGATAAAAAATCCACCTCCCAGCTTCCCTTGGGGAAGAAATGGGTTGGTAGAGGTTCACAGAATCTGTGTCAAGACTGACTATTATGAGTCTTTCCCTGTACAAGACCAATATTTGAGGACTGAGAGAGATGTCTGCTTTGGTGGATAATGTAAAGATGCACAAAAAGTCAAGGAAAATAAAGACATCAGCAAAAATGTTTTATACAAAATAACAAGATAAATCTCCAGAAATCAACCCTAATGAAACATAGTTAAAAATTAACCTAAGAAAAATTAAAAATATTTTTCATAAGAATGCTGCTTAAGATCAAGAGAACAATGCATGAAAAGTGAGAATTTCAACAAAGAGAAAATATTAAAATATGTCAAACAGAAATCATGGAGCTGAAGAACATAGTAACTGAACTGGAAAAGTTCACTGGAGGTGTTCAACAGCAGACTAGATGAAGCAGAAGAAAGGGTCACTGAAGTGAAAGATAGGTCACTGAAAATAATTCAGTCAGAGGAGGAAAAAAGGAATTTTAAAAAGTGAAGAATATTTAAGGGCATTATGGGATAGCATCAAAAGCACTAATTTAGGCATTATGACAGTCTTAGGAGAAGAGAAAAAGGGTAAGAAAGATTAAGCAAATGAAGGCCAAACACTTCCCAAATTCTAGGGGGAAATGGACATCAAGGTCCAAAAAACTCAAAACACTACCAAATAAAATGAACCCAAAGAAATTCACAGTGAGATACATTATAATCAAATTGTCAAAAATCAAAGATAAAAGGAGTATTTTGAAGTGGCAAGAAAAAAACAGGTTGTCACATACAAGGGAGATTACATGAAGACTAACAGTAGATTTTCTAGCAACACTGTTACAGGCCATAAGGGACTACAATGATGTATTCAAAGTTCTAAAAGAAAAAATCAGCCAACCAAGAATACTGCACCTTACCTCAAAGATATAGAATCACAGTATTCTATATATTGTTACTGCAGTATTCTTATACTATACTAGTCTTATAGTATTATATTACAGAATACCACACTATACCTCAAAAGAATAAATCAAAAACTGTCTCCTACATGTAATGCTGAGGAAGTATATCACTATTAGACCTGGCTAACAAGAAGTGTTAAAGGGATTTCTTTAGGTTTAAATGAAAAGACACTAAACAGCAATATCACAGTATAAGAAATTATGAAACTCATTGATATAAGTAAATATATATAGACAACTATAGAATACTGAATTACTGTAATGGTAGTGGGTAATTCACTTTTAATTCTAGTTAAGGATTTAAATAACAAAAGTATTAAAAATAACTATACCTAAAAAAAGTTAAAAGATTTACAGTATGAATACAGGAAAATTTTAATAACAATGATATAAAATATATGGGGGTGAAGAAGTATAGAGATTTCATATGCAATTGAACTTGGGTTTTTATCAGCATAAATATACTATTACAGACTTATACAGACTGTTATAAAATATTTTATGTAAGTCTCAAGGTAACAGAAAAGAACGTATAGAACTTACACAAAGAAAATGAGAAAAGAATCAAGCATACCAATAAAAACAAACCAAGATACAAAGTTAAGACAGCAGGGAAAAAAAATACAAAAGAACTACAAGACTATGGAAAAATAACTGGCAATAGTAAATCCTTTGCTATCAATCACTTTAAATATAAATGAGTTAAACATGTCAATCAAAAGACATGGTGACTGAATAAATTTTTAAAAAACAAGATCCAACTGTATACTGCCAAAAAGAAACTGATGCCACAAAAAGTAAAAGAATAAAAGACTATTATAAATAATTATATACCCACAAACTGGATAACCAAGAAATGGATACATTTCTGAAACTATACATTCCACTAAGACTAAATCACGAAGACACAGAAAGTCTGAACAGACCTATAACTAGTATTTCAAAACCCTGTGATGACGTACAGTGCTAGGACCTGATGACTTCACTGGTAAATTCTACCAAACATTTAAGGAGCAATTGTGCCAGCACTTCCCACACTCTTCCAAAAGATTGAAGTGGAAAAATCACATCCAAATCCATTTTATTCAGCATTATTCTGATACCAAAACAGACAAAAACACCAAAGGGCGAATGAAAAGCTACAGACCAGTATCTTCGATGAATGTATATGCAAAATATTCAACTAAATACTACAAGACCAAGTAGGATTTCCTGCTAGGATATAATAATAGTTCAACATACAAAAATAACTGACCACATAAACAGAATAAAAAACAAAATGCACATGACTGTTCAAATATTTTCAGAAAAAAAGTTTGACAAAATTTAATACCATTTCACAATTTTAAAAAGTCTTAAAGTAGGAATAGAAATAGTTACCTCAACATAACAGAGGCCATGTATGACAAGCCCACAACATCATATTCAGTGAAGAAAGCTGAAAGCTTTTCTATGAGATTACGAACAGGGCAAAAATGTCCACATTCATCATTTATACTCAGCAAACACGGCTGTCCTAGCCAAAAGAATTAGGCAACACAAGGGTCTAAAAATAGGTGTCTGATTCAGAATGGAAGAAGTAAAATTCTCCCTGTTTGAAGATGACAGAATCTTATATATGGAAAACCCTAAAGCCTCCACCAAAGAACTGTTAGAACTAATAAATTCAGTCGAGTTGCAAGATACAAAATCAACATACAAAAATTAGTTGCATTTCTAACTAAAAATCTAAAAATGCAATTAGAAATATAATCTTTATGCTCGCATAAAAATAATATCTCAGAATAAACTTAATTAAGGAGATGAAAGACTTGTATACTTAAAACTTAAAAAAAAAAAAAAAAATGAAGAAACTAAACTTACCACAAATAGGAAAATACCCTGTGTTCATGCATTAGATCATAGAGTATCAAAATGTCAACACTACCCAATGTGATAAACAAATTTAGTGCAATCCCTATGACAATCTCAGTAACTTTTTAACAGAAATATAAAAAACAATTACTTTTATGTATCTGATTTTTAGATATAGGGCCCTGTTCTGTCATTCTGGCTGTAGTGTAGTTGTCTGAGAATAGCTCACTGCAGCCTCCAACTCCTGAACTTACGTGATCCTCCCACCTCTGCCTTCCGAGTAGTCTTTTGAGTAGCTGGACTACAGACACATGACACCATACTCAGCTAACTCTTGTTTTTAAAAATGTTTTAGACATGGGGTCTCACTAAGTTGCCCAGGCTGGTCTCAAACTCCTGGTCTCAAGTAATTTTCCTACCCACAGTCTTCCACATAGCTGGAATTATAGGTGTGAGCCACTGTGTCCAACAGAGAAAACAATTCTAATATATGGAACCACAAAAGACCAACAATAACCAAATCAAGTCTGAGAAAAAAGAAAACAAAATTGAAGCCATCACAGTTCCTGACTTCAAATATATTTCAAAATCACAAAGACAAATACATGTAGATCAACGAAAGAAACTAAAAACCAAGAAATAAGTCCAGACATCTGGTGTCAATTAAACTTTGACAAAGGTGTCAAGAATATACAATGAAGATATCCACATGCAAAAGAATAAAATTGGACTCCGATCTCACCAGCATACACAAAGATCAACTCAATATATATTAGAGATTTAAACATAAGACTTGAAATTGTAAAATGCCTAGAAGAAAACATAGGGAAAAAGCCTCATGATATTTGTCTTAGAAATTATTTAATGAATCTGACATTAAAAGCATAGGCAACAAAAACAAAAATAGACAAGTGGGACTATATCCAACTTAAAAGCTTCTGTACAGCAAAGGAAATAATTCAGCATAAAGAGAAGCCTAAGAATGAGAGAAAATATTTTCAAACCATCTATCTGATCAGGGATTAAGCTCCAAAATATCTAAGGAACTCCTATAAATCAATAATAAAACAATCCTGATTATAAATGGGGCTAAAGACTCAAATAACATTTCTCCAAAGAAGATATACACAGGCCAACAGCTAAATGAAAAAAGGTACTCAATGCTACCACTTACCACAGATATGCAAATTAAAACCAAAATGAAATATCGTAACATACTCAGCAGTATGACTATTACCACACACAAAAAAACATAGTATGAGTTGGTATTAAGGTGAAGAAATTGTCACCCTTGCATGGTGTTGGTAGAAATGCAAAAAGGTGCAGAAACCTTGGAAAACAATATGGAGGTTCCATGAAAAATTAGAAACACAACTATCACATAATCCAGCAATCCCACTGCTGAGAATTTATCCAAAATAATTTAAATCAGGATCTGAAAAATGATACTAGCATTCTTATGTTTATGACACCAACAACAGGACCTAACATGTGAAAACAATCTAAATGTCTGCTGACACATGAATGAAGATACAATGGTATATACACACAAAAGATTAAAGACATCCTGCCATTTGCAATAACATTTGCGAACGTTGAGGACATTATACTAAGTGAAATAACCCAGTTGTAGACAAAAATTCACTGCATGATTTCACTTATATGAGGTATCTAATATAATTAAATTTATAGAGTCAAAGAACAGAAGGGTAGTTTAGAGGCAAAAGGAGAGCTGTTGATCAGGTTTCAGTGAAGCAAGATGAATAGTTTCAGAGATCTGCTTTACAACATTGTACCTATTGTTAGCAATAATGTATATACACTTAAGCATTTAAGACGGTAGATGTCATCATAAGTCTTCTTACCACAATAAAATCATAAATACATTAAAATACAGATACACTAAAGTTGGAGTAATCTATAAAATACTGACAAATGACTATCTCATTTATAATATGCATATAAATGAATATTAACATAAATTACAAATATTTGCCATGATGCACTTGAAATTGTTGATAAATTTCTCTTATATTATCACTGATAAATTTTCCTAATGTTATTATTATCCAAGTTAAATGTAGCCAAAATCTTCAGGCTTTTCTCAAAATATTTTTATCTTGCCAAAATTGCTACCATCATTTTGGAATTCTTCCTGTCATCTCTGTACTCTTTGTCAGTAAGGAAAAAGATGGGGAGCGGCTGATGTAATGAAAGGACAGTGCTTTCATCTTATAAAAGTGTTTGATCTTGGAGACATGCCATACACTCAATGTCAACTGTGCCTACTTTCCTATGAGTGCAGTCGTGGTTACTGAAACATGACTTATTTGACATGACGTTGGCTGTGAAATGGAGGAACAAAGAACAGCTACGAAAATCTATATTAGCTTAAGTTTCCAGACCTAATACGGAAAACTTTATATCAGACAGTATGTTCTAGTGATGGCCATAGACCATGCCATTACCTCCTTTGAATTATCTCTTCCATCAGTTGTTCACTTACTCTTGGAACTACATTCTTTATGCTATGCAATGCGTTAGCCCTTATCATTACTCTGTAAAGGGATTTTCTATGATCATGCAAACCAATGCACTAAAACAGTTTACCTACCTTTAAGCCACATATGACCAGAAGGGGAAAGAAATCACTCCTAGAGATTAACGCTGGAGCAGAGATCGTAAACATTCTTTGCACTTCTCTTATTTATATCTATCATTTAAAGAATGCTACATTTGCAGCAGATGAGCATTTCACTTTTGGAATAAATATTTTCACTTAATTTAATGTTCCACTCCATATAGTATGTTTATAATCTTCTTATTCATTAATATACTCAAGAAAATATTCTCATTTTCAGCCAAAATTTTTATCTATTCTATGAACTCAACAAATATCTGAGAATCTATCCAGATTCTACAACATCTAGTATACGAAATATAAGGAAAAACTACTGAAACTACTGAATCCAAACTGGAATAAATATCATTGTTAACACATATCATTAATTACTATATTCAGGACAAGAGAATGTTTACATAAGGAACCGATGTACGAAACATGTCAGTATCTGATCTTCTATTTGAGAATGCAACAAGCATATGAAAGAATTTTAGTATACATTATGTCCTGTTACCATTTGATAATGTGAGAAAAAGTTCTGCAATATATATTTAAAATTCTGAAAAATCTCGGCCGGGCGCGGTGTCTCACGCCTGTAATCCCAGCACTTTGGGAGGCCGAGGCGGGTGGATCACGAAGTCAAGAGATCGAGAGCATCCTGGTCAACATGGTGAAACCCTGTCTCTACTCAAAATACAGAAAATTAGCTGGGCATGGTGGTGCGTGCCTGTAGTCCCAGCTGCTCAGGAGGCTGAGGCAGGAGAATTGCTTGAACCCAGGAGGCAGAGGTTGCAGTGAGCCGAGATCGTGCCATTGCACTCCAGCCTGGGTAACAAGAGTGAAACTCCGTCTCAAAAAAAAAAAAAAAAAAAAATTCTGAAAAATCTTTGCAGACCAAGATATGGCACTTTAAAAGTATATTCTATACTTATAGTCAACAATAACGTATTGTACACTTAAACATCTGTTAAAAGAATAAGTCTCAGGTTAAGCATTCTTACCACATAAAATAATTTCTAAAAGCATATCCTAAAAAAGAATGTGTAAAGTGTTACAACCTAGGTTTTTTTTAAAAAATTGGCAAACTGTGCATTATTATGTAACTTCAAATTATGCTTTTGAAAAATCCTGCCTTTGTTAAACTGTGATAAATTCATATTGCCTTGTCTTCAAACACAGACTAATGAATACATCCTGATAAAAGTAACAAAATGTTCATTTTTAATAGAATTGTAGTCTTACAAATTATTAATACATACTTTACAGTATCTGCAATATTATTGTGGAAAAGCATTGTACACAACTGTGACTATTAAACTTCCTTAATTGTCACACTCATCCAGTTTAAAGACACATATTTAATCATAGGGACTGTTTTTTGTGTTTGACATAATCCAATTTTTGAGAAGTCTACTTTGAGAACCTACAGTATCTATAGCATCTCAGTAGTACTATGAAGGTATATATTTATGTAAACTCAAGTAAATTAGAAAACAAACACATATATTATGTATTTTAAAAGGTTATTCTCTCATTAATTTTTACTTACATTTATAATCTTTTCCACCCCTTTGACACAAAGTTGTTGGGTTTTGTTTGTTTTTTGAGACACAGTCTGGCTCTGTAGCTCAGGCTGGAGTGCAGTGGCTGATCTCTACTCACTGCAACCTCCGCCTCCCGGGCTCAAGACATCCTCCTACCTCAGCCTCCCGAGTAGCTAGGACCACAGGTCCATGGCACCATGCCAAGCTAATTTTTGTATTTTCGTTAGAAACAGGATTCCTGACCTAATGCAAAGTTTTAGTTACTCTGGGAAAGCAACCAAATGATGTTTTGAGTTTTTAACATTAAATGTATATAAATTATCTATGTATTTTAAAACTATATTTGATACCTTGTTTATATCCCTCAAATTACAAGACTTACAGTAAAATGTTATGGGGGACGAGAAATCCCAGGAACTATCTGGATGTAAATGTGGTGAATTATTTGGTTGTCTTGAAGGTAAATACAATTTAAAGAGAGCTGGATTGTTCCATTTAAAGAAAGACGGTAAATATGTCTAATGTCTTCAAAAAAATAAGTGCTTATCAAAAATGTGTTTCACAACTATGTTCTAATGCCACAACATATGTGTAAGCATAAAAGTGTCCTCAGGTCAGTGGACTTCGTAATCAGCTAATCCTGGTTTCAAATTCCCATGTATCTGGAATACTATGCAGCCATAAAAAAGAAGGAAGTCATGTCTTTTGCAGGAGCATGGATGGAGCTGGAGACTCTTATCCTTAGCAAACTAACACAGGAACAGAAAACCAAACATGATGTTTTCATTTATAACTGGGAGCTAAATGATAAGAACTTAGAAACACAAACAAGAAAACAACAGACACTGGGGTCTACCTGAGTGTGGATGGTGGGAGAACGCAGAAGAGCAGAAAAGTAAACTATTGGGTACTCAGCTTAATAACTTGGACACGTAATAATATAGTTAACAAACTCCTGTAACACGTTTATCCATGTAACAAACCTTCACATGTACCCCCCAAATCTATAATAAAATTTTTTTATAAATTCCCATGTATCATATATCAGCTAAATCATTTTGGACAGATTATTTAACCTCTAGTATGTCACCGATTGTATAGTAGGAATAATAATATATATACTTCACAGTATTGTTGGATCATTTGAGAAAGCAAATGGAAAGGATTAAGCAAGCACTAAGCACAAAGTAAACATTTAATAAATGTTAGATAATTTTTTCATCCATAGGCGGAGTTATATATAGTGAATAATAAAGAAATTCAGACTATATGATTATTAAGGTAAGGAAGTTATCTACCCGGGATCTCAAAAAATCTTCTTCTACAAATACCTTCTTAAACTGTTAAAATTGTTTCTTCAGTAGGCTAAGTATGAACCTTACATCTCAACACACTCACATGTTTCTTTAATGATTGTCAATTTCCACTTGCATCTACCTACTATTTAACAGCTAGTAGTAGCCTGCTCAAGGAAAAGATTCTTTTCCCAGAGAGATGCAATGTTCTCAATTCAAATTAAAAATTGTAATATGAGTTTTCAAGTCTATTATTATTTCATCTTAAATTATCTTTATCTCCCTAGCTAATGATCCAAAGTATTGGATTCAATCTTATTAATTACTTGCTGGTAATATCTCTGCAGCACAGCAAAACCAAAAAACATAAGACTTAGAATGAAAATATCTAATTTTAAATCTTTTCTCCATTATTATTCCTGAGCTTCAGGTTCTACATTTGTAAAAGAATAGCTTCTGTTCTTGTCTCACAGGAGGCAGTCAACATTCAGTCATGTGATGGGGATAGTGTAAAACACTGAGGATACAACAGTGAGAAACACCTTAACAAAACAGAGCTTAGACTCTACTGAGGAATCTCAGAAAATGGACCAAGCCAGGTGATGAATGTCATCACTGGGAAGCTCATGCTTTAGTTTTATTGTAAACCTAATACAGAATATCTCTTCTGCTAAAATATCTTTCCCTGTGCTCACTAAAATGTTTCTCCAATTTAAAACACTGGAAGATCCATCATTAAAAGTCATACTTTACCAATTTATCTACAGTATTTTCTATAGGCTCTTTCCACATTTTATGTGTACCAACATATTCTTTCATTCATCTAAAACTATTGCGGATTTTTATTGCATGCACCTTTCATCTGTATTTGTGTGTGTGTGTACATATATACACATATATATATTTAGCTATGTCTTCCTTTTTCGTCTTATTGACTATATTTCACTATCTTCTATGACTTCATTTTTCTATTTTTATATAGTAGTGTTTTTAAAAATAAATTATGGCAGAATTTTGTAAATGAAGTAATATTTTAGGTAGACAATTATTCTTGAAATACTTTACTTGCAGATTTAAAAAAATTCTATCTTGAGCTTATTCTGATTTTTGAGCACTAAATTCTCATTGGGATTTATAGTGACAATCCAGATCAAAGTGAAGAGAATAAAAGTTGTTCTGAAATTTTTGAATTATTTAAAACTTTCACTTAGGTTTTTTTTTAACTTCTATTTTAGGTTCAAGAGTACATATGCAGGTTTATTATATAGGTAAACTCATGTCATGGGGGTTTATTGCATAGACTATTTCATCATCCAAGTACTAAGCCTAATTCCCAGTAGTTTTTCCTGCTCCTCTCCCTCCACTCACCTTCTATCCTCCACCCTCAGGTAGGCCCCAGTGTCTGTCGTTCCCCTCTTTGTGTTCATAAGCATTCATCATTTAACTCCCCACTTTTAAGTGAAAACATGCAGTCTTTGGTTTTCTGTTCCTGCATTAGTATGCCAAAGAAAATGGCTTATACCTCCAACCATGTTCCTGAAAAAAGATGTAATCTCATTCTTTTTTATGGCTGCATAGTATTCCACAGTGTATATGTATATTTTATGCATTCAATATATCTTTGAAAGGCATTTAGAATGATTCTAGGTCTTTGCTATTGTGGATAGTGCTATAATAAACATTCACATGCATGTGTCCTTAGAGTACAATAATTTATATTCCTTTGTGTCTATATCCAGTAATGCAATTGCTGGGTCAAATGGTAGTTCTGTTTTTAGCTCTTTGTGGAATCGCCATACTGCATTCCACAATGGTTGAACTAATTTACACTCCCACCAACCATGTGTATTACATTTTCCCCATAACCTCACCAGCTGTGTTATTTTTTGACATTTTAGTAATAGCCATTCTGACTGATGAGATAACTCATCGTGGTTTTGATTTGCATTTCTGTAATAATCAGTGATGCTGAACTTTTTTTCATACGCATATTGGCTGCATGTATGTCTTTAGGAAATTTTTCATGTCATGTGTCCACTTTTTAATGATTTTTTTTCTTGTAAATTCACTTTAAGTTACTTATGGATGCTTGATATTAGACTGTTGTCAGATGCATAGTTTGCAAATATTTTCTCCCATTCCGTAGGTCGTCTGTTTACTCTGTTGATGTTTTTCTTTTGCTGTACAGAAGCTCTTAAGTTTAATTAGATCTCACCTGTCAATTTTTGCTTTTCTTATGATTCCTTCTAGTGTCTTTGTCATGAATCCTTGGGCCATTCCAGAATGATATTGCGTAGGTTATCTTCCAGGCTTTTTACAGTTTCAATCTTGAGCTGATTTTCACATATGGTGTTGTAATACTACCCTGGGCTAGAATCAGTGACTCCATCTTAGCTGTAAACTCCAACCTGGCTTCCCCCTCCCTCCCACAGCCCCTCTGAGTGCATAACTGGGTCATGTTGTACTTAGAAGTGTTGAAGTGTACTGGTCCTAACACTTGTAACCACTGTAACCACATCCTGCTTGGCATACCTCGCCCCCTGCTACTGTAAAAAACAAACTTCCCTTTGATCATTGTGTAGAAGGAGCTGAACACTCCCCTTCTTGGTGACACCTGTGCCCACATCCTCTTCCTCTAACCTGCTTTTCTGCTTCTGTAAAATTCCAATTCAGCTTCGCTCCCCCTCCCCTACCTAAACCAAGGTATAAAAGATAATCAAGCCCCTTCCTCCGGGTGGAGAAAATTTTGAGCATTAGTCTCTCAGTCGCTGGCTAATTAAAAAAGGACTCCTAACTCGCTCAGTTACAACAGTGTAAGGAAGGGAGTCCAGTTTCAAACTTCTGCAGGTGGCTAGCCAGTTATCTCAGCACCTTTTATAATGATAAATAGGGGTCCTTTCCCTCCTGCTTGTTTTTGTCAGCTTTGTTGAAGATCAGATGGTCAGAGGTTTCCAGTCTTATTTCTGTTATTTGTCTTCTGTTCCATTGGTCTTTGTGTCTGTTTTTGTATTTCTTTATTATATAAGCAATACATATTCATTGTTGAAAAACAAACTAAAGGGAGTTTAAAGGAATCACCTGTAATTTTATACTACTTTTATATTTTGATGTGTATGCTTCATATTTTACTCATATAGGCATGTCATCTTTTTAAATAAAATCATATTCTTAGTTCGGGAATTTGTTTTTTATATGTGTTGAACATATGTAATAATTTTAATAGCTTCCAGAGTATTCCAGTAACTATTCCTAATTTTATTTACCATTCCAATAAAACAAGACATTTACACGGTTTTAATTATTTTTTGATATAATTATTATGGTGAGCCTAAATCTTTGTCCAATTATCCAATCATTTCCCTTTATAGAAATTTCTAACACTAGAATTCCTGTCCAAAGGATAGGTATATTTTTAAATTTCAGTACACCTTAACAAAATGCCCCAAAATTTTCACTTTATTTTCACTCCTAACAGCAGGGCTAAAGAGTGCTGCTTTTCTCTAATCAATATTGATCTCAAATATTAAAAATTATCTCTGCCTAAGTAGTATATTGCTTTACTCATGGCTTTGACTCCTATTAAGCTCGACCTTTACCCCTCTTAGTTGGCCACTGTATTTATTGTATGAAATGTCATTTTGTGTCCTATGTCCATTTTTTTCAATTGAGTAGTTTGTATTGCTTCAAAAAGAGCCATTTAGATATTAATTCTGGTAACTTTTTTTAACCTGTCCACATGTTACAAATATCTTTTCAAGGGTTTCTCCGGGCCTTTGTTTATTGTAGTTTTTGATATACAGAGGTTTTAAAATTATACATATCAATCATGAAATGTTTAAGTTATTCACAGCACTAAAATGACATAAATACATAGTTGGGAACTCCAAGTCTCCTTAGGTCTCAGATTCAAAGTCAGTGTACCTTTCCCAGCCCCCTCACTGTGCATGAGGGCACTTTTTATGCCTCCAGGGCTCCTCTGCTTCCGCACGGTAACACTTAACAAGCTGCATTAACAGTATCGTTTTTTCTCTTCTGACTCCACCCTCAGACCATAAGCTATTACAAGTTATAAGCAAACTTATTTATTTCTCAGTGCAAATAAAAATTTCACTAAATGAAGTTATTATGTCTCTCAATTATTTTCTGATAGTCATTCATAACCTGTATTTAAACCAACTGTTATAATTGCACTAACCCAGCTATATTGGTAAAGCACTTAATTATGTAAGCATGTAGTATCAAGTACTTCTTCAAAATATGTGTCACAATTGTAATACTCATATTAGTTATGTCACTGTCAGGATAATATTGTCTCTCTAGAGATAAAGCAAGTCTATTTTGTGCATTACCAGATCACCATTATAGTTGATTAACTGTAGTGGGGGTAGAATAGTTGAGAATTATAAATCAACAAATAGCATACAGAAAACCACATACCTCTAGAAAAAATATATGATTTAGAATATAAATAATACATATAAATGTATATACCTTTGTATCATGTATGATACATACATATAAAAATATATATAGCATTGTTCTCACCTTCTTGAAGATAAACTATTTTAATACTTTAATCCATATTGTATTGGGAAACAGTAATAATAGGAAATACTCTGAAGAATATTTCTAGGTAAATTTCTGCTGGCATAATTATCATATTGAAATAATTCAAGAGCCTATAATAAATTTTAAAATAACCATCAATGTCATGCTATCAAATACTTTAGAGCAAAAGCATTTTACCTCAAGTTGCAAATAATCTTTTTAAAATTTTTTTATTATGAACTCATTTTATGTATAAGCAGTAAAACACAATGCTGGACAGGAGAATAATAAAAACAGATGGAAGACATTTTCAGTCGGAAGACCTTTTAGTTCACAGGCTTGGATAAGACTAAATCTAGTTATGCTAAGTAACTAGTGGTAACGGTGAGCACCTGTTCTCTCTACTAAATGCATTCAATCTTTGCTTCTGGGTTCTTCAGAATAATGGGAACTTGGTGATGGGAGGCAGATGTGATGTGAAGTTGATGTGACTTCACAAGCCATTCTAGTAAAAGCTCAAGAGTAAAAAATGTACAACCCCTTAAGACAAACTATAAAGGCGACAAGCATTTGCTTAAAGCCTTTTCTCACTATGGCAAAATGGAGGAAATACTTTTATATCTTAGTCTTTTAGCATGATGGGTGACAACAAAATGAAATTGAGTTTATTTACATCTTTAATAATATCTACAAGATGAAAATTATATAAAAATCTTTTTAAATAAACTAACAAATTGTTTTGTTTAACAGGAGGGTAATTAGCTTAGGTGCTAGCATCACTGTCCCCACACTCAAAGTTTGGTTCTAGCTGTATATTGTACCAATTATTATTAAATAGCTACATGAACTTAGGTAAGTTTCCAACTTTCAGGTGTTCTTGGCTATAAACTGGGGTTTATAATTCTATTAATAATTGTTTCAATAGTTAATTGCGAGATTTTATGTAAATCATTAGTATACACTGAAAACACTGTAATTATTAAGATTATATGAAAAAAACCTAAATTATAGTATTTTCATAGGTACAGATTATTGAGTATGAATGATAAAATATCTAGGTCCACAAAGCATAAAATTTGAGGAGCATTTTAAGAAAAAAAAAGTAGCTATTGATCTTGCTACTCTTATATTTTTATTTTTAAAAAATTAAATTCGCTTTTAGAATTATGTAGAAATTAACATATCTTCTTATCACTTTTAATTAAGACTACTTGATAATTATTTTGAGTAAATCTTGAAATATCTTATCATAGCCCCTTATGCTTTTGCAAAGCTTTTCTCAAAATGCTCATTTGAAATAAGAATTTCGATTGTTATTTACAGACAAGATCTCTCAAAAGAACATGATGAATCCTGGAAGCAAAATCTTTTGATTTCAAATCCGATGTTTCTACAAGGCATTTAATAATATGTAGTTACTAACCTCTGATTCATCTATAAGGCAGTCCAAAACATTTTAAATATAAAAAAGTGAAATCAGTGATCCATTAATTGTGGAAATGTTGAATATTCCCCTAAGAAATGAAGAATTTCCTGATATTTACAGCTGTAGCACAGTCAGTCAACATTCCATGATTTATAACATCAGCAAACTCTGACCAAACTCATTTGATTCAGCTGTTCAATGATTATGGCATCTGGACAAAGTATTAACTCGTTATGCGATCCAACCAGTTTCTCTATGCTACAGATCAGATGTTTACTCAACGGTACTGAGAAAAAGTATCTGAAGTCCTGATTCCTAGTACAGTCTATACCACCACTAAGGCTATGACCTTGGGCAAGTCTCTTCATATCCTAAAATTTATCTGTAAAATTACATAACTACTGATTAAAACATGTCACAGGAACTCAAAGGGTCCAGCTACAAAAAAACTATATAATTCTATGCGTGTCACAGGGCTAGTCACATAGTAATTTTTAAAAAAAATATTTTATAAGTGAATAAATGAACAAGCACAGAAAATAATGAAAACATTCTAATTTCTGAAATCTGCTTGAAATTGTTTGGGTTTGCACTGATCTCAGGAAGTGGAAAGTGGTAGTGTGGTATAATGACATTCTTATAACATGAAATAAGCATGTCTAAGTGAAAGGAAGGACAATAAAGATAGAAAATTTTAAAATAGTTGAAAAAATATCTAAGGGATACTAAGCTTAATACCTGGCTGATGAAATACTCTGTACAACAAACCTCCATGAAACAAGTTTGTTTATGTAACAAACCTGTGCTTGTACCCTAAACTTAAAAACTTAGAAAGAAAAAAAGTTGTAATTCACTTAATTTTACCACCTGTCCACAAGTACAGAAAAATTTTATGAGTATTCAGTTATATGAAATAAGTAAACATAAAATAAGTAGTAGCAATAATTAAGAGTCCATTTCATAATTGCTATTTATTTTATTTATTTATCCAGCCAACCAGCTATCAAGCTAGGAGTTACTTTGCTGTAGCTCACTTTTGCCTAAAGGAAATACCTGGACTCCATAGCATGACATTTAAGACCTTTCACAATTACTACTTCAACCTCATATTTAGGCACCCTTTTGCCCTTGTTAAATGCTTAACTGAGACATCATAAAATTTTAAAGAATTTATTTGAGCAAATAATAATTCAAGAATCAGGCAACCGGAAACTGGAAGCGGTTTGGGAGCCCTGCCAAGGGGACCCGAGAGGAAGGTTTTTATAAGGCAAACTGAAATAAAGCCAAGAAAATATTTGATTGGTTACAGTTATACAGTTGCCTTATTTCGTCTATTTTGCTGGAAAGTCGCTAGTTATAATAACTAGATGGCAGCTTCTGATTGGTTAGCCTTAAGTTTTATTTTTCTCAAATAAAGACATCTACAAGAAGTAGCGCAAGTGTTGCTTATACGTGCAAAACTACGCAAGACTAAGGTCACTTATGAGGCATAACTGGCTTTCTCTCTCCAGGCATTCTGCAGGCCTTGCCTCCATTTTAATTTTCTTTAACACTCTCAATAGCCATAATTTAAGCGTCACAAACTACAATTTCCTCCAAGGCATGCAATTTTCCTCCTCAATGCTCTGTTCATAACCTCCTCTTTTATCTAAAATGCACCTTCAACTTATCTCCCTGGAAGATCCTTATGTATTCTTCAGATCCCGATTGTAAGTCACTAGTTTTATTAATTTTTCTTAGCCAGTGCAGATTTCATTGCATATCCATCTGAGTATCTATTACCTCATAGTTCACATAATGAGTTTCATTTGTTGAGTTACTATTTAGATAAGCTACTTGGGTTGCATTGAAACCATTCAAATGCCATTGCTTAGAAGCAAGTGCTCACCATTCCGTTAACTACCAGGCTTGTGTTTTGCCAAATGAATTGACTATGCAAAACTGCTTAGGGCAATAAAGGCAATCTAGAGTCTCTGTAAAAGAGGAAAGAGTGGAGAAAGGAGGTGGGCAAGAGAACAGAGAAACCCTGCAGAGAAGAACATATATACCTACTGGAGAAATTCATGAAGTTTCTGATATGAACTGACAGTATGAGTGATCTTCTCCACTAAATCTTTAGTAAATTATTTCATATTAAAGACTTTTGAAATTCAATCAGTCTGAAAGAGAGGTGTAACAATGTACTGACTGAATTCCAAAATGATTCAAAAAGTCAAAGGAGACTCTCAACGAGAGCTCTGCCATCTGCCATCTCCACTGCCAGCCTGTGAGTTCCTCCAGGCAGGATGTCATCTTTGTAGCTGATGTCCACCAGAGACTCTAAATAGGTGCTGGGGATTATAAGGCAAGTTCCTACATATTTTTAACCCTTGCAAACTATGAAATCCTACCTTCCATTAACATTGTGAGCTGAACTTACGAGCGCAGTCATCTTACCCCTTTGAAAGGAACAGAGATTCTGATATAATAATGTACCTAAACCTGTAACAAATACATATAATACCAATAGCCATGACCATGTAGATATTCAAGAAAATATTTGTCGATTTAATAGTTCTATAATCTCCTTAAAACTTTATTGCTTTTTAAACGTTTTATATGAAGTTTTCCAAAAATTTCTGGTTTAATATGGCCTTCTAAATATTGATATTAGAGTTAGGATCTATCAAAATACATTCATCTTCAAAGAATTACCAACTACACAATGACTTTTCTATATTCCTTAATTAAATCAATCACATTGTTTTTTGCCAGCTAATTATGGTGTCTGTCGATGCTGGGAATAATGAAGCTGAAAAGCGAAATTTAAACCCTCTCAGTAATGCCAAAAATGAGAATAGGGCATATTTAAAAGCATAGTATCAGGGTAAAGAATTAGAATTAAAAAACCTAAACATAATAAAATGCATTACATATTTTGATACATTCCAGGTAATAGTTTTAAAAATTGAGTCTAAATCTAATCACTTCTAACAGGTTATTGCAAAAATCCATTAGCACTTACCATTAAAAACTTTAGCACCTCATACACACGTAATTGCAGGTGAACAGATTTGTCTATATATATATGCTCTCTTTCTCTCTAGATATATAGCATTCCTATATAGAAATCTATGTAGATATAGCATTTCATATATTTATATATATATATAGAGAGAGAGCGCTATCCATATATAGAGAACATTTCTTTCACCTAGTTTCTGCATAAACATCATAAGATTAGACTTAGATAATTTTATCTGTAACAGAAAATTAAGGAATGTGATAGTGATACAGCACCCTCCTTGGTTTGGTCAAAGCCTGTGCACCACTTAAGCATATCTCATACATGGCTTGACCATTTTGACTGAATTCACAATTCACTGGTGTGATCAACTAGGCTAGTCATTTCTGCTAAATTTAAGTCTTTGGCATCATTTTCTCTGAGAAGCAAAATGAATCCTGTAACCTCTTGTTTCTGAAATTCTGCAAGACATTTTGTATCCTGAAAAACTAACAAAAACACTAGGAAGGGGAAGCACAAAAGTCATACAGAGACTTTTAATACTTTCACAGTCTCTGCTGGAATATTCTAGGAATTTCTATGCCTACGTCCAACTGTGATGCCCTCTCTCATTTAAAGTTTTAAGGAGATTACATAACTGAATCAAACTTTCACATCTTTCAAGTTATTAGCTGCAGGAGTCTCATTTTTTTGTCTTCACTCAGCCGGGTCCTTTTATATTAGGATCCTATTAGCTGGCTTTGGAATGATAACATAGCTTGGCCAGTTCAATTACCACATTTTGTCTGTCGTTTTCCTCTCATGCACTTAATGTCTGCTTTGTACAAGATGAAAGACACTTAGTGCAAATTCGCCTTGAAAATGAACACAAATAAGTTCACATAGTCATAAATTAATGACAGGCAATCTTTCATTTCTACCTGCTTGTATCCTTTTGTCTGATTGCTCCTTTAGTCCCTGTCCTCTGAAGTTTCAAATCAAAAAAATTTAATGCCACCTTTGAGTATAATGAGAATGGATAAATGAACAGAACAGGGAGAAGCATTCTCAGTCATTAATTGTCCTAATGGGCTCAATCTGGGTAATATGAATAACAAATATGCTAAACAAAAGAAAGAAAATGCATATTATGCTTAGAAGCAAAGTAAAAATCAGTGAGAGCATTGGCACACAGGAGGAAAATACAGGATGCACGTTGCTAAATATCCCTTAGCAGATGCTTTCTATTTCTTCATTATGATATTGTTATCACAAGTAATAATAACCATACTGGTACAAAGCTTTTTCTTTAAATGGGTCTGTTCTGGAAACCTTGACTTATTGACAGGCCTAATATTAGGATGTGAAACTTTCATTTTTAGATTGTTTTCATATTTAAACTATTTGATCATTTAAATTATTTTATTTTTGTTATATAAAGTCAAAAGAGATTTTGTTCTTTGTGTGTATGATTATGTGGCTATATTTTTAATGTCAGCCTAGTCACTGGCATTTTGGTGAAGAATATATAGCAAGAATGAGAGCAATTGCACATCTATGCAACCATACTTCGTAAATTATCCTTTCTATCAGAGAGACAGTGTGATGAGAGAGTTGATACTAAAAAGCAGACTCCCTGGACCCAAATCTCAGCTCTGTCACCATCTTGCTCTGGGAACTTGAGCAAATTACTTGTTCTCTATATTTCAGTTTTCTCTGCAAAGTGTGGATATTAGTTCCCAGCTAGTAGGGCTTAAATATGAAATATGGAAATGACAAACAGCACTGTCAACTGTGTCCTGGTTGATGTTGCAAGATGACATCAAATTTTTACCAGATAATCTTGGGTTTAAACAATCTTTTCAGAGTCTGAAGGGAAAGGCGTCAGCATAATATAAAATAGTTACAATTATAATTTATACTAAATGACTGTTCTATTATGCTTTACAGGTTTTACAATAATTATAAAGATGAACTGGTGGTTGTAGAGACCATAGAGATGTCACTTTTCCTCTATTTCTGAGCCTTTCTGGTCTCACTCCTAAATGTGCAGTAAATCAGAAATTCAAAGTTCATGTAAGCTAATAGCATAATGTTTCATATATATAAAAAAATTCTAAATGTGTCTAATTTATGTTTGCTATTTCCCTTATCTTTCATTTTAGTAATTCATCAGTAAATTAAAAATGGCAAGTAAGTAACCATAAACATAAGACTAGTCTGATACAAAGAATCTTATTGGTGTACCTCCCAATATCACTCCCAAAAAGGGCTAGTTTCTGGCCCTTTCCCCAACTCACCATTATTGCTCAAGACTATAGAGCAGAGCAGATAGAGAAACGGAAAGTTATGACTTAATTGAGGATCCACCAGGCATGAAGAAGTAGAAAGCAATGTATCCTCTCACATTTCTACTCTTTGGCTTTTGGAGAGAAGTTAAGGAGATCATGCCAATGTCCCTATGACTTATTCATAGTTCAAATCTGATGTGCATTGGAGAAGGAGGCAAACTGTAGAAATATCCAGATAGGAATAGGGTAGGGAAGAAGAAGTACCAAGTTAAAAAGGAAAAGCCCCTTATAAAGCCATCAGATCCCCTAATAACTCACTCACTATCATGAAAACAGGACTGGGGGGACCACCTCAATTATCTAATCACCTCCCACGAGGTTCCTTCTCCAACACAAGGAGATTATAATTCGATTACAATTCACGACAAGATATCAGTGGGGACAGAGCCATATCACATCGGTGACCTTGTTACACTTCCTATCCCAGGAAAGCAACTGTACTGGAATATATAAAAATGAGTTCTGTCTACAGTATTAAAAGGCCAAATATGTTTTTAAGAATCTAAATAAATAAATGCTTTTTCTTGGTTCAAAAACATAAAACAAGTAAGATAAAAAGTGTGGCTTATCTTCTAGTGAATGGAGAAGTGGGGTTGTCTTGGTTTCAGTTTGTTTGGGGAAGAGGTTGTAAGTGAGAGGTAATTAGTCTTAGAGTTAGCCATAGCTTTTGTGTTTCATACACAGAAAGTGTAGAAAGGATGAGAAAGCACTTTTCAGCAAAGAAAAGAGGATTCATGGAAGCCCAGAAGAGATTAGAGTGGTTTCCTAGGGTTACAATTTGCATCCAATTTGTAAGCAGTGGAAACCCAAGGGTCACATTTCATTCACACTACTTAACATATTAGCTTTCCTTTAAGAGAGTCTACAAAGCACACATTGAAAAAGCCTTTAACTTCCTTTACGGGATATTGCTTAACAAATCCTTTCTTTAGAAAAATAAAAAGTATGTTTTTCATTCTGAATTAATTATGTCTTCTGATGCTTATCTAATCTAAAGCCAAAGTATGTGATAATTCACAAGAAAAAAGGGAGGGTGGAAAGGTATTGTTAAGTATCCCAGTGTGACTGTAGTATAAAAATTATAGCCACATTGTCTTGACCTATCACAAAATATTCTAACTTTTTAAAAAAGTGAATAAAAACTGACCAAATTAAATTTTTGTTAGGCAATTGTTTCCCTTCTTTATTAAGCATACAAAATATATTTTCTAAACTGCCATGCACAATGTATTAAACCTGGGATCTGAGTACCTTTAAATCTTTAATTAGATCCCAGAATTATACCACTGAATGGATTCAGGTTTAACTGAAGAACAATGATGCAAAGAGACAAAATTTTAACACATTTACAATTTGCAATTTCAAAGATAAAATATTAGTTCTTAGTAAATTATTGAGAATAAAATTTTCCAGTGTTTTATCTAAAACAGTGGAGAATATAGTAACAAGCATACACAAATTCTGGTCTCTAGAAGTGAGTTTTAGGGAGCCTTCACCAGGCTTTTCTTTTCCAAGATACATATGTCAGGAACACCTGTTCATTGCTCTCAGTTCTAGTCTTCTCTGAGGGACCAGAGCAGATGTAATAGACCAGTAGGACGTTTTTGAACAGGTTCTCAGAACCCATGGTAACCACGCCTCCATCAAAAGTTAGCCAGCAGCTTGGTTTTTCAGATTTGTTAAATTCTTCGTTTGTTAAAATCACAATTTATATGCTCACCATTCTATTTCCTTCCATTGCATGCAAAGAAGGTATGATTTGAGATAAAATTAAAGAGGCAATAAATGGGACCTCATAATTCATATCCATGTTTTACCTCTTCCTTGAGTTTCTACTTATATAGGAATTGTAAGGAAGACCATTAAAAAAAGGATAACGGACAAATAAATCATTGCTAAGTCATCAACTGATATGAGACTTTTATGGACGTAGTAGTGCAGAAATTAATACTGGTTTTGCCTTTGTCAGAAGTAAATTTCTATTTTAAAATCCTCTATTTTTTTCCCTTTTTGTATCTTTGGTCTTATTCACTCTTCACTCTCTCATATTGGCCTTGAGATCATGAATCAAAGAAACCTATCCCAGTGTTCATTAGGTGGTACTATGGTTCAAATGGAGAAAATTCAGTGCCTGATAACTTGATTGAAATATTAAGTAACTAATTTTAGAGATCCTTGTCAAAAATGAAACTTTAAGAAACTAAGTTAATTCTTCTTACCTAGCTGTATTCTTCTGCATAGAATTCATTTCTTCAACATCTGTTTAAATATCTTTATCATTTCTCACCAGGAAAAGCACTCCTTAAGAATTGTTCAAGTCTTTCTCTGAGTGTCAAAGTAGAAGTTTCACAAGGTTTAGTGTGTCACCTACCAAGATCATGAGGCAGGCAGGAATCAAGCATTTAAGCAAACTGAATCTTTGTTCTATTTCATACAAAATCTCAGAGTTTGTAAAATTGCTTCTGAGATTTAAAAAGAGAATAAGCAAAAAGGCTGAATTAAATAGAATCCATTGAAAAAAATGACAGCATTGGTGTCAGAAACTGTGGCAAAGCAAATTAAGCAGCTCATTAAAATTATGAATAGCTTAATCATATTTGAAGAAAGGTATTTCTCTAATAATTATATTTCATATTTTTTTGAATTTTATAATATTTCTACTTTTAGACAAAAAATACTTAGTCATTTTTATTCGCTTGCTTCAGCCTCCCAAGCAGCTTGGATTACAGGCACGCACCACCCCGTTGTCTTGGTAAGTAACATTCAGCCCCTTGTTACTGATACAAGTTTCTGCGGCAGGCTTGAATTTCTCCCCAGAAGACGGGGTTTTCTTTCACATTGTCAGGCTGCAAATTTTCCAAATCTCTATGCTCTTCTTCCTGTTGAATACTCTGTAATCTTTGAAACTATTGATGAATATTGTGTGTCACTCAAAATAAAGTAGAGGCAAGTATTTTAATGTCTCCAAAAAGGAAAGTAAAAAAGTTTTGTTCTAGAGGAGACTGGTTTCTGACTTCTCAGCAAGGTCTTTTAAAATTCATTTAATTTGGGAGAAATATACTTTGAATGACGAAGTCAGGAAACAGATTGAAAATCTGAAATGCAAGGAGCTAAACACATTTATGATCTTACTTATTACCTTAATTGTTGATACTGATATTAATTTTGGACCTCAATCATGTTGGTCATTGATGTTGCTTCAATAGTTTCAAAGATTTAAGTAGATTTTGTATAAAGGCCTAAACACATACATTGACTCCACAGAAAAGTGCAATAAAATCAAAGACACATGAACTGAAGAGCAATTACAATAAAATGTGAGCTATATTAATGATGAAGACTCCAGCAAAAAGATACATTAAGAATAGAATGAAAACTTGACCTACTTCTATCTTATTGTACCACACTAACATTCATATAAAAGCTAAGGCCAATGAATATCATGTTTGTTTTTATTCCATGTTTGAAAAAGTTAATCACTTTAAAGTATACCACTGCCACACTAAAAGTTATAGATCTTTTCAAAACGGCACTCTTCATTCAAGAAAAAATTGTTCAAATCTTAGCCAAATGGATGTATTGTGTGATCACAGTGTAACTACTTTACAATCTTCCTAAATACTGGAAATTTTATGGCACAAAATCACATTCGTTTTACTCTTTTATTCTCTCAGCAGCCTTTACCTGCATCTTTTCAAAAATCTAAATTTAACCACACACACAGAAATGATTCTTTATACTTAAGTAAACACAGAGTATCAGAGTTTTTCACAAATAAATCATTTTAGAAGTTTTTTAAAGCTTTTTTAAAAAAGACAGTGTGTCTCAGAAATTCTATGTCTTTTCCTAAGAGTAATTCTAAGGAGTAAAGTTTCAGGCTAATTTAGAAACAGAGGAAATACACAAGAAGCGTTCATATTCCATTTTCTTCCATCTCTCCCAGCCGTATAAATACAATAAAATTATTATCATGAACAGTCCTTTTCCTAATGTAACCATCTAGCCTTTCTCAAGTTTAAACTCCCTGTTTAAAAGAACCAAGCCTGGCCGCACATGGTGGCTCACACCTGTAATACCAGCACTTTGGCAGGCCAAGGTGGGTGGATCACCTGAGGTCAAGAGTTTGAGACTAGCCTGGCCAATATAGAGAAACACCGTCTCTACTAAAAACACAAAACTTAGCTAGGCCTGGTGGTACATGCCTGTAATCCCAGCTACTCGGGAGGCTGAGGCAGGAGAATCACTTGAACCCGGGGAGCAGAGGTTGCAGTGAGCTGAGATCGTCCCATTGCACTCCAGCCTGGGCAACAAGAGCCAAACTCTGTCTCTTCATCAATCAATCAATCAAAGAACCAAGCCTGTTTTCATTCACTGTGAAGTCGTATTTCCTGATAAAATATAAATCCCCACCCACTGGGGGAAATGAAGCCATAATTGCCTACTACATGAAGCTCCACTCTTGCTTTAAGGGATTGGAAACTGTATTTCTGGCCTCGTCATACCTATCTTCTAATGTAGTTATGCCTGTCATGGTATGCATCAAAGACTCATGCACATAAATTCAGTTCAAGCCCTCCTATAATACTTTCCATAGGAGAAAAATTAAGGCCTGCCTCTATGTAATTTTTATGTGTTTAGAAGACCAAGGTTCCTAGTCATCACTTTCAGTGTTTAGCTATTTGAAGAACAGGGCACCTATCTTTGTTCTAGCTGTCCATTCATAATTAAGTTAGGGACATTCAAGGCTGATAATTTGCACTTATTGGTCATAACCTAAATTTAGCCTCTATCTAATATTTTTTAGTCCATTTACCTGTTATTGCTTTCTGGTGCCTCTTTACAAATCTATGAATTTTAAGGACTATTCATGTATCCTAAAAACAGAAACTACATTTTCAACAGGTTTACTGAGTGTAGAAATTAAACAAAAAAGTTCAATGTTTTTAGAAAACAGTTTTAGTTTTTATCGGAAACACAGGTAACAGACAAGTTTTGACTTCCAGTACGGTTACATCTCAATAAATCCAAGTTGAATATATTAAGTTGAAAATGTTCTTAATACACCTAAGCTATCAAACATTATAGCTTAGCTTAGCCTACCTTAAATGTGCTCAGAACACTTTCCTCAGCCAGCAGTTACACAAAATCATCTCACAACACAGTTCACTGTACAGTATCAGTTGTTTACTCTTGTGATCAAGTGGCTAACAAATCTATAGGTTTCTGCCACTAGCCAGTATCATGAGAGAGTATCTTACTGCATATTCCAGGAAAAGGTAAAAACTCAAAATTTGTAGTACAGTTTTGATTGCATGTTTATAGTTGTTTTGCACAACTGTAAAAGAAAAAAAACTCATAAACTGAACCACTGTAAGTCAGGAACTGTCCATATTATTACTGGCAATTCACTGTCACCTAGCTATTAGTCTTAATAAGAAGTTGTCTTTTTCCTGATAGTCTCAACATTCTAGAGGTTATGAATCCTCTCAAGATAAATACCCGCCCCCAACCAACATCAGTATTTGAATACTGCTCTACAATTTACTACTTTTGTGACCACTGATAAGTTACTTAACTTTTATAAGCTTCATTTGTCTCATCTATAAATGCTTTTCATTTTTGAATCATTTCACTTGCCTCCTGTACTAGATAAAAGGTCCAAGTAGAATGTTAAGTAGAAGCGATTAGATTGAACATATTCTTAGTTATACAGAAAATATTTAATATTTAGCATTTGCTGCAGGTTTTTATGGAAGACTAGGCATACATTAAACAGAAACTTTCGATATCTTAAATCATTCCATTTCTAAAATGTCAAGATACACATATTACAATGTTGTATTTTCAACTACTATAACCAAGACAATAAAAGAGCAGGTTAAAACTTGGTGATATTTTTAAAGTCACTTAAGAAAGCTGAAAAATAAAGGGATTTGTTTTTGGTCAGTGAAATTATTACGAGCATAACAAGGTGGATTATTCTTTCAAGGAAAGCCACATCATTTATCCCTTTCAGTTTTTAAGCATTTTAATTCTCCTCGATAATTTTACACAAAAAATAGATTTACAGTAACGAGACACAATCTTAGTTTTTCCCTACTGAACTACTCGAAGCTGAGAGAACATAAAACCTTATTCTTCCTAGCTTGACTGAACTCATGTAAAAAAAAATTCTTCTTAATAGAGCAGTACAAAATATCATCCACAGGGATGCCAAGTTCACATGTGCATTTACTGTTCCTCAATTATTAACAAAGATAAATTCCTTCCTCATTATGTCTCCCTACATACAAGACAGCTGCTCTTTGTAGGCTGCTTCAGATTCAGAAACATCTTTCAAAATTGATCTTTCATTATTGTTTTATATATTCAACAATTCTGAACTTAGATTTATCTTGGTGGCATTTTCTAAGAATAATATATATACTGAAAATTTTCTGAGATGTTCTTAAGATACCAATTATTTTATTTAAAGACCACTAAGTATCATAATTCTTTATGATTTATCTTGCTTAGTACCCTGATCTCAGAAATTTTCATGCTATAATGTTTTTCAAAGTATTAATCTGTATGGGAGGGGATTCCATGTTTCTGATAAATAAAAATGGCCACCTGAATCTCAATCACTTCTCATAATTTAGAAACCACATTGCTCAATAAAGACAGCAAACGGAACTGTTATATTCCATGTATATAGTGTAAGAAGACAGGACATATTGCAAAACTTAATTTGTATCTATGTAGAAAAATAAGTATCTGGTACCAGCAGAGCCAGCTCGAGAGTCTAGGCAGAACTGGAAAGTCTTAAAAATATGATACAAAGAATAGGAGAGAACTCTGCAGACCTTGGGGTAAAAGATGATAAATAAAATTACTATCATCAAAAAGAGGCCTGCCCTTTTTGAGAGAAAATACTGAAAGCCACCTGAGACCTATTGGTTGAGAGAACTGGCTGCAATGGAATCAAAAGAAGGAGGCTTAAAAATGCATCGGAACAACAGTCTTAGAAGGATACTGTTTAAGAAAAAGAGAGAAAACCCAAATAAAGAGGACGTATACTTTAAATATTCCACAAAAAAGTTGAAGAGAGAGACAAGCAGCAGAATTTGAAGAATGTACCAAATCAAAAGATAATCACAAAATCAGCAGACACCCTAAAGAGACCATATGTTAGAAAACTTAAACTTCCTCATGCCAATAAGAACAGGAAATGTTGAATTAAAAGACATATAAAGACCCTCGAACTCCTCATTCCTACCTAGCCTCTGTCACTTACTACAGGTTATTCAGGAAATATGACATTTAGAAAGAACAGAAAATGGCAGATAATATCCATACAAAGTCAGTGGATACAGAAAGTGAGAACAAAATATTTTTATAGGTAAAAATTATCCTCTCAATATCAACCAGAAAACAAAAGAAAAATGTAATACAACACTGCAATCTGAATTAAGTATCATGGAACAAGCATTTGTATTTTTAAAACACATCTTGATGCACCCATTTTAAAAAAGACTAAAAAGAGATGGATAAAACCAAAAGATGTGAAATTATTCAGAATATCTAAATTAAGAAAAAAGCAAAATTATCTCAGATTTTTAAACTAAATAATAAATTGTAAGAGTAAAGAGGGTTTGTCTGAAAACATAATAAGCATAATTGAGAATAATGAAAACAATCCAAAGAACAAAAAACAGAAATAGACATCAACAATAAGAATGAAAGGTCTCAGGACTTACCACTCCCCACAGAAAGTTCAAGTAAGGACTATCTATAGACAAGAACACCTTGTGAAAACCCTATGACTTGGAAATGTGAACCACCTAACCTAATAAAAGCCTCATTACAAGAGTAAGAGAAACAGTCTCACTATGGCTATGTTACTCCTTCTCATTTCCAAGTAGGCCCAGTGACACAAAAGAAGAACCCCTTTGTCCCACAGTTTCTACAGAGGGAAAAGAAAACTGACGGTGGATATCCAGCTTCCCTAGTATTTTGAGATACTTCCTAGGAAGCCCACTCCTGTCTTGGCTCACAAAGAACACTGCAGGTGACAGCAAAGCTGTAGCACCTGGGGTCAGGTAGATATAAAGAAAGGAAGTGGAGCCTAGAGTAACCAGCATGTAGATCTTGGTGGTGGCTATATATTTCTGCTAGCAATAGCACTCTAGCATAGATACCAGCCAAAGGCATAGACCATTGACCCATAAAACCAAGCTTGTCACTCCCAGACATACAGTGGGAAGTTCAAACTTGTTTCTGTCCTTGGATGGCCAGCGTCCATGTCCAGCTTCAGAACCCATGAATGCTGGATTCTGGTCCCACCTAGGCAGATAGATAGCAGCCTCCATGCCAATAAACAGAGCATGGGGGATATAAAATCCGAGCGAAACCTCAGAGCCCACCTCAAGGTCCTGCTTAGGCAAGAAAATGTCTACAACACTGAACTTCTGTGGAGTTTACAAAACAAATTTGCCCAACTCAGGAGTCTAAATGGCAGCATGGCTAAGCCTCTAATTCCCCTCCCAGGCAAAGAGATATAACCAAAACACCTTTCTGTGGTGCATAGGGTTGCACCTGCCTAAACAAGGAGTCCAAACAGCAGCTATGCCCAGACTCAAAGCCCGTTCTGAGGCCCCATCCATGCAGGGAGATGGGCCTCAACCATTTATTCTGATGGCCAATAGTTTCTAGACCCATATATTTTAAACAATGGCTCTGTCTGAACTCAAGCCCATCCCGGAGACTTCCCCAAGTGTGAAACACAAATAGTGTGACCATTCAGCCAAGGAATATACCCTGAAATTCTTCCCAATCAATTATGATTGTGGTTCCAAGCTAGCAGCTCTATCAGTTGAAAAGCCAAGCCAGTAGTTTTGCCAAGCAGTGGAGCCCAACCAGCAGCCATCTCCAACCTCAGAGCAAAGGCAGCAACCCAATTAACTAAAGAATCTGACAGCAAGCCCTGCCTACGTGGGATTGTTACCAACTCACTTGTTCAGAATCACAGGCTAAACTAAGTATTAAAGGTCTATCCCTGCCAAAGAACACCTGGAAACACTGGTAGAAATAGCTGTTTGCTAAAATACACAGAAACCAATGCAAGGACACAAAGATTGTAAAGAATCAGGGAATCATGATATCTCTTAAATAAACTAATACAGCTCCAATAATAACCCCTGAGGAAACAGATCTATAAAATTACTGACAAATAATTCAGAATGATCCCCTTAAAGAATATTAATAAACTACAAGAATATATGGATAGAAAATTAAATGAAACTTGGAAAACAACACATGAACCAAGAGTGGAAACAGAAAAAAAAATAGAAATCCTAGAGATGAAGAATACAATGACTAAAACTAAAAAAAATAAAAATCAATAGAACACTTCAATAGATGACTTGCTCAAATCAACGAAAAAGAAAGTGAGCTCCAGAACAGAACATTGAAATTACCCAGTCAAAAAAGAAAGCAAAGAAAAAGCAATGGAAAAGAATAAAGAAAGCCTATGGGAATGATGAAGCAACATTAACAGGACTAACATTTGTGTAATATGAATTGCAAAAGGAGGAAAGAAAAAGGACCAGAAAGCATGTTTTAAAAAACAGTGACTGAAAAATACTCAAATCTGAAGAAAGATGCAAACATTAAGGTATAAAAAGTATAGAGGTCTCCAGTTTCAATCCAAAGAGGCATTCACCAAGCTACGTGATAATCAAAAGAAAAAAATCAAAAGAAAAAATAAAGACAAAGAAAAAATTATGAGAGCAAGAAGAGATAAGCAATACATGACATATAAGAGAATTTCAATATGGCTATCAGTGAATTCATAAGCAGAACTCATGCAGTCCAGGAGAGAGGAGGAAAAAAAAAAACAAAAACAAGATATAGTAATACTTCACCCAGTAAAGTCATCCTTCATAAATGAGTTAGAAATAAAAACTTTCCCTAAAGAACAAAAGCTAAGAAAAGCATTCACCACTAGGCCTACCTAAGAGGAATTATTAAAAGGGTATTAAACTAAGAAAAAGGCTGCTAATAACAATAAACATATAAAAGCACAATTTGTAACGGTGTTAGTAAAATAAGTTTATATTAAAATACTCTAGAATGTAAAGTAAGTTTATCTCTAGTTAAAATATTGTAAGACAAAACTATCAAAAAATGCTAAACTGTTAACAAATAACAATTATAAAAAATGTGAATTTTAACAACAAAAATATAGAACGAGGTCAAAAGTGTAGAGTTCTTATGTGCTATAAAAGTCAAGTTGAAAAAGAATAAAAGTCTTGGGAATGATGGAACAACATTAGCTTGAAATAATCTGTTATAAAATATATTATATAAGCTTCATGGTAACCACAAAATAAAAATCTGTAGTAGATGCACAAAAGGATTAAAAGCATGCCAGTACCCATAAGCATCAAGTCACAAAGTAAGATGGCAAGAGGGGGAGAAACAGTATCTATAAAACAACCAGAAAAACAAAGTAAATAATGACAGTATTAAGTTTTTACCTATCAATAGCCTAGAATGTATTAAATAAATGAATTAAATAATCTAACAAAATGACAGTGACAGAATTTTTTAGAAGACCCAAATATATTCTGCCTACAAGACACCTGCCTTAATTTTTAAGAACACACAAAGAATTTTAAAAAATTCAACGTAAATACAAATAAAAGGGGAACCAGATTAACTATGCTTAGACAAAATAGACTTTGAGACAAAAGCAAAACAGGATCAAAGGTTATTATATATTGCTAAGAGGAGACAGCTTGTGCAGAGAATATAACAATTATAAATATACAAGTACCCAACATCAGAGTATCTAAACATATAAAACAAAGAATGTGAGGGATAGATAAATTGCAATACAATAATAGTAGAAAACCACAGTATCCACGTTCAATGATGGAAAGATGATCTTGATGGAAGATTGATAGGAAAACATTAGTTTTTAGCTGTATTTTACACCAAATTGACCTAAAGGACATATACAGAACATTCCATT
Source organism: Aotus nancymaae (assembly GCF_030222135.1). Classification (NCBI taxonomy): domain Eukaryota; kingdom Metazoa; phylum Chordata; class Mammalia; order Primates; family Aotidae; genus Aotus; species Aotus nancymaae. The sequence continues at coordinate 16,193,960 of NW_026988476.1, read as the reverse complement.
AAACAGCAACAGAATATACCTTCTCAAACAATGTTCTCCAAGTCAGATCATGTGTTAGGCCACAAAACAAGTCTAAAAAAATTAAAATGACAAAATCTGATATGATCAATTATCTTTTACAATCACAGTGCTATGAAAAAAATTAACAGGAAAAATCTTGAGAAATTCACTAAGAAATTTTAAAATATGCTCTTGAAAAATCAATGAGTAAAGAAAAATAAAAGGAAAATTTTAAAATATGAGAAAAATAAAAACAGTAACATGACATACCAAAACTTATGAGATGCTGATATGGTTAGGCTTTGTTTCTGCCCAAATTTCATTTTGAATTGTGATCCCTAGGTGTTGAGAAAGAGACCTGGTGGGAGGTGACTGAATCACTGGGGCAGTTTTCCCCATTCTTTTCTCATGATAGTGAGTTCTCACAAGATCTGATTGTTTTATAAGTATTTGGAAGTTCCTCTTTCATTTTCTCTCTTTCACACTCTCTCTTTCACTGCCATATAAGACATGCCTGCTTTGCTTTCTGCCATTATTGTTAGTTTCCTGAGGCTGCCCCAACCATGTGGAACTGTGACAATTAAACTTCTTTCCTTTATAAATTATCCAGTCTCAAAGAAGTTCTTTATAGCAGTGTGAGAATGGACTAATACAGATCAAGCAAAAGTAGTTCTAACAGGAAAGTATATATCCCAAACACCTCTATTTAAAAAGAAGAGAGATCTCAAACAAGCTAATAGTAAGTATAAGGAACAAGAAAATGAGGAAAAATAATAGGACTGAAGTTAGTAGAAGAAATGAAGATCAGAGCAGAAATAGAGACTAGAAAAAACTATAGAAAATATTAACAAGACTAAGAATTGGTTTTATGAAGAGAAAAACAAAATTGACGTACTCTTAGATTAAAAAAAAATCCTCAAAACCAGAAATGAAAGAGAAGACATTTAAAATGATACTATAAAAATACAAAGAATCATAAGCAATTACTATTATAATTATATTCAACAAACTGAATAACCTAGAAGACATACGTAAATTCCTAGACACATACAATCTTCTAAGACTGAATATAAAAAAATCAAGTCTGAATAGCTTAATAATGAGTAAACAGATTGAATTATTAATAAAAAGTATCTAATAAAAGAGAAGCCCAGGACCAGATGGCTTCACTACTGAATTCTATCAAACGATCCTTCTCAAATTCTACCAATATATTGAAGATGAGGAAACACTTTCAAACTCTTTCTATAATGCCAGAATTACTCTGATAGCAAAACCAGATTAGGACATTACAAGAAAACAATTTACAGGCCAATAAAGCTCCTGAACATGTAGCATTTTTGCTACAGAAATTCTTAACAAAATATAAGCAAACACAATTCAATAGCATAATAAAATGATCATTCACCATGATCAAGTGGGATTTATCCTTGGGGTAGAAGAATGGTTCAACATATACAAATCAATAAATGTGATACATCACATTAACAAAATGAAGAAAAACCATATGATCATTTTTAAAGATGCAGTGAAAGATTGGTCAAATTTCAGTATCCTTTCATGATACTCTCAATCAACTAGGTACAAAAGAAATATATCTCAACACAATGAAGGAAATATATGACAAGCCCTCAGCTGACATTAAGCACAATGTTAAAAAGCGGAAAGGTTTTCCTCAAAGGATTAAGACATTTATGCCTACCCTCACCACTTCTACTTAATTCAGTATTGGAAGATCTTGCCAGAGCAATTAGGTGAGGAAAAAAATAAGAGCCTTTTATTGGAAGTGACAACTACATAGTCCCTGTTTGGAGATGAAATCTTATATATAGCAAACCCTAAGTACTCCACAAAAAAAGTGAAGAAATCAATTCAATAAAGTTGCAGGTCACAAAACCAACACTCAAAAATCAGTAATATCTTATATAGTAACAGCAAACTATCTGGAAAAAAAATTATGAAAGCAATCTCATTTACAATAGCTACATAGAAAGAAGATACTTAGGAATAAATCTAACCAAGGAGATCAAAGATCTATACACTAAAACTATAAAACATTAATGAAAGAAATTGAAGATAATAGCACAAATAAATGAAGTTATTTCATGTTTGTTAATTGCAAGAATTAACGTGGTTGAAATCTCCTCACTACTCAAAGCATGCATTTGCAGATTCAATGCAATACCTTTCAAAATTATAGCAACTGTTCACAGAAATTGAAGAAATGATCCTGCAATTCATATAGAATCACAAAAATACCTGATAGCCAAGCTAATCGAGAGCAAAATAACAAAGCAGAAGCATCACCCTGCCTGCTTTTAAACTATTTTACAAAGCTATAGTAATTAAAACAATGTGGTATTGCCATAAAAATAGACACGTCAGTCAACGGAACAGATAACCCAAAAATGAACCCAAAGCTTTATAAGTGATTTTCAACAAAGCTTCCAAAAATGCACAATGGAGAAAGAACAGCCTCTTTAATAAATGATGTTGGAAATAATACATGCAGAAGAATAAAATTGGACTCTTATCACACACCATAAACAAAAACCAACTCAAAATGAACTACATGCTTAAACATAAGACCTGAAACTGTAAAACTACTAGAAAAAAAATAATGGAAAAGCCGGATGACATTTGACTAGGCAATGATTTTCTTAAATGGAACCAAAAAGGTTGGACAACAAAAGCAGAAATAGACAATGGGATCGTCTCAAAATAGAAAGCTTCAACACTGCAAAAGAAACAATTAAGAGTTAATTGACAACCTATATATTTGGAAAAAAATATTTGCAAACCATACATCTCATAAGAGATTAATATCCAAAATACAGAAGGAACTCAAACAACTCGATAGAAAGAAAACAACCTGATTAAAAAATGGACAAAAAACTTCAAGTGGGATTTCTTGAGGACATAAAAATGGTGGGGAGTTGGGAAGGGTTAATGTGGGGAGAAATTTCAGAAATAAGTGATGGGGAAGAAGGCAGCAAACAACATTGCCATGTATGTACCTATGCAGCAATCTTGCATGTTCTTCACCCCAAAACCTAAAATGCAATAAAATATATATTTAAAAAAAAGCAGAGCCTAAAAGGTAATGGTCAACAGGTATATGAAAACACACTTTACATCACTAATCACTAGGAAAATGCAGATTAAAACCACAATGAAATACTATTTTGCACCTGTCACGATAGCTATTATCAAAAAATGAAAGATAACAAGTGTTGGATGAGGAAAATAATGAACTTTTGTACATTATTAATGTAATGTGAGTTAGCACAGACATATGGAAACTGGGAATTTCTAAAAATAAATAAATAAAATAAAAATAGAATTATCAACTAATCCAATAATCTCACTTCTGGGTATATATATCCAAAGGATTTTACATCAGTATGTCAAAGAGATATCTGCACTTGATGTTCACTGCAACACTATTCACAATAGCCAAGGTATGGAATCAAGTGCCCATCAGTGAATGGCTGAATAAAGAACACGTAGTTCATATACACAATGGAATACTATTCATCTTTAAATGAAAGGAATTCCTGTGACAACATGAATCAATCTGGAAAACATTTTGCTAATTTAAACAAGCCAGGAGCAGAAACACAAATGTGACATGATCTCAATTATACATGGAATATGTAACAATCAAACTAAAAAAGGCTAACGGGGTATGAGGAATATGGTGGTGTTGATCAAAGCGTACTGTGATGGTTAATATTGAGTATCAACTTGATTGGATTGAAAGATGCAAAGTGTTGTTCCTGGGTGTGTCTGTGAGGGTGTTGCTAAAAGAGATAAGCAAGTGAGTCAGTGAGCTAGGATAGGCAGACCCACTTGCAGTCTGGGTGGGCACCATCTAATCAGCTGCCCGTTCATCTAAGATAAAAGCAGGCAAAAGAGCATGGAAAGGCTAGACTGGCCTGAATCTTCTGGCCTCCATCTCTCTCTCTCATGCTGGATGCTTCCTGCCCTTGAAAATCAAACTCCAAGTTCTTCAGCTTTTGGACTCTTGGACTTACAACAGTGATTTGCCAGGGGCTCTCAGACCTTTGGCCCAGACTGGAGGCTGCACTATCAGCTTCTCTACTTTTGAAGTTTGGGGACTTCGATTGGCCTCCTGGCTTCTCAGCTGGCATACAGCCTATGGTGGGACTTTACCTTGTGATTGTGTGAGACAGTTCTCCTTAATAAACTCCTAATTCATATATTAATCTATTCTATTAGTTCTGTCCCTTAAGAGAACCTGACTAATACAGATTTTGGTAACAGGAGTGGTTTTAGAGGAACAGAATTTTAAAGATGGATTTCTTTAGTTGGTTTTGGAGTTTCTGGAGTTAGCTGCTTAATATATTTACACCCCAAAATGCTAAGGACTCTTTTTCTCACAGTATGCAGAACACTAATAGTCTTTGGCATGAACTGTTTAGAGTTTTGCAAAATAAATGCATTTGATACTCCTGATTCACTGCTTGTGAGACACAAGGAGTTTAGTGACTCTATACATAGTAACTTTGACCATATGTAGAGAAACAAAAAATATTATAAAGTTGGTTAAGTGCTCCTAAGTTCACTGGACAAAGTGATGAAAAAAAGAGATGAGCTCCTGGATATTAACTCTCAGCTCTAGAAGCACATACTGTGCCCTCAAGTCTTCTAAGATTGCCCTGAGTGAGACTCTTATATCCTGTAGACAAAAGGCTGAAATTATGGAAAATCAAACACAAGCTCTTATCATGTGAGTGGCTGACCTGCAACAAAAGGTGTACCCTCAGTCTCACCAGATGTCTACTGTTAAAGTGAGGGCACTGATCGGAAAAGAATGGGACTCCGTGACTTAGAATGGGGATATGTGGAAGGACCCTGATGAAGCTGAGGACACTGAGCTTGTAAACTCTGAGCCTTTTCTGCCAAAGGAAACAGCTTCCCCATTCCCAGTGGTGGCAACCTCCCCTCCCCAACCCACACTGCCATTAGCCTTTTCATCTTTGTCTGAAGTGATTAACCTTGCACTGCCTCAGGCAACAGTGATGGCCTCCTCTGAGGCAGTTGCCAGGCAAAACAATGTTGATTCTCCTGAGAACCCATCTCCAACACCCTTTTGTTTTTTTCTAGACATATAACTTGGCTAAAGTCCTGGTAGGTCCTTAGAGATGAGGTTCAGAGTGTGACCCACAAGGAGGTGTGCTATACTCGAAGAACTGCTTGAGTTTTCTAATTTATATAAGCAGAAATCAGAACAGGCATGGGAATGGATATTAGGGTGTGGGATAATGGTGGAAGGAATATAAAGATGGGTTAGGCTGAATTTATTAATATGGGCTCACTAAGCAGGCATTCTACATTTAATGTTGCAGCTCACAGAAATTTTTTTAAAAAGCTTCTAATAGTTTATTTGCTTCATTAGCTGAATCATGGATCAAAAGATGGCCTGATCTCCCTTGGTTTAACGTAGAGGAATGTATCCAAAGGCTTAGAAAGATGAAAATTTTATAGTGGATTAGTCATTTTAGACCTACTCATCCCAACTGGGAGGGTCCAGAAGACACAACCTTCACCAACCTTGTAAAACAGATTTGAGAGAGGAGCACCTACTTCCCTTGAGTTCTGTGATCGCTTTTCTCTGTATGCTAGATCTTGCAGTGAGAACCATAGTGACCAACTGAAAAACTTAAATGCAGTAGGAATAGTTGGATCTTGAGGTAGCAGGGGTGAAGTGGTGGCACTCAAACATCAAAGACAAGGTGGCCATAGTTACCGTAATGGACATCAGAGGCAAAGCAGCAATCAGAATTGTCTGACTCATGTAGAGCTCTGGCATTGGCTACTTAATCATAGTGTTCTAGAAGTAAAACTGATGGGAAGCCTACTGCATTCTTAATTTATATAAGAAGAAAATTTCTAAGATGAGTGGACAAAAAAACTAATTTGAATTATAAAAACAGAATCATGGTCCCTCAATCAATTTCCAGACTTGAATCAGTTCACAGACCCTGAACCCTATGAACGAAGGAGAGGCCAGGTACCCTTGAGAAAGGACTCTAATACACTATTTACAATTTATGCTGTTAATCTTTCTCCCATCATTCTCCAAGGAGATCTCTGGTCCTGATTAAATCTAGTGAGCAAGAAGTAGCAAACACTGGACTTATTGGTGAGACATTTCTGTGTCAGAGAATTGGAAATGAATCCAACTAAAACTCAAGGAACTTCTACCTCAACAAAATTTCTAGGGGCCCAGTGGTGTGGGGCCTGCTATTACTTCTAAAGTAAAAAATAAGTTGCTGCATTTTACCCCTTCTACAACCAAGAAAGAGGCACAATGCCTAGTAGGTCTACTTGGATTTTGGAGGCAACACATTTCTCATTTGGATATGTTACTCTGGCCAATTTATCAAATGACCCATTAGGCTGCCAGTTTTGAGTGGGGTCCAGAAGAGGAGAAGGCTTCACAACAGGTCCAGACTGCCATGCAAGCTGCTCTGCCACTTGGGCCATATGACCCAGCAGATCTAATGGTGTCTGAGATATGAGTGGCAGACAGGGATGCTGTTTGGAGCCTTTGGCAAGCCCCCATAGGTATCACAGTGAAGGTGTTTAGGATTTTTGAGCAAGTTCCTACCATATTCTGCAGATAACTACTCTCTTTTTGAGAAAGAGCTCTTGGGCTATTACTAGGCTTTGGTAGAAACTGAGTGTTTGACTATGGGTCGTCAAATAGCCACGCTATCTGAACTGCCTATCACGAACTGGGTGCTGACCCAACTAGCCATCAAGTGTGGCATGAAAAGAAGCATTCCATTATCAAATAGAAGTGGCATATATGTGATTGGGCTCAAGCAGGTCCTTAGGACACAAATGAGTTACATAAGCAAGTGGCTCAAATGTCAATGGTTCCCACTCCTGGCACCTTGTTTTCTCTCCCCCAACCTGCACCGATGGCCTCATGGGGAATTCCCCATGATTAGTTGACAGAGGAAGAGAAGACTGGGGCCTGGTTCACAGATGGTTCTGCACAATATGCAAGCACAACCCAAAAGTGGGCAGCTGCAGCACTCCAGCCTCTTTCTAGGACATCCCTGAAGGACAGTGGCAAAGGGAAATCTTCCCAGTGGGCAAAACTTCTAACCGTGCATCTGGTTGTGCACTTTGCTTGAAAGCAAAAATGGCCATTTGTGTGATTATATATTCGTTCATGAGATACAGCCAAAGGTTTGGTTGGATGGTCAGGGACTTGGAAGAAGTATGACTGAAAAATTGGTGACAAAGAAATTCGAGGAAGACGTATGTGGATAGGCCTCGCTGAGTGATCAAAACCTGTTGCTGTATTTGTATCTCATGTAAGTGCTCACAAAAGGGTGACTTAAACAGAGAAGAATTTTAATAATTAAATGGATGGGATGACCCGTTCCGTGGACAGTACTCAGTCTCCTTCCACAGCCACCCCTGTCATTGCCCAGTAGGCCCATAAACAAAGTGTCTATGGTGGCAGGGATGGAGGTTACACATGGGCTTAGCAACATAGACTTCCACTCACCAAGGCTGACCTGGCTACAGCCACTGCTGAGTGCCCAATTTACCAGCAGCACTGAGCCCTCAACATGGCACCATTCCTTGGACTGATCAGTCAGCTACTTGGTAGCAGGTTGATATATTAGTCCTCTTCCATCATGGAAAGGGCAGTGGTTTGTCCTCACCAGAATACTTACTCTGGATATGGGTTTGCCAATCCTGCATACAATGCTACTTCTAAGACTACTATCTGTGAACTCAGGGAATGCCTTATCCAACATCATGGTATTTCACAAAACATTGCCTCTGACCAAGGCACTCTTTTTACAGCAAAAGTGTGCCAGTGGGTTCAGGCTCATGGAATTCACTAGTGTTGCCACGTTCATCATTATCTTGAAGCCGCTGGTTGACAGTACAGTGGAATGGCCTTTTGAACTCACAATTATAATGCCAACTAGGTGATAATACTTTGCAGAGCTAGGGCAAAGTTCTCCAGAGGGCTGTGTATGCTCTGAATCAGTGTCCATTATATTGTACTGTTTCTCCCATAGCCAGAATTCATAAGCCCAGGAATCAAGGGGTGGAAATGGAAGTGGCACCACTCAGCATCACCCCAGTGACCCACTAGCAAAATTTTTGCGTCCTGTTCCCACGACACTACATTCTGCTGGCCTACAAGTCTTAGCTCCAGAGGGAAGAATGCTGTCACCAAGAAACACAACAATGATTCCATTAAACTAGAAGTTAAGATTGCCACCTGACCACTTTGGGCTCCTCCTACCTCTAAGTCAATAGGCTAAGAAGGGAGTTACAGTATTAGCTGGGGTGACTAACCCCAATTATCAAGATGAAATCAGTCTATTACTCCATTATGGAGGTAAGGAAGAGTAGCAATCTCTTAATACTAAGAGATCCCTCAGGGAGTCTCTTACTATACCATCCCTCTTACTACTGTCAATGGCAAACTAAAACAACTCAATCCAGGCATGACTGAAAATGGCCCAGACCCTTCAAGGAATGAAGGTTTTGGTCACTTCATTAGATTAAAAAAAAAAAAATCAAGACCTGCTGAGGTGCTTGCTGAAGGCAAAGAAAATACAGAATGGGTAGAAGAAGATAGTCATCAATACCAGCTATGACCATGTGACCAGTTACAGAAACAAAGACTATAATTGTTACGAATATCTCCTCCTTATTTTGTTAAGAATGTGTTTGTGCATGTATACACTTGCACTCAGAAAATATCTTCATTTTATTTCCTTTTTTCTTTATCACATGACCTAAGATTTACTGACGTCATACCAGCATTTAAACGTTGTTAACTTATGTAATAGTATTCCTTGCTCCTCAGCTTGCAGATGGCCTATTGTGTGACTTTACCTTGTGACTGTGTGAATCAATTCTCCGAATAAACTCCCCTTCATATATTCACGTATTCTATACTAGGTCTGTCTCTTTAGAGAACCCTGACCACTACAGGTACAAAGTGTCAGTTATAGAGAAGGAATAACTTTCTATAGTGTATTTCAAAACTATTGAGAACATATTTTAAATGTTCTCACCACAAGAAAAAATAGGTATTTGAGTGATGGGTATGTCAGCCTAATTTAAACATTCCACATTGTATACATGTATTACATCATTTTGTGTCCCATGTAATTTATAAAGTTACAATTTTTCAAAATTTAGCAATTAAAAAAAAAGAAGCATTGGAGAGAAAGTTATAGATTTTGAAGATATATGAAGAATAACTAACATATTTAAAGGTGGAATCCTAAAGAAGAGATCCAAAACAAAAATTAAGACCCTGTGGGACTGGTAGAGGGACAGACATCTAGAATGACACATCAAGTAGAGAACCAAGGAATAGATCCACACAATTATGACCAACTTCTTTTTGACAAATTTTCCAGAGGAAATCGGAGCAAGGATAGTATTTACCATACGTAGTGCCAGAGCAACTGTACATCCACAGGCAAAAATACAAATGTCAAAATAAACTATTCACTTTGTATCAAATGGATCATTATATCTAAATATAAAATGATCAAATTTTAAAAGAGGAAAAAAATTTTATAACCTAGGCTTTAAGTGGAGTGTACTTAAATGTGACACCCAAAGCACACCACATTAGAAGCTTGATAAATTTGATTTCATAGAAAAAAAACCAAAACTTTTGCTCTGTGTAAGTTTTTGTTAAGAGGATGAAAAGGCAAGCCAAAAATTAAGACAAAATGTACCACAAAGGACTCACATCTAGAATATATAAAAATAACTCTTAACAAGAAATATGCAGTCTAATTAGAAAATGAGCAAAGAAGTTGAACAGAGACATCACTGGACACCATGGCAAATAAGCACATGAAAGATGTTCAACACCATTAATAATTAGGGACATAAAAATTAAAGTATAAGATCCCATAATGCAGCTATCAGAATCCCCAAAATTAAATAATTTATTAACCATACTAAATTCTGATATGAACGCATAAAAACTGTCTCCCTCATATGATAATGCAGTGTAAAACAGTACAGTAATTCTGGAAATTAGTCTGTCAGGTTTTCAAAAAGTTAAACATATTAACATATTAAGGGTCTCTAGAGAAATTATATATAGACAGTCCCCAATTCACAATGATTCAATTGACAATTTTTTTAAGCTATTCCATGGGGTAATAGTCACATGCATTCAGCATACTCCTTGACTTAGGATGGGATAGTATCTGGGAAATCAAGTAAGTTTAGGAGTGCACGTGTGTGTGTGTATGTGTAAGTATAGAACACACAGTATATATAAAGAGATTTAGTATAAGGATTTGGCCCACACGATGATGTCGGCAGACAACTCCCAAGATCTACAGGGAGTCAACAAGCAGAAAAACTAGGAGAGCCAATGGTGCAGTTCTAGTCTGTAGACTGGTAGGCTCAAGACCCAGGAAGAGCTGACATTTCAGTTAGTGTCTGAAGGCAGGAAAATGATATCCCAGTTCAAAGGCAGTCAGGCAGGAAGAGAGTCACTCAAGAGAATAAGACTTTTTGTTTTATTCAAGCCTTCAGCTGATTGGAGAAGGTCCATATACATTAGAGAAGGCAATCTGCTTTGCCCTATCTACCAATTTAAATGTTAACCTCATCCAAAACACCCTCACAGAAATACCCAGATTAATATTTGAGCAAATACTGGGGACCCTGTGGCAAATGAAAACATATAATGAATCATCACACCATACAATCCAGCACTCATGCTCCCTAAATATTTATGCTAGAGAAATAAAAACTTCTTATACGAATATGTGTATGTAAACTGCAGTTTCATATGTAATAGTCCCAAACTGGAATCAACCTAAATGTCCTTCAGTGGGTGAATGAAAATATCAACTGTGATAACTCATTTATAATGGAATATAGCAATAAAAAGGAATTATTAATACACAGAACAATATGCATGAGTTGCAAGGTCATAATCCTGTATGAAAAAGGCAATCTTAAAGCTTACATACTTTGATTCAATTTAAATAACATTCATGCACTGATAAAATTGTAAAGATGGAGAACAGATCAGTAGTTTTCAGATTGGATTAATTGAACAGAAGTCCCTGTTTCTGAGTCCATGTCCAACTCCATTCTTGCTGGCATAGCTACTTTGTGCACAAGGCTAATAGTTAAGACACGGATGTCAAAATAGGCTTTCTGTCACCCACAAAATGGGTTATATTATGTAGCTGACCATTAAGATTAAGATCTTCCTCTGTTGAGATTTATCTTTGATGAGTATTCATATGAGACATAAAATATTGCACACATTCTTTGCTCATTTAGAGCAAAATATCTACATACATTTTTTTCTGCCAAAACCTCATTGTCACCAATTTTCTAATTGGTTCCTGAATACCATTCATATAATTTTTGTGTACATTTAGTAAAGATTCATATGTCTAATTTTCCCTCCAGCCAGAATAAACAACCTGGTGTGCTTTTCAAAGTTCTACATAGCGAGATATTTTCCTACACCACTGTCCTTTCAGGAAGACCTCAGAGAGAAATTATAGCTCTGCAGCTGAACCACCTGTTAACCAGGCCCATGTAGAGGTAGAGAGGTAAGAGACAACGGAGCCAGGATGTAAGATTATGCATATCTGTGCCACTTGCTCATGCAATTTCCTAGTGCCTTCCAGACTTGCTCAAGCCTGGTCTTATATACATGCCATTTCCAATTAGTCATGAAAAGCTGCTACCCATGCCCAATTTATGGCTAGTTTATAATAGGATAACTTAGTGAACAATGATTAAGCATTCAGCCTCTACAGAGGCTTGCCTGTGTGTCCCAAGAAGCAAACAGTTACCTGTGTAGGATAGCATAATTTGTCCAAAAGCCTACAGGTCTGGGCTGTGATTCACTTTTAGAGGCATGATAGCTAATGGCTCTGCAATGCATTTCTACATGTCAGGAACATGTCAAGCCCTATTGTATTTTATTGGGACACCTGTCCCAAGAGGCAAGGCAGCTGTCATAGAAGCCTGATCCTGTTTCAGTCTCAAGACACAAGATATTATTCAAAACTCTGTTTTTCACTTACTTGATCAAAGTCAGAATAGCTCTCCCAAATGAGGTATGTGTTGTGTCCAAAATCCAAAGAGGCCTACTAGGCATTGCATCTCTTTTTTAGTAGAATAGAACCAAATATAGCAACTTTTCTTCACCTTGAAAGGGATATCTCAACATAACACTAACCACTCTAACTTTAGAAACTTTATGGAGGAAATAGGCCCCAGAAATTTTATGAGATTTTCTACTCTTAGATGTGCTTGTGTTTTACCAAGATAGAGTAGTTGACACTTCCTGATCACCAGCTCTAATAAGCAGTACATCATCAATGTAACAGACCACCATAGATTTCTGTGGGGGGAAAAAATGAATTCACTGCAGCCCACATTTTGACATAGGGCTACAAAGTTGGTACTGCCCTGAGGTAAGACACTGGTGGTTCCATGTTGGTTCTGTCAACTAAAAGCAAATGGCTTCTAACAATCTTTACTACTGGGTAACAATAAAGATGCATTTGACAGATATCAAATTTGTGTATTTGTACCAGGATATATGTTGATTTACTATAGCAAAAGAAAAATCTGGATGAGCAACTTCCACTGAAATTATCATCTTATTAAGCTTATTATAATTCACTGTTCACAAGCTCCATCTGTTTTCTGGACAGCATGTCCAAAATTTGCAGGGTAGGTCAGCAGGTTGGAGATGCAGGGAAGATTTGCAGTTTGAATTTTAAAGGCAGTCTATTGGCAGAATTCCTTCTTGCTTAAGGTCAGTCTTTGTTCCATTAAAGCCTTCAACTGATTGAGTAAGATCTACCCACATTATCGAAGGTAATCTGCTTTACAGGAAGTCTGTCAATTTAAATATTAATTTCATTTAAAAACAACTTCGCCGGGCGTGGTGGCTCACGCCTGTAATCCCAGCACTTTGGGAGGCCGAGGCGGGTGGATCACGAGGTCAAGAGATCGAGACCATCCAGGTCAACAAGGTGAAACCCCGTCTCTACTAAAAAAATACAAAAATTAGCTGGGCATGGTGGCACGTGCCTGTAATCCCAGCTACTCAGGAGGCTGAGGCAGGAGAATTGCCTGAACCCAGGAGGCGGAGGTTGCGGTGAGCCGAGATCACGCCATTGCACTCCAGCCTGGGTAACAAGAGCGAAACTCCGTCTCAAAAAAAAAAAAAAAAAACAACTTCACAGAAACACCCAGAATAATGTGTGAACAAATGTTTATTTTGTCACTGTGGCACAGCAAATTTGACACACAGAATTAACCATCACTTAGTTCTACTGCTTCCACCTGGCCTTGCCCAACAGAATAGCTCTAAGACTGTAAAAATGTCTAATGTAAGAATTTTGCCAATTGCGGAGTTTATCACCTCAAATTATTCCTCCTAGAACCTTGGGAATAACCATAGGGTGAATGCGGGTACACAGTGGGTGCACTGAGAGACAAATCTATGATAAAACCCCATTGACCACTTGTTCTTCATAAGTCCCTACTCTCTCTGGCAGACCCAGAAAGAGTTTTATGTCACTAAGAATTTGTATTGGCACAAAGCCATTGTCCACTAATCAGCAAACAGTTTGATTATCAGCCTTTCACTAAGTATACACACTCACATGTATAACTATCCAAGAAATTGTCACAGGTACATTTAGGAAGACTAGTAGGAAGATTAACAATATAAATTAAGGAACCTTACTCAGAGCAGAGATGACTCAGACTTTTTCCATTAAATGGTCTTTGGTTTTATGAAATGGCTGAAGTCTGTAATTTGGTTGAGAAGCTTCAACTTTATGTTTTAATGAGTCAAGTCTAACTTCTGTTAATTTTTTCCCATTTACTGAGACCAAGTAAGCTTTAGAACACTGCCCATCTGTTTCAGTTCTTGGAACATCATCAACTAACCAATGCTAAAGATCATTGTCATTTATAATATTTTGTATATTGCTTCAAATCTCCTATTATAAGTATTCACTCTCACCTTGTTTTTGGTGATAAAATGCTACCACTTGCAGAGATACCATCATGCACACAGAATTTAGTAAACTCGGTTTTATATAATAATTCCTCACTATAATTTTCAGAATAGAGAAAAATGCCATCTGATACCAAACACATACACACGCTATTAATAGAGGATATATATTCTTCTCAAAGACATTTGAGATAATGTCCTCAAGGACCATTGAAATTGATCTTATTTTGTGTCATAAAGAATCTCAAAAAGCTTGATAAATCAGAAATAATTCAAATATTCTCAATTCAGAACACAATGAAACTACAAATTTTAAACACAATCCAAAAACCAAAAGGTCCTTACATCTGAAAATACCAAAACTACATCAAACAGCTCTTGGATGAAAATAGAAACTCAAAGCATTTTTAAAATGTAATTGTAATAAATATATCTCATATCAGTGATCAGACAAATGTTCTTAGTGACTTTACTTATTTAAGCCATTTGTTATTTACTATAGTCAGATATTATACTATGTACTCTACCTACACACCTAATTTCATCCTCACAGCAATTCCATGAAGTATCATTATTCTTATTTTTCAGATGAAGAAAATAAAACCCAGAATGATCCAAGATCTATGGCTAATGTATATGACAGCCAGTGTTTCAGAGGAGATCCATCTGATTTCCTGCTCTCTTCATTCGGCTTTATTCTCAGATAACATTTGAGTTCATGGCAGTGACTGAAAGCATTCTTACAGTATGATTTTCATAATTATGTTTGAAGAATGTTAAAGGTGTCTGAGGAATGTCTTTTTCTGTTGCCTATTCTAATACTCTAGCCTATAGTATTTATCTCTTTAAGTCTTAGTACATGAAACTCAGTACAGAGAGAGATGAATCTGTAAAACAAATAAGTTCATGAAACTAAAAATGCTTCATGAAAAATAAAGAATTAAAAAACCCTAGGTGCCAAGCAATACAGTGGCAGCCAAAATTTGCTTTCATACCACCTATCTGAATTTCTGTAATTTTTATTTTTAAAAAACCCATAGAATCGATACAAATTAAGTCTTAAATGTTAAATTGACCCTTTATACTAACATGCATATGATTTTCCAAATTCACCTACATGTTAAGAGCTTCCAGCTGGCATGTCAACAGACTCACATCTGGTTGTTTTGTACAATATGAGTCTGATATCCTTTCTATTCCTAACATACTAATGTTCTAGCCTAAACACAATAATCTGTAAGTAGGCCATGTGTCAAGCGTGCATCACTGCAGTGCTATAGGAATGTGATTGTGGCACCTTAAGTCTGTTATTATGGATAAGTACTGACATTTAAAGTATTCAATTTAAAGTATTTCAAAGTCAGTCACAAAACTTATGCTGAAATATGTAAAAGAGTTCATGCTGGGAACAGGAGTAGGAAAGGTCCAAATGGATTTGGTCATTTCTTTCACATATTCATAGACATGCCATCTTATCGCACCTCCTTAAGATCATTATGGCCAGACCTCTCAATCACGCTTCTAGTAGTTCAAGGAAACTTTTTTGTGATTTGATGATCCTCATAGTGGAGGCTTCTAGAAGCATGGCTCTCAATAAAATAACAGAAATAGACATTTTGGTAAGAAAAGATCAAGAACTTACCTATAAACCTCCATACAATTACAAAGTTAATGTAACTAAGGCCCAGACACTTTTAGGTAATGAATTAATGTTTAGTTGAAAAACTACAGCAAAAAAATAAAAATAAAAAAAGCTAGACTATACTATCTGTTCTACCATGAACTGACTGTATGACCAGGGGGCAAACATTACTTACTCAAAGTCTACTGTTTCTAAACTATTATATGGAAAACATAAAAGCATGTATATGTTCCTTACAGTTTGCTTGGGTTCTAAAATTCTGTAATATACTATTTTTGACAAGATGAAAAAAGAGCATGGTTCACTGATTCCTTCCCCAAAATCAACTTTGGAAAAATCAGATTCAAAAAGGAAATACAAATTCAGAGACCTAGAAAGAGAAAGAGAGACAGATGGACACCAATGGAAAAAAAAAAATTGTTCTTGAACAGATTTGTAGAAAGTGAAGAAAGGGGGTAGTTTAGTAGTTGCAGCTTTTAAGATAAGGTGCTCAGAGGTGTTGAAAAATAGATTAGAGAAACATAATTGAAATTCTCTTCCTGTTTCTCCCTTGCATTACTTTGAAACAATTACTACCTAAAATATCACCACAGGCAAAACCCTGAACAGAAGAATTACTTGGTGGAGTAGAAGAAAACGGGAGCCACTAACAGTTTTGTATGTTTGAACTATCTATTCTAGAGCAAATAACCTCAGTCTCCTTAAAGTCATTAGGACTGATACTAGATGGGGCCAGGTCTTTGACTCTCGTAATTCACATTACCAGAAGGAAGAACAGATATACCCAATGAAAAATAACTACACAATTGAGGAGTATGCCACTGTAAATGGAAAACAATTCTGAAAACTTTGCAATTTTGAAATTTGAAAAACTCACCATGAAGTAGAATTATTAGGAGAAAAAAAACTGAAATAACAGTAATGAACATATATAAAAAATATAGAAAGATATTAATATATAAAACGATTGAGATTACTAAAAATCAAGAATTATTGGGTACGAATATAGTTTGGCTGTGTTCCCACTCAAATATCTTGAACCATAGCTCCCATAATTCCCACATGTCATGGGAGGGACCCAGAGATAATTGAATCATGGGGGCAGTTCCCTCATACTGTTCTCATGGTAATGAATAAGTCTCATGAGATCTGATGGTTTTATAAGGTGTTTCCCCTTTCACTTGGCTCTCATTCTCTTGCCTGCCACCATGTAAAATGTGCCTTTCGCCTTCACCATGATTGTGAGGCCTCCCCAGTCACATGGAACCGTGAGTTCGTTAAACCTTTTTCTTTATAAATTACCAATTCTTGGGTATGTCTTTATCAGCTGTGAAACTGGACTAATACAGGTATAAAAATAATAGTTGAATAAAGAGAAAACTATAGATGAAAGTAAATGGTATGACAGACACAGCTAAAAAAAGAAATTAGTTGGATGATTATATAGAGAAACTTCCCTGGAAGAAGCAGGTAAGGTAAGTCCTGGTAGATTCCACTGGTAACAAAATAAAAATAAAAATAAAAAATAAAAAAGCCCTTTTAACATGAAGACAGTTTGTTAGCTTTATATACACAATGAAAGCAAGAATAGCCAAAATTCCCAGGTCCCTGAATTATTTATCCCATATGACTCTACCAAATCAGAAAGGCTGTATGATTGCAACACTAGTGATGGGACACACTCTTGCCAAGAAGCCAATGCCATGCCACAACTAATCAGTCTGACAGATCTGCAGATATGTTAGTATAGATGAAGCAGATATTCTCACACCTCATCAAAACCAGAAAGGTGAGGAGAAACGGGCTCATGACAGCCTTATTGGTAGATAGAGAGATAAATTAAAAGAAGCATGTCCTGTCAACAGTTCTTCACAGGTCTCTCATTTTCTCATGTTCCATGAGGATTACAGAATTTCTGCCAGGACTCAGATCAGCTATGGTTTCCTACATGGCCTATGTAGGTATGTGCAAGGTTGTTCAAGGTGGCACGGTCGACTCATTCCCCGAGAGAGAAATAGCATATATAAAAGAAAACAAAGGTAAGAAACATGCATGATAAAAATGGAAATGCAATTTTGGATAGTAAGAGATTAAAAGGAGGGGATGAAAAGGAATTGAAAAATTAAAGTAATAGATATATTTTACAGAATTAAAAAAGATAAACTCAGATATAAAAGTTTAATAATATACCAATAATGAAAGAAAATGGAAAAACCACTGTGAGCATAAGGATAAGAATATTAACAATATCAAAGACAAATGTAAGATTGTAAAAAAATCTCCGAAGAAAAAAATCAAAAAGTTAGCTTTACATTTGACTTTTCAATTAAAAAAGTGAATGTAATCCAGGAGAACTTCCCAAGCCTAGTAAGGCAGTCCATATTAAAAAAAAAAAAAAAAAAAAAAAGTGAATGTATTAAGATGAGAATGTAATTTTTTAAAAGCATTAAAGGAAAACAATATTTAAGTCAGAATATTGTATCAAGTGGGATGGTTAATTTTGTGTGTCAATTTGGCCATGGGGTGCCATATTAAACATTATTTCTGTAGGGAGTTTGCAGATCACATAAACACTTTAATGTGTAGATTCAGTAAAATGATCACCCCATTGTGGTTAGGCCTCATTTTATCCATTGAAGGTCTGAATAGAACAAAAGATGGAGGCAAGAATTCATCACTTTGTTCCTGCCTCACTACTTGAGTTAGGGTATCTCATATCATCATCTCCTGCTCTCAGATCTGGATTTACAATGTTGACTTCCCTGATTCTCAGGCCTTCAAACTCAGACTTAATTATGCCACTGGCTTTCCTGGGTTTATCAGAAACCAGATTATGGGACTTCTCAGCATCCACAATTGCATGAGCCAATTCCTCATAGTAACTCTCCTTTAATAGATAGGAGATAGGTAGGCAGACAGTCTACTGGCTGTTTCTCTGGAGAACCCTGACTAATATATCAAGTCATTTCAACAGTCTAATATAAGGGAATAATGGTATTCTTAGAAATTTCTGTCTCTAGATAGGATGCACCAGTTTTTGGCAAGCTATTTCTTCTGTTACACCAAAGTGAAAAAAAGCCAGAAAATGTACCAAAATTACATTTTTAAAGATCTCGACAGTTGCAGAAACAAAGACCCGATGTTGTAAAACTTCATAAAGGGGAGAGCTGCGTTATCAAGTAAGCTGGTGTTTGCCAGCTGTATTCTTCCTTGAAGACATTTGATATACTGGACTAAGGCTCATTTCTCTTTACCTTTCCTATTTTTCTTTTCTTTTTTTTTTTTTTTTTTAAGACAGTCTCACACTGTAACCCAGGCTGGAGCTCAGTGTTGCTATCTCAGCTCACTGCAACCTTCACCTCTCAGGTTCAAGTGATTCTCTTGCCTCGGCCTCCAAAGTAGCTGGGATTACAGGTGTCCATCACCACATCCAACTCATCTTTTGCATTTTTAGTAGAGATGAGGTTTCACAGCATTGGCCAGAATGGTCTCGAGCTCCTGACCTCACAATTCACCCTCCTGAGCCTCCCAAAATGCTTATTACAGGTAATACATGCTAATTACATGCTTATTACATGTAACACATATAAGAGGTAATACAAGCTAATTACATGTTTATTACAGGATTACAGGCATGAGCCACCACGCCCAACCTCCACCCTTCCTTTTCTCTATTCAGGCCTTTAATGGATTGGATGATGCCCACCCACATTGGGTGGGAAACAATGTGCTGAGGCAGAAATCTTCTGTTGGGGCACAATAAAAGTCAGCAAATAATTCACTTGAGGATAGAGTACAAATTAGGAAACTGAGGGGCCTCAAATGCACAACAGGACACACACACACACATTTGCTAATTTACAGTGCTGCATGTGAAGCTGCAAATCTATGCCAAAATTTCTAAAAGCTTGACTAAGATCTTACAGTGCTTGGGAAGCAAAACTCTCCAGCTAAAGGGGCTCTGCCTCAGACACTTGATCATTATCCTCTTCAAAACACATGGCAAATTTTGAAGCTACATGAGGCAGAAGATTAAAGAAATAAGCTGAAAATCCCATGTGTGAGAAAATCAATCATCCACAATCTTTCAGAGATACAATCTTTGTCTCTTCATCTTAACAGGTTCTTGGTAATCCATGAATGTCACAATTTAGGAATGAATATAATTTAAAGAGAGATTGAGTGTAATTAAAATTCCATTTCTACTCTAAGGCATCTCAATCTCTGATTTTCACCCCTTTAATCTATTAACTATCAAAACAGAGAAAAAATTATCTGGTAGGAGATATAATCATCATGAGGTTCCTAAAGTTTTGATAGAAAATAGTCATTGTACAAAAAAATTATACTTGTGTAGAAAGTCATATGAATGATAATTAAGAGACAAAATAAATATTAAAGATAAACCAAAATAATTCATATATTCAAGTAGACCTGAGTTGCACTTGAATAACTGAACTACCGGTGAAGAAGAGGAAAAGCTGGTTCTTTCATACAGTAAGTGCAGTCAGCATGGAATTTGAAGACTTACTGGATGTGGAAGTGGAGAAATTGGATGGGGTCAAATTAACTGAAAAATGTTAACCTTGAGTGCTAAGAAATATAATACCATAATTTGACCAAATCAAATAATCTTAGTAGAAGAATTAGGAGTAAAACATGATTTCACTTTGAGACTTGTTTAATTATAAGTGATGGCAATGAATATATTTAGAAGACCAAAGAAAGATGCTCATGGAATACAAGGATAAGGGCAGGGCTGAAACGATCAACTTGTGACACTGTAAGTCACATACTTCTTTTTGAAAGTGACTAATTCAAATCAACTACTTTAGAAATTCATGTTCTCCTGAAAGCAGTATTTCTTGCTATTTTAAACTTATTCAAAGCCTCAAAGAACTCTGAAAAAATGCATTTTAGTCAGTCCTTTCTTGCAATCCAATTCAACAACTTTCTTTGCAGGATAGGAAAAAGAAGGCTTATTTAAAAATAACTGATATTCTGAAATTTAGATTTTGGAATGAGTCACTAATGTATGAGTCACTATGGATGATTAAATATAGATTAGAATTAGTGGTTATTCATTCTGTAGAGGATGAATATCAGATGTACCCTATTCAAAAGAAACTAAAATTTTAGGCAAAATGAATATTTAAATAATTCTGGATATTGACGACCTTATCACTTAGAAAAGAATAAAAAATATGCTATTTTGATTCCACTTATCCTGTTTTTTAGGTGCTTAAAATTAATGACTCCAAAGAGTTTTTGTTTTTTTCTATGTGAAATGAAATCTATTGACACCTAATTTAGACAGTAAGATATAATCATCTGGGAAGATTTATTTTTTTATGATGCTTTTAGCTAAGCAATATTCTAAGAAATTACCTTTGAAATTTTCATGGAATACATTTGCAGCAATAATAAAGAGTAAAATAACAATATTATGTTGATATTTTCAAGAAACATGTAAAAGTATTATGTGTAATAAAATAGAACATTTCTACTACTGGTGTTCACATTGTATGAAAGCTACATATATAGAAATTTTTCACATAAGTTCTAAGTAGTATTTAAAAACTTTGGATAATCCAAAATTTATATCATGCAGAATATAACAAATCAAAATGTATAAAACCAATAAAATATTTCCTTTATTCTCATTTTTCTTTCAAGGAAATCAATGTCTCTTTTCACATTATTTTTTCCTTGAGGATCTTACAGATCATAACAGTAGTTGGTCCAACAAAAAGTCATAGTCACTCAGACTGAAACGGATGAAGACAGTCGACAGTTGCATGGGGACACTTCTACATTTTTATTTTTGGCCTCGAAAAAAAGGATTATATTAAGCAGGATAATGTCAGACTAGCAGCAGCAGGAAACTTCATCAATAGTGATTTATACTTTAGTAGTTTATTTTGGCTCATATAAAAACAAAACAGAGGTCAATACTACAGAGTGATACAGCTGCACAAGTACATGATAACTTCCTGACCTGGCACTCTTAACTTTTAATGGTCACTTGATGGCTGCTGCATTTCTTGGCATCACATTACTGTTTCACACTTGAATAAAAGGGTAAAAAACAGGATCAGTGGGTACAGTACAGAATTCTTGCTCTGGTCTTGGGAGATAATTAGTCCTACAGCTAATTATTTTGGACTGAGCACTGCTCCAGTCCAAAACAAAAACAAAACCCCATTTAAAGTAGGATCCAAAAGATCAAATTGCTTCCAAATAACTGCATCTCAGGATGAAGCTCAAGAATACTTACAGGAATACAAAAATATCCAGCCCTCAACAGATCATATTCAAAATGTTTAGCATCCAATTAAAACCTACCAAGCATTCAAAAAAGCAGGAAAATACTACTGATAATGAGAGGAAAAGTCAGTCAACTGAAACTGACCTAGAAATGACATAGTTTTTAGTATTAAAAAACAAGAACATTAAACATTATTAAAACCATCTGCTGACGGAAGATATTAACAAACGTAAGACCCAAATCAAATTTCTGCAGATGAACATTACAATGTGTTAGATAACATATACTGAATGAGATTAATGGCAGATTAAACATTAGAGAAAAAAATTAACGAATTTGAAAATAGCAATAGGAGCTATTCTCAATAACTAAAATAGAATTTAAAATATTTAGAGGAAGAGAGAGCTGTGAGATAATTAAAAGAAGGTTTATATGCATGTAACTGGAGTCTCTAAAAGGGGAGAAGTTGCAGAGAAATGCAGAACAAAAACATCTCAGGAAATAATGTCTAATTTTTCCCAAATTTAATAGAAATAATAAACCCACAAATTCAAGAAGCTCAACAAAATTCAACCACAAGGAAACTACAGCAAGGCATCTTCTGATCAAAATCAGCATAAAAAGAAAAATCTTAAAAGCAACCAGAGAGGTTACATAAAGCAGCACAAAAGTACAGATGACAGCAGATTTCTTAACAGAAACAATGTTAGTGATAAGATGGTAGAGGATCATCTTTACAGTACTGAAAGACTAAAAAATGATGACCTCGAATACTAAACCAACAAAAAACATGTTTTTTAAATGAAGGTAAAGATTTTTTCAAACATACGAATTCTCAAAGAATCCAACAAGCAGAAGGAAAATTGTAACAGAGGAATAGAACTAAGGAAAGAAGTGAAGAGCACTGAAGATATAATTATGCAGGTAAATATAGAAAATATTTTCACACTGTTTAAGTATCTTTAAAATATAACTATATAAATAAAAATAAAAATAATGCCATGTGGAGGTGTGAAAGTATGACAATTGCAAAAAGGTTGTGGTGGAGGAATAGAAATATACTAAGATTCTTATACTGTACATGATATTGTATAATATAATATCACTTGAAGTTATACTGTGATAATTTAAAAGCTATATTATTAGGTCAGGCATGCTGGCTCACATCTGTAATGCCAGCATTTTGGTGAAAGAACTGCATGAGGCCAGGGGTTCAAGAACAGCCTTGTCAACAAAGTGAGATTTTGTCTCTAGAAAAATTTTTTTAAAAAAATATGCAGGAACAATAGCATTTATCTGTAGTCCTAGCTACTGAGAGGGCTGAGGCAGGAGAATCCCTTGAGCCCAGGAATTTGAGATTATAGTGAGCTATGATTGTGCCACTGCACTCCAGTTTGGGTAACAAAGCAAGACTAAAAATAAATTTATTAAAAGATAAAAACTTTAAACTATGACATAGCAACTAAAACATTATTGCCATAATAAACCAGTAAAAGACATAAAATAGAACCATAACACATTCAAATGATCCAAAAGAAGGCAGAAAAAGAAAAAACAGACAGCAGGTTGCAAAATAATAGACAAAGTTTGCCATATTTGCAAGAACATCCAATGGAAACAATCTGAATACCTCAATCGAAAGGCAAAGACTGTCAGGTCAGATTAATGAAAAAGTAAGACCCAACTACTACATGCTGCTGTATCAGTCAGGGTCCAACTGTACACAATGAGAATATTATATATTCATACATACAAAATATACATATATTAATATGTACATATAATTATTTAAGCCCTCACTATATATCTATGTAGACATACATACTCACACACATATGCACATACACATGTATCTACATGCACACATTACAAGATAAAAAGAGAGAGAGATCTTTAATAATTACTTTACACAGTTGTAGAGGCTGGCTAAGCAAGTCCAAAATCTATAGGGGAGGCATTTAGGAAATCAAGAGTTCATTGTAAAACTCCATGGTTTCAAGAAAAAAACGAACAAAACTAATGATCACAGGCAGAATTTATTTTTCTAGGGGAAGCTTCATTACTGCTTTTAAGGCCTTTCAACTCTGAATCAGACCCACTCAGATAATCTAGAATTATCTTCCTTAAAGTAAACTGTTTAGGAATTTTAACTACTTATGCAGTCTCTCCACAGCAACACCCTTTAGCGTTAGATTGACTTGGACCTCTCATCAAGTTGACAATTTGTGGAATACAGCTAAACCATTACTTATGGAGAAATTCATAAAAAGACCTCAACTCAATGATCTCAGCTTCTGGTTTAAGAAACCGGAAAAACCAAGAACAAATTAGTAAATGAATAGAAGAAAGGAAGTAGTAAAGATCAGAGTAGAAATCAATGAATGGAAGACAGGAAAACAACTGAGAAAAATCAATGAAACCAAAGGTTGATAGATTTGAAAGATTAATAAGTAATAAATCACTATTAATATTGATCAGGAAAAAGACACAAATTACTATCAGGAATAAATGATGATATCAGCACAGGTTCTGTGCATGTTAGAAAAATAAAGTATGCTGAACTATGACAATTAATTTGACAATGTAGGCAAAACAGACATTTATTGAAAGAAGCAAAATAGCAAAGCTAAGGCAAAAAGATGACTAAAATATTTATCTATTAAATAAATTTGTAGTGTGAGGCCTCCCCAGAAGAAAACACAAGAAGTAGATAGTTTCACTCATGAAGTCTATTTAAGAGTTAAGGAAGAAATAATACCTATCTACACAAACTCTCTCAAACCCAAAGAGAAGATTGAAATGGGAGACTAATTCTCAACTGATTCTGTAAGGCCAGAGTTACCTTAATACAAGAACCAGACGCAATTACAGAAAAAGAAAACTACAGGTGATGAGCCCACACGAACCTAAATTTAAAACATTAAAATTTTAAAAATTGAATTTATCAATACATAGAAAAGGACAATGCATCATATCCAAATTCCGTTTATCCCAGAAATGTAGGGTTGGCTTAACATTCAAAAAGTCACCAGATTTACAAAATAAGCAGACAAAAAATCTAACATCTATGCCAAATAAAAAGTCTCAGAATGTAAAAATGAAAAGAAGCTTCCTCAACTTAATATGAGGCATCTACTTAAAACCTCCAGCTAACCAAACCTAAGAGCAAAAACCAGAATGTTTTCCCCTGTAAACAAGAATGAGAGCAGGATGTCTGCTGTCATCACCTTGTTTCAATATTTTTAGTCCATGGAAAAGAGTCATAAAAATAAACAAGACATCCAAATTTGCAAAGGAGAAGAAAAAGTACTTTTATTCACAACTGACATGAATTTTTCCATAAAAATTCCAAGGTAATATACAGAAGAGCTACTACAAGTAATAAAATTTTATCAAGATTTCAGAATGCAGGATCAAAATGAAAAAATCAATTCTATATACAAGCAATGTACAATGAAAATTAAAAGCAATACCATTTATAATAGCACAAAAAATACTTAACATAAATATTATAGAAGATGTGAAAGAGTTGAATACTAAAAATTATTAAACATCACTAAGAGAAATTCAAGTAAATGAAGATAATACCACGTTTGTAATTTGAAAGACAATGCCGTTAAGACATCCATTTTTCTCAAGTTTAATCGATTTGTTCTCATCAAATATAATCACAATCAAAAACTTATTTTTAGAAACTGATCAAATTATAATAAAATCAGTAAAAAAAAATTAGGGAATATGAAAGACTAAATTTGGCACAAGAAATATGGAAACAAGAATTTGCTGTATTTCACAGAAGTTGAAAGACCAATACTACACGGTTTTTATACAAAGTTGTAATAATCAAGATAGTGTGTTATTGACAGCAATATAAATAAATCGATGGTACATGATAGAGAGTGGAGAAATAGATCCAAATATATATAGAAAACTAATTTTTTGCAAATATACAAAAGCAATCGGTGAATGAAGAGTTTTTTTTTTATTATACTTTAGGTTCTGGGGTACATGTGCAGATCATGCAGGACTGTTGCATACATATATACATGGCAAGGTGGTTTGCTGCCTTCATCCCCCCTCACCTATATCTGGTATTTCTCCCCTCGCTATCCCTCCCCACCCTCCCCGCCCCTGCTGTCCCTGCCCTAGCCTCCCAACAACTGACCACAGTGTGTGATGCTCCCCTCCCTGTATCCACGTGTTCTAATGTTCAACACCCACCTATGAGTGATAACATGCAGTGTTTGGTCTTCTGTTCTTGTGTCAGTTTGCTGAGAATGATAGTTTCCGCATTCATCCATGTCCCTATGAAGGACAGGAAGTCATCGTTTTTTATGGCTGTGTAGTATTCTGTGGTGTATATGTGCCACATTTTCTTTATCCAGTCGATCGTTGATGGACATTTTCATTTGTTCCAGGTCTTGGCTATTGTAAACAGTGCCACAATGAACATATGTTTGCATGTGTCTTTTTAATAGAATAATTTATGATTCTTTGGGTATATACCAAGTAATGGGATTGCTGGGTCAAATGGTATTTCTATTTCTAGGTTTTCGAGGAATTGCCACACTGTCTTCCACAATAGATGCAGTAATCTGCACTCCCACCAACAATGTAAAACTGTTCCCATTTGTCCACATCCTCTCCAGTATCTGTTGTCTCCAGATTTTTAAATGATTGGCATTCTAACTGGTGTGAGATGGTATCTCAATGTGGTTTTGATTCTCATCTCTGATTAGTGACGAGCATTTTTCGTATGTTTCTTGGCCTCATGGATGTCTTTTTTTGTAAAGTGTTCATGTCCTTCACCCACTTTTGAATGGGTGTTTTTCTTATGAATCTGTTTTAGTTCTTTATAGATTCTGGATATTAGCCGTTTGTCAGATGGGTAGATTGCAAAAATTTTTTCCCATTCTGTTGGTTGCTGGTTCAACTCTAATGATTGTTTCCTTTGCAATACAGAAGCTCTGGAGTTTAATTAGATCCCATTTGTCTATTTTGGCTTTTGTTGCCATTGCTTTTGGTGTTTTAGCCATGAAGTCTTTGTCTATGCCTATGTCCTGAATGATTTTGCCTAGATTTTCTTCTAGAGTTTTTATGTTGTTAGGTCTTATGTTTAGATCTTTATCTGGAGTTAATTTTAGTGTAAGGTGTCAGGAAGGGTCCAGTTTCTGCTTTCTGCACATGGCTAGCCAGTTTTCCCAATACCATTTACTAAACAGGGAATCCTTTCCCCATTGCTCGTTTTTCTCAGGTTTGTCAAAGATCAGATGATTGTAGATGTGTGATATTGCTTCTGAGGCCTCTATTCTATTCATTGGTCTATGTCTCTGTTTTGGTACCAGTACCATGCTGTTTTGATTACTGTGTCCTTGTAGTATAGTTTGAAATCAGGCAGCATGATGCCTCCAGCTTTGTTCTTTTTGCTTAGGATCATCTTGGCTATGTGGGCTCTCTTTTGGTTCCACATCAAGTTTGAAGTGGTTTTTCCAGTTCTGTGAAGAAGGTCATTGTTAGCTTGATGGGAATAGCATTGAATTAATAAATTACTTTGGGCAGTATGGCCATTTTCACGATGTTGATTCTTCCCAATCATGAGCATGGAATGTTTTTCCATCTGTTTGTGTCCTCTCTTATTTCCATGAGCAGTGGTTGGTAGTTCTCCTTGAAGAGGTCCTTTACATCCTTTGTTAGTTGTATTTCTAGGTTTTTTATTTTCTTTGTAGCAATTGTGAATGGGTTTTCACTTTTGATTTGGCTCTGTTATTGGTGTATAGAAATGCTTGTGATTTCTGCACATTGATTTTATATCCTGAGACTTTGCTGAAGTTGTTTATCAGTTTAAGGAGATTTTGGACTGAGACGATGGGGTCTTCTAAATATACAATCACGTCATCTGCAAATAGAGACAATATGACTTCCTCTTTTCCTAATTCAATACTCTTTATTTCTTTTTCTTGCCATATTGCTCTGGTTAGAGCTTCCAATACTATATTGAACAGGAGTGGTGAGAGAAGGCATCCTCGTCTTGTGCCAGATTTCAAAGGGAATGCTTCCAGTTTTTGCCTATTCAGTATGATATTGGCTGAGGGTTTGTTGTAAATAGCTTTTATTATTTGTGATATATACCATTAATACCTAGTTTATTGAGGGTTTTGAGCAAAAAGAGCTGTAGAATTTTGTCAAAGGCCTTCTCTGCATCTATTGAGATAATCATGTGGTTTTTGTCTTTGGTTCTGTTTATGAAATGGATTACATTTATAGACTTGTGTATATTGAACCAGCCTTGCATCCCCGGGATGTAGCCTACTTGATTATGATGAATAAGCTTTTTTATTTGCTGTTGCATTTTGTTTGCCAGTATTTTATTGAAGATTTTTACATCTATATTCATCATGGATATTGGCCTTAAGTTTTCTTTTAGTTGCATCTCTGCCCAGCTTTGCTATTAGGATGATTTTGGTCTCATATAATGAGTTGGAGAGGATTCCCTCTTTTTGTATTGTTTGGAATAGATTCAGAAGGAATGGTACCAGCTCCTCTTTGTACATCTGGTAGAATTCAGCTGTAAACTCCATCTGGACCTGGGATTTTTTTAGTTGGTAGACTCTTAATTGCTGCCTCAACTTCAGCCCATTATTGGTCTATTCAGGGAATCAACTTCTTCCTGGTTTAGTCTTGTGAAAGTGCAAGTGTCCAGGAATTCATCCATTTCTTCCAGATTTACTGGTTTGTATGCATAGAGTTGTTTGTAGTAATCTCTGATGGTAGTTTGTATATCTGTGGAATTGGTGGTGATGTCCCCTTTATCATTTTTTATTGCATCTATTTGATTCTTCTCTCTTTTCTTTTTTATTAGTCTGGCTAGTGGTCTATCCATTTTGTTGATCGTTTCAAAACACCAGTTCCTGGATTTGTTGATTTTTTGAATGGTTTTGTGTCTCTATTTCCATGAGTTCTGCTCTGATCTTAGTTATTTGTCTTCTGCTGGCTTTTGAGTTTTTTTTTTTATCTTGCTCC
Source organism: Aotus nancymaae (assembly GCF_030222135.1). Lineage (NCBI taxonomy): Eukaryota > Metazoa > Chordata > Mammalia > Primates > Aotidae > Aotus > Aotus nancymaae. Next base: position 16,164,971 of record NW_026988476.1, on the reverse strand, counting down.
TCTAACTCTTTCAATTTTGATCATAGGGTGTCAATTTTAGACCTTTCCTTCCTCCTCATGTGGGCATTTATTGCTATGAATTTCCCTCTAGACACTGCTTTAAATGTATCCCAGAGATTCTGGTATGTCGTGTCTTCATTCTTGTTGGTTTCAAAGAATATCTTTATTTCTGCTTTCATTTCATTGTTTATCCAGTCTACATTCAGGAGCCAGTTGTTCATTTTCCATGAAGTTGTGCAGTTTTGAGTTTGTTTCTTAATCCTGAGATCTAATTTGATTGCACTGTGGTCTGAGAGACTGTTAAGATTTCCATTCTTTTCCATTTGCTGAGGAGTGATTTACTTCCAATTATGTGGTCAATTTTAGAGGAAGTGCTATGTGGTGCTGAGAAGAATGTATATTCTTAGATTTGGGGTTAAAAGTTCTGTAAATGTCTATTAAGTTTGCTTGGTCCAGATCTACATTCAAGTCCTGGATTTCTTTGCTGATTTTCTGTCTCGTTGATCTGTCTAATATTGACAGTGGAGTGTTAAAGTTTCCCACTATTATTGTGCAGGAGTGTAAATCTCTTTGTAGGTTGTTACAGACTTGCTTTATGTTTCTGGGTGCTCCTGTATTGGGTGCATATATATTTAGAATAGTTAGCTCTTCTTGTTGTATTGATCCTTTTACCATTATGTAATGTCCTTCTTTGTCTCTTTTGGTATTTGTTGGTTTAAAATCCATATTATCAGAGACTAGGACTGTCACCCTGCTTTTATGTTCTCCATTTGCTTGGTAAATCTTCCTCCAACCCTTTAAGTCTATATGTGTCTTTGCACATGAGATGGATCTCCTGAATACAGCACACCAATGGTTCTTGGCTTTTTATCCAATTTACCAGTCTGTGTCTTGATTGAGGCATTTAGCCCATTTACATTCAATGTTAATATTCCTATGTGTGAATTTGATCCTGCCATTTTATTACTGGTTGTTTTGCCCTTTCGTTGGCTTAATCTGTTCATTGCATTGTTGGTCTTTACCATTTGGTTCTCTTTTCCAGTGGCTGGTACTGGTTTTTCTTTTCCGTGTTTAGTGCTTCCTTCAGGAGCTCTTGTAGGAAGGTCTGGTACTGATAAAAACTCTCAGCAAGTGCTTGTCCATAAAGAATTTCATTTCTTCATCACTTATGAAGCTTAGTTTGGCTGGATATGAAATTCCGGATTGAAAATTATTTTCTTTAAGGATGTTGAATATTGGCCCCCACTCTCTTCTGGCTTGTAGGGTTTCTGACGAGAGATCTGCCATGAGTCTGATGTGCTTCCCTTTGTGGGTGACCCGATCTTTCTCTCTGGCAGCCCTTAGTACTTTTTCCTTTGTTTCAACCCTGGCAAACCTGATGATTATGTGCCTTGAGGTTGCTCTTCTAGAGAAGTATCATTGTGGTGTTCTATTTCCTATATTTGAATGTTGGCCTGCCTTGCTAGGTTGGGGAAGTTCTCCTGGATAATATCCTGAAGAATGTTTCCAGCTTGGACTCATTCTCCCCATCATCTTCTGGTATACCAAGCAGGTGTAGAATAGGTCTTTTCATGCAATCCCATATTTCCTGAAGGCTTTGTTCATTTTTCACTCTTTGTTCTCTTTTCTTGCCTTCTCATTTTATGCCATTGAGTTGATCTTCAATCTCTGATATCCTTTCTTCTGCTTGATCTATTTGGCTACTGAAACTTGTGTATGCTTCATGAATTTCTTGTGCTTTTTCAGCTTCATCAAGTCGTTTATGAGACTTTTAAATAAATAGTACTAGATTGATTGATACCCATTTGCAAAATAAAGAAATCTAATTGCCGAACACAAAAGTTAACTCAAAATAGGTCATACTCCTAAATGCAAAATCTAAAACCATGATGATATGAAAGTTAGAGAAAAAGGAAAAGCTCTGCTAACTCCAAAGACAGAAAAATAGAGAGACAGACAATAGCTATGCGAAAGTATGTGGTCACTACTCCTCAGTGTCCTTTTAGAATCCATCTTCTGCTTTGTCATCATAGAACACCCCCAAATGTCTCCCCATTCTGTTTTTTCAACTTCACTATGACCCCTATGTTGATATGCCCATTCCAGATCATTTGTCCCATAGTTACTTAAAAGCTCAAATAAAACTCATCATTTTCCTTTTCTAACCTTGATTTCTCCTAGTTCAGTGTGCAGCAATACCAACTGCCCAGCTGCTCAAGTCAGAGAAAGCTGAGTGCTCCTTTCTCCTGCTACTTAACCATATTTAGTCATCTGTTACTTAAGCAATAACTTTAATGTCTCTCTCATAATTATTCCTTCTCTCACTGCCACTATCTTTTAGCTCCCTCATTGTCTCGCCTTCAGAAGTCTCTTAACTGGTCACTCTGCTTCTACTCTTGCTCTATTCTAATTTCTTCATTGTCATGCATTTGTCAGAGTGACCTTTAAAAAATTAGTTCTAAGCCGACCCTTCACTCTCCCTGTTTAAAAGCCTTCATTGGCTACTTATTATCCACAGAAAATCTTCAAGTTCCTTAATCCCCTGGCTTTTGCTTACTTGTAGGCCCATGCACAAGTTTTCCTACACTGATTCCCTTTACTCCAAGCATACTGAATGCTTTTAAGTTCCTCAAACATCCCTAGCAGTGCAGTTTATTACTACAATTAGATGGCCATGCTGCAAATCCAAAGTAGAGTACATGCCTTTTTGTGTATCTGCCTAGGTGGTGACACCCTCCCCATGAGTCTCTGTAGGGATATACCTTTGTCGCACCAACCAAAACTAATCTGTTGGAGCAGGAATAGACCCCTCACCTCAAATGAAACAATCATACTTTTTTCTTCTGGGTATTCGGATCTGTGAGACTTTTAACTATTTTTTTTTTTAAATTGTCACTTGTACTGGGGACACGTAATTTCAGAAACTGGGGGAAATGTGTTCAGCATTATGCCTAACAAAGCACTGAAAAGTGGACTGAGGATAAGGGTAGGATATACTGCAGAAAGGAAGGATGAGATAGAAAATTAGAGAAAGGAAAGAGAGGCAAAGCCCTAGTAACTCCAAATACAGAAAAATAAAGAGACAGACGATAGCTAGAAGCTTAGGTTTCCAGTGACTTTCAAGTTTCTATCGTTGTCCAAATCTGGCTCCCTGAGTCACCCCACCATGCCTCCAATTAATTTATTTTTCACCAAAGTTATTTCTACAATGTATAACCAAATGAAACGTGACTATTAAAAGTAAATAAAAATAATAAAACGTACAACCTACATGAAGTAGAATGTTTTCATTTGTTTAAACTTGCAATATTTTCATTTAATAGTAACAGCAGGTAGATTATTACACTGCCCTAAGTTTTAACAAGTTTGAGTAATTTGCAGTTGTATACAACAGTCAAAATAAAAAGACCCTCTTCAAAATAAAGAAAATCTGTCATATGATTTTACCATGAATAAAAACATCTCTAAATAGGAGAGAGACAATAAAGGGAAGGAAATGAGAATACACACAAAGAGAATATTTCACATTGAGTAACAAAAACAGTTAAACTTTCATGAAATCATAGGATGTACAAATTAGAGACCTTAAATGCCAAAGCTTTTCCAAGAAAAAGCTCCTGATCTACATTTACATAGTTCCAGAAGATAGATTCACAAATATGATACCACTCCCATCACAACTAAGTGTTCCAGAATCAAATATAAACAAGGACATTTATAGTATTTCTTTCAGACTCACCTGAACAAGAGAAAAATTAATAACTGAACCAATTGAAGGTAAGAGGTCTTTTCCTGTTATTTTGAAACTAAATCTGTGAAACTTAAATTACTCTTTATAGTTACAGTTGGATATATAATATATAAAACACAGAAACCTTGGGATCCTTTTCTGAACTAAAGATTTCAGGGGTGGGGAGTGAGGGGAAAGTCAGTCTGCAAGGGAAAAAAAAAAGAAACAGGCATTTAGAGAAAAGGCATAAATCAGAAATCAATGAATCGCCTATTGGAGGCAAAAATACACAACTCTTCTCTGCATTCTCTGTATTCCATGAGTTTTTTCAATGTTCTTATAAATTCTTTTATTTTTGAGATGGAGTCTCCCTCTGTCACAACGCTGGAGTACAGTGACACTATCTCAGCTCACTGCAACCTCCTCTCCTCCAGGGTTATGCGATTCTCCTACTTCAGCCTCCTCAGTAGCTGGGACTACATGTGTGGGCCATCACATCCAGCTAATTTTTGTAGTTTTAGTAGAGATGGAATTTCACCATGTTGGCTAGGCTTGTCTTGATCTCCTGACCTCGTGATCTCCCCAACCCTGGCCTCCTAAAGTGCTGAGATTATAGGCATGAGCCACCCTGCCTGCCAAATTCCCCATTTTTTAAAGGCAGTTCCAAGTGAGTTGCTGTTTGTCAAAATGAGGATATATGAAGCCTTACATATAATAGATGTTTAATCAATGTTTGTGGAAATGGAAATCTTTATAAAACAAAAAATTTAAAGAAAGCTTATTTGCATGACCCCTATGACATAGGAATCATACCAGAGAAGAGAGGGACTTTATAGACACATGGATTAGTCCTTAAATAAAAAATATATAATAAAACTCACAAATTTAAGCACTTCCTTCTCATTGTTTCATTCTATAGAAGAAAAAGAAGAAAAAGTATGTATACTTTAAGATAAAATAAGCATTCAACAAAAAAAGCCAACTAAAATTAAAACTACTCATCTTTGAAATTCTATCAAAAATTCATTTTGTATATGTAAATTCATTAACTATACAAATTTAACACCTTCCCAAGCAACGAAAAGTTTTAACTTGGGATCGAAAGAAGCCACTGATTAAATTGGCTCTCAAAGTCTAAAATAAAATGTTACCCACAGAAATTGCTTTTTTCCATGCTGCACTGAGCATTTCACTTAATTTCAACTTGTCTTGGCGTTTAGAATAGGAGGAAAAAAAACAATCCTTTTGTTCTAAATTATTCTCTAAGGATATATATTCTAAATTATCAAATATTCCTTTAGATGTGAAATTTTATAAAGGAAATTGATTTTTAAATGAATGTCTTTGTATTGTAACTACAAGTATTTTTAAAACAAGAAGTAAAACAATCTGATCTTGAATTTATTATCTGACACAAGAATTTCATCCATATTTTTTATTGTCTAGTATCATGTGGAGCACACAGATGTAAAAACAAGGTTCTAGTAAGGCTCCCAGTGATGCCCACACCTCCTAGTATCTACACCCCACATTGTGGTATCTGTAACCAGTAGAATACCACAGAAGTAATGAATGTTGTTTCCAAGCTTACGTTATAAAAATCATGGTAGCTTTTGTTTGGGTGCATTCTCTTTTGTTTTGATCATTTGATCTGGAACAGGACAACTGTGATGTTGTGAGCAGCTCCACATAATGAGAAACTGATGTCTTTTATGAATAGCTACTCAGTTACATGATTGAGTGTGGAACTGGATCCTCTAGCCCAGTACATCCTTCAGATGACGGCAGCTTTAGCTGACACCTTGACTACAACCTTATGAGAAATCTTAAGCCACAACAGGCTTCAACTGGATTCTTCATCCTCACAAACTGTAGGAGATACTAAATATTTGTTGTTTAAGCTGCTATGCTTGGGGGTAATTTTTTAATGCAGCAATAGGTCATTAAAATAATGACTAATAAATGTTTGCTGATAAAATAAATTTCAGAATTATAATTGTCCATGCTTAAGTTTTTAAAAATCAAAATAATGCTAAAGCCACTAAAAACCCCTAATTCATGCTTACACATTTTCAGATGAGATAGAAAAACTAAAGTATACTAGTACTTCTATTTTAATTCAAATCAATAGTTTTCTAAAATATTAGATTTCTTATTTTCTTACATCTATAAAGGTACTTTTACTTTATCAGCATCTGAATCACCATCTGCTTCCTATCAGAATTTATATACTAATAAAGAAAGTAATTGTTGAATGCAAATTTCAACATTTGCTTGCATTTCTGGTTGCAATAAAGTCTTCCAAATAAATAAGTATGCAGAGATTATGTAAGCTAAAGACCAAATTTAGAACATTTTCCCTATTGTCACCATTTTCCAACTTTAAGCATTTCTTTATATTTAACCAATTATTTTCTTGGAAAATTGCAATCTAGATATTGAAACATATGTAAGTTTCCTTATCCCAAAAATAACATTGTGTGCTATATATAAGGTGCATTGACCCTTAATTAAAAAGAAAAACCTAGCGCTCAAAACCTTTCATATTAATGTGATATAGAAACTTTTAAGCAAATCAAATAAGTGTACTTTAAAACAGTTCTTCATTATAGCAATGCCACAAGACACAATCAATTTCCCAATTGTGATCCTCTCCCAGTTTAAAACATTTTTCTATTATATGCATACTTGCTAGGACTCTTTCGTTTTCAGCTTTGACAAAAATTACAGAGAGAAAAGATAGAAAGCAAACAAAGATTAATAGGATCCAACCTCAATGGCCTGATACTTTCTCAGTTGCTAAAATAAATCAACAAATACGCCAGGAAAGGTACTATCTCATCTTAAAAGCATCAGCCATAGAGCATAATGGGATTTATGCATATTAAAGTAGCAGGCTGCAAATGCCAGTAGATAGCACACTGTCATTTAAGAGGAACAAAAAGCAGCACCACTATCCACTATACAATAGAAATTAAATGGAAAATCACGGCTACTTAAAGGGCTTGCCTAAAAGTAAAATAAATTTAACTTTAGTAGAATTGTAATCTTTGATTTTTCACTACAGTTAATATATTCATGCAAAGCCATTACTTTAATAACATTTAAGTGTAGAATTCACTCACCAGCAGTGACGAATGTGTTTATTTGTAGCCTAATTTTTTTTCTCATGGTAAAATCCATCCATTACAATGCCTCTAGGCATGTGTAAATAAAATTAAAGTAAACCCTGTATTTTCCCAAAAGACAAAAATTAAAATGAAGGCTAAATTGGATACCAAACTCATTTCAAAACCAGATCAATTTAATTGTAATGTGGAATTGATCTCTTCAATTCACTTCAGCATATCTCAAATGGCCACAACTTCCCAGAGGGATTGGGAGGTGGGAATTACAGCCCGTAAAACACAGCCACAAAGCAATTTAAATACTTAAGAAAAAAGAATGAAACTTTCAATTCAGTGCTTCAGATGAAGATAAGAACACTTTGTCTTTGACATCTTTCTACATATATTTGAGCATCTTCCTTTCTCACCAGAAACAAACATAGCTCTCAAGTTTGCTTTTGCCTCCTTAAATTCCACTTTAGATTCTTTATGTACTTCTGATTGCACATAAATTCTGAGTGATACTTCGTTTCTCCCCATAGGCCGACCTCCCCAAATTTTCATTTCTTTTGTTTTACAAGTTGTTAAGAAACACACATATATTATCAATTTTTATAAATACGTAAATTTGTCAAAGACTTATTATCTCAAACTTTGAGAGGATTCACTGTTCAAAGCAGAGTTCCTGAATTTGCATTTCTTTTAAAAAATGTGCTACTTAATGGGACTGACCACAGGATCACCTGCAATCACTAGGTCTTTATGGTTAACTAAATATAATGAAAATCCTTCCAAAAACATTCTATTTAAATCTAGGTCAAGATACTAACTTGACCTTTTTTCTTTAACTAGGATTAATTAAAAGAGCTGTTAAAGACATAGAATTGTGGCAAAATCGTATGGTTCACAAACGGCCAGAGAAGCGTTCTTAAATGTCTGTCTCATGGTTTAGCATGAGGAAAATTTGATCTCAGTCTTGATGTTTATTTTTCATCTGTCCAGAGACAACACACAAAAAAGCCTTGTATTAGGTGCCTACACATGATAGGACATTTAGTTGTAACAACTTTGTACAGTATGTATTAGACTCATTTTATGTAAAATGGAGCTGTGACAGAAAGATTGAGTAACCTACCTAAAGTTACATAATTAGTAAGGGAAAAACGAGATTTCTAGCACTTATTTCAGACTAAATACTCTTTCCACTGCAGTATGCCTTCTTTGTGCCCATTAAAATCTAGACTCAAATGGCTTTTAAATTACCAATTTAAATAAATCATCATAAGCCCCTAATTGTGTAATTCCGTTACATTAGAACTTCATGACTCCTTAATGCACTAGAAACTGCCTTATACATTCTATAATGATAGACTAGGTACCCCTGTCTTCAATTGTTCAAAACATTTTGTGACTCACCCTACTTCCAGAGAAATAATTGCTTTCATAAATGATAAATTGAGAAGGAACCCAGAGATTATTTAAAAGTTATATAGCTTCAACTCTATAGAAATACAGCAATCTACGTATGTATTTTTTTAATTTTTTAGTATAATATATTTCTGAAAAATGTGAATTATAATGTAAATGCCTATTGTAAAATAGTGCTATCTTAGCTAAATTGATTCATCTGCCTTTTAAATCTAATTTCTACTGAGTATTTGATGTTCCCTTTAATAGTGTCAAGGACAACTTATGAAATAAACTATTTAATATCAATGGTGCAAATCAAGTGTAAGTTCCGAATGTGGGAAATAATTCAACCAAAGTAGGAGAGAAAATTAAAGATGAATTAGTATAGAGAAAGCTGTAACAACACAAAAACTTAGAGCAGCAACTGATGATCCAGAAATAGAGGTAATTTTATTTTAAAAACAAGTTTAGAGCAAAGAAAATTGAATCACAGGCAATCTATTGAGAAAGATGAATATGTTATATAGAATATGGTATGACTAAACCATCTTTTAGCACTTAAATATTTAAAAATAGAATATTCTTCTCATCCATTGTAATAAAGTGGCAAATATATTACTGAGCAAAATAAATCACAACTATGTATAGCATCTTGGCTCTTCATTAGATTCTATGAAATATTAAAGTTAAAAATCAGAAATAAAAAGTCATTATCAACCATACATAGTAAAAATTTTAAAATATATCATTTCTTTAATACAGTCTCTATACAAACATGTTCTTTATTCATTTATATTAAACCTAAATGGAAATACAAATAAAACATATTTAACTTGTTGATGAAAGGCTGCGGTTATTTCCACAAGTGGTTTCTACACTTTTTAGGAATTTCAACTTTTATTGCTCAATTGGATAGTCTTCATAGGCCCAAATTTGATATAATTTGTATTTATAATTAATTTGTGGATCAGTGCCCACTGTGGAGCAATAAAGGTGACAGCTTGGCCAATTTAGAACTGTGCAGGCTTGTACAGTTGATCAGTAGAATCAGAACTTTCGGTTTCAGTTTAATTTTGTGGTTGAATATATATACTCAGCTTTTCTCGATTACCCTAAAGTAAGAAGCAAGGAAGAGACTAGAAGGATTTTGTCTTCTCAAAAGCATTAAGTGAAATTATTTATGGATTGTCACTTTTAGCAAAGGCATTATCACATTTATTGACTGTCCAAAGGGGGATGTTGGAAACAGTACCATGTCATGATGCTTCTGTGGCCTGGATCAGAAGAAAAGACAGGAAAACCCAAGGATGGGCAAGTCAGGCAAGGGTTGTCTTTCATAAATGTTTGGACATGTCATCCTCAGTTTTATAACTTTGAAATTGATATTCTCCAAAATTAGGCAAATGTAGTTTTTTTTACTCCTTTATGCTACATAAAATTTGGTGGTGTCCTTTACGCCTTTAAAAATTAAATACATAGGATCCATTTATCTTTTGTGGAGAGGGCAATTTTTTGAAACGTGATTAGCAATTCATTATTCAAGAATTCCAGGAGATAATTTCTTAAAGATAGCAGATACAGGTATCTCTGGGTCCCACTAAGAACATCTATCAAGTCCAGAATTCTTTTAACAACAGAGACTCAACTTACCGCTACAAAATTTGTGATTTAATTTTTTTCTTTCAACTTTTCTCTTGAGAAAGAATACCTAGGCTATGACTACTTGTATTCAAAAATAAAACCAGAAAAATGAAATCACATGCATGTCTACTCTGCATTTTTTTAAAAAAGCCATTTTCATTAGTATTTAGACAAAAACATGGAATGCAACCCTGTATTTTCTATAGCTTAATCAAAATAAATTCATGATATATACTTTGAATCTTTCTTTGAGGCCCTCTCTGAGTTGGGGCAGTTTATATAAAGCTAAAAATGCTGGGCTTGAGGGTGGCAGGGCTGCCATTTAGATGTTCAACATCCAGTCTTATTACAATCCTCATACCATAACTACATGTGATCCTTGAAGAAATGTATGGGTTAAATAGGCGACTTAACCTAATTTAAAGAGTCCCTTGGCCACCACTATGATTTCTAGTTGATAAGGTGTATATGAAGAAATGCGGGTGGGAGTAAGTACTAATTGCCTCTAAAACAAAGCCTGCACTGAGAATAAACATTCTGTCCAAACTTACTGCTTACTTTAGTTCCTGGTCTAGAATACATAGCATTTATCAGGTACAGTAAAAAAAAAAAATTTATTAAAAAGCCTTTTCTAAGTTATTTCATATAACACTAAATTATATTCAAACGAGTGCCTAGATACAAGTCCTCAGAAATCGTTCTCAAATGCACTTTTGTATTTCTTTAATTTAGTAATTATTAACATCAAATGAACATTTTGAGAGTTATATCTTTGATGTTTACTCATGATTTACCTTAGTGCTATGAAAATCTGGATTATAGCTTTGTTCCCTAGATTCTCATTCTGTTTAGTTGCCTAATTTCTGTTATATTTGCACTGCAAATTTCACCATAATGTAATGAAAAGGCATTATACAAATTCCCTCTGAGAATTAAATAGGAAAGCCATGCTTCCACAAACTTGGCATATTTCTTGCAATTGATGCCTACTAACACAGTGCATTTTAAACCAATTACTCTAACAGCTCTCAAAGAATGTGTTTGAATATCATCACTCTGCATTATTCTCAAGAGCCAGTCTTTATGTACAGAGACTACATACACTCTTAAACAACAGATGCCTTAGGTGGAAGACGAGCCTGTCATAAAGTATCTGCCACCTGCTTTTGCCCATCATTATTCCCTTAATAGCTTACTACCTGTGGGCACATTGAGCCACCAAAGAGAAGTGTCATTCCCAAAAGTATCACCACAAAAGCAATGCTTATAAGGCTGGCATAAGAAAGCCAGCTGAACAGCATTTCCCAGTACACTGCTGCAATATGTCATTTCTGAAAACGCCATGTTAGTGGATGTGACTTTGGGAATTGACTTAATAACAATAATAACAATAAAAATGGATGGCACTTAGTAAGGAAAGTGTCTTTCATCCCAAAGGGCCCACAAGTGCTTCAGACTCAGAAATGCGGTCAACTCTAAGAAGGGCAATGGCACTCGGCACAGTAACAAAGGCTCTGGAAATGATCACCAAGGAGAGCTATTCAAGCTTTCAACTAAAAGAGATATCATAAGCTTTTTATTTTCCATATCGAGTGATATAACCTTGGATTTTCATCCTTTCAGAAGGGTGCCCAAATATCAAAAATAGACTTTTGTATCCCACTCTAGACAGAAACTATTGAGTGGTAAGGAAAACTGACCTTGCAGCTATGGAGCTCAGGCTTAGAAGGTATCAAAATGGATCCAAATCACCTTGGCATACTCTTTACTACCCAGGATCTCAATGGAACCACCCTATCAGAAAGATGCACTGTTAAAACATAAGCCAAGTGGGTTTCTACTTGAAAGAGAGGTAATGAAGGTTGAATGCTGAGTAAATCTGACCCTTGCAGACCCTGTTTCACAGAAAAGGTTTCATCATGCTGGTTAATGGCTTTTTGATCTTGCTGAATCAAACTTCCACAGTTGGGACTGGCTGACTTCTTAGGTTCCTTTACTACATGCATGTATAATGTTGGCTATGATAATATATTCTGATTCATACCAAGAAATATTTGTGCACAAGAGGCTGTAAAGAGTATTCTTTTCTTGAACCATGAATACTTATTTTCTCTTTAACATAAGCATGCTGTTAGAATTGATGTTTGGCCAATTTTATCTGAAATTACTGTGATTTAGTCCAGACTACCATAGTACCAGAATGACTTTGACATTTCCCCCTCTGGCTCTGTTGATAACCACAAAGTAACCACATTTAGTGGACTTCTTTGTTAAGGCTTGACTTCTGATTCTAAGATTTGACAATTATTCCATTATTTTGGCAAACTAACATTTTTCTTCCCTGCCCAATTACTATCTCATAAAACTTTTTAAAAGTCCATCCAATACTTTCTCTCCCATGATAAATTTTCTTTATGACAATGTGACTATTGGTAGAACAGGCATTTCAAATGATTTGCCTCCTTGAGTAATACATACATGTTGTCCATACACTGGGTATTTTTACTGTCTTCTGACATTTCACAGGAATTTGCCCTCAAAATTGACAAAAGCAAACACATCCTTGGAGTAAAAGCCCCATGAAATCCCCATGACCCAGAAACAAATAGTGTTATGCTCTAGTATAGTTCCAAACTCAGCTGGCCCTGGGTCTCATCTAAGACCTACTGAATGAGTATCTCTGGAAGGAGGGACCTATACTTTCAACACTCTCCATAAGGGGTGTTTCATCAGTTAAATTTCTTATACAAATGCTACCAATAAAAACTTGAAATAACTGAGGCTCAAACACAGTAAAGACTTGCAGATTTCCATTTTTCTGTTAGAAACTGGGCAGTAGGCAATGCCAAATTGGTATAGAAACATGAAAAACTCAGTGGAGCCCAGTTTCCTTCTTTCTGCTCTACCATCTTTAATCATGGCTTTCATCTTCAATGTTGATTCATGTTCCAAATTATCAGCTTGCTTTTTTCTTTTGAGGCAGAAAAAGGAGAAAATGAGATGAAGAAAAAAATGCAGCACTCTCAAGTTGACGGATTGCCCTTGAAGCAGCCTTCTCAGTATCCCAGAAATTACTTACGCAAACATCTCGTAACCCAGAATTTATACAAGATACTTCACCCAAGATACATTGCCTCATTCTTGGACACCTTGCTACCCCAAATAAAATTGGGTCTTATTTCAAGGAAGATAGAGGGAGCAGACAACTAACATGTATCTCTGGATCAGCAACTGATAATCACTGCTCGCAATTCTTGACAGGTTTGAAACTTAGTGTTCTAGTCAACTTAGCTAATAATGATTAATGAATTTTCTACCATAAATTATTATGTCGATGAATCAAATAATATGAAGACTAATACTAACTAGTACTAATTTAACACTTATGATTTTTCAGGTAGTGGCCTGAAAGCTTTGCATGACTTATGTAATTTAATCTTCACCCAAACACTATGAAGTAGGTTTTGTTATTAGCTTCATTTACCTGAGCGGAAAAGGCACAGAGAGGTTTGGTAGCTTGTCCAAGATTACACAGCTACTAGTTGGTCAGAGCCTCAGATAGCCATCAGACTACACAACCTTATTCCAAAATCACACACATTTTTCTCATGATAAGCACTGCAAAGTTTTGAGTATTTTTTAAATAGTTACAACTAAGGCAGAACAAGTTTATTGCTTTTCTAGGCACAAGTTATTTGCTGCCTTTGCAACCTTCATTCTGAAACCTCAAAAGAGGCAAAATTGTAATTTATCTTGATAGAAAAAAATTCCCCTAAGAAAAACTGACAACCTTATAGAGGTATTAAGATATTTCCATGTCAAAATACTTTTTATCCCACAGAAACTGCTTTTTGTAGCAAAATCCCTAAGGTGAATCTGCCAAAGTTACTTAGGCTTGTAATGCATGCTTTCTTACCACTTCCGTATTTGTGAAATCTTTTTTCACGGCATATGAAGATGGACCTGAATACAGCAGAATTGGATGTTATTGAAAAACTCAATGGATTCAGTCCACTGTGGCTACTAAATGAGTTTTATGAGAGAACACAGGAAAGTGCAATTCCATTATCACTCACATGGCAGTCTTCACAATTGCAGTAGAACCCAACAAATATTTTTGTTACATCAAGTCTATGTGACTCATTACATGAAACATAAGAAAACTTTTCAATTTTGGATATGTTTCTTTGCCACTGAAAACTTTGTGTGATCTTGGGGAAACAATGTAACTTGTTGAGCCTCAAGATGATCATTTATAGAATGTAGATTGTGGTAAATTAGCTTCAAGTTTTCTTCACTTTCCATAATTCTGTGTTTCAGTGACCTTTCCTTAATTAATTTTATATTCTACAATGATCTGTACACTGTCTTAGTAGAGAGGGCTCAGTGGTTATTGGATTGCTGGAGGGGTGGATGTTTGGGAGAATAAATGAATAGAGATGGATGAAGACATGAATATGTATGTGAACAAAGTAGATTTTCCGTCCCAGAAAAAAAATTGTGTTAATCTGTAGCCTTCAGATTTTATCCTTTAACAAATAACTTTCTTAAAAATCAGCTTTATAATTTTTTATTAAGGAAATTATTAAACACAGAAAAAAACCAAAACAGAAGTGCAATAAACATCCACATACCCATCACCCAACTCAAAAAAAATTAACCTGCTGCCATTCTTTATTTTATATATACCTAACAACATTTTTGCATTTAAATAAAGCAAAGATTAGGTATATTATTCACCCATAAATAAAAATTAAGCCACTTTGATAAATTCAGCTTTCTAGTCTGCTACAGAAACTGAAATATTTTACCTAAGTAAATTGCTTATAGTTCACCTAATATTTTGTATTTATTTTGCATGTACTTGGAATCTTAATGTTTAAAAAAGTTCTTGAAAACCAAAACTTTTACACAGGGTTTGTTTTTTAAAGATGGTTATTAGATGGGTAAGAATCTTTAGCTCTAAATTCTATCAGGTGTATAGATAAGCCATTCAGTTACTGCATAAGCAGAAGGAGAGACTGATAATGATTTAGGAGAGCAAAGTGGAACCAATCCCTGAATCAAATCTCCATGACTTTTTTTTAACTTGATTTAAATTCCAGGCCCTAAGCATAGCTATATAAAATTAAGTTCTACATCCAACTTATATGCATGCACACACATTAAAAAAAAAAAAACCCTTCAAGCTAACTATAAATAATTCAGATTTGTCTACCTTTTGCAATTGACCATATTTCAGCTCCTATTTATCACCAAAGAAAATTAAAAAAAAAAAAAAAGACTAAACTTTCTTTGTCTACAATTTTTTTTTTCTTTCCCAGCTCCTCTCTATTCTTCTCCACCCAGCCTTTCTCAGGATGCTTTTACTTGCAGTCCCAAATTTTGATTCCTATCAGCTAACCATTAAAAGCATGTCTATGTCTCCAATAAATTCAATCATTTTTTTCTTACCAATTTATAGTTTTTAAATTTACTCCTTTATTTCTCCCCAAACATATGAAGATTAGCACAATTTATATAAAATGAAATTGACTTTAATTTACATATTATTGTAGATGAAACTTCCTGCTCCACTCTGTATTATTTTCCCATTCCTAAAACTATCTTCAACGTTTTCTCAAGAAACTTCTCAAAAATGCTAGTTTTGTTTAGCAACTTGTTAAATAAATGAGGAAAAGAAGAAGAGAAGTTTCATTTGAAATGGATCAATTCTAGCTGTATCAAAGTAGAATCAAATGAGAAGGTCACAATTATAAAGTATTTAGCAGATAATACAGGCTTTTATCTTCATGACATCACTGTAGAAAGATTATTTAGATAATACACAAAGTTATGAACCATAAACAAAAAGATTAATAAATTGGCCAAATGAAAATTAAGAACTGTTCATTAATAGAACATTAAAACACAGGTAACACAATGGAAGAAGACAGTTGCTAGACTAGGTCTAAGACTTAGTATTCAGAAAAAAATAAAAATATATCATAATAAAAACAATTTGACATCCCAAAAGAAAAACAGGCAAAAGACATACACAAAAACACTTGAAAAGTGGAGATCTAAGTGACTTAAATACTTGAACTAGGGTTCAACCTCACTACTAATCAGGGAAATAATAATTTTGTTTACAAGCTGGAACTCTGATAAACTGCTGGTAGGAGTGTAAATTGGTAACTCCAGTTTGGAAGACAGTTCAGTATATACGGTAATAATGTTAAAGATAAGCACTTCTTGTGACCCCTCAATTTCATTTCTAAGCATTTGCCTTAGAGACATTTGTATATATGTGTGCAAGGATACACATATATGTATACTTACACACTTTGTAAATATTCAGAGCAATATTTATAATATAGCTCAAACTAGAAACAACCTAAATGTCTACTAACAAGTGCATAGATAAACCTACATGATGATGAAAATGAAACAACCATCTGTCAATGCAACATGATGGATAATCTTACAAACACAAAACTGAACTAATACAGCATACAAAAGTATATATATATAATATGTAGTATAATTATAATATGTAGTATATATTATATAATACATTATATATAATATAGTATATATTATATAATACATTATATATAATATAGTATATATTATATAATACATTTTATATAATATATAATATAATGTATTATGTATATTATGTATTATATAATATATATTTTTAAATCCCTAATCTGAAAACAACTTACTAATATATATAAAACAACTTATATAATATATGTATTTTATATAATATTTCATCTTTCTTTTCTGATGCCTTCCTTAACGTAGATTCAAGCTTTTGATTTATCATTTTCCTTCTCCCTGATGAAACTCTTAACATCTCTCCCAGGGCAGTTCTGTTGGAGATGAATTCCTAGGGCAGGGCGCTGTGGCTCACGCCTGTAATCCTAGCACTTTGGGAGGCCGAGGTGGGTGGATCACCTGAGGTCAGGAGTTCAAGAATTCCTTTGGTTTATGTCCCTCTGAAAGGTCTTTATCCTTCCTTCCATCTTGAAGGGTAATTTCAAAAGACCCGGTGTTCTGCGTTGGTAGTATTTTTTCTTTCAACACATTATTTTATTCAACTCTGCTTGTGTGATTTCTGTAAAGTAGTCTAATATAATTCTGATGTTTAAAAAAACAAATCTTGTATTTTAGAATCAGGGGGTACACATGCAGGTTTGTTACAAAGGTACATTGTGTGATACTGAGGTGTGGAGTCTGAATGAATCCATTATTCAGGAAGCAAGCAGAACACCCATTAAGTAGTTTTTCAGCCTTTGCCTACCTCCTTCTCACCACCTTGCATATTCCTCAACATCTATTGTTCCCATCTCTATGCCTATGTGTACCCAACGTTTAGCTCCCACTTATAAGAACATGGAGTACTTTTTTGTTTCTGCCTTAATTTGCATAGAATAACAGCTACCAGCTGCATCCATATTGCTGCAAAGGACATGGTTTCATTTCTGTATGGCTCTGTAATATTTCATGGTATATATTTGTGACATTTTGTCTAATCTACCAGTGATGGGCAACTGGGTTGATTCCATGATTTTGCTACTGTGAATAGCACTGCAATGAAGATACAGATGCAGGTGTCTTTTTGGTGGAATGGTTTATTTTCCTTTTTTTATATGTCCAGTAATGGGATTGCATGTCAAATGGTAGTTCAACTCCTAGTTCTTTGAGGAATCTCCAAACTACTCTAGACAGCAGCTGAATTAATTTACATTGTCCTCAATGGCAGGAATGTAAAGTGATCCCTTTTCTTTGCAGCCTCACCAATATGTGTTCTATTTTTTTAACAAAAGCCATTCTCTTTGGACTGGTGTAAAATGCTATCTCACTGTGGTTTTGATTTGTATTGCTCTAATGATTAGTGTTAACGGCATTTTTAAATGTTATTTGGCCACTTGTATGTCTTCTTTTAAGACGTGTCTGTTCATGTCCTTTGTCTACATTTTAATGTGATTATTTGCTTTTTGCTTGTCAATTTGCTTAAGAACTTTATAGATTCTGGACATTAGACCTTTGTCACTGCATAGTTTGTGAATTATTTTGCCATTCTGTAGGTTTTCTGTTTACTCTATTAATAGTTTCTCTTGTTGTGCAGAAGCCCTTTAGTTTGAGACCCACTTGTCATTTTTTATTTTTGTTACAATTGTTGAGGACTTAGCTATGAATTATTTGCAAAGGCCAATATTGAGAAAGGCATTTCCTAGATTTTCTTCTAAGATTCCTACAGTTTGAGGTCTTACTTAGTCTTTAACCCTGAGTTAGTTTTCATATATGATACATAGGGTTCCAGTTACAGTCTTCTACATATAAATAGCCAGTTATCCCAGCATCATGTATTGTATAGGATGTCATCCCTATGTGATCATCTCAATAGACACAGAAAAAACTTTCAATAAAATCCAATATCCCTTCATGTTAAAAACCCTCAACAAACTAGGCATCAAAGGAACATACCCCAAAATAGTAAGAATCATCTATGATGAACCCACAGCCAACATCACACTGAACAGGCAAAAGTTGGAAGCATTCATTTTGAGAACTGGAACCAGAAAGGATGCCCACTCTCACCACTCCTATTCAACAAAGTACTGGAAGTCCTAGCCAGAGAAATTAGGCTAGACATAGAAATAAAAGGCATCAAAATGGAGAAAGAGATCAAGCTGAATTATTCTGTATTCATGCTGTGAAGACATACCTGAGACTGGGCAATTTATAAAAGAAAGAGGTTTAATTGACTTATAGTTCCACATGGCTGGGGAGGCCTCACAATCACGGCAGAAGGTGAAAGGTGTGTCTCACGTGGCAGCATACATGAGAAGAGAGATTGTGCAGAGAAACTCCCCTTTTAAATCCATCGGATCTCATGAAACTTACTCCCTGTCACAAGAACAGCACGAGCAAGACCTGCCCCCATGACTCAATTACCTCCCACTAGGTGCCTCCCACAACACTTGAGAATTGAAGATGAGATCTGGGTGGGGACAGAGCCCAACCCTATCATTCTGCCCCTGGCCACTACCAAAGCTCATGTTCTCACATTTTAAAACCAATTATACCTTCCCAACAGTTCTCCCAAGTCTTAACTCATTACAGCATTAACTCAAAAGTTTATAGGCCATCTGAGACAAGGCAAGTCCCTTCTGCCTATGGACCTGTAAAATCAAAAGCAAGTCAAGTACCCCCTAGATACAGTGGGGGTACAGGCAATGGGTAAATACAGCCATTCCAAATAGGAGAAATTGGCCAAAACAAAGGGGCTACAGGCCCCAGGCATCTCTGAAACCCAGTGGGGCAGTCAAATCTTAAAGCTCCAAAATGATGTGTTTTGACTCCATGTCTCACATTAAAGTCATGCTGATACAAAGGCAGGCTCCCACCGCCTTGGAAAGCTCCTTCCCTGTGGCTTTGTTGGGTATAGCCCCCATCCTGGATGCCATCATGACCTGGTGTTGAGTGTCTGTGGCTTTTCTGGGTACATGGTGTAAGCTGTCAGTGGATCTATCACTCTGAAGTCTGGAAGATGGTGGCCTTCTTCTCACAGCTCCACTAGGCAGTGCTCCAGTAGTAATCATGTGGGGGCTACAACCCCACACTTCCCTTCTGCACTGCCCTAGCAGAGGTTCTCCATGAGGGCTCCACCTCACAGCAAAACTCTGTCTGAGCATCCAGGCATATCCATACATCCTCTGTGATCTAGGCAGAAGTTCTCAAAACCCAATTCTTGACTTCTGTGCACTCACAGGCTCAACACTACATGGAAGCCGCCAAGACTTGAGGCTTGTGCCCTCAGAAGCCAAGGCCTGAGCTCTATATTGGCCCCTTTCAGCCATGGCTAGAGCAGCTGGGAAACAGGGCACCAAGTTCTTACATTTCATACAACACAAGGACCATAAGCCCAGTCCACAAAACCACTTTTTCCTCTTAGGTCTCCAGGCCTGTGGTAGGAAGAGCTGCCATGAAGATCTCTGACATGCCTTGGAGACATTTTCCCTATTGTCTTAGGGATTAACACTGAGATCCTCATTATTTTTGCAAGTTTCTGCAGCTGGCTTGATTTTGTCCTCAGAAAATGAGATATTTTCTATTGCATTGTCAGGCTGCAAATTTTCAAAACTCTATGCTCTGCTTCCCTTATAAAACTGAATACCTTTAACAGCACCCAAGTCACATCTTTAATGTTCTTCTGCTTATAAATTTCTTCCACTAGTTACCCTAAATCTTCCCTCTCAAGTTCAAAGTTCCACAGATCTCTAGGGCAGACAGATATTCCACCAGTCTCTTTGCTAAAACATAACAAGAGTCACCTTTGTTTTAGTTCCCAACCAGTTCTTCACCTCTATCTGAGATCACCTCAGCCTGGATTTCATTATACATATCATTATCAGCATTTTGCTCAAGCCATTCAACAAGTCTTTATGAGTTCTAACCTTTCCCACATTTTTCTCTCTTCTTCTGAGCCCACTAAATTGTTCCAACCTCTGCCTGTTAACTAGTTCCAAAGTTGTTTTCATCTTTTTTGGGTATTTTGTCAGCAATACCCCACTCCCGGTACCAATTTATGTATTAGTTCATTTTCATGCTGCTAATAAAAGCATACTCAAGAACAATTTACAAAAGAGGTTTAACTGACTTACCATTCCCCATGGCTTGGGAGGTGAAAGGCACATCTCATATGGTAGCAGACAAGAGAAGAGAGCTTGTGCAGAGAAATTCCCCTTTTTAAAACCATCAAATCTTATGAGAGTTATTCACTATCACAGGAATAGCACAGGAAATTCCTGCCCCTATGATTGAATTACCTCCCACTGGGTCCTTCCCACAACACATGGGAATTTGAGATGAGATTTTAGTGGGAACAGAGCCATATTGTATCACAAACTATCTCCCCTTGCTGATGATATGATTCAATACCTAGAAAGGCCTAAAGACTCAACCAAAAGGTTTCTAGAACTGAAAGAAAACTTTAGTAAGGTTTCAGGATACAAAACCAATATACAAAAATCAGTAGCATTTATGTACACTAATAATGTTCAAGCTGAGACCTGAATCAAGAATACAATCCCATTTACAATAGCCACAAAAAGAATAAAATACCTAGTAATTTTTATCCTTGTTTTTGTATTGTTAAGGCGTTTTTCTCTGGCCGCTTTCAGGATTTTGTTTGTCTTTAGTTTACTAGAATTTTGTATGATATACCTAAGTGTAATTTTTGTTACTTTTTGGTTTGTTTGGAGGGCACATGTTCTGTTTGATCGTCTCTGAAGTTTTTGGATCAGTGATTTACTATCTATCATTTTTAAGAGTTTCCAGACTTAATTTTTTTTTGAGATACTGATTCTGTGGTCTAGGTTGGATGCAGTGGCTTAACAACTCACTATAGCCTCAAAATCCCTGGACTCAGATGATCCTCCCACCTCAGCCCCATGAGTGTTAAGACTACAGGTATGCACTACCATGCCTGGCTGATTTTTTTTTTGGTGGTGGTTGTATGTTTTTTGTTTTGTTTTGTTTTGCCACGTTGCTCAAACTGATCAAGAACTCTTGAGCTCAAAGCAATCCTCCTGCCACGATCTAGTGCTAGGATTACAGGCATGAGCTACTGTGCCCGGCCTTTTGGACATTTCTACCTGAAATATTTTCTATTCTCCTTTCTCCTCTGTCTAGTATACTAATTATACATATATTATATATTTTGAAGTTTTCTCACAGTTCTCGAATATCTGTTTTTTAAAATTTTTTCTTTGCTTTTCAGTTTGGGAAATATCTATAGGCATATCTTTAAGCTAACTGGTTCCTCTGCTGTGTCTGATATTCTAATGAACTCAGGCATTTTTTATTTCATTTCCTATTAATCCTTTCTTGGAATTCCTATCTAATTACATTACATTGTCTATTTGATATTTTTTTCTACCATTTCTATTATCTGTTAATGCAGTAATTATATTTTTAAAAACTTTCTGTTACTTTCTACATCTGTGTCATCTGAGCCTGATGTTTGCAGTAGCTGTATGTGGCAGAAGCTAGTGTTTTTTGTTTTCTTTCCCCTCCTGATTTTGGACTTTCTTAAGTATTCCTTCAGATACATTATCTGTCTCTCTCAGATCTTTCAAATATAATCTATAATTATGCTGGAGCCCATGTATGTTGGTATGGTCTTGGTAAGATGTGAAGAGAGGGGCATTCTATAATTTTCCAAGTAGATCTATTTCTTTTTGGATCTGTGTCCCTGACCAGGGACTTCACAAGCATTTCCTCTTATATAGCTTCCCATCCCTTAGGTGAGACAGGAAAGGTAAATAAGGCTAAAATGAGATGAATGTCCTTCCTCCACAGTTCTAAGACATATCTCTGCTTAAGTTTTTCATGCTGGAGGCTAGCCCTGTGTTGTGGAGATGTCTCCAGCTATACAAGTTGATAATCCCAAATTCCAAATCCAACATGCTCTAAAATTTAAAACTTTTTGATTGCTAACGTGACTCTCACAGGAAATGATCACTGGAGATTTTAAGATTTCTGATTTTCAAATTTGGGATAAAAATCTGAAAACTGAAACATTGTTTTAGATGAAGAACATTTAACCCTGTATTTCTTAAGAACATTCTTTCTCCTAGCCAGAGCCACATGGGAACCTTCCTCACAAGTTCTCCAACAAATACAAAAAAAGTTGCTGAATTTTATTTTGTCAGCCTTTTCTTGTTATAAGGATTGGAGTGACAACTTCCAAGTTCTTTATATATTAGAGTTGAAATAGGAAGTCAAGTTGCACTGCTTTAAGTAAGTTTGTGGTGATTTGTTACACAGCACTACATAACACAACACAGCAGTAGGTAACTTATACAATGACATACCAAAAAATACACATACACAAAAAATACAGCTATATGATTTCAATCATTCAATCACTGTGAGATGCTAAGTTTTTAGACATAACAAGAGATCACATGGTGTGACTCTCTGAACTGTTTATTTTCAATGACAAGTCAGAAATGTTATACATATCATCGTCCAGTGCTAGCTCTTCATTTGAAAAATCTGCAACTTTAAATTCAGCTTATAAAGCTGTCATTGAGTCAGACTCCCTCATGCGGTAGTAATTTAAGGCTAAAGACAGACATACAGTTTTATCATATACTTTCTAATCCAAAGGCCTTTTCATGGTTTTTATTCCCCTTATACGACTAGATATGTTGCTCCCTTCTTGAAATACTCAGTTTTCTTGGCTTATATGCCACTTTTATTCTAATTATTCTCCATACATTTTAAGTTCTTATTTCGATTGCATATTCTCTGGCTTTCCTTGCCATGAATATGCTACTTCTACTATTTTGTGAAACCTCAAAATCAACATAAAATATTACCACCTTTAGAACCAAAAACAGACTCAAATCTCATTAACTTTTAGACCAGAGGTCACCAATCTTTTGGCTTCCCTGGGTCACACTGGAATAAGAATTGTCTTGGCCCACACATAAAATACAGTAACACTCACAATAGCTAAAGAGCTTTGAATTTAAAAAAAAAAAAATCACAAAAAAACTCACCATGTTTTAAGAAAGTTTACCAATTTGTGTTGGCTTGCATTCAAAGTCATCCTGGGCCATGTGTGACCCACAGGCCATGGGTTGGACAAGCTTGTCCTAGATACTGTCATTTAGCTTACTTTTCAAAAATTAAATTTTGAGGTTGCTTCTCAAAAGATGGAAACCATCTATATAATACATTATCTATTTAGTATATTATCAGTTGAGTTGCACATTCTTCTAAGAGGTTAAATCAGGTACTCAACTACAAAATTACCATTAATCTTAAAAACTCTCCTAAGAAGTATATAAACCTAAATTCAAATAAGATTCTTTCCAAGGTTTCCATTCACTGAGAGGTTAAGACAGGCCGTTTATTAGGAGAAAAACTTACATATCATCACATAAGTCACTACAGAATCCAGGAATTCTGGCAGCATTTAATTGGTAATGACCAATCCAACTCTCATCTCAACAAAGTTATTTTTTCCTTATTAACATGCCTAAAATTACCTAACTACACACTTTCATGAATCCTATATAGCAGACTTCAGATTTATACATGATTTTTAAACTAATACT
Organism: Aotus nancymaae; assembly: GCF_030222135.1. Classification (NCBI taxonomy): domain Eukaryota; kingdom Metazoa; phylum Chordata; class Mammalia; order Primates; family Aotidae; genus Aotus; species Aotus nancymaae. Next base: position 16,140,957 of record NW_026988476.1, on the reverse strand, counting down.
TCTTACTTTACCTAGTTGCTCTCTTTATCTTCTTTATAGATAATCAATATTTCTTTTTGTTAGGTTCTGATTCCTATGTTATCGATTTGCCATCACTGAAAGTTTAACCATATTTCACGGAAATATTGTAGCTAGACATGTTGGAATCAACTATGTTTTTATTTGGATGATTTCCTTTACTAGGCATTATTCCCCTATCCTTCAGAAACAGTACTCTAAGTGAGACTTCTGGCTTCCACTAAGTAGGAGAACTGCAAGTTCTTCCCCGACCCCCCCAAAAAAGCACTATAAACCTGGGGGGGAAAAGATATTAAAAAACTATTTCAGAAAATCTGTCCTCTGAAAACTAACCAAAGGAATATGATTTGAGAAGAATTTGTGCTTGCACTACTGAAATTCTATTAAGAACAGTGAAAATCTGTGGCATTTTGGCTTGAGGATACTTCATCCACCCCTCCCCAAGGTTGGTCAGAGTGATACTTGGCTCTACCCTGCTATCCTTGTGGTACTGACTGGATGAAACGTTATGCTGGATGTGGCTAATATATGCTCACCTGTGTCAGAGAGGCCCCAAGCTAGTCACACATTTCTAGCCAACTACGAGGCTGTAAACCAGCAGAGAGACTTGAATTAGCCATGTAAAAAAAAAAGCCCAGGGCAGATTTTAAAACAGTTTGAATGGTTAATGTGTTCTACCAAATCACAGATCCATCATCAGGTAACAGAAACCTCACTGGCTGAAAAACTAGGGCATCTGTAGGTAAAAATGGTAGAAATTCACAGGGATAATTGAAGTGTACCAGAAATTTTAACTATAAGGGTTAAAAGAATCTATGAATATGTGTTTTCATTTCTGCTCACCAAGAAAAAACATAAGATTTTACAAAACTATAGTTATAATGCCAGGTTGGTAACAAATATAAATGTAATATATATGAAACAGAAGCACAAAGGGGAAAGAAAGGAGCAAAGTTTCAAAAATTTCTGAAATTAACTTAGTATTAACCTGAAATAAATTGTGGTAAGATGCCTATTGTATTCCACAGAGCAACTACTGAAAAACATAGTATAAAAAAGAGAATTAATAATTTGAATGGTATACCAGAAAAGATTATTTAATACAAAGTAGTCAAGAAGCACAGTTACACAAAAGAAAGATATAGTGAAATTAAACTGCAAAATGGCAAATAAAAATCTACAAATATCAGTAACTTTACATTAATTAACACATTATGTTAATATTAATTAATTTAAATATTAGAAGTATGTGATCTAAACATCCCAACAAAAAAGCAGAGACTGTCAAACTGGATTACAAGAGCATATTAATCAGAGTTCTCTAGAGGGACAGAACTAATGGAATAGATGTATAAATAAAGGGAAGTTTATTAAGTATTAACTCAATTACAAGGCCCCACAATAGGCCATCTGTAGGCTGAGGAGCAAGGAAAGCCAGACCCAGTTACAAAGCTGAAGAAGTTGGAGTCTGATGTTTGAGGACTGGAAGAATCCAGCACAGGAGAAAGATGTAGGCTGGGAAGCTAAGCCCCTCTTTTCTTATTTTTCTGCCTCCTCATATTCTAGCCCTGCTGGTAGCTGTTTATGTTGTGCCCACCCAGATTAAGAGTTTGTCTGCCTTTCCCAGACCACTGATTCAAATGTTAATCTCCTCTGGCAACACCCTTACAGATACAGCCAGGACCAACACTTTGTATCCTTCAATCCAATCAAGTTTACAACCATCACAAAAAGCAATATCCAATTATATACTGTCTACAAGAGAATGACTTCAGATTTAAGAAACAAATAAGCTGAAATCAAAAAAAAGGGGAAAATACTATGTAAATAGTAACAATAAGCCAGACTAATAAAGAGAAGAACCGAATAGATCCAATAAAAAAAATAAAGGGAGTATCACCACCGATCCCACAGAAATACAAACTACCATCAGAGAATACTATAAATACCTCTATGCAAATAAACCAGATAATCTAGAAAAAAATGGCTAAATTCCTGGACACTTACAACCTCCCAAGTCTAAACCAGGAAGAAGTTGAATCCCTGAATAGACCAATAAAAGGGCTGAAATTGAGGCAGCAATTAATAGCCTACCAATCAAAAAAGTCCAGGACCAGATAGATTCACAGCCAAATTCTACCAGAAGCACAAAGAGGAGCTGGTACCACTCCTTCTGAAACTATTCCAAACAATACAAAAAGAGGGAATCTTCCCTAACTCATTTTATGAGACCAACATCATCTTGATACCAAAATCTGGCAGAGACACAACTAAAAAAGAAAATTTCAAGCCAGTATCTATGATGAACATTGATGAGAAAAACCTCAGTAAAATACTGGCAAACTGAATCAAACAGCACATCAAAAAGCTTATCTATCACAATCAAGTCAGCTTTATCCCTGGGATGAAAGACTGGTTCAAAATTATCCGCAAATCTATAAACGTAATCCATCACATAAACAGAAGCAAAGGCAAAAACCACATGATAATCTCAATAGATGCAGAGAAGACCTTCAACAAAATTACACAGCCTTTATGCTAAAAACTCTCAATAAACTAGGTATTGATGGAACGTATCTCAAAATACAAGCTATTTAGGGCAAACCCACAGCCAATATCATACTGAATGGGCAAAAACTGGAAGCATTCCCTATGAAAACCAGCACAAGACAAGGATGCCCTCTCTCACCACTCCTATTCCATATAGTATTAGAACTTCTGGCCAGGGCAATCAGGCAAGAAAAAGAAATAAAGAGTATTCAATTAGGAAAAGAGGAAGTCAAATTCTCACAATAGGCAGATGGCAGAATTTTATATTTAGAAGTCCCCATCCTCTCAGCACAAAATCTCCTTAAGATAAGCAACTTCAGCAAAGTCTCAGGATACAAAATCAATGTGCAAAATTCACAAGCATTACTATACAACAGTAACAGACAAACAGAGAGCCCAATTATGAGTGAACTTCCATTCACAATTGCTACAAAGAGAATAAAATGCCTACATATCAAACAAGGGATGGGAAGGATCTCTTCAAGGAGAACTACAAACCACTGCTCAAGGAAATAAGAGGACACAAACAGATGGAAAAACATTTCATGCTCATGGTTAGGAAGAATCAATATTGTGTGATCTGCCACACTCACTTCCCAAAGTAATATACAGATTCAATGCTATCCCCATTAAGCTACCATTGATTTTCTTCACAGAATCGGAAAAACCACCTTAAATTTCATATGGAACCAAAAAAGAGCCTGCATCACCAAGACAATTCTAAGAAAAAAACAAAAAGCAAAAAAAAAAAAAAAAAAAAACCTGGAGGCATCACACTACCTGACTTCAAAATATACTACAAGTTTACAGTAATCAAAACAGCATGGTACTGTTACCAAAAGAGAGATACAGACCAATGGAACAGAACAGAGGCCTCAGAAATAACACCACACAACTACAGCCATCTGATCTTTGACAAACCTGACAAAAACAAGCAATGGGGAAAAGATTCCCTATTTAATAAATGGTGTTGGGAAAACTGGCTAGCCATATATGCAGGAAACTGAAACTGGATCCCTTCCTTACACCCTATACAAAAATTAACTCAAGATGGATTCAAGATTTAATCATAAGAACTAAAACCATAAAACCCTATAAGAAAACCCGGGGAATACCATTCAGGACATAGGCATGGGCAACGACTTCATGACTAGAACACCAAAAGAAAAAGATACTATCATTAGAGTGAACCAGAAACCAACAGAATGGGAAAAAATTTTTGAGATCTACTCATCTAAGAGCTAATATCCGGAATCTACAAGAACTTAAACAAATTTACAAGAAAAAAACCACCCCATCAAAAAGGGGATGAAGGGTATCAATAGACACTTCTCAAAAGACATTTATGTCATCAATAAATATATATATATAAGCTCATCACTGGTCATTAGAGAAATGCAAATCAAAACCACATTGAAATACCATCTCATGCCAGTTAGAATGGAGATCATTAAAGAATCTGGAGACAACAGATGCTGGAGAGGATGTGGAGAAATAGAAACGCTTTTACACTGCTGGTGGGAGTGTAAATTAGTTCAACCATTGTAGGAGATAGTCTGGTGATTCCTCAAAGATCTAAAAAAGGAAATACCATTCGACCCAGCAATCCCATTACTGAGTATAGACCCAAAGGATTATAATTCATTCTGTTGTAAAGACACATGCCCAGGTTTGTTTATTGTGGCACTGTTCACAATAGCAAAGACTTGGAACCAACCCAAATGCCTGTCAATGATAGACTGGATAAAGAAAACGTGGCACATATACACCATGGAATACTATGCAGCCATAAATAAAGGATGAGTTCATGTCATTTGCAAGGACAAGGAAGAAGCTGGAAACCATCATTCTCAGCAAACTGACACAAGAACAGACAACCAAATACTGCACGTTTTTCACTCATAAGTGGGTGTTGAACAATGAGAACACATGGACACAGGAAGGGGAACTTCACACACCAGGGCATGTTGGGGGTGGGGGCCTAGAGGAGGGATAGCAGGGGGGTGAGGGGCTAGGGGAGGGACAGCATTAGAAGAAATATAAGGTAGATGATGGGGGGATGGATGCAGCAAACCACCATGGCATGTGTATACCTATGTAACAAACCTGCATGTTCTGCACATGTACCCCAGAACTTAAAGTATAATAATAAAAAAGGTGGGAAAAAAAAAGATGAAATGACTACAGTCATTTAAGACAAAAATAGAATTTATAGCAAAAAAAAATTACATACAAAGCAGACTATTTCATGACATAAGGGGCAATATATCAGGAAAAAATTACAACCATAAAAGGATACTCATTCACCTAAAAAACGGACCTAGACAGAGCAAAAACTGATAAAACAATTCAAAAGTTATGGCTTGAGATTTCAATATCCCACTGTCAATAATAAAACAATTAAGATAACATTCACAAATACTTAGAACATCAGAACACTATTAACTAACTCATCTTAACTGCAGAATGCTCACTTCTTTAAAGTGCACATTAAATATTCCAAAGGATTAGACAAGTTAGGCCATAAAACAAGTCTTCATTAATTTAAAAAGATTGGTATTATGCAAAGTATGTCTCCAACCACAACAATATACAATTAGAAATTAACAACTAAAAAATATAGGAAATCAACAAACACTTGAAAATTAAGCATATACTTCCACATGACCCAGAGATCAAAGGAGAAATCAAAGAAAATTAGAAAATATTTCAGACTGAATAATCCGAAATACAATATAAATGTGTTGAATTCAACAAAAGCAGTGCTTAAAGAAAATTTGTAGCATTTAATACCAACATCAGAAAAAGAAAATCTCAAGTCAACCATTTATGTTTTCACCTAAAACACTTGAAGAAAAAATTAAATTTAAAATACATGGAAGAAAGGAAATAAAGATTTAAAAAATAGAGGAAACATAAAAATAGAAAATAACAACGAAACCAAAAATTATCTCTTTGAAAAAAATTTAAAAATGAAATACCTTTAGCTAGATTATTCAAATGAAAAAATGGGAAGGAACAAATTGTTAAAATTAGCAAAGAAAAAGGGATAGTACTCACTTCAAAAATACTTCTATAAAATTATTTTTAGTAACTTTACTCCAAGAAGTTAGACAAGTTGGATAAAATGGACCAATTTCATGAAAGACAAAAGCCACCAAAACTTTAAAAGTACTAGAAATGTAAATAAATTATAAAGTAAAAAAATTGAATTTTAGAAAATTCAGTTTTTGAAAATTGTAAAACTTTCTATAGATAAAAATGCCCAGATGGCTTTACTGATACATTCTATTAAACATTTAAAATGTAACAGAACTAATACTGAATTTTTCAAATTCTTTTACAAAATATAGAAGGGAACATTTTGAAAATCATTTCAACAGGCCAGTATTACTTTGATACCAAAGCCAGATACAGAAATTACAAGAAAACTAATACTCTTCATTAATGTAGATGCAAAAAATTTAAACAAATTATTAGCAAATAAAATCCAACAACACAAAAATTGTATAAGATAATCAAGTAGGAGTTATACCCAAAAAGCAACTTAGTGTAACCACTTGAAAATCCATTAACATAATACAATCTGTTAACAGAGTAAAGGGCAAAGGGTGAAAATTCCATGGTCTTATCAAAAGATAAGATTTTTATAAAAGATTTTGACAAAATTCAATGTCCATTACGGGAAACACTTTGAGAAGACAAGGAATAGAAAAAAAATTCTAAAACTGATAAAAGCCTTTTTTTGTGATGGAGTCTTGCTTTGTCACCCAGGCTGGAGTGCTGTAAGGCCGTCTTGGCTCTATGCAACCTCCACCTCCAGGGTTCAACCAATTGTCCTGTCTCAGTCTCTGGGGTAGCTGGGACTACAGACACATGCCATCACACCCGACTAATTTTTTGTATTTTATTAGAGATGGGGTTTCACCATGTTGCCCAGGCTGATCTCGAACTCTGAGCTCAGGCAATCCGCCCATCTCAGCCTCCCAAAGAAAAACCTTCTTTTAAAAGGAAAAAATAAACACAACTAATATATTTTACTGTGAAAGATTATTTCCCCTTTAAGATCAAGTATAAAGCATGTTATTATTTAATGTTTAACAGAAAGTTAAAGCTAGTGCAATACAACAAAAATGTTGGGAAGACATTAAGTTGTCTTTTTTCACAGATGGCATGATCATCTACACAGAAAATTCCAAGGAATCCACAAAATTTTATAAGAAAAGTTTAACAGATCTCAGGGTTCAAGAACATGATAAAAAGTTAAGAGTGCATTTATATCATAGCAACAACAACAAATACTAAAATTAACAAAGCAACTACATTCATAGTAACATCAAAAAAATTTACCTAAGAATTATATTTTTAAATAAGTATAAGGTTTGAACCCTGAAAATGATAAAATAATGCTTCAAAGACACATGTATTCATAAACTGAATGACTTATATGGTCAAAGTGCCCCCATTGCCTTAGGTATTTCTATATCTATGGCTCCTGTGACTTTGCTAGGCTCAGCTCATGCTTCGGCTCTCCTACGCTGGCATTATATACTGGAAACTTTACAGATATGGTGCCTCAGTGACGGTTCTACTCCCACAGCTCCACTAGGCATTGTTTTGGTAGAGGTTCTTTGTGGTGACTCCATCCCTGCAACAAGTCTTGCCCCAGCTTCCAGGCTGTTCACTACATCTCTTGAAGTTTAAGTTAAGCGATGGCACCATGGTTCTTCCATTCTGTAAGCCTACAGAATTAGCACCACAGGTATGATTTTAAGATTTATGACTTATATCTTCTGCAGTGGCAGGTGGAGCTGCACCTGGGCCCATGTGAGCCATGGATGGGATGGCTGAGGAGCACCGCACTGGAATTCAGGGAGCAGAATCTGAAGGTGTTCCTGGGCAGTGAGCCTGTGGAGATCTCCCAGGGCATGTCACCTGAAGCTATTCTGCCCTCTTAGATCTCGGAGCCTGCCATGAGATGGGTAGCCTCAAAGATGGCTGAAATGCCTTTGGGGTCTTTTTCTCCCATTGTCTTGATGAATGGCACCTTGCTCCCTTCTATGCCTACTAAATTCCCCGCAAAGCGTCACTGGGCCACACTGTTACATGCTCTTTTGTTCTTTACGTGTCTGGGCTACAAATTTTTAATCTCTTTGAACTTTTATTTATAAATTGTTTTCATATAATTTCTTTCCTCTAGCATCTTACTATTAGCAATTAAAAGTAGCCAGGCAGAACCAGAATGCTTTATTGTTCAGATGTTTCTTCTGCCAGGTAGTCTAGTTTATCATCCACGAAGCCCTTGGTCCCAAACACAATTCAGTCAAGTTCTTTGCTACTTTATAACAAGGATAGCCTTTACTTCAGTTTTCAGTATATTCCTCGTTTCTGAGACCTTATCAGAATGGCCTTTACTGTTTAACTTTCTATCAGCCTTCTAATTATAAACACTTAAGTAATCTAGAATTTTCTCAACTTTCCCTAGTCTTTTCTGAGTTTTTCATCAGAATTGACTATAATGCTCCATTCATGCAATACAGCCTTTTGTAGCCTGGGCTTCCCAATTCTTCAAGCCTCTGCCTGTTACCAAGTTCCAAGGCCCCCCATTTTCAGGTGTCATAGAAATGGCTTCACTTCACAGGACCAAGTTTTTTTTAGTCTGTATTATTCTTGATGTAGTTTGGATATCTATCCCCACCTAATCTCATGTGGAATTGTAATCTCCAATGTTGGAGGTGGGACCAGATGGGAGGTGCTTGAATCATAGGGGCAAATCCTTCAAATACTGCTTGGGCCATCCAGTTCGTCATAAGTGAGCTCTCACTCTGAGTCCACATGAGATCTGGTCATTTCAACGTGTGTGGCACCTTCTAACTCACTCTCTCTTGCTCCTCATCTTACCATCTGATATGCTTGCTTCCCCTTTGACTTCTGCCATGAATGGAAGCTTCCTGAGGCCTCCCCAGAAGCCGATGCTATTATTCTTGAATAGCCTCAGAACTGTGAGCCAATAAAACCTCTTTTCTTATAAATTACCCATTCATAAGTAATTCTATAGCAGTGCAAGAATGGCCTAATATAGAAAATAGATACTGAGGAGTGAGGCATTACAATAAAGACACTTAATGTGGAAGCCACTTTAGAACTCAGTAATGGGAAGAGGTTGGAAGTTTGGAGGGCTCAAAACAAGACAGGAAGATGAGAGAAAGTTTCTATTTCCTAGAGACTACTTAAATGATTGTGATCATTTAATGCTACTAGTGATATGCACAGTGGAGTTCAGGCTGCCAAAGTCTCAGATGGAAAGGAGAAACTTACTGGGAAATGGAGCAAATGTCATGCAAGTTATACTTTAGCAAAGAGCTTGGTTGCATTCTGTTCATGCCCTAGGGATCTGTGAAAGTTTGAACTTCATAGTGATGATTTATGGTATCTGATAGAAGAAATTTCTAAGCAGCCAAGTATTTAAGATGTGGCCTGGTTGCTTCTAACAGCCTATGCACAGATGCAGAAGCAAAGGAATTAAAGTTGGAACTTACGTTTAAAAAGGAAGCAGAGCATAAAAGTTTGAGAAGTTTGTAGGCTGGCCATGTGACAAGAAAATAAAAAGCTACTTCTGGAGATGAATTCAAGCAGACTGTGGAGCAGCCACCTGTTAGATTTGCAAACTAAAAGGGAGCCAACTGCTGACAGCCAAAACAATATGAGAAAGACCTGAAATATATTTCAAAGACCTTTGTGGCAGCCTCTTCCTACAAGCCTGGAGGCCAAGGAAGGAAGAATGACTTCATGATCCAGGTCGAGGACCCTCCTGTGCAGCCTTGGGATACTGGTTACCACATCCTGGCTGCTCTAGCTCTAGCCAGGGCTTAAAGGGGCCCACATACAGTTCAGGCTGTCACTTTAAAGGATGCAGCCATAAGCTTTGGTGGTTTCCATGTAGCTTTAAGTCTGTAGGTATACAGAATGCAAGAGTGAAGAATGCTTTACAGCCTCTGCCTAGATTTCAGAGGATTTATGGAAAAGACTGGGTGCCTAAGTGCCTAAGCAGAAGCCTGATGCAGAGGTAGAGCCCCCCTGAGAGAACCTCTGCTAGGGAATTTTGGTGAGGAAATGTGGGGTTGGAGCCCCACACAGAGTCCACAGAGGGGTATTACCTAGTGGAGTTCTGAGAAAGGAGCCACCACCCCCAAGATACAAGAATTGTAGATATACTGGTGGTGTGCATCCTGCACCTGCAAAAGCTACAGGAACTCAAGAACACGTGGGAGCAGCCTCAGGGGCCAAACCCTGCAATGCCACAGAGGGGGAGATGCAAAAGGCCTCGGGAGCCCACCCCTTACACGAGTGTGTCCTGAATGTTGGACATGGAATCATAAATTATTTTGGAGTTTTAAGATTTAATGACTCCCCTCCTGTGTTTCAAACTTTCATGGCACTTAATTACCCATTGCCTACACCACAACTTTATCTTAGAAGCAACTAACTTGTTTTTTATTTGACAGGCTCATAGGGGGAAGAGATTTTCCTTGTCTCATATGAGACTTTGAACTCTGGAATTTTGAGTTAATGCTGGAAAGAGTTAAAACTCTGGGGGATTATTGGGAAGGCGTGATTGTATCTTACAATGTGAGAAGAACATCAGATTTGGGAGGGACAAGGGGCGACATGATACAGTTTCAACATTTGTGCCCATCCAAATCTCATGCTGAATTATGATCACCAATGTTGAAGATTGGGCATGGTGGGAGGTGTTTGGATTATGGGGCAAATCCCTCATGAATGGCTTGGGCCAACTCCTTAGCGGTAAGTGAGCTCTCCTTCTGTCTTCACTTGATATGTAGTCATTTAGAAGCGTGTAGCACCTCCTTTCTCTTGTTCCTTCTTTTTCCATATGTGCTTGTTACCCCTTTGCCTTCTGCCATGATTGGAAGCTTCCTGAGGCCATCCCAAAACAGATGCTACTATGCTTCTTTTATAGCCTTCAGAACCATGAGCCATTAAAACCTCTCTTCTTATAATTTACCTAATCTCAGATATTTCTCTTAGCAGTACAAGAACAGCCTATTACACTGCTGCTATAACAATGTCACATACTGGGTAATTTTTAAAGGAAAGAAATTTGTTTCTTACAGTTTGAGAGCCTGGGATGTTCAAAGTTCACCAGATATGGTGAGGATCTTTTTACTAGATCAAAACATGTCAAGAGGGCAAGAATGTGTAAAAGGGACTGCAATAGCAAGCCAAACTATTATAACAACTTGTTCCTGTGTGAACTAATTAATTCCCATGAGAGCTAACTTGTTCCCAAGGGAACTAAATCACGCCTGCAAGAACTCGGGATAACAGCACTAACTCATTTAGGAACACGCTGTACTCAGGATACTTACCACAAGGGCCCCACTTCTTAATACTGTAACATTGGCAATTAAGTTTCTAACACATAAATATTTAGGAGACATAGTCACACCATAGCAAGTGCCAACTCTTGCCATTCTATTCAACATAGACTCTACAAGTCTCAGCTGCAGAAAATAAAGCAAATAAAGAAAATAGAAGGCTTCCAAATTGAAAATAAAGAAACTGTCTCTGATTACAGAACATTTTGTTTTATCTAGGAAATGTTATATACTTTACCCCAAAACTTTGAGAACTAATAATTTAGTTAAGTGATGGGATGCTAAATCAAAATACTAAACTCAGTTGCATTTCTAAGTGATAATAGTGAAATATCCAAAAAGTTAAGGAAAGCGTTATCATTCACAATAGAATCTGAAAAAGTAAAATGCTTAAGAATAAATTTAACCAAGGAGGCAAAAGATCTGTTCACAAAAGCTATAAAACATTGATGAAGGAAATATAAAAAAACACAAAGAAATTTAATGATATTCCATGTTTATCGATCAGAAGTATCAATGCAAAAAAAATCCATACTACCTAATGCAATGTACAAATTTAACACAATCGCTATTAAAATTTCAATTGCATATTTCATATAGAAAAAAAATCCCAAAATGTGTATCTTGAGCAAAAAATAAAATCTGGAAGTGCCACATTTGCTAATTTTAAATTACATCACAAAACTATAATAATTTAAACAGTATAGTATTGGCATAAAACCAGACACATAGACCAACTGAATGGAAGGTACGGACCAGAAAATATACCTATACCTATTCAAATTCAGTAAACTAATCTTCAACAAAGGTGTCAGGAATATAACAAGAATATAAAATGAAAGAACAGCCTCTTTGATAAACTGGTAAAACTAGATATCTGTATGTAAAAAGTAAAATAGAATTAGATCCTTAACACCACACACAAAATCAATTCAAAATGAAGACTTAAAACTGTAAAGCTCCTAGAAGAAAACATAGGCAAAGAGCTCCATTACTTTTGGTCTCTGCAGTATTTTTTGGTGTTTTAGGTTTGGGTTTTTGATATGATACCAAAATTCTAAGCAACAGAAGCAAAAACAAACAAGTGAGACCACATCAAACTAAGAAGTTTCTGCACATAAAATGCTTAAAATGACAAGACATCCTATGGAATGGGTGAAAATGTTTGCAAACCACACATCTGACAAGTGGTTAACATCCAAAAAAACATGTAACTCACACCGTTTTAAAAGGATGACCTGATTTTAAAACGGGCAATATCCCGAATAGACATTTTCCAAATAAGACATACAAATGACCCACAAGTATACAAAAAGAAGCTCAACAGCACTAATCAGGGAAATAAAAATGTAAACATTGAAATATCAAAAGTATACAAGTATAAGTATACAAAAAGTGTACAAAAAGAATTATACAAAAAGAAGCTCAACAGCACTAATCAGGGAACTAAAAATGTAAACATTGAAATATCACCTCACACCTCTTAAGATCACTATTAAAAAACCAAAAGATAACACGTGTTGAAGAATAAGAAACCCACATTCATTGTTGATGAGAATGTAAATTAATGCTATAGTCATTGTGAAAAATACAGAATTTCCTCAAAAAATTAAAAATTGAGTTATATGAAATCATTTATAGGTATATATCCAGAGAATACAACTATTATCTTGAAAAGATATCTGCACAGTCATGTTCATTGTAGTATTCATCATACCCAAAATGCGAAAACAATCTGTGTCCATTGACAGGTGAATGATTTTTTAAAAATGTGATATATATACACACATATAATGAAATACTATTTAGCCTCCAAAAACAAGGAAATCCTGCTATTTGCAACAACATGTCTGGCCCTGGAGGACATTATGCTAAGTAAAATAAGCCAGACACAAAGACAAATACCATATGATCTTGTTTATATATGAAATCCACAGAAGTCAAATGCATATAAACAGAGTTTAAGAATGATTACTAGGGTTAGGGCATGGGGAAAATTGAGAGGTAGTGGTTAAAATGTACAAACTTCAAGTTATAAAATGAGTAAGTTCTGGAGACATAATGTTCAGTATGGCACCTACAGTTAATAACAAGTGCCAACTCTTGCTATTCTATTCAAAATAGACTCTATTTTATATAACTGAAATTTGCTAAAGGAATGGATCTTCAGTGGGCTCACCTTAAAAAAAAAATGGTAACTATGTGAGGTGATGAATATGTTAATTAGCTCAATAGTGCTAATTCCACAATATTTACATATATCAAATCATATTGCACACATTAAATATAATTGTCAATTATTACTCAAAAATAAAAGAGTAATGTGTAGGAAAAATGCTATTCTAATTTTTATTTTTAATTTTATTATTTGAGACAGGGTCTCATTCAGTCACTCAGGCTGGAGTTCAGTGGCACAATCATGACTAACTGCAGATTCCACCTTCTCAGGCTTAGGTGATCCTCCCACCTCAGCCTCTCAAGAAGCTGGCACTACAGGCACATGCTACCATGGTTGACTAATTTTTATGTATTTTCGTAGAGATGGGGTTTTGCCATGTTGCTCAGGCTGGTCTCAAACTCCTGGACTCAAGCAATCCTCCTGCCTTGGCCTCCTAAAGTGCTAATATTACACACCCAGCTATTCAAACTTTTTTTAAAGAAAGTATTTCTTTAATTGAATTGCACATTTAAACAGTAAAAGATATCCTTCTAAAATATAAATGTATAACATGAATATAAAAACAGTTACTTGAATTCAGACAAAAGCAGTTAAAGTTTAAAAGGAATCAGTAGAGAAAATTGGATTTTTAAAATTTAAATAATTTAGGTCATTGCTTCTACATTTTCCTTTAAATGACATAAACACTGAATTTTGCTTTTGATACCCAATATACGAGTTGACTCTAATGGAAAACAGTGTTAGCTATATAGTATTCTGAGTTCAACCAGCCGAGTGAAATGGAAAAGCCCCTTAAATTCTGTCTTAGTCTTTTCGGGTTGCTGTAACAATAAATTGGTTCTCTTATGAAAAAAGAAATTTATTGTTACAGTTCTGAAGCCTGGGAATTCCAAGATCAAGGCAGACTCAATGTCTGTTGAGGCCCTGCTATCTGCCTTCTAAAGGTCACCTTTTGGCTGCATCCTCAGATGATGAAGGAGCAAGGCAACTCTCTGGAGTCTCTTCTATAAAAGTACTAGTTCTATTTATAAGAGCTGCTTCCTCATGACTTAATCACCTCCCCAAGACCCTATCTGCTAATACCGTCACACTGGTGATTAGGTTTCAACATGAATTTTGGAGGGACACAAACATTCAGCCATAGCACTATGCTTTGGTGTTCCTCTCCTTAATATTAAATAATAAATAGTAATCGGTACTATGACTTACTTCATTGATTCATGATAAAGATTAAATATGTTACTTCCTGTAAGACACTTAGATTAGTGCCTGACACTTAGATTAATGCCTGAGCACTCAGTGAGTACACAATAAAAGTAGTCACATACACACATATACACACATACACATACACACATGTAATATAGTAAAAAGAACAGAAAATACTCTTTGGATTAGGAAGTATAATCGTTAATGGATATGTAATTATTACAGTACCTGGCATAACTGTAAGTACTCAATAAGTATTCAATAAATAAAGTACTCAATATTCACTAATCAGCAGGAAATGTAAATCAAAATCACAATGAGATATCACATCACTCCAGTTAGAACAGCCATTATGAGAATGGCAAATAACAAGTGTGAATGAGGATGTAAAGAATAAGGATTTCTTGTGAGATTGCAGAGTTCCCTTGATTCTTTCACAGGTGGGAACTAGAGTGCACCAGCTCTGGGTCCAGCTGCCCACTTTGGGACTGGCAGGGACAAACTTCACTTGCTCAGATCTCCTGGGTTCAACCCCTCACACAGGCAAGTGGGTGCTAGGGCTGTGGAGAGTGCTTTTGGGCTCCTAAGAGTGCATTACAATTAATGCTCTTTTAACAGTTGCAGGCTAAGTGTTTAAGTTGCTAGCTAGGTGTTTTAGTGGCTGACTAGATGTTGACCAGCTCAGTGGAGAGTCAGGGTGACAACCTTTTACACCCTGACCTCTTGGTACCTGGGTTCTTATCCGGCATCCAGGAAGAATCAGGTCACATGGACTTGAAGGATGGTGAATGTGGAGATTTTATTAAGCAGTGGAAGTGGCTCTTAGCAGAAGGGAAGCTAGACAGAGGATGGTGGGGAAAGAGGTGATCTTTTTCTGAAGTCCAGCCAGCTCCAGCTGGGTTCCTTTTTGAAGTCATGCAGTCTGAAGTCAAGCCACATCTATCCATAGTCTCTGATGCACAGTTACTTCTCTCGACATTCAGTCACTTGTCTCTTTGCCAGCTGAGCTCTGGGGTTTCTGTGGGCACAGGATGGGCGGGTAGGGCAGGCCCAAAAAAGGCAACATTTGGGCAGAAACAGATAAAACTATTCTTATTTAGGGCTGAAGTTTCCAGGCTTGAGAGTGGGGCCTCTGCTGGGGAACCATCCTCTCCTGCCCAGTACTTCCCTGCCTCCTGTCTGTGTCACTTACATACTGTTGGCGGGGATATAAATTAATATGGCCATAGTGTAAAACAGTATGGAGACTCCTCAAAAAGTTACAAATAGAACTACCATATGATCCAGCAATAACACTACTGGGTATATAGCCAAAGGAAATGAAACCAGTATTTTAAGAGATATCAGCATTCCCATGTTTATTCCAGCACTATTCAAAATAGCCAAGATATGAAAACAACCTAAGTGGCCAATAATTTATAAATGGACAAAGAAAATCTTTTATCTATATACAATGGAATACTATTCAGCCATAAAAAATGAAATTCTATGATTAGAAATATTATAGATGAACCTAAAGGATATGTTAGGTGAGATAGACACAGAAAGACAAATACTGAATAATCTTAGTCATATGTAGAATACAAAAGAAGTTGATCACATAGAAGTAGAATAGCGGTTATCAGAGGCTAGGGACAGGTAGGGAATGGGGAGATAGGCAGAGGTTGGTCAAGGGGTACAAAGTTACAGTTAGATAGGTAGAATAGGTGTTCTATTGTACAGTAGGGTAACTATAGTTAACAATTACGTACTGTATGTTTCAAAATAGCTGAAAGAATTTCTAATCTTATCACCAAAAATAAATGATAAATGTTTGAGGTGACAGATTTACTAATTACTCTGATTTTATCATTGTATAATGTATAAATGTACTGAAACATGACAATGTACCCCGTAAATATGTACAAATTTTATGTCAATTAAAATTTTTATAACTTAAAAAATATTATTTTTACCTGTTTCTCAGATTCTTACCCAATTCTGCTTTTGAATTTGTTTTAAAACTGTTTAAAAACGCTATACTTACTTCTCTATTGGATCATCCTTTTAAAGCTCATAAAAATGATGTCCACATGGCTTTTCAAATATTTGACTTTTCACTAGACATTATCTAAGTTCCATAAAAAGACCCAAAATACACTTGTATCAGAATAATTGTACTTTCACAAGATAAATATTATCATATTATCTTGCGGCATTGTGGCACCTTCTATATAGGGCATTTCTTTAATACGTTATAAGTAAAATTCAAAATCTTCAAAGCACAAAAATGCTATAAATATTTCATGACAGATTCAGGCTATTAAATCACACTTACTGAGGATTCAGCAATTCACAGACCAGACAGAGGTAATGACACTTGCCATCAAAGTGTCAAAAGATTCACCTGGTTAGAAAAAAAATAACCCCATTTTATTTAAGCAGGGGGTCAATGTTCAGCCAGCGTTTCCTCCTTGGAAGGGTGATGATTTCAGTGCAATTACCCCTCAGCTATCAGAATCCAAAGGTCAGATTTGACCATTTTCTATTTTTAAATGCATTTACTGGGTCTACCAACTAAACTGAAATTTGCAGTAACTACACAAGTAATTTTGAGTGTTAGTTGGAAAGAAGTGAATTATATGAAACAAAAACTTTAAGTTAACCTGTGAAATGGACAGTCAATAATAAATATAATGTGGTTGGTATGTTTGAAATATTAAAGTTTAGAAAATAGTTATCTCTAGTTACTAAGAAGACAAACAGCTTTCATTCTATCAAATCTACCACAAAATATATATACCTTCTCCAAATTAAACTTTAAAACAATTCAAAGAATTTTGTTTTTCTGTTTTATTGTCTCTCTTTCTATAATCTTAAACAGACTGGTTAATCATTCTCACAGTTTATTTCTCAGTGCACTCTGTAAATAAATTCAACCTTTTACAAAGTTCCTGTTGTATTAATTCTGTAAGTTACTTTGGCTATTAGGTTGCCTCCATTTTCTGCAACCAGTGATTTCATGGGTCCTCTGCTTCAAATTACAATATAATTAGGTTTCTGACTGAAACACCAACATCTAACCCAAACTTTTATTTTCCTACAACTAAAGTTGTTGTGGCTTTTAAATATATAGTTTTGGCCATATTTATTTAAAATCAAATAAGTTATATTAAAATAAATTAATTAAAAGCTTCATTTAGCTTTATTAAGGTATAATTTACGTTAGATAAAATGTAATTATGAGTATATAGGTTGATGGATTTGGAGAATTGTATATAGTCAGGTAACCTACATCACCAGCAAGATACAGAACTGTTTGATTTCTCTACATTTCCTCTTCCCCATTTAGTCAAAGACTCTGGCCAAATGATAGGGGTTTATTAAAGGGTAAGATGGCAGTTCTGCTCTAATGCTTGGCTATTCTGCTATCTCACTTTACATGTATGCTTCTTATGCTGCTTAGGTCAATGACACTGCTAATGTCTCTCTCCCCTTTCAATAGCTACTGATATTGCTGTTGTTCCATTACTTTACTGCTGGTTTATGTGCTAGCAGGCCTTGAGTGTCTTTGGACTAACTGTCCAGTGGGTAAAGTGGAAGAGAGTCTTTGCCATTAACTGATTCCACTACATTCTTGAATATTTCTCTCTGCACATCTGTCTCATGATTCACTTCTCATCACAAACCAGCCAGTCTTCTTTGCGCTTCTATATATTGCTGATGATATAGTTCTATATCTTACTGGTGGTAATGGTTACATGACTGTACACAATTCTCCAAATCCATCAACCTATACACTTATAATGAGTGCTAATTCCAGTAGGAAAATAGACTTACTGATTTAACTAAGTATTTTCCATGCTATTTAAAAGAACAGCAATTTTAGATGGGTTAAGTAATATTCTTAAATATTTTCTACCATGTTTTTCTCATAATGATTCTAAGAACTACTTTTTTCCCCCTCATATCTGGGGCTCTCTATTAATATGTCAGAAACATACCAAAGCAGGCTACCTCAAAAATGACCATCAAATGTATGGTCTTTTCTAAGGTAAACTATTTTCGTAGTCTGTACAATACCCAATTACAGTGGAGGACTGCATCTCTCAGCAGAGACAGTGTCGTGAGCAACAGTTACTAAATATGTGGACATACTTAACATAATATTCATAGGTGCATATATATACCATCACCACATAATGGAGATTGATGGAATTTTGCCTGCCTATTTTAATGCATGAAGAAATGTTCTAAGTGAATGTAGAAACCTAACCCACTGTCCATGACTCAGTTATCTAAGCTAGACATTTTTAACCTTGATACCTCTAGTCCAAATGGTGAAAATAATGCCTTGAAGAACTAAACCATGTGGTCTTGACTATCAATTTTCAATTCTAAGATCTGTAGGTTCTTGTCTTTCAGAGAGCAATTCTCAGAAATACAGTTTGAGTAAAGATGGAGTGGGCCCCTGAGTTCTGTTTGTACAAGTTTTTTAAGTGACTCAAATGTGTAGCCATTTTTGGACTGGCTTAGAAATCACTGTGGTTAGGACTCGTTTCACCTTTCCCCTGATTTGTACTTCCCAAATGGAGCCTAGTAAGTCTAGGCATTGTAAATAAAAATCACGGTAAGTTTAATGTTATAATGAATAAACTACATTTGTCGATTATTAACTTTCATTTGCTTAATGGTTTTTTACACTGTTCTAGGCACTTTATTAAGAGCTTTACTTATATTAGCTGATTTAATTTTTACCCAACCCTATGAAAATAAACATTTATTATCTTTATGCTACAGACTGAAAACTGAGGAGTAAGAGGTAAACATCACTTCCCTGAGGTCACATACCTAGGGCATGGCAAGGCCAGGCAGTCTGACTCCAGGGCTCATACTCAAGAGAAGTTGCTGCCTCTTATTTATATACATACTCATTACCAATGTTACATTTCTAACAATTAACTTTGGCACAGAGGCAATTAATTTTACTATGTACAATTCAGAAGCAGTCTTGTTTAATCACAAAGCAAATCCCTCCTCACTGAAGGATTAATAAACACATCTAGTCAGTGTGGTTAGAAGTGAAGTTTCTATCCAAGGTTCTGAACCTTTCAATCTCTTCCTTCTGTGACTTGTATTGTCTGCTTATTGGGCCACATGGTAACTTCTGGTATCAACAGGAGCTTTCAGATCTCCTGCTTACCACCAGATTATTAGAGGGTAGTATTTATAATCCTTACAAAGAAAAGGTTCTACCACTATAGCAATTACTGTTTTATTGCCTGCAAAGTTACTTTTGATTAGGCTCTGTGGGTAAAGGGTTAAAAAAAGAAAATCACCCTCCCTAGTTACAGTGGCTCACACCTGTAATCCTAGCACTTTGGGAGGCCGAGGTGGATCAGGAGGTCAGGAGTTCAAGACCAGACTGGCCAACATGGTGAAACCCCATCTCTACTAAAAAATACAAAAGTTAGCTGGGCATGGTGGCTCGTGTCTGTAATCTCAGCTACTTGGGAGACTGAGGTAGGAGAATTGTTTGAACCGGGACCCAGGAGGCAGAGGCTGCAGTGAGCCGAGATGGTACCATTGTACTCCAGCCTAGGCAACAGAGCAAGACTCCAATAAAAAAAAAAAAAAAAAAAAAAGGACTGACCACCCTTTTGTGGTCAGTCCTACTAACCATGAAGACTTCCCAGGCCAGGGCTATGCAAAAATGGCCACAAATATGAGTCCCTTAAACTTTTAAAATTGAACAGGAAAATGGCTCAATTTTCCTGAAAAACTGATAAAAATAAAGTAACTTTGTTATCAAGCAACTTTAGTAGTCAAAATAATCTGTCAATGGTAGACTATGTAGAATGTATGAACTATGAATACTTTTAGAAAGCCACAACCTTAGGCATGTCCTGATCATAATTAGGCATGCCATCTGTCACGTGCATGCTACACTCAGAGTCTGTATCTGATCTAGAGAACTTCCAGACCCTGAAGGCATTAGAGTTTGTAGCAATTCCTAGTAATCTTCCATCTATGGGAGGGATTTTGTTATTTGATGTGAGATTTCAGACAGGCTTAGTGGAGCACTCCAACAAAATTAGACCCCAAGGGGACTTAAAAAAAAAAAAAAAAGAACTTTTCCCCCTTTTAGACATGCATTTGTTGTATTTAATGGCTTCATTGTCTTGTAAATACGATTTTATAGCATAAACTTTGGAATGGTTTATAATGGCAAGGAAGAGTACAAATGGTCATACTAAGGCATTCAAATCAGTGTGTCAAAGTTTTAAATTATTTTTATAAACCCTAGATGAACTGAGTTACCTTTAATAAAGTTTCTTGTTCTCATAGAGAACTCTCAAGATAAATCCAGAATAAAATAAACACATTTTGTTCAATTTCACCAAACGCATGAAATAAATTGAAAATAGTAAGTCTAGGATTAGGACTGTTGACTTCAGCAAAATTACACTGAGTAGGTACAGTTTACTCTGACTAATGAAAACAGCACTTTAAGGAAAGAAGTAACAAAAAGTACCCATTTAGAGAACAGTGTCACTTCATAGTGTTAAAAAAAAAAATCAGGCCCTTTCATTCTTACAGTTGGTTTAATTCTATCACTTTGCATATTCACCTAGTCTTAGTAAACTGTAAAACTATTTGCCTTAGAAATAGAATTCAAATAACTAAACAGAATATTTTCCTTTGGTATAAATTAGCTCAATACTTATGAACTCCATTTTAATAAGTAAATTTGCTCAATATGTAGGTCAAACTCCAATGTTTATTAATCTCTTTCTAGAGAACCTTTAATAATAAAATTCAAACAGAGTTTAAATTATAATTTGTATGAAATTTGATTTCCATTTGAGAAATTTTCTTATAGTAACTTGAATTTTAATTGGAAGGGTAATGAGTCTATGTAACCAAATTTTTTAGTTGTGGAATATTTCCTTAGGATATGTGATCCACTAAAACTTTTAAGTGAGAAGTGTAAGTACTTAGGTTGAATCAACTAAGAGAGGAGAAGAGCCAAATGTAAAGTGAACCAGAGAAGGCAGCAGGTTGCCTATTTGTGGAACTAAGAGTGAGAAAAAGAATTTAACTCTTCCTGACCATGAGATACCCTTTAATCAGAGCCAAAAGAATCATTAAATTGCCTAAGGCTGTGGGACATCTTCGTTCTGTCTGGAATCTAGGAACAAGTAGCTACCAATGAAAAATAGGGAAGGAATTATCTAGGAATTACTAAGACAAAGAGAAAGTTGAGTGGCTCCAGCTTAAACCGTGACCTAGCATAGTGACCACTTGCCTAGAAACAGCATTGACAATGTAAAGGCAAGAGATTTTCTTTTAGGGGCATCAGTGTTGGGGTTGATGACAATGTACTAAATGCATCCTTTAGACAGTTGTCTGGAGTACCAAGAAAAGTGGATCTAAATCAAGGCAATGGCTAGAGGCTAAGGCACGTTGAGGAAATGAAAGAGTTTTACTGAGTAAGTCTGGGAGTGGGCCTGGGATCCTG
This sequence comes from Aotus nancymaae, assembly GCF_030222135.1. Lineage (NCBI taxonomy): Eukaryota > Metazoa > Chordata > Mammalia > Primates > Aotidae > Aotus > Aotus nancymaae. The sequence continues at coordinate 16,119,101 of NW_026988476.1, read as the reverse complement.
TACATCTAACAAACTCTCAGGTAACCCCACTGTTACTGGTTCATAGAACACTTTTTGAATAAAAAGTAATTAGAAAATTAGAACAATTACTAGAAGAAAAGTAAAAACTCCTTGGTATTTACTACAGAGAAATACAGAACAGAACAATATATAAACTATATTGTGTTGCAACACAGCAAGATCACAGCTCAACAACAATTTGCTGCAACACAGTTCTGATCACTATAACCTTCTTGACAATTTCTATTAATGTGTACCTTACACCCAATAAATGCAACATTAGTTCAGTAAAAGCATCTGTGTACATTTTTCCACAAGGTAAACCATAATTGGATAACATATTTCCACACTATAATTATTATTAAATCTTTATGGGATTTTGTTAAATTTTAAAATTCCCCCGAATATTATCTTTGAACTCCAATCAGAAATTCTGCAGACCTTAGGTATCTTTGTGAATTGTTAGGAATGTAAATTACAAACTAATATAAAAAGACATTTCAAAGTGAAGGATGTTTTTCCCATTAACCTTCAAAGTAACTTAGATATGACATGAGATCAATACATCATAACTAGAGAAGAGATTAGAAGAAAGGAGCATGAGATTAAATTTCACAATACCCAGCTCAGCCAAACACGTGGTGTTGCAAGAGTATTGTCTGAAAAAGAGTGAAGAAATTTGATGACCCAAAAGTAGAAAAGTCAGGAGTCTGTGGCATTCATTTATTAATGACAGCCTCATCTATACATTGATAGGTTGCTACAGAACTTAGCACATAAAATGTAATCGCACAAAGAACCAGGAAGTCAAGAACATTCTACACGTTCTACTCTTGGCACTGTACATAAAAGACTTAATATATCCTTACAAAGGCCTGGTTGCAAGGTTGGTCCATGGCATGTGGAAACTAGGATTACATGAATAAAGTTTCTTCCCCTTCCTAAAACTGATGAGTCACTCACTGTGCCTGAACTCTGTTAAAGCAATGTTTATGGTGAACACTTGGAGTTTGGCAGTTTGGTACAGGATAGGAAAGGGTACATAATCATCAGCTCCCAGTAAAAACTTTGGGCACTGACTCTCTTATGAGCTGCCCTGTAGTCAGTATTTTACATGTGTCAATCAAAACTCATTTCTGGATAATTAAATGTATTCTGTTATTCTACTGGAGTGAGACTCTTTAGAAGCTTACACCTTATTTCCTTGGGACTTTGCCTCATACCTTTTCCCTTTGATGATTTAGCTTTGAACCTTTTTACTGTAAATGATCATATCCATAATTATGGCTGTATGCTGAGTTCTGTGAATCCTCCCAGAAAATCACTAAGCCAGGGACTAGTTTTGGGGACTCCCAACACTCATAGTCATAAGGCAGAAAATAACTATAGAGAAAAGCCAGGCATTGAGTTGGTTCATGCAAATATCCTTCAATATTACAACTGGCAAGCACTAATATGCATTTATGTTTAACATGCTTAAAGCTTCTTGACAATATTCACATTTCTGATTACAAATCTCTGCTTCATTTTCAAGCAGAAGAACCATCTCTTGTATGTACCTGCCCAGTCTTTCTAGATTTTTTTTCCACCAGTAAGATGATTCACCTACCATTTCGGCAACAGCAAATCCCACACTGAAACCACTGCCTACCTTCTTACCATCTTACATCATGAACATCTCATTTATAATTCACTTAGATCTCATTCTGTAAATCTCAGCTAGTTGGTCTTTTCACTGTCTGCTACTTCTGTCCTAATTGCTTCCTGAGATACCTAGATTTGTTCTTTAAGTAAAACCTTATTAGATACATGCTATATGCTAATAAGATAAAGGCTAAAACCTTAACATGACTTATAAGGTTCTTAATTGCTTGATCCTTGCCTACGGTTCCAGTTTCACCTTTCATCTCTGAGTTCCAACTATGTTGACCATCTTTCTATTGTTAGGATGCATCTAATTGCTTCTGTCACAAAATCAATGTATTTTTTCTCCCTGAAGTGTCTTTTCCACCCTTATAATGTTTAAATATATTTCTTCCATATCACAGGTCAATAGGAAGCCTGACTTGTTTTTGCTGTCAGTACAATGGACATTCTTTTATCTGGAACTCTTCACACTTGTGACTGGCATTATATATATGCATACATATATATGCATCTTTATGGAGATTTAAAAACCCTACAAAGGCAGAACCTTGTCTGATTATTTGGCATGTATCTCCACAGCACCTTGAAGAATATCTGGAACAGAAACTACTGTTTTTGAGTTAAAAAAAAATCAATGTAGTCATTGTCTTAAATAATTCAGCAGATTAGTAAGTACAGTCTTTCCATAAGGAAATTCTACCTAAGAAGTGAAATAATTATGCCACTGAAACACAAAGCAGGTATATATTAATGGAGATCGGTAAAATGTCACCTTTTACAAAACTGACTAATGGAAAGAAATGAAACAATTTAAATGACCACTTTTATAGCTCTTCTCACAGCAACCATCCTATCCAAGGTTACAGACCTCTCAAGCCAATAGTCAAGCATCTTCACTCCCCTTCTATCTTCCATTCTTGCCTTGCACCAGTGCAAAATTTTCCCCCAAAGTTTAGTAAGGAAAATAATAGTAAAATATCATTTTAATATGGTATTTTCTTGCTTAATACAACTTTGTGAGACAGGAAATAAGTTTGTGTGCCTACTCTGAGTAGGTGAGAATGACGATGAGTAACAGTCTCACATGCACGCATTGTTGTGTTTATCTCCACAGATTCTTGCATTCTGTCAATAACAAGGACAAGAGCAACAAGAGCCGAATTTACGGCCCCTTTCAAGCTTTGTTGTACCAGGAGAGTTCCTGTACTCCAGCAGTTCCTAACTAGCTCCTAAAATAAAATGTCCTAGAGGTAAATGCTGACTCTATTCTCATGGTACCTGCGACACAAACTACAACTCTAACCCAAACTACATTTTTACGAGGACGAATACAATGTAATATAGTCTAAAGAATAATGGAGTAAACAAAACTGAGCTTCCAAGTACTGAGAAGCGGTGTGGATGAAGATAGATTAATGCCTTGGCAAATCTGAGCCACAGTACTGGACTGCAATGTCCCAAAACAACAGCTGCTTCTCTGTCCAGTAAATCAATTCACCTGCCCCTGAGTGGCACCTCTGTCTTTACTGCAACCTGCCGCTTCCAGTAATAACTGGTGGAAGATTGGAGAAAGGTGTTAAGTCCTCGTGCCTGCTAGCAAGGAGATGACAGTGTAGAAGTAACCTGCAGGCTTCTCTTTACTGTTAGGATAAAATGTAAGGTATGATTATTACCTACAGGACCTGAGTTATCTGACCTTATAGGGATTCACCAGTCCCATGACTCACCACTCACTGGTCATTATACTCTAGGCTCGCTGACGGTTTTCAGCTTCCCCAGAATAATATTTCTTTATTCCTTAGGACTTTTTCTCTCGAACTGTGCCTTCTACCTAGAAAGCTCCCCATCCCACCTTCATTTTGTCCAGCTAATTTATACCACTGCTTAAGGACTCTAATTCCCCAGAAAATGCAGCCCAAGGTCTAGAAAAGAGCTGCATAGTAAAAACACGTAACACACACACACTATTTCTTTGCTATAGCTGCTAACACAAGCATGATTGATATATGTGTGATTTTTCTTAAACGTTTATCTGTTGTACTTAATTTAAATCTCATCATAGGATGGGCCCTAAATTGTTCATCCTGTATTTCTATAAACAAAAATGGTGTCTGGCCCACATTAGACACCTAAGAAGTATTTGCTGAAAAAAAAATTTTGAAGAATCAAAGCATTCTATGTAACAGAGATAATACAAGACAAAGTTGAGAAACTATACATGTGAGTAATTTATGGTGTATATTTAGGGGCATAGCAGGAGATAAATCTTAAGTTCATTGAGGCATAAGTTGAGGAAGAAATAAACTTTCTTACTAAATATGTAGATTGAGTAATCATTTAAAAAATCTGTAAATGAAGTAGTGTATCAAATGTGGAAGACTGTTTAAAAAGATATAGTCATAGAAGTATGAGGGAATGATGATCTCAGGATGGTGGTAATGATCACAGAAATGATTGAGTAAACATAAGCAGCATTGATAAAGAATAACTAAAGGCTGTTGTGGGTGAGGAAACCTAATATGAGGAAAAAGTTAAAATGTCATGTTTTAAGACCGAATGAACTGAGACTTTTTTGCTTTTGGCTATGATAAATAACTAGTAGCAGAATAGCCCTCCTGTAATACTACCATAAAATTAGACAAATACATACATTTTTTTCAGACATTGGACAATAATCAGTGCCATCATATGATCCTTGAGAGACACAAAACGCATGAAGTGAGTCCTATAATTGCCCTATCTTTCTATTTGGTCACTAGCATGCTGCAGGTGGTAAATGATGCTTGTCTGGTTCACATAGGCATTTAGGGACCCAGGAACCTTCCATCCAGTGGTTCAACCATCTTCTAAGGCTCTTTTTTTATAAATGCAGTGTATGTTTCTTTCTATGATCCCGTAAAGCCCCCAGATTCCAATTCTATTCCATACCAAGTATTGAATTGCATTTTTCTGAAAAAGAAAAATCACTAAATCTAAGTAAATTAGAAAAATGTTAAAAAAAACTGTATAACTTCTCAACAAGCAAATATAGTAAACATGGACATAAGTACAAAAAACTACAGTTCACATTTTAATAGTATTCACCTTTAAACAATAAAAGATATAGGGCTGCAATCTACAGTACAAAAACCTGTACACTTTGTAGGAGCAGAGCAATATTTTATTTCACCATATTACAGAGGCTAAAAAGAATTAACTTTATAAAACATAATCACTTTCTAATGCCTCAAATGTTCTAACTGTAAATCCTACAAGGCTAGTAAGATCTGATATATAAATGTCCAGATAGCACAGCAATACTTTAACTCACATGGTTCATTTAATGTGAGGTATGATGACTGAGTACAGAAGGCTAATTAAAGATGAAAAATTAGCAAGCATGTTTGCAGCCTCATGAATTAGGACAGGCCCAGTATACTCTATTGTCATTTGGTACATGAAGCTACTGGAGACCTCACGAAATAAATTCAATTCTCCTGACTCAATCCATGGGAAACTGTTCCTGTAGCAGGGCTCAATATTTCTCACTAGAGTTTTATTTTTTATGGTAGTTATTTCAAACAGCTTTTTCCTAGCTGTAGTCATCTAAAATTTATAAGATTCATTTGGCAAACTAAGTGACAGTTTTCTAATTAATCGGAAATTATTAATCTTTCTGAGGGTTGGTCATAATCAAATGGGATGATACCAACTACTTTATCTCAATTTCTCTTTCACATGACTATTCTTATCCCTGGCTCTTGAAGAGGATACAGAGTAGACACACCTGGCCAATGAACATGTAACAGGTCATTAAATACAAGTCCTTCTGCTTTGATTTCAATTGAGGCAAAACAATATGATGCATATCAAATATGGAAATGAATGTGAAGCAGATGCTTACATGCAAAATTCACTAAGAAAATGTCACAGCAATAATTCCTGAACTCCTCAAGCAAATCAAAGATAATAAACTAGGTCAAAGTGTGAGGAGAGTGGATTTGTGCAGAGTTGTTGGCATGCTGGAAATCCCCACCTTCTCCCAAGGAGGAAGGGATGGGTGTGGGAGGTGATCTCTTCCACCTAAAGCTTTATAAAGAGCATTTCCATTATAGTACTCTCAGATCTTAGAATGTCAATTCTGTAAAGCTTGAAGTTACAAAGAATGCCTCAGTCTTAAAGTGGCTTGTGACAGCAGAATAAATTTGGCTGTGTTAACACTGGCCTTTATATCCACAGACTTCAGGCCCAAGATGCTGAGCTATACTTGATAAACAAGGCTGGAGCCATTTTAAGTCCTAGTGACTTCCTGGAAAAGACAGAAAACACCAATAGATTCTTCATGGGGTTGACTACTGTAGATAAAACAGAAGCTAAAAGAGGAGCAGTATTTGGGGAATGGCTTTTACTGCATATACCGTGAGACATTGAGATACAGAGCTGGCTGAGTGCTCAGTAACAGAAATCTTAAAACAAAGCCACACCCAAACACACTCAAGCAACGAGGAGAAAATAAATTCAGCCTGGAACACCTACCAGGCCCAGAAAGCGTAAAGTCAGCTTATACGGTACCAGATCTCTCCTAAGGAAGGTATTTCTCTGTCTCTCATTTCCTCTTTTGTCTCCATCTATTTCACTTGAAAAAGACAGTGAATGACAGAAGGGAAGCAGAAAGAGGGATGTTCTTAGTCTATTCAGTCTACTGTAACAAAATACTGTAAGCTAGACAGCTTATTAACAAGGGAAATTTACTTCTTCAGGTTGCTGGAGGCTGGAAGTCCAAGATTAAATCACAGGCAAATTCAGTATTTTTTTAAGGGCCTACTTCTGGTTCATAGAACAGCACCTTCACACTGTGTCTTCACAGAGTGGAAGGAGTTAAAGGTCTTTCTGAGGCATCTTTTTTTAAGACACCAATTGCATTCACCAGAGCTTTGCCCTCATGGCCTCATCACCTTGATAGCCCTACCTCTTGATAGCATCACCTCAGGGGTTCAGGTTTCAAAACGGGAATTTTGACAGGACACAAACATTCAGACTACAGGGAGGAAAAACAGAAAAGAGGCTGAGCATATCATCTTCCTTGTACAAAAGTTCTCATCTGCTAACGTTCTTACCTAAGGAAAACAGAAGCTGTCAACAGCTGACTTCTTTTGAGGGAAAAGGAGTCATAATCTTCATTGCAGATTAAAATATTAAACATTTTATGGACTGAGACTTTTACTTAATGAATTTACATTGTATCTATGACTTAAAAGGACTTGAGCCATAAGATTGTTGTTACCAGAGAAGAACAAGAAATGTCGGGCCTGCCAGGATTTCCTGACCCTCTGAATAGGGTTTCCTTGACGTGGAAGATAAAATAAGCCTGCACTTTGACTACATGAATCATATATGTTAAACACTCAAACAAAAAACATTATTCATGGTTAAAGAAAACCTGACCCAAAACAAATCTGAGGACCCCACAGTTTTGATGAGTAAAACACTTATAAATCACAGACCTTCTTGTTGTTAAAGGCAGGCCTAAACTACCAGGTTCTTAAAGGCACAATATTCTTTATCAATATTCCATCTTGCTAATGGAGATAACTCATAAAGGACTAAAAACAGTTTCTGCCAAAATCATAAAGCCATCTAATTTTTTCAAATCCAACCACTTCCAGAGCAGGTGAGAAATATTTGCAATGCCTTCATTCCCAAGAAATATCCACAAGATGGTCTTATTGAAACAATTAACTGAAAAGCAATGTTCCAAAGAAATGTCATAGAACCACCAGTCATCAAATGGATAAAAGACTTTTTTGGATAAAACAGATTTCAATCTTGTCCAGCATTTACCAAAAAGCTTAACTCTTAAAACTGTTAATAATATTCATGACCTTGATTCAAATTAGCACTCCTCTCAAGGTTTACAGTGAAAGTGCTGTGGGATGAATTCCCATAGAAGGTATTTAAAAAACATATGTCTTCCAAACCATTGCTTAGCAGAAGAGTTAAGCACTTCAACAGAAACTAGATGTGGCAGGTTTCTCCATTTCACTACATTACATAAACAGCAACACATTAGGTTTTATTTATTATAATCAGGTCAAAGTTCAAAAGAGCTCAAAACCTGAAATTAAAAGCAAATATAGGAATCTTTATCACATAAAACTTTCCCCCAAAGGCTTCATGTAAATGGACTTTTTCTATAGAGACAGGGGTCTCATTCTATTCCCCGTGCTTGTCTTAAACGCCAGGCCTCAAGCAATTTCCCTGCCTCCCCAAAGAACTGGATTACAGGTATGAGCCTCCACGTCTGCCCATTAGATGTAAATTCTCACTCAAGAATACAAGGAGTCAATTTTATTTTTATTTATCAATTTTATTTTTTAAATAAAATTGATGGCCTCTTGTATTTATTAGAAAATAAATATACTAGAAAATAAATTACTCCTTGTATTCCTGACTTATTTATTTTCTAATACCTGGTCCAAAATTCAAAAAGCAATGAGCTTAAGAAACTGGTTTTGAACACAAAGTCTTCATGGCTATAGACAATGTCACAGCATTTTTGCAGTTCTAAGAACATCTCTCCCAATTATTCTGAATAGTGAGACAGCCAATTCCAAGCAAACAGATTCACTAAGTTAACTGAAGCATGCAAGAACAGATAACTCTACGGTCATTATGTTATTATACATTTCTTAGAATCAGAAATTCATTGTGAAATACAGTCAAATAAGTTTGGAGTTCTCCCCATTTACTAACCCCCCCGCCCCGACCACCCCTCAGCTCCTTAACACCCTTGTCCCACCAATTTAAGTTAGTCTCTGGTTTGCAGACATTATGATATCAAGTATAAGAAAGAGAACACTTTAAAGGTGCGCGGTACCACCTTTAAAGTAAAAAAAGTAACTCAGATGCCTGAGATTACAGAAAATAAGGTTCAAGGCCACTGAGGAATTTCACACGGTTGTAAACTTTGTTGCCGTCACCCTTCAAACTGATTAGACAATGTCATCTCATTTGTTCTAGGCTCATAAATTATAACCTGTAAGCGTTTCTAGTCTATAAATATCTTCTTTACCCATCCGCTAACTCTCTAGAATTACATTCTTAAGGATCCATTGTTTTGGCTTAAGACAGTGGTACTTAGCCCAGGCTGTACATTAGGATCACCTGAGCAGCTTTTAAACCTAAATATTCTCCAACTGTATTCTCAAAGTTATTGATTTAATTGGTTTGAGGTAGAGTCCAGGCAATGTTTTTGGTTTTTTTTTTTTCATTGTTTTTGTTTTTTAAGACTTGAGATGGGCTGATTTGGGCATATGGAGTTCTTATGTAGGAAGGTGAAATTCCATCTGGTCCCCTGTATGTTAGAGCAGATAAAGGTTATATTGTAAGGAACATTCTCGATGTATGGAGGAGAAAGGCACAAAAAGAAGAACAAAACAGAAATTTAAATTGCTCACTGCAGTATTTTGCCAAGAACCTATTCGGATTGGTCATCATGGCTTAAGAGTGCAAAAGCCTGAAGAGGAGTAGATGGACTTGGAAAAGTTTGATCGAAGGTGAATTTTAGAAACTAGCCCTGAAACTATCATGGAGAACCACCACAAACATGTCTGACAAGCATTGTCTTTACCATAGTTCTTATCTCAGTAGGTATTTTCTCTACTTGATATGGAGCAAAATTTTCACTAAGACAGTAATTTCACAAATGTCACCCAGCATTTCACTGTTACTCCAACTGGTAGTAATTAATGCCTTCTTCTCAAAAACAACACACATATCCATGTGGAGCAAGATAAGAATCACTTCTCTCTCCTAGGTTGATATTGTCACTTACACACAAATTTAACAAAATGAGAGAGTTTATAGCAGATCCCATATCATCTCAATTTCAAAAGCTACAGCACTACTAAAATAAGATTTAAAACCTTTTCAGAGTGCTATAAATGTTTGTGGAGTAATGACTTATTTTTAAAATGTAGCAAAACTAACTCCTCTCACAACAAAAAGAAACTACTGGCTCTCTAAAATACAACCAGGTTTGTTCAAAAAGAGGACCATTTGAGTAATAAGTTCTAAAATAAAAGAATTTTTTAAAATCCAAACACATCTTTTACTCCTCTGTAACTTATTTTATTGGGATGCCAGTAAAATATAATGTGTTATTTGCAATTTACAAGCAGGAATTCTTCACTCACCAGAGCATATCAGTGTTGTCTGGGCACTTAAAGCAATCAGAAATGTTTTATAGCATTGCACCGACGCTGGGAGATTATGATGGCAACAAGTTAGAAATTAAACAGCTCTGATATTAACATTTCACATTTCATTTAATTTTTCTTTTTTACAGAAATTAGATATGGGAGTTAAATTACTTAGCAACCAAATAGAAAATAAGCAAAAATACAATATCACGTAACCTCGAGATAATGTTAACAGCCAAGCCTAATAGCTGGGACATACAAATTACTGCCCTAAGGTGAGCTGTGAGTCCATCTGCTGCTTCCTATTTGATTTCTTGAAGTGATGCTAACTGCTAATTAACCGTGAAAAGTTGTGCTGTGAACCTTTCACCTGACGTTTTTTTGAAAGAGTAAAAGTTCTTAAGGTGCACTCAGAGCAATGTATATGGAATCAATTGCCAGATCAGCAGTGACCTGCTGTCCTGCAGAACAGAGCATCAAGCTGTGATTGTTCAGCTCTTGGGAAGGAAACTTTCTTTTTTCACTTTTTACAGGTTGACACACACAAACACATCCACTGAACTGTTTTGAGGGATTTGGTTTGCTTTTCTAATAGGCCTTAGCTCGTTAGATGATTTGACCCAGGAGGAGAGCAACCTGACTTCTATCTTACACACAGATAGTGCTGGAGGTGGTTTATCTTATGATGCAGATCCCAGGCCCCAGAGTCAAAATTTCTTGCTGCTTTTTTTAGTTTCACAAATTAAAAGACCGAATCTCAGCTTTGGCTACACATTGGAATCACCTGGGGAGCTTTCAAAAAAGCTGGTATTTGGGTCCCACCCCAAGAAATTCTGATTTAATTGGTACCGGCATTGCCTGGGCATTTGAGGAGTTTGAAAATTTCCTTCAGCTGATTCTAAATAGCCAAGAGTGAGAACTACTGACTTAGAAGAAGATCCTAATTCGCTCTGATTATCCCTTCCCGCAACTCTAAGAAGACTAGTTCCTTGGGCCCTGGCTGCCTTCAGGAATACAAGAGCACTATGACTCTAAGACCCTCTGAGCTGTGATCTCTGTGATACAGTTCCATACCATCCCTTGTCTGACACATTTCCCCACTCCTCTTGTCCCCACAGACTCTCCCTCTTTGCCCTAGGAAATTCCCAGTCTGTTATCAGCAACCTGAGTCCTCATCAACTCTTGACTATTCTCTCACCTTCTTGCACTGAAACCTCATTCTCATAGAAAACCCCACTTTCTTTGCACCTTATTTTCTCTCCCACATCCCAAGTACCACTGGTGTAAAAGCCAGGTAGGGTAATGTCACACCAAGTGTCAGGTTTCAGCCCATGCTGAGGTCCGAGGGGAGTGGGTGGGCAGGTGGCGGATAGCTGAAAGAACACGGGGTGGGGGGTGGGGAGGGAAGGGAATACGGCTTTTATTGTGCTCTGTCAGGCTTTGTATTGGCTACCTGCTCCAGCTGCAGTCCTTCTCAGGCTTTGCGTCTCCTACCACTCTCACATTTACAGCTGCACTCCCTGACACTCTCGCTGGTTCCTGGGTCACCCTGACTGCCTTCAAGGCAACCGGCTCTCCCTTACAGGGTCAGCATCTTCATTCTCTCGGGACAAGAGCCTTATGCACAACGTTAGCAGGGCAATTGTACCTTTTACAGGCAATGGTGGCTCACAGCCAAGTATGAACTTACACAAACAGGTTATATAACAAGTGGAATTGCGTGTCTGCACTCCAAACTCACCTGGATGTCTGCCTTGGCCTATTCTTCACCAAAGCACACCCGTTTTTCTTACAGGTAACTTTTGTCATTGTTGTTTGCAAACTATAGCTACAGACTTCTCCCTGAAAATCTCTGAATCTTTTTAAGATTCTTCCTTATTTTAGACATCTATAAGCTCCAAGACACTCCCTCTCCTTCCTGAAGGTATAGCCCGACTCACTATTACTCTTAATACTGCTACTCCTAAAATAGTTCTTAAAGATTTTAGCATCTTCTTAGCTCCTTTACCTTTTACCTTACTGTATTAGTGCATTCTCCCACTGCTATAAAGACATACCTAAAACTACGTACTTTATAGAGTAAAGAGGTTTAATTGACTCACGGTTCTGCAGGTTTAACAGGAAGCTTGACGGGGAGGCCTCTGGTAAAAGTGAAGAGAAAGCACACGCATCTTCACAGTGGTGGAGCAGGAGAGAGAGTGAAGGAAGGCATGCTCTTTTAAACCACCAAATCTCGTGGGAACTCACTATCACGAGAACAGCAAGGGAAAACCCGCCCCCATAATCAATCACCTGCTACAAGATCCCTCCCTCAACATGTGGGGATTATAATTCTAAATGAGATCTGCATAGGGACACAGAGTAAAACCATCTCACTTAACAAACAAAATTGCTTATCTGACATCTCACTCATACCATATGCTCCCATGATCATACATTAGAACAGTTTTCAAAGTGTAGCCAGAATCATAACCACCTTGTTAAAAATATAGGTTGCTGGATCCACCCCTAAAGTTTAGGAATCAGTAAGTCTGGAGGAGAGCCTGAGAATGTGCATTTCTTAAGTTCCCTGGTGATGCCGATACTGCTGGTTCAGTGACTATACTTTGAGAGCCGTCAAATTAGAGTCTAGTAACTACAAATCATCATTCTCAATAACTACTCTCACTCCACAGTCTGAATTTCTAATATTCTACTCTCCAAAACTAGGATATTGTTACATTTTCTTTACTACAACTCCAACAATTTTTTTTCCAAACTGACTGAGACCTAAGGTTTATTGACATTCCTCTTTCCTCCATCATCTCTCTCATAATATTTTTTGCATTATTACCCTCTTTAGACTTCATAGTCCAACATTAGCCTCACTTTCTCTTATAAAAATCAAAATCCACCTTTTAATTATTTTTTTCCTTTAATACTTTCTTTTTTGGCTATCGGGACTCTCTCTCTCTCTGTCTCACTCTCTCTTTCTCTCCACTCCTACCTGCTCACTATCTGCAGCATTTCCATATCTTCTTGGATTTGCATCTTCTCCATACTTCTCCTATATATCTGCACACATTCCCCACTAATTTTATCTAGTCCCATGGCTTTATGTATGATCTCTCCCTTGGGCCCTAGTCTCTATTTTCGACTGCTAACTTGATATCTGAACTTAAATATCTAACAAAAATTTCATACATACGGTACTCTAAACAAAAGTCTTGATCTAATTCAATCCCCAAACATGCTCATTCACATTATTATCAATCTAGTATTTTGCCTACATTATTAAGCTTCTTCTTAGCAGGCTCTCACTTCCACTATAGCCATGCTACTCAATGTGATGATATTTTAAACATGTAAATCAGAACATGTCACTGCTCTGCTCAAAATCCTCTAGAGCCTTCCATCCCATTCAGAATCAGTGTCTTCACCAGCACCTAAAGAGATGTCACAGAATATCCCTTTCTATGTTTTCCTCATCCTTGGTTCTGGCTTAGATTTGTTTCCTGTAACTGTCAACCCCACTCAGGCCTTGCCAACAAAATTGACCTTTCCCAAGAAAATTACCTTTTCACAACCATTGCATTTATTTTATTCCTTCTATCTAGAATGTTATTTCCCCAAATATCATCTTGTATCTCTCCCTCTTTTTATTCATACTGAAATAGCAAATAATCAGAGAGGTCTCCCTCAATTATTTCTAAATTAGACTCAGGATTCTCCTATCCCTCATCTCCCCACCGTCTAACCCCATTACCCTGCTTTATGTTGTCTTTATAGTCCTAACACCATATTGCTCTATTTCCTTTATCAAGTTCTAGAGAACTACGCCTTTAAGATCTATCTTCAAGTTCACTTCTTCCTTTAAACCTTCCCTGAACAAAGGGCTTGTGTTATATTTGTCATACATTTTGGTGCTTGGTTATATTCAACTGATCATTCTTAGATTCTTTTACTGTCTGATGTACATAAATTTTCCCTCTCTAACAAGATTGCCAACTACTAGAAGGCAATTTTAAAAGCACACTGAGATTCAGTCTGGTAAAGACTCAATATATGCTTTTTTCCTTGAATTTCTTCTTTCTAAATCATCAGGGCAGTATATTGCTGCAAATGCTACTGTAGCTGTGAAACCTAACACTATTGATGTGACCAGCAGTAGAAATGGAGAGGTTCTGAATAGCATGATTGACTAAAATGTAAATACAACCAAAATGTTTGTATTTTTTTTTAATCTTCCTATACTTCAAAGGAGAAGTTACATAAATAAAATAAGTAACAAGAAAATTAGTAGTAAGAGTTTCTTACTTTTAATAGCTACCCTCATGGTACAACAGTAAATATGCTTAAAAATTAAAATACAAAAATACTTATCTAAATCATTCAGGATTTAATATTAACAAGGGGAAAAGAATAGGCTCCAAACAATAGGGTTTGTGTAATGTTGTAAAAATATGCCTAGTTCTTAGCAAATCTCCAAATCTGTAATTACATAGTATTAGGCAAACTCCTTCTTTCTACTAAATCATCTTTCCAGCCATTCATGTATTTCCTGGGCACATCTGACATTGCAATGTATCTACTCCAATTTTCACATTATTTTCTCTCTTAGTTAATGGAGAACATTCATAAAATAGCCAAGCTGGTTTCATTTTAGGAGAGTTAGACAAACAAAACTATTACTAGAAAGGAGTTTAGATCCAGACCCCAAGAGACAGTTCTTGAATCTCACATAAGAAAGAAGTCAGGGTGAGTCTTTAGAGTAAAGTGAAAGCAGGTTTATTAAGAAAGTAGAGGAATAAAAGAATGGCTACTCCATAGACCCCTGAGGGCTGCCCATTTTTATGGCTATTTCCTGATGATATGCTAAACAAGGGGTGGATTATTCATGCCTCCCCTTTTAGACCATATAGGGTAACTTCCTGACATTGCCATGGCATATGTAAACTGTCGTGGCACTGGTGAAAGTGTAGCAGTGTGGACAACCAGAGGTCACTCTTGACACCATCTTGGTTTTGGTGGGTTTTAGTCGGCTTCTTCACTGAAACCTGTTTTATTAGCAAGGTTTTTATGACCTGTATCTGGTGCTGACCTCCTATCTCATCCTGTGACTTAGAATGCCTTAACAATCTGGGAATGCAGCCCAGTAGGTTTCAGCCTCATTTTACCCAGCTCCTATTCAAGATGCAGTTGTTCTGATGCACAGGCCACTGACGGTTTCACTACATGAGCATGATTGATTATATATTCCTCTCATGCTCAGTAAATCAGCACTTTACATGAGATAAGGTGAACATAGAGTAGCTCTCTGTGGAGATATTTAACCTTTTATCTGCAGCTATCTACTTAGAGATAAAAGGAAAGACAGTTTCTTGCATGATTCAGGTTTAAGCTTTTTTTTTTTTTTGGCATAGTGAATTGGGGTCCCCAGTTTTTACTTTCCTTTCACAGAGAAATTGAAGAAACTCTAAGTTTGGCCAAGTTAAACATAATTTAAATACTTACTAACATAATTTACTACATACAAGATTTTTCTGTTTCGTTCATTCATGCATCTTCAGTTGCCTGGCACATTATAAGCACTAAAATATTTGCTAAATGAGTGAATGAGCAACTTGTTATAATTAACATGAGATACCTTAACAATGTAATTTTTACTGCAAACAGCAGTTACCTGTTTGCAATAAATAAAGATTTATTTAATTTGTTTAATTAAACACTATTGGGTAAAAACCTTTATATCTTTTATTGACTTTAATGAGTTTACTAATATCCAAGGTAACAGGAAATTGGAATCATTTCATCATTTTAAATTTCTAAACAATACCTTTCTGAGAGAAAGTAGCAAATTAAGAAGCCATGTTTGTTTTTCCACTTGCCACCATAAGGGCATAATATCACAAAGCCCTGACTCTGTGAGGACCTGCAGCTCTCCAGGAAGAAGCTCTGAAGACAAAACAGGATATGGTCTCCCACATTTTTCGTCTGAGTCACTAAATTACTTAAAAGATAAATTACCCTGGTCCTTGCCTTTTTCTACATATAACATAATATCTAATGCGGTTAATAATTGTTCTTCTGTAATATATAACCAGATGTACTCTTACATCCAAACGTTGATGCGATTCTGCTTTAATGCAACTTCTGAGCAAGTCTGGTATGATTTTGCATATACTGAGCCCCACCACCTATTTAGAAGCAGTGGGCCAAAGTACCATGCAGGAGCAGCCCGAAAAAATTGCTCCCAGGCTGTAGACCTCAGTCTATAGTCCTCGGCAAGATTTCTGAATAAAAGTAACTTTAACTTTTTAATAGCTGGATTTTTCTCCTTTATTTGACACTTTCACACCTTTTAAACATTCTCCCCATTCATTCTTTAGTGCAGAGTGGCTAATTTACAGTAAAAAGCTCAAAATCAGTTGTAAAGACTCCATTAGAGAAATATGTGTCAACTGGAAAATGATGACTTTCATAAATTTGGAAAAGAGACCTTTATTTCTCAAAGAATTGTAGCTGGCAGGATGGCCATTCTGACAGGCTGGGAAGCATAGCCTCTGGTCAGAAGTCAAAAACAGACCCTTTGAGGAAGAGACAAAGAGAACAGATATTTACGCTGAGCAGGATAGCTGAATATGCATATTTAATAAGCTATAGGAGGAACTATGAATATTTATGAAGAAGAAATGTGAACATTCACAACTGAGCTTCACGCCTCTTCATGGGTACCATGTATTAGAAATGGTGGCCTTAGCATAAGCCAAAGGTGGAGTTTCCAGGCTTGAAGCAAAAGACATGAAATCCCTTATTGCACATTCTCCATAGATTGGGCAGAACCACACAGTGGTTACTGGTATCATATCAGACAAAAAAGGAAGGGTAGTGTCAGGCTGTTGGTTGCTATCAGCGGTGGAATCTTTTGAAAGGGCTGGTTTTTGTTAAGCCCTTAGGGAAGAAAGGCTAATCATGATTAGCAAAGGAGGGGGCATAGCAAAGAGTGTCTGACACCCCATCCCATCACAGCTGAGAACTCACTATTCAACATTACCATGGGGTCCCCTCGGATAAGAGATGGTCTGTTCCGTTTACATTGGCAAACCTGAAAAGTAAAGTTGCACTTTCCTCTATTTTAAGTCAGCTAATCACCATCAGATGAAATATTTTTTAAATACTTTAATCCAATTCTTCTGACATAATTTGGGAAAATTTTTTAATTGTTTTATATTGCACCAACTACCAGAGGATATTTAAAAATGTATTATTGCACTGCAGAATTCACATAAAGCAGTTAGAAAACAAGACACAACAGAAGACTTGTGAAGTTGTAAGACTATAAAACTAGGATTTAGTCTTTGAACTTCATCAACATAAAGAAACTAACATAACATAATTAACAAAATTAACATAAATAGAGAGTTTATTTGGGCCAAATTTGAGACTGCAATGAAGGAGACACAGATTTAAGGTACCCTGAATATATACTCTGATTGACAGCATTTACAAGTGTTTTTTTTAAGAAACAAAGAAGGAGCAGTTCCTATATTGATCATAAGCTATTGGCTGGCTATACATTATTTTTGTATCAAAAATTTCAGGAACATGAAGATAATAAGTGAGGGTCACCTTGTGCAACTTACAATAACGTTTTAGGTAATATATCAGCTAGCCTGAAAACTACAAGGAAGAAAGAAAATACCTTTAAACAATGACCCAGGGAGGGATTTGCATGCTGGCATGGGAGGGGTGACTGAGGATTTGTTCTCCTATCTCTCTGGGCCTTATAAGTTTTGCCTGCCTCACATTCTTCATACTGCTTTTGAAACAAAGCAGGGACCCATCTTAGAGGCTTTGGGCCCTCCTCAAAGCACAGAAAATAAGGAAACTCTTGAGTTCCTACAAAAGAAATTCCAGACACCTAGCTAGCCTTGAGAAGTAAGTGAGCAACTTGATAAGGAAGAAGTTAACAGTATATTAAAACAGTAGCCAAGGAAGTCAGATCACAGAATGTTTGCTTTCCCTACAGAAACTAAAGGAAACATCTTAACAGATAGCCCTGAATTGTTTTCAGAAACCCAGATCACCGAGTGGATCCTCTGGCACATCACCTCAGATAAGAAAGAAACAAAGACTAAACTCTGACACTGTTTGATATGATTTGGCTGTGTCCCCGCCCAAATCTCATCTTGAATTCCCAGGTGTTGTGAGAGGGACCCACCTGGTGAGAGATAATTTAATTATTGGGGTGAGCCTTTCCTATGCTGTTCTCATGATAGTAAATAAGTCTCATGAGAGCTGATACTTTTAAAAAGAGGAGTTTCTGTCCACAAGTTCTCTCACTTTGCCTATTGACATCCATGTAAGACATGACTTTCTCCTCCTTGCCTTCCACCATGATTGTGAGGCTTCCCCAACCACATGGAACTGTAAGTCCAATTAAATATCTTTCTTTAATAAACTGCCCAGTCTCAGGTATGTCTTTGTCAGCAGCATGAAAATGAACTAATACAGTAGACTGGTACCAGTAGAAAGGGGCACTACTGAAAAGATACCCAAAAATGTGGAAGCAACTTTGGAACTAGGTAACAGGCAGAGGTTGGAACAGTTGGAAGGGCTCAGAAGAAGACGGGAAAATGTGGGAAAGTTTGGAACTTCCTAGAGACTTGCTGAATGGCTATAACATAATGCTGATAGTTATATGAATAATAAGGTCCAGGCTGAGGTGGTCTCAGATGTTGATGAGGAAGTTGTTGGGAACTGAAGCAAATATGACACTTGTTATGTTTTAGCAAAGAGACTGGCAGCATTTTGCCACATCCTAGAAATCTGTGGAACTTTGAACTTGAGAGAGATGATTTCGTGTATCTCGCAGAAGAAATTTCTAAGCAGCAAAGCATTTATGAGATGCCTTTTGTGCTGTTAAAGGCATTCAGTTTTATAAGGAAAACAAAGCATAAAGGTTTGGAAAATTTGCAGCCTGACAATGTGATAGAAAAGAAAATTCCATTTTCTGAGGAGAAATTCAAGCTGGCTACAGAAATTTGCATAAGTAACCAGGAGCTGAATGTTAATTCCCAAGACAATGAGGTAAATGTCTCCAGGGCATGTCATAGGTCTTTATGGCAGCCCCTTTCATCACAGGCCTGGAGGCCTAAGAGGAAAAAGTGGTTTCATGGGCTAGGCAAAGAGTACCCATGCTGTGGGCAGCCTAGGGACTTGGTGCCCTGTGTCCCAGCTACTCCAGCTGTGGCTGAAAGGGGCCAAGATAGAGCTCAGGCTGTGGCTTTAGAGGGTAAAAGCCTTAAACCTAGGCAGCTTCCACTTGGTATTGAGTCTGCCAGTATACAGAAGTCTAGATTGGGGTTTGGAAACCTCTGCCTAGATTTCAGAAGATGTATAGAAACGTCTGTATGTCCAGAGAGAAGTTTACCACAGGAGTGAGGCTCTCATGGAGAACCTCTGCTAAGGCAGTGCAGATGCAAAATTTGGGGTCAGAGCCCCCACACAGAGTCTCTACTGAGGCACCACCTAGTGGAGCTGTGAGCAGGGGACCACTGTCTTCTAGACCCCAGAATAATAGATCCACTGACAGCTTGCACCATGTGCCTGGAAAAGCCTCAGACACTCAATGCCAGTCCATGGAAGGAGCCAGGAGGGAGGCTCTACCCTGCAAAGCTACTGGGGTAGAGCTTTCCAAGTCCATGGGAACCCGCCATTTGCATCAGCGTGATATGGATGTGAGACATGGAGTCAAAGAAGATTATTTTGGAACTTTAAGATTTGACTGCCCTGCTGGATTTTGGACTTGCGTAAGGCCTATAGCCCCTTTATTTAGGCCAATTTCTCCCATTTGGAATAACTGTTTTTACCCAATGCCTATACCCCCATTGTCTAGGAAGTACTTAACCTGCTTTTGATTTTACAGGCTCATAGGTAGAAGGAATTTGCCTTACCTCAGATGAGACTTTGAAGTTTGGACTTTTGAATTAATTCTGGAATGAGTTAGGACTTTAGGAGACTGTTGGGAAGCCATTATTGGTTTCAAAACGTGAGGACATGAGATTTGGGAGGGGTTGGGGCAGAATGATGTGGTTTGGTGGTGTCCCCACCCAAATCTCATCTTGAATCCCATGTGTTGTGGGAGGGACCCAGTGGGAGGTAACTGAATCAGGGGCAGGTCTTTCCCATACTGTTCTGATAGTGAATAAGTCTCACAAGATCTGAGGGTTTTAAAAAGTAGAGTTCCTCTGCACAAATTCTCTCTCTTTGCTTGCTGCCATCCATGTAAGGCATGACTTGCTCATCCTTGCCTTCTGCCATGATTATGAGTCTTCCCCAGCCACATAGATCTGTAAGTCCAATTAAACCTTTCTTTTGTAAATTTCCCAGTCTCAGGTATATCTTTATTAGCATCATGAACATGGACTGTTCTTTGCTTCTTCCTGAGGAGCCATGGAGGAGGCCATGCCCTGGGTCAGAACTAATATTCTTTTCTGTTAATGTCAAATACTTAGACAAAGCTTTGTCTCCTGAACCAATATCAAATTGTTACAGTAGTTACCTAGTCACATATGAGCAGGGCAGGAGAGGGCTCCCCAAACACACCAAGAGTGTTCGAAGACCATCAGGTGATGGTCAGACAGTTGTTAACTGTTTCTATAAAGTAATAACTGGTCACAGCTGGCACTGGGGAAGACAGGCTCCTCCTACGTAGAAAACACCTGAAACTGATCAGTAACTCCCCAATAAGATCTCAGGAGTGGAAAGAAGCAAGGGAAGATCCCGGAAGTAGGCCAATGTATAAAACCTCCAGTCAAGAGATCAAGCTGCACACTTGGTTTCTCAAGTTGTCCACTTGGCTGTCTTCCAAGTTGTACTTTCCTTCTTTTCTTTTCTTTTTTTCTTCCTTTCCTTATGTGTTAAAGATTTTTAATAAACTTCTGATCCTGCACTGAAGCTTGCCTTGGTCTCTTCTTCTGCCTGATGCCCCTCAGTTAAATTCTTTCTTTTGAGGAGGAACGAATTGAGGTTGCTTGCAGATCTGATTTGCCACCAATAACTCAGATCTCTTCCACCATTAACAAAATCAGAAAATCTTTGATTCCACCTATAATCTGTGGGACTCCTCTCTGCTTCAAGATATCCCACCTTTTTAGGTCAAACTAAGGTATAGCTGCCATATATTGAATTATTATTTAGCCTATAATGACTGTATCTCTGTCTCTGAAAACTATTATCTATAAGCCATTATGGAAGGGGCCACAACCCCTGAGCCACAGACTGATACTGGTCTGTGGTTGATTAGAAATGAGCCACACCACATATACACCGTGGAATATTATGCAGCCATCAAAAACGATGAGTTCGCATCCTTTGTAGGGACATGGATGAACCTGGAAACCATCATTCTCAGCAAACTGACACAAGAACACAAAATCAAACACCACATGTTCTCACTCATAGACGAGTGTTGAACAATGGGAACACATGGACACGGGGAGGGAAGCACTATACACTGGGGTCTGTTGGGGGGGAGTGGGGGGGACAGCGGCGGGTGGGGAGTTGGGGAGAAATAGCATGGGGAGAAATGCCACATATAGGTGAAGGGGAGGAAGGCAGCAAATCACACTGCCACGTATGCACCTATGTGACAATCTTGCATGTTTTTCACATGTGCCCCCAAACCTAAAATGCAATGAAAAAAAAAAGAAAGAAAGAAATGAGCCACACAACAGGAGGTGAAGAGATGGAAAGCCAGTAAAGCTTCATCTGTTCTTACAGCCACTGCCCATCACTCTCATTACCACCTGAGCTCTGCCTCCTGTCAGATCAGCAGCATCATTAGGTTCTCATAGAAGCATGAACCTTATTGTGAACTGTGCATGCATGCAAGGGATTAGGTTGCACTCTTCTTATGAGAATCTAATGCATGATGATCTAAGGTGAACCTGAGGTGGTGATGCTAGTGCTGGGGAATGGCTGCAAATACAGATTAACATTAGCAGAGAGCTTTGACTGCACAGAGACCATACTAAAACAATGGCTTAGAGATACATATCAAAACCCTATCAGTAAGTAGCAAGTGACATTTAAGCTGCATCTGGTGGTAGTTTTATAGTGGCAAGTGGCTGGCGTACTTCAATTTCACAGCTGTATCTGGTGACGGGATTTAAATCAGAACCTGATATTTATTTTTGTCTGCATGTGGTCCACCCATTATTGTATTTACCACTTTTCTCTGTGCCTCTTTCCCACACTGCACACTTGTTTCAATCACAGTTTTGGTGCCCACAAGCGAATCCTGACGAAAATGAGTGAAAACCAAACATCACTGGAAAGCTTATTGAAAAAAGGGGTAAACACCCAATGATGAGATAGCAGAAGACTCTAAGACTGCCAACACAAAGAAAGCTGCATTTACAAGAAAATACCAAGTCCTACTTAAATTATGCGTTCATTACAACAGGTGATTCACATTCTCCAAGCCCACGTTGTAAAATATGTGGCAACCAGCTATCCGATGAAGCTGTGACACCTTCAAAACTGACTTCTCACTTGGAGACCAAGCACCCTGCATTAAAAGACAAGCCTCTGGTGTTTTTCAAAAGAAAAAATCTGAATACAAATAACAGACACAGTTATTGCATACCACCACTTCAGCAAATGTGTCTGCACTAAGAGCACAATTCCTAGTGGCTAACCGCATTGCTAAAGCCAAGAAATCCTTTACTATTGGTGAAGAGTTCATCCTGCCTGCTGCTAAGGACATTTGTGGTTACCTTTTAGGAGAGGCTGCAGTTCAAAAGGTGGCACATGACCCTCTCTCAGCTAGCACCACAGCTGAATGAATTGATGAAATAGTAGAGGATATTGAGGCACAATTTTTAGAGAGAATTAATGAGTCACTGTGGTGTTCATCCAGGTTGACAAGTCTACAGATATTGACAAGGCAACACTGCTTGTTTCCATGCAACATAGTTTTCAGGAGGATGTGCGTGAGGATATGTTTTGTGCACTTTTGTTGGCAACCAACACCACAGCTGCAGAACTATTCAAGTCTTTGAATAATTGCATATCAGGAAAACTGTATTGGTCATTTTGTGTTGGTATACACATGAAAGGAGAGGCTGCCATGACTGGACAGCTTTCTGGTTTCACTTCTCATATCAAAGAAATCGTTTCTGAATGTGAGTCTATGCACTGTGACAGCCATAGAGAAATGCTAGATACCCAAAAAAAGCCACCTAAACTTAATGACATTTTGCAGGATGTTATTAAAACTATCAACCACATTAAATTATATGCTCTTAACTCAGGTCTATTTGCACAGCTCTATGAGGAGATGGACATAGAGCACACACGTCTTCTCTTACACACAGGGGTGAGATGACTTCCTAAAGGTAGATCACTAGCCAGAGTTTTTCAGTTATGAGACCTGTTCCAGGGATTTATTTTGAAAAACAGTAACTACTGACAGCATATTTCAGTGACACAGAATGGGCTGCAAAACTTGCTTACTTGTGTCACATATTCAACTTGCTCAGTGAACTCAATCTGTCACTTCAGGGAAGAATGAAAGCTGTGTTCAAGTCAGCAGATAAAGTGGCTGCATTCAAAGCCAAACTGGAATTATGGGGGCGACAAGTGAACATTGGAATTTTTGACAATTTCAAACATTAGCAGATATTTTGAAAGAGACTGAGCCAGGGCCTTCTTCCTCCTAGCTGGTGCATGACCACCTATCTCAGCTTTCAAAAGAGTTTGAGCATTCCTTCCTCACCACAAAATATTGCCAAAGTGGGAAAGAATGGATCTGTGTCCCATTTGTGAATAAGCCAGATGAATTGACTTTGTCTGTGCCAGAAGAGGATCAACTACTTGAGATCACAAATGACAGCGGCCTTAAAAATACGTCTGAGTCAACTTCAGTCTTAATCATCATGGAGGAATATCCTGCAATGGCCACAAAAGCACTGAAAAACCTGCTTCCATTTCCAATATCCTTTCTTTGTGAAGCAGAGTTTCCTGCAGTGACAGCAACCATGACGAGATTACAGAGTAGACTGGACATAAACAATACACTTCAGGCATCACAGTCTCCCATCACTCTCAGATGGGGCCACCTAGTTTCAGGAAAAGAAGCTTAGAGCTCACTGATTCTATATTATAGTGAGTTGTATAATTATGTCATTATATATTACAACATAGTAATAATAGAAATAAAGTGCACAATAAATGTAATATGCTTGAATCATCCCAAAATCATCCCCAAACTCCTCAGTCCATGGAGACATTATCTTCCACAAAACCAAAAGAGTTGGGGACTGTCACATTACATTAGAGAGTTTGAGTCTTAAGCATTAGGTGCCTGATTCTCATCTTGATGCACTGCAATAAATGCCTCACTTCTAGCTGCAATCCTGATGCCAATGTTTGTCTTTGCTGCGCTGGGTGAGTGGACCCCCATTCAGTCCAATTTCACTCTGAGCTACTTTTCTTTCTCAACTTCAAGTGTAAGCAATATTTGGGTTAGTAGTGACTCATCTTCCTCTAAACATAAAGTATAGGACTCATGATTTTAAAACTCCAAATGCATTTCAATTTTTCATAGTCAATAGGTAATAACTATACACAATTATAACAATAATTAAGGTCTATAATTGAGGTACAAAAAATGAGTGTCAGTAGATCTTGTCTGTATTTGTTCATTCTTATATGTAACTACAGTACACTTTAAAATTAAAAACTTTTATTCATTTAAAGAAAGTATGTTGAAATTCAAGAAGTCACCAATAAAATAAATTATTAGTAGTAGTATACTTCTTTGGAGACAGGTTTAGGCAGCATAGGACTTGTCATCCATAAAAATACACGCATTCAGTCCTTTGAAATTTTTGGGGGCATCTCTATGTGTGAGGCATTTTATAGGAATTGGGGATAGAATAGTTTAGTGGAAAGACAAAAAGCCCTTCCTCTACAGGTTCTTTCTCTAGTAAAGAAAGACAGATATAAGTAAACACGTTGAATTTAAGTGTTAAGTGAAGTAATGAAGACAAAGAGTGACTGGGAAGGGACATAACTAAAGAGAATAATAACTTCAAGTGTACACACACATGAGGGCCAAGTAAGGCTTGACTAAGGAAGTGGCATTGATACTAAAACTGAAAATGATCCATGTGAGAACGAAATGAAGTAGCCACTCAACTATCTTGTTGAAGAGTTTTTGTAGATAGAAGAGAAAACAAGTTTAAAGATCCCTAGAGGAAGGATGCTTAGCATCATCCAGCTACAGGAAGAAGTCTGGAATACAAGGGAAGTTCGAAATGTAGGGGAAAAGTTGTACAAAAGGTCACTAAGGAAGACAAGACAAGGACAAACTTTTTAAGGTATTGGAGGTGATCTTAAGGGCTAATAAGTAATTTTGATTCTAAGCACAGTGGAAATCAATTGGTTTTAAACAGAGGTGTAATAATATTTGATTTATATATTTTAAAAAATAATGAAGTATCACTTACTGTGTACTTTCTATTGCTAGGCAATTTGCTAAATGCTTTACAAGTGTCATTGTATCAGTCTTATAGATTCAGCATTATTATTCCCATTTTACATAATAGAAAACTGAGGCAGAGGGGGATTATGGGACCTGTTCAAATCACAATTACTGAGGGAAGTATTCTAACCCAAGTTCCCAATTCCAAGCCTGAGCTCACAATTGTTCTATGCTCTTCAATGGTGCTGGGATCCCCAGGACATACACAATAAAGGGCAAGGTATGGTGGCAGTGGGGGGTGTAGGGGGAAATTTTCACACAAGATTGCAGAAGAGTAATCAGGTGTGCAGTTAGAAAAAATATTTCTTGAAGCTAAGACTATGGTATATTTTAATTTGAGTCGTCAATTGTATTTAATTTTTTGATAAGTATTCTGAAATATGCCAACAATTATTTTGTATTACCATTTTTCACTAAGCTCAGAATAATTACCTCAAACACCTTTGAATCTTCTACATTCTCTAGCACAGTGCCTTGCAGAAAGCAGAAGCTTTAAAGTATTTGTTACAAAACAACAAAAAATGTTTCTTCAGTGTTAGGCACCATGGGAAAACTTAGACCTAACAATCCACTGTCTCTGGTTGATATTGATGTTGGTTCTTAGTGAAACAAGTTCTCACTGAGTTTACTTTGAACTTGAAACTGTACTTTGAGAAATCTTGAAAGTACCTTTAAAGTTGTTCAAAATTTTTCCCTAGATATTTTTCACTTTGTGCATTTTTAGATGTTTCCCTATGGAAGTTTAAAACATCAGGTACACAGTAGGTGTATTAAAGTCCCTGCCTTTTGTTTGCATTACCTAGAAAATTTCAGAGACCCATTTTACATTGGATAAATATATCTCCTCCCCTGAAAAATGTCTCCTCCCTTTTGAAACTCTCAGTGGGAATTGTAACAGTAACCTCTTTCAGTTAAATTCTGATCCTTCCTGGTAATTTCTTGTTTCTTTCAAGATAAAATGTAATAGCAATGGCTTTGATGTCTTTGTCTTGCTTTATCCTTCCTTTTTTAAGAAGCAGTTCTTGTTCAATCTTGGCTCTCAGGACATGCTTTATATAACACCAGTATGAAAAGAATTAGAATGGAAACGTATATCCCCTGTTTGAACTGTGTCTATTTACCTAATATAAAAGATACAACAGATTTTCAAAAGCATAGCAGAAAAATGCTGTACTCTTTTCAATTTCACAGTAGCATCTGAGCCATGACCAAACTATTTGACAAGAATGAATATTAAATCAGGACATTGGGAACAAAGATAATAAATACCTTTCTTACTGAGATAACAAAGTAATGATAGATGTATTTTAAAATAAAAACTGATAAGTGATGAAAACATCGCTTGAAATAGGATAAATAAATTACCAGAAAATAATTTGAAATGCTTTATTCTCTAGTCTTTAAATGAATTACTTCATTTTCTCAATGGTAATGATGCATATTTTCTTTTTTCTTTAATTGACAAATAATAATTGTGTATATTTACAGAGTACAATGTGTTTTGATCTATGTATATATTGTAGACAGATTCAATCAAGCTAATTAATATATCCATCACCTCTCCAATTTATCTTTTTCTCTGTGTGGTGAAACATAGTCTATCTTACCAGTTTTGAAATAGACAATATATTATTATTAACTGTGGTCACTGTGCAATGCAGTAGATCACTGAAACTTATTCCTACAGTCTACCTGAAACTCTGTGTCCTTTGATCACATCTTCCCCACCATCTCTCCACCATCCCCCAAGCCTCTGGTAAACCACCTTTCTACTCTGTTTCTACGAAACCAACTTTTTTAGATTTCACATATAAGTGACATAAAATAGTATTTGTCATTTTGCACCTGGCTTATTTCACTTAACACAATGTCCTCAAGTTGCATCCATGTTGTCACAATAACAGAATTTTTTTCTTTTTAAAGTTGTATAGTATGCCATTGAGTATATATCACATCTTTATCCATTCATTAGTCGACGGACGCTTAGTTTGGCTTTATAAGGTAGCTATTGTGAATAATGTTATAATGAACATGGGAGTGCATCTATCTCTCTGATATACTAATTTCAGTACCTCTGGATGTATACTCAGAAATGAGATCGCTAAATCATATAGTAATTCTGTTAAAGAAAACTAAATATGGCCTGAGAAAGACTCTGTACTTCTATATTTGAGTCCTTGTGGATGAACGTAACCTAGCTTAATAGTCAGACAAGAGTAAAATCTAACTCAGGAGTATCTTCCTGTAACAGTGACTGAGTCTTGGCCAATCCCAGTGGCCCTACTTCAACCACTCATAGACTGCTAAGTGTTCAAAGTGTGTTCAAATAAGGCAAACGCCAACCTGTAACCAATCCACCTGTTTCGGTACCTCACTGTCCATTTCTATACATCACTTCCCTTTTATTATTTTTGTCTGTAAATCTTCCACCACTTGGCTGTGCTGGAGTCTCTGTGAGCCTGCTGTGATTCTAAGGGCTGCCCGATTGGCAAATAGTTCATTGCTCAATAAAACTCCTTTAAATTTTGTTCGGTTGAAGTTTTTCTTTTACCAATTTTATTTTTAAATTAACAAGGAATGTCCGTACTATTTTCCAACATGTTTGTACTAATTTACATTCCTACCAACAGTGTACAAAACCTCCCTATTCTCCAAATCCTCACCAATACTTACCATTTGCCTTTTTGATGATAGCATTCTAATAGGTGTAAGGTGATATCTCATTATGGTTTTCATTGACATTTCCCTTATGACTAGAAATGTTTAGCATTTTTTCATATCTGTTCGCTATTCATATTTCATTTTTGAGGTAATGTTTTTTCAGATCCTTTGCCCATTTTAATTGGGTTATTTGTTTTGTTACTATTGAGTTGTTTGAGTTTTTTATATATTTTGAATATTAGCTCCTTATCAGATGTATGGTTTGCAAATACCTTTTCCCAATTTGTGGGTTGTCTCTTCATTGTATTAATTGTTTTTGCCTTGTTTTGAGTATATCTTTGGTTTTTTTATTTGTTTTGTTTTGTTCTATTTTTGCTGTGGAGAGGCTTTTTGGATTGATGCAATTCCATGTGTCTGTTTTTGTTTTTGTTGCCTGTGCCCTTGGAGTCCTATCTAAGAAATCATTGCCCCACACCAATACCTGGAGATGTTTCCTCTAGTAGCCTTACCCTCTCATGTCTTACATTTAAGTCTTTCATGCATTTTGAGCTGATTTTTGAATACGTGGTAAGATAAGGGTCCAATTTTATTCTTCTGCATGTGAATATCCAGTTTCCTTATCACCATTTATTAAAGAGACAGTCCTTTTCCCATTGTTTATTCTTGGCATCTTTGTCAAAAATCAATTGACCAGGTTGGGTGTGGTGGCTCACACCTGTAATCCCAGCACTTTGAGAGGCCAAGATGGGAGGACTGCTTGAGCTCAGGAGTTCGAGACAACCCTGTACAATATGGTGCGACCCTACCACTACAAAAACTAAAAAAATAAAAATAAAAAGAGCATGATGACATGCACCTGCAGTCACAGCTACTCGAGAGGCTCATGTGGAAGGATCATTTGAATCTGGGAGACTGAGACTGCAGTGAACCATCATCACACAACTGTTCTCAAGCCTGTGTGACAGAGTGAGACACGGCCTCAAAAAAATTCTATTGACCATAAATACCTAGATTTATTTCTGGACTTTCTATCCTGTTCCATTGGTTTATGTGTTTGTTTGTATGCCAGTACCATGCTGTTTTGAAATAAAAGAGTATGATGCTTCTAGCTTTGTTTCTTTTGCTCAGTATTTCTTTCCCTATTCAAGGTCTTTCTGGTTCCATAAAAATTTTACCATTGTTTTTTGTATTTCTGTGAAAAATGACATTGAAATTTTCATAGGAGTTGCATTTAATTTGTAGATTGTTTTGGGTAACATGTACATTTTAACAATATTAATTCTTTCAATCCATGAACATAAGCTATCTTTCATTTATTTGTGTATCCTTAAATTTCTTTCATGAGTGCTTTATAGTTTTCAGTGTACATATCTTTCACATGCTTTGTTAAATTTGCTCCTAAAAATTTTATTTTATTTTATTTGTGGGGACAGGATCTCACTCTGTCGCTCAGGCTAGTGTGTAGTGGCACAGTCATGGCTCACTGCAGCCTCAATCTCCTGGGCTCAAACAATGCTCCCACCTCAGCCTCCCAAATAGCTGAACTCAACATTTGACAAAATGGAACTAACAAATATCTGCAGAACACTCCACACACCATCAGAAAATTTATTCTTCTAATTGGCACATGGCACATACTATAAGATAGACAACATGATTGGCCATAAAGCAATTCTTAGCAAATTCAAATAAAACAAAATCATATCAACCACACTCTGCGACTACAATGTGATAAAAATATAAATCAATCCCAAGATGATATTTTGTAACTATACAATTACATGGAAATTAAACAACCTACTGCTGAATGATCTTTGAGTAAAGAATGAAATTAAGGAAGAAATAAATAAATTATTTGAAAATAATGTCAACAAACACAAAACACTAGAATTTTTAAGACACAACAAAAGAAGTGTTAAAAGGAAACATTTTGATGGGGTTGTTTGTTTGTTTGTTTGTTTTGTAAATTTGTTTAAGTTCTTTGTAGATTCTGGATATTAGCCCTTTGTCAGATGGGCA
The DNA here is from genome assembly GCF_030222135.1 of Aotus nancymaae. NCBI lineage: Eukaryota > Metazoa > Chordata > Mammalia > Primates > Aotidae > Aotus > Aotus nancymaae. Next base: position 16,089,062 of record NW_026988476.1, on the reverse strand, counting down.
GATGGCAAAAAATTTTTTCCATTCTATTGGTTGCCAGTTCACTCTAATGATTGTTTCTTTTGCTGTGCAGAAGCTCTTAGGTTTAATTAGATCCCATTTGTCTATTTTGGCTTTTGCTTCCATTGCTTTTGGTGTTTTAGTCATGAAGCCCTTGCCCATACCTATGTCCTGAATGGTATTGGCTAGGTTTTCTTCTAGAGTTTTTACAGTGTTAGGGCTTAAGTTTAAATTTTTAATCCATCTGGAGTTAATTTTTGTATAAGGTGTAAGGAAGGGATCCAGTTTCAGCTTTATGCATGTGGCTAGACAGTTTTCCCAACTCCATTTATGTAGCACTGTTCACAATAGCAAAGACTTGAAACCAACACAAATGCCCGTCAATGATAGACTGGATAAAGAAAATGTGGCACATATACACCATGGAAGACTATGCAGCCATAAAAAAAAAAAAAGATGAGTTCATGTCCTTTGAAGGGACAAGGATGAAGCTGGAAACCATCATTCTCAGCAAACTGACACAAGAACAGAAAACCAAACACTGCATGTTCTCACTTATAAGTGGGTGTTGAACAATAAGAACACATGCACATAAGGAGGGGAACATCATACACCGGGGCCTGTTGGAGGATAGGGTGCTAGGGGAGGGATAGCAGTGGGGTGGGGAGATGGGGAGGGAAATTATTAGGAGAAATATCTAATGTAGATGACAGTGTGAGGGATTAAGCAAACCACCATAGCACATGTATATCTATGCAACAAATGTGCACATTCTGCACATGTACCCCAGAACTTAAAGTATAATTAACAAACAATAATAATAATAAAGAGGATCAAAAATTTAGAAAGCTCTCAAGTCAACAACTTAACATCACACCTAGAAGAACTAGAAAAACAAGAGCAAACCAACTGCAAAGCAGCCCAGAACAAAGGGAAAAAAAACAAAATCAGAGCTAAACTGAACAATATTGAGATGCAAAAATCCATACCAAAAAATCAAAGAAAGCAAAGTTGGTCATTCGGAAGCATAAATAAGATTGATAGACCATTAGCTAGACTAATAAAAAAGAGAGAAAATCCAAGTAAACACATTCAGAAATGACAAAGTTGACATTACTAACAATGCCAAAGAAACACACACAAAAAAATTCCCGAAGTCCAAATTAAGAACTCAGTTCAATTCATAATAGCCACAGAAAGAAGAAAATACTTAGGAATAAAGCTAACCAGGGGAGTGAAAGGTCTACACACTGGGAATTACAAAACACTGCTGAAAGAAATCAGAGATAACATAAACAAATGGAAAACATTCCATGTTCATGGATAGGAAGAATCAATATTATTAAAATAGCCATACTTCACAAAGCAATTTACAAATTCAGTGTTATTCCTATCAAACTACTAATCTCAGTTTTCACAAAGTTAGGGAAAGCTATTCTAAAATTCATAGGAAACCAAATAAGGAGCTCAAATAGCTAAAGCCATTCAAGAAATAGAACAAAGTTGGAGGCATCACATTACCCAACTTCAGTCTATACTGCAAGGCTACAGTAAGACTATACTGCAAGGCTAAAACAGTGTGGTATTGGTACAAAAACAGATACATAGACCAATGGAACAGGTTAGAGAACCCAGAAATAAAGTTGTACACCTAAAACCATCTGGTCTTCAGCAAAACTGACAATAACAAATGTTGGGGAAAGGACTCCCTATTCAATAAATAGTGCTGGGATAACTGGCTAGCTATATGAAGGAGATTGAAACAGGACCTCTTCCTTACACATTATACAAAAATCCATTCAAAATGGATTAAAGACTTAAATGTAAAACCTAAAACTATAAATACTCTAGAAGAAAACCTAAGAATATCATTCTGGACATAGGTCTTGACAAAAATTTCAAGGCAAAGACTCCAAAAGCAGTTGCAACAAAACAAAAAATTGACAAATGTAACCTAATTAAACTAAAGAGCTTCTGCACAGCAAACAAAACTATCAACAGAGTAAACAGACAACCTACAGAATGAGAGAAAATATTTGCAAGCTATGTATCTGACAAAGGTCTAATATCCATAATATATCGAGAATTCAAACGAATCAACAAGCAACCCCATTAAAAGATGGGCAAAGGACATGAAAAGACACTTCTCAAAGTAGAACTGTGAACACTTCTCAAAGAGAATACACACACTTTGTTGGTGGAATGTAAATTATTCCAGCCACAGTAGAGAGCAGTTTTGAAATTTTCCAAAGAACTTAGAACTGTCATTCAACCCAGCAGTCCCATTACTGGATATATACCCAAAAGAATAAAAATCATTCTACCATAAAGACACATATATATGTATGTTTATTGCAGCACTTTTCACAATAGGAAAAACATGGATTCAACTTACATGCTCATCAACAGTAGACAACATAAAGAAAACGTGGTATATATACATGCCCATCAACAGTAGACTGGATAAAGAAAGTGTGGTACATATACTCTATAAAATAATACACAGTCATAATAAATAATGAAATCATTCCTTTGCAATCACATGACTGCACCTAGAGGTCATTATCCTAAGCAAACTGACACAAGAATAGAAAACCATATACTATATGTTCTTACTTATAAGGGGGAGCTAAACATTGAGTATACATGGACACAAAGACAGAAATAATAGACACTGGAGCTACCTTGAGGGTGGAGGGTGGGAGGAAGGTGGGTGAGGAGAAAACTATCTATCAGGTACAATTCACTATCTGTGTGAACACTTGTACGCCAAAGCCCAGCAACACAAAATTTGCCAGTATAACAAATCTACACATGTACCCCCAACCTGAAATAAAAGTTAGATAAAAATAAATAGATATTATAACACTCTAGCTAGAATTATAAGAACTAAAATATAAGGTATAAAGTATCAGTGATAAGAATAAAAGAAATTAACACATCACTATAGAATGTGCAGACCAACAAAAGATAAAGAAATATTATGAACAACTTTGTACTAATAAATTCAACAACTTAGACAAAATGGCCATCATAAAAGATGCTCCCAATATTAAAAGAACAATAAGAGAAATTTATGAATAAACCTATGGGCGTACATTCAAAAACCTAAGTGATAAGGGAACGTTTCATGGAAGGCTGAAATTACCAAAAGTAACCAGAAAGGAAATGGAATATCTGAACAGCTCTTATGTACTAAGAAAATTTATTTTGACTTTTAAGACCTTCCTCAAAAGGCAACTACAGTCTATTGGTTTACCTGCTGAATTCTAACCAGCATTTAAATAAGAACAATAGAATACTATCATAATTCTATGAGGAAAAAAAAAGGGAAAAACACTCCCAAATAATTTTATGAATCCACCATCTAAAAACCAAATGCAAAGACATTACAAAAAAGAGAACTATAGAACAATATTCTTCAATATATATTCAAAAGTTCTTAACAAAATATTAAGTCTTCTAACCCAATAACATAGAAAAAGTATAATACTTTATTACAACTAAAGTTTATCCTGAGAATGCAAGGCTGGCTCAACTTCAATCTACAGACTAAAGGAGAGCCACATATTGATCTAATGAATACAGAAAAGTAATATGACAAGGCTGGGCGCAGTGGCTCCCATCTGTAAACCCAGAACTTTGGGAGGCCAAGGTGGGTGGATTACTTGAGGTCAGGAGTTCAAGATGAGCCTGGCAGACATAGTGAAACCCCGACTCTACTAAAAATACAAAAATTAGCCAGGTGTAGTGACGCCCATGCCATTAGTCCCAGCTACTCAGGAGGCTAAGGCAGAAAAATTACTTGAGCCCCAGAGGTGGTGGTCACAGTGAACTGTGATCACACCACTGCACACAGGCCTGGGTGACAGAAAAAAACTGTGTCTCAAAAAAAAAAAAAGTAATATGACAAAATGCAATAAACTTTCATTATGATAAACATCATTACAAGAAAATATATACCTAACATTACACTTAATGTGAATTATTGAATATTTCCCCTAAAATTGAGAAGAAAAGAGGAATATTCATTCTCATCATGCCTATTCATGTTGTACTCAAAGTCATAACCAGTGCAGTTAAACAAGATTAAAAAAATAAGGAAAATTAATTGAAAAGGAAGAGGTAGACTTCTCCCTACTTTCACACAAAATGATGCTATATATAGAAATCTCCATGGAAAGTAAGTTAGCAGAAATAGTAAGGGTGTTTGGCAAGGTCACAGAAAATAAAGTGACCTTGAGAAACAAAATGAAAGAGAAATGACACATGTTCACACAAAGACTTGATACATAAATGTTCATAGCAGTTTAATTTATAACCAGAAACTGAAAACAGCTCAAATTTCCATCAATAGTTGAATAGATAAACAAAATGTAGAATGCGTTAACATGCAACCAAGAAATTAATAAAACAAACCTAGAATATAGTCTATATTCTATATGTAAGGCAAAGCAAAAAACAAAAAAGCAATCCAAACACAAAAGGCCTAATCCCAAAAAGTATGCATATGGTATAATTTGATTTTTATTAAACTCTAAAAAAGATAAATCTAATCTATTATGACAGAAATCTGTTCAGTATTTGCTTGATGCTAGTGTGGAAATTGACTAGAAAAATACATATATGGAGAGTTCAGCTGTAGGTGATTTGGTCAACAAACTCAGAGGAGCACACACTCCATTTATCCCAGTACGAGTGCAAGATCTGGCCTTAAGAGGCTTCCAAGAAGATTTTAGTTACCAACTATTTCCCTATTCTTAGATGAAACCACATACATCTTGTAGAAGAAATAAGCCAATCCAGCTGTAATTTGTTCAAATTCCTGACATGTAGAATTTCTAAGTATAAGAAAATTTTTGCTGATTTATGCCACCAAATTTGGAGTAATTTGTTACCATTAATAGTTAATTAGAATAAAGACACCTAGGCACACAATAGTAAAACTGGTATCTTAAAAACAGAGAGAGAAAAAGACATGTTACATTGAAAACAATAGTAAACAAAAGACTTATTAGCAACTTATCAATATAAACTATGAAATTTTTAATATAATATCTTTAAATTGCTGAAAGTTACTGGCAACATAGAATTCTGTATATCTAGAATGAAAGTGAAATAAGAATATTTATGGACAGAGAATTTATAATCAGTAGACCTTAAAAGAAATACAAGAACAGAAAATATTGCTAGCAGCATTATTCGTAATAGCTAAAAAGTGGAAATAGTCCAAATGTCTTGAATTGGTAAAAAGTAAACAAAATGTGGTATATCCATGCAGTTGAATACTATTCAGCAATAAAAAGGAGTGAACTACTAATACATGCTAACGAAAAAAGGATGAACCCCAAAAACATTATTCTAAGTTTAAAAAAGAAAGCCAGGCATAAAGACTACACTTTGATTTTATATATATATAATCTCCGTAGTAGGAAAACCCATGAAGACAGAAAGCAGAGCATCACTGGGACCAGAAATCACCTACATGAGAACCCTTTTTAAGATGATCATAATGCTCTATAACTGGATTGTGGAGATGATTTCACAACTCTATAAATTTACTAAAATTCATTGAATTTTATGCTTATAATGGATGAATTTTATGTTATAAAAGTATACCTTCATAAAGCTCTTAAGCAAATTAATGAAATGCTTGAAAATAAAATCTTTGAGGAAAACATGTACCGGAAAGTACTATACTATGCTAAAAGAAATCTGGGTCACAGTATTAGTATCCATTCAAATACAGTGTGTTTAAATTAATGAATATTTTTATAATATTTTTTAAAATAGTATTAAAACTTTTAAGTACTTTAACACTATTTTTAGAGTATATTCTATTTCTTGGGTGGTCATTACTCGTATTACTCCTAAAATATTTGTACTAATTTTCAAAACAATTTTTCCAATTTTATTCATATTTTCCTCCTGCATAGCATTTCCTTATTAGTCTTCAAATGCTTAATGATAGAAAGAATTCTAGCATTTCTATTTTAGAAAACAAAAACTAAAACTCAGAGAAGTACAACAGATTTTCCAAACATGACTCTGGCAGATTTCTTAATTATGAATCAAACTCATTATCCCTTAGGCACATCACCTTCCTGTACTGAATTAGATATATTTTCAATTCAGATATAAAATATAAAATGCAAACATTTATTGTTCATCCTCTCTCAATTGGTAAAAACAAGAACATACCTACACATCACCACCCTTTTCAAAAGAAAATTAAATCACACTATACTCTGATAGATGTATTACCCTGCGTTTTTCTGGTATGTATCTGTGTGTGGGTATGTGTGTATTTATTTTAAATGTGTAGCCATCCACTGTTGGATGGCATAGTAAGGAGATTAGAGACATAGTCAAATGCACTCAGGTCCAGGGCTATAAACAGAAGATGACTCTAAAGGGAGCCAACCTGCCTAAGATAACAATTCAGTAGAGTAGTATTATCTGTCAAGCCATAATTACAAATACCTTTATAGCCTTGTTTGAGAGACTTTAGTAACTCTCCTAATCAGTCTCAAAAGTTATCCATGGGAGATGAATAAAGCAGCAGAGGAAGCAATATGCCCACTTTATAACCACTGCTTTCTTCCAGAATACATAATGAAAGGTTAACTTCCCACTCCCTAGTTCAGTTGAAAGATGGACAGAAAGAGAAATCAACCACTGAGAGTAATAGCTGCATACATGTTATATAAGTTAAGTATCCATAGATTTTTGCAGGGAAGGGATTCTAAAACTATTAAGGCAAATTTAAAAAGGACTATTACCTCACAGAAAGGCTTAGCTTAAAAGAAATTATAATTTTTCCCATCAGGTACTGTTGCCTGAATGGGGTAAAAGTTCATTAGTAAAATTATTATTTTTCATTCAGATGTAATTAATGAATAAAATTGAATATAATTGTCATCTACAACATATTTTTATATATATAGACATTGTGAAATTATTAAATCAAGCTAATTAACATGTACATTGCCTCACATACTTATTTTTCTGTGATGAGAATATTTAAAATCTACTCTCTTAGCAATTTTCAAGTATACCATACATTATTATCAACCATAATAGCCATGCTGTATGATAGATACACAGAATGTGTTCATTCTAACTGAAGCTTTGCACCCTTTGATCGACATCTGTCCCCATTCCATGCCCCCTTCAACATTAGTAACATTATTAACATATTGGCTAGTGTGAGACCAGCTAAGAGAATTTTAGAATCTGTATGTTACACTAACAAAAATCTGTTCATCTTAATTTTTCAGATATCACGGGATAGTTTCAACAATTTTGAGTCATTTCTAGACAATAAAAAGAATGTCCAGGTATTTCTAAACACAACAGCTTCAGCATGGCTCTTATAATATTGACTTTCCTATTCCGCCAAAGCTGTAAGTGCCTAGAACCATTCCAGAGTTGGTGATCGAGGACAAGTGCTTAATCATTTCCATTCCAGGACATCTTGTAACCAATAGCTTTAAATACACAGAAAATACTAACTGAAATCCATGCACCCAAGGTTCAAACATAAATATGAATAACAATTACCTAAACAAAATGCATCAACTCTCTCTACAATCAGGGTCCTTTCCCAACCTTCCAATTACCATCAGCAGTCAATTCCCCTCTCCTCCCAGCTTGATTGCCCTTCATAGTTAATCAAACATCTGTCTATTCCTCCTCTGAAACAATCTGTGGTCTGTGAATGACCTGCATCAGAATCACCATGAGTGCTTGTTGAAATACATATTGCGGTGCCCTGCTCCAGACCTACTGAATCTGAACATCTACAAAAGGATCCCTAGAATCTGCATTTTCGCTCACTCCACTGGTGATTTGGCCAACCTCAGAGTTTCAGAATCACTCATCTGAGTCTAGCTTTTCAAATACTTCTGCCTCTTCTCTAGTCTGGGTCCTCATCACTGCACTTCAAGAAGCCGATAATGGTCTGCCAGCTTATCTCTCTCCTCTAATGCCTTATCCAGTCCACCTCACATATCACTGTGCAAAAATCTCAACACCCTTTTCATCAAAAATCCTTTTGTTCAAAATGTTTAGTGAGTTCTTTTTTAAATCATACTTCAGAAAAAAATTCAAACTTCCCCACGGAATATTTAAGACCTCTGTGAAAGGACTCCAGTGTGTCAGCTCACTAATATTTCTCATTACTCTACTCTAGGGTCTCTCTGATCACTTCAGATCAGACTAAACAGCAACGTTATTTCTTACATGCCCTCTTTTTACTCATTTACATACCATCCATCCTTCTGTTCATCTGCTCTATGCCTCTCCGTAGTTTTCCAAAATGTGATACTTCACACAAGAAAGAAATCCGGAATCACCTTAATGTGGTAGGGAAGACACTGAAATGTCATGCGTTAGTACAGATTCAAAAAATCCTAGTAGTATTAGTAACTGCTAAGTCTTTTGGAGCACATTTATCTAATAAATGTGAAATAATATAGCCAGATACTCAATACATTACAAGAACTCAATAAAAACTAATTTCTTTACTTCACTCTATTGTCTGTTGTGTAGTATTGCAGTTATGATCTTTGTTGGCATAATATCTTTTAATGTAATCTGTTTCTGCAGGAAACAGGCTCTAATTTTTATAAGAAACCCATTTCTTGTGGTCTTGTTGGGGCTGACATCTCCCTATTATCATCACAAGCACTGGGGTTGGCGCATGACGCAGGCTCAACAAAATCAGGATCATTCCATCCAACTAGATACACAAACAACGAGCAGAAGAAACAATGTTCTGTCCAAAGTATTTGTCTCCGGGTGAAGTTTTTTTTATTTGATTGATGCAGAGGGGAGGTAAATAGCTAATGCACTTATTTAAAGATAGTAAATATTTTATCTTACAAGTTGTTCTAAGATATAAAGCAAAGTAGTAGATTTTGAGAGAGAAAAATATTAAAAACAAGAAACCAGAAACATCTTTTAAAATATAAATAGGAAGGAAGAGAAAGGTGGTTACTGCTACAGTCTGAATGTTTGTGTCTTCCAAAATTCTCATGTTGAAACCCTGACCCCCAGAATGATGGTATTAGGATGTGGGGCTTTGGGAAGTGAATAAAGAGCTCTCGTACTAGTCAGGGCTCTCCAGAGAAACAGAACCAATAGAAGGTACACACACACACACACACACACACACACACACACACGCCTGTGGTATAATTCAGTCTGTGTCTTAAGGCCTGAAAACTATGGGTCCCTGTAATGTAAGTTCTGGAGTTCAAACTTCAAATGTCTAAGAACTAGGAAAGCTCCAATGTCGGAAGACAGGAGAAAGCGAATTCCCCAGCTCCAGAAGAGAATGAATTTACCCTTTGCTATGGATTCCATTTTTGTCTCCCCACCCACGGAAATCATGCTGCAATTCAATTACCATTGTAACAGTATTAAGAGATGGGAAGTTTAAGTGTTGATTAGGCCATGAGGGCTCTGGCCTCATTAATGGATGACTGTCTGTATTAGTCTGTTTCGTGTTGCTATAAAGGAATATCTGAAGCTGGGTAATTTAAAAAGAAAAGAAGTCTATTTGGATCACAGTTCTGTAGGCTGTACAAGCATGGCAAAGGTGTCTGCTCAGCTTCTGGTAAGGCCACAGGAAGTTTTTAAAAGGATTTTAAAAACTAAAAGTCCAAGTCTAAATAGTCTCTGCTCAGAAATCATTAGGGATTTTTCCACTCAGTTCACTTATTAAATATATACTCAACATTAGGTGAGAGACCCAGACTATTGCCCATAAGTCACTCGTGCATTTGAAGAGAGTGTGCGATGGTGGTACTCAGAGTGCAGAAGTAAAAGGCATCATATACAATAGGTTGCTAGAGAAATGACTGAAGGAAATAGGAAGGGAAAGGAAAGTTTAGCCAATGGCATCCTATTTCTGTGGAATTTTCCTTTAATTCCAACACTGTCCTTGCTTGCTGGGTTACATTGCCTTGGCATTTTGATATTCTCCTCAGATAATATCCCTGGGCCTACTATAGCAAATGAAATAAGTCTTCTGACATAACAAGGCAGATAAAAAAATGTGATGAAATAGGAAGGACACTAAGATATGAAATAGCAATGCCCGTGGTCCAAAGATTTACAAATTGCTTCCGAGAGTTTGCATCACAGCAATTTTCACACACTTTGAAGGTTTCTCAAGGGCAAACAATGTTTTCCTCCTCTAGCAAACAATTTCACTTGCAAAAGGACTAAGGTATACTGTGTACATCCAGGCACCAAAGCTAATAAAGCAACCCTGATAAAAGGAGGTCTGGAATTGAATCTCTTCCAAATGATCTTGTTCTCCCCACTGGGAAAAAGCACTTAGTGTATTAGTCACATATTAGCAGACTCTGCATGCAGAAATCATCAGTAAAGAACTAATGGCTTTAAATAAATATCAGAAATCTGAGATTAAAAGAGAAACATTAATAAAGATACTGGATTCTTTCCTTGCTCACTTCAATATTATTATAGAAAATGTTTGACTTACTTCTGCCTTTCAAATTTAGGAGATCAGATCTATAAAGATAGATAATAAAGATACCTACCACTTACGCCATTGAAGCACTGTAAGAGGTTTTTTGAAAGACAATTCTAACATGAATGTTACTGTTGTTTGGGCAATGGCCTATGCCACTGTCTGATATTATCCACAGAGAACTGTCTGTTAAAGATAGCCAGGTTAAAGCAGACTGAACCTCACTTCAGCAAGCATTATATACTAAAGTTAGTCTAAATTTAACTTATGCTGGGAAATACAGTTATGGCAAAGTGATAACTGCGAGATCACTATCACATAACACACTTATTTCCACCATATAACTCCCATTAGCAAAACAGAATACAACAGAAGATCTAAAATTAGACATTTTTTGCATAAGGATAGAGAGTACAGATTATGAATCCTTTTTATTTTGGATATCATATATTGAGCCACTACCCAATAAAACATTTTTTTAACTTTTCTTATTAACTGTATGCAAAATAATGTACACAGAGAAACATGCTTAGCATGTGCTTACTCCTTTTTGCTGCAGAGCTGGTAATGGCATTTCTTGATAAAATGATATGTTATGATAAGCTATAATATATTGCCTGCTGGAAATGGCCAATAATTATATGAAAACATTTTAAGATTCACTGTTAATCAGTGAAATGCACACTAACACATATATTAGATGCTATTTTTCACCTAGAGGATTGGGGAATATTTAAAAGCTCAATGATACCCAGTGTTGGTGAGGGTGTAAAGAAACAAGTATTCTCCTGCCCTATACTTAGCAAGGGAGGCAGAAATGGGTTACAAGTCCAAACCTTCAAAAATATGTACATTCTTCTTCAAGAATTCCATTTCTGGGATTTTATCTAAAGAAAACAATCATCCAAGTGTTTAAAGATCTACTGCTATAGTACCATTAAAAGTAATAAAAATAAAAGTTAAAAAAATGCCATAAATGCTCAATGTGAAACTGGGGGCTTCTTTTTTCCTAAGTACTTATTTTTGTAACAAGATGTTTTCTTTTCCTACCCAGAAAAAAAGAATATTAATTTATGTTATTGTATTTCTTGAAAGTATTTGAGAAATATAATAGTAATACAAAAACATTGCAACTAAATGAAACAGAAGGAAAGAAAGCAAGAGAGAAAGAAAAAAATAAAAGAAAACCCACAACGTTCTTTAAATCTTAGATTTGTTATGAAGGCATAATGTTTGTAAATGTGCCTCCAAAAATCCATAGCCCTTCTTCACTTAGAAGCATTTAGTATTAGATCACATGAGCCAAATAGCTCATATGACAACTGAGAGAGATTAGAGACTTATGTTAGGTATAAAATTACAGGACCTGTGTCTCTCAATTTTCATGTCCACTCTATGCTACACAGACCCTGTTTATCTCACTCCTCCATCTTCCTTCCTCCAATACTCTATTTCCTCTCTCTCTCTCTCTATCAATCCAAATACCTACTTATCTAACTACCTACTACCCACCTTGCTTTTTACCTATAAATCAATTTACCTATGTACTGTCTCCATCTATTTTCATTCCATCCCAGCACTATTCCATTCTCCCACCTTCTCCATATAATAGAATTTTGATGAAATGAATGAAATTTTACTTTCTCAAAATAATTGTAAGCATAATGTGAAACCATTGCAGCTATTTGGCAGGGGACTATCATGGTAAAATTACTTTATGAGCATCATGTGAACTACAAAGGGGACAGGCATAGAGGTGGGAGAGACTAAAAGAATCTGTGATGAGGCTACTGCAATTAACTAAGGATAAATCTGTTTGGGCTTTTATAACAAAATACCATAGACTGGGCGTTTTATAAACATATATTTATTTCTCACAGTTCTGGAGGCTGGAAAGTCTAAGACCATGGCATCAGCAGTTTTGGTGTCTGGTGAGGGCCTGCTTTATGTCTCCTAGACGGTTCTTTTTTGCTACTATTTCCTCATATGATGGAAGGGGCAAGGCAGCTCTCTGGGGCCTTTTCTATAAGGGCATGAATCCCATTCATGAGGGCTCTGCCCTCATGACCTAATCACCTTCCAAAGGCTCCGTCTCCTACTCCCATCACATTGGGATTAGGTGTCAATAAATAAATTTGGGGGGAAACATAACATTCAGCAATAGCAATAAGGCAATATGAAGAATGCATGACATCAATAAAGTTTGTGTGTGTAGTCCACATACATAAGGATATGAGGAATGCTACAAAGCGTTACACATATAGATAAAGAGATAATAATTGCCATCGCACTGGCAGTTTTTCTCTAACAAAGTAGCAATAAACATAACCGCAGTTTCTTGTTTCTGTTACGTACCACAACTGTAGCTGGATATTTCATTTTCTCCATCTCTAACTTCCAGTTTACAGACAAAGAAACTATGCTACAAGAGATTATTTGCTTAAGATCACACAACTAGCAAAATGGCAAAACTGAATTAAAATCTGGCCTTAAACTCAAAGCCTTTCCATTATATGACAATTCCTTTCCCTATATTAGACCAAAGGCTTAGAGATATTGATCCTCTGACCTCTTTAGACAGTCTATCTTTCATGAAGAAATATAACAAGTCTTGAATGCCTTTTTAATTTTATATTTTTAGTAAAGAAATATTTGAGCATATACAATACTCATGTTTCTCAGGATACTCAAGTTTACTATCTACTGGTAAAATTCCTACAGGGTCTAGCCAGTGCTGCATACATAGTAGGAATGAAATAACACATTTTGGTTGGCTCAGTAGAGCCTCCTTGTATTTACCTTAAAATCACTCGTTCAAGACTCAAACTAAATCCTAATTTGCCTTTTCTTCCTGTGCATTTTTCAAGTTTACAGTTGCCATTGCTTATTTTCCACAATTTTATCTGAAATTTCTCCATTACCTTGATTTTTTAAGTGAATTTTTCTTCATAAGCTTTGTTTGCTTTTTATTATACATTGGGACTAGAACTGCACACCACATTATTCTAACATGTCACATTATACACACACACACACACACACACACACACACACACATATGTTTTACCTAAGAGAAGATAGGTATAAGAAAATTCCTAAAACTGTGTTGTATAAATACTTGAGACAGAATATAATTCAGCAACCTAAGTATCAATTAGTTGTTTTTTTCTAGAAAAAGATAAGATCAACTCTAAAATTTCAGTTATCTCTTCTGCCATAATTTGTATTGTGGTAAATATGCCCAACTCTCTTGCAAACTAGTGTTCAAATTATGATTTAATTTTTATTATTTCCATTAGACATAGCTATAAGAGGCTTGAATTCTGAACTGAACTAAGCTGGAGAAAGGAAAGCACAACACATCCATTTACTGGTGTGGATTGTGGCACAGGCAACACTGCTCTGCAGCCAGTATCTGTTGCAGCAACTTCCTTATTTAAGAGGAAACCACCTGACTGAGCTAGAAGCAGCAGTAACTTTGTAGTCCATTTCTATGGTGTGACAGTTTGGGAGTCTATTTCTTCAGCCCTCTCAAAGATTCTATATTATATTTAATATTCAGTAATATATTTTTGTATTTAACCTAGCTACAGTAGATTCAGTTTCTTGCTACTGAATTTTTATCGGTATATTTAACTATTATAGTAGGATATAATTCCTGAAATATTATTTAAATACTGTTAAATCTTTAGGCTGCTAGCTATTTTTCCAAAACTCAAACTGGAAACAACTTACAGAAATCTACATGCAAAAGTGATTTTTTTTTCTTCCCAGAAGATATTTATTTCATACTGAAGCTCCCTCTTATTAAAAAAAAATCACCTTGAGTTTTTTTAGGCATATGCTGAGATGGAATAGGATAGGAGCCATTCAGTCTGTGCATAAGATGTGGGGGAGTGGGATGTAGAAGAATCCTATGTCGCTCCTCAAAATGGTTTCTGGTGTTATAAGTAAACAATTAGGCGAATTTCAAAGTCGCTATGTGCTACTGCATCACGGTGCCCCTTTTCAGTGGATATGTTTTCCACGTACTCACTGGGAAGTCAAAACCAGCTTGGTTTGCAGAATCTTGAGAAATATTGCCCTGATGGTGCCCATGGCGTTTTGGGAACAGTCTGTGCAACAACTTAAGTTCTACTCCCAGAAATAAACTTGTTTCCATGTATATACCAGTTATAAACACGAGCCTCCATCTAACCACCCCCATGCAAACATTTCCTGAGTTCAGATACTATAATTAATAGTTGTAACATTATGAGATTACAAATCCTTCATCCTTAGAGATGCTTGTCATCAGTAAGTTAGTATTTTTTTTCTTCTCATGAGCTTTGCACATTATAACACAAACACTTTCCCATCAACACTGGATAAATTCTAGGTGGATTCATGCAAAGCAATAACCTTAGCAACAGGATTATCACTTAGATAAAGAACTCTTCAAAATTACATCTATCCTACTTAACAAATGAAGGAACTGTCTAGTTGTCTAACTATACCCTAATTTTAAAAGGTGTTTTCCAAAAAGAAATGTTGCTTATCCTTAGATGATCCTATTCACAGGTAAACAAATATAAGACATTAAAAAAATAAAAGCCATATCCATTAAGACAAATGGAAGCAAAATATATACTCAAGCCAGGTTTGAAATAATGTTCACTTCAAACCTCTGTCTCTTCCGTGGTTATTTGGTGTAACTTATTTCAGTTTGGGTCCAAAAATCCCCTCTCTTTTCTTAGGCTATGGAGGTTGCTATTATCTGAGTATTTGTCCCTCTCCAAAATCCATATGGTAAAACTTTGGGGGTGGGGCTGTTGAGAGGTGATTAGGGCTCTGCCCTTATGAATTGGATTAGTGTTCTTATAACAGAAGCCAGACAGAGCTCATTTGTCCTTTCCACCATGGAAGGACAGAGGTGGAAGGTGCTATCTGTGAAGCAGAGAGTAAGCCATCAGCAGACACCAAATATAATAGCACTTTGATCTTGGACTTCCCAGCCCCTAGAACTATGAAAAATAAATTTTTGCTGTTTTTAAATTATCCAGTCTATGGTATTTTTTATATCAGCTTGAAAGGAGTAAGATAAAAGCATTAATGGGTACTTAGAGACCTGTCTTTGGTGAAATTCACTAACAGTTACAACACCCCCACCAACATTAAGAAGAAGAAGGAGAACAAGAAGAGAAGGAGGTAGAGGAATAGGAAGAAGAAAAGGGAATAAAAGGAAAACGTTGAGAAAAGGAGGGAGAAAGGGGTAATGCAAAGGAATTTGCCTTCTTGAGGAATTCAACTCTCAGTTAAAACAAGCCTGTATCACTTGAAGTATATCAAACCCTGAAAGGGTAAAACACAATCATTTAAATATTTATAGGCACAACCTTGGTGATGGACAGGACTGACTGCTCCTTGCTGCTTGCAGAACCACACTGCCATGTGGCTGGAACCTCTGACATACTGAGATGTGCAGTCCCATCTGTTAAAGCCTGCATCCCAGTTCATCTCTGACCCTCATGAATAAAACAAAGGAAACACACAGATGAAGCAGTATGTTCCTAGGTTATTATGAATGACCTCAAATTAGAGTTATAAAACAAGAAAGTATTTCTCTACTTTAGGAGTATTGTAAATTCTGTGCAATACATTGTTTCATTCTTTCAGTTTAGTAGAATCTGTAAATAAGAATTGAGTCTTGCTCTGTGTGAGTTTTCTGCATCACTGATCAGAAATGATTTGCACTTAATCTAGTTATGAGACTTAAAATAATTCTAGCTACCTATCCAGACACATGCTTTAAAATGCTCTGAAATTCTGCCATCTTGTGGGAATTTAGAAAATAACAAATGATTCGGTTCAGAGTTTCATGCTTTATGTAATTTAAAATGCTGTATAACTGTAAGCATGAATGAACAGTGCTTTTAATAGCATCTAACATGCCAACAAAAATTTGATTTTCCTTATTCTTCTTATTGCATATTTAATAAAAAACAAATTCTAGTTACCCTTAACTTCATTGATCTGGACCAAGCAAATTCATAATTTGAAATAATTTAGACCTGGTAAAAACTTAAAATGAGTTGTAATATTTTTCCCCATTTTTCTTGTACAGTTAGTCCCTGAGCAACACAAGTTTGAACTGCATGGGATCACTTATATGTGGATTTGTTTCAATAAATATATTGAAATTTTTTTTGGAGATCTGTGACAATGAGAGAAAACTTGTAGATGAAACCCATAACCTAAAATATATATATAAAAAAGAAAAAGTTAAATACGTTATGAATGTATAAAATATATGTAGATACTAGTATGTTTTATCATTTACTACCATAAAATATACACAATTATAAAAAGTTGAAATTTATCAAAACTTAGGCACACAAACATAGACTATACAAGGCATCATTCACAGTGGAGAGAAATGTAAACAAATGTAAAGATGCAGTATTAAATCATAACTGCATACAATGAACTGTAGTACATACTCTACTACTGTAATAATTTTGTAGCCACCGTCCAGTGCTATTGCAATAGGTTAGCTTAAGTGTTGGAAATATCTATAAAATATTGTGTGATGCTAATAATCATCTCTGCGTAAGCAGTTAGTCTCTCCAGTAAATTGTGTAACACAGTAAAAACTGACACCTTGTAGCTCTCATGTATTTTTCATTAGTGCAATGCCATAAACCTTTAATAACTCCATGGAACCCATAAGAAGTGCCACTAGTGATGCTGGAAGTCCTCCCAAGAAGCACAGAAAAGTCATGACATTACAAGAAAAGTCAAATTACTTGGTATGTGCCATAGATCGAGGTTTGCAGCTGCAGTCCCTGCTATTTCAAGATAAATGAATCCAGCATAAATACCATTGGAAAAAAAAAAGAACATTTGTGAAGCCATCATTGCAGCTACACCAGCAAGTGAAAAATCCTGCAGTTTTTGTGAAATACCTTTTTATCTCATACTGAACATGCAGTTTTTATGTGGACGCAGGATATAAGAAAGGCATCTCTATCCAGTCTGATCATCATGTTGTAAAAGAAAGAAAAAAGGCATATCTATAGGCTCTAATATGATTCAAGAAAAAGTGAAGTCATTATATGACAACTTAAAGCAAAAGGAAGGTGGGGGATCTAAAGCTGGAGAATGTAATGCCCACAAAGGATGGTTTGACAATCATAGAAAGAGATCTGGCTTTAAATCTATCAAGACAACAGGAAAAGCAGCTTTTGCTGACAAAGAGGTGGTAGACAAGTTTCCAGATAGTATTAAGAAAATTATTTGAGGAGAACAGATATCTGACCGAACAGCTTTATAATTCAGATGAAAGTGGCTTCCTAGGGGGAAAAAAAGCCACAAAGAACATTTACTAGTAAGGAAGAGAAGTGAGCATCAGGATTCAGGCAGGAAGGGATAGGCTAACTCAATTGTTTTGTGCAAATGCAGTCAGGACAACCCTTATCCTTAAAGCTGCTAATCCTTGAGCCTTGAAGAGAAAAGATAAAGACCAGCTGTCAATCTTCTGGTTGTACAACAAGAAGGCCTGGACAACAGCTCTTTTTCTGTATTGATTCCATCAATGCTTTGTCTGTAAAGTCAGGAAGTACCTTGCTAGTCAAAAACTACCTTTTAAAGCTTTATGATTTTGGACAATGCCCCTTGCCACCCAGAACACCATGAGTTCAACAGCAAAATCATCAAAGTGGATTACTTGCTCCGAAACACAAGATCTCTAATTCAGCCTCTAGATCAGGGTGTGACAGGGATCTTTAAGATTCATTATACATAGTACTTTATGAAAAGGATTGTCAATGCTATGGAAGAGAATTCTGATAGATTATGAAAATGTGGAAAGATTATATCATTGAAGATGCTATTCTCATTATAGAAAAAGCTGTGACAGTCATCATGATCAAAACAATAAATTACTACAGAAAAAAAAACTGTCCAGATGTTGTGCATAATGTCACAGGATTTGTATCAGACACAATCAAGGAAATCACGAAAGAGATTGTAGATAATAGCAAAAAAAAAGGGGAGGCAGTGGGTGGATTGTAAAGGATTGCAGAAATTCAAGCACTAATAGATACCACATCAGAGAAACTAACAAAAGACAATTTGATTGAGATGAGTGCTTCCAAACCAAGGCCACACAATAAGGAAGAAGATGTAGAAGAGACAGTACCAGAAAACAAGTTGACATCAGACAATCTGGCATAAGGGTTCCAATTATACGAGACTACTTTTGACTTCTTTTACGACACGGGATCTTCTGTGGTACAGGCACTGATACTACAGTAAATGGTGGAAGAAGGATAGGTACCACATGGAAACAGTTTTAGAAAAATGTAAAAGCAAAAAACACGGACAGAAAGTACAACGTATTTCTGTAAAGTTACACCCAAGTGTGCCAGCTTTTCCTGCCTCCCCTTCCACCTCCTCCACCTCTTGTGCCTCTGCCACCCCTGAGACAGCAAAACCAACCCCTCCTCCTCCTCCACTTCGTCGTCCTCCTCCTCCTTATCCGCCCTCTCCTCAGCCTACTCAATGTGAAGATGATAAGGATGAAGACATTTATAATGATCCACATCTACTTAATGAATGGTAAATATATTTTCTCTTCCTTATTATTTTCTTAGAAATGTTTTCTTTTCTTTAGCTTACTTTATTATAATACAAATAACATACAAAATACGTGTTGATTATTTATGTTATTGGTAAGGCTTCTAGCTAACAGTAGGCTATTATTAAAGTTTTGGGGAAGTCAAAAGTTATACATGGATTTTCGACTGATGGAGTGTTTGCACACTAACCCCCATATTGTTTAAGGGTCAACTGTATGTAGAATAATGAAGGCCTAATTTAAAGTTGATTGTGTCCATATGCCATTTGGACTTTTAGTTTTCATGTAGTATAATAACTTAAAAGTAATGTTACATTTATGTAGGACTTCATTGTTTGAACATTTTATTCTTCCTCAGCCTTTTTTTTTCCTGCTTCCTGTACATTAATGTATTAACCATCATTCTATTATTCTCATCTTTCTATCTAGTTATTGTACATTATAGAAATTTATTTTTTTAGCAAATTATTATTTGGAATGCACATCATATGTTTGGGGATATAAAACAGTGAAAATTAAATATTTACTTATTTTATACATGCCAAAATCATTCTAGGTATTTTTTCAGAGGCTGTGCTGAAGACGAGACATTGAGCATAGCTATCTTCTCGTTGTCTGTTGAGTCACTGCCGGCAAGTGAAGCATGGAATGTGAAGCCTACCAAATCAGAGTTTACTTTCTAGTACAGAAAGATGCTTCAAAGGGTGCACGAAGAGAACTTGTACCTATTCAAATTAAAATATGTCTATGTCTCCTATACAGGCAATTTTCCACACAGTGTTTCCATGAAACTGGGTCTTAGATAAAATCATCTTAAAGTTAAGTCCAGTTTGTAGGGGCAGCTGAGCAGAAATTGAGCAGAATTTGTCCAATAAGCGTGAAAATGATGAGAAACAAAATGCAGATCTTAAAGGTGTGATGTTTAAAGTGATACCTTTAAAAGGGCAGAACAACAGAATGTTAAAAGAGAGTTAGTGATGAGAACTGCCTGTACTCTCTTTCAGATTCTAGAATGATAGTTGGTTCATGTTAGCTAACAAAAATAAAATTAAATCTTAAGATTAAAAAAAAAACTTTTGCTTTATGTAGTATTTCTTTCCCTCATTTTAGGGCTGTAGTTAATTGTTGTCTATCTCAAAGAAAATATTCTAAAGTCAATTTACATTTTATCATTAAAAAACATTTTAGTTATTAGTGAGATAAATTTTCAAAATGTACATTAATTAAACAAATAATCATGTTAGTTTATATAATCTCAACCTAAAATAGGAGCCTACATGTAGAAGAGAAGAGACACTAGAACAATATTTAAAATTAGCTATCAAGGACTCAGGCACTTACAAAAATAATTAACTGATGAGATAAGCCAGTAGCCTTTTTCAAAAACAAAGTCAACAAACAGCTAGACCAGGAGTGCTCTCGTCTCACTAGGAGGAAATTCACAAGTCTGAATCTCTCCACTGAAAATATATAAATAAATAAATAATGGAGTTTTCACCCTAAGAAATATCGAAAGCATGAAGATTTACTTTTTCTTGTTTCTCCTAATGTCTTCTACAAGTCTACATGCACAAGGGCTTAGAAGAGAGCCTGACACATAGTGCGTGCCCAATAAATGTTGTTTACAATTATTATGTCTTCAAAATGCACATGAATCAAAAATCTAGATTCTGCAAATGCACAGAAATTGAGGGGCCAGAGAGAGAAAGGAGCATACAAGCATTCAATTATATAATTAGCTAGATGAACACTGTTAACTTTCTTTCTCAAAAAGTCAGATGGAATCTATAAAGTAGCCTGACATACAGAGACCCAAGATTTGATACTTTTTTGTTCTTCTTGCCAACTATAACTATTTAAATAATACACAAACTTGCTGGTGTAGAAGTAGAATAAATATCATCATAGATCACCAGCAAGTTTGTGTATTTTTGTTGTTAATGAGGAAAACTCCCTTGGAATAAACCATTATCTGAAAGAAAAAGAACCTGAATTCCAACACAGGTACATTTTAGGAGCTGAAAATTATTTGCATTGTATGTGGGTTGCTAAGAAGGAAGCATCAAATTAAATTCTCTACTACATTCATATTTTCTGGGTCAGTTTCTCTATAAAATCCATGCTAATTACCCATCAACCTCACAGGGATGAAGCCAGGAGTAAATGGCAAGGAAGCAGCTGGAAACCCCTGAGTATTGCATATTAATGGGGACAGGAGATTACCCCACTTGATCTGGCAAGACTGGGCCAAAGCCCTGGGCCAAACCCTTGCATCCCCAAGAGACTGCCAACAGGAGCACCAGCTGCACTTCAAAGCAGCAAGTTTAAAACAAGGGCCCTCTGGGAGTAGACAAAGTACGAGTCAGCAAAAAGTAATATTCAGTCTACCAGGGAGTAGCAGTTTCCCAGGATCAACAGAAAGCTAAGAGGTCCCAAATTTCTTGTGAAAGCAGGTAATTAAGCCACAGATTTTTGTCTATCATGGTATTCTTTGAAGTTTTTTCTTCAACGTTAGCAGTCACAAATAACATATTGAATGCTTATTATATAATTGTCATCCTTCATTCATTCTCATAACAATTCTGTGAGATAGTTGTTTTTGTTATTCCTTGTTTATTGATGAAGTAACTGAGACTAGAGAGATTAAGTAACTTGCCTAGGGACTTGCAGGGTGGAAAGCAAGCTGCAGACACAGGATTAGAACCTCATATCTCTAGAATTTGCCTTTATAACCATGATGGTTCCAAGATTTTCTGTGACCTTCATTTAATTCCCAAATATTTTATTATTATCTTCTTGTATTTCTTTCTTAGTTACTACATGCTCTCTGATTACTACAAGGATAGAGCACACATACGTGTGTGTGCTGTGCACTACACACACACACACACACACACACACACACACACACACAATGCAACTATTAACCAATCCCAACCCTGGGCTGTGTTAATTAATGCCAGGCAAACACCCTAAGGGGGCAATAATTTCTGTGTCAACTCTGAAAGATGTGAGCCAGGGTTTTCTCTATTCAATAACCATAACCTAAAGGGAAATTTCAGAATATGCCCACTGGAAAAGGAAAGACATTTTGAGTTCTCTCTGAAGGATTTGGAAAAAATCCAAATATTTGAATTTATTTTGTTTCTGTTCTGAGACTGTGAAATGCTTTTAAGTGTCTGCTAAATTTTGCTGTAATGTATAGCAGTAGGGAGGTGCTTCATCTCCCTGGAGTCACTGGAAAAGCTCACAGAAGCAAGTTTAAGAAACAAACTGAAAAGTGCCACAAGTCAAGCCTGTCTCTCTTCAGAGGCACACACAGGCTATAAAGTCCACTGATAGGAAATTCAGCTACCCACTTTACAGCAGCTACTCAAACAAATTTTACATTTATCCTGTGACCAGAGAGGAAGAGGAAAGAAAAAAAAATTAAATGTCCTTTCCTCGGCCTCTCGTACTTTTTCAAAGCATGGATGCTTATTAAGTTGTTTAGATATCAAAGCAGACAATATGTGCTAGGTTTTATCTTAGAGCAAAAAAGAAAAATAATGTTTTGGGGATGGAAAATTTCCCCAAAAATATATCTCACCTTAATGCTTTTAACTCTGGAGAAATGTTAGAGTCCTTATAGGATCATCAAATAATCATAAAGTGAAAATGCATATTCACATGAACAAGGATTTCATGTTTCACTTGTTTTTGTTTTGTTTTGTTTTGTTTGTCTTGAGATGGAGTCTCACTCTAAGTTCACAGGCCTGAAAATCAAGATGTCCAAGGTACTGATAGGTAAAGCAAGAAAAGATTGGAAGACACTGTCTGAGGAAGTGGCTATTACTGAGGATAAGTGGATAAAAAAGCCTGGATGAAAATATGTCAAAGAAGAGAGCTGTAGAGCTTGGTTGTGAGGCATCAAAGAGAAGTCTAGTCCATTTAACAGTTCTTGATTATGTCTGGGTTAAAAAAAAAAGCAATTGTTTTTCCTAGTTTCCTTCCTATTATCTTTGTCACATCTTAGCCTAATTAATGCAAGATAATATAACTAATAATTATAAATAATTTCATGAGTGTATATATATATTATATACACTCATGAAATAGATGCATGTCATACCTAAGGAATTATCCATGTGATATATAAGCTTTGGTCCACCAATAAATTATTCGTTCAATAAGTATATATTTTGTATCTGAATAAAATGTACTGTTCTTTCTAGTACCAAATGTGATCATTATGATAATTCTGTTACTTTTATTACATTCATCAGCCACATGTGATATTCCTGACTCTAGAGTTCTTTCTACAAGTGTAATTTACTGATATCTACTAATAATCTCACTAAGAACAGCAGTTGTTCAAGGAAAACACTGCATTTTATAATACATGTACACACATCTAGGAATACATCAGACATCTGCATGTTCAACCACGGAATTACAAATAAGTCATGGGGTCATGAAACTCAGCAAGGTAATTTATTTTCGTTTCTAACGCTATATAGATGACATATTTCTAATTTTTGTCACAACTTGAACTATGTACTTCTTATTTTCTGTGTTATCACATAGTTTATAAATTATCAAGCAGAGGATATCCTGAACCCTTACATTTTATTGAAATATTTTCTTAGTTGCAAACACTGTGTGTATTGGAAACAGTGCGGGGGAAACTGCCACTTTTTTTTTTTTTTTTTGATATGGAGTTTCGCTCTTGTCACCCAGGTTGGAGTGCAATGGTGCGATCTCGGCTCACTGCAATCTCCGCCTCCTGGGTTCAGGCAATTCTCCTGCCTCAGCCTCCTGAGTAGCTGGGATTACAGGCACGCGCCACCATGCCCAGCTAATTTTTTGTATTTTTAGTAGAGACGGGGTTTCACCATGTTGACCAGGATGGTCTCGATCTCTTGACCTAGTGATCCACCCGCCTCGGCCTCCCAAAGTGCTGGGATTACAGGCGTGAGCCAGCGCGCCCGGCCCTGAAACTGCCACTTTTAAGCCATCAGATCTCATGAGAAGTCACTCAGTATCACGAGAACAGCATGGGGGAAACTGTCCCCATGATCCAATCACCTTCCACCAGGTCCCTCCCCCGACACATGGAGATTACAATTCCAAGTTAAATTTGGGTGGGGACACAGAGCCAAACCACATCACTGTGCTAAAAACGATGGAGACATCCATGTAAGACGCTTTGATTTTAAGTTCATCGCTCTTCAAATAATTTGTGTTCACCCTTTATAATATGTGAACTAGATAGAACAGTGAGAGAGGGTATACAAAGGAGCCTTTACTCTGTACCGCTCTATTATTATAGCGTGATTCAATGTAGCCTTTCCTACGAATAAAGCCCTAGAATTAGAGACACAGGCAACCTGCAAATCATTGTATTATTGTCCAGAGCCACTACCAAGGTACCAAAATGGGAAGTGAGTTGTTCTGATCCTGAAGTGTGATTAATGATCTTTATGTCACTGGCTACCTTTCAGCATGCAGTGGCCACCTACTGCATCACAGAGGCTACAAAAAGTGGTCTGCAGATATTCATTACCTCAGTTCATCCTTCCACAGACCCTGAAATGCAAGTAAAATGTAAGGTTGAAATTGGCAGATTCACTTCCATGCCTGTTTAGTAATCTCAGCATCAGCTAGAGACATAGGATACTCTAAAAACAGGATACTCTTAAAAACAATCTATGCTATCCTCAGGCCCAGCTCTCTCTTTTGGTACTGAGTATAGCAAAAGTTCATTCTTTAGAAAAATGACTTTCATTGCCTACGTGCTTGTCACTATGTTATGTATAATACATAATTTTTTTTTACTTTTTATAATGATCCCATTGAGAAATGAATTCTTATTAACAATTTACAGATAATAAACCAGAGTCAAAAAGTAAACTGTCTTTAATAAGGACAAGTGTAAGAGCCAAGATTCAAGCCCCAGTCTCTCCGTGTTTCTATGTTTTTTTTCCACAACATCACACTGCTACAAATAAAAGGTATGATGCTATGAGATAGTACTTGTTTTCCATACTGTAATATAAAAAATAAATGTTTTGATTTTTTGCAAAGTTATATAATACTAATATTTTTTGGAATTATATGTGTACCCAAAACATTTTTTTTTCTTTTTGAGAGCATGCCACTCAAATAAGAAACTACTCCATCTCAGTTAACTTATGTGGCAAAAATAGAAAACACACATTTCAATGAAATGATGAAAGGAAGAAGAGAGTAGTGCTTTTAATTTATGAAGACATGAGTACTACCAATTGTTTCGTTATTAACCAAAACAATTCTGGAAAATAGAATCTGTGAAGTTTACTTTCTCTTAAAACAAAAATAAATGGTTAAATAAATAGATGTAATATCGGGTAGTTAGTCTCCTTCCCATATCCTCACCATAGAATCATACACGTTGGCCAGGCATGGTGGCTCATGCCTGTAATCCCAGCACTTTGAGAGGCCGAGGCGGGTGGATCACGAGGTCAAGAGATCGAGACCATCCTGGTCAACATGGTGAAACCCCGTCTCTACTAAAAATACAAAAAAATAGCTGGGCATGGTGGCGTGTGCCTGTAATCCCAGCTACTCGGGAGGCTGAGGCAGGAGAATTGCCTGAACCCAGGAGGCGGAGGTTGCGGTGAGCCGAGATCGCGCCATTGCACTCCAGCCTGGGTAACAAGAGCGAAACTCCGTCTCCAAAAAAAAAAAAAAGAATCATACACGTTAACACATCTTTACCCATTGTGAACTCTTTTCAGAGATGAAAAGACACAGAAATCTGAATCAAGAGGCAGGCCTGTATTGAGATAAATGTCACACCCACTGATCTGAAACTATTGGAAATACTAGCCTAAGAGAATGTGAATAAATGGTAAACATTCCACTAAAATAATCATAAAATTTACAAATCAATATACATTAAGAACATAATAACTTACATAAAACCAAAGAGAAAGAAAAACAGAGAGGCTGCTTAGTTGATCACTGCATTATTTTTCCTGAGTATTGACATAGTACCCAAAATAAGGTAAACTTTAAAACCACATACAAGGAAAATGACCTGGATCTTCAATCCTTTTACAATCTAATCTCCAGGCTTTCGACACAAGAATGTCAAAATATATGAGCACAAAATATTTAGTTTAATTTCGTCAATGAATTCAGTGGGGGTACTGTATTAGTCTACCTGGGCTGCCGTCACATAACAGCACAGACTGGGTGGCTTAAACAACAGAAATTTTTGTCATAATTCTGGAGGTTAGAAGTCCAAGATCAAGGGACCCTCAGATATGATTTCTGGTGTGGCTTCTCTTCCTCCTTTGTAGACAGCCACCTTTTCATTGTGCCCATGGCAGGGAGAGAGCCCTCTGATATCCCTTCCTCTTTTTATGAGGACATCAGTCCTATTGGATTAGGACTTCACCCATATAAGCTCATTTAATGTTAATTTCTTTCTTAAAACCCCTATCTCTAACTACAGTCACATTTTAGGTTAGAGCTTCAACCTATGAATTTTGAAAGACACAATTCAGTCTGTAACAGGTTACCAATTCCATGTGGACAAGAAATTTCAGTTACATACAATAATACTCACCAGATTATTTAGTCAAAATAGGGCAAACAAGGAGTCAAGGAGGTTTTGGGGAAGTCTAAATTTACTAAGCACAGTGCATTGGTCTTCTACGTAATGAGCTGGGGAATTGAATCAGAACTTTTAATTGACAACCTCAGTTGAAGTAGTCAGGTAAATGTCAGCACTAATTGCATTGACACATATTACAATATGCTAAAATAATTGTTCCTAAGAGTACTTTTGAGGTACACTTACACCCTCAGGGATAGAATATGAAAAGTACAAGAATTACTTGGACTTGATAGGTTGATAGGTCAACCTATCAACCGTGATTATTCACAGAAAGCAACTTTTGATCTCTCTGACCCCTGCACTGGCTAAAGTTGTAGCTCATCCAGAATTGTGTACAGCACCATTCTGCTATGGATCAGAAACCATGTACATATAACAAGCCTGAGTTATCAGAGAGGTGACTTTAAGACAGGCCCTGACTCCATGTAAAGCCTGAAGAGATAGTATCTGACTGTTGTGTCTTTACTTTGCTTCTTTAAAGTATTTTCTTTATCATATTAAAAGTCCTACCATGAAAACAGTAGCACTTATATAATAAAAAATGTATTTCCTGATGTATGAAGAACAAGTCCATGTACAGACAAATAACCCATCACAACTGTCACTAATGTTAATAACCGTGGAAAATAATCCCAAAGAGAAAAAAAAGTTTCAGTTCATGTTGCTTTTCCAAAAAAGGCTTTGAGAGAATAATTGGTGCTCAAATCCACTTGAGCATCACAGATGCTTTAAGCATGTCTTTTCATTTCACTTGAACATTTAGAATATTCCAAACATCGTTGCGATTAGTTTTTGAAATGAGACCATGAATTAATTAGAGATTTAATCACTATTTCAAGACAGCATAGTTCTTGTTTTTGTTTTTGTTTTTACCTTTTAGGTACTGCTTATAATTAACCTTTTTTCTGATTCCCTTTCCTGAAATATTTTATAAGTTAGAGGAACATTTTTTAAAAACAGACTTTTTAATTTTACTATGCTAAACTAATCACAATATGAATTTTTTATTTCAAATTATTTACCATTTTATTCACCCTCAGGGTACTGAATTATAATTAATTCCACTTTTCTTTCTCTAACAGATTTATGTGTATTATCATATATATTAAATTTTCAGTTCTGTATTTTTTTCATTTTATTGCTTTGCACACTGACCATGTGCACTTCATTAAAAACATGTAATCCCTCAGCTGCAATCAAGGCATAATTGCAAATCTTTATAATATAATAACATGTATGCTCATATTTTACTACAAGAGCCCCCTATTCTACTTGAAAATTTTTGAGTTCCTATCCTTTTAAATTGTAATATGAGAATAGGATTTAAGACTCTTATGCAAAACTAATAATAAGCACATTTGTCTGTTTTTTCACCTCCTGCTAGTTCTGTTACTCATCTATTTATTTTTGTCAATGTGATGTTTAAATTAAATAATTGACACAATATATAGAAAAACTCAGATATTTTTCTTCAAAAGTTATGAAAATTTTGTGATAGATAAAGCAATAACAATCTGCTGTTAAATTAGGTTCTTTGACCTAGTCCAGTTTTCCAAAAGATATTTTAATACAGATAAATCAAGTGACAAGTTCAGACTTGAGAAATTCAAACTGCAAAATGCAGTGTAGGAATGAATAGTATAGGACTGATACTGGCCAGGCACGGTGGCTCACGCCTGTAATCTCAGCACTTTGGGAGGCCGAGGTGGGCAGAACACCTGAAGTCTGGAGTTCAAGACCAGCCTGACCAACACAGTGAAACACCGTCTCTACTAAAAATACAAAAATTAGCCAGGCGTGGTGGCACATGCCTGGAATCCCAGCTACTTGAGAGGCTGAGGCAGGAGAATCGCTTGATCCCGGAAGGCAGAGGTGGTGGTGAGCAGAGATGACGCATTGCACCCCAGCCTGGACAACAAGAGCAAAACTCCATTTCAAAAATAAAAAATTAAAAAAGGACTGATAAGTCCTTTTCCCAGAAAATAAATATTTCACAATTGCTATTATGCTCTCCTTTGTCTCTCACAAATTTTGATAACATTCTCCTAATTTCTCCAGACACACAGTCTTTCCTTTGGGAATTCTCAGGATAGCAGTACCATCCAAACTTGAGAGGTTTTTTTGTTTTGTTTTGTATTGGCATGGTGAGGGGTTGGGGTGGCAGTGGTGGTGGTGGTGGTGAGGGAGGGAGGGGTACGAGAAGGGGTGATAGAGGGCAGCTAACTAAAAAGCATTCTGCCAAAGTTTGCTGGAATTTGCAGTGAAAAGTGAGCATTGCATAGTCAGATCACACATAAACTGCTTAGGACCATAATCCAAAATATAAGACCAGGAAAATGAATTGGATTTGTAAAATTGTCCTTTCTGCCAAGTAAGTGATAACTGGCTTTGGTAAAAATTATTTTCTGCTGTTTAGAACACTTTCTGCCCTGTTTACGCAGATTAACTTATTTACCCAAACTTAAGCCCATCTTAAAAGAAGTTAAAGAATAAAAATACTCAAAATAGTCTACCACTCAATATTTTTGAGACTTTAAAAAAATAAACTCTGAAAGGTAAACTTTCTCAAGTTTTGAACACCTTTGCTTTCTTCAGTGTTCTTGTAATCTAAAATGAGGCTTTCAAGTGAGCATTTCCTCCTACTTTCTTACACCCTTGACTGTCACCCTCTTAACTGTTTTTTTCCACTCTCTCTGTCCTTCTTGTACACTTGATGTACAAAGGTTCTCGTTCCTGCTGAATCTATTAAATTAGAACACTAAACTCTTTGGGTCTTGAAATATCCATTTCTTTTGAACTTCGTGAAGGCAGAGGTCTTATCTGTTTCTTGTACCAACATTATCTACAGAATGTAGCAATAACGTAAATAAAAATTTAATGGTTCTACAACCTCAACTATAACTTAGCTTCTACATATGGACATAGCGGGTCCAGTTTTGCAAAGCACTCACAGAAGCTTGGACATCATTCTCTCTGGGACACCCTGCCTGAAATTTCAATATATATTTGTCAAATGCATGAAAAAATTACAGTAGCTCCTACTGTATGGTGACAATGCCTACAGCAAAACAGTACAAGAACTACGCTGTGGACATCAGATTATGTCTAGAACTGGGTCTGCCTCCCTATTTTGCCAAAGAACTCAAAGTTAGAACCTGTGATAGGGAGAATAATGGCCCCATAAAGATGTTCACACCCTATTACCCAGAACCTTTCAATATGTTACTTTACATAGCAAAGGGGACTTTTTAGATGTAATTAAGGTTAAGGGTCTTGAGGTGGAGAAATTAGCCTTGATTATGGGGGGAGGGCAAATCTACTCAAAATCCTTAAGAGAGGAATAAGAACCTTCACTTTCACAAAGAAGTTCAACAACAGAAAGAAGATCAGAAAAAGGCTACACTGATGACTTTGAAGATGGAAAAAGGGGGTCTCACGCCAAGGAATTTAGACAGCCTCTACAAGCTAGAAGACAAGAAAGTGGAGTCTTGCCTAGCATTCCTATTCAAGAAAAGGAATAAAGCCTTGTGGACATCTTAAGAATGTAAGATAATAAATCTGTGTTGTTTTAGGCCACTACATGTGAGACAATTTGTTACGGCAGCAATAGGAAATTAACACCGTTCCTGAGGCTGCCTTCCCAAAGGCTGCATTCCTAGAAGCATCTGGTGTTTCTTATAGTAAACTCAAATGTTTCCTTAATAAAACAACCACAATAAGCACATCAGTATAGGTACTGATTCTTAATTTTGGTAAACATCTCAGCATACTAAACAACAAATTCAAATACTGACTGAAGATTTCCCCTCACAAATAAAATATCTTTACCTATATGTTTTCATTCTACTTACTTTAGAGGGAGATTTATTAAGACTAAAACAAATTATTTAAGCTTGCTCAGAGATTTAATAGAATGCAAACTATATTGATTCATCTTCTATCAATTACATGTTATTTCTGTTTGGTGTGAATAACATATATTACTAATAGGCATAGGAAATATAACTTTTCTATTACCTTGTTCAAATAAAAATTCTCCAGTTTCTCCTTACATCTCCTGAATGCTGAACATGTGCTGAGACAGTGTCAATGTGGTGTGCAATCTTATCCCCACTCATGAAAACTCGGTCCTATGATGTCAAATTTATGATTAGCCTATAAAAGGGATTGTTTCATTGTCCTAGTAATATTCAGGGTCCAGAAGATATTCTAATATTTGGTTTCATGAGAATAATATATCATAAAACTTTTGCCAAGTAATTACCTCCTTCAAATAACTGTTACCATAAGAAAAACCTGAGCCAGTTATTTCAAGTTCAGTCCAGTTATTCAATTTGATTTCAATGGAATAATTGTGTAACACATGATACTCAGTAGAAGAGTCATGTGTTACACAATATTTTCTTCAAATCAAATTAAAGAGCATTTCCACTGAAGGAGTTTCATGGACAATGTCAAGATACCTGAATGCCGGCTATCATCATCAAGTGAAAGCATTTCCCTAATAAAATAGCCACTCAATGAATACAGAGGCAAATTCTTTTTTGTGTGTGTTTCTTCATATTTGTTACATCATGAAAAATTATTTACAAGTTCTTAAGTCTATGAAACATGATTATTCAAAAAACTGGGATGGGGGAATCTCCTTTTCCTACTTCACTTGAAGGATCATGAAGCTACACAGGAGGTGAGGTTGCCACAGAAAGGTGAGGATAAGGCCCAAGGGGAACAAAAGTCACAGTTTAGCGTAAGAAAAAAAGCCTTCCCCCAAGCAACACAATACCCAACTCTCCCTCAGAGATGGAAGGTTTATTCTGAGTAAATTGGATGGAGACGATCTAAACTTTGGACCTCAGGAGCATTTGAGTTCGGAGAAGGGTTAAGACCCAAGATTGGAAGTGTGGGTAGTAAAGTAAAATCTGCATGATGAATACTGAGACCCTCAGGCCCCCATCCCTTATCTTCCTTCCAAAAAGGATGTGCCAACTCATGGACTTCCAGGGTAAAAAAACTCTACAGCTATTGATACTGTAGTTTACGACAGTAAAAATGCCAAGCTTGTCAGATGCAGACACCTTCTGGTTAAACTCACTTGTCAAAAGGACCTGATTTTCCATAACCAACCAGTATTTTTAAAAGTATTTTTAGAGATGGAGTCTGGTTCTGTCACTGAAGCTGGAATGCAGTAACACAATCAGGGCTCACTGCAGCCTCAAACTCCTGGGCTCAAGGGATCTTCCTGCCTCAGCTTCCTGTGTGGCTGGGTAGGCATGTACCACCATAACCAGCTAATTCTTTTTATTTTTTGTAGAGACAGTATCTGGCTATATTTCTCAGGCTGGTCTTGAAATCCTGGCCTCAAGCAATCTTCCTGGGGCCTTGGCCTTCCAAAGTTCTGGGATTACAGGTGTGAGCCACAATGCCCAGCCCCAACCAACATTTTGATGAACAAAGAACAAGGGCCATTGGAGCTTTATGAAATATTTCAAAATAAAAGTCACAAACAAACAATTTTTAGTAGTGGCTACCCATGAAGATTTAGAAGGGGGAAAGGAAAGGAGACTTATTTTACCCCTCAACATGCAGTTCTGTATGCTTTGGATATAGTGTCAGTAAGCATGCGTTAGTTTAAAAATTAATATGCATACAACTGGCTAAAATGTATCTTCTTTTGCTTTCTTGTCTGGTGACCATAATGGCAGAGAAAAGCCAGTCAAGCCTCAAGTAAGAACTTCTCTCTATAATTCTAGAGCCAGGTACTGTGTACTCTCTAGCATCTGTCAAAATCAGGGTCTCACAGAAAGCCACTGACTCCAAAACCACCACCACTTAGTCCCTGGGCAATTTCATAACATACTAATTAGTATACCATATTTTCTTTCTTTGGGCAGCAGATGGTATTCAGAGACAGTTTGCAAGACTTCTGCCTTCCAGAAAGAATTGATTCAGCTTGATTGGCTTCATGAATTGGTTATCAAGGGACAAAATGAAGGCAAAAATGATATTATGACTAGACTTTCCAGTCGGTGAATATAGAGTAATCAAATTATTCCAACCAATCATATAAGATTTTCCTGCTTGCACATGGAACATTCCACAGTAAATAGCCAGATTAACCAAGCCTGTGGGAACAGACAGCCCAGACTCAATCTATTATGCCTCTGAGTTGATTTTTACTAACAACATTGGTGTTGTAAAATAAATCATGAAATGCTAAAATATTATACTAATTCAATGAGCTCTTTAAACCAATTTACAATTGGAATGTCAAACTGTATATTTATCAGTTAAAAATAAGCATGTATGTTTCCTAATTTTATATATTTTGTAATTCTAAAAATTTGACTTTTATATTCCTCTATTAGTGAGGGTAGGCCAATTGCTGTGATAAACAAATCCAAATTACATAATAGCTCAAGCACAAAATATTTTTTTTCTTACTCAGAGTTCAAAGCAGGTGAATGAGCAGCTCTCACTCAAGTGGTGATTCAAGTATCCAGGATCTTTCCTTCCGGTGGCTACACAATGTGTAATGTGCTGCTTCCAGAGTCACAGGGCTTGTGTGCAACATGCTGCAAAAGAAGAAAGGGCCTGGCATGTCTTGTATAGGTATGCTATCATATAATCTGTCTAAACTGGCTACTTTATAGAGTGAAAGGACCACTAACCAGACTTGACCAAGCATAACCTGTAACTGTCCTAGGCATGGTACGGTGATTATAACCCTACGTATGGGAGGTTTTATGAAACAGGCTCTGGAACAGTGGACGGCACTTCTTTTCAAATTCTAATTCATCATATGGTCATGCCCAACTAGGAGGTAGACTGAAAAATATGGAGTCAACATGTCACCAGCAAGAGAAGAATGTAGATTTGATCAAAGCTAGTCAGCCAGCCTGTCTCTGATACTCTTATTTTTGCCACACTGAATTACTCTATTTCCATAGCAAATAGTCTACCTAAAAGGACCCACTCATTCAATAATGAGACAAAACCCGTATTCTCATGAGGTTTATATTCTAGCATGGAAGACAGTGATAAATCAACATGTAGAGTACAATGTCTAGTAGTTATAAATTCCATAAAGCAAAAAATATGTTGGGAAGAAGGTACTTTTGAGATCAAATACTCAGGGAGGGAGGCTCACTGTAATGTAGAACAGAAGTCGGATACTTTTTAGATAAAACCATCAGGGAGAGTTTCACTGTAATGTGGGGCAGGAACCTGAATAAACTATGAGAGGGAGCTGCTTGAATATTTGGAGAAAGAGCTTTTCAAGCAGAGAAATTAAAATATACTTTTATAAAAGTATTAAATTAGTCAAAAATTTTTCTCTTGTATTTTAGATAACTATAATAAATAGTAAATTATGACTATCACTATTATGTCATATTTTCAAGATATTATTAATCTAAAATCATACTTCTGTTTTTAGCCTCTCTGAGAAATTATGACTAAAATTTTTCATACAATTTTCTTTATCTTTAAGCACAAAATTATTTTATTTTAAACCCTTATAGTAGAAAGTCATTAAAATAGAAAATGCATTTAAAACAATTGAGAACACTTTAACCTCTTCATTACTTTTAGTTGTAAGCATCAGAAATCCAACTCAAATTAGGTCATACAAATGCAAGGACTATATTGGCTCACTGGACTATATGAAATCTTGACTCAGGAGCTTATAATCTCTATCCTCAAGATTCTTTCTCCATTCTTAGCTTCATTCCTCTCTGCACTGATCTCTTTTCTCTTACTTCAGATGGCATCCTCCATTTCTGTGGAGGAAGTGATTGGCTTACATTACCATTAAGTCAGTTATTTTTCTGTTTCCAGATTATATCATCTTACCACAGCAATCCTAAAGGAACTAAAGGACTTCTCACTCTTTTGTATATAACACAAAAAAGTGTTCTGATTGACTTTATTGAGTCACGTGCCCACTTCTTGTACTAATAACCATGGCTGGGGGTAAGAGTCCCATTGGTTAGTGGCTCAAATCTAGTTTCCCAAAATAGGATGAATACTGTTAACAGAAGAAGGGAGGAAGTATTGCTGGATAGACCAAAACAATCATTATTACAAATGCTGTCCATTCAAAGAAAAGTATCAGGTGGATGTGTATCACACATCAGAATCAGGTGTACTTGGTAATGAACACTGGTGCACAGGCTGTTGTTAATAGTTGTTAGTAAATGTCTTTAAGCTTAGATTCTTCATCTGTTAAATTTTAATAACAACAGGACCTATCCCATAGTTGTACAAATTAAGGGAGCATTTAGTAAGTAGTTAAGTAATTACTACTCTTATTTTAATTTCACGTGTTTTTCAATGAATTCTCACGACAGTCCCATGAAACAGGAAGGAAGTAACAGCTCTAATTATTGATGAAGAAAATGAAACTCAGTAGAAGTTCAATTACTTTGCCCAAAGTCGCACAGCTGGTAAGTGGCATATCTGGGATTGGGTTCAAATTCCATGTCTACAGAATTCCAAAGACCCTATTCCTTCCACCATACTACATTGCCTTAACCATTACATAATTCTTTGTAATAATCTTAAGAGACTAATGAATTACATAGAGTTATTTTCCCCTAAATTAAATGGCATGTTCCCTACCCCCATGCTTTCGTCCTAATAATCTGTCAATACCTGCTACTATCTGTGAGCCTGTGATCATGGATAAAATGAAATGGTTAAACAGAGAAAAACAGTTCACTGTAGACAAGTGATATCAGCTGGAGAGTCATTTTGCTTCAATTTTTAATCCCTGCAAATGTGCAATGTTCTGATAAGACAGCTGTTGCTATGGAAAGTCAAAGTTTAGAGACCTGAACTCAAAGCCCTGTTTTAGTATCTAAGTCTCAGTTTCATCATTTGTGAAAATGAGAAGACACCTACCTTACATAATTGAGGTGGTGATTACAGGATACATGGAAAGTGGAAGTATTGTGCAAAGTGCTAAATAAATATAAGGCATATTACTGATAATAATCTTAAAAATAAAACATTTTATCAGATTCTTAAACCTTGGTATAAACCTGTTTTAGATCCTGTCCTAAGAGTTGCATTTGAAGAAAGAAAAAGCCTAGACCCTCAAAATTTAAGTCAGGGAAAAGAAAAGTGAGCTCTGCAGTAAAGAAAATGCAAGAAAATGGGAGCTTGAAGCCACCAGAAGATACATAATCTTTCAAAATTCTACTTATGGCTTTGGCAGTGCCTACTTTCCTATATACGTAACACAAATACTCAATTATGCAGGGTTAAGAGGGAAAGGTCTTCTCCAGTACTCTCACACAAATTTAACTAAATTACAGCTAATTTTTTAAAAAGTACAAGTTCAGAAGCAATTTATAGTATATATTAAAACATCCATTTCAACAGGTGAACTTTGTGCATTTGCAAATTAAGACATTAAAACCAATAAATTGCTTTGGATACAGTATTATCACTTGCATGCTATATTAATTTACTGCACTAATTAACTTACTGTCTCACACCAAATCAACATGCTTTCTCTGAGATGAACTCATATTAGCATAGACTATATATGATCCATCTTAACTCTTTGATAGGTGTTCTTCATTATATAGAGAGTTATTTCTAAGAAATTTTGTATAATACCAAAGTTTTTATTATACAAACCATCATTCCAATATGTGTGATGCTAGTTTGTTTTATTTTTAGCATTTCTAATTCAAGTGCCGTAAGTCCTGGATTTGGAAGCTTTCTTCATTGCTTTTATTTTTTACAAATACAAGAAACAAAGACATACTAAATCTGTTCCAAAGATCACAGTGTTATTGTAGAAAAACAGAGATCTCACAGAATTGAACAGTAAGATATACAATAGCCAACCCTCATGGTGTTACTGTCTCGCCAATGCATCACAATGTAGCAGTCTTTCATAGTGAGGTATCACTCAGAGTTCTTTGTCTCATGACCAAGAGAATTAAGGAGTATGGAATCAAAAGGTAAGGTTGGAGTGAAGGTTTAATAAGTGAAAGAAACAAGCTCTCTGCCACAGAGAGGGGGTCCAGAAGAGTGTTGCCATTTTTACAGCTGAATGCAAAAGCTTCTTTCAAAACAAAGAAACAAAAAAACAGTGAAGTCTGGGTATCTCATTTGTGTAAGGTGTGAATTTCTGGTAGCTCCACTTCATCCTCCTAGTGTGCATGAGGGCCTTTAGCTTGAGTTCCCCTTATTGCACATGCTCCCCTTATTGCACATGTGTTAGGGGATGGAGTTTTCCATTGCAGGGATGTCTGAGCAAGTCACCTGTGTAGCCTTTCTTATCTGTGCAGCTGTGGGCATGTCCTAGGCAACCTCCCCCATGCAAGTTCCCTTATCTGTGCCCGCAGCTTGAGTTTTAAGGCTGTACTTTTGTTTGTAAGAATTCAACTGAGGACCCACCCAAGCTGCTGCTTGACCAGTTTCTTTCTTTCTTCTCTCTTATTCCCCCCTTAAGGGGTGGAGATCCTAACTCCTGTTAGGTAGGTAGGGTGATGATATTCCTTGCTACTTCCTACTAGACAGGGGCATTGTGTGGGGAACAGTAGCTAGGTTTCCTCTCGGGGCTGGTCTGAGGGTCCTTGGAAGAAAGATATATCCATGTGTGCTTTTATTTCCATTACCATTTGGAGATTGATACCCTTTAGGTGAGAAGAAACCATTTGGGTTATTAGAGGACATGTATTAAAATGAAACAAGGAGTGGGGGTAAAGACATCTCAAGGCTGTCAACACACCCAGATAACTGGTGGCTATAGTTATAGTTATGCCTGCCAAGATTTGGGTGCATGGGCTTGGCTTTGGTTAACTTCCTTGGTTTTATTTTCCCAAAGAAAACTCCAGGTTATGGGCACCCTATTTATTCTCATTACCAGGCAGAATTTGTAGGATAATTGTCCAGAAGTAGAATATTGATCCAGAGTTTTACATTACTCATCCCTTTTTGTTTCTTCTGAGCTGCAGTCAGAGATTGCTGGTTGGTTACAGGAATAAGCAGAGTTAATCTAAAATGTAGGCAAGAACCTTAAAAAACTACTGAGATTAGAATTTAATGACAAGCATATGACAATTTTTCTCTTTCCAGTCCTCATTTTTGTTAAAAAAAAAAGGTTGTAAACCTCACTTTAGTTTTATGCTTGGCCTGATTATTTGCATAAAGTGCAGCAAGAGTAATTATTTTTACATAGGCATTTTAAATTGACTTTTTGGAACTCTGTTTCACAAAGAATGTCAGATAGTACTTTTTAAAGTTAAGCCCAGTCATGGGTTTGTACCCTCAAATACCTATCAGTTGGGTGAATTCCTCTTTTCTTGAGGGCCCAAGAACATGGCGTTCCTGGGCCTATTAGAAAGTGAAATTCTTTACTCACCACAGATTAACAATCCATTACAGGGAGTGTGTAGAAAGGTATCAGGCCAGTTTTCCCAAGGGGCTTTTATCGGCTCTGCAGGCTAACCTTGATTCTTTAAAGGGTAGTATACCCTTCCAGTCAAAGCCTTGGTAAAGCAACCAGTTTCTCCAATCACATCCTATTGCAATAGAAAATGGATTCTTACTGCACTGAGGCAAACGACTATATTGCCATAAGTCAAGAATACTCACAAAGGGTTTCCAAATTCTGGAGAAGCCAGGCAGAGAGAAACAAATATTCTCCAAATGTTGTTCACAGAAGTATACCTTACTCAGTTATTAGAAGCTGTAGCTAGCTTAAAAGTTTCCTTGACTCTAAAAACTAAATAAGGATCAGCAATGTTTTAAGCAAAAAATTTAAAACCATTACTTCAGTTTTCTATTAGCTCGATTTTTCTATAACTCCTCTTCTGTTTGATATTCATAATCACTTCAGCTTTTCATGAGTCCTGTACATTTTTCTGTTATCAGAAACCTGCTTTTGAGAGCACCTGTTAAAGTCCTACAGCTGATTATAAACCATATTTTGAAGAGAATTAAAACAAGACAACAGTCATCTGTAAATGACAGTATGTCCAGGGTTGTTACAGTAAAAAATATCACTGACGAAGATGTTTGGTTATTTCTGTGGTTTGCAATAGCTTAACATAATAAACTTAATTACAATTGATAGCATATGTTCAGACATTAGAACCTTAGACATCCATATGATTTCACAACATATATTAATATTATTTACTGAAATAAATCCTGAAGAAGATTACACATCACTTTGGCAATCCCATGTACCTAAACATGTTAAATAATTCTATTTACCTCTCTTCTGGATGCTTCAGAGGCCCTCTGTAGCATCCAAAAGCTAGGCATCAGGAAACACAATTTTGAAACTGAAGTTTAATTCTGAGAAGCCTGTTAAATATTAGAGGTTTAAAAACTTGATATTATGAAATACGATTCCAGTTGCCATAAGTTTATTTTGCCAAAATAATGCCTCAAAAATTTGAAAACCAAAATCCTTTTATTAGCCTTTACTATTACATGAAAATCCTGCTCAAGAGAGAGAAAGCCAAATTCCACCCTTGCATTAGTCTACTATCAATGCCAAATCCAATTTTTAATGAAACCTTATATATAATTTTATCCAATTTTAACCAGTTTGACCATGAGGTGATATTCTTACAAACCTTTTATAAACCTTTACAAATTTTGCTAAAGAGCAGATACGCATCTTTAAAAAAAAACACCTTATTGTGCTTTTATTTCAATGCTCAATTTACAAAAATCATATAATACCCTTTCGAATTTAGTCAATATGTTCACACACAGAGTTTCCTTTGCAAGATTAATTTTTACAATCTCTCCACAGCTTGCTTAAACCTTCAGATTTATTTTATCTAATTTAAGACAATCCTTCAACCATAGGCAAAATTTACATTTTCATGCCTTCTTATAATCTTTTACTAAAAACACATTTTACTGTTTTTATACACCATGCATGTAAATCTATTTTCAGTAGTCTCAATTACATGTTATAATGGTAACTTTTAGCAATTTTTAACTTCAATGTAAAACCTGGTAGGTTGTTTTAATTATATACTAGGTGCAGATAAATCATGATTCCTTCCAGCTTAGTTAGGGGTGTGGTTAATTTCACATGTCCCAGGCCTTACCAAGTTGTAAAGTAGGCAGTTTGCAACCTTGAAACATTTAGCAAGCCTGGTGCCTGACTTACACGATTTAGACCACCTATTTACTTACATTTTGACAACATTTGTATCTCACCAATTATCTTTAAGACTATTTTCATTTCTTAACTATTAAAGTCATGTGAACTAAAAGAGATTACAGCTTTCATCTTTCCTTTTAAAAATATTTGATTTAAGCACCTATTTTTCTTTAAGCCAATCAATTAGAGCTCTTTTTACAGATACCATGTACAACACATATATAACTACATAGACAAACAGAAGAAGATCAAGTAGTTATAAGATTTTTCATATGTCAATCTTCTAATTGGATTATTGCCCTGTGGGAAGGGTCCTTTAAGAGCAGGGCTTAAAAAGCATGAAGTTTCTAGGGCCTAATAAACATGTATAGCTGGAGGACAAAAACAGATTTTGAAAGGGATCTCTCTGCCTCTAATTCCTAGGGTCCTAAGAGGAAAACAGAGGTTTCTCCCAAAATGGAATCCACAGCACATTTTCTCTTTTTACCAAGGAGCCCCAGGCCATCAGAAATTATCTTAGGGCCTTCCATGCATGCACCAAGAGTGGCAAGATAGAGTGGAGAAAAGTAATTTGGTCAACTGAGAATTCTTTCTTTTCCAGAAAAACAAGATCCAAGAGAAGAAAAACATAAAGGTCTTTTAAATGTACCTATAACTTGGATATTCACTTTCAATTAAGTTGAGTACTCTTTAAGAAAATCCTTTTAAATCCTTTGTTACCCAACTTTAGGCACACCAAGCAGTTAATATTTCTGGCTTTTAAACTTTACCAAAAGTAACCTCACAGGTGAAACCAACAAGCCTCAATTAGGTTATGACTTAACCTCGAGTGTACAAGGTATTTTCAAAGGGGTGATAACAGCTTTTACAAAATCCAGAAGCTTTAAAGGCAACTTAGAGAAAGAAGGATTTAAGAAAGGTAGTTGGAAGTTGTTCATGGAAGAGGAAGAGAATTAGCAAATGGTAAAAGTCACACAGCTATTAACTTGAAAGTATTCATTCCCCAAGCCAGGATTGAACCTAGGTGTCACTGTAAAATGGCAGAGGCTAAAAAAAGTACCACTACGAGGTTACAGATCATGCTCAAGGATGTAAAACAAGATGGAGGCCTGCAGCAAAGTTTGTTACTGACAACTTTACCAGGCTGTCTGGAAGTGTGGCCTTATGGAGTGCCAGGCCTGCATTCCATTCCAAGGTATCCCTCTTTCTGCCTTCCTCATGTGTTTCCTCTCCTTTCCCTGGGCTTCCTCCTGGTTCCTATTATAAAAGACTGAGAAGGCTACCCTGGTGATACCTGGTCCTATAGCCTGTTTCTGCAGCTTCCTTCTGATGTCAGGGGGCCACCTGAGTAAGCTTGTCTTTCGAGATTAGCTGTCCCTCAATTGAATTAGTAGATAAGTGTGTTTTACCAAAGCCCTCTCAGCCTTTCTAAAAGGCTGAGGGTTTTCATCTAGCTTTTTATCTGTCACTGATAGCTTACAGTAGTTAAGTAGTTTGGCTCTGGTCCTTTGTAAGCCCTCTAATATACATGTCCAAAAGTGTTTTATTTTCCTCTCATCTATGTGATTACTAGGGTTCCAATTAAGGTTTTCAAGGGGCACTGCCTCTCTTCCTATTGGGAATGGGGATTCTGCCTCTTTCTCACCCTCTTTCCCCTTTTGGCTCTTTGTTTCTTCATTGGCTATGGGAGACATCCTGTTCATCTCCAGATTTCTCTGCTACCTGTAGGACTGCCTGTTTCTCAGTAGCAGTTAGAATTTATTTTAAGAGTAACATAACATCCTTCTAACAGAGTTTGAATACTTGGGTTAAATCCTGAAAGGCCTATATGTATCATTGAAGTTGAGGCCCGCCCAGAGAAAACTTTAGGGTTAAAGGAGATCCAGGCTACACTCAAGGGGAGTGCAAGCTTGAAGATGGGTTGTTACTCATCTAGAAAAGAGAAGAGGAAAAGGTGTTCCTCTGTCTCTTTCCTCCTTTCAGAGTGACTCGGGGGTAGAAAAAGGTAGAAACGCATCCCTCTTCTCCTCTTTCCCCACATCTCCTATGGGTCCTGGCGACTGACATAGGTGCTACCCATGGATGCAAGCATGACCTTCACCAATAAGTATGGAGAAGGAAGTCAGCAGAAATAGTCATGCTCACCTGCTTAAGGCTCTAGCTCTCTGCCCTGCTGGTTTCCTAGACCCACTTGGCCCTTATGGCTCTTGAAATTCTTAGGGCCCCAGGAGAGATTGTGCAGTAGTTGAACTTAGATAAGACCCTTTGATGGAGGGAGTATCTTAACTCTATCCTTACATCCTCTTACTACTGCCTAGGCAAAGTTATAAGTTCCTAGAGAATGGGAAGAATCGACTTCTAACGTAACATCCCTTTCTTGCTTAGATGCCAAAGTAGCTGAATACAGAACATATACCTTAAATAAATGTAAGAATTGAATGGCTGTCTTTCCTCTGATGGGAATAACACTGAGATAAACTCTGTCCTGCCAGGGTAGCTTCCTCCCAGCTGTTGAAAGGGGAATTTTCCTGTCTACAAAAAGGGCATGGGGCCTGGTCAATGAGAGAGGGACATAAATGAGAAAGGAACTGGGGAACTAGAGGTTTGGGGCAAAGGGCCAAAAAGGCTCCCCATGGAGAAAACTCCCACCCTACTAGGTAGCACTGTAGGGTTTCAAATGTTAGGTAAATACTCTAACTTCAAATTATTTTTTCAGGCAAAGCTTAGAAAGAGATATTGGAGACTTAATAGGCTGTCTGCATAATATGCTTCCCAGCAGAAGAAACTTAGTTTGTTTCATAGAGGCATTGCTCAGATTCACTGGACAATGCTAAGCTATTACATGGATTAAAAAAAAAAAAAACCCCAAATGGAGAGAAGGGTATTTTCTCTGGGTGAAATATTCCCCTATACAGTGCCACGAATGTCTATTATTAGGAAACAAAAAAGGCCCTTGCTAGATGACAGTTTATGCTGAAATCTTGAAGTTACTCTATCTCCAGAAAATCACAGAAACAATAATTCTTTGAGTTCCATTCCTGGTTACTAAGGTACTAAGGTACTTGCTGACTTTCCTTAATAGGATTATCTCCCCAGGCTGTGAAAACACCCACAACATTGCATAGAAAGAAGGAATAGGAGACATAGTAGCCATGAAAATAAAGGAAGAAAATGCAATTAAAACGTCTGGAAGTCCTGAGGGCAACACCCTGAGGGGCTGTCAGGGCCCAGAGTTAGTGGCCCTTTAAGTAACACCAACTTGTAGTAGCCTCAGCCAGATGCTTTCAGTTGCCCTAGGACCTCCTTTCAACCTCATACAATGGCTAGGTTCTCCATGAAAGGAAACTGGATTGAAACAGAACCAACATTCCCACCACATGTTGCTGATGGGATATCAACAAAGGCCTCTCCAGCAAGCCTGTTCCCTGAGTCATTCTAAGACCGGCAGCCATGCTATTCATCTTTAATTGGCTGATAGGGACTCAATGTTTTGTTTAATTTAAAAAAACTGAGGGCAAAAAGCCTTGGAAATGAAAGTAAAGAGTTGGAGATTCACTCTTACCCTTCCAACGTTTCCCTTCTCAGAAAATACACCAAAATGTTATAGTCTCACCAATGCACCACAATAGAGCAGTCTCATTATGAGATATCACCCGGAGTTCTTTGTCTCATGACTGAGAAGGAAACAAGGGTGGAGTGAAAGTTTAATAAGTGAAAGAAGAAAGCTCTCCACTGCATAAAAGTGGCCCAGAAGAGGATTGCTATTTTTATAGCTGAGTGTAAAGGGTTCTATAAGAAAGCAATGAAGGCTGAGCATCTCATTTGCACAACCTGCAAATTTCTGGTAGCTCCACCCCAGCCTCCTAGTGTGCATGCTGACCCTTAGCTTGAGTTACTCCATATTGCTTTCTTCTCCTTACTGCACATGTGTTAGGGGATGGAATTTTTCATTATGGCCATGTCTGGGCAGGTCACCTGTGTAGCCTTTCTTATCTGTGCAGCTGTGGGCATGTCTTATGCAAGCTCCCCTGTGCAAGTCCCATATCTGTGCCTGCAGCTTGAGTTTTTAGGCTATTATTTTGTTTGAAAGAACTCAACCAAGAACCCATCCTAATTGCCTACCTGACAGGTTTTTTCCTTTCTCCTCTCTCATCCAAAACAAAAAGGGAGTCGGGATGATCTCTGCTTCTTTTTATCGTTGCTCTTCCACTTTAGTTCTAGTCTTCTTTCTCTCAGTTACTTATCTGAGTCAGAACTCAGTATGGCCAACCCAATT
This sequence comes from Aotus nancymaae, assembly GCF_030222135.1. Classification (NCBI taxonomy): domain Eukaryota; kingdom Metazoa; phylum Chordata; class Mammalia; order Primates; family Aotidae; genus Aotus; species Aotus nancymaae. The sequence continues at coordinate 16,044,876 of NW_026988476.1, read as the reverse complement.
AAATTTCTCTATGACTTTCATCCCAAGTGCCTGTGACAAACTAATTACAAATTCATAGTTAAAATCTGGGGTAGATGAAAGGAAATATAATGGGCTCTGCAAGTTCTAGTCCATTTGTTTCCCTTGGGAAAGTGATTCTTCCCAGATCCAACAAGTCATAATCAGGAAAAATATGTGGTAAAAATATGACCACTTGGCCTTCTCATTCACCAGAGATTGTAAACAGAGCCAGTTCATTTATATCAGGCATGGAACTCATCTAATTTTAAAAGGCAGAGTAAATATAGAACTTCTCCCTTCATCTCTTAGAAGTCACTTAAAAGCAGCCAGAAAAAAAAAAGAAACAAAAATGCATATACATAGTCAACAAAATTAGAGACAATTAAAGTACAATTAAAGACAATTAAAGAGACAATTAAATTAAAAAATAGATGAGGGTGGCATCATCAAAATGGAAAAGCAAGCACAAGCTGGCTTCACACCACCCCAAAGAAAACCAAAACTAACATCCATACACCAAGATTATCACTGGCAATGCCCCTAAACTAAAATCTGAGGATGAGCCAGTTCCCAGGGCTACAGAAAAGTGAAGAAACTCCAGGATGATGGATATTTGTTTCTTCCTCAACCTAGGAAAAGCATCACAAGTGCCTGAAGAGAGAAAATTCCCCAAAGGCAGCCATAAACAAATGCGTGTAGTGAGAATAGCATCCTCAGCCCTTGAAGTTATGCTCTATATCTAAGACAAAGGAGATGCCAAATCAGAGTGGCTGTTTAGCAGCCCTTTGCTGTAGGAAGCATGTTCCATGAGTCCCCTGGGCACAAGCTTCTAGACAGCCTTCCCACACAGCCTGGGACCTCTTTGGGATCGGTGTCATCTAGGACAAGCAGTCCTCTGAACATTTGCTAAAGTCAAGGCAAACCTTGGTTTAGCGTGCTATCTAATGCCCCAAAAGAGGCAGTGATCTAGCATGAAATAATTCAACAGCTATGTTCCAAAGAATCTCTAAGTAAACATATCAAAGGAAACCAAAACAAGACAGAGAAAATTGGAACAAATAACTAATCCTCCAAGGTAAACACACATACATACATCTACTAAGAGAAACAATACCAACAGAACCATGAATTCCCCATACAGACAAAGCAAGAAGCCAGTGTCTGACCCTAAAAAGATGGCAATGTATGAGCTCTCTGAAAAGAGCTCAAAGTAGATGTTTTAAGGAAACTCAAGAGCTCCAAGATAACATAGTCAAGTAATTCAAATCTTTATCTGAGAAATTTAACAAAAATATTAAAATTCTTTAAAAAGAAAATAGATATCTTGGAACTGATAAATACATGTTCTGAAGTAAAAAAAATAATTCACTAGAGGTTCTCTATAGCAGAATGGATCTAGTAGATGAAAGAAGCATTGAGATTGAACACAGGCTTGTTGAAAATACACAGTGATAGGAGAAAAGAGAATGAAGAATGCCTACACAATAGAATAATCTTACAAGAAAATTACCTCAAAAGAGTGAATCTAAGAACTATTGGGGTTGAAAAAGGAATTGAAAAAGAGCAAGGAGTAGAAAAAATATTCAAAGAAATAATAACAGAGAAATTTCCAAAACTTGATAGAAAATATAAATATCCAGGTGCAGGAAGGTCAGAGATCATCAAACAGATTCAACCCAAATAAGGTGATCCAAAGGCATATAATAATTAAACAATCAAAGTCAAGAACAAAGAGAGGGTCCTAATAGCAGCAAGATAAAATAGGCAAATAAGGCCAGGCGTGGTGGCTCAAGCCTGTAATCCCAGCACTTTGGGAGGCCGACGCGGATGGATCACGAGGTCGAGAGATCGAGACCATCCTGGTCAACATTGTGAAACCCCGTCTCTACTAATACAAAAAAATTAGCTGGGCACGGTGGCGCGTGCCTGTAATCCCAGCTACTCAGGAAGCTGAGGCAGGAGAATTGCCTGAACCCGGAGGCGGAGGTTGCAGTGAGCCGAGATCGCGCCATTGCACTCCAGCCTGGGTAACAAGAGCGAGACTCCGTCTCAAAAAAAAAAAAAAAAAAAAAAAAAAGGCAAATAATCACATAAAATTAGTCTGGCAACAAACTTCTCAATGGAAAGCCTTCAGGCCAGGAGAGAGTGACAGGATGTATTCGAAGTGTTAAAAGAAAAAAAAAAAAAACAACCATGTCAACTGAGTATGCTGTACCAAACCTACCCTGATACGTGAGAAATAAAGTCTTTCCCAAGCAAACAAAAGCTGAGAATATTTATCACCACTAGACCTGTCTTACCAAAAATTGCTAAAGAGAGTTCTGTAATCTAAAAGAAAAAACTCTAACATGAAAAGCAAATTTGAATGTATAAAACCCACTGGTAAAAGTGAGTTCACAGAAAAACTCAGAATATCCTAATACTCTATTGTGGTGTGTAATTCATTCATATTTCTAGCATGAAGAATAAAAGACAAATCTATTGAAAACAATAATAGCTACACATTATTAAGAGATAGGCAATATAAAAAGATATAAATTGAGAAAACAAAAAGTCAAAATGTGGGGTGATAAAGTTAAAATATAGAGTTCTTTTTAATTTTTCCTTTGTTTTTTTTCTATTCTTTTATTTGTGATCAAAGATAAATTATCATTAGTTTGAAATAACTTGTTATATCTATAAGACATTTTCTATAAGCATTATGGTAATCACAAAGCAAAATCCTATAACAGGTACAATAGATGATAATACTAGAAATAAAAAGTAATGAAATAAAACATACTACAAGAGAAAAATCACTTAACTACAAAAGAAGACAGTAAGAAAAAAGACAGGAATAGAGGAGTTAAAAAACAATCAGAAAACAAGAACACAGTTGGTAAAATAGACTACAATTAGAATACTGTTAAATAGGCAAGGAAGATCATGGTATACTGATAAAAATTTGAATACTGGGCTGGGTGCGGTGGCTCACGCCTGTAATCCCAGCACTTTGGGAGGCCAAGGCAGGTGGATCACGAGGTCAAGAGATCGAGACCATCCTGGTCAACATGGTGAAACACCGTCTCTACTAAAAACACAAAAAATTAGCTGGGCATGGTGGTGCGTGCCTGTAATCCCAGCTACTCAGGAGGCTGAGGCAGGAAAATTGCCTGAACCCAGGAGGCGGAGGTTGCAGTGAGCCAAGATCGCGCCATTGCACTCCAGCCTGGGTAACAAGAGTGAAACTCCGTCTCAAAAAAAAAAAAAAAAAATTTGAATACTGCAAGAATATATGGAAATTGTAAATATATATGCACCCAACACAAAACAACTAAGTTTGTTAAGCAAACATTTAATAGATCTGAAGGGAGAAATTGACTACAATATAATAATAGTACGGGACTTCGATTTCAACACCTCAGTTTCAGTAATGAACAGATTATCTAAACTGAAATAGGAAAAGAAACATCTGAGTTAGGCTATACACTAGACCAAACAACCCTAACTGACATTTACAGAACATATAACTCAATTGCTGTAGAATACACATTCTTTTAATCAGATATAGAACATTTTTCAGAGCAGACCATATGTTAGGCCACAAAACAAGTCTCAAAAAAGTTTAACGAATTTGGAAAACATTTTAGAATATCATCCATGATAACTTTCTCAACCTAGCTAGAGAGGCCAATACTCAAATTTAGAAAATGCAGAGAACCCCAGTAAAATACTCCATGAGAAGATACAATCATCAGATTCTCAGATACCAAAATGAAAGAAAAAATGTTAAAGGCAACTAGAGAGAAAGGCCAGGTCACCTACAAAAGGAAGCCTATCAGATTAACAGCAGACATCTCAGCTGAAACCACATGAGCCAGAAGAGATTGAGGGCCAATATTCAACCTACAAAAAAAAAAGGAATTCCAACCCACAATTTTATATCTGGCCAAACTAAGCCTCATAGGTGAAGGAGAAATAAGATCCTTTTCAGAGAAGCAAATGCTGAGAAATTTGTTACCACCAGAACTGCCTTACAAAAGCTCCCAATGGAAGCACTAAATATGGAAAAGAAAGACCATTACCAGTCACTACAAAAACACAGACCAATGACACTATAAAGCAACCACATAAACAAGCAAAATAACCAGCCAACATCACAGGATCAAATCCACACATATCAATACTAACCTTAAATGTAAATGGGCTAAGTGTCCCAATTAAAAGACAGAGAGTGGCAAGCTGAATCAAGAAATAAGACCCATTGGTACACTGTCTTCAAGAGATTCATCTCAGTTTCAAAGACACACATAGGTTCAAAATAAAGGGAAGGAGGAAGATTTACTAAGCAAATGGAAAGCAAAAAAAAAGCAGGGGTTGCAATCCTAGTTTCTGATGAAACAAACTTTAAACCAACAAAGATCATAAAAGACAAAAAAAGGCCATTACGTAATGGTAAAGGGTTCAATTCAACATAAAGATCTAACTGTCCTAAATATATATGTATCCCACACGGGAGCACCCAGATTCATAAATCAAGTTTTTAGAGACTTTCAAAGAGACTTAAACTCCCACACAGTATTAGCAGGAAACTTTAACACTCCAGTGACAATATTAGACAGATCATCAAGGTGGAAAACTAACAAAGATATTCAGGAACTGAACTCAGCGCTGAAACAAATGGACCTGATACATATCTACAGAATTATCCACCCCAAATGACAGAATATACATTCTTCTCATTACCACATGGCACTTACTCTAAAATAAATGACATAATCAAAACTAAAACCCTTCTCAGAAAATGCAAAATAACTGAAATCATAACAGTTTCTCAGACCATAGTGCAATCAAATTAAAACTCAAGATTAAGAAATTCACTCAAAACCACACAGCTACATAGAAATTAAACAACCTGCTTCTGAATGACTCCAGGGAAAATAATGAAATTAAGACAGAAATCAAGAAGCTCTTTGAAACTAATGAGAAAAAAGAAAACATACAAGAATCTCCAGGATGTAGCTAAAGCAGTAAGAAAAAAATTTATAGTACTAAATGTCCACATCGAAAATCTAGAAAAATCTCAAGTTAACAGCCTAACATCACAACTAAAAGAAATAAAGAAGCAACAGCAAAGAAACCCCAAAGTTAACAAAACATAAGAAATAACCAAGATCAGAGCAGAACTATAATTGATAGAGACACAAAAAACTCTTCAAAAAATCAACAAATCCAGGAGTTTATTTTTTGAAAAAAAAATGCTAAAAATTCATAAAGTAGATAGACCACTAGCTAAACTAATAAAGAAGAAAAGAGGGAAGACTCAAACAAATATAATCAGACATGATAAGAGGAATATCATCACTGAGCCCAGAAAAATACAAATAACTATCACAGAATACTGCAAACACCTCTATGCACACAAACTAGAAAATCTAGAAGAAATGGATAAATTCCTGGATACATACAACCTCCCAAGACTGAACCAGGAAGAAAGTGAATCCCTGAGTAGACCAATAACAAGCTCTGAAATTGAGGCAGTAATAGTCTATCAACCTAAAAAACCCCAGGACCAGACAGATTTACAGCTGAATTCTACCAGAGGTACAAAGGGGAGCTAGTAGTATTTCCACTAAAACTATTCCAAACATTTGAAAAGAAATGACTCCTACCTAACTCATCATTCTGATACCAAAACCTGGCAGAGATTAAAATATATATATATATTTAAAAAAGAAAGAAAGAAAAAATAAAATAAAAAAAGAAAACTTTAGGCCAACATTTCTAATGAACATCAATGCCATCAATGCAAAACAAACAAACAAAAAAACTCAATAAAATATTATTGGCAAACTGAATCTAGCAGCATATCTAAAAGTTTATCCACCATAATGAAATTGGCTTCATCCTTGGGATGCAAGGTTGGTTCTACATAAACAAATCAGTAAATGTAATTTATCACATAAACAGAACAAAAGACAAAAACCATATAATTATCTCAATACAAGAAGAAATAAAATTGAATATCCCTTCATGTTAAAAACTCTCAATAAGCTAGGTATTGAAGGAACATACCACAGAATAATAAGAGCCTGATACGGTTTGCTTGTTTCCTCACCCAAATCTCATGTTGAATTATGATGAGATTATCCCATGCTGCTGTTCTCATTATAGTGAGTTCCCACGAGATCTGATGGTTTTATAAGGGGTGTCTTGTCCCCTTTGCTCTGCACTTCTCCTTCCTGCCATCATGTGAAGAATGACATGTTTGCTTCCCCTTCTGCCATGACTGTAAGTTTCCTGAGGCCTCCCTAGCAATGCCAAACCTTGATTCAATTAAAGTTATTTTCTTTATAAGTTACTCAGTCTTGGGTATGTTTTTATTAGCAACATGAGAATGGTGCCCATCAATGATAGAGTGGATAAAGAAAATGTGGTACATATAAGCCATGGAATACTATGCAGCCATAAAAAGGAACGAGATCATGTCCTTTGCAGGGACATGAATGGAGTTGGAAGCCATTATTCTCAGCAAACTAATGCAGAAACAGAAAATCAAACACTGTATACATGTCTTCACTTATAAGTAGGAGCTGGACAATGAGAACATATGGACATATGGGGGAGAGCAAAACACACTGAAGCCTGTTGTGGGGATTGACAGGAGGGAAAGTATGGAGAAGAATAGCAAATCAATGCTGACCTTAATGCCAAGGTGATCTGTGCAGCAAGCCATCAAGGTATACGATTACCTATGTAACAAAACTGCATACCCTACACATGTACCCTGAGACTTAAAGGAAAAAAAAGTTTTAAAATATCCTCTGTCAGTGAGAATATTTTTTAAATTTGTTTGTGGTTTATTGCTTGTGGTTGATACAACCTCTACTGAAAGCAGTTTGTTACGCTCTTCAACTAAACAATCTATGTAAATTTAGCTATCCAATAAAAGGTACTTGGCTTAAGTAAATTATATATAGTGCATTTTATTATTGTAACTATATTACATTGTAGTTATACACACACAAAAAAACAGGGAGTTCCTTATAAAACATTTTGAAATAACATCCAAGATAGATTATGACATAGAAAAGCAAGTTTCTGAATATTATACACAAAATGCTTCTAGTTTTGTACAAAAAAGAGGGGATCAGTGTGCAGATGGGTGAATAAACAAAATATGAAAAAAGAAGAGGAATATATATATGAGTATAAACATGATTTGCGTATATTTGTATAGAATATCTGTGGAAGAAAATGCAAGATGCCCACAGCTTTTTTTAAATTCACTAAGATTAGCCTGGGAGGGAGATTACAAAGGGAAGGGAGATTTTCCACAGCATACTACTTTGTGCCATTTAACGTTTAAATTATATGAATGTATTACACATTTCAAATAATTTAAAAAATATATATTTAATAAGAAGAATATATGATTGAAGTTACAACAGCAAAAATTGGGCAATGTTACGAGATAGTCTATTCCTCTGCCACTAATTACATTTAATTCTTCTTGTCCTCTCCCCTGACAACACATAACAAAAAAAGAGAAATAAGTAAAAAAAGAGAACAGATGGAGCAGTAAGAAAATACTAAAATAGTCAACAATTATACATGCAATATGATACAAGTATTACGCTTTTTGCTAAAATTTGCGTTGTCTTCATTTTGCTCTCTTGACAAAGCATTTAATTTATGCACACATCATCAAACATGTGGCTAAAATCCACTACTTAAACTGCTCACAAAGTAATCTCTATGGCACTAGTAATACAAAAAAAGTGGAGTGGGAAATGGGTATATTGGAGCAAAAAAATTTCATACTCTTGAAATTATGTGGTATGAATCTGAACTAGATGTTTCAACATAAGATGTTAGTTATAATCTCCAGGGCATCCAATAAGAAAATAACTCACAAAAACATAGTAAAAGAAACAATACAGTAATTGAAATGGTATGAAAATATCAATTTAATACCTAAGAAGGCAATAATGAGGCAATAGAAGAACAAAAGGAATAAAATACTAGAAAACACAAAACAATTAGAGGAGCAAAGATGGCTGACTAGACATTCAGGAGGAACATCTCCCACTAAGAGATTGGGATATTGGGAAGGCTGGTACTCTTCGAGCAGATCTTTACAGAGAAGGCATTGAGGGTGAACAGAGGGAGTACACAGACACTGGGCTGAGGAAGAAGAAATCTGAGAACCCTAAACAGGGTAGCTAAGCACTGGGACTCATTCCTGACCCCCAGCAACTCTTGGGGAAGGGATCAGTTAAACAGGCAAGGAGTGGTGTGCTTTTATCATGGAGCTCTGGAATTCCAGCAGCATGAGAACCCATGACCCTCATGGATATGAGCTGGCAGTATGAGTTGCTTAGAGAGGTGGCAGGGGCAAGACTCCACCCAATGTGGGGTTGAGAGAGTTTGGTGTGGCAACGTCTGCAATGGAGTACAGCCAGAAATGCCCACCCCAAGGCTCACCATGCTCCTCTAGAAGTCTTTAGCCTTAGGGTGATGGTTGGACCTGGAAAGAGTAGGGAACTCTTGCCCAGTCTCAGCACCCTCCTGTTTGCTGGCCTCTCCTGGGGCCTCAGCCTGGTTGTGTCTGCTTGCAGAGCAGCCTTGGGTGTCCTGCCAGGTGCTTTCTGGGGACCCTCATCATAAATCCTTCACTGTCAGATCACTCCTGACCATTGGGGAGCTCCAACAGACTGAATCCCACCAACATGCACCCACCAGTAGCTTCTTCCCAGCATAGTTTCACCCTACTGCTTTGCTAATATGCACTTGCCCCGATCACTTTTCCAGCACATGTGCATGCATAGGCAAACCTCAACTTTCCTCCCCAGATGGCGCTTGTGCATGAGTGAACCCCATGGCACAACTGCTACTGGTGTAAGTGTTCCCTACCACTACCCCTACTGATGCACAGGCATGCCACCATGCCACCACTGCCAGCACAAATGCACACATGGTCGCTGGCAACCCCTCCCCTGCCATACCACTACTGCCACCGCTACCATCAACAGCACAAGTGAAGCATGAATCCCAGAAATCCTCCTGCTTCCAGGACACCATCCCTGCTGTGCCACTGTCACCACTGGTGCAAGTGCATGAAGAAACACCTAGGCCCAACCCCTGCCAGTGCCCCACCCCAACCAATGCACATATGCCTTGCCACGCTGCTACTGCAGCTGGCACATGTGAGTAAGCACAAATCCTACTGACACTGCTCGAACAAAGCACGTTGGCCAGCATCCGCATCCAAGTGTTGTGGCGAGTAGACCAGGAACACCTTGGCCACTCCAGAACAGTAGATTCCTAAGCTTGAGGGACCAAAGAACAAAGCCAGTGGGCCAGTATCAGCCCATCAGAGTTAGAGCACACAGCCCAGGAATGCTGAGCTGAGCCTTGGCCCCCTAAATTTTTTCAGATATGAAGCCAGTTGACTGAAACTGTCTTCTACCACAATCAAACCCCAAGGGCGCAAGGAATACAAAAGCAAAAAATCCCAGCCAGGTGAGGTGGCTCACACTTGTAGTCTCAGCACTTTGGGAGGCCAAGGTTGGCAGATCATGAAGTCAGGAGATCGAGACCATCGTGGCCAACATGGTGAAACCCTGTGTCTACTAAAAATACAAAAAGTGAGCTGGGCTTGGTGGCACATGCCTGTAATCCCAGCTACTCAGGAGGCTGAGGAAGGAGAATTACTCGAACCAAGGAATCAGAGGTTTCAATGAGCCAAGATTGCCCTACTGCACTCCAGGCTGGTGACGGAGAGAGACTCCATCAAAAAAAAAACAACTCATCCAAAGGTCAGAAACTTCAAGGACTGAAATAACATTAGCTCACACAGAGGAGAAAGAACAAGCGCAAGAACTCTAGCAACTCAAAAAGTCAGAGTGTCTTCTTACCTCCAAACAACAGCACTAGTTACTCAGCAATGGTTCTTAACAAGGCAGAGATGACAGAAACACAATTCAGAATCTGAATAGGAAAGATCAAAGAGATTCAGGATAAAGTCAAAACTCAATACAAGTAATTTTCTCAGGAATACAATAAAACAATACAGGAGCATAAAGACAAAATGAGCATTTTAAGAAAACCAAACTCATCTATTGGAGTTGAATAAATCAAGAATTTCATAATACAATTACCAGTATTAACAGAAGAATAGACAACGCTGAGGAAACGATCTCAGAGCTTGAAGACCAGTTCTCTAAAATAACTCAGATAAAAACAAAGAGAAAAGCACAAAAGAATAATCAGACAGGGCACAGTGGCTCATGCCTGTAATCCCAGCACTTTGGGAGACCGAAGCAAGTGGATCACGAGGTCAATAAGTTGCAACCATCCTGGCCAACATGGTGAAACCCCATCCCTACTAAAAATGCAAAAATTATCTGAGTGTGGTGGTGCACACCTGTAGTCCCAGCTATTCAGGAGGCTGAGGAAGGAGGATCGCTTACACCTGGAAGGCAGAGTTTGCAGTGAGCCAAGATTGTGCCACTGCACTCCAGCCGGGCAACAAGGTGAGACTCTGTCACCAAAAATAAAAAAAAAAAAAAAAAAAATAACATCTAGGAAATATAAAATTATGCAAAAAGACCAAATCCATCATTCATTGACATCTCTGAAAGAGAGGGCCAGAAAGCTAGCAATGTAGAAAAGATATGTGAGTATATCATCTGGGAAAAATGTCCTCAGCCTAACTAGAGCAGCTAACATTCAAATCCATGAATGATGGAACTGTAAATTAGTTCAGTCATTCTGGAAAGCAGTATAATGATACCTCAAAGAACTTAAAACAGAATTACTATTTGACCCAGTAATTCCAGTATTTTGTATATAACCAAAGGAATATAAATTGTTTTACCATAAATACACATGCACACATATGTTCTTGCAGCACTATTCATATTAGCAAATACATGGAATCCACCTAAATGTTCATCAGTCGTAGAATGGATAAAGAAAATGAAGTATAAATACACATGAAATACTATGCAGCCATAAGAAATAATGAGATAAAGCCTTTTTCAACATCATGGATGGAAACAGAGGTCATTATCCTATGCGAACTAACACAGGAACAGAAAACCAAATACTGCATGTTGTCACTTATAAGTGAGAGCTAATCGTTGAGAACACATGAACACAAAGAAGGGGACAACATACACTGGTGCCTACTTGAGGGTGAAAAATGGGAGGAGGAGGAGGAATTTAAAACTACCTATCAGGTTCTGTGTTTATTACCTGGGTGATGAAATAATCTATGCATCAGACCTCCATGATATGCAATTTATATGTACATAGCAAATATATACACATACCCTTGAACCTAAAATAAAATTTTTAAAAAAGAAAACACAAAACAGCAGACATAAATGTGATCTTATCAGTAGCAATATTAAGTTTAAATGGCCTCCAGGTAAAAAATAGAGATAGCCAGAAAGATCTATTAATCATGAATGAGATAAATAAAAGAGAATGAAAAAATATGAACCAATTACACATTTTTAAATAAAATATACACTTTAGATTCAAAAATACTAAAGGAGTAAAGGTAAAAATATTCAAAAAATATATATTATGCATACAGCTACCAACAAATAGAGTGACTATACTATCAGGCAAAATACACTTTAACACAAAAATGCTTACTAGAATAAACAAAGACGTTTTTAATAATGATAAGGTCATGCCAACAGGAAGACATAACAATTATAAACATCTGAGCCTAATAACAGAACCCCCAAATACATGAAGCAATAACTAATGCAATTGATGGAAGAAATATACAGTTTAACAGTAATATTTGGATAATTCAAAATCTGTTTCTCAATAATGGATAGAGCAATTGACAGAAGAGCGACAAGGAAATAGAAGACTTGAAGAAAATGTTAAACCAATAAGACCTGAGAAACATGTACAGAACATTCACCTACCAACAGCAAAATATATACATTCCTCTCAAGTGCACATGGAACGACCTCCAGATGGACCATATGCTAGGCTATAAAACCAGTCTCAACGCTGCTTCTACCTCATAATGCATTTTTAATCTATCCTGGTTTTCTACTTCGTGATTCAGACTTCTTAGGTAGTATCTGTTTAGAAATGTATCCATTTCTGGGTTTTCCAAATTACTGACATATAGTTGTTTTCTAGTAGCCTTTGGTAAATCCTTTGAATTTCTGTGATATCATTGTAATGTCCCCTTTTTTGTCTCTGATTTTATTTATTTGGGTCTTCTCTCCTTTTTCTTAGGTAATCTGGCTAAAGTTTTGTTGATTTTGTTTATCTTTTCAGAAAATGAACTTTCCATTTTGTTGATATTTTGTATTTTTAGTCTCAATTTTACTTATTTCAGCTCTTATCTTCATTGTTTGTTCTCTTCTACTAATTTTAGGTTCAGTGTGTCCTTGCTTTTCTAGTTTTCAAGATGTGTCATTAGGTTTTTTACTTGAAATCTTTTTACTTTTTTGATGTGGGCATTTATTGCTATAAAATTCCCTCTCAGTATTGTTTTTGTTGTATTACACAGGTTTTTGTAGGTTGTGTTTTAATTTTCATTTGTTTCAAGAAATGCAGTAAAGAAAGTTGCAGGATCAAAAAGCAACAAACAAAAGTCAGGAGCACTTACATGTATCAACAGTAAACAATCTAAGAAAGAATCCAAGATAGTAATCCCATGTATAATAGATACAAGAAAAAAATACCTAGGAATAAACCTAACCATCGAAGTGAAATATCTCTCAAGTGAAAACTATAAAACACTGATAAAAGAAATTGAAGAGGACACAAATAAATAGAAAAATATTCATATTCAAGGATTGGAAGAATCTATACTGTGAAAATGTCCCTACTACCCAATATAATGTACAGATTCAATGCAATTTCTATCAAAATACCAAACACACTTTTCACAGAAATAGGAAAAACAATTTTAAAATTTATATGAAACCACAAAAGCCTCATTAGCCAAATCAATACTAAGCAAAAAGAACAATGCTGGAAGCATTCACATTAACTGATTTCAAATAATATTACCAAGCTATAGTAACTGAAATAGCATGATATTAGCATAAAAGACCAGTAGAAGATAACATAGAACCCAGAAATAAGTCCATCCATTTACAGTCAACTCATTTTCAGCAAGGAGACCAAGAATATATATTTGAAAAAGAACAGTCTCTTCAACAAATAGTGCTACAAAAATTGGATATACATATGCAAAGCAAACAAACAAAAAAACTAGATCCCATTTCATCATACAAAAGTTCTATCAGTGTTCAGTAATAGGTGAATACATTCTTTAAAATGTGATATATTTTCACAAGGAAATACTATTTGGCCTTAGAAAAAAAGAAATTCTATCTTTTTCAACATGTATCAACCTGGAGGACATTATGCTACATAAAATAAGCCAGACACAGAACGAGAAATGAACATGTTCTTACTTACAGGTGGAATCTAAAACAAACTCACAGAAGCAGGGAGTAGAATGATAGTTACCAGAGCTGGAGTAGTTGCGAGAATGGGATTTTTCAAAGGATACAAAGTTGCAATTAGGAGGAATAAATGATAAATATTTAAGGTGACACATACATCAGTGTAGCATGGGAAGAAAAACAATAAAACAAAAAGTAAGGTGAAACATATGTTAATTTGCTTTCTTTCAATAATTACACACCCTGTTTGAGTATACAATATCACTGTGTACTCTGCAATTATATATAATTATATTTTGTCAGAAAATTAAAAATTAAATTTAAATTTAAAATTTGTAGCCTATATTTGGAGTATTTAATGTATAAGCATGCAATTTTGTGACATCAACAACTAAAAGAAGTTAGAAAAGACTTGTTAAAAATAGCAGAGCTTTTGTGTACTGTTGAAGTGAAGGTGGTATAAAGTTTAATAAATGTAATTTCTATAGGTAATCTCAAAGAAAATAGCTATAGAATAGATGCAAAAGGGACAAAGGAATATAAATGCTGTATTATAAAATCAGCTAAACACAGAATAAAACTATAATGTAGAAAATGAAGAAAAATAAGCTATAATACATACTTTAAAAACAGCAAAATTACAAAAGTTCCTGTTTTTTAGTAATCACTTTAAATACAAATGGATTAAATTGTTGAGCCAAAAGAAAGAGATTGGAAAAAGAAATAAAAGCACATGATCCAAAGATATGCTATCTACAAAAGACTCAGTTTTGACCCAAAACCAAAATAGGTTGAAAGTGAAAAAATGGCAAATAGTAACCAAAAGAGAGCAGGGTGGCTGTATTAACAGCAAAAAGACTTTAAATCAAAAAAGACTGCAAAAGACAAAAAGGATCTTTTATATTAATAAAAGGTTCAATATAGAAAGAACATATAAAAACTATAAACATATATGTACCTAATAACAGACCATCCAAATATATGAAGCAAAAACTGATAGAATTGAAAGCAGAATAAACAGTTCCACAATAATAGTTGGAGATTTAAATACAGCATTTTCAATAATGGATAGCCCAACTACATAAAGCATAATTAAGGAAACAGAGGGCTTAAACAACACAATAAGCCAACCAGATCTAACTAACACAAACAGAACATTCAACCCAACAACATACATATTCTTCTCAATGCACATGGAACATTTTTTAGGGTAGACCATACATATGTTAGGCCAAAAATTAAGTTTCAAACTATTTAAAAAGAGAGAGACAGAAAACATCTTCTCTAACAACAACAGGATAAAGTTAGCAATCAATAACAGAAGTAAAACTGGAAAATTCACAAACTTGTGAAAATTAAATAACACATTTCTAAACAACCAAGGAAAACAAAGAGGAAACCACAAGGAAATTAGAAACACATAAAATTGAATAAAAAAGAAAACACATCATACCAATAACTTATGGGACACAGTGAAAACCATGCTAAACGATAAATTTACAGCTATAAATCTTCACATTAAAAAGGAAGAAAGATCTCAATCCAACAACTTAACTATCCAACTTGAAAAACTAGAAAAAGAAGAACAAACTAAACCAAAGCTGGCAGAAAGAAGGAAATAGGGAATATTAGAGAATAAAGGAAATATAGAAAAACAATAAAGAAAATAAATGAAATTATAAGTTTTTTCTTTGAAAGACCAGCAAAATTGATCAACTTTTATCTGGATGAACTAAGGTAAAAAAGAGAAGAGACTCAAATACCTAAAACCAAAAGTAAATGGCAAACTATCAAACAAATTTTGATAAAGGTCATCTTATCAAAATTCCAATGTTGTTTAAAGAATTACAAAAACCCATCCTAAAACTGACATAAAATTCCATAGGACCCCAAATAGATAAAACAATCTTGATTCCATCTGAATTTTAGAATCTTTTATATGTCTACAAAAGACATCATTTCAAGAAGAATAAATCTGGAGGACTCACACTTCCTAATTTCAAAACTTAATACAAAGCTACCATAGTCAAAACAGGATGGTGCCAAAGACAGGTATGTAGACCAATAAATAAAGTGCAAAAAAAAAAAAAAAAAACCTCTTATACACTAATAATAGACAAACAGAGAGCCAAATCAAGAGCAAACTCCCATTCACAATTGCTACAAAGAGAATAAAATACCTAGAAATACAACTAACAAAGGATGTGATGGACCTCTTCAAGAAGAACTACAAACCACTTCTCAAGGAAATAACAGAGGACACAAACAGATGGAAAAACATTCCATGCTCATGATTAGGAAAAATCAGTATCATTGAATGGCCATACTGCACAAAGTAATTTATATATTCAATGCTATCCCCATCAAGCTACCATCGACCTTCTTCATAGAACTGGAAAAAAAAACACTTTAAACTTCATATGAAACCAAAAGAGAGACTATATAGCCAAGACAATCCTAAACAAAAAGAACAAAGCTGGAGGCATCATGCTGCCTGACTTCAAACTATACTACAAGACTACAGTAATCAAAACAGCACAGTACTGGTACCAAAACAGAGACATAGACCAATGGAACAGAACAGAGGCCTTGGAAGCAACCCCACACATCTACAACCATCTGATCTTTGACAAACCTGACAAAAACAAGCAATGGGGAAAGGATTCCCTGTTAAATAAATGGTGTTGAGAAAACTGGCTAGCCATGTGCAGAAAGCAGAAACTGGACCCCTTCCTGACACCTTACACTAAAATTAACTCCAGATAGATTAAAGATTTATACACAAGACCTAACGCCGTAAAAACTCTAGAAGAAAACCTACGCAAAACCATTCAGGACATAGGTATAGGCAAGGAGTTCATGACTAAAACACCATAAGCAATGGCAACAAAAGCCAAAATAGACAAATGAGATCTAATAAAACTCCAGAGCTTCTGCACAGCAAAACAAACTATCATTAGGGTGAATTGGCAACCAAAAGAATGGGAAAATTTTTTCACAATCTACCCATCTGACAAAGGGCTAACATCCAAAATCTACAAAGAACTAAAACAGATTAACAAGAAAGAAAACAAACAAACCCATTCAAAAGTGGGCAAAGGGTATGAACAGACACTTTTCAAAAGAAGACATATATGAGGCCAGCAAACATATGAAAAAAATGCTCGTCATCACTGTTCATTAGAGAAATGCAAATCAAAACCACATTGAGACACCATCTCACACCAGTTAAAATGGTGATAATTAAAAAATCTGGAGACAACAGATGCTGGAGAGGATGGGGAGAAATAGGAGCACTTTTACACTGTTGGTAGGAGTGTAATTTAGTTCAACCATTGTGGAAGACAGTGTGGCAATTCCTCAAGGATCTAGAAATAGAAATACCATTTGACTCAGCAATCCCATTACTGGGTATATATCCAAAGGATTATAAATCATTCTACTATAAAGACACATGCACACATATGTTCATTGTGGCACTGTTTACAATAACAAAGACCTGGAACCAACCCAAATGCCCATCAATGATAGACTGGACAAAGAAAATGTGGCACATATACACCATGGAATACTATGCAGCCATAAAAGATGAGTTCATGTCCTTTGTAGGGACATGGATAAATCTGGAAACCATCATTCTCAGCAATCTGACACAAGAACAGAAAATTAAACAACACATGCTCTCACTCATAGGCTGGTGTTGAACAATGAGAACACATGGACACAGGGAGGGGAGCATCACACACTGGGGTCTGTTGAGGGGGACTATGGGAGGGACAGCAGGGGGTGAGAAGGGTGGGGAGGAATCACATGGGGAGAAATGCCAGATATAGGTGACAGGGGGATGGAGGCAGTAAACCACCTTGCCATGTGTGTACCTATGCAAAAATCGTGCATGATCTGCATATGTACCCCAATACCTAAAGTACAATAAAATAAATGAATAAACTATTTCATACATGGACAAATTTTTGACAAGGGTACCAAGACCATTCAATGGGGAAAAGACAGTCTTTTCAACATATGGTGCTCGGGAAATTGAATATTCACATGCAAAAAAAAAAAAAAAAATGAAATTGGACCCTTACCTAACATCATATACAGATATTAACTCAAAATGGATCAAAGACCTACATGTAAGACCTAAAACTATAAAACTCTTAGGAGAAAACAAAGGTTAAAAGATTCATGAGACTGGATTTAGCAATAATTTACTCGATCTTGGATATTACATCAAAAGTACAGGCAACTAAAGAAAAAATGGACAAATTTAGCTTCATGAAAATTAAAAATTTTGTCTCTCACATGCACACGAATGTTCATTGCAGCACAGTTTACAATAGCAAAGACCTGGAACCAACCCAAATGCCCATCGATGATAGACTGGACAGGGAAAATGTGGCACATATACACCATGGAATATTATGCAGTCATCAAAAATGATGAGTTTGCATCCTTTGTAGGGACATAGATGAACCTGGAAACCATCATTCTCAGCAAACTGACACAAGAACACAAAATTAAACACCGCATGTTCTCACTCATAGACAGGTGTTGAACAATGGGAACACATGGACACAGGGAGGGGAGCACTATACACTGAGGTCTGTTGGGGGGAAGTGGGGGGGACAACAGGGGGTGGGGAGTTGGGGAGAGATAACATGGGGAGAAATGCCACATATAGGTGAAGGGGAGGAAGGCAGCAAATCACACTGCCACGTATGCACCTATGCAACAATCTTGCATGTTTTTCACATGTACCCCAAAACCTAAAATGCAATAAAAAAAAAATTTGTCTCTTAGAACACACTACCAAAACAGAGTAAAAAGGCCACCCATAGAATTAAAAAAAAAATTGTAAATTATGTAGCTGATACTGGATTACTCTCCTGAATGTATGGAAAAGTCCTAAATCTCAACAACAACAAAAAATCAACCATAGTAAACAACAGACAAAAAACTTGAATAGCTTGAATAGACATTTTTCTAAAGAAAATGCACAAATATCCAAAAGGCACATGGGAAGATGGTCAATATCACTAATAGGAAAGTGCACATCAAAACTATGAGCCACCACATCCAACCCATAAGGATGGCTACTACCAAAAAAGAAAACAACAAATAAATAACCCATGTTGGTAAGGATATGAAGAAACCGGAACCCTTGTGCACTACTGCTAAGAATGTAAAATATTAACAGTATAGCACTGTAGAAAACAGTATGAAAGTCCTACAAAAAATTAAAAATTCAGTTAACATTTGATCCCACAATTTCACCTCTGGGTATATCTAAAAGTACTGAAAGGAGGGTCTTGAAGAGACACCTGTACCACCATGCTCATAGTAGTAGTATTCACAATAATGAAAATGTGGAAGCTACCCATGTCCATGGACATATAAATCAATAAGCAAAATGCAGTATATACATACAATTAAATGTTATTCAAAAATGTTTATAATTATTAGTATTCAATATAATTCAGAACTATTACTCACGGTGTATACATACAATGATACTATTTCCTTAAGAAAGAAAATTCTGGCAAATGCTACAACATGAATAAAACTTAAGGACACTATGCTAAGTGAAATAAGCCAGTCATTAAAAGACAAATACAGTATGATTTCATTTATGTGAGGAAGTTAGAGCAGCCAAAATCATATAGACGGAAAGTAGAATGCCGATTGCCAGGGGCTGGAGAGAGGGAAGAAAAGGAAGTTACTGTTTAATAGATAATCAGTTTTACAAGATGAAAAGAGTTATGGAGATGGATAGCAGTGATGATTGCACAACTCTAGAAACGTATTTAATACCACTTAACTATATATTTTAAGATGGTTAACACAGTACACTTTATGTTACATGTAATTTAGCCTAGTTTTTAAAAACTGGGGAAAATGGCAAAAAGAGGAGTGAGTGGGAAATACATCACACATTTCCAGAAAAGATTTGTTCCAGAAAGATTTTTTAAAAAGGCAATTTTGAAGGGAAATTGCATCAGACAGTAAAAAACAATAAAAAGTATTGAACGGAAAAAGAATGGCTGCTCTAAAGAGTAGAGAAAACCTTTGGCAATATACTGTAGTAGTGATTTAAAGACGGGTTTGTATGCTGGCTCCCTTGAAGAAATTTGTCATATTTGAGCCTCAAATTTCTGAACTGCAAAATGGGAGAAAATACTACTACTACTTATACGTTGGTTGTAAAGGTTAAACCAAATAATTAAGTTGTAAGCAATTATAATTAGCTGACTTAAGTCAATTGTCTTTCCGAATGCTTAATAAGATAGACTGCAACTTAATAGCACCTATATGGGTTAGATAGCAAGAACTGTTTGTTTAGCAAATAAACTAGCAAAGACATTACTTTTGGCTTCTGTAGTGATCTTTGAAATACTATTAGCTTATATTTTAATAGCTGATATTTCTTGGGGACTTAATAGCTTTTGGTATGTAACTATTCAATTTACCATTTTTAAATCAGGTTACATGAATATGTCTCAAATTTCTTTTGCTTTCATAGCACCCCAAAATCACGAACTAAAACATATCTACTATATGTTAAATGTTCACTTTTTTGTGTGTGTTACAGAATGTAGGATCAATTCAAAGGTATTAGTTTACTCACTTGGGAAAATACAGCAATACCTGATTTGATAGTTACATATTCCATGATAATTACATATTAACATATCTTGCACAGGAACTATCTTTGCAGTTTTTTAAGAAAAAGCTTTCTGCAAACAACATTGAATCAGGATTCATTTGTAAGCTCAGCCCTGGACACACTTACCTCCTGAATTACAGCTAAAACGTCACACAATTTCTCTTCATTTGTAAGGATTGGGATTGGAAAAACATTGAATTGTGATACCAGCAGCAAAAAGCAGAAAGTCTTTTAAGTAATAGAATGAATAACAGAAATGTTGAAAACTGCCTAGAAGATAGAGCAATTTCATAGCTTTACGGCTGAAATTGCAGAGGAGATAGTAAAAGCCATATGGCCCTAGCAAAAAAGCCTTGAGTCATTTGCTATCATGGTAATGGAGATCATACAACTTTAAAGAATTTACTGGCCTCACAGAGGGATGTCTTTTCCCTGGCTAATATTTTCTGGTCTTTCTGGTTAACACTTCAGAACAAGCAGAAAAAAGTATCTTTAAAAAAATGCTGATTGGCTCTCAAATGACAAGTTGAGTTTGGGTATTTACTCACTTAGTTTTGTCTAGGTTAAATAGGAGGCTTGCTTACATGGAATTTGCCCAACTGTAATAACAGAGTTTTGTGTTATCACTAATAATTATTTTTGTTTTGATTTGAGATATTAGCAGGTACTTAGATGCTGTCATACAGCTGCTGCCTAGAAGGGATATGCAAAGTGATGATTCTGTCCCAGAAAGAGACAGAACACCTCATGATCAGTCCTTCTCCTCTTCATAAACAGAATGATGAAAAGAAGGGACGGCGAATCCTGAAATGACCACCCAGACTGCTGACAGCTGTACAGAACTGTCATTTAAAACTACTGGAGATGCCACGATCATGAAATAAGCACCTTACTTATGCAATAAACGTAACATGGCATAGTAATCTAGAAACGACTATTTCACATACATAACAACAACAAAATGCTTCCTTGAACACCCAAAAATAGGTAGCTCAACGCTTACCCAGTGCTTAACTAATTTGGTTAGGTAGCACCAGCCAAACAGCAGCACTCAGAAACTGATTTCCTAACATGAAACGAATACTGTATTCTTCCCCCAAGCTTCAACACTAGTGATTAGCCTTATTCCTTGGTCAGATTCTCTGCTTAACACTCAATATTTTGTCCAAGAGTCTATCATTTTTTTCCAAAATAAAAAAAGGAAATATTCTTTGGAAACCAAAATAAAACTGAAAGAAACGTTTGTGATACTTGTCAGCTTTTATAAATCTGCAGTTTTGATTATTTCTTTTTTATTCTAAAGAAATACATGCATTCATACTTAATTTTATAATCATAATTTTAAATTATCTTTCCTTAAAGATAGTCCTCAAAATAGAATGGACTCAGGCCTCAAAAAACCTGGAGAAGCTGGCTATAATTCTACATTACCGGAAATGGCAATTTGACACTGGTTTCCCATGGGTTCAAACTTGGTAGGGAATATCTAGATCAGGATGTTATTTTCTCTGTAAGCTCCTCCTTTTAGGACAACCACTTGGAACTGAAGAGATAATATCTAGTTAAACTCATTAATCAACTCAACCTTATGGTCCCAGCAAGCTTATCTCAAAAAACGAACTTATATGCCTTCTTCTTTCAAAAAACTATGTACTGTAAATACACATCCCTTTTCACCTTGGCCCTCAAACTTTCTTGTAAATGTAACTCCAATTACTTTATTGCAAGTGTCTGTTAATTTTAATTTCTTTTATGCTATCTTTTGTATTTTAAATTTGAATTATATCATTTATTTGTATAATATTCTAACTCATCCACTCATTTTTTTCTTGACATATATAAAATTGAAATCCATAATAAATAAAAAATCCTTCAACCCACAAATATTCTAAGAAAGGAGTCACTACCTAATCAGTTTTTATTTTTAAGGCCATATGAAAGCATTACCTTGATGATCAGCAAGCATTCATTCATCTACTCATTGTTTTGATAACTACATTTGATGCCTACTATATATCAATTACTAGCAAGTGAAAAGAACATTGTCCTAGTATTAATCAAGAGATCAGGACCATCTTTAAAGAATATTCTTTTAAAAATCTTTATCACCTGTAGAACACCATGTTGAAATTTGAACACGGCTACTACTCTATAAATATCTGTGGGTTTACTATATTAACATTTCAGTAATGGAAAATAAACTTGGATTTAGAAATCCCATCTCTGAATCCTAGACTTACCAGTTCCTATTTATGTGACTTTAGAAAAGCCATTTATATCTGTTCCCATCTAACTAGTTAACGAGATTATTGTGAAACTGAGGCTGAAACCTATAAGCAAGTTTTGGGCCAGGGGTGACAGATTTCACAGTGCATGGTCCCAGCTTATAACTAGTGGGAAGGACAGAAATGCATCATCATAATTACCATGATGGAGGACTATGCATAATATAGTGGGACCAAGTATATACATCTACATTTGGAATCAGAGAGGGTTAAGAAAAGCAGCAGCTCTGAAGTGAGACTTGTGGTAAGAATTCAGCAAATAAAAGAAATGGAAGGTCATTCTTGGCAGAGGAAAACATTCCTGAAAAATATGGTGGCATAAGAATCTGTGGTATGTTTGGAAAACTACAATTAGTTTATCATTCGAGAAAATATGCAAGGAAAAGTTGAAGTAGAGCACACATTAGGGGAGAAGAAAGGGTAGCTGATAGCAATGAATGGACAGACAAGGAAAGTTCATGAAAGACCAAAATGGTCTGCTATATAAGAGAATCTGATTTCACCACTTGAGCAGTGGAATATCACAGAAGGATCTGAAGGAAGGGAGGAACACATCTGCTTATTGGAAAGACCATTCTGACACCAATGGAGAGAACAAATTGGAGGTGGCAAGATTAGTATTAGGAAAGGCAATCAATCCTCTTCCAGATTTCCTGGTGGGTCTGATGTCCATTTGATGCTCCTTCCACATTTTGAGGAAAGTTCCCTGTCAGAATTATCCCTACTCTTGCCCCCTAACACTAACATACGCCAACTATTACCCTGCCAGTGCTGTGCGCGTTCAATATACATTCCATCCCACTGCAATTATTAGACTTCAACACAAACGAAATAAGCTTGATATTAAGAAAAATCCATTGATCTAATAAATTCACAGATGACAATAATGGTATTGATAGCTAATATTTATCGTGTCCTAGGTGCCATATACTACACTAAGTATTTCACATGCTCTATCACATCTAATGCACACAGTAACCCCACAATTATAGTGATGAGTGTTGTCGCCAAAACAAAAACAAAGAAAAAAAGTTTAGGGAAGTTTGTCTAGTCCAGTGGTGTTCACTCAGGCAGGAAGATTGCCTGGGGCCAGGAGTTAGAGTCCAGCCTGGGTGACTGAGCAAGATCCTGCCTCTAAATATATATGTATATGTGACATGGAGTCTTGCTCTGTCACCCAGGCTGGAGTGCAGTGGCCCAGTCTTGGCTCACTGCAACCTCCATCTCCCAGGATCAAGTGTTTCTCCTGCCTCAGCATCCTGAGTAGCTGGGATTACAGGTGCCCACCACTACGCCCATCTAATTTTTGTACTTTTAGTAGAGACGGGGTTTCGCCATGTTAGCCAGGATGGTCTTGAACTCCTGACCTCAGGTGATCTGCCCACCTCAGCTTCCAAAACCGTTGGGATTACAGAAGTGAGCCACGGTGCCCAGCCTAAAAATATTTTTAAATAAAAAAATTAAAATTAAAAAAAGGTTAGGGAAGTTTTATTACTTGCTCAAGCTTATATACGGAAAAAAAAAAAATTGCTGAGGTCAGCCTTAAAGCCAGTAGTATCTGACAAGACTACTGTTACCCTCCCATACTACACAGAAATGCCATATGGGCATTGCCTCAGGTATTGCAGTATTAAAGATAATGGGACTAATATGTTTTGTGACTGGCAAAATCTGAGGTGCCAAGGTAATATACATTTTCTAAATTTCCCACGATTAATTGTGTAATTAGGAAATAAAAAAGCAAAAGTTGTTAATTTGCAATATATATTTATTTTGTGACACAGTCTCCCTCTGTCACCAGGCTGGAGTGCAGTGGCACAATTTAGGCTCACTGCAACCTCCACCTCACGAGTTCAAGTGATTCCCCTGCCTCAGCCTCCCAAGTAGCTGAGACTACAGGCATATGCCACCACACCAGCTAATTTTTTGTATTTTAGTAGAGACTGGGTTTCACCATGTTGGCCAGGTTGGTCTCAATCTCCTGACATTGTGATCCACCCTCCTTGGCTTCCCAAAGTGCTAGGATTACAGGCATGAGCCACTGCGCCTGGCGAGTATGTTTATTTCAAAACAAACCACTATGCAGTATATTGTATTAGTATTCTTTGGAGAAATAAAACCAATAGGATAGAGATTTGCAAGAGGAGAGTTATTACAGGACTTGGCTCATATGATTATGGAATACAGAGAGTTCCGTAAGGCACCATCTACAGCTAGAGAACAAGGAGAACTAATGGATTTTGATGATGCTCCTCCACATTGCTGAAGGTGTATCTTTTTTACTCAGTCTACTAATTCAAATGCTAGTCTCTTTCAGAAACTCTTGTAGAGACACCCAGAAATTATGTTTAAAGAGCTATCTGGATATCCCCTAACCCAGTCAAGTTGACAAATAAAATTAATGATCACAGTAATAAAATCTTTAAAATGTTCCCTCTTTATAGAAATGATCATTGAGTCACACTATCACAAAATGTTCAGCAAAAAAAGGTACTGTATTAGCCAGCAGAATAAATCAGAGGACTGTGATCCAGATAATTTAAAATTGAGAACACTCAAATATCTACGTTAAATAAAGTTTTCTTAGTATTTATATCCCACTTGTCCCAAAATTAAAATTTTGAGATGTGTACAAAATTTATGCAACCAGATAAAATCAATCCATGAGAAAAATTTTGAAAGAAAACAGTATTTTTTCTCAGCAAATTTGGACACCTTGTAATCTCTGTTTAATTTAATATGAAAATGAGGGGTTTTCGGTCTTGTTTGTTTGTTTGTTTTTAAGACAGAGTTTCATTCTTGTTGCCCAGGCTTGAGTGCAATGGTGCTATCTCGGCTCACTGCAACCTCCATCTCCCAGGTTCAAGTGATTCTCCTGCCTCAGCCTCCCAAGTAGTTGGGATTATAGTCGCACACCACCACACCCAGCTAATTTTTGTATTTTTAGTAGAGATGGGATTTTGCCATGTTGGTCAGGCTAGTCTCGAATTCCTGACCTCAGGTGATCCACCTGGCTCAGCCTCCCAAAGTGCTGGGATTACAAGCATGAGCCACTGTGCCTGGCTGAAAATGAGTTTTTAGTATCTAAGAATATACCAAATGCCAGGTGCAGTGGCTAATGTCTATAATCTCATCACTTTGGGAAGCTGAGATGGGAGGATTGCTTGAGCCCAGGAGTTCAAGACCAACCTCATCAGCATAGGGAGAGCCTCAACAAAATATAAACAAAATTAGGTTGCTATGCTGGCATACACCTGTAGTCCCAGCTACATGGGAGGCTGAGATGGGAGGATCATCTGAGCCCAAGAATTCGAGGCTGCAGTGAGCCAAGATTATGCAACTACACTTCAGCCTGAGTGACAGAGCAAGATTCTATCTAAAAACAACAACAACAAAAAAAAAAAAAAAACAAAAAACACCAAGTATAGTAGGCAGAGTTCAAAATCCAGTGCAATGCCTATGATTCCTACCCTGGGTGCATGCACCCTGATTAATCCCCTCCACTTAAGTTAACTATGAGTTTGATGAATTTTACTGCCTCAATTAAGTGAACTAATATGATAAATGTGAAGGGATTTTGCAGATATAATTAAATCTCGAATTAGTTGATTTTGAATTCTTCAAAAGAGAGACTATCCTAGATGGGCCTGACCTAATTTAGTAAGCCCTGAAAAGGGACTTAGGTTTTCCAGAAAAAGGAAAAGAGAGAAGGCGGGCAGAAAGAGAGAGAGATTTAAAGCATGAGATATCCTGCTGACTTTTAAGAGCTAAACTGTAAGGTTGTGAGAGGGCCGTGTAGCTAGGTCCTGAGGTTCTTCTCTTAGGTTCTAAGAATGGTCCCTCCCAGCAGCTAGCAAGAAAGTGGGGATCTGGGTCCTACAACAAGCAAGAAAACAAGAATCTCTGTACCAGAGATGCAAGGGGCTGAATTCTGCCAAAAACTGTGTGAGCTTGGAAGAAAATTAGGGCTTCAGAGGAGGACACAGTCTGACCAACACCTTGATCTCAACCCTGTGAGATACTGAGCAGAACAACCCAGCCACACCATGCCAACTTCTGATCTATGGGCTGTGAGATAAGAAACAGATGTTGTTTTAAGTCATCATATTTGTGATAAATTTTAATGTAGAAATTTTAAAAACGAATACACTGAAGCAGAGATGTGACCCACTGCGTGCTGGATAACATGAAAAACTGGCCTCCAACACCAGTAACCCACAAAACATATAACTGGCTACCCTCAGGGAATCTATAACCAACCATGCACATAAAATGCATACATCTCTAAACAATCTACATAATTTGAGGTTTTTATATTTTGCATTTTTACCAATGAAATTAAAAGCTAATGCCTCAAGAAAAAGCTTATATGGAAATCAGAGAAGTCAAATGTAAATAACTTCAGTGTTCTAATAGCAAAGCTATGTTCTTCCATCGTAAGTATTAAACCTGTTTCTTTCTTGACACTATGAATCTCAAGTTTCTAAAGGATTAAGTTTCCAATTTGAGACTAATATATAGACTAGAATTCAAGTGTGCCTATTCTCTTTCTCCTTCATTACTGAGGCTTTATTTACCCTGGCTTGTCACAGGTTTACAAGGACCTATTTTCTCTGCTTTTCTCATATTGCAATGTCTTGGTAATGGAGATTGGAAAATTGCATGGTTATTGGGTAATACTGCCAGAAAAATTAGATCCTATTTAACTTTATTTTCCTGAAGCCCACATCTCTCTATAAGCCATACTTTTTAAATTTAAAATATCAGTAAGAAAAAAAAAACATACTTTGTTCTAATCTCATTCTTTCTCTCCTTCACCCTCCACATATGCACAGTCTTATTTAAATAGTTTGAGAAGGTAGGCCGAAGAAATTAAGGTATTCTTTGCCTGCAGTATAAGAATTAGACTTACAGTCTGAATTCTAGGAAAAATAAAAATGTTCTATATCTAAAAATTTAGAAGGTAGTCCTTCAGCTATAAACAATCCATTTCAGTAACTGAAATACTGAAACTCAGCAGATAGATTACAGATGTGAATTTCTGCTGGGAACACATTTAGCAAAGAACATTTTGAAGCTATTTCATTCATTGAGTAAGATCAATGCTGAGTCCTCTGAAAACCAGGATTGTTAACAGATTTAGATTCCACAGATAATTGGTTAGGAAATATTATTTTTAAATGTCCTAAAACAACAGTAGATTTTAACTGTGATTTTTTTTCATTAACAGATTCCTATACTTCTATGAAAGAATGATTGGAATCTGTATCTGAGGAATACCTGAAATTATCCTAGCACCACAAAAGTGAAGGATGTGTCTAACCAATAAATGAATTCTTTAACACACTCCAACAACAGTTGTGTATATGTGCTTATTCTTATAAATAGGAAAGTTTACCTATTTTTCCCATATAAAACATCATTTTAGCAATGATTTGGTGAAAATAACTAAATGGTATCTAAACAGTAGATCTTAAAACAAGAAAATCAAAAATAGGCCAAAAGTACTGTTTTACTTCATTATGAGAGTATTAACTTTAGAATTCCAAGGAAGAAAGGAAAGAAGGAAGGTAGAAAGAAAAGGAAGGAAGAAGGGAGGGAGGAAGTAAAGGGAAGAGTTGTCAGATGAAAAGATCTTGCGGGTCAACTCTTCCCATTCAACAAAGCTTTATTTATTACGAGCCAGGCACTGTGCTTGTCAAAAAAGATGCAAGTTAGCTAAGGACAAAATTCAGTGAGCACAAAAAATATATAAATAGATCATTACAAGGAAATATGAAAAAAGCAGTAATACAGGTTTAAGCAAAGAGCTATTAACTCTGCCTGAAAGTTTAAGTTCACTTTACAGAGGGGATGACATTTTAAGTGGAACTCCAAGAGCTAACTAAAACAATGTTTGATAAGGTTTAGTGAAGAGGTCTGGATGTAAACTTAATACCTAAGAGAAATTCCAACTATCTTGATTCTTTTCTTCTTAACATCCCCAGTAACTCCAGAGACACCACCCAAACTCATGCATTATATCTTGATCCTGCTAGTTGTCCCAGATGAATGACACATCCTTCTGGCAAACGACTCTTCGGAAGACACTGTGAGACAAGATATAAGCCTGCTAACCATGTGAGTCCTTAAGTCTGCTTTGGATTTGAACTTCACATGGCAGCCATAAGATCTGCATTGGTGAACTTGCTTCCGAATAAAATTGACCAGTTTCACTTGCTGATAGAAATTTAATCTAAGTTCTGACTTTATTTTGGGAAGATCAAATTCGTGTGCATCCTCCATGTGGACATACAATTTCTCAATTGTTTCAGCTTGCTTTTCACAAAATAAGCAGACGACAGAGTCAGGGTGTTCTTCCCAGTCAGACCAGTCATCTTCCTGATGGTCCAACAACTCCCGATCATCTTCCAACTGAACTTCTTCCCATGATTTTCCAAGTTCCAAATAATTGACGACATAAAATCGATCATATTCTCTGTTCTTAGGATTAATCTTATGAGGCTATTTTTTCCTCATGTGATCTTTAAGTGTATTTTTGTCCTTAAAGGTCTTCTCACAGTACAAGCACTGCAAATTGTCAAGCTATTTCTGTAGTGTACACAAAAATCATTGCAGTTTATAATGTTGTCTGGCAACCCAATGTTGAAGCATATTCACTGGCCACGTGGTTCAAAAGAACAGATCTGTTTCCAAGGAATTCTTCATTGCAAAACATACAAATGCCATGAAAATTGGTATCATTTTGTTCTTGCTGCTGTTATTCCAGAATTTCTTTCAGTCTCTGTTTCTGAAGCTCTCAAAGAATTCTGTCCTCTGGTAAAACATCACATAACAAAAAATAATTCTCTTGTTCTTCAAATGGAGCAGCGGAATTAATTCTTACCACACTACAAAAATCTGTGATGGGCTGTTCAGTGAACCTCTTCCTCCAATATAAAATGTACCTTTGGAAATCAGTCACCAATTTGACATCAGTTATGACAATCTTATGCTCAATAATCATGTGCTTTAGAAATTTGTCTTGTTCAGCCACAGGAAAATGTTCTTCACAGAAAATACAAGGCACAGATGGAGAACCTTCTAAAGTGGTGATGCCACCTGGACTTTCTGGCAGGGAAAGTGGCTCCAGGACACAATCCTTACCATCCCCATAACCTACACCCCTGACTGTGCTGCAGCTCCCATCATGGTCTTCCTCCAGTCGGGCGACAGCCCCCTGGTTCTTGGGAGCAGCCATTACCCAGAAGAAACTAAACACACTTCACTGCTCCCTGATAGAAAGGTGTGGGATCAACTGGAGTATTATTTTCCAACCTATGAAAATGACACTCCCCTGTGTACACTGTCTGACAGTGAAAGTGACCTGACAGCTCAAGAACAAAATGATGTTCCCATCATGAGTGAAGATACATCTAAACTGTATGCTTTGAAACAAAGCAGTATTTTGAACCAGTTGCTACTACAAGAGTGCTTGAAAAACTAGAAGAAACTACCACAGAAGCAATTTTTCATGTTTTTCCTCCTATGAGACAGACATGAAAGAATAATTTAAATTTGAACATCAGCAAAGGATTAGTCCTTTGTGAAATAAACTTTTCATAAATGAATGTTGTTTTCAAAAAATAAAGTAGAAAAACGCACTTACTAAGAACTACATAAAAAATGAAATAGGAAAATAAGATGAAGACTTTGTATTTTGGCTGTAAAGTTTTATTGTGTGATCATCTTAAATGATCTCATTTCATTAAACTCATAATTATCCATAGAAAGATATGCCAATTACAAAGAAATGAAATGTTGAAATTATTTATAAACCCGATTTTTCAATCAGTAGTTTCAGTCTCCTCCCCAAGGATCTTCTTCATCCATTAAGGTGCAAAATTTGAATATCCTTTTTGTACTATATTGGGAGAGCTGTGAATGTAGTGACCAAAAGAAAAGCCACAGAAGAAAGAAGAAATGGTCAAAGATGGGTAAATGGTCAAAAATGAGTAATATGCAAATTGGCCATTATATTAGAACAACCAATAGCTGACTGTATTATCATTACTGCTTTCTGCCTAGGGTTGCCAGACTCTCTAGAAATAGACATCAAGCCAGTTAATTTCACTTTTCCCTGCAATGTGTATATCATTAACAGATAAGTATCATTTTTTGAAAACATAACCACAATACCTTTATAACACCTAAAAAAATTAACATTAGCTTAATATTGTCTGCTTTCAGTTTTCCCCACTTGTCTCAAAATGTATGTTTACAATATTATCCATTTCATTACTGATAAATATTGTGTGTCTCCTGATAAGATGCACTGAGGATGGCAGAACATCACTTTTGTAGATTTATACCAAAAATGCATGTACATAATGAAGAAACAATCAAATCCAAGTTTGAGGCTGGGCACAGTGGGGAGACCACGGCGGGCGGATTGCCTGATGTCAGGAGTTCAAGATCGGCCTGGTCAACATGGCAAAACCCCATCTCTACCAAAAATGCACAGATTAGCCAGGCATGGTGACATGCACCTATAGTCCCAGCTACTCAGGAGGCTGAAGCATAAGAATCTCTTGAACTCAGGAGGCAAAGGTTGCAGTGAGCAGAGATCATGCCACTGCACTCCAGCCTGAGCAACAGAGCAAGACTCTGTCTCAAGAAAAGGAAAAAAAAATCCAAGTTTGAAGGACATTCTATAAAATAATTGGCCTTTACTCTTCAAAAATCTTAAGACCATAAAAAACAAAGATGGAAAAACGATTTCATATTAAAGATGGCTAAAGATAGCATAGCATGATCCTGGATTGGATGCTGGACCAAGGAAAAAAAAGTTTTTCTTTTGCTACAAAAGACATTAGCAGGATAATTGCCAAAATTAGAATAAGATCTGTAGTAAATGTTATGGTATTGTTAATTTCCAAATTTTGATAACTGTACCGTGGTTATGTATGAGAATATCTTTGTTTTCAGGAAATATTCATATACGCTGAAGTATTTAGAGGTAAAGGAACATTTTGTTTGCTACTTACTCCCAAGAAACTAACACGGATATATAAAGAATAGTAAAGTAAACATGGCGAGATGCTAACATTTAGGAAATCTAGGTAAAAAGTATATGGAGATTCTTTGTACCATGGCAACTTTTCTGAAGTCTGAAATTATTTCAAAATTAAAAGTTTTTTAAAATGTCTTCTTAAAAAAAAGAAAAGCCTGCTAACCAATATCACACCAGAAAATGAAAAAGCAGGCTGGATGCAGTGGCTCACTCCTGTAATCACAGCACTTTGGGAGGCCAAGGTGGGTGGATCACGAGGTTAAGAGTTCAAGATAAGCCTGACCAACATGGTGAAACCCCGTTTCTACTAAAAATACAAAAAGTTAGCTGGGTATGGTGGTGTGTGCCTGTAATCTCAGCTACTCAGGAGGCTGAGGCAGAATTGCTTGAACCCAGGAGGCAGAGGTTACAGTGAACTGAGATTGCACCATTGCTCTCCAGCCTGGGCGGCAGAGTGAGACTTCATCTCAAAATAATAATAATAATAATAATAACCATGAAAAGATTTTGACCTTCTTGGGGCAAGTCCACGAAAATTTATTTCACAATAGCTAAAACTAAAGAGGCAATATTAAGGGCACCAAAACCAAAAAGTGTAAGACCATTAGATAAATTGCCAATCTTGTGAAAATGTGTTTGGTGATGTTTGGTAAGTATCCACACACACAAGTTATGCCTGAATGTGTATAAGAGTACAACTTTGACCTTTATGACAACCGTCTCTCATGGCACAGACTATCACACTATTTACCCTTCTTTCTTTCTTCCTAACAGAAATGACATTTTACCCAGGAAGGCAGAGAATTACGTTTCCCAATATCCCTTGTGAATAGGGATGCCAAAGAGATGTAACTAAAATAAATGAATAGTATCTCTGGAAAATATTTTTTTAATATGCATCTTCATTGATAGGAATCCATTTGCTTTTTATCTCCTCTTTCATCAGGAAAAATAAGAAGCTTGTGGCTTTGTCGCTTGTAGAAATCTGAAGGTGGTAACTTGCAAGATTCTGGATATGAGAGAATAATAAAAGAACTAAGATAAAAAAAACTCACATCCCCTATTAAATTACATGTGCTTACTCAATACTTCATTGAAAATTGGAAGGCTGAGACAACATGAGAATTTCTGTGCCTTTAAAACCATTACCACACACACACACACACGCTCTACCAAGTTAATTTCCTTCTAAAATAAAACACCAACAGTCCTGAAAACTAACAATCCAGAATTGTTACAATGTCCATTTTTCAACCTAAAACTATTAGACATTCCAAGACATTAAAGTGTGACCCACATAAGTTCAAATGTTGGATTCACAAAACAAGGAATTGAAAGCAGCTAACAAAACTATGTTCCACAATTAAAAGGAAATATATTCCAACAATTTAAATATGCTAATAACAGATAAATAAATTAGTGATCTCAGTAGAGAAATTGAAACTATAAAAAGAACAAAAATATTTGAGCTATAAGAACAAAAAAATGTATACAATGATAAAATTTAAAAAATAGATGAGCTGAATAGCAGATTAAAGAAGGCAAAAAAGGAATCAGTGTTTTGAATACAGAAATATATAAATTATCCAATCAAAGTGTATGGAGGAAAAAAGAAGATGATGAAAAACAACATCTCTAAAACTTTAACTGGATTATGTACAGAAGAATGTCCACTCTCAACACTTCAATTTAACACAGAAAATCGTAACCAGCAAAGCAAGACAGGAGAAAAAGGCATACAAAGGATTAATACAACTCTCTATTCACAGATAACATACATGATTATATATGTAGAACACTCATTTACATACTGTTTATGGCTGCTTTTATGCTACAATTGTAGGCTTCAGTAGCTGTAACAGAAACCAGTGGCCTGTAAAGTCTAAAGTAGTTACCATTTGGCCCTTTAGAGAAAACAAATTCTTAACTCTGATGTAGGAAAGCATAAGGAATTTACAAATAAGCAATTAGAACTAATAATGAATGAAGCAAGATAGCATATTGCAAGACCTATATACAAAATCAATTTTATTTCTACTTACAAACAACAATCTGAAAACAAAATCAAAAATTCCCTTCACAATGAAATAAAACATGTAATACTGAGTAAATTTAACAGAGGATATGGAAGACCTGTACACTGAAAATTATAAAATATTGCTGAAATATACCAAAAAAAGCCTTATACAAATGGAGGTATATAACATCTTAATATTATTAAGATGTCAGTATTCCCCAAATTGATCTATAAGGTCAATGCAATCTCAAAAAAACTTCAAGCAGGATTTATTTTTTAGAAATTTATAACAGGATTTTAAAAAATGTAAATGCAAAGGACCTAGAATAGTAAAAAACAATTGTTTAAAGAACAAAATTTTAAGATTTACAATAAATCTATACTAATCAAAACAGTATGATAGTAGTATAAGGAAGATATGAATAATTAATGAAACAGAATAAAGATTCCAGAAATAGACCCAAACTTACATGGCCAACAGATTTTCAACCAAGTTGTAAAATAATTCCATGTAGAAAGACAGTTTTTTCAATAAATGGTACTGGGATAATTGGATATATCTATGGGGAAAAAAACCCTAATCCTTACCTCAGATAGTAACACAAAAAAAATACAAAGTGGATACTAGATCTAAATATAAGAGCTAAACTATAAAACTTCTAGAAGAAAAGGTAAGAAATCTTGTGATCTTACGTTAAACAAAAATTTCTTAGAGAAGACACAAAAACCATAAAACATAAAAGAGAAAAAGGTATATTTGACTTAATCAAAATTAAAAATAGATGTTCTCCAAAGACAATCTCTTGAAAATGAAAAGACAAGTCACAGACTGAAAGAAAATATTTGCAAACTATATATAAGAAAAGAGCTTGTATACAGAATTTAAAAAAAAAAAACTCCTAAATCTCAAAAATAAGACAACCTGATTAAAATTGGGCAAAAGAAGATACACAAAAAGTCAACAAGTACAGATTCTCAACATCATTGGTCATTTTAAAATTGGGCAAAAGAAGATACACAAAAAGTCAACAAGCACAGATTCTCAACATAATTGGTCATTAGGGCAATACAAATGAAAACTACAAGGAGATATCAGTATGCACACACTAGAATGACTAAAATTTTGAAAACTGTATCATACCAAGTGTTGATGAGAATATGGACTGTGTTCATTTGCTACAGCAGTCATAACAGACTACCACAAACTGAGTAGCTTAAACTACAGAAATTTATCATCTCATAATTTTAGAGACTAGAAGTCTGAGATTAAGATGTTGGCAGTGTTGGTTCTCTCACTCACTAAGTGAGGTAACTCTCTGAGTGAGAGATAATTGGCTTGGTGCCTCTCACCTACTTCACACTGTATTTTCTCTACATGTGTGTTCATGTGTCAAATTTCCCCTTTTGATATGAATCTCAGTCAAATTGAATTCAGGCCCACCCTAATGATTTCATCTTAAATAATGACATCTGTACAACTCTATTTCCAAAACAGTCACATTCTGGGGGTTGGGTTTCAACGTGATTTTTTAGGAAACACAATATGACCCATAACATGAAGTAGTAAAGGCTCTCATATATTGCTTATAGAAATGAAAATTTATAGTTACGTTAGTAATTTCTTATAAAGTTAATTTTATGCTTAATGTATGATCCAGAAATTGCATTCCTAGGTATCATCCCAAGAGACATTAAAACATATGTCCTCACAAACACTTAAACAACCCAAATGTCCCGTAACAGATAATGATAAACAAAATGTGGTAATATCCATACAGTAAAAAACTACTGGGCAATTAAAAGGCGTAGACTAATGATGCACACTCACACAACTTAGCTGAATATTTTTAAAGTGCTAACATAAAAACTACATACTTTATGATGCTATGTGAGGTTCTACAAAAAAAAAAACTATAGTGACAAAAAGCAGATCAATGGTGCCTGAGACTAGAGGTGAGAATGGAGAGTAACTGCAAGGAGACATAAGAAAACACTGTGGAGTGATAACAGTGTTCTAAATCTTGAACATGGTGGTAGCTGCAGCAATATATGCATTCAGCAAAACTCATAGAACTTAAAATGAATACATTCTATTGTATGTAAATTATACTTTGTAAATCTATTCAAAAATAGTACCACAATTTAAAATAATTAAGAATTAAAGATGCTTTCATTTTCCAGTAAACATAGCAACACATGCAAGTTATTTTATTCTGATATAAATCTATCATATAGAACACGTATCAAGCAATGTGCTGCAGTAGGACAAGAACAGATTTTATTCTATCCAGACAGATCTTGTAGCAAAATTCAGTCTCCCACTCTATGCTTGATCAGTCTATTCTCTAATCCTCAATTTCCTCATCTGTAATGTGTATGACTTTGTGGTATGGCTTTGTGAGTCTTAGATACAAGTATTAGATAATGCTTTGTATCTAATACTTATCTAAATACTAGATAAGTATTAATACTAAGCACCTGATGTTTTTCCCTGTGTAGTCACATAATTTCCATGGGGTTTTTAAATAAATATACATACTGAAGTAATGTTTTCTATAAAGAGCATATCAGGTAAAAACACAACTTATGGATGGCTATTCTTTCCACATACTATGAGAATCCTGAATGGTTTTCAGTAATCATTTAGTTTATCTATCTATCTGATAATATTAAAAGGATTCCTTTTTATTACAAAAGACATTCTTTCTGGATACTAGAAAGCCTTTAGCTGAGGTGGGCAGATCACCTGAGGTCAGGAGTTTGAGATCAACCTGGCCAACATGGTGAAACCCCATCTCTACTAAAAATACAAAAAATTAGCTGGGCATGGTGGCACACACCTGCAATCCCAGCTGCTCAGGAGGCTGAGGCAGGAGAATCGCTTGAACCAGGGAGTCGGAAGTTACAGTGAGCTGAGATCGTGCCACTGCACTCCAGCCTGGCAATAGAATGAGACTGCATCTAAAAAAAAAATACAAAAACAATTTACAAAAATTAGCCAGGTATAGAGGTGCATACCTGTAGTCCCAGCTACTCAGGAGGCTAAGGTAGAAGAATCACCTGAACCTGGGAGGCGGAGGTTGCAGTGAGTCAAGGTCGTGTCATTGCACTCCAGTTTGGGTGACAAGAGTGAAATTCTGTGTCAACAATGACAACAAAAAAGCCTTCAGTACATATGCGTGCATAGCAAGATAGAATATGTTTGGGGGCTGGCAAGATGTCAGAATATGAACAACTCCAGTCTGCAGCTCAGAAGGCTGGTGATTTCTGCACTTCTAACTGAGGTACATGGCATCCCTCATTGATACTGGTTAGACAGTGAGTGCAGCCCATGGAGGGCAAGCTGAGGCAGGGTGGGGCATCACCTCAAACAGGAAGTACAAGGGGTTGGGGAACTCCCTCCCCTAGTCAAGGGAAGCCATGAGAGGCTGTGCCATGAGGAATGGTGCAGTCTGGCCCAGTTACTATGCTTTTCCCACGGTCTTCACAACTCACAGGCCAGGAGATTCTCTTGGGTGCCTATACAACCAGAGCCCTAGGTTTCAAGCACAAAACTGGGTGGCCATTGGGCAGACACAGAACTCACTGCAGGATTTTTTTCTTTGTTTTCATACTCTAGTGGTGCTTGGAATGCAGCGAGACAGAACAGTTCACTCCCCTGGAGAAAGGGCTGAAGCTAGGGAGCCAAGTGATCTAGTTCAGCGGATCCTACCCCCACAGGGCCCAGCAAGCTTGGCGGGAGGAGGGGCATCTGCCATTACTGAGGCGTGAGTAGGTGATTTTCCCCTCACAGTGTAAACACAGCCACTGGGAATTTCAAACGGAGTGAAGCCCACCGCAGCTTGGCAAAGTTGCTGTAGCCAGGCTGCCTCTCTAGATTCCTCCTCTCTGGGCAGGGCATCTCAGAAAGAAAGGCAACAGCTCCAGTCAGGGGCTTATAAATAAAACTCCCATCTTCCTGGGACAGAGCAGCTGGGGGAAGGGGTGGCTGTGGGGGCAGCTTCAGTAGACTTAAAAGTTCCTGCCTGCAGGCTTTAAAGAGAGCAGTGGATCTCCCAGCACAGCACTCAAGCTCTGCTAAGGGACAGACTGCCTCCTCAAGTGGGTCCCTGACACACCATGCCTCTTGACTGGTAGACATCTCCCAGCAGGGGTCAACAGACACCTCACACAGGAGAGCTCTGGCTGGTCTGCCCATCAGGGACGAAGCTTCCAGAAGAATGAACAGGCAGCAATCTTTGCTGTTCTGTGGCCTCCACTGGTGATACCCAGGCAAACAGGGTCTGGAGTGGACCTCCAGCAAACTCCAGCAGACCTGCAGCAGAGGGGCCTGACTGTTAGAAGGAAAACTAGCAAACAGAAAGGAATAGCATCAACAACAATAAAAAGGATATCCACACAGAAACCCCATCCAGAGGTCACCAACATCAAAGACGAAAGGTAGATAAATCCATGAAGATGAGGAAAAACCAGTACAAAAAGGCTGAAAATTCCAAAAACCAGAATGCCTATTCTACTCCAAAAAATAACAACGCCTTGCCAGCAAGGGAACAAAACTGGATGAAGAATGAATTTGATGAATTGACAGAAGTAGGTTTCAGAAGGTGGGTAGTAACAAACTCCTACAAGCTAAAGAAGCATGTTCAAACCCAATGCAAGGAAGCTAAGACCTTAAAAAAAGGATAGACGAATTGCTAACTAGAATAACCAGTTTAGAGAAGAACCAAATGACCTGATGGAGCTGAGAAACATAGCAGGAGAACTTCATAAAGCATACACAAGTATCAATAGCCAAATCGATCAAGTGAGAGAAAGGATATCAGAGATTGAAGATCAACTTAATGAAATAAAGCATGAAGATAAGATTAGAAAAAAAAGAATGAAAGGAATGCACAAAGCCTCCAAGAAATATGGGATTATGTGAAAAGACCAAATCTACATTTGATTGGCGTCCCTGAAAGTAATGGAGAGAATGGAAACAAGTTGGAAAACACTTTTCAGGATATTATGCAGGAGAACTTCCCCAACCTAACAAGACAGGTCAACATTCAAATTCAGGAAATACAGAGAACATCACAAAGATATTTCTCAAGAAGAACAACCCCAAGACAGATAATATCAGATTCACCAAGGCTGAAATGAAGGAAACAATGTTAAGGGCACCCAGAGAGAAAGATTGGGTTATCCACGAAGGGAAGCCAAGCTTAGCTTCATAAGCAAAGGAGAAATAAAATACTTTACAGTCAGGAAAATGCTGAGAAATCATGGCACCACCAGACCTGCCTTACAACAGCTCCTGAAGGAAGCACTAAATATGGAAAGGAAAAACTGATACCAGCCACTGCAAAAACATACCAAATTGTAAAGACCATCAACACTATGAAGATACTGCATCAACTAATGGGCAAAATAACCAGCTAGCATCATAATGACAAGATCAAATTCATACATAACAACATTAACCTTAAATGTAAAGGATAAATGCCCCAATTAAAGACACAGACTGGCAAATTGGATAAAGAGTCAAGACCCATCAGTGTACTGTATTCAGGAGAGACATCTCACATGCAAAGACACATATAGACTCAAAATAAAAGGATGGAGGAAGATTTATCAAGCAAAAAAAAAGGGTTTGCAATCTTAGTCTCTGATAAAACAGACTTTAAACCAACAAATATCAAAAGAGACAAAGAAGGGCATTACATAATGGTAAAAGGAATCAATGCAACAAGAAGAGCTAACTATTCTAAATATATGTGCACCTAATACAGGAGCACCCAGATTTATAAACCAAGTTCTTAGAGACCTACAAAGAGACTTAGACTCCCACACAATAATAGTGAGAGACTTTAACACCCCATTGTCAATATTAGACAGATCAACAAGACAGAAAATTTACAAGGATATTCAGGACTTGAACTCAGCTCTGGACCAAGTGGACCTAATAGAAATCTACAGAACTCTCCACCCCAAATCAACATAATATACATTCTTCTTAGCACCACATTGCACTTACTCTAAAATTGGCTACATAATTGGAAGTAAAACGCTCCTCAACAAATGCATAAGAATGGAAATCATAACAGTCTCTCAGTCTACAGTGCAATCAAATTAGAACTCAGGATTAAGAAACTCTCTCAGAACCACACAACTACGTGAAAATTGAACAACCTGCTCCTGAATTACTACTGGGTAAATAATGAAATTAAGGCAGAAATAAATAAGTTCTTTGAAGCCAATGAGACAAAGACACATGTAACAGAATTTCTGAGATACAGCTAAAGCAGTGTTTAGCGGGAAATTTACAGCACTAAATGCCCACAGAAGAAAACATGAAAGATCTAAAATTGATACCCTAACATCACAATTAAGAGAACTAGAGAAGCAAGCGCATTTCAAAAGCTAGCCAAAGACAAGAAATAACAAAGATCAGAGCAGAACTGAAGGAGACAGAGACACAAAAAAACCTTTAAAAAAAAATCAGTGAATCCAGGAGCTGATTTTTATAAAAGATTAACAAAATAGATGGACCATTAGCCAGACTAATAGAGAAGAAAAGAGAGAAGAATCAAATAGACAAAATAAAAAACTGTAAAGGGGATATCACCCCTGATCCCACAGAAATACAAACTACCACTATAAACACCTCTACACAAATAAACTAGAAAATCTAGAAGAAATGGATAAATTCCTGGACACATACACCCTCCCAAGACTAAACCAAGAAGTTGAATCCCTAAACAGACTAATAACAAGTTCTGAAATTGAGGCAGTAATTAAAAGCCTACCAAAAGAAGCCCAGGATCAGATGAATTCACAGGCAAATTCTACCAGGGGTAGAAAGAGAAGCTGGTACCATTCCTTCTGAAAATATTCCAAACAATAGAAAAAGAGAGAATCCTCCTTAACTCATTTTATGAGTTACTGCAGCACTATTCACAATAACAAAGACTTGAAACCAACCGAAATGTCCATCAGTGATAGACTGGATAAAGAAAATGTGGCACATATACACCATGGAATACTATGCAGCCATAAAAAAGGATGAGTTCATGTTATTTGCAGGGACATGGATGAAGCTGGAAACGATCATTCTTAGCAGACTAACACAGGAACCAAACACCTCATGTTCTCACTCATAAATGGGAGTTAAACAGTGAGAACACATGGACACAGGGAGGGGAACATCATACACCATAGCCTGTTGGGGTTGGGGACCTACGGGAGAGATACCATGAGGAGAAATACATAATGTAGATGATGGGTTGATGGGTGCAGCAAACCACCATGGCACATATATACCTATGTAACAAACCTACAGGTTCTGTACATGTATTCCAGAATATAAAGTATAATAACAAAAAAATGACAGCATGGGATGCATATATAACAGACAAGAGATCCATATTCATAATAAAATAGAGCTCCTACAGCAGATTCATGGGATTAAGGAGAAAATCCATAGCTTATTAAAGAGTAGCTAGGAAAAGACAGATTATAAAAGAAGATATTGATATGGCCAATGCCCAGAACTCCCATCTTCATAAATCTCACCTACAAAAATACTGGCATAAATATGTACATAAATGTATATATATGTATGTTTGGTGAAATAGTACTTTCGTTGTGAAAAGCCTGAAGTGACTTAAATGTCCATTAGTAGGGAAATGTATTAAATGTATTGTCAAATTCTTATGATAGCATAATACGGACCTGGAAATCTTTCTAGGACAACACTGCTGTATGAAAAGTCATAAAGAAAATACATAGCACAATCTTGTTTATGCAAAACATAACAAAGCCAAAATCTCAACAATATTTAAGAAGCATAGAAAATTGTCTTGATGGACATGAGCCCAACTCTTTAGAAATGTCCCCTTTGGTAGGAGGAGTGAGGAGTTGTAGGATTAATGACAATAATGTTTGTTTTTACTCTTCTGTAATGTTTTGTAATGACTGTATTCATGTATTGCTGCATACTTAAGAAAAAAATTAAAAATGATTACATTTGCTATAACAACAGCAATATAGACGACTTAGGAATAAAGCTACTAGGAAATGTGGAAGACTTTTGGAAAGAGAACTATTAAATTTTATGGAGGTATATAAAAGAAGACCTGAATAAGTGCAGAGATGTAACTAGGAAACAAGAGACACGAGAGTCTAGGGTCGGAATTTCTAAGTTTAAAATCCTTGCTCTCCATTTACTAGTTGTATGACCCTGGACATGTTATTTAACATGTTATTTAACCTCTCTAAGTGTTATAGATGTCATTTGTAAAATGGATAAAAATTCATAAAATAAT
The DNA here is from genome assembly GCF_030222135.1 of Aotus nancymaae. Lineage (NCBI taxonomy): Eukaryota > Metazoa > Chordata > Mammalia > Primates > Aotidae > Aotus > Aotus nancymaae. The sequence continues at coordinate 16,003,110 of NW_026988476.1, read as the reverse complement.
GTTGTTGGCATCATCATGGTGCTGTGATATTATCTTTGTGCAAGCTGCTTTAGGACAATGCTTCATTCATCAGAAACAGATAATAGATGTTTCCTCCCATTCTGATGATTGCACAGCGCTCTACCAAAGCTTTTGTTTCTTTTATCTTTTAGTAGCATATGACAGGACAGAGTTATTCATTCCATTTTGCAGGAGGGACTTCGACATTTATAAACACTTAACTGACAAAGGACTATACTGGGAGAGAATATACCTGCAATTGTCAATTAGAAAATCAAATTGTGCCTTTTTATTAGGGCAGTTATTAAGCTGAAATATAATTAATACGGTTTGACTCTGTGTCCCCACCCAAATCTTGTCCTGAATTGTAATCCCCAAGGGAGGGACCTGGGGGAGGTGATTGGATCATGGAAGGGGATTCCCCCATGCTATTCTCATAATAATGAGGGAGTTGAATATTTGATGGTTTAAAAGTCTGTGGTTGTTGCTCCTATGCTCGCTCTCTCTCTCCTGCCACCTTGTGAGAAAGGTACTTACTTGCTTCTCCTTTGCCTTCTGACATGGCTATAAGTTTCCTGAGACCTCCCAGCCATGTGGAACTGTGAGTCAATTAAACCTCTTCTGTTTATAAATTACCGAGTCTCAGGTAGTATCTTTATAGCAGTGTGAAAATGGACTAATACAGTAATCAACATATAAATTATTGTCAGAAAAAGTATTCTCACACTATATAAACTACAATCTAACTTATTCTACATCAGAGTTAGATAACATATATTGGCCAATACGACTTTTTTAGAAATTGATAAATATTACCCTTAAAATTTAAAGGGAATATTCTAAGTTAAAAGTTTTAATTTTGGCTGGGCACGGTGGCTCATACCTGTAATTCTAGTACTTTGGGAGGCCGAGGCAGGTAGATCACAAGGTCAGGAGTTCAAGACCAGCCGGGCCAAGATGATGAAATCCCGTCTCTACTAAAAATACAAAAATTAGCTGGATGTGGTGGCAGGCACCTGTAAAACAAGTTACTTGGGAGGCTGAGGCAGAGAATTGTTTGAACTTGGGAGGCGGAAGTTGCAGTGAGCAGAGATCATGCCACTGCACTCCAGCCTGGGCGACAGAGTGAGACTCCATGTCAAAAAGGAAATAAAAAGAATTTTATTTTTAAATAAGAGATTCATTAGCAAATAACATAGCTAATACCACGTATTTCATTGAATTAATTTTGGAATACATGAAATATGAATAAATAAAAACATTATGCCTTCAAAACTAACTTATAATTCAAGATTTCAACCTAAGTACATTTCTCATTCTGTTTATCTGACAGAGAATAGAGAATGGGGGAGAGGCTAACTAAATATTATTTCAAGTCCCTATTATCTAATATTTACTACTTCAACAACATTGTAGCATAATAAGCTGATAATTTTCTCTTGACTTCAGTTATTTGGTTTGTGGGATTTTTTTTTAAGTTACAAAGATCTTTTAGCTTTATGTTATTGTTACATATGTAACCTGTCTTTATTGTTTTCCCCAATTAATTAAGCTAGAATATCCTTTCTTGTGACCTCAAATTTTGGAACTTATGTCTTAATTTACTGAATTGATTTCTATGAGCTTTAAATTGATGTATCATAGTTGTATATATTTTGGGAGTACATGTGATATATAGATACATGTATACAATGTGTAGTGATCAAATAAGGTTAATTAAAATATCTGTTTCCTAAAATATTTGTCTTTTCTTCGTGTTGAGATCATTTCAAATATTCTCTTCTTACAATTTTGAAATATACACTAAACTATTGTTACCTATAAATTCCCCATTGCCCTATCAAACACTAGAACTTATTCCTTCTAATTACATTTTTATACTAATTAACCACCTTCTTTTCACCCCAGTCTCCAACATGAGCAAGGCACCATTCTAGATAGGGGAGATCCATTGGTGGAGATGAGAAGCAAGGCACCTGCTCTAACAAGGGTATTCTAATGGCTCGGAAAAAATAATGATAATCACATAGTTAAATGAGCAAAATACTTTTTGAGTATCATATTTGTTTTGAAGAAAATAAAATAGGAAATTCAGAACGTATTTGACCTGAGAACTGAATTTAAGAGAACTTAAAAGAAGGCAATCTTGTGAAGATCAGAGAAAGAGGATCTAGGGAGGATAAAAGCAATGATGTAATAAAGAGCTTGGAACACTCACAAAACAGAAAGAAGACCAGTGTGGCATTGTCACAGTGAATAAGAGATAGAATAGGAGACAAAATCAAAGCAACAGTCATGAGCCATTGGAGGGCATAGCACAAGTCATGGTTAAAAGTTTATTTCATTCTGATTGCCTTGTAGTAATTCTATTGAAATGCACTAAGACTGCTTGCTGAAAGACCAATAAAAAATTAAGGAAGTGGTGCAGGTAAGAGATGTTGGAACTTGGGCTGGGATGGCAGTAGTGGAGATGATGAAAAATGAAAAGACTCTGCATTTACTTTTGAAAAGAAAGCTAACTGGATTAACGGATGGTTTTGATGTGGGAATGACGGAAGACAGAAATTAAGACTGACTCAAATTTTTAGTTCTAGAAAATTCCTGTGTGGTGATGGTGTCAATAAAGAGTGAGAAAACTACAGAGGAGAAGCAAATTTAAAGAAAACAAAGAATTCAGTTTGGGGTATGTTAAGTGTAAAACAACCATTATATAGCTAAGTTCAGAGGTCAAGTAAACAGCTCAAAATATAAACCTGACACTTTGAGAAGAGGTCAGGACACTAACTAGAGAGTCATCAACATATAGGCAACCTGTAAGTGATTTCCCTTAAAGATTGCCTATGTTTTGTTTACCTTATTCTACCTTTTGTAGTCTTAAAATTTATAATCAGATTTATCTAAACATTTGCATGTTGATCATACTATTTTTAAAATACTATATTTTTTCTGATTGAGAAAAGTAAAAATTATATACCTTGGTATAGCTTCATATTACATTCAGTGAGGTATGGTGAGAACTGAACAGATCAAGAAAGAGAAACTGGAAAGAGTTTTATAGTTTCGTGTACTCACAATTCACAGTTCACTGGGGGAAAACAGCAGGCCACACAAGGCCACTCAGGGGAAGCACCATGGTCAGTCATGAGGCAGAGTGAGACAGGGCAACTGAGGGCAAGTGCCTTTATTGTGGTTTCTGCCAGAATGAACCTGTGAAGCCGGAAAGGCAGGTTTAAGATTGGCTGGTGTGAATAATTTCAAAAAGCTGTGAGGACTAGGCGCTGCCCTTGTTGCCTGGTACCTGGCTATGGAGCAATTGGAGTTGATGCATAGTGGTCCAGAGTTTAGGGATATGATTGGGGTGTAAACAAAATCAAATGTTCAAGGAAAAAAATTGACTACTCTCTAGACAGGGCCTCAAAACTGAGTCAAGATAGCATTTTAAACCACTATATTACACAATTCACACAATTAGTTAACAAACTTAATGAAAATCCTATTGGAAATTGTTTTATAACTTGAAACAATAATTCAAAATTATTCTTCATCTGGAAGCGTAATCAAGAATAGACAAGAACACCTGTGTAAACAGACGGAAGTAGAACTTGGTAGAACTAGGTGTTAAGATGTACTTTAAAGCCTCAACAATTATTCTCACACTAGTACAAGAATGCATGAAAAAGCAAAGAAACAGAATTAAGATCCTAAAAGTGACTCTAATGCCCATAAGAATTTAGTATCTAATATAGAGAACATTTCAAGTCTGTGAGGGAAGGGGATATTATCACAAAATGGTTTAAAAACAAACAGCTAAACATTGAAAACAATAAAATTAGATGCATACATGACAACTTATCAAAAAATACTTTCTTAAATTGTTAAGTATAATTATTTAAGTATAAAAAAATAAAATTTCTAGAAGAAAAAATATTTAGTTGATCTCAGGGTGGAAAACACCTTTCTCAGTGTGCGACAGAAAGCAGATATCATCAAATAGATACTTGACGTAAAAATTAAACACATCCATAAGTCACAAAGAATATGACAAACAGGCAAATGCAAGTGACACATGAGAAAAGAAATATTTTAACTTCTCCTTGACACCAAGTGAACGAAATAGAGAAGAAAACAATCTACGAATAATAAAAACCAGCAATAGCTATAAGTCAACAATTCGAGAAACAAAAGTAGTCAAAACCTTACTAGTAGGATTGGGCATGGCAGTTCACACCTGTAATCACTGTTCTTTGGGAGAACTAAAACAGGAGGATCACTTGAGCCCAGGAGATTAAAACAAGCCTAGGTAACCTAGTGAGACCCTGTCTCTACAAAAAAACTTTAAAATGATCTGGACATGGTGGCACGTGCCTGTAGTCCTACCTACTCGGGAGGCTGAGGTGGGAAGATGGCAACAGCACAGGAGTTTAAGGCTGCAGTGAGTTGTGATGGCACCATAGCACTCTAGCCTGGGTAACACAGTGAGACCTTGTCTCTAAAACAAACAAAAACTCACTAGTAACTGAATGAATGAAAATTAAAACAATAAGGTGCCATTTTTTCCTAGGAAATTGCTAAAGATTTATTTAAATGATGTAAAAGAAAAAGCTTGAGGCATAATAAAATTTTAAAGAGTTTATTTGAATGAGAAGCATTCATGAGTTGGGAAATGCCAGATGGAAAAAAGGTTTAAAGTTCCAGTGACAAAATGTCTGATATAAGTATTTATTGGGAAAATGCAGAAGCAAAATAAATAAATTATTTAATTGGTTTGCAATTGCTCCTTTCTAGGTACATTGTTGGAAAGTCCCTAGTCATATAATCATACGTTAGTGCTGTTAATGTCCACTGGCTGACAGACAAAATAGACTTCCCATGGCTAACTGAGGTGCTAAATGTTATACAGAATCAAGTTGCCTAGGTAAGAGAGTAGTCATGTATTCTGTGTTCTCAGAAAGATGTGAAAATATCACAGTACCTTCCTTTCTACAATCACACCAAACCAGTTACTATTCTTGGTGCCAAGATAAACTTCAGTAAGAACTCCACCCCCAACCCACATCTTACCACCCTGACTAACATATGAAATAAACATCTCTTAGAGACTTCTAGTTAGGGGCTTAGAAACCACCAATCAGGGCTCAACTATTTTGACCAATCATAACTGAATAAGTTTGAATCCTTCATGTGCATAAATGGACCTGATTGAGAACCAGGGGAGAACTTTCCTTATTTAAACCAGTTTCCTTTCCTTCTTTGGAGAGCACATTTTGATTTGTACCAGTGGCTGTGCTTCCCCAATCTTCAGATTGTTTTTTTGATAGGAAAGAAAGTTTTCTCTTTTTCCTTTGCAGATGTCATACTCTGTTGTTTGTTAACAGTTGGCTCCTTATATTTGGCTGGGGTTAATTTTTATTTCTGCCTAACATAAGCATTTATCACAAATGACCCAAGTTAAGTTTTGCTTATATTTGTAGTTATACCTAAAGTAAGATTCAGTTAAGTTTGTAATTTTAGCAAGATTAAGGTTATTTTTAAGGCCTTTGATTTGTTTGCTCAGAAATTTTTCAAGCCTGGTCTCCATTTTAATTTTACTTCGGTAATGATAATACCTACTGTTTTCAAGGATGCAGGTAAACAGGCACTCTCTCATGTTTCTTATGGAAATACAAAATGATACAGATTTTCTGCACAGCAATTAGGTAATATGCAACAAAAATTGTAAAGGACATGTTCAATGACCCAACACATTTACATATATACATATACATAAACACATTTTTATATATATATACACACACACACATATATACCCACAAACATACATTAATACATACAAACATATAGACAATATTCAACCTATGACACTAAAGAAATACTCAATAACCTAAAAGAACATCAGTAAGAATTGGTTAACAAATTATTTCATTCCATTTAATGAAATAATACAAACTCATTAGAACTTAAATTGTAAAAGGTTATTTTGGAAACTATTCATAGTATGTTTTTAACTGATGACACATTATCAAAAAACATACAGAGAACAATCCTATTTTATTAAAGAAGATATGTAGGAAATTTTCAATAATAAACATATTCATTTTATAATCTGATTATTTATCTATTTATATTTTAAATTTTATTCAAAATATGCCCTCTATAAATTTCCTATACTTCTTGTAAACCCAATTACTTTCAATGTGTTATTCTATTGTACATGTTTTCTTTGCCTACTTGTTCTCAAATCACCATTTTTAAATACATTGAGTCAGTAAAAACTGAGGAAAAGATTCATATATGTTGATTACTTGACTTCCCTTTAAAAATTCCTTGTACCAATAATTCAACCTTTGAACTTTCAGGAAATTAGAAATGCTCCCTGAACACAGGCCTATTTTTAAAATCTATGGAGGAGTTGACCAGGGTTCTTTCATTTTGTTTCTTAGTTCAGAGATCTGTAATAAATTTTTGTGATCACATCAGCCACACTTTTTCCAACTTATACAGTTGTCATCTTATTATAGACATCGAAAAACTATAAAAAAATAAAATTGTTCATTATATACAATGACCCAGAGTTTAGGTTAAATAGCACAAGTGATAAATTTAACTAGGAACTATAGAGCCCTGAAAGTCTAAGAGAAGTTGGGGCGATCTCACTATGTTACCATACAGTTGTTATGTTATTCTGCCACCCCACTATTCTGAGTTTATTTGAGACCAGAAGTAACTAATCAACACTCTAAAGCTATTTTCATGTATTTTCGGTTTGAACTGAAATACTAGAAGACTACTGAGAAAGCCCAAGAACTCGAGATTTATTACTCAATTTCTCCAACTGGAAAAATGTTTGTAAATAACTAAACTTGTATTTGTTTCTTTGAGACTTAACTATAAAGAACCGTATTCTGCCACCTCATATCAAGCATAGTAATGAGCTAATTAAATGATATCACTGCAGATAATTTTCTCAAGCTTCGATCCTTTTCTCAAGACATTTCTCAAGAGGAGACATACATGTGGCCAACAGGCATCAGGAAAAAAATGTTCAACACCTCCACATCACTAATCATCAGGGAAATGCAAATCAAAACCATAATGAGTTATCTCACCCCAATTAGGAAGGTTATTATCAAAAAGACAAAAAATAAAAAATGCTGGCAAGGATGTAGAGAAAAGGAAACTCATACACAGTTGAGTGGAACATTAGCACAATCACAATGGAGGAAAGCATGGCGATTCCTCAAAAAACTACAGATAGAACCTGTGTGATCCAGCAATCTTGCTAAGGGGTATGTATCCAAAGGAAAGGAAATCAGTACATCAAAGAGACATCTGCATGCCCATGTTTATTGCAGCACTATTCGCAATAGCCAAAATATGAAATCAACCTAGGTGTCCAATAACAGAAAAATGAATAAAGAAAATGTGGTGTATGTACACAATGAAATATTATTCAGCCATAAAAAGAGTGAAATCCTGTCAGCAGGATGAAAGGATGGAACTGGAGGACATATGTTAAGTGAAATAAGCCAGGAACAGAAAGTTAAACATCATATGTTCTCATCCATATGTGGAAGCTAAAAATAGTTGATCTCATAGAAGTAAAAAGAAAAACAGAGGATACTGGAAGCTTGGAATGGTAGGGGGAAGCAGGAATAAGGAGATACAAAATTAAAATTAAAAAATTAAAAATTAGGGCTATATAGGAGGAATAAGCACCTGTTTTCTATACCACTAGAATGACTATAGTTAACAATAATGTACAGTTTCAAACAGCTAGAAGGAAGATTTTGAATGTTCATGACACAAAAAAATGATAAATGTTTGAGATGAAAGATATGCCAATTATCCTGATCAGATCACTATGCATTTGATATATATATAATATATATATAAACATCACTATGTACTCCATAGATATGAATAATTATTATGTCAATTTAAGCAAATAAAAAATTTTAAATTATGTGTCTTTGTTTTTCAAGCAATAAGCAATTGCACACTTTAAAAATATTCTACCCTAATGAAATTCATTATGCTTTGCAAAAGCTAGCCCAATATAATGGAAATAACACTACAGATGTGGTTTGGATGTTTTGTCTTCTCCAATTTCATATTGAAATGTGACCTTCAATGTTGGAAGTGGGCCTAGTGGGAGGTCTTTGGGTCATGAAGCTGTATCCCTCGTCAATAGCTTGGTGCTGTCCTAATGATAATCAGTGAGTTCTCACATGAGATCTCAATATTTATTTTAAAAAGCCTGATTCTCCCTCCCTCTGTCTGTTGCTCTCTCTCTACCCATGTGATATGCTGACTCCCTCTTCAACTTCTGCCATGATTGTAAGCTTCCTGAGGCCTCACCAGAAACTAAGCAGATGCTGGTGCCATGTCTGTACAGCCTGCAGAACCATGAGACAAATAAATAAAACTCTTGTCTTTATAAATTAATCAGTCTCAGGTATTCCTTCAAAACAACACAAATGAACTAACACAACTACCCTCAGCATTCCAGGACTTATAGTCTATTTGACAATGTATATATCAGTTAACTTCTTTAGGTCTCAATATCTGCATTTATAAAATAAGATTATATTTCCTTATTTATTTGCACAATGGCAGTAGAATAGACTAAATGGTATCTGGAGGTACCATTAGACTCCAGAAGCCTTGGCATACAAGCCCTAAGATTGTAATTCAAGGCCTAGAGAATAACAATAAGGATTTATAGAGCCATTTCTACAGCAGTGCCATTTTCTGTTTATCTTATTTGAACCTCACAACCTCCTATGTGATAAATGGGCCTATAATATTATCTACTTCTGCCAGATAAAGAAACTGAGTCTCAAATATGTCAATGCCTTCACCAAGATCACAGACTTAAGAAACTGAGCCAACAAGACCAACTCCTGAGTCTTCTGACTCCAAGTCTAATGATCTTTCCAGTGTAACACATATTTGTTATATAGGTCTGAAACCCAGATTTTTGAAACTGCATTTTCAAACACATTCTGTTAGCTTTCAAGAAAATGCACACTTTTCCAATTTTACTTAGCAGAGTTGAGTATATAAAGCTTAGCATGGAATTGAACAGCGTAGAAATATGTCTTGAGTTTATAAGAGATATAAAAGAGAAATTTTCTCAGCCTTCATATATCTCAAAACTGAAAGATAGTCTCCAAATACAGATGGTCCTAATGCAGAAAATTAAGTCAGGTGAAGTATGAAATCATGGTTTAAAGATCCTGTTCTCTTGCTACCTTTGCTCTCTACCATCTGAAAAGTAGCTTCATGGATATGGCAATAGTATGGGAATAGGCAACTGACAGACTTCAAACAATTAAGACATTTGGTGATGAAGTGACAGACTAACCCATGAAGTAACCAACTATAATAAATATATAAGAAAATGGTATAAAATGTAAATAAGAAGGCATCGACATTTTAATATTCAGTTTAAGTTTTATAACAAACTGCTCTTGTTGCCCATGGTAAAACACAGTGGCATGATCTTGGCTCACTGCAACCTCCCCCTCCCAGGTTCAAGCAATTCTCCTGTCTCAGCCTCCCAGCTAGCTGGGATTACATGCATGCATCACCACGCCCAACTAATTTTTGTATCTTTAGTGGAGATGGAATTTCACCATGTTGTCCGGGCTGGTCTTGAACTCCTGACCTCAAGTGATCCACCCACCTCTGCCTCCCAAAGTGCTAATGCCCAGCTTTCTTTAGATCTTTTATAGTATGTACTATTTCTACTACAAAGGTTGGGATAGCATTACCCTCAAATTGCCCTAATTGTGAACACCTGACTTTGGAAACCACTTCAACATCCAAATGGTTGTGCTTTCCTCTTTCACAGTTCTTGTTTATCCTCCTGCTACCAGACACATACCCCAGCCCCAAAGGAGGAAGTTTCTACTATTCCAGTTAAAATTTAGGACAATTTTCTTCTAGGAGCATTTAAACTGTATAGCACCATTAAGCCAGTCAATTATAAGCATAACTAGTTTTTCTATACTACATTATTTTGGCCATACTTGATTCTATTTCTGTCTTAAAAAAGCATTCCTCTTTCCAAAATACTATCATAAAAATCATCGTGAAGCATACCCTATTTATAAATTGGGAGCAGGGCCCATTCTGACTTGTACAATGCACTAAAATTCCAGGTAATATAATCATATCAATATCTTCCCTAACTACACTGTAACCATCTTCTGGGACATGAGAGGTACAGCTCTACTGTACTAAACCTTCCACAAGTTTATCAAAGTCTTTAATCTATAGCAAGTGGTCAAGAACATGCCACTAGCCAGTCAAAAAGCAAAGCTGTTATACAAATATAATGAAGGTCACAGGAAAACTCATAAATTACAGATGTCCAAAGCCAATAATTACATCAGGGTGTGTTGAAAGCCAAGTTTTGTAAATATTTCAGAGTATTCTGCTATATATTTTGAGGTCTTGGACTTACTGATTTAGGAGAAAGAGCAAAAAGGCAAAAATGGCACTGAATATAAGAAGAAGTAGAGAAAGAGAAGACAGAAAAAGGCAAAGAGAGACAGAAAGAGAATGGAACAGACACATAGGGAAAAGTGTGAACTAGAAAGAGGCAAATATAATAGGAGACCCAGAGACAAAGAGAGAAGCAGAAGGAGACAGACATTAAAATAAAGTCTATATGGTAGGAACAAAAATGACCCCAAAATAGGGAGTTTTTGAGTAACTAAAAGAAAATGACCAATAATCTTTTCTTGTTTCTGACATCTTAGTTTACACATGAAAGAGGGGAATAAGAAGCATAAAATCAAGTAAATCTATTTAAAGTATAAATTCCTGAAAACTCTTTCTCTGGAAAAACTGTGAAATCAATTAACTTGGCCTCTGTTTCCCCAGTCTTCCAGTTATGTACCCCTTTTTAGAGTCTATGCCTGCTCCTGATCTGATTTTTTTAATTTAAAAAATCTATTTTTAGGAAACATTCTAAATGGCATTCATACTAAAGTATTCATGATTAGGGCTAGTGTTCAGAGCAAATCATTAGCAGTAGCGTGTGCAAATAATTTTTTGTCAAAACAGGGACAATTTCAAGAGTGAAAGAGGCATTAGTAATTATGCCCTGACAACAAATGTAAAATAGAATAAATCTAGGGGGGAAACAATGTATAATCATCACTGAGAGATATTAGGAAAAAGGGCTCTTCCTCAAGTCTCTAAAACAAGATACGATATCGCTTCTATGCCATGCGGTAAAATCAGCTCTACATTGAAGTCTCAAGTGGGTCAGATTATAATGCTGAATTATTTTGTCTATTCTTAGGATGTTATGGAACAAAAAGACATGTACTATATATCACTTCAGAGTATAACCCTATCACAGTCATTCTAATATGTTCTGCCTTCCTGAATACCTAGTCCAATAATTTATAAGAGTGTTGGCTTGTGTGGAGCTACAAATATCTGCCAATTAATTAGCAGCACAAATGGAAATGATAATAATTGTCTGATTTGCATTCATATGTGATTTTAAGTAATCTACAAGATCTCTCCTATTTTTCCCAAATACAGAAAATTCATCCTAGAACTCACAAAATATGTAGTCTTAAAATAAACCAGAGCTATTTTTGGCAAATAGAATTTATAGTTATTTACATACATATATATATATATATATATATATGTATATCATTCATTATATCTTTGAAGGGTAAGTCCACAATCAAACCACACAATCAGCTTGCCAGAAAATTTAGTTTGTTGATACTAAAAATTGGCCAAAATATATTTTTTAATAAAATTTTACTATCAATCCAAGTTTTATAAAATGTCCATTCCATTCAGAGTATGTTTTCCTTTTTTTAACATTCAAGTTCAGCTGTACATGTGCAGGTTTGTTATATAGGGAAACTTGTATCATGGGGATTTTTTATACAGATTATTTCATCACCCAGGTAGTAAGCCTAGTACCCAGTAGTTATTTTTCCTGATCCTCTCCCTCCCACCATCCTTTACCCTCCACTATTTGGTAGGCCCCGTATCTGTTGTTCCCGTCTATATGTCCATGTCTCCTCATTATTTGGCTTCCACTTATAAGTCAGAACATGTGGTGTTTGGTTTTCTGTTCCTGCTTCAGTTTGCTAAGGATAATGGCCTCTAGCTCCATTCATGTTTCTGTAAAAAAAAAAAAAAATGACCTTGCTCTTTTTTATGGCTGCATAGTATTCCATGGTATATATGTACCACATTTCCTTTATTCGGTCTACCATTGTTGGGCATTTAGGTTAATTCTATGTCTGCTATTGTGACTAGTGCTGCAATGGGCATACATGTGTATGTGTCTTTATGATACAACAATTTATATTTCTTTTGGTATATACTTAATAATGAGATTGCTAAGTCAAATGGCAGTTCTGTTTTTAGGTCTTTGAGGCATCACCATACTATGTTCCAGAGCACATTTTTCTAAACTTGTTCCACCCTCATTTCTTTAGCCACCTTCTAACCAGAACCACTCACAAACATAAGAGGAGGGATAAGATAATGGCTGGGTAAAGTACCTTCTTATTTCTAGTCAGCCATAACTAGCGTTCTTTTAATTTATGGCACATACTGATCTACTCTCTGTAAGTTCCCTACAAGCTATCTCTAGACAAAAAAAAAAAAAAAAAAAATACCTCATGGGCATGAATTCAAAATTCACTAAAATATCCTAAGTTTAATAGGATGTTCCATCTAGTCCTAGTGTAGGTGTGAAAAATCACCACACTTTATATCTAATGAAAACTTAGTGGTGATAAAATAAATAGACATTGATTCCTATTTAAAAATAAGTAGGAAATATACTCAATATGGTGACACTGTTATAGGATCTGGACATACTGGAATGAACCAGACAACATGGCCCTTGTCCCAGGAGAATTTACATTGCAATGGAAAAGGAGTCAGAAAGAATCATGGTCAGGACAGTATTATTTATATTGCTCTCCTGTGACAAGTAAGTAGAGGAGAATTTAAGTCATTTTCAATTGTATTTAAATTAAATGATATAAAGTGTACTTTAATGCAGTACATGTTCAGATGAGTAAGTGAAGGTCAACAACTGATGTGTTACAGGACTACAGAGCCACCTGCTTAGATTCATGTGCATTAAGAGAGATCTTTTTAATGCATTACATTTAACAGAAAACCTAGCTCATTAACATTGAAATCTTACAGCACATCATGATGCAGTTAAAAAACAATTCTACAAGGCTCTTCACAAAGCAAAGCGATATAAACTAGAGAGCATATATATTCTTGTCAAGCAGTATAAAGACGATAACACATACTACACACCTGTTTCTCACTGAGCAACACTCAGACTACTTAATGCTCTTCACTTTCCCACTGTTTTTATTTCACACCTATCCCAGAGAACCCATGAAGTAGCACTAAGCTAATCTTGTAAGACACCATGTTCTCTAAAGCATTATGTAAGAGAACTTGCATAATGAGTTCTGAGATGTGTCATCAGCAGATTAAGAGTTTTTGTTAACCACTTTACTGAGATATGATTGACAATAAAAAGCTGCACATATTTAAGGTATGCAACTTGGTGAGTTTAGAAATAAGTATATACCCACAAAACCATCACTACAATCTAGGCCATGAACATATTCATCATCTCCAAAAGTTTCCTCTAGCCCATTTTCTTTTTTAAATGACAATCTTTATGAAAATAAGATCTGCCTTCTTTTTAAGGTTAAAAATTAGTCATCTGTCATTAATAGAGGCACAAATTAAATTTCACTTTAATTTCAACTGTCAGGGCTACTGCCTAGAGTTGCGCATATTGTCACATAAGACAAAGGGGATATATGTCACATATGACAAAGGTATGAGTGGGGTTAAACCCCAATCCATGGGTAAGCTCTGCCCACCAAGTCCTATGCCCTAGTGGGCTGAATCAGCCCACAGGGAAAAAAAAGGTTGATACCTCTTTCTAATTCATCTTCCTAGAGAAGGTTCCTATTAATAAGTTTTCCAAAAACTATTGGTAGGCTAACAGACCTTGGACAAGTGCTACTAGCACTACAGCTTGTCATAAAACAACTAAAGTCAGCAATATTACACAAAGAAGTTCCCACAGACGAAGTAATATTGCTGTCAAGCATCCTGGGTTAATTTTGGAAATAAGAGTAGAAACTTAAAGAATTATTTTACATAACCAGAAGACTCGAAGAACAACAAAACCAAAAAATCTGCTGATCACCTTTGGTTACATGTTTTAGAGGAATTTTTCCCATAGCAGTAATGACTTGACACAGATTCACACATATTCTATCACCAGGTCCCACTTGTGACCAGCAGCACAGGCCTGAGAGAAGTCTTAGAGAATGGTGTCTGGCTAAACGGAATTCAAAAATTAAACCACTTATCTGTATCTCAGCAACACTGTTATCTGACCTCTGATCTAATCTAGCACCTATTCCAGTTAAATATCCCTAAAGATACCCTGCTATTAGTAGCCCCTTGAGGGTCTGGGCTCTTAATGATCTCTCTCTCTGTCCCCAGCTCCCAGCACAACACCAGGCATGTAGGACTCAGTAAATGTAGTTGAACAAATAAGAGACATTTAGAAATAGCCATTTAGTGTCCCTTAACAACCATTCAGTAAATTCAATGGTGAAAGTAATTAAAATCCTACTTGCTGTGGAATGTAAGCTCATTTCCTCTTATTAGGATCCCAACTCAATTATAAAAATATTTATTGAATATCTATTAAATATATAGTACCAGACACTTCAAACTGTGAGGAATACAATGATAAATTCATACAATGATGCTGCTTTTAAGGTGATTATTGTTTCATGAAGGTGATGGAGGTACACAGGCACAGTATATCAACTAGCATAGTGTCATTCTCTACTAATAAAAACCCAAGAAACCTATAGACAACAGAATCACTTCAGAGTCACCTTAGGAATTTCAACTGAGCTGCCGCAGCAGTGAAATGAAGTGATTAGCATTACCTTTATTATTAACAAGGAGATTTTTGTTGAACATTTTCATCTGAGATTATTTTAAGATCTCAATATTTGGTTGTTCTCCCAGGAAAAACAGAAGTGCCGTCATGCTACCCAAGAAGGGAGTGGTGATCGAGATCAATAAGCATGAAATGTCTTACAACAGGAATCAAGGGACCCAGTCTCCTGTCTAATAGAACTGGAAGTATATTACATGCTTCCCATACCTTGATTTCTTTCTTTCTACATTCCAGAGCTACTGCCACCACATGAGGGTTTTTACTATTAATACGCTCAGTTATTAACACTAACATTCTAAAACTCAAAACTATGATCCTTATACAATGTATGCCTTTGTATTCATATTAAAAAATGCTGTAAGTACTCAATGTTTCGTCAGTGCCACTGCATGTTTTAAGAAAAATGGAATAAATTACTTTCAGTAGTATTGGCTTCAGTTTTCTTCTTGTCCAATTTGAATACCAGTCTTTTAATGAGAATAGTTTATATTATGATGCTCTCATATCTCACCACAATCTTCTTTTAATTAGACAGTACCCTGTGTGATTCATGTTGGCTTTGAAATATAGGTTCTTGGCATTCTGCATTTGGATTATCTAACTCTTTTAAACCATTCCATAAGAACACTGCATAGTCAAACCAAATGAGAGCATTGGCTAATAATACATTATAGTCAAAAACCAAATCAAACTGTTACTGTACCCAGCCATCATTCATAAAATGTAATAGGCATTTCACAGTCTCATATGCTCATCACAAAGAATGTAATGAAAAAGAAATGTCACATGATTAATCATTTCTCCTGACAAAAAGTTTAATAGGAAAATGAGAATGTTGTATTACCAATGTAAATCAGCTATTATGGCCTTAATGCTATATTTTCATGGCAGTCCCATCCTGCTGTGTCCAAGTAGCCTGAATCTTTCTTCTCTGCAGGCACCTGGCTGGTTTTTCTTTCTTTTTTAAAATTAATAAACTGTATTTTTATAGAGCAGTTTTCAGTTCACAAATAAATGGGTAGAATGTAGAAAGAGTTACTATACAGTATATCTCCTGGCCCCATAGCTAGTTGTAAGATAGCTCAAAAGATAATAAAAAGATTTAGAAGAATGACTAGTGCAACAAACAACTTGTTCTTAATGACATGTTCTTTTGTAAATATACCTTTTACAATTGAAGCAGTGGTACAAAAACTAACTTTCCAAATACCACAGACAGACAACAATTTCTTCCCTTTAAAATACACAGCTCTTAGGATTATACAAAAAAAGCAAAATAAAATTAAAAGCAATGTGAAGAAAAAACGATTCATTATTAAATGAAATGGCTTGACTACAGGATATGCTCTAAATTCGACAGGCAAAAAGAAGTTCTCACTATTTGTAAAAAGAAAATTTCTTCTTGAAAGAAAGAGATCTGAAGTCTTTGTCAGTTTCAGAACCCAAATCTAATATATCCAATTTGCATCTAATCAGAAATACAATGAAGCAAAAATAGTGTGCAACAATAAAAACCAGTAAAATAGTAGAAAAGATAAAACATTCAACAAGTATGGGCTATATTTATATTAAAAAAAAAAAACAAAGAAAATGGATTAGAAAATAGGGGAACCACTAAAACATAGTCCTAATTCCTAATTTAGTTCCTTAAATTACTTGAGAATGTAAAAATTAAAAATAACATAATTCAATCCAATCTCTTTAGTAGAGGCCTCTAATATAGGAGGCATTAAATTAATACGAAAGCAACCTGTTTGAAAATGCATATCAAGAACTGAATGAATACAGTGCAATTAACTTAGCTTTCATCCATTCCACAATCTAATTGTGAACATATGCCTAAAAAACATCAAGACAAAAGACAACTGCTATTCCCAAAGAAATTCATTCTTGAAGAAATATCCGCCGAGGCAGAAGCAGCAACAGATCTAGCAGAACGATGAGTAGTAATGAACAGCAATGGGTGAAACAACCATGAAAGTATTCTCAGAACGTTCCACTTGTTTGTCTCCTTGACCAATCACTTAATCATAGAAAGATATGACAGTGATGCATATCTTGAACTGAAAAGCAAAAACATTATAAAATATATACATCTATATCTTCAAAGAAGGAAGTAACTTCTTTAATGACATAAAGCTTAACACGTTTTGGACTCGATTAAATAATGGAAACACTAAAGCCATAGAAACAAAATACCGTAAACTGTAGGCAAAAAAGAGAACAGAAAGTTCCCATCCAGGGATTTGTGGCAGCTGAGAGCTATGTGCTGTGATGTGTGGCAGGGCTGTGAAATTAGACATAGCTCCTGCAAGGCTGCTGTAAATTATAAACCAGCATATGTGCAAGAGGAAGAAGCAGCCCATTAGTAAACCTTTCAAATATAGATGGGCTCCCAAGAGGTTAGTTTGTACATTATTCACAGAAATAACTTTGACTGCACAAAGATCTGTGGAGCATTTCAATTGCCCTGAGATAATTAAGAATTTGTTCAGTGAACAAAAATGGAAGCCTTAAAATCACAGTAGCTGAACAAATTATTTTAAAACGGCATCACTTATTTGGTAGCAAAATAAGTTTGGACAAAAATTAAGAGATTCAATCGTGGTCACTTAAACTGTCTAAAGGAATGCAAAACAAAGAAAAGAGGGCCATTGAGCTGTTGCATTCTACCGTTTTAAAAGGGTAGAATCATAATTCAACATGTACCATTTCTGACTGAAATTCAATGCAATTCTTGGCCTGTAACTTAGAAAACTTCTCATAATAGATTTTCTATAATCATAGTATTGTTACAATCTGCTAAAATGTTCAATAAGACAGTTGCACTTAGGCTAGAAGCAGCATATAATTTGCATTTCTGCTCTGTGAGAGAATGGCTAACTGGTGAAAATTCTTCTGGTTAAATGTGACTTTGAATAATTAACTTACTCTTTTTTAAAAGAAGAGTGCTGGATGATATGAAATGAAGAATGGCTTTTTTTTTTTTTTTTTGAGATGGAGTTTCGCTCTTGTTACCCAGGCTGGAGTGCAATGGTGCGATCTTGGCTCACCGCAACCTCCGCTTCCTGGGTTCAAGCAATTCTCCTGCCTCAGCCTCCCGAGTAGCTGGGACTACAGGCGTGCGCCACCATGCCCAGCTAATTTTTGTATTTTCAGTAGAGATGGGGTTTCACCATGTTGACTAGGATGGCCTCGATCTCTTGACCTTGTGATCCACACTCCTCGGCCTCCTAAAGTGCTGGGATTATAGGCATGAGCCACCGCGCCTGGCTTGAAGAATGGCTTTTAAACCTAGTTTCATTAATGCATCTTAAGTGTATTATTCCTGTGCTTGTGAGACAAATATTCTTCATGTAGCACAAGGAGAATGTATATTCATTATATATTTAAAGGAGACACATCAAACTCAAACAAGCAGAGTATTCTATTATGCAAAAGAAGAGCTATAAATACATGTCATGAAAAGAAGAAATTTAAGGAGTGAAGACAAGCATACAACTGAAAAATAAATGGGTTTAGAAAAGTCAGAGAGCGAAAGGTCAGAACTGAAGTAAATGTTTGCACTTTCCAGCCACTTTCTTAGTTTTCTTTTCCAATCTCTTTGCCACTTTTTAATTTTTCTTCTAGGAGAAGATGTTCATGATAACGAATGTACTAACACAATGCCTGACCAATCCCATCCTTATGTCATGTTTACTAGTTATATTGGAAGGTCACTGTTCCTTCCTCACAGGATTTTTTTTTCCCTAGGCCTTCTACATTTCAGAAAGCAAAGATGTAAGTGGGGAAATTTTCTGGAGTCAGAGTTCAGCTCATTATTCTTTCTCTGACTTCTTTTGGTGCCACAAGTGAATACTTAATCACTCATATAATCAATGAAAGAATAGAGAATACCATTGGAGCTTGATATCTAAGCCTAAAACTATATCTGCTGCACATTCCTTCATTCTAACAACATATCATCCATGGTATTGATTTTTTTTTTAAAAGCAACTTAATTACATTTCAAAAACACAAAAAGTCACGTGCTCACTGAAATGTAAGGCTAAAAGTTATGTAGTTAGCATAGTAGGTCACAAGCCCAAGAGGTCCTAACGAATTCATCACAGCTTAAGTTTCGAAGCTTCTTACATAATTAATAAACTTTGTTCTGTATTCAGACTTAGAAGGAAGGTAGTTAATCATAACCTAGCATTTGTCCGGCATAAGCCAATCCTAATGATGGAAAGACATACTTTTCCCACATCCTTTCAGTTTATCATGCCTAAGTGTTCTGTTCTAAATGGCGGTAATACTTAGATAATCTCAAGGAAGCCTATATTCATTTTTCACAGCTGCAAACGTTGACCCGATTTTTTTTATTCCTCAAAAAGGCATTTGTGGGAGAGTGACACTAGCAAGGTGGAAGAAGAGAAGGTATCCAACTCACATCCCTCTCACAAATAATGATCTGGCACCCATGCACAAGTGCCTCTGTGGTGTTTTCAGATCCATGTAGGAGAAGCACCACTGAGGCCCCAGACCAAGGAGAGCCACTTCGAGAAGGCAGACCCACACCCCAGTGGCAGATTTGCTGAACATGATCCCAAATGCAGACTGAAAGCAGCCCCATATCCCTAAGGACCCAACTCTAGCCCTCTTTGGCCACAGTCCTGAAACCCATCCATCAAGGAGCAATACCTGTCCATACTCCTGGTACCAGCTCTGCCAACCTTAGACTCAACTGAACACAGTGAAGCAGCCCCTCTCCAATCCCTCTCCACCATTGTTATGGAGGCAGTCCTGCCCACCCAGAGACCTTCCCAGAGACCCAGTGGGAGCCCACTCAGAAACTATGTTTTAGCCACACCCATCTACAAACATAGTAACAGGCCCACTGTCCACAAACTTGACTGTGGAACCAGAGGTAGCCCCACAAACAATCTTCAATCTTGTTTGACAATGACCGTGGACCTAGAGGCAGTCATAGCTATCTGGTAAGAGACAGTCCCATGCACTTGGTGGAAGGTCATTCCGTCCACCTCGATGTGGCAGTAAAGATGTCTGGTAACAGGCTCATAGACCAGCAAGCACTCGTGTGACTCTACTCTAGCACCACTTGACTGAAGTTGCAGAGTCAGTCATATCAATTCAAAAAGCCTGCAGGAGAAGTTATACACCTGCCAAAAATAGTCTGACATGGCAGGAAGAGGTATTTTCTCCTTCAAATGTACAGACATCAATACAAAATTAGCATAGCATTAAGAATCAGGCAAATATGACACCACCAAAGAAAACTAATAAAGTTCCAGTAATTGATACCAAAGATATGACAAAAAATTAAAATAATTGTTTTAAGGAAGCCCAGTGAGTTACAGGGAAAACAGAAAACTCAAGAAAATTAGGAAAATAATACATGAACAAAATGAGGACTTCAACAAAAAGGTAAAAATCATAATAATCAAACAAATTCTGGAGTTCAAGAATACAATGAATAAAATTTTCAAAATTCAATGAAGAGTCAATAGCACACCTGATCAAGCAAAAGAATCCATGAACTCAAAGACAGGTCATTTCAAAATATCTGATCAGGACAGGCATGGTGGCTCATGCCTGTAATCCCAGAATTTTGAGAGGCCGAGGCAGGTGGATTACTTGAGGCCAGGAGTTCAAGACCAGCCTGGTCAACATGGTGAAACCCCATCTCTACTAAAATACAAAGAAAATAGCCTAGCATGGTGATACACACCTGTAATCCCAACTACTTGGGAGATTGAGGTACAAGAATTGTTTGAACCCAGGAGGCAGAGGTTGCATGAGCCAAGACTGCATTGTGCCACTGCACTCCAGCCTGGGCAACAGAGCAAGACTTTGTTTAAAAAAAAAAAATCTGATCATAGGAGAAAAATGATAGAAAAGCATGAAGGAAGCCTACAATATATATGAGACACCATCAAGAGAGAGAATTCACATTATGCAAATCTCAAAAGGAAAAGAGAGAAAGAAAAGGACAAAAAAAACTGATTTAAAGAAATAATGAGAGATATAGACCAATGGAACAGAACAGAGGCGTCGGAGGCAACACAACACATCTACAACCACCCGATCTTTGACAAACCTGATAAAAACAAGCAATGGGGAAAGGATTCCCTGTTTAATAAGTGGTGTTGGGAAAACTGGCTAGCCATATGCAGAAAGCAGAAACTGGACCCCTTCCTGACACCTTACACTAAAATTGACTCCAGATGGATTAAAGACTTAAACATAAGACCTAACACCATAAAAACCCTAGAAGGAAACCTAGGGAAAACCATTCAGGACATAGGCGTAGGCAAGGACTTTATGACCAAAACACCAAAAGCATTGGCAACAAAAGCCAAAATAGACAAATGGGACCTAATCAAACTCCACAGCTTCTGCATGGCAAAAGAAACAGTCAATAGAGTGAATTGGCAACCAACAGAATGGGAAAAAATTTTTGCAGCCTACCCATCTGACAAAGGGCTGATATCCAGAATTTACAACGAGCTAAAAAAGATTTACAAGAAAAAAACAAACAAGCCCATTCAAAAATGGGCGAAGGATATGAACAGATACTTTACAAAAGAAGACATACATGAGGCCAACAAGCATATGAAAAAATGCTCATCATCACTGGTCATTAGAGAAATGCAAATCAAAACTACATTGAGATACCATCTCACGCCAGTTAGAATGGCGATCATTAAAAAATCTGGAGACAACAGATGCTGGAGAGGATGTGGAGAAATATGAACACTTTTACACTGTTGGGAGTGTAAATTAGTTCAACCATTGTGGAAGACAGTGTGGCGATTCCTCAAGGACCTAGAAATAGAAATTCCATTTGACCCAGCAATCCCATTACTGGGTATATATCCAAAGAATTATAAATCATTCTACTATAAGGACACATGCACATGAATGTTCATCGCAGCACAGTTTACAATAGCAAAGACCTGGAACCAACCCAAATGCCCATCGATGATAGACTGGACAGGAAAAATGTGGCACATATACACCATGGAATATTATGCAGCCATCAAAAACAATGAGTTCGCAACCTTTGTAGGGACATGGATGAACCTGGAAACCATCATTCTCAGCAAACTGACATAAGAACACAAAATCAAACATCGCATGTTCTCACTCATAGACGGGTATTGAACAATGGGAACACATGGCCACAGGGAGGGGAGCACTATACACTGGGGTCTGTTGTGGGGGAGTGGGGGGACAACAGGGGGTGGGGAGTCGGGGAGAGATAGCATGGGGAGAAATGCCACATATAGGTGGAGGGGAGGAAGGCAGCAAATCACACTGCCACGTATGCACAATCTTGCATGTTTTTCACATGTACCCCAAAACCTAAAATGCAATAAAAAAAAAAATAAAAATAAAATCTAGAACTCATATTTCATTTAAAAAAAAGAAGAAGAAATAATGGCTGGAAACTTCCCAAATTTGGGAGGAATATAAACATCCAGATCCATGATGCTCAGAATTTCCCCAACAGGATCAATCCAAAGAAGAGTACACTGGGATGCATTACAACAAAGTTATAAAAAGACAAAGAAAAAAATCTGAAAACAGCAAGAGAAAAGAAATTCTTCACATACAAGGAAACTCCTATGAGGCTCTCAGTGATTTCTCAGCAGAAACTCTGGAGGCCAAGAGAAAGTGATCATATATTCAATGTAGTTAAAAAAAAAAAAAAAAAACTGTTAAACAGGAATACTGTAACAAGAAAAGCTGCCCCTCCAAAATTAGAAAGAGATAAAGACTTTCTCAGATAAAGGCTGAGGAAGTAAATCACCACCTAACCTACCTTACAAGAATTGCCACAGGTAGTTACTTGTGTTGAACAGAAGAATGCTAATTGGTAGCATGAAAACATAAGAAAGTATAAAATTCATTGGTTAAGGTAAGTATGTAGTCAAATTCAGAATAAAGGGCATACGTTGGAGATATTGCAGGCTCAGATACAGACGGATGCAATAAAACTATCACAATAAAGTGAGTCATACAAATTTTGGTTTTCCAGTGCATATAAAAGTTATGTTTATACAAATTGTGTACAATGGCATTATGTCTAAAAAAGATATATGCTTTAATTTTAAAATACCCTATTGCTAAAAATTCTAACAATTTCCACAACCTTCCATAAGTCATAGTCTTTATGCTGGTGAAAGGTCTTGCCTCAATGTTGATGGCTGCTGATTGATCAGGAAGGTGGTTGCTGAAGGTTGCAGCGACTGTGGCAATTTCTTAAAATCAAACAATGACAACTATTTTTTCTTCCTTTCACAAAATATTTCTCTGTAGCATGAATGTTTGATGACATTTTTGATAGCAAATGCTTGATAACATTTTACCCACAGTAAAGCTTCTTTCAAAATCGGAATCAATTTTCTCAAACTACGCTGCTGCTTCATCCATTAAGTTTATGCAATATTCTAGATCATTCTTTGTCATTTCAGCAATGTTCACAATATCTTAACCAGGAATAGATTCCACCTCAAGAAACCATTTTGTTCACTCATCCATAAAAAGTAGCTCCTTATTTATTCAAGTTTTACCATGACATTAAAGCAATTCCATCACATCTTCAAGCTGCACTTCTAATTTCCATTCCTTTGCTATTTTAACTATATCGGCAGTTACTTCCTCCACTAAAGTCTTGAACTCCTTAAAGTCATAATGAGGGCTGGAATCATCTTCTTCCAAACTCCTGTTAATGTTGATATTTTGACCTCCTCCCATTAATCACAAATGTTCTTAATGGCATCTAGAAAGCTGAATCCTTTCCAGAAGGCTTTCAGTTGACTTAGCCCAGAACTATCAGTGGAATCACCATCTGTGACAGCTATAGCCATATATATATATATGTGTGTGTGTGTGTGTGTGTGTGTGTGTGTGTGGAATCACCATCTGTCGCAGGTGGATCACTTGAGACCAGGAGTTCAAGTAATTTTATTTTTTTCCTATGATCAGATTTTTAAAAAAAAAAAACAAAGTCTCGCTCTGTTGCCCAGGCTGGAGTGCAGAGGTGCGGTGCAGTCTTGGTTCATACAACCTCTGCCTCCTGGGTTCAAACAATTCTTGTACCTCAGCCTCCCAAGTAGTTGGGATTACAGGTGTGTATCACCATGCTAGGCTATTTTCTTTGTATTTTTAGCAGAGATGGGGTTTCACCATGTTGACCAGGCTGGTCTTGAACTCCTGGCCTCAAGTGATCCACCTGCCTCGGCCTCAAGTGATCCACCAGAGATGGTGATTCCACCAACTATCAGTGGAATCACCATCTGTGGCAGCTATAGCCATACATATATATTATTTAAGGTGTGTATGTATACACACACACGCACACACACACACACACATCCCTTAAATAATAAGATTTAAAAGTTGAATTGACTCCAGGATCCATGGACTGCAGAATCAATGTTTTATTTGCAGTCATGAAAACAATATTAATCTCCTTGTACCTCTCCATCAGTGCTAAGTGACCAGCTCGTTGTCAATGAGCAGTAATATTGTGAAAGATATTCAGTAAGACATGCCATAAACAGACGTGGTATTATCCAGACTTTGTTGCTCCATTTGTAGAGCACCAGCACAGTAGATTTAGCATAATTTTTAAGGGCTCTGAAAGTTTCAGAATGCTGAAAGAGCATTGGTTTCAACTTCAAGTCACCAGCTGCATTAGCCCTAACAAAAGAGTCAGTCTATCCTTTTAAAGCTAAGCATTGACTTTTTCTCTTTAGCAATGAAAGTCCTGGATGACATTTTCTTCCAATAAAAGGCTGATTTGTCTACATCGAAAATCTATTGTTTAGTGTAGCCACCTTCATCAATGATCTTAGCTATTAAAAAATTTTCAGGATAGTTTGCTGCAGCTTCTACATCAGCACTTGCTGCCTTACCTTGTACTATTATATTATGTAAATCACTTATTTTCTTAAGCCTCATGAACCAATTTCTAGTTTCAAAGTTTTCCTTTGCAGTTTCCTCACCTCTATCAGCCTGCATAGGATTGAGGAGAGCTCGAGCCTTGCTCTGGATTAGGCTTTGGCTTAAGAGAATTTAGTGGCTGGATTGATCTTTGAGCCAGACCACTCAAACTTTCTCCATATAAGCAATAAAATTGTTTTGCTTTTATAAATTACAATATTGAGAATAGAAAAAAATACATCTGTGTAACCCTGACCTCTCACCTATATCAAGCCCATATTTCCAATTACCATTTGACATGACCACCGTTTCACATCCTCCAACTCCACATACACTTTCCAAACATATTGGCTTTCCCTTTTGAATTTACTCCATTTCTAAATTAGGTAACATATGAAAGTGAGTAACATAATACCTGGCTTATTAGCTAATGCTTCATAAAGATCGGATTTTTTCTCAAATTCTCAATTTCTATTAGTAAGCCACAATTCCATTAGTCCCCAAGCTTAATATCTCATCTCTTAGGCCATTTCTCTGCTCCATTGTCTTTATCAAGTCACTGTCTTTTTTGTACTATTATTGTCTTTTGGTGTTGTTTGGGAGGTTTTCTTTTTGAGATAGGACTTCCCTCTGTCACCCAGGCTGAAATGCAGTGGTGTGATCATGGTTCACTGCAACCTTTACTTCCAGGGCTCAAGCAATCTTCTTGCTCCAGCCTTTCAAGTAGCTGGGACTATACGCATGTGCCACCACACCCAGCTAATTTTGTTTATTTTTTGTGTCGATAGGGTCCCACTATGTTGTCTAGGCTGGTCTTGAACTCCTGGACTTAAGCAATCCTCTTGCCTCAGCCTCCCAAAATGCTGGGTATACATGTGTGAGCCACCACTCCCAGCTTCAAATCACTATTAACTCATTTCTCTGTTACTTCTTTTCCTGTTCTTGGCCAGTTTTCTTCATATCTGAATTACTGAATTCACATTCTATAATTTACCTCTACCTAAATTTATTAAACTCTCATTTTATTTTCTACAATCTGCAATTTGACTTTTCTCAGTTGTTAGACTAATCCCACTCAAGGCCTACATCTAGCATGCTGCTGTTCTTCACAAAACCTACAGCAGATTTAGCAGGCCTGAATTATGTAAAAGTCTGAAAATGCATATAGGAGACAATATGTATGTTGAGAGGCACTAGTAGTTCTATGCATCCTTCCTGGCATATTTTAAGAAATTTTATGTTTTGCCAAATTCAAAACTCTACTAAAAATCATTCAAGAAATCAGAAAATTTTAAAAGTCTTACAATTTCTCTGCAAAAAAATTAAGTTTAACAATTAACATCAAAGTATTACTGGTGAAAAGGAATCACTAATATCAAATTGAAAGCAAGATAGAAAATAATGACACACTGGGTGGAAGGTTAAAGTCTACATTTCCAGGACCCAGAATCAGGAGCGAGCAGGAAAAAAGCATTCATAATCTGGTCAGTAAGTGTTGTTTGTTACTGATGACTTAATAATATACCTTAATAATAGGTATATTCATGAATATGTTCCTATCTACTGCTAATAGTCATTGTTACAGATAAAATAAATATTAACATGTTTATATGTATTCTATATTGCAGGGAAATCCTATGAGAGAAGCTTAAAGAAATAATCAGAAATGGAAGCAAAATAAATCCTTAAATTGGCAATTTTGACAAATGATTTTCTGTAGTGCTGTCAACCTTACGAAGAGACCCAAATTTTATACTGTTCAAACACTACTCAATAACATTGACTAGCATTTTCCAGTGTTTGAATGTTCATTCTAGGCTACTCTTTTTGCAAAATACTCCTAAATTATCTATTAATTTCACCTTTTGAGAAATCCATAATATAAAAACAATTAATTATTTTTAAGATTAACTTAAAGCTTCAGGAATTCCAAAGTATTCCTGAAAGTTCCTATTTTTCATTCCTAAATACCAAAGATTAATATGTGTCAGAAATTTGGAAACATCGAGAGGTAGACAAACACAATTTTAAGAAGTTCAAAGGAAGAAAATATAACAGAAAAAAAAGAAACTGATAATAGAGATTGGTTATAAACATTAAAATGCAAAGGGTTCTATAGATTCAGGAAATGAGTTAGATGCAGAAAGAATAGCACATACAACACCACAGCAGTGTAAAGCTACAAGCTTATTGGAAGAGCAGTATGTCTTCTGGTTTAGTATGTGGAGTACATGAAATATACAGAAAACTGTAGTAGATAAGCCTGGGGAAAATGTGGCTACAATCTGAAAGGTGCTGAATGCTCAAAAGCCAAGAGTACCTATTCAAAACTGGTTCAACAAATAGTTGTTGGATGTTTCCCATTTTCTTCATTAAGTCTTACCCAGTGACTTCTATACCTCCTTCTTTGAACTTCAATTGAATTTAATATTTTTACCAGACAATTTAACAGCTGTGAAGCCGAGGATCTAAGGGAGAAATCTCAGTGCTACTTGATGAGAGTCCCTCCTGAGACCAAGAACTCACTGCATCCTGTCATGTCAAACACCCTTCTTCTCTGTGGAGTTCCTAGGGGAGTCACATGCACTAAGAAAAACATCAGAAAAGAAATCAAAGTACCATTGTGTTTATAGCTGAGCAAATAATAGAAAGTCCTCATGATTAAACAAACCAACCCTAGTATCATGGGCCCTTGAGGCAAGCTCAAAAGTATCCAGAAAAGAAAGAACAGGAGTGAGAAAGAAATGCAAAGGAGGTCCTAGAGAAAGAAAATGTAGAAAAAAAGAGGGGGATGGTTGGATTTACCCTTAACAACATAGGTCCTACCTAGGTTTATTTACTATGGTGACAAAAACACAAGACAACACATAGCTTACAGTCATGCATTAATGCATAAAAATTCTGCTCACTTGTAAGCTTTAGATAGTTTTGATCTCTGACCAATTATGACTCTTCTTCTGTGGGGGCCAGGGAGCATCTAGTAGAGGATAGTGAGAGTATCAGTTGGCAATTTCCTTAAAACAGGGTTTCTTTACAGCAGCACTTTCAAAGGGTTGGATAATTCTTTGTAGTTGGGTGTTATCTTGTGTATTATAGGATGTTTATCAACATCTCTGGCCTCTATCCACTAGATGTCATCCCCCAAGTTGTATCAACCAAGAATACTTCCAGACATCACAAATTTGTACCCACTTCAGAACCATTACTTTAAAACAGCCACCACTTCTCATTCACAGGATTGTTGGTCACATAGAGGGAGGTCATCTGACCTCAGCTGGGCAAACCTACTTCAAACTAAAGGATCCTGCTGGGCTTAACTATTAGTTGTGGGTTGACCTCAGATTCATCCCAGTATGTTCATTCTGGTGCCCATGCTGAAAGGATGGCAGCTATAGAGCAGAAACTCTTTACATAGCAATGACAATGAAACAAAAGGGAGAGCACATTTCAACCATCCAAACACATTTCAAGTCTTTGCTTATGCCATTTTTGTTGACATCCCATTGGCCGAAGCAAAGCACAAGCCCAACCTCCAAAGTACATTTGGCTAGCAGTGGAATAACTTCCAATTACAAAGCAAAGGGCATGGATATAAGGAGAGATGAAGAATTAGTGGTGGTAATCCACACTACCACAGTGCATCTGCACAGGGAGAAGTCTCTTCCCCATGGTGGCCATGCCTTATACTTCTCCTGTTTTTTATGACACTTGTCACATTAGCAATTACAAATTAAGTGTCTACATAAATACATACATTCGCCTTCTTTCATCCCTAGTCTGTATCTCCAAGGCTCACATCTCACCAGATGTTTAATGATTCAAAAGAAAAATAAAGAGACATTTTTGCCAAGGATATTGAACAGTGTCACAGAACAGCTGGCATAGTCCTTCAGCCTAACGTAAACCTTGCTTTGTTTCAGAAACCAATCAGCAAACAACTCTCCTTACCAAAAAGACAGAATACAGCCTCTTTAATTTCCATATCTGGGATAATTTAATATCTAGCCTGAAAAACTCAGAGCATGCAGAGATCAATGTAACACAAAGAAGTGAGGCCCACAAACAGGAAAGTTATCCAAGAGTATTTGTACCAGGTCATTCGTGGAACCAAACTTCCTTTGGAATCTAGTCAGTGAAGACTCCATGAGTAAAGATTGAG
Source organism: Aotus nancymaae (assembly GCF_030222135.1). NCBI lineage: Eukaryota > Metazoa > Chordata > Mammalia > Primates > Aotidae > Aotus > Aotus nancymaae. The sequence goes on along the minus strand of NW_026988476.1, from coordinate 15,973,975 downwards.
ATTTTCCTACAAAGTATAATAAGGATTATAACGACAGCAAAATCTTGGCTCAGATCACCACAGGGATTAAAAGACATGAAACAAAAAGAGAATCCATACACAAGGATAAATATCCTTTTCCACTTTAGAATTTTCTCCATATCTTTACTGTGAAAAGCTAGCACATTTTACACCAAACCACTCAGTATCATTTAGAGTTTGTTGGATATAGGGCCGGGCGCAGTGACTTACGCCTATAATCCCAGCACTTTGGGAGGCCGAGGAGCGTGGATCACGAGGTCAAGAGATCGAGACCATCCTGGTCAACATGGTGAAACCCCATCTCTACTAAAAATACAAAAATTAGCTGGGCATGGTGGCACATGCCTGTAGTCCCAGCTACTCGGGAGGCTGAGGCAGGAGGATTGCTTAAACCCAGGAGGCGGAGGTTGCGGTGAGTCGAGATCGCCCCATTGCACTCCAGCCTGGGTAACAAGAGCGAAACTCCGTCTCAAAAAAAAAAAAAAAGTTTGTTGGATATAATGCCCCTTAAGTTTACCTATAGAGCCAACTGCACTTGGGTTCTCTTCCCATACAGTAGCTCCAGTTATTCTATATCCATTGCTTTGTGTCTTAAAGATGGCTAAAGACCTCATCCAGGTTTTGGTCAAGGTGAATATCTGGAGTAGTCAAACCACGTCTGACTATTTTGTCAACGTCGTTGTGGTGACTGCAGTCTGGCTGTTCTATACAATATTCAACATCTTTCCCACAGGAACCTCTTGTTCCATACACTAAAATCATCTGACCCTTTTTCTCATATACGAACCGACAAGGTGTCTGTCCAGAAAGTACAGTTACCAAGATGCCTTCGGGTAGTCTGGTTTTCACTACAATTGCTGTGAAGTACCTATTATAAAGTGAGTACTCTGATACATGAAAAGTACACAATTCCTACCCTGTAGACAATAGAGTATAGAAAGGGGCAGTATAAGTAAACAAAACGTAAATTACAGTATAAGTAAACAAAACAGGACAATGCCAAGAGAGCATCAGCAGCAAGAAGCTCTGTGCCCTCTGGGTAAGAGATGATACAGAAGGGGCAATGGTTAACTTGTTCTTGAGGCATCAGGAAATGTTTCAAGCAAGACAGAAAATCCAAGATGATGTTCTCCTACTGGAAGCCTAAAGAGTCAAGGAAACTATATTTCTTTATATTTAAACATGCTTTTCTAACCCTGAGTTTTCCATTTAATGAGGAATATATTATAAAGAAGAGTGGTAAATGTTACTGAGTTGTCCTTAACCTTCAAAAAGGTTTTAAGTATGTGCTATAGATAAAAACTATAACATTTAAGGATCTATATCTTCTCACCAGATTTTCCAAGTGTTTTAATAAGAAATCTATTCTGGAAAAATATTACCTATGATTAAACTACATTTCCTGTTATTGAACTTTGCGACCTCATGCTTCCTTTCCTAGGGTAATATAATTACCTCATAAAAGAAAGGGTAAAGTAATAGGACCCGTGAAGGTAACAAACATCCACTGAATTTCCCTCACCCAAGCTATCATCTGGAATCTCCGAGTCTCTCAACGTTTTTCTAAAGCTATTAATATTATTGCTGTGTTGACCTTTGCTGCTGTTTGCCATTTTGAAATTTACAGATCAGCAAGCACCAGTAAATCTTGTCAGAATTAATGCAAATGTAAGACACAGTCATTACAGGCTCCTCACGGTAAAGAATAGCTTGCTACAATGTTATTACTGAGACACAATTTATCCTGATTGCCAGAAAGATGAGACGCCCTGAATGTAAGCAGTAAACTCGCTCCGAGAAATAAATTTCACTGGCATTGCCCACACAGAAGTTTGCTCACGCGGATGAATGCTGTCAGTGCAGCGAGTGGCGGAGTGATTGATTCACTCCCGCACATCTCCCTTCTCCCCCTGCTGGAAAAATGAAAGTTAATTTGCTCTCATTCGTTCTGTTCACCACACTAGACGTTTTTAAGGGTTGAACTCAGAAAATGAAGACAAGTAAATAATGGTTTCGATGACTTTTTTCCCCGGCAGTGGATGTGCCTTTATATTTCAACCCTGTGCATTTCTTTCATAGGGTGCCCAGGATTAATATACCAATGAATTCCAAGCCAAACAGGAAACATTCTTTGCTCTGTTGGGTGAGCTTATGTTTCTGATCTATAAACAAGTGGTTCTGTAGAAGAACTGAGGATACATAGGTAGCAAAATTCCAGTTCGTGACAATTTCATCTTCTCCGTGCATTTTTAAATCACTTTTTGTCTATGAAAAATTCTTGCAATGATATTAATGAACTAAGAATTTAATGTAGTCTTCTTTAATAAATAGAGTGAATGAGTAAATCCTAGAAAATATAACTGAGGAAGCAATATTTTTTATGTCTCCAGAAAACAACCAAACTGTGGATGTTTATCAGTCCTTCGGGAAAGGAAGAACATTCAAAAGAAACTGACTCTAAATACATGGAAAGGAACTTGGATATATGAGTAAAAGGGAGTGTGGGCATGAAACGGACTTAGGCACTATTTTGGCTTCCGAAGTCAACTATCTCAGATTTCAAAATTCCTCAGAAGTCACAATTAGAAGTCCCAAAAAGATCCGGATGCTCTCAAGAGCTACTACCATAGGAAAAAAAAGAAATGCCAAAATTAAGAGGAGAGCATATTTGGAACAGAATACAAAATACAAAAGAAAAAGTTATAAGAAACAGAAGTAATATTTTAAGGGAAGTTAGAGCATATTAAATCCATTTTATAATTCTTCAAAATATTTTATAATCCTTTAAAGAAATTATAAATTACAAAGCTCTTAAAATAGTTCTTCAAATTTCAAATTTAATTTGAAGATAAAATAAAACAATATAGGGCCTAAACTTACAAAGGTTTTATTACTTACAAAAGTAGATCTACCAAATAATCTAAATTATAGAAGCAACTATATTTAGAAACAAAAGTACCTTGGAAACTGAGTTTTCTAGCAAAGGATTGGCATGTTATTTAGAAATTTTAAGGCCAAAAATTTGATCCTTTAAATGTTTATTGAGTACCTTGCAACATATCAAACATTATTCTAGGTGGTGAGGGTAAAAAAGAGCCTTTCTTTAAGGGATTTATAATCTAAGAAGAAAGTAGAATAGTATGGTTTTTTACTTGTGGTGATTTATATATGGTGAAGAGATTGAGTGAATCTTCTTTTTTTGACAAATAAAAGAAGTCCAAGAAAATTGAGGGTAAAAATAGTTTCATTTTTCTGATAAAAAGGTATATCTGATTCCTAAGGAAATTGTTTTGTTAAGTCCTTTCAGCTATCAGGAAAGCTAAAAAGCAAATATGGATTACAAATGTTAGTAATGGCTAACTAGCCAAAATGGCCCATTTACTCTGAAGCAAAACCTTTCTACACTTAATTTTAAAAAATAAAAAGCAGACTTGTGTTATTCTTGGCCAATGAAGATTATAAAATGTAAAAGTAGAATTGATAAACATAACCTTGAGAATAAATTGTGAAAATAAGAGTAGGAAAATGCCAGTGTGTTTCTACCTGTAAAGACAGATAACATTTCAGGACTCATTTCATAAATAAAAAGGCAATTTGACCAGCATATCATTATGCTATTTTAAGTGTAACAAGAAAAATAACTTAAAATCAGATTTGGGGAGGAGCCAGGCAAAATAGATACCAAAGTTATACACTTCTAATGTTAGCAACAAAAATGAAATTTACAAACTGGGGATAGGGCTCTATGGTGTATATGTCACAGGGTTATAAAACCAACATTCACATCACATTGTGAGTTCTTCTGTCTACCTGAACAGGCATATAGTAACTATACCTGTTTCTCTTCCAAAATACAAGATGATGCCCATTGTATTTCCGAGGAAGGGATAAATTTTAAGGCCTTATAAAAAGGTAAAGCTAATTGCCTCCCTTTTCATTTTACATTTTTTTTTGTAATCCACCTTTATAAAGACTTGAGAAAAGGCTGGGCGTGGTGGCTCACACCTGTAATCCCAGCTCTTTGGGAAGCTGAGGTGGGAGGATCACCTGAAGTCAGGAGTTCAAGACCAGCCTGACCAATATAGTGAAACCCCGTCTCTACTAAAAATACAAAAAAATTAGCCAGGCATGGTGACATGTGCCTATGGTCCCAGCTACTTTGGAGGCTGAGACAGGAGAATCGCTTGAACCCGGGAGGTGGAGATTGTGGTAAGCTGAGATCATGCCACTGCACTTCCACCTGGGTAACAGAGCGAGACTCCACTCAAAAAAAAAAAAAAAAAAACTGAAAAAAGTGAACATGAGCAAATAATAAATAAATATAAATAAAAGACAAACATCCATTTAAGATCACTTCTAATTTCTTTCACACTAAAAGGAAAAATCTTACTGACTGCATTTTCCAAGTTATTGCCCCATTTTAAAATCTCTTTGTAGCATAACTCTCTTAATCAGATTTCCCACCCTACGAATACCCCTCATGAATATAGATGTAAAATTTAAAAATATCCATCAAATGCAGAAATATATTTTTCAAAGAGTATGTCATAACCAAGTCAGATTTACATTAAAAAATAAATTAATACATTTTATCTTATTGACAGAATAAAGAGGAGAAAGCATCTGACAAAATACAGGGACTATTCCAGATGAAAATTCATGAATTAGGAATGGAAGAGATAAAGGGCATCTGTGAAAACCTGTAACTTACACTATATTTATTGGTGTAAGTTATTTATTTATATTCATTCAGATAAAGGGCATCTGTGAAAACCTGTAACTTACACTATATTTACTGGTGAAATACTAGACACTATCCTTTGTCCCTCAAGTTCAGGAATCCAGTCAGTGTGATAAAAACCAAAAAAATAAAAATAAAAGGCATAAAGATTGGAATGGAAGTATTAAGTCTTTATTCACAGAAATTTAAAAGTATATAAACTTATATAAACATTGTGTATAAAATCTCAAATAAACAACCAAAAAATACTAGAACTAATAAGTAATTTAGCAAGGTTGTAGACTATGAAGTCAATGTAGAAAAAAAGCTGTACTTGTGTGTACTAGTAATGACTAATTGAAAGTAAAATTTAAAAATAATTTATCTGCAATAAAAAAATTACAAATATTTTAACAGATATTAATGAAGACCTACATAAATAAACATACCATGTTTAGGAATTAATAGAATCAACATCAAAACAATGTCAATTCTCTCCAAATTCTATATAGATTTAACACCATTCTGATCAAACCCCCAGCAAGTTTTCCTATACAAATTTACGAGATAAATCTAAAGTGTTTAAGAAATCCCAAAGAACCTTAGGTAGCCAAATATGATTCTTAAAAGAAAGTCAAGGTTAGAGCACTAACACAACCTGATTTCAAAACTTACTATAATATTACAGTAATCAAAATAGCATGGCGTTGGCATAAGGATGGAAATATAGATCAATGAAATAGAGCTCCAGAAATAGACCACCACATTTAGAGTCAGTGGGGAAATGAGAATATTTTCAACAAATGGTGGTGGAACAAGTGACCAAAATGCAAATTACTTCAATTTATAGTAAAAATTAATTCAAGAGAGATCATAGACCTAATGGTAAAAGCTAAAACTGTAAATCTATGAGAAACCATGGAAGGATATGTTCACAATCTTAGGGGAGGTAATGATTCTTAGAGAGTACATAAATATCACTAATCATAAAATAAACATAAAAATAAATTGGACCTTATCAAAATTAAAAACGTCCATGCTTCTTTAAAAAGTGTGAAGAAAAACACATACACATATCCAGAAAACATTAAAAAATACAAATTAATTTAAAAAGACAGTCTAATTTTTAAAATTAGAAACGTACTATAACAAAAAATACATAAAACACATCTTTAAGCGTGTTCAGCATCTTTAATCATCAGAAAAATACAAATTAAAACCACAGTGGTAATACTGTTTCACACCCACTAATACAGCTAAATTTGAAAAGACTGAAAACACCAAATGCTAGTAAAGATATGGAGCCACCAAAACTCCTGTAACATTGCTGGTGAAATTATAAAATGGTACCACTATTTTGTAAACCTGCTTGGTAATTTCTAATAAAGATAAATATATGCCTACTGTATTAGTCAGGGTTCTCCAGAGAGACAGAACTAACAGGATATATGTATATATGAAAGGGAGTCTATTAGGGAGAATTGGCTCACATGATCACAAGGTAAAGTCCCTTGATAGGCCCTCTACAAGCTAAGGAAGGAAGAAGCCAGTAGTGGCTCAGTCCAAGTCAAATGTCACCAAAGGTAGGGAAGCTGACAATGGAGCCTTCAGTCTGTGTCCAAAGGCCCGAAAGCCCCTGGCAAACCACTGGTGTAAGTCCAAGAGTCCAAAGGCCAAAGAACCTGGAGTCTGATGTCCAAGGGCAGGAGAGATGGATGGAAGCATCCAGCATGGGAGAAAGGTAAAAGTCAGAAGACTCAGCAAGCCAGCTTATCCCACCTTCTTCTGCCTACGTACTGGCTGTGCTGGCAGCAGATTGGATGGTGCCCATCCACATTGAGGGTGGGTCTTCCTCTCTCAGTCCACTGACTCAACTGTCAATCTCCTCTGGCAACACTCTCACAGACAAACCCAGAAGCAATACTTTATAAACTATCTAAGCATCCTTTTAACCATCATACCTACCCTATAAGTGAGCATATTTGCTCAAGAAATAAGGAAACAAATGTCCACACAAAGACTTGTGTAAAATGTTTATATGCCAGGCATGGTGGCTTACACCTGTAATCCCAGCACTTTGGGAGGTCAAGGAGGAAGGATCACATGAGCCCAGGAGTTCAAGACCAGCCTGAGCAACATAGTAAGACCCTGTCCCTACAAAAAATGAAAATAAAAAATGAAGTGGAAGGATCACTTGAACCCAGGAGTTCAAGGATGCAATGAGCCATGATCACACCACTACACTCCTGCCTAGGTGACAGGGGTGAGAGTCTGTCTAAAAAAAATCTATATATCTATATATAGATAGATAGATACAGATATATATATATAGATAGATAGATAGATATATAGTGGCTTTATCTTGAGTAGCCAAAATCGGGAAACATTCCAAGTGTCCATTAGCAGGACAGGCATAAACATATATCGTGGTACCAAAATTGGGACAAAACTGTAGAGAAAAGCAATAGGACAGATTTTTAAAAATAGTTCATATGAAAGAAAACAGATACAAAACAGTACATATTAAATTATTTTATTTACATAAAGTTCATGTATAATCCAAACTAGTCTACAGTGATAAAAATCAGAACAGTGGTTGCCTGTGGGAGTGGTTAGTACAGAAAACTTTAGCTAGAGATTGAAATGTTCTATATTTGGATTGAGATGCTCTTTACCTGTGTGTGATCATTTGTCAAAACTCACTGAATTTTACGTTTAAGATTTACACATTTCGATGTAGATAAATTTGATCTTAATAAATTATTCAAAAATATAAAATAGCCTAGCTTACTAATCAAAAGTTATTGCTGAAATAAAATTACCTGGTGTCTGCTAGAAATATATGTGTTCTCATACACAGAATATTGTTGAGGAATTTTTTGATATTTGAAAACCTAATGTCTCTTATTCATTGGCTGCCCATTGCACAATCTTGAAAAAGAAATGTTGTGTCTGTACATATTTAATAATGGACAACACTATATGGGTACTAAAGAACAATCTACCTTTGCCCAAATTACATTACCAGGTTATCTGGGATCTGAGGTATAGGTCTGAAATTCAAGAAAGTGAAAAAAGCATTAAATGTGTGATCTGTGCACTATGTATTTTCTAAAAACTAAAGTCTAAATTTACTAGGAAATACAAACCATATTTCAATTTTCTGAGTTTTATGTGTTTACAGATAATATCTATTTTTTGTAGCATTCCAAGTAAGCAAATGGGAATATATACTTAAATTTGTTCCATAGGTACAAATATTGAAGAAAAGGGAAATTAAATTTATAACTACTTGATATCAGTGTGACTAGTTTCAAAGGAAACATTTTTAGCAGTCAGTTGCCTGGATATTGTGATTGTTCAAAATCAGACAATAAAAATAATTATTTTAATTAATTTGCCATTTCTTAGAAAAGTCACAGTTTTTTTAATTATACTTTAAGTTCTGGGGTACATGTGCAGAACGTGCAGGCCTGATACATAGGTATACATGTGCCATGGTGGTTTGCTGCACCCATCATCCCATCATCTACGTTAGGTATTTTTCCTAATTCTATTCTTCCCCCAGGCCCCACCCCAGATAGGCTCTGATGTGTGATGTTTCCCTCACTGTGTCTGTGTGTTCTCATTGTTCAACTTCTACTTATGGGTGAGAATATGCAGTGTTTAGTTTTCTGTTCTTGTGTGTCTTTGCTGAGAATGATGGTTTCCAGCTTCATCTATGTCCCTGCAAAACACATGAACTCATCCATTTTTATGGCTGCATAGTACTCCATGGTGTATATGTGCCACATTCTCTTTATCCAATCTATATTGGTGGGCATTTGGGTTGGTTCCAAGTCTTTGCTGTTGTGAATAGTGATGCAGTAAACATATGTGTGCATGTGTCTTTTTAATAGAATGATTTATAAACCTTTGGGTATATATCCTTAATGGGATTGCTGGGTCAAATGTTATTTCTAGTTCTAGGTCCTTGAAGAATTGCCACACTGTCTTCCACAATGGTTGAACTAATTTACACTCCCACCTACAATGTAAAAGTGTTCATATTTCTCCACATCCTCTCCAGCATCTGTTGTTTCCTAACTTTTTAATGATTGCCATTCTAACTGGTGTGAGATGGTATCTCATTGTGATTTTAATTTGCATTTCTCTAATGAACAATTATGAAGAGCATTTTTTCCATACGTTTGTTGGCTGCATAGCATAAATGTCTTCTTTTGAGAAGTATCTGTTCATATCATTTGCCTACTTTTTGATGAGATTGTTTGTTATTTTCTTGGAAATTTAAGTTCTTTGTAGATTCTGGATATTAGCCCTTTGTCAGATGGATAGATTGCAAAAATTTTCTCCCATTCTGTAGGTTGCCTGTTCACTCTGATAATAGTTTCTTTTGCTATGCAGAAGCTCTTTAGTTTAATTAGATCTCATTTGTCAATTTTGGTTTTTGTTGCCAATGCTCTTGGTGTTTTCGTCATGAAGTCATTGCCCATGCCTATGTCCTGAATGATATTGTCAAAGTTTTCTTCTAGGGTTTTTATGGTTTTAGGTCTTACATTTAAATCTTTAATCCATCTTGAGTTAATTTTTGTACAAGGTGTAAGAAAGGGATCCAGGTTCACCTTTCTGCATATGGCTATCCAGTTTTCCCAACACTATTTATTAAATAGGGGATTCTTCCCCATTGCCTGTTTATGCCAGGTTTGTCAAAGATCAGATGGTTGCAGATGTGTGATGTTATTTCTGAGACCTCTGTTCTATTCCATTGATCTATATCTGTGTTTTGGTACCAGTATCATGCTCTTTTGTTTACTGCAACTTTGTGGTATAGTTTGAAGTCAACTAGTGTGATACTGATACCTCCAGCTTTGTTCTTTTTGCTTAGGACTGTCTTGGCTATGTGGGCTCTTTTTTGGTTCCATATAAAATTTAAAGTAGTTTTTTCCAATTCTGTGATGAAAGTCAATAGTAGCTTGAGGGGATAGCAATGAATCTATAAATTACTTTGGGCAGTAGGGCCATTTTCACAGTATTGATTCTTCCTATCCATGAATATGGAATGTTTTTTCATTTGTGTCCTCTCTTATTTTGTTGAGCAGTGGTTTGTAGTCCTCCTTGAAGATGTTTTTCACATCCCTTGTAAGTTGTATTCCTAGGTATTTTATTATCTTTGTAGCAATTGTGAATGGGAGTTCACTCATGATTTGGCTGTCTGTTATTGGTGTATAGAAATGCTTGTGATTATTGCACATTGATTTTGTATCCTGAGACATTGCTGAAGTTGCTTATAAGCTTAAGGACATTCTGGGCTGACACAATGGGGTTTTCTAAGTATACAATCATGTCATCTGCAAACAGAGACAATTTGACTTCCTGTCTTTGTATCTGAATATGCTTTATTTATTTCTCTTTCTTAATTGCCCTGGCCAGAACTTCCAATACTATGTTGAATAGAAGTGGTGAGAGAGGGCATCCTCATCTTGTGCTAGTTTTCAAAGGGAATGCTTCCAGGTTTTGCCCATTCAGTATGATATTGGCTGTGGGTTTGTCATAAATAGCTCTTATTATTTTGAGATATGTTCCATTAATACTTAGTTTATTGAGATTTTTTAGCATTAAGGGGTGCTGAATTTTGTCAAAAGCCTTTTCTGCATCTATTGAGATAATCACGTGGTTTTTGTCATTGGTTCCGTTTATGTAATGTATTACATTTATTGATTTGTTGAACCAGGCTTGCATCACAGGGATGAAGCCAACTTGATCATAGTGGATAAGCTTTTTGATGTGCTGCTGGATTCAGTTTTCTAGTATTTTATTGAGGATTTCACATCGATGTTTATCAGGGATATTGGCCTAAAATTTTCTTTTTCTCGTGAGTCTCTGCCAGGTTTTGGATCAGGATGATGTTGGCCTCAAAAAATGAGTTAGGGATGAGTCCCTATTTTTTTATGGTTTGGAATATTTTCAGAATGAATGGTACAAGGTCCTCTTTTTACCTCTAGTAGAATTAGGCTGTGAATTCATCTGGTCCTGGACTTTTTTTGGTTGGTAGGCTATTAATTACTGGCTCAATTTCAGGACTCATTCTTGATCTATTCAGGGATTTGAGTTTGTCCTAGTTTAGTCTTGGGAGGGTGTATGTTTCCAGAAATTTGTCCATTTCTTCTAGATTTTCTAATTTATTTGCATAGAAGTGTTTGTAGTCGTTTCTGATGGTAGTTTGTATTTCTGTGGGATTGGTGGTGATACCCCTTTAGTAGTTTTTATTGTGTCTATTTGATTTCTTCTCCCTTTTCTTCTTTATTTTCTGGCTAGCAGTCTGTCAATTTTGTTGATCTTTTTTTAAAAAAAAAAAAACCAGTTCCTGGATTCATTGATTTTTTGAAGGGTTTTTTGTGTCTCTATCTCCTTGAGTTCTGTTCTAACCTTAGTTATTTCTTTTCTTCTGCTAGCTTTTGAATTTGTTTGCTCTTCCTTCTCTAGTTCTTTTAATTGTAGTGTTAGGGTATCAATTCTATATCTTTCCTTCTATTTCTTATGGGCATTTAGTGCTATGAATTTTTCTCTACATACTGCATTAAATATGTCAAAGAGATTCTGAGACATTGTGTCTTTGTTCTCATTTGTTTCAAAGAAAGTCTTTATTTTTGCCTTAATTTTGTTATTTACCCAGCAGTCATTCAGGAGCAGGTTGTTCAGTCTCCATGTAGTTGTGCAGTCTTGAGTTTAATCCTGATTTCTAATTTGATCACACTGTGATCTGAGAGATTGTTATGCTTTACATTCTTTTGCATTTGCTGAGGAGTATTTTACTTCCAAATATGTGGTCAATTTTAGAATAAGTGTGATGTGGTGTTCAGAAGAATGTATAATCTGTTGTTTTGGGGTGGAGAGTTCTGTAGATGTCTATTAGGTCCAATGGTCCAGAGCAGAGGTCAAGTCCTGGATATCCTTGTTAATTTTCTGTCTCATTGATCTAATATTGACAGTGAGGTGCTAAAGTCTCCCAATATTATTGTTTGGGAGTCTAAGTCTCTTCGTAGGTATCTATGAACTTGTTTTATGAATCTGGATGCCCCTGCATTGGGTGCATACATATTTAAGATAGCTAGCTCTTCTCGTTGCATCGATCCCTTTACAAGCATGTAATTCCCTTCCTTGTATCTTTTGATCTTTGTTGGTTTAAAGTCTGTCTTATTGGAGACTAGGATTGCATACCCCTGCTTTTTTTTTTTTTTTTTGCTTTCCATTTGCTCAGTAAATATTCCTCCATCCCTTTATTTTCAGCCTATGTGTGTCTTTGCACGTGAGATCAGTCTCCTGAATACAGCACACTGATGGGTCTTGGCTCTTTATCCAATTTGCCAGTCTGTGTCTTTTAATTGGGGCATTTAGCACATTTACATTTAAGGTTAATACTGTTTTGTGTAAATTTGATCCTGTTATTATGATGCTAGCTGGCTATTTTCCCCATTAGTTGATGCAGTTTCTTCATAGGATTGATGGTCTTTACAGTTTGGTATGTTTTTGCAGTGGCTGGCACTGGTTGTTCCTTTCCATGTTTAGTGATTCCTTCATGAGACTTCGGTGTTGACAAAGTCTCTCAGCATTTGCTTGTCTGTAAAGCATTTTATTTCTCCTTCGCTTATGAAGCTTAGTTTGGCTGGATATAAAATTCTCAGTTGAATTTTTTTCTTTAAGAATGTTGAATATTGGCCCCCACTCTCTTCTGGCTTGTAGCATTTCTGACAAGAGATTTGCTGTTAGTCTGATGGGCTTCCCTTTGTGGATAACCCAAGCTTTCTGTCTAGCTGCCCTTAACACTTTTTCATTCATTTCAACCTTGGTGAATCTGATAATTCTGTGTGTTGGGGTTGCTCTTCTCAAGGAGTATCTTTGTGGTGTTCTCTGTATTTCCTGAATTTGAATGTTGGCCCATCTTGCTAGGTTGGGGAAGTTCTCCCAGATAATATCCTGAAGAGTGTTTTCCAACTTGGTTCCATTCTCCCCGTCACTTTCAGGCACACGAATCAAATGCATATTTGGTCTTTTTGCCTGGTCCCATATTTCTTGGAGACTTTATTCACTTCTTCTCACTCTTTTTTTTTATATCTAATCTTGTTTTCTCACTTCATTTCATTAAGTTGATCTTCAATCTCTGATATGCTTTCTTCTACTTGATCAATTCAGCTATTTTTACTTGTGTATGCTTCACAAAGTTCTCATGCTGTATTTTTCAGCTCCATTAGGTCATTTATGTTCTTCTCTAAACTGGTTGTTCTAGTTAAAAATTCGTCTAACCTTTTTTCAAGAGTCTTAGGTTCCTTGCATTGTGTTAGAACATGCTCCTTTAGCTCAGAAGAGTTTGTTATTACCCACTTTCTGAAGCCTACTTCTGTCAATTCATCAAATTCATTCTCCATCCAGTTTTGCTTCCTTGCTTGTGAGGAGTTGTGATCCTTTGAAGGAGAAGAGGTGTTCTGGTTTTTGGAATTTTCAGCCTTTTTGCACTGGTTTATTTCCATCTTTGTGGATTTATCTACCTTTTTTCTTTGAAATCAGTGACCTTCAGATGAGGTCTCTGAGTGTACCTGCTTTTTGTTGATGTTGATACTATTCCTTTCTGTTTGTTAGTTTTCCTTCTAACAGACCCCTCTGCTGCAGGTCTGCTGGAGTTTGCTGAAGGTCCACTCCAGACTCTGTTTGCCTGGGTATCCCCGGCAGAGGCTCCAGAACAGCAAGGATTGCTGCCTGTTCCTTCCTCTGGAAGCTTTGTCCCAGAGGGGCACCTGCCATATGCCAGCCAGAGCTCTTCTATATGACATGTCTGTCAGCCCCTACTGGGAGGTTTCTCCCAGTCAGGATACATAGGGGTCAGGGACTCACTTGAAAAGGCAGTCTGTTCCTTATCAAAGCTCAAACTCTGCACTGGGAGACCCTCTGCTCTCTCCAGAACTGTCATACAGGGATGGTTAAGTCTGCTGAAGCTGCACCCACAACTGCCCCTTCACCCAAGTGCTCTGTCACCGGGAGTTGGGGGTTTTGTCTGTAAGTCCCTGACTGGGGATGCTGCCTCTTTTTCTTTCAGAGATGCCCTGCCCAGAGAGAAGAAATTTGGCCACAGAGGCAGTCAGGCCACAGAGGCCTTGCTGAGCTGTTGTGGGCTCCACCCAGTTCAAAATTCCAGGAGGTTTTGTTTACACTGTGAGGATAAAACTGCCTACTCAAGCTTCAGCAATGGTGGACACCCCTCCCCACACCAAGCTGGAGTGTCTCAGGTCAACCTCAGACTGTTGTGCTAGTAGCAAGAATTTCAAGGCAGTGGATCTTAGCTTGCTGGGCTCCATGGGGGTGGGACCCACTCAACCAGGCACTGGAGGGAGTCTCCTGGTTTGCCAGTTGCAAAGACCATGGGAAAAGCATAGCATCTGGGCCAGAGTGCACCATTCTTCTCGGTACTGTCTCTCACAGCTTCCCTCGGCTAGGAAACGGAAATCCCCTGACCTTTTTGTGCTTCCCAGGTGAGGTGACACCCCACCCTGCTTTGGCTCTCTGCACCCACTGTCCAACCAGTCTCAGTAAGATGAACCAAGTACCTCAGTTGGAAATGCAGAAATCACCTGCCTTTTGCATGGATCTCACTGAGAGCTGCAGACCAGAGCTGTTCCTATTTGGCCAACTTGCCGGCTCCTCCCAAAACTCATAATTTTTTATCTCAATGCTAAAAGATCAGGCAATGGAAAAGAAATTAAAACCAATCTCCCAATTTCTAGTCTGAATATTCCTTCTGGTAAATGATAGCTCCTTACAAATACAGAGGACAAAATAAAAGTGACTTAATGATAAAAACACAGGTTAGTATTGGTAATAGTTCGCTGAAAGAATGAAGAGTTTGAGTTCTTCCTTAGGTATTGGCAATTACAAGAGCATATTCAATTTGTTGTTGGAATATGCCACACTCTACTACAAAGCAACGTACAAAAGCTTTTCTTACTTGCAGACTCGAGAATTTTTATTCATTTTTTAAAAATATAAATTATTCCAAGAAAATTCAGTTTACTCACTATTTTCAGGCTCATATAGTTTTTTTATACAGTAGTTCCCAATCTTGTTATGCTCACAGACACTTCTAAAAACTGTATGAACACTGCTATGGCATCTCTCTTCAGAAAAAAATAAACATATATGTTTGTACATATAAAATTTAGCAAGTAATTTCCAGAAGTTCATGAACTCATGATTAAGAGACTCTTCTCTAAAAGAATCATGCTGTCAATTCATGGTGATTCTTTTAATGACCAATTTAATTCTAACTACTAATCAACAAATTACATAGAGAAGTGGTTCACAGCTACAAATATGAGAAATTCCTTGTTAGATTTACATGTAAAATATTCATTTGATATAGGTGATATCTGATGACTGTTGATTAAGGAAATGTACAACAGAAAAAAACTTCCATGATTTCCTTTTAGTTTTAAATATTTATTTATTTATTTACTTTTATTTACTTTGAGAAGCTCTGTTGCCCAGGCTGGAGTGTAGTGACACGATCTCAGCTCACTGAAACCTCTGTCTCCCAGCTCAAGCAATTCTCCTGCCTCAGTCTCCTGAGTAACTGGGATTACAGACAACCACCATCATGCCAGCCTAATTTTGTATTTTTAGAAGAGACGGAGTTTCACCATGTTGGCCGGCTAGTCTCAAACTTCTGAACTTAGGTGATCCACCCACCTTGGCCTCCCAAAGTACTGGGATTACAGGCATGAGCAACTGCACCCGGCCTAGTTTTAAATATTACAAATCTCGAAGAATCCCACTCCCACCACAGTCCAGTGAAGCCAAATGACTGGGAAAAGCAGAAATAGAGAAAAATTTCCTAAGAGAAAGTATTTTAATTTAAATACAGAAGAATACCCTCAGAGAGAGACAGAGAGACTATGCTTTTAAAAAGAACATTTACTATAACACAATCCCTATAATTATACTGCACTGCTGTTTTAAAATAACCATAGTTTGCTTCAATATGTTATTTGCATTTTGTTTCAGAAATATTTCTTAACAGCAAATTGTTTTCATTTTCATTTGTAACCTGTAGTGACACAAAGTGAACTGGGTTCTATAAATTACCATGGAAAGTGGTGAGTCAACAATTTAGCAGAACAAAGTTCTGAGAATATAACAAGCAAAAGGGAATATGGAATTTGCAATTGCAGATTAAAATAGAAGAAAACATTTGAGTTGCAAATACATATTAAAAGTGGACACTGCTTATGACTAATGCAGGCAACAGTTTTTCAGGCCAGAGGTGATAAATAAAAAATTGTTTGCTCTATTTAACCATTGAATGCTTGGACTACTTTTGTAACCTCAAGATGTGAAGTGTTCTTCACTAGAAGTAAACATTAAGGTCATTTACCATTGATTGCTTAAAGCTAGTAAATACGTTCAAGGAGTTTTAAAGCTTTACTTTGGGAGAAGTCAGGATCAGATAGCTTAATAAAGCCACTCTGTGTGGGACCACGACTAAGTTTTACTGTGTTTACAGACATTTTGTCACAGAATCAAAGTTAACTTTTTAAAAATTCTCTTTGCCACAGAGGAACCCAGACATGCTCTATTTGCAAACCGACTGCATGAACGAAAAGCACAGTAATTCAGAAGCTGCTGGCTTGGATAAAATGAGAATGTAATTAAAAAGAAAAAGGTTAGTAAAGGAACATGCTGGGAATTGAAAATAAAAATCTGAAATGATGTCCCAGCCTGCCCATCAGGTCTTTTCCACCGTGTAGAGAGCGATCTCAAATGCTCTTGTCCCAGAATCTATGTTCTTTCACTATCATTGCTTATTTCTGTGTTTTCTGCTTTCAACAATCTATTGAAATAACCAAAATTAGTTACATTCAGAATTTTTTCTGTATTACTCTGATGCTAATAATCACCTCAAATTTATTTGTGCATTTCTGTACTGGAAAGAAAAATAATTTTTAGAGTTTTACTGTATCTTCCCCTTAATTCTAAGTTCCTTGTCACTAATTCCTTTCCCAACACCATGTTTTTTCCACCAAGAACATTACCAATATCTTCAGGAAAATTCCAGTCCCATATTTTAAGTCAGATTGATTCTTGGGAGTATAAATATACTAAAGAAGAAAAGTCCTTTTGACTGTGTTTCTCCATAGACCAATAGTATACCAAACACAGAAGCCTTTTAAGCGCATTTCATAGGGATCACTGACTTAGAACATTAGGGGAACATGAAAATCATTTCATGAAACACTCTCATTTTGCACATAAAGGAGCTGTGGCCCACAGAGGTATGTGGTTTACCGAGGGTGACCCAGTTAGTGGCCATAAACCAAAAGGTCCATAAACCCAAAAGCCCCGATGATGCTCAGTGTTTGTTATGAAGAGTAAAAATCCTCCCAGTTTATACAGAGTAACTTCATTCTTCCATTTTCTATTTCCACTATGACTACCCAGGCTTAAATTTTAATCTCTATTATGGATGACTCCAAAATCTCATTCTTCTAAATTAATTATCTAATACTCTAACATTGCACTAATCTTCCTACAAATCTACTTTCGTCTGCTTTGATAAAGCCAGCCGTAATTTTTTCTAGTCCTCATTAGAAATTATTGCAACCAAAAATTCATATTGAATATGAAGTCTGGGAGCCAGAACAAAATTTTTCCATTAAGATGAGATAAAGTCAGTGTCAATTATTAAGCAGAGGAAGACACAAGAGGGAAAGCAGTTTTCACATGAAAGAAAAAGGACTCTGATTTTCTGACACATTTTGTCATTGCAGTCAAACTATCAGAGTTAGAACTAGAAACCTAGACATTAGCTAACCCAGCATTTCCCAGGTATTCCTTGGAACTCCAGAGGCACAGGATAGTACTGTTAAAGATTCTGTGGCAGGACAGATTAAGGAAACCACACAGTTATACCAAGTTAAATTCATTATTTCCCGTAAAATTCTGGTAGCCTTTTATGCTAATAGATCTAGTGATACTCCAAAATTATTGCAATATGTCTGAAATTCATTTGAGCAAGAAACCCTTTAACAAAAGATCCTGCAGCTAGTGTCTTGAGGGATATTATTGGGGAAAATGCTGAGCCAGACCAATTCAACAAACTGTAACTTAGTTAATGGCAGAGTCAGAACAAAAACCAGTCTTCTCATGTCTGTCTTAGGCCCTTTTGGTCACAGAAAAACATTCAAAGCACTTCAAATGAGAAGAAAATGGTGAGAGGCGAAGAGACAAGCAGGGAACCTTGTCCAAGGTGGGCTGATCACAGGACTTCCAAGGCTATCCTTAGAAGAGTCACAATAAGGGCATCTCTAACACAAAACTCAAATTTAAAGTTTTAATTCTTAGTTGAATAAAAAGATGCGCAGTAAAATTCATCACATATATAAGGATAATACATTAAAATGACTTAAATTACATTTTAAATAAAATTACACAGAAACTCTCATGACATACATTAAGGGAACTTTCTAAAAATACATTTAAAATCTCAGGGCTAAATTCCCACTGGCAAACAAGAAAAAATATGGAACATTCTGAGCAACAATAAAAACAACAGCTGCAAGTGATTTAAACTTACAATGTTTAAATCAGTGAGTTCGCAATGACGCACTAGCAAAAAACCTCATATGTCACTTTAAGAGAATGTTAGGTGACATGGTTTGGCTCTGTGTCGCCACCCAAATCTCACCTTGAATTGTAATAATCCCCACATTTCAAGGGTGGGACCTAGTGAAGATAATTAAATCATAGGGGTGGTTTCCCCCATGCTGTTTTCATGATAGTGAGTTCTAATGAGATTTGATGGCTTCCCACCCTTCACTCTGCTCTCATTTTCTCTCCTGCCGCCCTGTGAAGAAGTGCCTTCAACCATGATTGTAAGTTTCCTGAGGCCTCCCCAGCCATGCAGAACAATAAGTCAATTAAACCTCTTTTCATTATAAATTACCCAGTCTTGGGTATTTTTTTCACAGCAGCCTGAGAAAGGACTAATTCATACACTAAGTTAAAAAATTACATTATGCTTTTCCTATATAAGCTATACCTGAGGTAACATATAATTAATGAGAATAAGTCTCTCCTTACTAAAGTTTTTTCTAACTCATAGAGGAAGAAGGAATTATAAAATTATAATGTTACCATAATAAAGTAATAGATCTGATCAATGATCCTCAGGGTCCCTAAGTCACAAAAAGGGGGACACACAGAATTTTCATGTAGCTTTGATGGAACCACCTGTAAAGTATTCCTGCCCTAAAATTGAACCTGAATTTGATCAATCCTCTAATTCCAAATACCCTTTAGAATAAACATAATAGTCAGAAGGGCAAGTTAAATGACATCAGCATAGTGCAATCAGCAAGATTCACAATATGAGAATCTCTGCTCTGGTTTCCTTCAACAAATAAATTGCCTGGAGGAAGAAAAGAGAGACAAGGAAATTACAGATTTAAGAAACACAGCAAGGAATTTAAAATGCGTATTTTATTTGAATCCTAACAATATTATTTTTAGGTATGGTAGTGTTACTATTTTTTTAAGTAGTTAACTTTTAGAGATATAAATAGGCACTATTCATATGTATTTAATTTAAAATAATCCAGGGTTGAATGAGAGGTTTTAAAGACGAAACAAGATTGACACTAAAATAACAATTATTGGAGCTGGGTGGCAACTATATAGAGGTTTTGTTATGCTATTCTCTCTATTTTTGTATATGTTTGAAATCATCTTAATAAAAAATTCTTAAAAGAGTGTTGCTAAATTGTAGCATATTTTTATACCACATCAAATTAAGGTTAAGCCAAAAAAAGACAACCATCGCTTGATTATAAAATGATCAAAGTTTACCTCTTATTTATATATTTGATTATAAAATCAGTCAGCCATTTACTCTTCAAATATTCTTTTTATATCTAGAGAATTTCAATCCATCAGTTTTTTACCAAAAAATATCATAGAGTAATAACTACCACTTACTGAATATCATTTATTCAGAAATCAGTGCAAAAGACAATAAAACTGGCTTATTCTAGTTTATCTAAAAGTTTTATTTTATGTTAGACATATCATATTGAATCTTTATAATAAATTTTAAATCACACATCATAGAGTTTACAAGAATGAATGCTACTCTTTAACTCTTTCCCAAGTTAACTGCTTTTCATGACATTTCTCCTTTGCTAAATTCACTATAGATGTTTGTACAAAATCTTTAGCGCAATCTTGGACTTACCCTATATTTAATCACTAGCCATTTTATAAATCTATTCATTCCCTATTCAATTATATTATTAAAAAATCCAATAAATTACTCATAATTTGGAAAATCTCTTGGAGATGAAGAAATCCTTATCAAATAAAAAGAAAAATTATGGTATATTTTTTAAATATAGACTTTTCTTCCAATATGAACATTCTTTGAACATTTTTATTAAATTAAATGTAAAATGTCAGGCTTGGTGAGATGATAAGTGAAACTCAAACTCTGCCACTAACATTGTGATCTTAGGCAAATTTTCAATAACATGGAAGAAGCTGAGCCACTTAGGAGAGTCTAATATTATATAAATCATAAAGTAGGTAAGCAACATTCCCTACAAGGAAGGTTTTAAATCTGGGGTCAGTGAGTTCTTTCTGTAAAGGGCCAGAGAGTAAATATTTTAGGGTTTGCAGACCACAAGATACCTATCACGACTATTCAACTCTGCTACTGTAGCACAAGAGCAACCACAGAGAATATGCAAACAAATCAGAGTGGCTCTATTCCAATAAAATATTATTTATGACACAGTAATTTAAATTTCATATAATTTTCATATGCCATGACATATTACTGTTCTTTTAATGTTTTCCAACCATTTAAAAGTGTAAAAGCTATTCTTAAATAGAAAGTCACATAAAGACAGTGAGCTGTATTTGACCAGAGCTATAACTTACCATCTTCTGCTGAACTAAAATCAGTTTTCTTGTTAATCATATTTTGTTTCTTACAGCATTACAAAATCAAGCAACATTATTTATATGTTTAATGCTTTGGAGAAGCATGATTGCAACATAGAAACAAATGACTTTGGTGTGAAGGATCTTCAGTAAAATTCTGTTTGAATTTTTGGTTCTAATTTTAAATCTTCAGACTAAAGGAAACCTGGCCCTTTAAAGGTCTCTGAGGAATCCAAGTTATAAAGCAGCTGAAATATGTCCTCTTAAGTGACCTTGCACAATTACCATTTATACCAGTGCAGGTGACAATGTCCAGGGAAGAGTGAGTTTAATTTAGGGTTTCTAGATGTAAATGCGGACTTCATTAGAAAGAGACTATGAAGGAGAAAGTTATCAGTCTACTGTATGAAACAGCAGTGGGGAAAGGTTATATATATGTTTGTCTTGAGTTTTAGGGTAGAAGATTAAGAAAAAGAAATCAGTAGGCTTTCTTATAATAGCCACAATAGTACAGAAAACATTAAAATGCAATAAAATGCAGTTCCCCCTAATAAAAAGTGGATAAAAGGGAGGAAAATGAGACAATATTGGAGGTAATAGATGCTCAAAATGCAATGGTAATGCCTTCCCTATGAAAATGTGCAAGCGAAGAAAAAGTAAAACCATCTCTTCCAAATGCCCAAATCCTTAAGTACCTAAATCAAGAATGGAGCTGTGTATGAACATTAGACAAATTCAGACTCTAAGATAAGAGTCAGGGTGGCACAACCAACACTCAATGCCTAAATAATAAATAGCTATCAGTTGTCTATCAGGTGCTGGCAATGTCTCAGGTGACACAAACAGTGTACAAAGTTCTCATGTATATAAGGATTGAAGAAAGAAGTAACCTTCTTAGGGTTACACACCTATAAACAGGTAAGGCAGAAATGTGAACCCAGCTTTGGCTCCAAAATTCAAGCTTTTTCCCATACTTTAGCAAAGAAAAATAAGACTTGTTTCAATATCACACATCTGTCATTCCATGTTCCTTAATGTGCAAAGTAACAATGCATTTTAAACAAGCCAGCAACTTCACAGCAACACACAGCCTAAAGAAGTTCAAGGCTCAGAGTCTGGACCCCTAGCTGCCTTCAGATGCCATTTTCAAGCCCCAGTGTTTATAACAGATATTAAACAAAGAGAGATCAGACAAATGGCAGCTTAAAATCAGTTAAAAGTTGGGCTGCTGTCTATGATATATTTCACCACTTTGATTCTCAAATCATTTCCCTAAAGCTAAAACTAAAAGTAGAGGGGCAGCTGGTTTAAAACTACATTGGTAATCTGTGGTTTTTATTTATAATTAGTGGTTTGATTGCAAAGATTAAATTTTTCCTAAGAAAAAGAGTTCAAACTCTAATTCACATAGGAAAAGCTTGAACTGGAGCCTCGACTTCCAAAGACAAGACAAAGAAAACTCGGCAGGAGAGCAACAAACAATTCTCCAAACACCTCTCAAACTCCTCATTTAATTAACAGGAATGATTTCTTCCCTGTAAAAAGACAGAAATGGTGCCATTTCTCTTGTCTGTGTTTCTCTTCACAAATGGATACCCTGGGGCTTCAACTCAGGACTTTGAAAGTAGGCCAGTGTTAATAACCTCCAAGGCCTGCCGGGTTGATTAGCAGAAGAAACTCGGTTACAGGAACATTGCTAAAGGGCCAAACCATGTGAGAGAAACTGTCAATGTTCAGAAAATGCAGAAAGGGAAAATCTGAACATTTCTCATGTTAAGTCTTCTAGCATCAGAAGCAAATATTCTTGTTAGAAAATCACATCATATTAATGAATTGTGGGAAGTAACTAAGTGAGCTTTATTTAATGGAAAGATAAATGAAACATTTGTTCATCTACCTTCTCTATTTCCTTTTCAGTATTTCTCCCTTTTTTATTTGGCCTTTGATAAATTTGATTCCTACATCTTATTTGTTTTAAGACTACTGTAATTTCCTTTTCAAGTGATTTCCCATTATTGGGTTCCACAGATTTTAACTTCTACTTTATCTTTGTTAGAACATTTGCTTGTGCATTCATTTTTTTCTAGATCTTTTGCCTCACTATTTCTTGCCTGCAATGTGGAGACTGCAGACTGAATAGACATAGGAAAAACATGTCCTCTAGGATATATAATTACCAGACAAACCCTATCTACCACCATCTCTCCACCAACAAGGTAATTTCTGTTTCCAAGTTCTTTCTGAAATTTTCCCAGGCACTTCATGGCCAGAATATCCAGGATCATCAGATACACCAGGATTAGAACACGTCACAACAAAAGCATTTAGGCAGCCTAATTTACATGAGGATATTTTGACTGCCAGTAAAGTAAGGATCTGGGACTGCTGGGATTCCTGCATGCAGCTTGACCAGGTAGTTGGGCCACTTCAAAGAGTACTGAGCACAAAATTCATTTGCTCTGTCAATTCTCCTCTCTGGCCAAATTTACTACCCTATTCAAAAGTTATTTCTATAAATACATCGGCTACGTAACTGTGTTGGTCCATTCTTGTGTCGCTATGAGGAAATACCTAAGGCTGGGTAATACATAAAGATAAGAGGCTTAATTAGCTCCTGGTTCTGTAGGCCGTATAAGAAGCAGGGCACCAACATCTGTTCAGCTTCAGATGAAGGTCTCAGGAAGCTTACAGTAATGGCAGAAGGCCAAGATGGGAAGCCAGCATGTCACATGGCAACAGTAGAAGCAAGAGAGAGAAGAGAGAGTTCTTAAATTCTTTTAAACAACCAGATCTCACATGAAGTGAAAACTTACTGATCACCAAGGAGATGATGCTAAACCATTCATGAGGTATCCGCCAAAATGATCCAATCACCTCCCACCAGGCCCCACCTCCACAAATTAGAATCACATTTCAACATTTGTAGAGAACGAACATCCAAACCATATCAGTAACATTACACAAATCATTCTCACTCGTATAATATTAAATTCTTTTGTCATTCTGAGAAAATATGTAAATCAAAGAATGCCAGAAAAGAACTGTCAGTGAAATGGTGTTTGTTGGATTATGTGGGCTTAGTCTAAACGTGCAGATGAATGGAAAGGCTGCTTATTCATCTATTTTCTTTATCCAGTTCTACACTGAATATCTCTTAGAACTCATATGAAATTCTGGGAAACATGGAAATGTTTGGAGTAGGCATGTGACTTTAGCAGAAAAGAAACACCTCATTTTTGTCAAAATATCAAGTATTCAAAACTGAATAACATAAACATAATATATAATAAGAATTTGAGAAAGATATTTCCTTTTCTAAGAAAATTTCATTCTGGTTCATCCTCCTCCTATTCCTCTGGAGTGACTGCTTCTAAGCATACAGACAGGAAAACCAACTTGACCTTCATCACCTTCTTACACCGCATATAAGATTTTCGATAGCAGAAACGTGAGTGTGGATTAAAATCTGTGCTGCCATTGGATTCTAAGTCACTTCAAATTGCTCTGGTACAGTTTTATGTAGCTGAAACCATTTTGATCAATTTGTGTGGTAGGCTTAGATGTTAGTCATGTAACATCCTCAGTTATTAAAAAGGAGTTAATATAATTCTTCAGAGATAAATTACATTCAGTATCACAGTGCATTGCACTTCTGAAATGCATCTAGAAACTAGATGGTGAAATGGACCACATACTATAAAGAGAATGTTATAACTTTATCACTTTTGGTTGTATAAACTACAGCACTGTTGAGATTCTCCACATCCCTGATTTTTATACAATTTCTAACATAGACTGTGGTTTTAATCCTAAGTATGTCTATGATTTTCAAATATCTGTTTTATTTCTAAAAATCAGTTAAAAGTCAATATTTATTACAGCCTATGTACTTTTGTTACTTTTAGAATTCTTATTAAATTACAAAAGTTATGCAAATTGTACATTAATTCATTCTATAAAATAATAAAGATATCATCTCTTTTAAAAAGTGCTTTCCATACTGAAAACAATTATATACTTCTGTGTTACTTGTGTTAATTCTGTCAGGATTTTACTATGAATTTAAAAAAATAATTTAAATTACAAATATAGTTCATGTATTCAGACACAAAGTGATCAAAAAAATCCAATGTGCCATTGCAATAGTTTAATTTGCAATATGGGTTAATACACAATCAAAAACCACTACTGGCTAGAAGACTATTTTCCAAGGAGTTGCACAAATTGTGAGCCTCTTTCATTTTCAGAGATTTGATAAGAAGAAATTGAATTTTCCAAGAACCACCATTTCATTTTATTTAAATGTGTCTCCTACCTACAAAAGGCAAAACAGTAGATTTACCCATTGTTGCACTTTAGATTTCGCTATAAAAGTAACGAGATTTTTAATTAGGAAATGTCCTGTCCCTATATTCTAAAGGATTAATTTTCTCTCTGCTATAAAAGCAAACAGGGGGACTCAATCCCATATATTTTTATACAATATTTCTCTTCCCATCTCATTCAGAACAAAAACCAAAATTCTCACCATGGCCCACAAGGACTTACATGATCTGCCCTCACTCTACCCCAATAACAAGCCATATCTTCAACCACTTTCCCCCTGGTTTGCTTTTCTTCTGCCACTCATGTCTCCTTGCTATTCTTTCTATACCAAAACATATCCCTGGCTCAGGGCCTCTGCACTTACTATACACCATGTCTGAAAAGTCCTTTGCCCAGAGAGCCACGTGGCTCACCTTATCAGTTCATTCAACACCCTGTTCAATGTTATCTCAGAAAAGTAAGTCATTCTATCTAAAATCTCCCATCTTTTATCTCATCCCTCTCTATTCTCTTCTGCCCATAGTAGGTGCTCAAAAATTTGAAATGTCTGAATGAGTGCTGTAAGAAAACAATGGTGGCAAAGATTAAATCATTTTTCCCAAGACTGAGGGACATCTTCATGACAACCCTTGACCTGAGTCTGGAAGGATGACTAGGAACTCACTAGGAAAGAAACAGCATGTGGTTGTGCATAATAGCTGGTGGCTCAGGAAACTCAAACACAGAGTAAGAGGGGAGAGCAGCTGGAGATGTAGCCTTGTCTGCCTTGCAATGGAACTTGGTCACTGGGAAGCAATTAGGGCTTTTAATTCTGGAGAAGAGCTGATTTTCAACAACATTAAGACTTTTTGAAAGACTTCACAGACCTAAAAAATAAAAATAGTATGAAGGACAGAAGTGAGGCAGGTAAGAACAGAGTACAGGAGTCAATTTAGTGGCCTAGCCCGATAGTCATGATGGGAGTTTGAATTTAGGTTGTATAATATGGAGTGATAACAAAAGGATGCCTTTTGCCCATTAGAAAATCAGCAGTGATGATTATTCCATGTAAATAAAACTTGTAGTCATGTAGAATATTTTTCTTTATCTTAGTATAATTTGCTGAACAGATGCAATATAAAAAAAGGAGATAAATAGATACAAAAAAGTATCTAGTTCATTGGCCAACTTACCACATTCTGTAAGAGATAGCAGATGAATGGTGATGATCTCACCAGGTGCTGCTGCTCCTTGAAATTGCAACCAGTAAAATACATACTAAAAAAATGTTTCCAGAGCTTTTGAATTCCCATGAGACAAATGCATTTGAAAGGCTTGCACGTAACACATGGAAAATAATTGTAAGCAGTATATAGGGAATCTGATGAGTAGAAAGGACTGCTCAAAGCAAGATTAATACACAGTATTAAACTTAAATCAATAAAATTCTCTCTGGCCTCAAGTACTATCTGGTCTTCACTTGGGTGATAAAATTGAATGATGAAACAAACAACTCCATCATTTTTCCATATAGCAGCACAGAATTATGTTCTGAAGATGGAATTTTGAAAAATACTAGAAATTTTTTCATGCTCAAAATAGTGTATTTGGGTAGAAAATCTAGTAAGATTGTACCCAAATACACTATTTGATTTAGAGAAAAGTATAAGGATTCTTTGCTTTTCTGTCTTATTTACTACTAGGTAAAAGCCACTCTGCTTATGGATTTAAAGAATATGATGGTCACATTTGTAGGTGTATTAATATATTCCCTCTCTCAACTCCAAATCCACCTTGTTTTCCTACACAGACTACATTTCCTCTTTGCTAATTGGATCATTGTTAGGCACAGCCAATCAAGAGTCCTGGAGGGACTCTGCCAGTTTAGAGAAAGAAGGGATTTGCAGAAGTCCCAGAAGCTACTGACTGTCCTGGCAGTTCAGCAGCAGATGCCCTCCAACAAAGGCCACCACAGTAATGGTGGCTCTCAAGTTATCAAGGCAAGCAGTCTCCATCAAGTTCTTTGATCACTATAGTAGTGAGGAGCATCTTCCAGTGGCAGCCACACTTCTCCTCAGAAGTCTAAATCTCAGCCCTATAGATTCTTTCTCGAAATTCCTTTTTTTTTTTTATTATTGTACTTTAGGTTCTGGGGTGCATGTGCAGATCATGCAGGATTGTTGCATAGGTACACACATGGCAAATTCCTTTCTTGTGTACTTTTCCCCTATCTCTTGAAATAGTAGCCCTCAGTAACTCTATACAGATGCTTCCTCTGTACATCTTTACGTTCTCTTTTAACCCTTTTTCATAGCTAACCACATTTATCTCATTAAAAATACTTCAAATAAAATTTTCCCTGCTCAAATTATTGGCATGGTTTCTGTCTTATGACTGGACCCTCTCTGATATACTTTATGTTTGGAAATATGTCACGTGAATATTTATTCATCTCAATATTATGAGAGTTATACACTTAAAACACAAATTCAGTTAAAAACTAAATGAGAAATTTTAATATGCATATTCATTAATTTGGTAATCCTCTAATAGGTAATTATCCTACGAGAATTATTGGATAAGTGCCCAAAAATTAATGCATAAGAATATTTTTATCAGAGTTTAAAACAACAGAAACAAATTGAAACTATTTCAAATAAGAAAGGAGACACATTGAAGGATACCTAAAAGTCACACAAGCAAAGTATTGTAAATAAGTACAGCTGGGAAGAATTCATGCAAACTTAAATTACTAACTAGAAAGTTGTCAAAACCAAGGCAGCAGCTTTCTCCATCCACCTCACTAGAACCACATCATGTAGCCTCGCTACCTGTTCTCCCAGTCCCCCTTTTTCTGCTCTCCTTTCTTTTCTTTCCATAGCAATCCAATATGCTATCTCACTCATTTAAAATGCCAATAGTTTATTGTCTCCCTTCTCTAGAATGTTTGCTATATGAAGGCAAAAATCTTTGTTTTATTCCCTTATGTATCCCAAGCAGCTAGAGCTAGAACACTAAGTGGCACATAGTAGGTGTAATATGTCTGCTCCATTTTTTGTCTTTCTATGGATTTTCAATTTATTTTTAATTCTCAGCTTACACATGGTCATATATGGCTTCATTTTGGTGGATAAGCTTTTTCACATGCTGCTGGATTCAGTTTGCTAGTGTTTTATTAAGGATTTTTGCAACTCAACTATCAGTGGTTAGCACAATTTTTTTTTTTGTTTTGAGACGGAGTTTTGCTCTTGTTACCCAGGCTGGAGTGCAATGGCCTGATCTCGGCTCACCACATCCTCCGCTTCCGAGGCTCAAGCAATTCTCCCGCCTCAGCCTCTCGAGTAGCTGGGACTACAGGTGCGCGTCACCATGCCCAGCTAATTTTTTGTATTTTTAGTAGAGACTGGGTTTCACCATGTTGACCAGGATGGTCTTGATCTCTTGACCTCGTGATCCACCAGCCTTGGCCTTCCAAAGTGCTGGGATTATAAGCGTGAGCCACTGCTCCCGGCCAGTACAATTATTTTTAGTTTTATAGTTCAAAATTGTTGAGCAAGAAATCTGCTAGTATTCATCTCATCTTTTTGAGCCAGGCCAAAAGTTATAAAAGCCTAAATTAATCTTCCATTTCTGGAGGGAATGGTAAATGCCATATCCTGTATTCCACTGCCCATTTGAAATTCATAAGGAAATATGGATGGGTCAGGCAATGTTTTGCATTTCTAATACAAAAGGGATTATTTATTGGAGCATTATTTTCAGTAACTATTTAGTAGCATTATTTTAAGTGTAATAATAGAAACTAAATATCTCTTTATTCCTGTCCACATATTAAAAGTGACAATATAGACTATATTTATTCACATGGAAATATATTTATTATATGTATTTAGATTTTTTTAAAGACATAAAGCAAAGAGTAAGATTTTAAGGAGGAAATGTCTAGACATTGACAAATGTCCACAAGCATCAAAAACATCCAAGAATACATGACCACATCTAGTGGACTAAGTAAGATACCAGCGTCCAGTCCCAGAGGGGTGAAGATATGTGAACTCTCAGACAGGGAATTCAAAATAGCTGTCTTGAGGAATCTCAGTGAACTTCAAGACAACACAGAGAAAAATTCAGAATTCTATTAGATAAATTTAACAGAGACTAAAATAATTTTTAAAAACCGAGCAGAAATTTTGGAGCTGACAAATTCAATCAACAAACTGAAAATCAATCAGAGCCTCAATATCACAATTGATCAAGTGAAATAATTAGTGAACTCAAAGACAAGCTATATGAAAATACACAATCAGAGGGAAAAAAAGAGAAAGAAATAGAATGACGCAAGCATAGAAAATCTATAATATAGCCTCAAAAGGGAAAATCTAAGAATTATTGGCCTTAAAGAGGATGGTGATAGAGAGAGAGATCAGAAAAGAAAAGTTATTTAAAAAATAATAACAGAACTTTTCAAACCTAGAAAGAGATGTGTATATCCAGGGACAAGAAAGTCAAAGAACACCAAGCATATTCAACCTAAATAAGACTACCTCAAGGCATATACTAATCAAATCCTCAAAGTACAAAGATAAAGAAAGGATCATAAAAGCAGCAAAAGAAAGCAAATAATATATAAGGGAGCTCTGATACATCTGGCAGAAGACTTCTCAATGGAAATCTTTGAACAGATGGAGCAGGATGACATTTTTAAAGTGCTGCAGGAAAAAGTTTCAACCCAGAATATTGTATCCAGAAAAATCACCTTTGAAATCTGAATGAGAAATAAAATTTTTGGGGGCAAAAAGTTAAGGGATTTGGGCAACATCAGACCTATCTTACAAGAAATGCTAAAGGAAGTTCAGACATTAACAAGCAAGGAGGAAGTATCTAAAGGTATACAACTCACTGGTAAAAGTAAGTACATAAACAAAACTCAGAATACTCTAATACTGTAATTTCAGTGTATCATACAATCATCTTTTTTTTCAACTTTTATTTTAAGTTCAGGGGTTACATGGGCAGGACATGCAGGTTTGTTACATAAACTTTTACCATGGTGGTTCACTACACAGATCATCCCGTCACCCAGGTATTAAGCCCATCATCCATTAGCTATTCTTCTTGATGCTCTCCCTCTCCCACGCCACCCAACAGGTGCCCAGTGTGTGTTATTCCCCTCCATGTGTCCATGTGCTCTTATCGATCAGCTCCCACATAAAAGTGAGGATGTGCAGTATTTGGTTTTCTGTTCCTGAGTGAGTTTGTTGAGAATAATGCCTTCCAACTACATACAAGTCCCTGCAAAGGACATGATCTTATTCCTTTTCATGACTGCATAGTATTCCATGGTGTATATATACCACATTTTCTTTATCCACTTTATCACTGATGGGCCTTTAGGTTGACTACATGACTTTGCTGCAATTAATAGTGCTGCAATGAACATACACACGCATGTGTCTTTGTAATAGAATGACTTACATTTTTTGGTTATATACCCAGTAATAGGATTGCTGGATCAAATGGTAATTCTGCTTCTAGGCCTTTGAAAAATCACTACACTGTTAACAATGGTTGAACC
Organism: Aotus nancymaae; assembly: GCF_030222135.1. Classification (NCBI taxonomy): domain Eukaryota; kingdom Metazoa; phylum Chordata; class Mammalia; order Primates; family Aotidae; genus Aotus; species Aotus nancymaae. Next base: position 15,943,373 of record NW_026988476.1, on the reverse strand, counting down.
AATTTATACCCCCACCAAAAGTGTAAAAGTGTTCCTTTTATTCCACAACCTAGCCAGAATCTGTTGTTTTTTGACTTTCTAGTTATAGCCTTTCTGATTGGCATGATTTACATTGTGGTTTTGATTTGCATTTCTCTAATGATCTGAAAAGAGATATGAATTGGGCAAGACAAAATTACGAAGTTGGAGAAATTCTCACCAGCATTCACTTCCCCATATGGTGTTTCACTTTCTGTCCTCCTTGTAGCATCTTGTTATCTCAGGCAGTTTTTTGCCTTTCACCTTTACCCCACTGGGGCCTCTCCTCCCAAAGAAAAAAAGTTAAACATTTTTGAGCCCTACTATATGTCAATCCTGCTTACATTGTAAACCATGTATATTGCAAAATAAAACACAGATACAGAAATTCACCCAAGTCAAATGTGTGGCTTGATGAATTACTGTAAGGTAAACATCACCAATGCTAAGAGTAATAACGTTTCCAGTCACATAAGAAGTCCTTTTAATTTGCCACTTTCCAGTTATAACACCCTCCCTCCTGCCATTATCCTGGATTTTATGGTAATGACTTCCTTGTATATTCCTTTTTCCAGTTCTATTACTCAAATATAGACATTCTAGTCTACATTTATAAAATTTTGACATGTCTTTTAAGTCATTTTAAAATGTATGTCTTTCTCTTTCATGCCTTTCATTTCTTTATCATGTCTATTGAAGAACTAGAAAATTCGATAGGTAGAGTTTCCCATAGTTTGGAGTTTTGAAGATGCTATCCTTGTACAGTTCAACATGTTTCTTTCTCATGGGTATTTCTTGCACATCCAGACAGCAGTTGATCTGACTCAGGCTTGACCCCTTTGACAAGACCATACATAGTATTTGGGATGATTTAGATATATGATGTCCAGTTTTCTCTCTTTTGGTGACTTTAGCAGCCATTGATATTTAATGAAATTGATTGGCCATTGTAAATGATGTTTCCTAATTGCGGCATTTATTTTTAATTTATAAATTAGAATACCTTTTATAAAGCGACATTTCCCCTCATCTCCTACTTGATTACCTAGTAGTGTAGTTCATATAGGAAAAGTAAAATGCATGCTTTATTCTTTTCCTTTATTTACTAGTTTTTGAGATAACAACTTAGTTCCATGCCACCAAAAGGAGATCATTTTTTTAAATATTATGAATTTATAAATTTAAACATACTTAATAGATTGCAATTTATTGCAATTTGTATCATTGTTGAAGTTCACTTACTATATGATTAACTTTTATTTAATTTTTATGTGAGCGGATAGTTTTTATTATCTAGCTAGGGATGCCTTCTTCAGTAACTGAGTTTTATAAAAATAAATTTTGTTCTTTTTTCTTTTCTATTTCCTCTTGCAGACTGTAAGTGGCTTGATTGTTATAACATAAGAAAACACTCACTGTAGAATAAATCTGAAAATATAAAAAAGCATTAAAACAGAAAATAAATGTAAGTCATATTCTCAACACCCAACATAATCACTATAACACTTTGGTAAATACACTTCCAGAATTTTATACAGAGAGAAATAAATTCTTACTTTTTTGTTTGTTTTGTTATTTATTTACATTTTTAATACACATTATTTACATTTATAAATATACAAGTTATACATATTTATAGGTACATGTGATATTTTGATACAAGTATAAAATGTGTAATGATCAAATCGGCATAAATCGGAATATCTATCACCTCAAGCATTTAACATTTCTTTATGTTAGGAACATTCCAATTCTACTCTGGTAGTTATTTTGAAATATACAGTACATTATTGTTAACTATAGTATTATTGTGCTGATATGCACTAAATTTTATTCCTCATAACTGCATTTTTGTGCCTATTAACCCTCTGCTCCTCCCCTCAATCTCCCCCCTCCCCATTACCCTTCATAGCCTCTGGTAACCATCATTTTACTCTCTGTTGCCATGAGTTCAATTTTTTAGGTTTCCATATATGAGTTCCATGCATCTTGTTGCAAATGACAGGACCACTTTCTTTTCATAGCTCTATGATACTTTGCTGTGTATATGTACCACATAATCTTTGTCCATTCACCTGTTGATGGATGCCTATGTTAATTTTATATCTTGTCTATTATGAATAGTGCAGCAGTAAACATGGGAGTGTAGGTGTCTCAGTAGACTGATTTCTTTTCCTTTGGATAGATACCCAGCAGTGGGATTGCTGGATTGTATGGTAGTTCTATTTTTATTTCTTGAAGAACCTACACACTGTTCTTCCTAGTAGCTGTACTAATTACAGTCCCACCAAGAAGGTACAATGGTTCTTCTTTCCCCACAGCCTCACCAGCATTTGTTATTGCTTGTCTTTTTGATAAAAGTCATTTTAATTGAGGTGAGATGATATCTCATTACAGCTTTGTTTTATATTTCTCTAGTGATTCGTGATGATGAACATTTTAAAAATATAATTGTTGGGCATTTGTATGTCTTCTTTTGATAAATCTCTATTCAGATCTAATGCCAATTTTTAAATTGGATTTTTTGTTTTTTTCCTTTTGAGTTGTTCATCTTATATATTCTGGCTGTTAATTCTTCATCAGATGGGTAGTTTGCAAATACTTTCTTCCATTCTGTGGGTTATCTCTTGACTTTGTTGATTGTTTCCTTTGCTGTGCAGAAGAATTTTAGCTTGATATGATTCCATTTGTCCATTTGTGCCTTGGTTGTCTGTGCATTTGAGGTCTTACTCAAGAAATCTTCGAGAGAGATCCAAGATGGCTGATCACTAGCAGCTCGGGCACCTAGCTCCCAGTGAAAGCGCAGAGAACGAGAGGACGCCACATTTTCAGACGAATATTTGTTGCTCACAGACCAAGAGGTTCCCAGCGGAGGAGCCCCATGGGTCGCCAGGGCGACTCTTGTGGCCGGTGCGGTGGTTTAGCTGGCGCCTTAGAGCGGCAGTTCTTGGTGCAGAGTCCGGAGATTCCCGGGCAGAAAAGCACCATCAATCTTAACACCGCTGTTTTGGCCGGCGCAGTGGATTGCTCAGATTTCGGCGCTGGGAATCAAAAAGTTGGACGTCCGCTCAGAGACCTAGTTAGGAAGTCAGTAATTACAAAGATGACAGAGGGATAAATATATAATGAAGGGAAGAAAGCAGCCTAAAAAGGCAGAGAATACTCAAAATCAGAGTGCCTCTGCCTCCCCAGGGGATCGCAATTCCTCATCAGTAACGGAACAAGGCTTAATGGAGAACGAGTGTGTTGCAATAACAGAAGCAGGCTTCAAAATGTGGGTGATAAGAAACTTCCGTGAATTAAAAGAACTTGTTCAAACCCAATGCAAAGAAACTAAGAACCTTGAAAAAAGGTTTGATGAAATGCTAATGAGAATGGACAATTTAGAGAGGAACATAAGTGAATTGATGGAGCTGAAAAACACAACACGAGAACTTCGCGAAGTATGCACAAGTTTAAACAGTCGAATTGATCAAGCAGAAGAAAGGATATCAGAAGTCGAGGACCAGCTCAGTGAAATGAAACGAGAAGACAAGATTGGAGAAAAAAGGATAAAAAGGAATGAGCAAAGCCTCCAGGAAATATGGGACTATGTGAAAAGACCTAATTTACGTTTGATAGGTGTACCTGAATGTGATGAAGAGAATGAATCCAAGTTGGAAAATACTCTTCAGGATATCATTCAGGAAAACTTTCCCAAGCTAGCAAGGCAGGGTAATATTCAACTCCAGGTAATACAGAGAACACCACAAAGATATTCTTCAAGAAGACCAACCCCAAGGCACATAATTGCCAGATTTATTAGGGTTGAAATGAAGGAGAAAATACTAAGGGCAGCCAGAGAGAAAGGTCAGGTTACCCATAAAGGAAACCTATCAGACTTACAGCAGATCTCTCAGCAGAAACCCTACAAGCTAGAAAAGAGTGGGGACCAATATTTAACATCCTTAAAGAAAAGAACTTTCAACCCAGAATTTCCTATCCAGCCAAACTAAGCTTTATGAGCGAAGGAAAAATTAAATCTTTTGTGAACAAACAAGTACTTAGAGACTTCACCATCACCAGGCCTGCTTTACAAGAGCTTCTGAAAGAAGCACTATACATATAAAGGAACAACCAATATCAGCCTTTCCAAAAATATATCAAAAAGCAAGAACATTAACACAATGAAAAATTTACATCAACTAATGGGCAAAACAGCCAGCTAGCATCAAATACCAGTATTAAACTTATATATATTCTAATTGGATAAAAAGCCAAAACCCATCGGTATGCTGCATCCAGACTCATCTTACATGCAACAATACACAAAGACTCAAAACAAAGAGAAGGAGGAAGATTTACCAACCAAACAGAGAGTAAAAATAAATAAACAAAAAGTAGGAAATGCAATTCTCGCCTCTGATAAAGTAGACTTTAAAGCAACAAAGATCAAAAGAGGCAAAGAAGGACATTACATAATGGCAAAAGGATTAATGTAACAAGAAGAGCTAACGATTCTATAGATCAACGAGACAGAAAATTAACAAGGACATTCAGGACTTGAACTCAGACCCGGAACAAGTAAACTTAAACATTTATAGAACTCTCCACTTCAAATACACAAAACATACATTACTACCTCACACTTATTCCAAAAGTGACTACATAATTGGAAGTAAATCACTCCTCAGTAATCGCATAGCATATCATAGGTTTAAATGAAATATTGGTTGGCTGTTTGTTTGTTATTTTCTTCCCTTATTTTTTCCTGACTACATCATTAAGTATAATTATTGGTATAAAAGAGGTTTTCAAAACTCATTACTAAATTGCATTCTAGCCTGGGCAAGAAAGCAATACTCCCATTCTCTCTCTCTTTTTCTCTTTCTTTTTCCTCCTCTTCTTCATTCTTTTTTTCTTTCTTTCTAAAAAAAAAAATCTATCATGTCCTCTTCCATCTCATCTCTTTTCTGCCTTCCTCCTCTGCTGCATCTCTCTAACTGTTCTTTCTTTTCTGCAAAAAAAAAAAAAAAAAAAAATCTTTGCCCAGACCAATGTCCTGGAATGTTTCCCCAATATTTTCTTCTAGTAGTTTCATAGGTTAAAGCCTTAGATATAAGTCTTTAATTCATTTTGATTTTAATTTTGTATATTGTGAGAAATTGGCCCAATGGATATCAGATTTTCCCAGCACCACCTATTGAAGACTATCCTTTCCCTATTGTATGTTCTTGGCACTTTTGTTGAAGATGAGTTTGCTGTAAATGTATAGATTTGTATCTGGGTTCTTCATTCCATTTCATTGTCCTGTGTGTCTGTTTTTATGCCAGTACCATACTGCTTTGGTTATTACAGCTTTGTAGTATAATTTGAAGTCAGATAATGTGATAACTCTAGATTTTTTTTTTTCCTCAGGATTACTTTGGCTATTCAAAGTTTTATTTATTTATTTTGTAGTTCCATATAAATTTTAGGATATTATCTTCTTTCTGTAAAGAATGGTACTGGTATATTGATAGGAATTGTATTGAATCTGTAGATTACTTTACATAGTAGTAATATTTTAAGAATATTTATTCTTCCAATCCATAAACATGGAGCATCTTTCCATTTGTTTGTGACCTCTTCAGTTTCTTGCATAATGTTCTATAGTTTTCATTGTAGAGATTTTTCACTTTATTGGTTAAGTTTCTTCCTAGGTATTTTTATTTTATTTGTACCTATTGTAAACAGGATTATTTTCTTGGTTTCTTTTTCAGATTCTTTGCTGTTGGCATATAAAAATGCTACTGATTTTTCTATGTTGATTTTGTATTGTTTAGCTTTACTAAATTTATCACTTTTAAGTTTTTTTTTGGTGATTTTTAGGTTTTTCTAACTATAAGATTGTATTATATTTTCTGCAAACAGGGATAATTTGACTTCCTCATTTTCAATTTAGATGCTCTTTATTTATTACTTTAGCCTCATTTCTCTGGCTAGGATTTCTCACACTATATTGAATAAAAGTGGTGAAAGATGAAATCTTTGTCTTGTTCTAGATCCTAGAGAAATAGCTTTCAGTTTTTCTTTATTGAGTATGACAGTAGCCATGTGTTAGTCACACAACTCTTATTGTGATAAGGTATGTTCCTTCTATAGGCAGTTTTTGAGTGTTTTTATCACATAGGGATGTTGAATTTTTATCAAATGCTTGTTTGGCATCTGATTGAAATGATCATGCCCATGTAGTGGTTCATGGCTGTAATCTCAGCACTTTGAGAGGCCGAGGCAGGCAGATCACTTGAGGTCAGGAGTTCAAGTCTAGCCTGGCCAACATAGTGAAACCCCATCTCTACTAAAAATACAAAAAAAAGCTGGGCATGGTGGCACATGTCTGTAATCCCAGCTACTGGGTACGCTGAGGCAAGAGAAGTGCTTGAAACTGGAAGGCGGAGGTTACAGTGAGCCAAGATAGCAGCACTGCACTCCAGCCTAGGCAACAGAGCAAGACTCCATCTCAAAAACAACGACAACCAAAACAACTAAAAAAGAAATGATCATATAGTTTGTTCTTCATTGTGTTGATGTGTTACGACACTTATGTTGATTTATTGATTTACTGAACTATTCTTACATCCATGGGATGAATCCCATTTGATTATAATGAATGATTTTTTTTTTTTTTTGAGACGGGGTTTTGGCTATAGTACCCAAACTAGAGTTAAGTGGTGTGATCTCGGCTCACTGCAACCTCTGCTTCCCAGGTTCCAGTGATTTTCCCACCTCAACCTGCTAAGGAGCTGACTACTGGCACACACCACCATGTCTGACTAATTTTTTTGTATGTTTTGTATGGATGAGGTATCGCCATGTTGCCCAGGCTGGTCTCAAACTCCTGAGATCCTGCTATCCACCTGCCTCAGCTTCCTGAAGTGCCACTGCATCCAGCCTGAATGACCTTTTCAATATGTGGTTGATATTGCTTTGCTAGAATTTTTGAGGACTTCTGTTTCTATGTCTATGCTTATTAGAGATATTGGCCTGTAGTTTTGTTGTTGTTGTATCTTTGTCTAGTTTTGGTATCAGGGTAATCTGATCTCATAGAATGAGTTTTAAAGCATTCCCTGCTTGGCCAGGCACAGTTGCTCGCACCTGTAATTCTAGCACTTTGGGAGGCTGAGGAGGGCGGGTCACTTGAGGTCAGGAGTTCGAGACCAGCCTGGCCAACATGGTAAAACCCGATCTCTACTAAAAATACAAAACTTAGCCAGGTGTTGGCAGGCACCTGTAGTCCCAGCTACTCAGGAGGCTGAGGCAGGAGAATTGCTTGAACCCGAGAGGCGGAGCTTGCGGTGAGCCAAGATCATGCCATTGCACTGCAGCCTGGGCGACAGAACAATACTGTCTCGAAAAAAATAAAAAATAAAAGAAAAGGAAAAGAAAGTATTCCCTCCACCTTATTAATATTATTATTTTTGGAATAATTTGAGTAAGATTGGAATTAGTTTTTTAAATGTTTGATATATTTCAGCAATACAGTCTACAGGTTCTGGGTTTTTTTTACTGGAAGACTTTTATTACTGCCTCTATTTGATTACTTGTTATTGGTTTATTCGGGTTTTAGTTTTCTTCATAGTTTAATCTTTTTGGCTGTATGTGTCTAGGAATTTCAAAACAAAAGTGCTCTGGAAAATATCAGCAGAAATGTTACACACTGGTTTCTAAGTAAGCAAACTAAATCATAATTTCTAACAAAGGAAATCAACACCAGGTCATCACTGTAAATAATAAAAACATTTCCAGGATTATAAAACAATACCTCCAACTGTAGCATGACACAAATTAACTAAAATGCAAATAATTTGTTCTGAGTGTCCAATAACCAAAATTTATCTATAATTGTTTTGTCTTCACTTTTCCATCTCAGTTTTTTTCCTCCAGACACTCTCCTCTTTCATTCATTGACCACCATTCCTTTATAACAACACAAGACAGTATAAGACAACCAATGCAAAAGATAGCCCAAATTAATCCAAAGACTGGGACTCTTAAAATCAGACATGATTAGAATGGACTTAGCCACTGTCCAGACCCATTTCTAAAATACTCTTGACACAGACAAAGCCATTAGAGAGAGAGAGAGAGCAAGAAAAAAAAGCCCCTTTTTTCCCACAAGACAATTTGAAAGTCATCTCTATGAATAAAGTATTGTACCCTGAAAGGAGATAAAATGTTAAACACTTAACACTAAAAAGAATCTAATCATAATGCCTCTTTAATGATTCAGAGGCTTGTCGATATGTAGCAATAACTAAAATTGATCATTATAAAAATCAATTATTACTGGATGTATGATTTACAGAAATACTATCTGAGAAGTCTGGAAAAGATAATTCTGAATAAATAAACAACTGCATACTAAAAATACTTTAGTATATTTCCTTTTTCTGTCTTTTTCTTCATTCAAAATTAAAACACTTTCTGAGAATATAAGTTTTCCAAAGCAAGCAAAATGACACTGAAAAAAAAAAAGGCCTAACAACATTTTCCAAATCTAGGACACATGCTGTTTTTAAAATATATTTGGTCATAAATAAATATATTGAGTACATTAATAAATGCCTCTTTCAAAAGCTCTTCACTTACAAGGATTTTAAATCACTGCTTTGAAAAAAAAGGGACTATTAGGAATTTGAAAAGTAAGCATAATTCAACCCTCTCCAAGTTATTCTGCATTTTTTCAAGGTTAGTTGTTCTTATAAAACATATATAAATATGCGTATCTTGTCTCTGAGTCACTCACTTCAATGTCCTGAAGCAAAAGGAAATAGGAAAGTCATAAGAGACTTTCAGATTCCAGAGCCTGAATGAAACTTGAACACCATCTATAAAAGCTTGTGCCATTTAATGGTTTATATTTTTTTAATTCATGGACTGCATTTATATTTGGCCACAAGGCATTTATTGCTGGCCTGAGCAAGCTGTGTACAGCAGGCATTACAGTTGATCTACCTATATGCAAAAACCAAATCCCACTGGCTCCATGATGCTTGAAGAAACAAAGTATTTTTGTATGAAAGGCAAAACAGATATAACCCTGTTCCTTCCACTGTACTAATTCTGTGCTAATGAAACAGAATTCAACTAGCTGACTATTGTCTGGGATAAATTTTCCTTTACAAATCTCTTTTTGGGTCTATTACAATTTTCAGTCTCCCCAGCAAAGTGATTGTATTAAGACAAAGAAGCAAAATGTATATCTAAAACCAAACAAAAATCTTAAACAACCAATACCAAATTTATAGGACTCTTCCTATTCAGGAAGAAGTGGTTTCATTAATTTAAACAAGTCTCTTCTCTAATTTCTGTGCTTTGTTATTGATTTAGCAATCATTGGGGTTAGAACTGATAAATTCTCTTTCCCCATATTTTAATTATTTAAAGGATTTACCTGTTTATTATTTTTAAGCCAACCTGCCTAAACTACTGAGAAAAAACAAAAAGAGTGAGAAAGTATGATGAAAACACTTCTTACAGTGACCTGGAATTACGTCAAATTCAGACAGGATGAAGACAAGATGGTATTTGCCACATTGAATATAGTAAATGCCCAGACATTGAGTCCTATCTTTGTTTAAAGTAATACTACTTGGTCTTCTCACATTCCACATGGAAAACTGTTATAATACGTAAGAGATCTATGGTACACACATGCAAGTAAACAGAACGCTAAGAGGATAATTATCTAACTGCATGTTAGTCATTTTAATTGCAATTTCCAAGTCAACAAACACAACAAAAATAGTCATTTAGTGGTTTAATATGTTATCAGACTATTCTTTGGACTTGTCCCTATCCTAATATGGCAGAAGAATGAATGCAGTCCAGACCAATATATATCCAAAACACACATCAGTTCTTTATATAAATACCTCAAATACTAGGTGATCTCCCATATTGTAGCCAACATGTAATATAGGATGGAGTACCTTCAGCTGTTAACTTCAAATAAGAATCTGTATAGAAGTCTTGGAAATTTTGTAGAATAGCCAGGTATGATGACACAAGTTGAGTCCATTGTTCTCTTCTAAATGTTTCCCTTATCAAAAGTGCAACAGAATTTTTAGATGAACATGACTGTCATATTAATTAACTCCAATAATACTTATCCTATATTCAATGACCTATGCCAGGCACTATGAGAAATGAGAAATAAAATATGAACTCTAAAATCTAGAGTGAGAGCTATGAATGTAACCAATCAGAAAACAAACGATAAAGAATTTAGATTAAATTCTTTTAGCAAACAATGACACTGAAAACTGAAGAATTCATCATAATCTCATTACTACTTTATCATATATTCCATTAATAAAACAGTATTCCCCAAATTAAAAGTAGAGAAAAATAGCTATTGTGAGCATGTGATAATTGGATAAATTCTTCCAATTATTTTTACTTACTACTGTAATGAAAATTCTTTTTATGAAATTTTTATACCAGTTGGTAACTTACTGGATCCATCTGATGGAGATTTTTAAGTCCAAACAAAAGTTTCTAGAATCTTTGTCTTAAAAATCAACTGTATATTTGAACTGAAGTATACACACAGCAGATTCTTTTCATCAGAAATTAACATTCTGGTTAAAAGCATCTGTATCAAATAGAAATATTAAATTTGACTTTATCTCACAGGTCTTGGAAATTATTAGGAATAAGAATTTGACAAAAGTCAAAGATACAAATTAGAAGAAAAGGTCTGCTTGATTCTCTGCATCATGATTTTCTCAACTGTATAGGAAAATGTTACATATGCTGGTCTTGTACACATCCACTGAGCAATTTTTGTATTCAGAGGAATGCTGATACAGAAAAGAGAGCATTACCTTTGAGTTCAAATTAGTCAGGAGAAAAGAAAATAATATACCTTCAATGTTTATTTTTTTCATTGTGCTCTTTCAAAAATGCTCAGCTATCGACAGATATGTACGTATATATACCCATATTCCTATATTCTGTATCTGCAATAGTAACTACTAAATTCCTATACTCTGTATCTGCAATAGTAACTACTAATTATTAATATTTCCTGGAACTTAAAAAATATTTGTCTACCAGAGCTTGGCCATATAGAACAGGGCTGTTTCTTCTGTGTAATTTCCCATCAGTATCAGTTGTACCATAAAGTTGAGATTCTAGGATGGCTAACTTTCCATAAACACACCATTAAGATAGCCTCCAGGGAATTAAACTACCCAACGGTGTCAATAGAATGAAAACGCTGCCAACAAAAATGTTATTCCAGTCTCTGAACTGGATATTTGCCTAGATCTTTAAGCATGTCTACATACGCTTAATTTTAAAATTTAAGTCATCCTTAGAAATTTTAAGCACTCCAATTTTAGCATAGGAACAAAGAAAGAGGCTACAAGTAGCTTTCAGTTTATAGTTCAGTAAGCGCACTAAACCAAAGCACTTCTCTTTTCTTAGAAACAAACCTAAATTCAATCATAATGAGTTGCTTCCAATGTTTAAGCAAGATTATTGTAGAAGATTGTCTTGGCTTCTCTTGTCTTACAGAGAAAATTTCATTTTATTTTTGTCAAAGAGAAGAGATCATTTCATTCAAGGGAAGTGTTATTTTGTATACTTTTTTCAAAAAGACATTCAATTGACCTCACCTGAGATTGATATTTTAGAATGATGAGTCTATTTCTTAGTGTAGACAAGTGCATCAGCTATAAAATTAATTTTCACATAAATTCAAATTACATCTATGTACAAGAGAGTCTTGTTCATCCCTCCCTAATGGAGACAGTCTGAGTGTAATTTATGCTATTTGCATCAGTAATACTCATTTCCAACACTGAATATTTGGCCAGAGGCATCTTTTTCTAAAGATACTATCAAGCTTAACAACTATAATTAACAATTCATAAAAAATGTTCTATTTCAACATGATGCTGAAGTGGCATCTTAATAAAGAAAGAATTTCTTCAGTGAACCAAAGAAAGAAAAATGTAAATTACAAATAAGGTTCTTATTTCATATTTAATCTAAACATTTTAAAATCTAATCTAACTGGTAAATAGAGTAACAAAAGTAAATATTGAGTATCATAACAAGGGCTAAAAGAAAGACAAAATAAATTTAATAAGCATGTTAATATTATTAGGGTTAAAGAAGGTAAATAAAATTTAATAAATATTTTATTGTCTAATATTATTAGAGCAAACACTTATTTAGTAATAAAAGACAAAAAATAAGTATATTAAAATTATACAAAATGATAATTTTTGTTTAGTTTGGAGGATCTTTAAATTTAAGAGTATATTGATATACAAACAGCATCATTTCCTATTTATGTGTACTATAACTAAAACTTGGCCAGGCACAGTGCCTATAATCCTAGCACTTTGGGAGGCCAGGGTGGGCAAATTACGAGGTCAGGAGTTTGAGGCCAGCCTGGCCAATATGGTGAAACCCTGTGTCTACTAAAAATGCAAAAATTAGCTGGGTGTAGTAGCATAAGCCTGTAGTCCCAGTTGCTTGGGAGGGTGAGGCGGGAGAATTGTTTGAACCTGGGAGGTGGAGGTTGCAGTAAGCCAAGATCTGGCCACTGCACTCCAGCCTTGGCAACAGAGGAAGACTTCGTCTCAAAATAAATAAATAAATAAATCTTCTAGCATGTTATTTTATGATCATTAATATGAATAAAAGACAATAAGGCTGGACGATCAATTTTGGAATCTGAGAATTAGAAACACAATGACAATTTCATTTTATGCAAAAAAAAAAATAATAAGTTTAACAAAATACTTTCCTAGAAAATCAAAAACTGAAAGAATTTATCACCACTGGACTGGCCTTACAAGATATGCTTCAGGGAGTCTTACATCTGAAAACAAAAGAATGATATTTACTATCATTAAAAAACACAAAAATAAAAACTCACTGTTAAAGCAAATACAAAAATGGGAATGAGAAAGGAGTCAAACATTACCAAGACAGAAAACCACCAAACTACAAAGGTAACAGTAAGAGAGGAAGAAAGGAACAAAGGATATATAAAACAACCAGATCACAGTTAGCAAAATGACAGGAATGTCTTCACCTGTCAATAATAGCCTTTAGTGCAAATGTATTAAATACCCCCACTTAAAAGATATAAACTGGGTGAATAATAAGAAAACATGACCCAATTATATACTGCCCATAAGAAATTCATTTTATCTGTAAAGTCACATGTAAACTAAAAATGAAAGCATGGAAAAAGATATTTCATGAAAATGGAAACCAAAAATGAGCAGAAGTAGCTATACTTACATCAGAAAAAAAGATAGACTAAGTCAAAAACTGCAATTTAAAAAAAAAGACAAATACAGGATCAATTGAGCAAAAGGATATAACAATTCTATATATGCACACAATGCAACAGCACTCTGATACATAATTTTGGAGACTTTAACTCCTCACTCTCAGCATTAGACAGATCATCTAGAAAGAGAATCAATGAAGAAACATTGGATTTAAATGAGCTTTAAACCAAATGCACCTAACATTTAAAGAACATTTCATCCTACAACTGAAGGATACACATTCTTCTCCTGAGAACATGCAATATTCCCTAGGACAGACCACATGTTAGGCAAAAAAAAACAAGCCTTGAAAAATTTTTAAAAATTAAAATCATATCAAGTATCTTCTCAGAACACAATGAAATAAAACTAAAAATCAATAACATGAGGAACTCTGGACACTGTAAACATACATTGCTTGGAAAATTAAATAACAGTCTCCTGAATAACCATAAGGTCAATGAAGAAATTAAGAAATAAAGTTTTTTGAAACAAATGAAAGTGGAAACACAATATACCAAAATCTATGGAATACATCAAAAGCAATGCTAAAAGGAAGTGTATAGCAAAAAAACACCAATGTGAAAAACAGTAGAATAATTTCAAATGAACAACAAAAGGATACACCTTAAGGAACTACAAAGCAAAGAATCAAAAACTCAAAAAGTAGAAGAAATAAAATAATGAAGATGAGAGCAGAACCAAACACAATAGTCTAAAAACTATAAAGTTTCAATAAAATGAAAAGTTGATTTTTTGAAAAAAATAAACAAGTTGATACTCCACTAGCTGAAAGAAACCCAAATAAAATCAGAAATGAAAAGGGAGAAATTGGCCGGGCGCGGTGGCTCAAGCCTGTAATCCCAGCACTTTGGGAGGCCGAGGCGGGTGGATCACGAGGTCGAGAGATCGAGACCATCCCGGTCAACATTGTGAAACCCCGTCTCTATTAATACAAAAAAAATTAGCTGGGCACGGTGGCGCGTGCCTGTAATCCCAGCTACTCAGGAGGCTGAGGCAGGAGAATTGCCTGAACCCAGGAGGCGGAGGTTGCGGTGAGCCGAGATCGCGCCATTGCACTCCAGCCTGGGTAACAAGAGCGAGACTCCGTCTCAAAAAAAAAAAAAGAAAAAAGAAAAGGGAGAAATTACAACTGATACTGCAGATATACAAAAGATCATTAGAGACTTAGGAACAGTTATACATTAACAAATTGGAAAAGCTAGAGGAAACAGATAAATCCCTGGACATACACAATCTATTAAGATTGAACCAGGAAGAAACAGAAAACCTGAACAGAACAATAATGAGTAACAAGGTTGTATCAGTATTACAAATTCTCCCAACAAAGAAAATCACAAGACCAGATGGCTTTACTACTGAATTCTATCAAGTTTATAAAGAAAGATTAACACCACTTCTTCTGAAACTCTTCCAAAAATTAAAAGGAATTTTCCCTTATGCATTCTAAGAGGTCAACATGACCCTGATACCAAAACCAAAGATATGACCAAAACCAAACAGACCTACAGGCCAATATCCCTAACAAACATAGACACAAAAGTTACTCAACAATAATATACCATGATCAAGGAGGATTTATCCTATGCATACAAGACTAGCTCAACATACATAAGTCAATAAATGATACATCACATCAACAAAATAAAGTACAAAATGTATCTACCTCAATAGATGCAGAAAAAGTATTTTATATCATTCAATATCCATTCATGATAAAAAAAAAAAAAACTCAACATATTAGACGTAGAAGGAACATACCTCAACATAATAAAGACCATATATCACAAACCTACAGCTAATATCATACTGAATGGGAAAAAGCTGATAGCCTTTCCACTAAGAACTGGAACAAGACAAGGATGCCTATTTTCACTATTTTCCTTCAACGTAGTACTGGAAATTCTAGGCAGAGCAATCAGAATAAAGAAAATAATAAAAGACGTCCATATTGGAAATAAGGAAGTCAGATTGTTACTCTTTGCAGATGAAATAATTTTACATATAGAAAAACCAAGGACTCTACCAAAAACTTATTAGAACTCATGAGCAAATTCATTAAAGCTGCAGGATAGAAAATCGACATACAAAAATCAATAGCATCTCTCTATACCAAAAGCAAACAATTTGAAAAGAAACTAATAAAGTAATTCCATTTACAATAGACACAAACAAAATAAATACCTAGGAACAAACTTATCCAAAGAAGTGAAAGCTCACTATAAGAAAACTGTAAAACATTGATGAAATTAACCAAAGAGGACACAAACACACACAAAAAATAGAAAGATATTCCAAATTCATGGCTTGCAAGAATCAATATTGCTAAAATGTCTGTACTACCCAAAGCAATGTACAGAGTCAATGCAATCCCTATCAAAATACCAATACCATTCTTCACAGATAAAGAAAAATAACCTAAAATGTATATGGAATCACAAAAAAACCTGAATAGTCAAAGCAGTTCTAAGCAAAAGAACAAATCTGAAGGCATCACATTATCTGACTTCAAATTATACTAAAAAGCAATAGCAAGCAAAACAGCATGGTACTGGCATAAAAACAGATACATAAACCAACTGAACAGAACAGACAGCTCAGAAATAAATCCACATATTTAGAGTCAACTGATTTTTGACAGAGTTGCCAAGAACATATTGGGAAAAGGTGACCCTCTTCAATAAATAATGCTGGGAAAACTAGATATTCATATGCAAAAGAATGGAACCAAACTCTCTGGCCTATCTCTCTGCATATAGAAAAAGCAACTCAGGGGCCGGGCGTGGTGGCTCATGCCTGTAATCCCAGCACTTTGGGAGGCCGAGGCGGGTGGATCATGAGGTCAAGAGATCGAGACCATCCTGGTCAACATGGTGAAACCCCGTCTCTACTAAAAGTACAAAAAATTAGCTGGGCACGGTGGCGTGTGCCTGTAATCCCAGCTACTCAGGAGGCTGAGGCAGGAGAATTGCCTGAACCCAGGAGGCAGAGGTTGCGGTGAGCCGAGATCACGCCATTGCACTCCAGCCTGGGTAACAAGAGTGAAACTCTGTCTCAAAAAAAAAAAAAAAAAGAAAGAAAGGAAAAGCAACTCAGAATGGATTAAATGCCTAAACTATAAATGTATTAAGTTAGAAAGTATAAAAATATTAGAAGATTACATTGGGGAAACACTTCAGGCAAAGATTTTATGACTATGACTTCAAAAGTACAATAAAATAGACAAATGGGACTATATCAAACTAAAAAGCTTACGTACAGCAAAGTATACATTCAACAGAGCAAAAAGACAACCTGTAGAATGTGAGAAAATATTTCCAAAGTATTCATTTAATAAAAGACTAATATCCATAATATATAAGGAATCCCACAACTCGATAGCAAAAAAAAAAAACCACCGAAAAAACAAATAATCCCATTATAAAGTGGGCAAAGGATCTGAGTAGACATTTCTCAAAAGAAGACATACAAATGACCAACAGATATATCTTTTAAATGCTCATCACTAATCTTCAAGAAAATGGAAATTAAAACTACAATGTGATATCATTTCACTCTAGTTCAAATGGCTATTATCAAAAAGACAAAAAATAGGAGATGCTTGTAAGGATGTTGAGAAAAGGACTTATATACTGTTATTTGGAACATGAATTGATATAGTCATTATAGGAGGCAGTATGGAAGTTTCTCAGAAAACTAATAATGGAGTTGCTATATGATACAGCGATTTTAATAATGGGTATTCATCCAAAGGAAAGGAAATCAAAATACCAAAGGGATACCTGCCCTCCCATGTTTATTGCAGCACTATTCACACTAGTCAAGATATGGAATCATCTATCAATAGATGAATGGATAAAGAAAATATGGTATATTTACACAATGAAATACTATTTAGCCATAAAAAAAAAACAGAATGAAATCCTGTCCTGTGCAGCAACATGAATCGGACTGGAGGACAATACGTTAACTGAAATAATCTAGGCACAGAAAGACAAATATTGCGTGATCTCCCTCATATGAGACCTTAAAAAGTGTATCTTATGAAGGTAGAAAGAAGAAAAACAGTTACCAGAGGCTGGGAAGGGTAGGAGAGGAATGAAGAGAGGTGGTTTAATGGGTACAAACATACAATTAGATAAAAGAAATCAGTTGCAGTGTTTGATATCATTGTATAGCGACTATAGTCAACATAATTTATTATGTATTTCAAAGTAGCTAGAAGAAAATATTTAAAATGTTACCAACACAAGGAGTAATGTTTGAGGTGAATAAATACACTGATTTTATCATTATACATTACATGCATGTATCAAAGTATCACATGTACCACATAAATATGTACAATTATTATGCATCCATAAAAATAAATGATTATTTTTAAAAACAAAAACCAAAACAAAAATAAAGTAAGAAAGCTGAATAAAGAGGGGTTAAGTAATTTTTTCAAGGTTATACAAACTTGAGCCCAGGAACTATGAAAATAAATAAATAAACATTCCATCATAAAGGAAATTCATCTAATCTGGTATTTTAAAATCATTTTAAAATCAATAAATTAAACTCATGCCTAAAGTATATATGATTTATACTTAAAAGTAGGCTTATTATTAACCACAAGAGTAATAATCAAGCTCTGACAATTCTAATCATTTATGGCTTTTTATAATTCTAACTAGCAAGTGCTTGATTATAATTAATCTATGCTATAACAATAACAACAATTATATTATACAAGACCTTACCTCTAAAATTAACAAAAGCACTAGCATTACCTTATGAAAGGTGATCAGAAAATAGTTCTTATAGTTTTATCTTTGTGACTGCAACACAGTTGAAAATTACTCTGATAAAAATCAAATTTGCCCAAAGGCATGCTTAATCTAAACATGAAATGTCTCAAAGCTGAACAACTATAAGGTGAGCCAAAAATAAACTAACTAGAGATACAGAGTAGCCTGCTTTCTTCCTTTAAGTAAAAAGACTGGGAAAAACCTAATTACTGATCTGTTTCAACTCAGTTTTCTTTCTAATACACTAGAAGTTAAAAGGCGTCGATCAAAACTATATGCCTGTGGAGAAAAATGTTGCTATAGAAAACCACCTGGTTTCACATCCATATATTTAAAGCTTAGCTATCATTCTTTTTTCTCTTTTTTGATCCTCTAAGACTTGCTGCACTGCAGACTTCTGAGTACTCCTAATTCATTGCAGTGATTTTTGATCAAATATCATAGACAATTGACTAACATACATTTAAATGACCTTAAAATTAAGCAAAATGATTGTTTGTTGGACAGATTTTTTTTGTAAGTGCAAAGATAAAAAGAGAAGATATGAGGAGTCAGCCAAAAATATATATATAGGTAAAAATAAGAGGATAAAAAGGCATAAGAAATAAAGTTTCCCTATCCTGTCTTTCTAGCTTTATCAGCCCTTTCTCCCCCAAAGTAATGATCTGCATTCCCTGATACAGCATTACTGTTCATTTCCTCAGCTGTGCTTTCTTACTTCTGCACCTCTGCCCATCTCTGCCTACTTAAATGACATATATCTTTAGACTCAGCAGAGATGCCTTATCTCTAATTTCAACAGTGCCCCTCAGCCCTAAAAATGTATGCAACCAGAAGCTCTTTCTTTTCCTGAACACTTTTAACATTTATATATATTTTCTTTATAGAAATATTTAATGTATTATGCTATATATTATAGTTATATATATTTGTCATATCCTCGCCCTGAATGACTGCAATTTCCTAAAAGTCAGATACCAATGATTACAGTTGTTTTTGTATCTTCTGCAGTGCTCAGCACAGTGCCTTTACCCACAGTAGTTACTTAATAAATGTCTATTAATTAATAAACTCTGAGTTTTGTTTTCATTCTCTAGCTCTTTATTATTTTTACAATCAATATAAATGATTTCTTGTGTGTATTTTCTGCTGTCTTCATAGCGCCCTCCACTAGATCCACTGCATAAAAGGACTGGTGTAATCTTGGTCACTTCCTTTAAATAATTAAAATTCTTTTTCCTTCTCAACTACCAGAAATCAACAGTACCTTGTTAACAGTCCACTATTAATGCAAATGTAATTCTATCTTTTTTCGAGATAAATACTATGAAAGCTTTTTCACAAACATTTTCTCCATAACATAATGGTAATGGTAATTTTTGTTTTGGGGTAGGGAGAGTGGGAAGGTTGCCCACCTACAACCAAGCATTCCCTCCATTGCTCTGATTAAACTGTGAAATCCACTCTTAAAGTATCTGGTGTAGCTGTGCAGTTAAGAATTAGGGAAGGTATGTGAACTAAAAGAATTCTTTTCAAAACCTACTTTCCCCCAGTAAAAGTATATTATAAATTTTAAGAGAAGTGTTGATCAAACTCTAGCATGGTTGCATTTGGTGTATTATCTACCAAAGTAGAATTGAGCAGATATGCACACTACATGGAAAAGACCAAGAACAAGGTAGTTCTCAGTACCACATAGGTAGCTCTATTTTGTATACTTAAACATCTCAAAGAAAAAAAATAATTGTCAACATAAGCCACAAGGTCCGTGAAGCCTAGGTCTTTGTAATCTGCTTGTCTACTCTAACACCCAACAGAATACGTGGTCTTTCTAAGAGTTTGTGAATAATTACCGGATGGATGGATGGATGGATGGATGGAAAAATAAATGATTACGTAGTGCTATTTTACTACATTCCCTAGACCTCATATGATTCCTAAGACCCTAGAACTATGAAATATCTAGGTTCAGATTTTTCATTTACTTAAGATTTCCTCAAGAGTTGAGGTTTGTCAGGGTTACAGAATTTTAACCTATATATGAAGGTAGAAAAGTTGATAGTGCTCATTCTTGGACTGGGTCATAATCCTCCACTAAGACAGTATCTACCTCCATGTTATCTGGCCTCTAGATAACCTGGGAACAGAGTAAATGCAACAGGGAAACTGAATCGTAGTCAAGTGTCCAGACTTACTCCACCTTCCCAACTTTTTTGGACAAGCCTAAAAGTTTGAGTTCCTAGAATTTGCCTACATGTGAAGGATTAAGACTGAGAGCAATATTTCATTCACTTGTACCCCACTTTGATCCTAGTAAGCACCATTAGGCATCATACATGGCTTTACATCTCTGTGCAGTGCTGAACCATCTGCCACTCCTCTCAGGCCACCCATTATATTTTTCCTTTAGAAATATACATCATTATGTTAGCAACATTTTTAAACAGAAGGATATTTCTACAGAATGAATCTCTCAGCATAAGTAAGTGAATATATGTTACAACATATAATTTAATAGGATGGTATAAGTCATGTTAATCATTGTTAGACTCACTAGATTCATAATGCATCAGCAAATTTAAAATTTTATGAAGAACCAGATGATAATATTGCACTGATTTAATTTAAAGTTTTCTCTAGAAAATTTCATGGTTATCATTAGTAATACAAATAAAATCTATGGTCCGAGAACAAAATGTAGGCAATCTCCTATTTTTCTGAATATATATTTTTAAATAAAATATTGGAAAATGTAACATACACGATTTCAAGGTAGTTTCATCTTCATAAGAATTAAAAGTATTATATTTTAACAGTATACTATTTAGGGCTGTAGTGCCCCTCTCATGTCCAAGCAACATGGTAACAGGAATCTGTGTAAGCATGTGGGGCTGTTGGGAATTAATGATAGGTAAAAGGAATGCCAGATGTCCCAAGGAACTGCAGAAGTCAGATCCAGCCTTGCCCTCTTGCAATGGGCCTAGTGTCATTTTTTTGTGGATACTGAATTTGTCCCTGGTTCTTAAACTTCTGCTGAAGAACAGATAAGGAAAATGTGGTATACACTATGGAATACTACTCAGCTATAAAAAAATAAATTCATTTCCAGCAATATGAATGGAACCAGAAGTCATTTTGTTCATCCAGATAAGCCAGGCACAGAAAGACAAATATTGCATATTCTCACTTATACGTGGGAACACAAAGTGTGGATCTAATAAAGGTAGAGGATAGGTTGATGGTTGTAGAGGACAGAAAGTACAGGGGTGAGGGAGGAGTAAAAGAGGTTGATTAATGGATACAAACACACAGTTTGATGGAAGAAATAAGACCTAGTGTTTGATCAATTAGCAGGGTGACTATAGTTTACAATAATCATGATATATTTTTAAATACCAAGAGGAGAATAATTTGAATGTTTCTAGTAGAAAAATAGACAAATATTTAGATGACAGATATCCCAATTACACTGATTTTATCCGTACTTTTTTTAACTTTTATTTTGAGTTCAGGGATACACGTGTAGGTTTGTTTCATAGGTAAACTTGTGTCATGGGGATTTGTTGTAAAGATTATTCCATAACCCAGGTATTAAACTGGATTAAGAAGATGTGGTGGATATACATCATAAAATACTATACAGCCATAAATAGAACAAGATCGTGTCTTTTACAGGGACATGGATGGAGCTGGAAGCCATAATCCATTGCAAACTAACGCAAGAACAGAAAACCAAATACCACTGTTGTCACTTAAAAGAGGGAGCTAAATGATGAGAACACATGAACACATAGAGAGGAACAACACACACTGGGGTCTATTAAAGGATGGAGGGTAGGAGCAGGGAGAGGATCAGGAAAAATAACTAATAGATACTAGGCTTAATATCTGGGTGAGCTTTACAAATTTTGTGAATGTAAAAGGTGGAGTGAGATGGCTGAAAAGAAAGCTCACCAATGATACCCCAATCATAAGGACACCAACAAAAATAGCGACACAGAAAAAACACCTTCATAACAACCAAAAGTAAGGTAAGCACTCATAATAACTGATTTTAACTTCATATCACTGAAAGAGGCACTGAAGAGATTTTTTTGAAGTCCTGAATTGCTGATGCCACCTCTCCACAATGCGCTGCAGAGAGTATCTCTAGGTGCTTGGGGAGGAAGAACACAGCAATTGTGGGGCATTGAACTCAGTGCTGCTCTGCTGAAGCAGAAAGGAAAACCGGACCAAACTCAGCTGATGCCTGCCCACAGAGGAAGCATTTAAACCAGCTCTAGCCAGAGGGGAATTGCCAATCCCAGCAGCCCAAACTTGAGTGCCCACAAACCTTGCCACTGAGGGCAAAAGTGATCAACATCTCTAGGTCATAAAGACTGTTTAGGTCATAAGGACTGTTTAGGTCATAAGGACTGCAACTCTCAGGCAAATCCTAGGGCAGAACTAGGCTCAGAGAAAGTAGACTTGGGAGGCATGCAACTTACTGAGACACCATGAAAAAAAGGATGCAGTCCTGGCAGCGTTTATCACCTGCTAACTGAAGAGCTTTTGAACCCTGAATAACCAGCAACGATACCCAGGTACTACACTGATGGCCTTAGATGAGCCTCCGAGACTTGTAGACTTCAGGTGAGACTTAGTGCATTACCAGTGGTGATAACCACAGGGCAAAACTTCTGCTTGAGAAAAGCAAAGGGCATTTTGTCTTGCACCTTAGGTACCAGCATGGCAGAGCACCAAGAGGGCTCTTGGGATTCCAGGACTTGACTCTTGGATGACATTTCTAGACCTGCCCTGGGTCAGAAGGGAATCCACTGCCCTGAAGGGTGAGTCATCGGCCAGGCAGCATTCTTGACAAGATGACTTAAGAGCCTTAAAGAAACCTTGGCCTTAAAGAAACACTAGCATGTTCTCATTCATAGGTGGGTGTTAAACAATGAGAACACATGGACACAGGGAGGGGAGCATCACACACTGGGGTCTGTGGGGGGGAACTAAGGGAGGGACAGCAGGGGGTGAGGAGCTGGGGAGGGATAACATGGGGAGAAATGCCAGATATAGGTGATGGAGAGAAAGGCAGCAAACCACATTGCCATGTATGTGCCTATGCAACAATCTTGCATGTTCTTCACATGTACCCCAGAACCTAAAATGCAATAAAATATATATTTAAAAAAATAAAAAATAAAATCCTTGTGTTTAAGATGAAAGAAAGGAAGGAAGGAAGGAAGGAAGGAAGGAAGGAAGGAAGGAAGGAAGGAAGGAAGGAAGGAAGGAGGGAAGGAAGGAAGGAAGGAAGGAAGGAAGGAAGGAAGGAAGGAAGGAAGGAACACACACTAGCCAATAGGCTGGCAGTACTCCCTGTGGCCTGGGGTGGCAGTAACGATAGAGTGAAGCTTCTCTGCCTTTGGAAAGGGGAGGGAAGAGTAAGAAGGACTATGTCTTGTGGTTTGAGCGTCAGCTCAGCTGCAATAAAACAGATCACCAGGTAGTCTAAGGTTTTTGACTCTAGTCCCTCTGGACCCACCTGGGGCCTGAGGGACCTCACCACCCTGAAGGGAAGCATACAGGCCTGGCTGGCTTTGCCACCTGCTGATTGTAGGTAGAGCCCCAGGGCCTTGAGTGAACATAAGCAGTAGCAAGAGGATGGCTACAGTAGGCCTTAGGCAAGACTCAGTGCTGTGCTGGCTTTGGGTCTGACCCACTGTAGTCACAGTTGTGGAGGTCACAGAGGTGCTTGTGGCACTTGACCTCCAGCTTTGGGTGGCTTAGAACAAAGAAAGAAACACTGTTTGTTTGGGGAAAGGTAGAAAAGAGAAGAAGAGTTTCTGCCTGGCAATTCAATATAAATTATCTGAAGGGCAAAATAATCAATATGAAACAAGAATCTAACAGGTCTGAAAGAGCTGAATAACACAGTACAAGAATTTTATAATGCAATCACAAGAATTAACAGCAGAATAAACCAAGTCGAGAAAAGAATCTCAGAACTTGAAGACTGGTTCTCTGAAATAAGGCAGAAAAATAAAGAAAAAAGAATAAAAAGGAATGAAAAAGACCTCTGAGACATATGAGATTGTGTAAAGAGGATGAATCTATGAATCACTGGCAGCCCTGAAGGGGAGAGGGAGAAAGAAAATTACTTGGAAAATATATTTCAGAATATAATTCATGAAGAGTTCCCCAATCGTGCTAGAGAGACCAACAGTTAACTTCAGGAAATCCAGAGAAATCCTGCAAGATTCTACATAAGAAGATCATCCCTAAGACACATAATCATCAGATTTTTCAAGATTAAAATGAAAGAAAAACACTTTAAAGGCAAATAGAGAGAAAGGGAAGGTCACCTACAATGAGACCCCAACAGGCTTACAGCAGATCTCTTGGCTGAAACACTACAAACCAGAAGAGATTGAGGGCCTATATTCAACATTCTTAAAGAAAAAAAATTGGCCAGGCACAGTGACTCATGCATGTAATACCAACACTCTGAAAGGCCAAGTTGGGCAGATCACGAGATCAGGAGTTCAAGATCAGATTGGCCAGCATGGTGAAACTCCATCTCTACTAAAAAATAAAAAAATACAAAATACAAAAATTAGCCAGACATCGTGGTGCACACCTGCAGTCCCAGCTACTCCAGAGGCTGAGGCACGAGAATTGCTTGAATCTGGGAGGCAGAGGTTGCAGTGAGCTGAGATCAGGCCACTGCACTCCAGCCTGGGTGACAGAGAGAGAGAGAGGAAAGAAAGAAAGAAAGACAGAAAGAGAAAAAGAAGGAAAGAAAGAAAGAGAAAGAAAAAGAAAGAAAGAAAGAAAGAAAAGAAAAGAGAAAAGAAAAGAAAGAGAAATCTTCAACCAATAATGTTATATACACCCAAACTAAGCTTCCTAAATTAAGGAGAAATATGATCCTTTAAAGATAAGCAAATGTTGAGGTACTTCATTACCACCAGATATGCCTTAAAAGAGATCTTGAAAGGAGCACTAAATATAGAAAGGAAAGACTGCTAAGACTGCTACCAGCCTATATGAAAACACACTTAAAAATCCAGACCAGTGTCACTATAAAGCAATCACACAAACAGGCCAACATAATAACCAGCTACTAGCACAATGACAGGATCAAATCCACACATATCAATACTAACCTTGAATGTAAATAGGCTAAATGCCCCACTTAAAAGGCACACAGTGGCAAGCTGGATTAAAAAAGTAAGACCTAATGATATGCTGTCTTGAAGAGACCCATCTCACATGTAATGACACCTATATACTAAAAATAAAAGGATGAAGAAAAATCTACAAAGCAAATGGAAGACATAAAAGAACAGGTGTTGCAACCCTAATTTCAGACAAAGCAGATTTCAAACCAACAAAGATCAAAAAAGACAAGGAAGGGCACTACATAATGGTAAAAGGTTCAATTCAAGAAAATCTATCCTAAATATATATAAACCCAACACAGGAGCACTCAGATTTATAAAGCACATTCTTAGAGACCTACAAAGAGACATAGGCTCCCACACAATAATAGTGGGAGACTTTGACACTCCACTGACAGTATTAGACAGATCACTGACGCAGAAAATTAACAAAGATATTCAGGACCTAAACTCAGCATTGGAACAAATGGATCTGTCAGACCTTTACAGAAGTCCTCAACCCAAAACCAACAGAATATATATTCTTCTCATTACCACATGGTACATCCTCTAAAATCAACTACATAATTGGACATAAAACAATCTTTAACCATTGTAAAACAACCAAAATCATACCAAACACACTCTTGGGCCACAGTGCACTAAAAATATAAGTCAACACAATGAAAACAGCTCAAAAACATACAATTACATGGAAATTAAACAACATACCTCTGAATGAAATTAAAGTAAAAATCAATAAATTATTTGAAAATAATGAGAAAAAGATACAAACTGTTAGAATCTCTGGGACATAGCTAAGGCAGTGTCAAGAGGGAAATTCACAGCACTAAGTGCCCACATCAAAAAGGTAGAAAGATCTCAAACTAACAGGCGAAATTCACAACTGAAAGAATTAGATAAAAAGAACAAATCACCCTCAAAGCTAGCAGAAGATGAGAAATAACAAAAATCATATCTGAACTAAGGAAACTGAGACATGAAAAAAACATTCAGAAGATCAACAAATCCAGGAGTTGATTTTTTAAAAAATTAATAAAATACGTAAGCTACTAGCTAGACTAATTAACAAGAAAACAGAGAAGATATAAACACAATTAGAAATGAAGGGAATGCCTTTAATTAATCTTGAGTTAATTTTTGTATAAGGTGTAAGGAAGGGGTATGGCTTCAGTTTTCTGCATATGGCTAGCCAGTTTTCTCAACATGATTTATTAAATAGAGAATCCTTCCCCAATTGCTTGTTTTTATCAGGTTTGTCAAAGATAAGATGGTTGTAGATGTGTGGGGTTATTTTTGAGGCCTCTGTTCTGTTCCATTGGTATATATCTCTGTTTTGGTACCAGTATCATGCTGTTTTGGTTACTATAGCCTTTTAGTATAGTTTAAAGTCAGGTAGGATGATGCCTCCAGCTTTGTTCTTTTTGCTGAGGATTGTTTTGGCCATACAGGCTCTTTTTTGGTTCCATATAAAATTTAAAGTATTTTTTTTTTCTAATTCTGTGAAGAAATTCAATGGTAGCTTCATGGGGACAGCACTGAATCTATAAATTACTTTGGGGAGTATGACCACTTTTACGATATTGATTTTTCCTATCCATCAGCATGAAATGTTTTTCCATTTGTTTGTGTTCTGTCTTAATTCTTTGAGCAGTGGTTTGTAGTTCTTTTTGAAGAGGTCCTTCACATCCCTTGTAAGTTGTATTTCTAGGTATTTTATTTTCTTTGTAGCAATTGTGAATGGGAGTTCACTCATGATTTGGCTCTCTATTATTGATGTATAAAAATGCTTGTAATTTTTGCACATTGGTTTTGTATCCTGAGATTTTGCTGAAGTTGCTTAGTAGTTTAAGGAGATTTTGGGCTGAGATGATGGGGTCTTCTGAATATACAATCATGTCATCCATAAGCAGACAATTTGACTTCCTCTCTTCCTATGTGAATATCCTTTATTTCTTTCTCTTGCCTGATTTCCTGGCCAGACTTCCAATGCTATGTGGAATAGGAGTGGTGAGACAGGGTATCATTTATCTTGTGCTGGTTTTCAAAGGGAATGTGTCCAGCTTTTGCCCATTCAGTATGATATTGACTGGGAGTTTGTCATAAATAGCTTTTATTATTTAGAGATATGTTCCATCAATACCTAGTTTATTGAGTTTTTAGCATGAAGGGGTGTTGAATTTTATTGAAGGCCTTTTCTGCATCAATTGAGATAATCTTATGGGTTTTGTCATTGGTTCTATTTATGTGATAAATTATGTTTATTAATTTGCATATGTTGAATCAGCCTTGCATCCCAAGGATGAAGCCAAGTTGAACGTGATGCATAAGCTTTTTGATGTGCTGCTGGATTCAGTTTGCCAGTATTTTATTGAGGATTTTCACATTGATGTTTATCAGGGATATTGGCCTGAAATATTCTTTTTCTGGTGTGTCTCTGCCAGGTTTTTGGTATTAGAATAATGCTGGCTTAAATGTAACACCTAACACCATAAAAACCCTAGAAGAAAACAGGCAATATCATTCAGGACATAGGCATGGGCAAAGACTCCATGACTAAAACACCAAAAGCAATGGCAACACAAGCTGAAATAGACAAATGGGATCTAATTAAACTAACGAGCTTCTTCACAGCAAAAGAAACTATCATCAGAGTCAACAGGCAACCTATAGAGTGGGAGAAAAATTTTGCAATCTGTCCATCTGACAAAGAACTAATATTCAATCTACAAATAACTTAAATTTACAAGAAAAAGACAACCCCATCAAAAAGTGCACAAAGGATATGAACAGATATGTGTCAAAACAAGACATCTGTGTGGCCAAGAAACATCTGAAAAAAAACTCATCATCATTCTGCCCTTAATCATCCCCAAGCTGATTGCATGGTGGTATTGTAGAGGACCTTCACTGGACACTCTGCCAAATAACTGGAGCGGCACTAGTGCTTTAGTCCAATTGGTTATCCCTTTTACCCTGGCATTTCATCAACAGAGAAAGAAAAATTACAACATCAGCAAATAAGAGAAGCTCCTTATAGGTCTTTTGATTCTCATGTTTATTTAGATGCAATTGGAGTTCCTTGAGGAGTACCAGGTAAATTCAAAGCCCAAGATCAGATAACTTTAAAATTTAAGTCAATGTTATTTTGGTAGGTAACAATTAATTACAAATGTAGATTAGATAAACTACATTTATTACAACCAACAGAGGTTTGTTAACTACACTAAAGATGCTGTCAAAGAAATAGCTGAACAACTAGGATCCACTAGCCAAATGGTCTAAGAAAATAGAATAACCCTAGATATGATATTAGCAGACAAAGGCGGTGTTTATGTTATGATTAGAACCCAGTGTTGTACCTTTATTCCAAACACCACTGCTCCTGATGGGAGCATAACAAAAGCCCTCTAAGGACCTACTGCTTTGTCAGTGAGCTAGCTAAAAATTCTGGCACCAATAACCCTATTTCAAATTGGCTCAAAAGGTGGTTCAGTCAATGGAAAGAAACCATAACCTCAATTCTTACCTCTCTAGCAACTGTGATAAGTATACCTCTTCTCATTAGATGTTTTGTCATACCATGCATTCGAGGATGCATGCAGAGGCTAGTAGACACAACTCTTATTAAAATATCCCTAACCCCTCCTCCGCCCTATTCAGATAGATTATTTTTTTAGAAGAACAAACATAACAAATGAGTCAAGACATGTTAAATAAGTTTGAAGGAGAATTAGAAAAAGGGAGGAATTGTAGGAAATAAGAATAAATAAAAGGTTCCTCCTCAAATCTTTCTTCTTAGTTCATTATGAATAAACAATCATTTCTTCAAAGGTTAATTTAATTTAAAGTTTTGCTAATAATCTTAAAGTAGCTGTTATTCATAATAAGGAAATAAGCGTATCCTGTGTTCTTAGTTCTTACACTTTAATCTAGATATTTGCCCTGACATGCCTGGCCAAGCCCAGGCAAGTGTTAAGTCATAGCTTATTCCCCTTACTTATTTGGAAATATTATTGCTTCTCTAAGCATTCCTCAAGTTACTTCTTTTCCTTTGTTCTCCTCTGCCTTTACCTCTTTAGAAAAGTTTTAAGTTGTTAGCCAACCAGGTGCACCCTAGACTGTGAAGTCCAGTTCCAACCAATGGAATCAGGACACAGCAGAAGGGTGGATATAAATGGCCCTGCCTCCTTTGTTCAGTGTCCTCTTGTGGCAAGATGGCTGATGGGAGCACTGTTTCTGCAGAAAGTAAAGTTGCCTTGCTGAGAAAAACTAAAAGAAAAAAAAAACTCATCATCACTGGTCATTAGAGAAAGGCAAATCAAAACCACATTGAGATACCATCTCATGCATGTTAGAATGGTGATCATTAAAAAGTTAGGAAACAACAGATGCTGCGAGGATATGGAGAAATAGGAACACTTTTACACTGTTGGTAGTAGTGTAAATTAGCTCAAATATTGTGGAAGACAGTGTGGTGATTCCTCAAGGATCTAGAACTAGAAATACCATTTGACCCAGCAATCCCATTACTGGATATATACCCAAAGGATTATAAATTATAAGACACATGCACACATATGTTTATTGCAGCACTGTTCCCCAAAGCAAAGACTTGGAGTCAATCCAAAAACTCATCAATGAGAGACTGGATAAAGAAAATATCATATACACCATAGAATACTAAGCAGCCATAAAAAGATGAGTTTATATCCTTTTCTGGGACATGGAAGAATCTGGAAACTATCATTCTCAGCAAACTAACACAGGAACAGAAAACCAACCACCATATGTTCTCACTCATAAGTGGGAGTTAAACCATGAGAATACATGGACACAAGGAGGGGAACATCACACAATGGGGCCTATCAAGGGGGTGGGGGGCTAGGGGAGGGATAGCATTAGGAGAAATATCTAATGTAGATAATGGGTTGACAGGTGCAGCAAACCACCATGGCACCTGTATACCTATGTAACAAGCCTGCACGTTCTGCACGTGTATCCCAGAATTTAAAGTATAATAATAATATTATTAGTAGTATCTCCACCTGCTGCATTTTAAAGCATTCTTATAGTATGTAGTTTTCCCTAATAAAAGATTTTTATGGCAAAAAAATAATAATAATAAGATTATGATTATTACTATTATATCATTCAAAAAAAAAGAAGGGAATGTTGCTACTGACCCCAGTGAAATAAAAATGACTATCAGAAACCACTGTGAACAACTCTACACACACAAACTAGAAAGCCTAGAGAAGATGGATAAATTCCTGGACACATGCACCCTCCCAAGACTGACCCAGAAAGAAACTGATTTTCTGAACAGACCAATAATGAGCTCCAAAAGTGAATCAGTAATAAATGATCCTACCAATCAAGAAAAGCCCAAGACCTGTTTGATTCACAGCCGAATTCTACCAAATGTACAGAGAAGAGTTGGTACCATTCCTACTGAAATATTCCACAAAAACTGAGGAGAAGAGACTTCTCTTCAACTGACTCTATGAGGCCAACATCATCTTGATACCAAAACCTGGCAGATATACAATAAAAAGAAAACTTCAGGCCAATATCCTTGATGAACATCAATGCAAAAATCCTCAACAAAATACTTGCAAACCAAATCCAGCAGCACATCAAAAATCTAATCCACCATGATCAAGTAGGCATTATCTCTGGGATGCAAGGTTGGTTCAGCATACACAAATCAATAAATGTGATTCATCACATAAAAAGAACTACAGACAAACACAACATTATCATCTCAATAGATGCAGAAAAGGCTTGGTAAAATTTAACATCCCTTCATGTTAAAAAAAAAAAAAACTTTCAATAAATAAGGTATTGAAGAAACATACCTCAAAATAATAAGAGCCACATATGACAAACCCACTGCCAATATTATGCTGAATGGGCAAAAGCTGAAAGTATTCCCCTTAAAAACTGGCACAAGACAAGGATGCCCCCTCTCACCCCTTATATTCAACATAGTATTGGAAGTCCTAGCCAGAGCAATTAGGCAAGATAAATATATAAAGGACATCGAAATTGGAAGAGAGAAAGTCAAACTGTCTCTGTTTGCAGATGACATGATTCTATATCTAGAAAATCCCAGAGTCTTAGCCCAAAAGCTTCTTCAGCTGATAAACAACTTCAGCAAAGTTGCAGGATACAAAATCAATGTACAAAAATCACTAGCATTCCTATATATCAACAACAATCAAACTGAGAGGCAAATTACAAAGGTAATTTCATTCACGATTGCCATGGAAAAAAAATAGAATGCCTAGGAATACAGGTAACCAGGAAGGTAAAAGATCTCTACAATAAGAATTACAAAACAATGCCCTAATAAATCAGATAAAACACAAATTAATGAAAAAACACCCTACGTTCATTAATAAGAATAATCAGTATCATTAAAATGGCTATACTGCCCCAAGCAATTTACAGATTCAATGCTATTCCTATCAAACTACCAACGACATTCTTCACAGAACTAGAAAACATTTAAAAATGTATATGGAACCAAAAAAGAACCAAATAGCCAAGGCAATCCTTAGCAAAAAGAATAATACTGTAAAAATCACATTATCCAACTTCAAATGGTACTACAAGGCTACAGTGACCAAAACAGCATGGTACTGCTACAAAAACAGGTACATAGACCAATGGAACAGACTAGAGAACCCAGAGCTAAGACTGTACATCTACAACCATCTTATCTTTGACAAAGTTGACAAAAACGTGCAATGGGGAAAAGACTCCTTATTCAATAAATGGTGTTGGGATAACTGGCTAGCCATATGCCGACGATCCAGGATGGGCCCCTTCCTTACAACATATACAAACGTCAACTCAAGATGGATTAAGAATGGGAGTGGTGGTTCATGCCTGTAATCCCAGCACTTTGGGAAGCTGAGGTGAGTGAATCACTTGAGGCCAGGAAGTCAAGACCAGCCTGGCCAACATGGCGAAACCCTGTCTTTACTAAAAATACAAAAAAAAATTAGCTGGATGTGATGGTGCACACCTGTAGAGGTTGAGGCATGAGAATTGCTTGAATCCATGAGGCAGAGGCTGCAGTGAACAGAGATGGTGCCACTGCAGTCCATAAAAACCTTGGAAGATAACATAGGCAATACCATAAAACTGTTTTGAATTTTTGCTCTCAATCTGCAATCTTTAACACAGTCCTTTCTATCAAAAAGCTTATAAATTAATTGTAACTGCTGGGTAAACACTATATGGAATATTTGCTGTTGGTGATCTTGTTAGAGACTATGAAAAACATTTGACCATCTTTGACACATTAGGGATAGTTATTTTATCTGAGATATAGAATTCAAGCATAACTTACTGGCATTTGGCAAGCTTTTTAACACCACAGTGATGGGGTCTGCCCTATGATAAATATTTGTTAGTTTCATAGTTATTACAATCTTGGCAAAGTTCCCAAAAATACAGACTCAGATTCAACAAGCTCCAGCTAGAATGGGGCTGCCTGGTACACAGTTGCTGTGGACGTTCTACAATGGAAGTTCCCAGATGCTGGTGAAGTAAATGTTTGCCACCATAAACCACCTCATTTCTCTTTCCCTTTATACTTTATAGCTATGCTAGTTCCTCCTCTCTCCCTGTTCTCAGAATTTCACTGTTGTATGTTCAGATTAAGGATTATCAGCTGGTGACTTTTAGGCTCTAGTGATGGACACAGGGGGAGGGCATTGACAGCATTTTGTTGTACCTCACAAAGTTTTAAAAGGCAATGTATCTACACAAGTATTATGCTTTGTTATAGATACAGCCTGTTTCACATTCAGTGTTATTAACTGCATGCTCCCTGAAGTTTGCAACCCCTGACTAATGTGGCTAAAAGTCTACAGTATAGCTTAAGTAGAAATACACTATTCTGGACAACGAGTCCTTCCTGATACACAGGATTTATAGCCTCCAAACGCAGTAGAGCTGAGATCCAGTTTAGATCTCCTAAAACCAGGCCTACCCAATCTACTCATGATCAAAAACAAGCTGCTCAGACTCTGAAAAAAACAGGATCAGAAAACAAAACACAGTGATATTAATCTTTCTACATTTTGCTCCTCTTCCCTCAGAGGTCAAAATTTCATCCTATTCCAGCATCTGAGTTAAATCAGCAGGGAAGATTGAATAGAGGTCAGAATAGAAGCAAACAAGGTGATATGAAGTGAAGCATACGTGTGTGAACTTCCTTCACAGTCAACCACCTGAGAAGTAAATTTATTTGCAAATGTAAAAATGTATGACTTTTTGCTGGACCTGAACTGTTTAGATATTTATGCCACTTTTTGACAAACTCTTTGAAGTACTAGTCCCAAAGAAAAGAAAAAGCTCTAGTTGAGAATTTATGCCCTCCAGTCCCATCTCTCTCTCCTCTCAATGATAATCAATGACAAAGTGAATGCCTCCAGTAAGATCTCAGCATCTTTCAGAAAATAATAAATGGCCTATAACCTGCCTTTTCCCCAAATACGTTCCATGAAATACTAGTCTCAACAAATAATTTATGGAAAGTAACAGCTGGAGGGATTTGTTTCCAAATAAGTTTGAGCAACACAGCACTCTCTATCACTAACCATTATTAATACACATATGAAAAGCTGTCAGAAGCCCTAGTTTAAATAAACATGTTTAACTTTCTTTATTTCAGTATACTCCAAAGGTCCAGGATTGTCTTAGGAAACATTTTTATTGTAATTTTTTGAAATAGTATTTTTAAAATACACTCTGGGAAATTCTTACCAACAGTTTCTATGCCTGAAAGCTTCTGATATAAAGGCACATTTGTGTTTGATGCAGCCTTTCCTATATTCTCACTAAGACACTACGAAAACCAAAAACAAATAAGAAATGGAAATTCACACTATCCATACAAATTAAGATTAGTAGCTGATAGTTGATATAGTTTGAATATTTGTCCCCACCCAAATCTCATGTTGAAATGCAATCCCCAGTCTGGGAGGGGGGACCTGGTAGGTGTTTGGGTCATGGGAAAGGATCCCTCAGGGCTTGGTGCTGACCTTGCCATAGTTAGTGAGTTCCCAGGAGATCTGGTTGTTTAAAAGTGTGGCACCTCTCCCCGAATCTCTCACTTGCTCCTTCCTTTGCCATGTGAGATGACTGTGTCTGCTTCACCTTCCACCATGAGTAAAAGCTCCCTGAGGCCTTGCTAGAAGCTGATCAGATGCCAGAGCCATGCTTCCTGTACAATTAAATCTCCTTTCTTTATAAATTACCCTGTCTTGGGTATTTCTTTATAGCAATACAAGAACAGCCTAATGTCAACCTAATGTCAGAATCCAAGAGGACAGGAAATTTACCAACCATCCATTGCTGCAGCTTTTGAGGTCATACTGAATTGTGCCCACAATTCTAATAAATGTTTCTCTTTATATGCCCAGGAGGAGATAGATCTTCTAGAAAATTGGTTGATAAAGGAATGAAGAAACGACTAGAAGGGATATTTGACATTGTAGTAGGTCTGTTGCCTATGAAAAACTTAGTAGGTAGGGAATGAATATTTAAAAAAAAAAAAGCTTTGAAAAACTGGGTAGTGAAGACTGTCATTTTCATGTTGAATTCAGGCAGTTGTCAGCATCACAGACCAACAGAATGACAAGACATTAAACTTTCTAGATACTGGAACTTGGTTATAAAGTACACCCCGCTGAAGATCCAGAAGGAGATTGACCACCATCTATGTGATCAGAAAAGTCAAAAACATCTCACAAATACTGTGTCCGGAGAAACTATTCCTTTTTCACTTTTTATATTTTATAGAGATGGGGGTCTCATTATGTTGACTAGGCTGGTCTCAAACTCCTGGCCCCAAGAGATTCTTCCAACTGAGCCTCCCAAAGTGCTGGGATTACAGGTGTGAACCAGCATGCCTAACTATTTCTTTTTTAAAATGTAAAAAACAAGGTGGAAAACAAAGTAAAAAAGCTCATCATGAAACATGAAGACTCGGAAGAACAGCAGAAACCTGAAAGTAATACATTATAGAAAACCAAAAGAAAATTATAGGAATAATTTGACATTCTGAAGAAATACTTATAATAGGCCAGGCATGGTGGCTCAAGCCTGTAATCCCAGCACTTTGGGAGGCCGAGGCGGGTGGATCACGAGGCCAGGAGTTCGAGATCAGCCTGGCCAACACAGTGAAACCCCATGTCTACTAAAATTACAAAAAATTAGCCAGGTGTGGTGGCGGGTGCCTGTAATCCCAGCTACTCAGGAGGCTGAGGCAGAAGAATCGCTTGAACCTGGGAGGTGGAGGTTTCAGTGAGCCAAGATCACGCCATTACACTCCAGCCCAGGTGACAGTGCAAGACTTCATCTCAAAAAAGAAAAGAAAGAAACACTTATAGTAAATGAGTGACATTTAGTGAAAACAGTAATGGTCTGGGATGTAAGTACACAAAATGATTTCAATATGGTAGGAAGGATTTTTGTGGTGGTGAAAACCCTGTTGTGATCCTTAGTCAGAAGATGTAAAATGAGATTGTTTACTATAATAGGAAGTGTAGCTAGTGTGGTAAGCAGACTATTTTGACCACAGGGATATTTGGTGACATAAGACCCCTGGGAACAAAACAGATGTTTAGCTTACTAAAATACATTCTGATTCATAATATTTGAGAATCATCCAATTCTCAGACCCGAGGCAATACACATTTCTCATAGTACTGCTAGTAATAATACTAACAGTAAAATCACTTGAAAATAGCTATGTGTCAGACATCGTTATAAATTCTTTACATGCATTTACTTATTTGTTCCTTATGGCAAACCTGTACTATTATTACTCTTGTTTTACAAATTTTACAAGTAAAGAATCTAAGGCACAAATGGGTTAGGTAACTTGCCCAAAGTCACAAAGCTAATAAATGCCAAAGTCCAATATTCACACCTGAGTGAAATTCATGCTCTTATATTGCCATGCTTCTACCGGCTATTATGATAGAACCAAGTGGAAGCCCCTGGAGCTTCGTTTTCCCACCACAATATAATACAGAGGCCATAAACCTTCCTAAGGGAATCACTGGAAACATCAAAGGAGTACTGGAGGATGAAATCACGAAGGCAATGTAACCTCATGACTAGTTACAGAAATAAAGGCTGAAGCTTATTGTGATTTCTCTATCAATGGGTCATACCTGTACGTGAACGTGTGTGTGCATGTGTTTAAATAATTTTATACGTATAATTTCCCCTTACTTTTTTCTTTCTCTTTCCACTTTTTATAAAGTATTATGTTGTATATGACCTTACAATTTAGTCTATAGGTTGCAGAGTATCAAGATAGAATCACAAAAGAACTGAAGAGAAGTTGATTCTAAGCCAGTCTGAAATTGCATGTGGATGGAGTGACCTTTGCTTACTTCCCTTGGTAGAACATTAGAGAGGAGAGTATTGAGAATTAAGCAAGACATAAATATGTATTTTAGATACTTGAAGAAAGTTATTTTATGTTACTTGTTTTATGTTTTATACTACTTTTTTAAAAATATAAATATGTCCAGCTTCTAACCAGATCCTAGCTTTCTATCCTTCCCATTGTTTTCATGAGCTTTCCCAAGACTCACAATAAATAACTTTTATGTTAATTTAACCATATTGGTTCCATTGTTTGCAAGTAAAATATTTAACTACACATGTTTATATTCTGTGTCTATGTGCTTAATTATGGTAACTTATGCCTATATACAGGTCTTGGGAAAGTTGCCAGAAAGAGAGAAATTCTTATAAAAATAGAGAAGAGAGAGAAAAAATAAATGAATGAGGTAATAAAAAGAAGATCAATAGAAAAAAAAAATGAGAGAATTTCAGTGGATTTATTAAGCCAAAAATACTTGTGTCAGGGAGTTTAAAAGTCAATTTCTTCAAACATTTTAGTCTGGACAGGAGAAGAAAACTTAGCTATGAATATATACAATGATTAGCAAAGAAGCCAGAACATATAAAGTGTGATGGAAGCCAAGAAAAGAGAAAAATATAAGCCTAGAGGGAGAAGATAAAATGGAGCATTTCCTTTTTACCTAACATATCCAGGTCTTAGAGAGGCATAAACAATGTAGAATGCTGCATAGAGTTGAGAAGAACTAGGACTGAGTAAAGAGCATTATTGAGCAATGGGACAATAAAAAGGCCAGGTAGGACATTAGCAATGACAAGAAAACAAAGTAAGGATGAAATCATAAAATTTGAAACATTCACACTTCTCAGTAAACACAAAGGAAATCCATTACAAAAAGTTAAAGAGTAGAAGCAGATCCCAAACCAATTGGAAATGCCACCTCTAGAAAAATAATAAAAGTCCACAAGAGATGAATCAAATGATTTCTAAGGACCAGTGACTATCCAGCATGAATTTGTAATGGATCCCGTAAGAGTGAGAAGTGAGAATTTGTAATGGATCCAGCAATAGTGAGAGCAGAAGCAGAGAATGAGACTCATTCAAGCATGGGAGCCATCAAAGCAGGAGCAACAGAAGGCCAAAAGGACAAAGATGTCAGAGGGGGATGGGAATGCCCACCTGGCATGTATTTATGGAAAAGTATGTGCTTTTTTATGCTACTTAATGGAACAAGTATAAAAATAAGCATAGCCCCTTTACCTAGAACAAACCCAGCCAGGCTTTATGAAAATTATTTAGCATTTTTATAAAACATTAAATACCAATCTGTACCAAGGAAATGGTATAGCTACGGCATAAAGTGAGTTTTAACATGATTTTGTATTTGTATAGGTCTTTATAGTTCACAAAGCACTTTCATAACATTTACTGAATTCTTACAGCTGTAAGGTAGTATAACCTAAAGGCAGGCTGATTTGATAGGCCCATTCACATAACAGCCAGATACAGCACTTACCTCAACATATTCCCAAAGTGGTACCTTTCATGCCAACAAACCAGCCTGCAGCTATCATTTGCCACCAGCCAGGCTCATTCTCTCTGATTGCGTCTCACACTTGTCCACTTTCATTACCCATAGCTACTCCTATCAGTGCCCACTGTGAGAACACTCAAATTCCTAGGAAGTGTACTGTCTTCAGATATTCCCATTGCTGCCAGTACTAACAGAACCAGAGCAATGCTGAGGCCTAGGCAAGAACCAGGAATACAAGCTCTAATATAGCTCTGTGTAACACACTGCCACCTGGATCACAAAGTAATCTTTAATCAGATTCTCATGATGTCTCATGTGAATAATTGTCAGCTTCTCATCCTTGTTTATAACCCTCTAATCAAATAAGTACATACCCAGTACCAGTAAAAAGATCTAGTTTCAAATCACCTTCTCTATTTTTCCTTCTCATCTGTGTCTAACTCATCTTCCACAAAAAAATCTAGTTAATTACAGATGTCAACTTTCTTAAAAGCAATGTTCTCCCAGGTTCCAAAAGCCACAATGTCTCTATACCTGCATTTTGGCAGATATCGAGATCTTCACATATCTAAAAGTTTCACTGTAGTACCTTTTTCTGAAAATACAGAAAATGTCCACCCTAAAAAGTGAATTCATATTCACCCTGAAAGGTGAACTAAATACTTCACTGAAGATCTCCTTAACAAATAGTTTTAGGTCAATGGAATACCCTTAAATTAAAAAAAAGTAAACTTGAGTCCTGTCTTTGTCTGTCCCTGCTGCTGTGTAACAAAATACATTAGTCTGGGTAATTTACAAACAGAAATTTATTGCTCACATTTCTAAAGACTGGGAAGTCCAAGATCAAAGCACCAGCAGATTCAGTATCTGGTGAAGTCTTGTTATCTGCCTCAAAGGCGGCACATTCTTTCTGCATCTTCACAAGGTAGAAGACCAAAGGGGACTAATAAGCTCCTTCACACTTATTTTATAAGAGCACTAATTCCATTTACGAGAGCTTTGTCCTCATGGCCTAATTACCTTCCAAATCCCAACTCCTTCTAATTCCATCATCTTGGTGATTAGATTATAATATATAAATGTCAGAAATACATAAACATTCAGACCATAGCAACCCTTACCCCAAATCAATAATAAAAATTAATTTCAGGTAAACATCTAGATGTTGAAAGATGAAACAATAATGTTGCCAGAGAATAACATAGGAGACTATCTTTATACTCTTGGCACTGGGAAATATTCCTTAAACAAGACTATAAAGTGGACTTTATTCAAATTAAAAACATCAGCTGTTCAGGAGAAATTATAGGGGAATAAGTAAGCAAGTTAATAAATGAGAAAAAGTATTTTTGATAAATTTAATAAAGTATGTGAACCCAGAATAAATAAGAACATCTACAAATCAAGAAAAAGGCAGACAACCCAACAGAAAAATAGGCAAATGCTATGTGCAGGCACTTTGCAAAAGACAATTTCCAAATGGCAGACAAACATATAAGAGAATGCTCAAATAATTAGTCATCAGGCAAATGCAAATTAAAATCACAATGTGATACCACTATATACTCATACGAATGACTAAAATTGAAAAGATAGATAAAACCAGTGTTAGGATGTGTAGCAACTGCAACTTTCATACAGTGTTAGTAGAACTGTAAATTGACACAATACTCTGAGAAACTGCCAAGGTCTACTAAAGCTGAACATATATATATATATATATGGTGTGTGTATATGTGTGTGTGTGACACACACCATATATATATATGTACATGTTCAGCTTTAGTAGACCTTGGCAAACAGTTTCTCAGAGTATTGTGTCAATTTACAATATATATATATACACACACATATACACACACATATACACAATTCTTAGGTATATACCAAACATGAATGCACACATATGTTTACCAAATGACATGTGTAGGAATGTTCCTGGATTATTTTTAAAAGTTCTAAAGTGTAAATCACTCAAAAGCCTATCAATAATCAAATAAATACATTTTAATATATTAATTGAATGGAATACCAAATATTGATTAAAATTCATGAACTGGCCAGGCATGGTGATTCACATCTGTAATCCCAGCCTTTTGGGAGGCCAAGGCAGGTGGATCATCTGAGGTCAGGGGTTCAAGACCAACCTGGCCAACATGGTGAAACTCCATTTCTACTAAAAGTACAAAAATTAGCTGGCATGATGGCAGGTGCCTGTAATCCCAGCTACTTGGGAGGCTGAGGAAGGAGAACCACTTGAACCTGGGAAGCAGATGTTGCAGTGAGCCCAGATTACACCATTGCGCTGGGCACCAAGAGTGAAACTCCATCTCAAAAAGAAAAAAAAAAAAACAACAACAAGGAACTACTACTGTAAACAAATACGTGGACTAATCTCACAGACATAATGAACAAAAGAAGTTAAACACAAAATAGCTAATACTAAGTGATCTATTTAAATAAAGTTCAAAAACAGTGTTATTTCAGAAAATGAATGTTGTGACCCATACTGGAAAGCATGTGTTTAAACACACATGTAAAAAAGAGTTTTCCAAGAGTGCTATTTGAGCACTATGTTGAGAACAGTGTTATTTCAAAGAATAGATGTTGTGACCACACTGTGGTGCATTTAGTGAAGTAATCAAATGCACATGCTTTTAAAAATTAAATAAATAAATAAAGTTAAAAAGCATGCAAAGCTAAGCCATAGTATTAGCAGTCAGTATAGTGGTCATCTTTGGGGTGAGAATGGGTGGAGGCCCTGACTGGTAAGTACCATGAGGGGGCTTCTTGGAGGCTTGTAATAGTCCATTTTTAATTCTGGTGTTCACTCAAGTGTTTGTGGAAATTTTATCATAGAGTTACATACTTATGCCAGGAGAAATCTGTATGTACTTGTATTCTCTAATAAAACAAAATTATTTTTAGAAATTCTCCCCAGAAAACATAAGGCTTGAAACTTTATAGTTTGGAGAATTTCTTGGCTGATATCTATAGTTATCATTAGAAATCTTTTATATTTTAGTGTGAACTTAGAACAAGATAATTTCTAACAACATAAATTCCTAACAGCTCGAATTCTCATTAGAGTAATTGCCAAGAAGACTAAAAAGGAGATAAAATTAAGTTGGAATTGTATACAAAGCCTTGTACATTTTAAATCTTTAACTGAATAGCTATTGCACATAATATTGTCGACACTCTAAGAGGACACAGAGACAAAGAAAATACAGGCCTTACCCTTAGTGTCCTCACATCAAGGGAACAAAAAAAGTAATGTCAAAATGTACAGTTATTAATGTGGTTTTTGTGAAATTGCTGTCCATCTCTGACAAGATCATGAGTACTTTAAGAGCAGGGATAATGCATGTTTTCCTGGATTCCTAATATAGTTTCAGTAACAAGGTGGACACTAATTATAAACTGAATAAGAAAATAGATGGATGAATGGATAATGGATAAATAACTGAGAGTCACACTGCTTTGAGAAGTCAAAGTAGAAAATACAAGCAGTTATCTGGGATGGGGGGTAGGTGATTGTGTAAGGTTTAAGGAAAGAATGGCATTTTAGATATATTGCAGAGAAGTTTGACATTTAGTTTAAATTTCATTTTTTCTCTTGAGAACTGTAAACAATGAGGAGCCAGAGAATTGTTTTTTAGTTTTTCACTTCAAATAGAATATATGGGTTATTTACTGCCTTCTAGTTTTTTATTATGCATGTACGCATACATAATTACATATACGTAGGCATAAATGTATCTGTATGTGTGTATTTGAGAGAGCTCATGTACATCTTTTCTGTAGTTGCAAGTCTATGAACTATATGCACCCACAGTATTATCAAACTATTATGAAACATTGTACAAAAAGCATTCCTTATTCTGTGACTGAAGCCATATTTTAAAATAATGCCATAATGCCAAAAGTTAGGAAAACTTTGGAAGCTTTATTTTGAATTTGGTTTAAATGAATATTGGGAATATAAAAGTCTTATCCTGGATTAAACTTGAAAAAATAAAAACCGCTAACATTATTAGATTATTGTAATATTTGAGGTGGCTTTTTTCTTTGAGACAGAGTCTCGCCCTGTCACCCAGTCTGGAGTGCAGTGGCACAATTTCGGCTCACTGCAACCTCTGCCTCCCAGGTTCAAGCAATTCTCCTGCCTCAGCCTCCCAAGTAGCTGGGACTACAGGCACACACCACCATGTCTGGCTAATTTTTGTTTTAGTTGAGATGGGGTTTCACCATGTTGGCCAGGCTGGTCACGAACTCCTGACCTTGTGATCTGCCCACCTTAGCCTCCCAAAGTGCTGAGATTACAGGCATGAGCCCCCATGCCTGGCCTTAGGTGGCATTTCTAAGTATTGGGTTTGACATGATCTTGGCTAAACAGGGGAGAGTAGCATATATTCATTCAGGGGACAAATGACAGCATGAAAAAACTGAAGGTTAAAATCAAAATTATTTTGTGTTATTTTATCAGAGAACATTTTCCATTTTAAGGAATAAAATAAAGTGAATAAAGTGAAAGGTAAAAATATTTTTAAAACCACATGACAACATATAAATGGGGAAACAAAGATGGCCATGCTTTGAAGTGACTGAAACTTTAATGAAGATTCAACTCTGATTTCTGGAGCTGTGAAGAATGGACTTTTGTGGACTAATGGAAATGTGCTGAAATGGATTTATTAAAGGTCATTTTTACAGTGAACATTTTTGGGAAAGGGAAACCCCAGGGAAAATGAAGCAAAGACATATTGAAGGAAAGATGGCAGAGCAGGCAGAAGCTGTACATATTCCAGCAGATGAACATGAGTAGATCAATAGGCTTCTCGAAAATCTGTTAAAGCAGTTTCACGGGTCTGACAACTGGAGCAAGATGGCAACCCACCGAGAAAACTCCTGTTTGGGCTGGGCTGTCAAGTTTGTGGGTGCAACAAAGGAGAACTTGTACATGACAGAATCAGACTTCATTAGTTAGCTGCACAGTTGTTAACTATGCTACATATGGGCTAAAAACACTTGTTGTAAAGTGGAAAGACTCACATTATCATGTGTTCACTCAGACATTTGCTGTGAAAATAGGGAGTGTTTTAGCCTTTTTCAGTGTCACTCTTAGCCTCTATAATTAACCACATGCCTGCAGAGTCTAAAAGACTTTGAGTGATTTCTGATTGTGCGTCCTCTGATATGCTTAGCAGACAGGAGCATCGGCGGTGACTTCCTGACTCTATTGATACTTCGGTATAACACGACTGTTCTTTGTACTCACTTTACATTTGGAAAAGTAACATTCTGCTGTAGAAGTAGAGGAGCTTTGTGTTTACTGTTCCATTTTAATTATCTTCAAATGATCTGAATCTCATCAGATTCTTTGTTGGAATTGGCAGCATATGACGAATTTGATGCATTGAGACAATATCCCTTGAATTTAAAGGGAGGAGCCATGAGAGCAGCTTTTGATTCTAATGCAGTTACTCACAGAATCTAAGCTAAAATTCAATACATAAAAGTCAGTTTTGTTTCTGCCAAAACAAATTTACTACTAGAATTTGAGAACAATGTTCATCTTTTTCTCATTACTATTTTTATTTACTTGCATTTCTATATTTAATACTGGTTTTCAGGGGATTTTCCCCCCTACTATTCTGAGTAG
Organism: Aotus nancymaae; assembly: GCF_030222135.1. Lineage (NCBI taxonomy): Eukaryota > Metazoa > Chordata > Mammalia > Primates > Aotidae > Aotus > Aotus nancymaae. The sequence goes on along the minus strand of NW_026988476.1, from coordinate 15,899,450 downwards.
GTTAGTATTATTCATATTAAAATAAATGGAATGACTAAACGAAATCATTATTTTTGTTAAATCAAGTATCATAGAGATTACATTCTTGTAAACATATTGAAAACAAAATTCACTAATCAACCCAAGTTTATTAAAGAGCAGCGTCCCTTCTTCTAAGGACCACATATTGTAAATGATGACTAGAATCAGAAGACTCTTATAAAAATGAGGATAACTATTCCCTAAGAAGAACAACAAAACAAAAAAATAGTTATTTCTAAGGCTTTCAGACTGGTATTTTCAGTGTTCATCGTTCATATTATCTCTTTGGAGAGATAATACTATGATCCTTAGAGAGTGGTATGGATTCTATAAAATGTGTTCAACCCATGGTCTCGGATAAAAATGATAGAAATAACTGTCTTTCTCAATGCTTTTGTTTTGCTATAGACCTGAACTTGGTCAAGGTCATGGGTTCAAGACCTTTGCAAGCCAATTAGATTGTTTTTCTTCTCTGTTAAAGGTTACCATAAAAAAAAAGCAAGCTAACTGTTTTCAATACATGCTCTTACTGTTAAAGGTGATAAGGGAAAGGAATGTGTGTAGCTCACTGCAAATATTTCACCGATCCTTGAAAATCAATCTAAAGGGCATATCCTATAATAATAGCAGTGTGCTGTAAAAGACCAGAATATACCACCCCGAAGGGTTATTTCAAGCTGACTATTTTTAAAAACTGCAGACACAGAAGAAGATCTGAAAACAGAGAAGTTACCCTTTTGAAGGGAAATTTACACCTATATAGGAAATTATTTGTAAGTGCATCTCCTGTTCAGCACCAGGTAGAAAAGGATAACTCTGAATCAGTAGAAATGCTTATCAATGGAGAAGGCATAACTTAAATCTGTATAACAAGCCTTATATTTGTTTATCTCGCTTTTCCCAGGCATATCCCCATGACTGTCCTTTCCCCAACTCTTTTTTTCTATGTTTCAGTGGATCATGGCATTCAAAGCCATCTCTGAGACTTCTTCATTTCTCTGGGTGTGTCTCATTTATACATGAGGTAAACAATTGACCCCCAAAGGACATAGGGGTTAGGACTGCTGACCCCAACACATTTGAAAATCCACAAATAATGTCTGACTTCCAAAAACTTAACTATTAATAGCCTACTGTTGATCAGAAGCCTTACAAATAACATATATACTCAATTAATACATATCTTCTATGATATATCTATCATATACTGTATTCTTACAATAAAGTAAGCTAAAGAAAGAAAAAAGTTATTGAGAAAATCATCAGGAAGATAGATTTACTATTCATAAGTAGAAGGTCAGTTTATCAAGCATCTCCCACACTCAATATCTGATCACGCTGCATAACTGACTGAATTTCTCATCCCTACCATCCCCATGTGATATTGGATTAGACTGGCCTTCCTTCAGGAAGAATTATGTTAGACCAATTTAGTAAGAATCACCCCATCTTCTTAATAATATTTTATCCACCAATCCCATTAATCTAATCCTTAGCTATAAATCTCCTCTTCCCTGTTGTAGTTAGAACTGAGCCCAGTCCTATACTCAGGTCTCTTATTCCCTATTGCAGTTTTTCCTCAATAGTATAAGTTTTTAATCATTTCAACTACTGTCAAGCTCTGATTTTTCTTTAACACTTGTTCTCCTACTTTACTAAATGAAAAGGAGTGGCTGACAATGATTTTATTCTATTTATTTATTTATGTATTTATTTTTAGAGATGAGGTCTTGCTCCGTCACCCAGGCTCGAGTGCAGTGGCGCAGTAACAGCTCACTGCAGCTTCAACCTCCCAGAAAAAAATGCTGCTGCCACCTCAGCTTCCAGAGTAGCTGGGACTACAGGTACATGCTACCATGCCTGGCTAAGTTTTTTTTAATCTTTTGTAAAGTTGAGGTCTCACTATGTTGCACAGGTTGGTCTCAAACTCCTGAATTGAAGTGATCATCCCGCTTTGGCCTCCCAAAGTGCTAGGACTCCAGACATGAGCCACCACACCTAGCTGGGTTGACATATTTTGAGGGAGATTTACCAGACTATTGAGGAGGCTCCCGTATGGTTGTTGATGCTGATTACAACAGTATATAAGAGGCAGTTGGCATTAGATAACTAAAAACAAGTTGCGGAAGAAAATGAGCAGATGTATCAGCCAGGCTTTACTCAAGATGTGCTGTGAAGCCCTGAGATTTGACTCAGACCTTGATTTGGTAAAATAAATCATTGTATCTTACATTTTTTAATGTCTATCTTACAATGAATGTACCATAACTGTTCACTGAATGACTAATGCTTTGCACTAGTATCAGTGTTTTTAGGTTCTCAGTGTTTCAAAAAGATTTTGTTTTGTTTGTCTGGATAGTGATTATTATGTATTATATAAGCATTAATGAAAATGTGAATTCATTATTCATGCTCAATGTTTAGAGGAAAGGTTAGGAAAGGAAAGACATAAAACAGTAATGCAAAAGGAACTAGTAGAAAGGAATAATGAGAAACAATGTATTTCTCTGAGATTTGGGGATAAGAATACTGGTGTGAAAGGATGGAGGAATGGAGGAAACCAACGGATATTAATGAGATTAGTTAGAAAAACTGCTTGCCCTGGGATATAACTTACTACTTCTGAATACTAAGTTTAGGGTAAACTTTTATTAATTTTTGGTTCTTTCAATTTAAAAATCATAAGCTCTTTAAGAACACAAAAAGCTTTCTTTATTTTATACATTTCCCAGTTAAAGCAAGGGATTTAACACGTTACTTTAGTATTCTGTTTTCCATGGAAAGTGCTTTATCTCTCAACTACATTATGTCATACCATATGAAATGAATACCAAAGCATGAATATGTCTTCATCAGGCAGGTGACACACTCACATATTTTTTTGAAGCACCATAAAGCATGGCTATCTTGAGGTTGGCAGTAATCACAAAGAAAGTGCCAAAAATTTTTCACCAAAGGAATTCCAAAATCTATGAGAGTTTACATTTTCATATTATGTTATAATAAATATTACATCATTTTAATATAGTGCTATTCATTTACAATCACTTAATTATACCCAAAAATAGTTTCCTGTGCTACTTCATTACTGTCAGCTACAATGAGGAGGGGGACAACTGGCCAGCCATTGCAGTGGAACTAAAGAACAATATGTGTCAAAAAGAGACTATTTAGAATTGAAACTGTTGATGAAATTAGAGGTGGCAGTTAAAATTGTAGGTGGAATTTCTGTGAGAAGAATGTAATTATCCAAACTGGATTTTAACCAACACACCTGAGCACTTCAAAAAAATATTTTTTAATGCCACAAATAAATAACTCCTTTGTCCCATTTCTCAGTGGAAAGATACCTATTCTTGGGGCAGGTTGAATTCCTGAGGTTTTGCTTTAGTTCTGGCTCGGTAGAAAAAGTGCCACCTACTGAATTGCCAATCTCCTTCCTGTGGAGATCTTTGATCAAGCAAAGAAAACCATTATTAGGTATTTTATGGTTCTTATTAGCATTTGATATCTTAGAATCTGTGTTTAAATACTTTTCATTAAGTAGGTCAAAAGTTTTAAGTTCAAAAACTGTACCAAGGTCACAACTAAAGATCACTGGTGTCAGTTGGCCTAGGGTGGGGAGCGGTTTGAAAATTATTTTCCTCTTGTATCTCAATCAAGAACATATTTCTCCAATACACAAAACATGTTAGAACTACTTTCCATGATGGCAGCTGGGGCAGAACACCTACAGGGCAGAGCGTTAAGGAATACTGAAAACTGAGATTAGAGAGCAAAGAGGCAGCGCCAAGCAGAAGTTGATGATCCCTCACGATCATCAACTTATGTGAAGCACACAGGAAGCATTCCTTTGAGCATTTTTGGAGGAAACAAAACTCTCCTTTGAACATAATTGTGAAAAAAAAATCAAAATGTAGACATTTAAATGTAACAGACTCAGCAAGAATGATTTGCAAATCGGTCAACCCTCAGAACCAGAAACTGTTCAGAAAGCTCACCCCTGCAGTGTGGGTTGATAGCATTTATGAACAGAAAGGTTGCATTCCTTGCACATGAACTGAAGGTGTGAAGGCATCCTAGTGCCAAGTATAGTTTACTAGTTGTTATTCAAAACCTGAGTTCGAGCACTTTTCACATATGAACTAAAATTGTGGTAATTTACGTATATGGACTCTAATACCATAGGCCACATCTTTATGGCTAACTACTAATAATGTAGGAAAGTTCATAGCCCCTACTCTGCCCCTTATAGGGTGTGAGGCTTATTTTCCTCATTTGTTATCAGGGACATTAATAAGAGAGGCCATCCAATAAAATTGTTGTATTAGGTGAGTTAATAACTATAAAACACCTAGAAGGAGACTGGGCATGTAATGAGTGCTATATAATTGTTTGGTAGTACTGAAAGGAAAACTTTAGACAAATTAATTTTAAGAGTTTAATTGAGCAAAAAATGATTCACGAATCAGGCAAGCCCCAGAACCAGAATAGGTTCAAAGTGACTCTAAGACTGTCACATCGTCAGATAACATTAACGGACAGAAAAAAAAAAAAAGTAATGTACAGAAACAGAAGTGAGATATAAAAACAGCTAAATTGGTTACAGCTCAGCATTTATCTTATTTGAACATGGTTTGAACAGTTGGTCACCTGTGATTGACTGAAATTCAGCTGCTGTGACTGGCTCAAACAGCTACTTGTTACTAGAGTAGGTTATAGTCTGTTTATACATCAAAGTAGGTTACAATTTACTATGTATGGGTAAACCTTTAGGCCAGACCTAAAATATGTATGGAGAAAGCTTTAGACCAAACTTAATTCAATTTGAGATAACTATTATCTCAAAATGGACTAGTCCTTTCCAGGAAACTCAATGTACACTCAGAAAATACCAGGAATTGAAGACCAGAAGAAGAGAAACTCAGATCTAGGAGAACAGAAATACTTATCTTGGTCATATCTGCCTAAAAACCTTATCAACTCCCAATGACATAGTAGTCAATATCAGAATTTCCCTCCATATTACTGTATAGACTGTAATATAAACTTATACGTTAGTCAATAAAAAGTATGTAATTCTCATTTTAGCATATGTGTTTAGGCATTCTCAATAACTTCTACTTTTTAATAAAGTTTTTTGTTTAAAAAAAATCCATTCAGGTATTTAAAGGGCATAAGCCTGCTGGGCAGCCAAAATGAATGACAGACATACTGTTTGCTACATCAATAATATCTAGTCTAGGTGATCCTTTCATATTCTAGTGCCCAGAGTAGATTAAAGCAGGTAAAATTACCCTTTACAATGCTTTTTTAAATAAATTATTTGTATTATATTATTTTTAGATTACAAATAATTAGAGAAGATAGTAAAAAGGGTTTCTATATAACCCTCTCCCAGTTTCTCCTCTTATTAACATCTTACATTTGTCATAATTAATGAGCCAATATTGACATAACATTATTAACTAAAGTCCATACTCTACTCAGGTCTCCTTAGTTTATACCTAATGTTCTTTTTTACTGTTCCAGGAGTCCATCTGGAATCCTACATTAGATTTAGTAGCCATTTCTTCTTGGGTTGCTCTTGACTGTGACAGTTTTCAGACTTTCCTTGTTTTTGATGATCTTAACAGTTTTGAAAAGTTCTGGTCAGATATTTTACAGAATGTTCTTTGATTGGGATTTTCTGATATTTTTCTCATGATTAAAATGGGATTATGAATTTTGGAAAAGAAGATATTTATGTAGTTACTTAATCAGTAAAAATTCATGGAAATTTATTTTTTTACTTTAGATTATAATCCAATACAACTCTGTTTTGTTGCTCAAATTGTTCCAGCTTTCATAATTGGGAGCTCTTTCACTTGACTCCTGTGTCCTTTTGAAATACCCTCATCATTGTGAGGCGGGTTTTTTGTTAGGAACAGGGTGAGCTTTTTTAGTTCTCCTTTACTTTTTGGCACTATAATATGTTCCAGGCTCATCTTGTATATTTCCTACCCCAGTACTAAAACAAGTCATGAAGCACTGGTTTATTTTATTGAACAATGTTAGTAGAAACAAAGATCTGGGTGCTAGCTGCGCTTATCGCTACTAGTACGTCATTGTTTCTAAGCTCTCTCAGCTGAAACAGCAAGAAAAAAATATATATAGGTGTATATTAGCTTTGAATATATATATATATGAAGTTGGGAAGAATGGCCATTTTATCAATATTTGATTTTCCAATCCATAAACTACAAATATCTCTATTTGAATTTTCTTCGATTTCTTTCAACGTTTTATAGTTTTCTGCATACACAACCTGTACATACTTTCTTAGATATATACCTAAGTAAAATGTTTCTGTGCTATTGTATATGGTCTGTTATTTTAAATTTCAAATTCTAATTGTTATTGCTGCTATACAGGAAAACAACTGACTTTTGTATATTAAGCTTGTAGCTCACAATTGTACAGGTTTTACTCACAAAGATGCCACCAGGTTCTCACAATAAAAAAAAAAAATCACCTCATATCTTTGATGGATAGATGGGGAAAGTGATCACTTTGGAATGCCAAAACAATAGGCTACTCTCCAGTTAAGAAGCCATTACGAAAGCTGTATCTCCAACGGGCAGGAGAGTAATACGCAACTCCAGGCCTCTCTACCCTTTCATCTAAGTGGGGGAGAATATGAATGTAAGAATTACTTGTGAAGGTCACTCCAGGGACACAGGCCCAATTAAAGATTAAGATTTGATTATAAGATTATAAAGCATTTTCCTCCCCAACTCTTTTTCATCACATTAACAGTAAAAAGTAGATTACAGCTGAAAAAGCTGCAAAGCTCAGGTTGTATGAAAGATCTTAAGAAAACCCAAAGCCAACAGAGAAACAAAAACAGGACATTAGTGAAATTTAGTCTCTGACACCTACAGCTACAACAAATGATGAACATAGTCCAACTGCTAGTCAGATTCAGATAAATTTCACACTAATGTCCTATTAACCTCAATACCTGTTACCTAATATATCATATTCAGATTGCAACAAAAACTTGTAAGGCATTCCAAAAGGCAGGAAAAAAAACTGAATTGATTTCAAAATTGAAAAAGAAATACACTCTCAAACATATAAAAACTGAGGGAATTCATAGCCAGCAGACCTTCCAGCAAAGAAATGTGAAAAGAAGTTCTTCAGAGAGAAGGGAAATATGTCAGAAACTCAGATCTAAACTTTTAAAACAGAAAAAGCATCATAGAGAAAATAACTGAAGGTAAAATAAAACCTTTTATTATTATTCTTAATTGCTCTAATACATAAATATTTTTTCAAAGTGATAATGGTAATTTTGTATACATTCTACTTTAATCTACTTATTTATTAGTTCCGAGAGATTTTTGGTAAATTGTTTGGTATTTTTCTATATAGAAAATCATGTCATCTGCAATTGAAGATGGTTTTACTTCTTTTCCAATCTGTATGTTTTCTATTTATTTTTTCCTGTCTTATTGCATTAGCTAAAACTTTCAGTAAGATATTAATAGCAGTTAAGACATTCTTGCCATGTTCCTGATCTAAGGGAAAAAGCATGCAGTGTCTCACCAGTAAGTATGATGTTATATGTTGGTCTTTTGTAGATTTCTTTATGAACTTGAGAAATTTTTCCTTAATTTTGTTTGTTGAGAGTTTTTATGAATGGGAATTAGATTTTTTCAAATGTTTGTATTGTGTCAATCAATATGATGCTTTACATGGATTAATTTTCAAATGTTGAACCAGCCTGGTACACCTGGAACGAATCTCTTTTGTTCAGGATATACTATTCTTTTCATATATTGTTGGATTTTGTTTACTAATATTTTGTTGATTTTGTCGAAGAGTTTGTGTCTGGCTGGGCACAATGGCTCACACCTGTAATTTCAACACTTTGGGAGTCTGAGACAGGCAGATCAAGACCAACCTGGCCAACATGATGAAACCCTATCTCTACTAAAAATACAAAAAAAATTAGCTGAGTGTGGTGGCAGCACCCTGCAGTCCCAACTTCTTGGAAGGCTGAGGCACAAGAATCGCTTGATCCAGAGAGGCAGCCGTTGCAGTTAGCCGAGATCACACCACTGTACTCCAGCCTGAGTGACAGAACGAAAGGCTGTCTAAAAAAAAAAAAAAAAGAAGATTCTGTGTCTATGCTCATGAGAGACACTGAATTATAGTTTCATTTACAGAATTTTATTATTATTATTATTATAAGACATAGTCTCACTCTGTCACCCAGGCTGGAGTGCAGCAATCTTGGCTCACTGCAACCTCCGCCTCTTCGGTTCAAGCGATTCTCCCAGCTCAGTCTCCTGAGTAGCTGAGACTACAGGCACATGCCACCACACCAGGCTACTTTTTTGTATTTTTAGTAGAGATAGGGTTTCACCATGTTAGCCAGGATGGTCTTGAACTCCTGACTTTGTGATCTGTCCACCTCGGCCTCTCAAAGTGTTGGGATTACAGGCGTGAGCCATCACACCCAGCCAATACTTAATCTTCGTTATATAGAAGTTTCTTTTTATTTCAGTTTAGCTCTCTAAATAGTCAAATTGATTAATCCAAAAGTGAAGAAATTTTTCAAACCATCTTTTTTAAACTAAAAATATTTTTTAGCTCCTTGAGCACTTTTTGCAAGGAGACAGTGATACATCAAAATAAAAACTCTAAAATATACATTCCCTTTGAGACAGTATTTGGAACACTTGGGTCAAAGAAGGAAAAGAATATAAGAATGGAATAGAATCCTGAAATTGAAATTTGGAGAAACAATTTGAGTACTAAATCTTAATTACCATATATGCACATATTTGGGTGTGTGCATGCACATATATAAATATATCTGTTTTTTATTCAAGGATATGTAGATTCTAAACTTATTATAAGTTTTATAAAGTTTTCTATGAAATTAGTTACATGTGTGCTAAAATTTTATATATTTTATCTTGTCCTAAACTGATGAGTTCATTATTAATTTTCCTACCAAACAATATTTGAGAAATGACTGTTATTTTAAGTAAATTTCATCACATTTAAAAGAATTATAATCTTCCTTTTTAAAGGAAGAATTATGGCAAAATTAAAATCTTTAGTCTAAAAATTAATGATTCATTTCCCAGCAACTCCTATCATTGTCACAGTTAGGAATAATTGAAATTTACAATGTTTTTTATGATTTATATTGACATCTTAGGTACTTAGAATGGAGTTGGAATGAAGTGTTTTGTGAATAGCTAGTATTAGCTAATGTTATGTATTTCCCTATCCAGAAGTGAAAAGCTCACAAAAATTGGATAAATTTGAGGACTCTTGGCCCTCATTTTAGTTACCCTGAGTATAATCTAGTTACAAACATCACGCAACACAGGCTGTATACTTAGTATAAGATGTTTAGTTGTCTTTCTCAGTCTGGTAATGCCAAAGACCTGTTAAGAATTATAGAAACAAACTCAGCAATGAAGTCTTCTAATAATTTCTTTTTATATGTTTACAACTTATTTATCCTTATCACATCGCCAAACAGTAATTTGTTCTAATTGTTAATAAGGCATTCAGAAGTCTACTTTATGTCTCTGTCCACCCATAAGATTCTGAATTAAGTTCAACTGTGCTGTGATTATGTGAGAGAGAATAAATCCTAAACAGGTATGTTACATCAGTCACTTTTTATAAAATACCTTCATGGAAAGAGTTTCAATTCTTTTTATCCTCATATCTAATGGAAGGGAAATGTGCAGTTGAAAGAAACCATTGTTGTCAAACCTCAAGAAAATTTCTGTAACAAAAAATAGCTAAGAAGTTCAAAAGCTCACTTGCACTATTCAAAATTTTATAATTATTGAGGTTTTCAAAGGTTTTGATACCTTCTACTTAGAGGAATGTTAATAGTTTAAAAATTGTGAAACGTTCACCACTCTAAATGAATTTTACAATTCCTATGGAGAAAAGCTGACTTCACATTTCCCCAGGGTATTTTATTGGCGAGCATTTTAAAATATAAGATAGTATATTGAAATGTTAAGAATGCAAGCATTTGATTTCAAATCAATGTTTGGCAACAATAGCACTTCAATACCATCAAATCTGCCTGCAATTAACAGCACAGATGTGTAAACAATTAGAAGAGTAGAATTTCTAAAATGATTTTCTCAATGTCAATGTATTGTTTCCTTCTTCCCTTCTATGAAAACTTTTTTTGTCTAACCTCATGGTTTCCTTTTGTGTTCATACAGAAAGACTGAATGCCAAGAATAAAATTGACATCAAATCTCACATGACTTTTTTAACACCTGAGAATACCCCACTATTAAAAAGAAATGGCTGCACTCCCAAATACATTTTTAGGGATATATTGCCTGACACTTTAGATATGTAGAGTTCTACAGTGATTCTGCCTGCAATCTGTTCATTTTTCTTCTTTTTTCCCTCCTCTGTAGTGTTTCTCTCCCTTTTCAACATTTCCCTCTGGCTTCATTTTAGCGTTTTCTCTTGAGTTCTCACCTTTTCCCCTCTTTCCATCCTCATTTTTCCTTTTACAGTCTGTTCCTCTTCCGTGCTCTGCTGGGATTCTTCCCAGTCACTCCTTGGCTTCATGTACATGCAATATGGCAAACTAAATTTGACAAAAGCCTGTCTATTGTTCACCATGGCACCTTTTCAACACACACCAAGTGGTGGGAGAGCTAGGGAATGGAGCTTCCTCACGTTAGTATGAATTATTCGGAATGTGGCTAGTGATTCCACATTTTCCATTTTAGCACTTGTTTCTGACACCTACTTCAGACAAATTTTGTAAGCTTCAAATAAAATCCTTGGATCTTCTGTGATGAAGGCAGTTATAAATAAAGAACTAAAAGTTTGGTTCCAATGTAAAGTTTGGAAGGTAATAAAATATTGATATACCTATATATGTGCTATATATACAAGGAGTTATCCTTGTGAAAACTGTATATAAAGGATAAAGCATATAGGTATAATTATTCAATGTGGTCACAGCAGAGAAAAAAAATCAATCTAGATTCAAAATCCTGAAAACGAAGACAAAACAAAATAAAAATAAATAAATAAATCATGGAAGAAGTGGTGGAATTGAGACCTGAGTCACGAAAACAGAATTAGAATGGGAATTCCAACCATACCTATGAACAATAAGCTAAAGTTTTATTTTTGTGTTAGTCAAAACATCAGAAATAGTCTCATTATGTTTCTGCAACTAGAACCCCTTAGTTGTTAAAATAAATCTATTTTACTAGTCATGTCAGAGACTTCCAAGAGCAAAGTATATGAAAACAAGGTAAAAATACTGATTATGCATAGAGGTGACATCTCAGGTGTCCTGACCTCTGAAATTGTATGATACATTCAGAACACATACCAATGAAAATTTCTGTATCTATTTGATCTATTCTATGGTTTTCTATCTATTTTCACAAGTGAAGGAGGTGGTGAAATGGGTGAATAGAATGAGGGTCAGAAAAATACACGTAAAAATAAAACTTAAACAGTTTCCCTTTGTAAAGCACATACAACAACTCACAGGACCATGAGAATACACTATCAGTCAATCTTAACCTTACTTTATGGTGAGGTTTTGTGCTATCAGCTCCACTGACAACTAGACTAGCAATCAATAGTATCAATATATAGTTATTTGTTTTCTTAGCAGTTTCATGAGTATTGGTTTTTAAGTAGAATACTAGCAGGAGTTATTTTTCAAGATAGTTTTAAGCTACCAAAGGTGCCTTTTACCAGAGTAAAGCTAATTAACACTAAAATATCAAATCAATGTTCTTATTAATATTGTATTCATTATTTGTGGGGAAGAAATCAATGTGTCCTGATCAAAATGTAAACATGCACACTGATACACTCACACTGGGGAACTCACTATTTATTTCTAAGCAAGCACATCTGAGTCAGTAAGACATGTATTAGGCAATTGTCTGAATTCACTGAAATGGTGCCCTCTTTGCTATGACTACGTCTAGTAAGATTTTTTTGATGTTTTGGAACTGAACTTACTCTCAGCATAGATGAGCCTAGTGCCACCTTGAATATTCACCATTCACAGACTGCCACTTTTGCCAACGGAACTAACACATGCAACTTGTTTCCATGACAACCTGTAAATTACAGGTCCCAAAGTCAGTTGCAAGGAAAAAAGAAAATAATTTTTTTTAAAAAGAGACCCTTGCCCTAGTTCTTGGCAGAATTATCCTGGATATTGCTGATGGCTTTTTGGTTTGGTTTCAAAACCACCTCTGCCGTAAGGGAGACATTGAGATTGTGCTTTCTCCTGCAAATTAGCAATTAGAGCCAAGCTCTCTTCTGTTAAGCAAAAATCTAATACAAGACTTAGGGAGGAAAGAAAGTATTTTCATAAGTCATGCACCAAATGAGGGTCTCTTCATGAACAGGCCAACCTGTCCTACTGTTACCTACTTTTAAATCTCTTCTTATGGACAGCAACTGCTTCAATAAAGGCAAAAGCATCAAAACTCTAACTTTCCAATAAATAATTAATATGAATATAAAACATTTGAATATTCAGAAAAAGTCTAAAACTCAGATAAAGTTTAAGACCTACAATCATCTTTAATTTATTTTTTGACAAACAAAGATATTTCTCTGTAGGACCATCTAGTCTGGCAGCAAACCAAATGTTGAAACCAAAACAATTCAAATATGGCATTTTGTAGGCAGGACAGATAGAAGCTTCCCTGAACCCAGCACCTACCTGCACCCTATATATTATCATATTTAATCTTCATACAGGTCCTGGAAGAGAGGAGAGTTTTATTTCTATTTTCCAATTGAGCTGAGGAAACTAGGCTCAGAAGTGCTAAGTAAATTGTTCAGATCAATAAATGGAACAATCAGAATTTAAAGTACAAGAATCATCTCGAATTAGTTCACTCAATCTACAATTGTCATCTTTAAATATGGAATTCAGATGAAAAGTATTATTTCTTTACTTCTATACTTTGAAAAAAATCTCTCTTCAAGGCAATTTATACATTAGGATTTTGTTTACAATACACACATACTTGGCAATAAAAGACAATGTAACAGATTAATGCATCAAGTTGCCTGGCTTATTACTGATTTCACTCATTGAAAAAAAAAGGAAAGGAAATAAATGCAGTCACTTGCCACATAGCAGGCCACTGTGCTTTTATTGTCAATTCAGTTTCTGTGCACGTAGTTCAAGGACAATACAGGGCCTGATATAGAGCCCCTTCTTGATTTATACTTTATTTCCTGTAGAACAACAGATTACGGTATACCTTTGTTTCAGATAAACTCAGGACATAAAATAGGGTTGTACTGACCTCCACCTGATGCTAATACTTTTGCTTCAAATTTATACAGATTTTAAATTTGTTGCCAAGTCTGAAAAGCCTGGCTAAGATAGTCATTGTGTCATACTAGCTTTCTGTTTGAATCCTGTGTTGACATCAACCCTAAAAGCAGTGCTTTTGCAGATGTATCTGTGCTGGTCACTGAGTTCTGAGTTCATTTAAATATCGATGAGCTGAAAGTATGCTGAAAATCATGCCTTAGCTTTTTGTCCTTTTCAGGGTGTTTCATTAAATTATATTTTAGTTTTAAGTCTATGTAGATGAGTATATCCAGTACCATGGGCCAATTTAATTATATTTTGTTCTTGCCCAATCACTGACTTGAAACAAATCTTTGACTAATAATAATGACTGCATATTACTAATGTTAGCAAAGGAAGTCCTGAAAGCACTAGTCTTTCTTTGTCTATATAATGAACATTCCTTTTCTGTTGCTTAAAATATTTCTTTCAATTCTTACTTCATACACATAAAATTCAAATTCCCATTACATTCAAGGTCTTCACAAGTAGTCTTCCCCTGACCATCCATTCTTCTATGAATCAGAACACAGATGTTAAAACTTATTAGACTTGAATTTAATTACTGCCTCTGCCATTTTCTACGTATATAAATTTAGAAAAATTTTATTTTTGTTTTTCCCTTACCTGGGCCTTTTTTTGAGAAATAAGGATACTAGTACTTGACTCAGATTTTTTGTGAGGAATAAATGTGAAAAAAACATAAAACACTGAGAACAGTGATTGGTCATTTCTGCCAATGCAAGACTTCATCCAGTTCTTCCCCGCCCCCAGTTCTTTATCAAATTTTCCCCTGCTTACCCTGTTCTTTAGCTACAGGGAACAATTTACCTTTCCCCAAATAATAAATGTATTCCTCATCTATTTCTTGACACATGGCGCACACACTGCCTGGAATAGCGTTTACACCCTCTTTTTGCTGCACTACTCTTTTGTTTCTGAGTACCACTTCTTTTATGACACCTTCCTTGACCTCTCTTTCCATGTGTTCATATTTCTTATTCTGCATGAGTTCTTGTTCTGAACTTATGCAGAATTTTGTATGTGCTTCAATTATAACACTTAGGACATTCTATTATAATGACATGTTTATAATAGTCCTTCTCTAATAACCTGGGCAGAGTTGGCATCTAAACCATCTTTGTGTACTTGGTGTTTAATATTTGTTGAAAATAATTATATCTTTAATAAATCATGATCACTATATTGCACCTCTTTTTAATGTGCACTCCTATCCACACATAAGACAAGACTGCTCTACCGTTCTAGGACTTGAACTTAATAAGAACTGGACAGATGTCTGTGTCATTAAATAGAATGTGAACAACAGGAACTGCTGTTGTTAAGGGTAAGATATTGATCATGGAAAAGAAGAGGAGAATTAAGTGGATTTAAAAAGAGAAGGAAACATGGGAACACCACCTTCATTTATCATTCCCATTTTAATTTTACTTTTGGAAACCTGACAAATACGTAGCAGTAATGTGTGCTGTGTCTTGCAGAAGGCAGATTTCGTTTTCCCCTTTTAACTTTTTAAAATCAGGCTCTAGGAAGTAAGAATGCAATCAGAAAATGTGTTTTGTGTTAAAATTATGAGATGGATCATCTTAAAATGCCTTGGTGATGAAAAACAGCATAAGAGAACGTAGACAGTTTGCCTGAGATAAGAACATCAAACTTCCTTCTTAAAAACAATTAGAGGAGTCCAAAGTTGAAATTAGAAAGCATTCTGGAGGGAAAGCCATATATTCCCATGTCAAAAGTCTCTTCTGGTCTGCTGACCCAGGCAGATGCTCAGGTTGATTGACTTCATCTCTATCAGCGGCAAATGGAAAGGCAGTGGTGACTAATGACTTTCCCAATATCCATCTTTTTTATTTAAAGAAGTTAGAAATATACCTTGAGACAGATGGTGCAGTAGGTATCATCTGTCTTTTTGGCCTGATATAAGGTTCATGATTTCTTAACAATCTGAAGTCAAGGGAATTGAAAAACAGAATAGGTGTTCCCAAAGATCAGATTAAAATTTTTTGCTGACTCCTAATCATCTTGAGATCTTGATATTTCTTTATGTGTATACAAGAGATAGCAGTAATTAAGATGGGAAATGTGTATGCTTACATCTATACTATAAGTTTTATATAGAAGATATGAGATGTATTTATGTACTGTGTAGTGTACTCACAGTTATTTCTACTATCTGACTACTAGTAGTATATTTGTAAGTTGGTTTTATGAGGCATAATATCTTAACACATGCCTTCTTCCTGAAATAGTCTCGTTCTCTCTCTCCCATGTACACACACACAACACACACACACACACAAACATACACACATACAAACTAATTCTTTTGTCTTTCTTTCCAATCTTCCTGTACAACAAATACAGCTTTGTAAAATATAGATCCAATAATCTCATATCTCTGCTTAAAATTTAATCATAAAATTTAATCCAACTTTAAAAACCATTAGCAAACACTTCCAATTAAGTTTGTCCCATTTTTTTCCTCAATTCTCAAACAATGATTTGTGCTTCAAACAAACCTGACTAGACACTACGTCTTGTGCTTTGAAGACATAGTGAAAAACTCAGTTTCTGTAATACTCTCAGCTGCTCAACGAGCTGCTCATTTACTTCTTCATATTTCCTGCAATTGTCTGCATTTAAAACAACTTCAGTATACAATCATTAAATGAATTCATTTTTGCATAGAATTTCAAATAAGTTAGGTGATGATAAATTTCCTCTGGACTTCTGTCCAATTCCTCTTCTTTTTCCAGATGGGCAACCACTGTCACATACTCTTTTATATGCATTGACATAAATATGTGTAAAACATATAACTACATTTCATATATACTTACAAAATACATGACTTTTGTATGATTATACTTTTGTTTTACATAAATAATATCATACACCAACACCATTTAAACTTTTTCTTATCCATTTTCCTAAGGATCTTTTTACATCAGTAATAAAGATTTCCTATGATCAAAGTTTCAGTAGACAAAATCAATGTATAAAAATCAGTAGCATTTCTATACACCAATAACATCCAGGCTGAGAGTCAAATAAAGAACACAATCTCAATTAGAATAGACATAAAGAAAATAAAATACCTAGGAATGCAGCTAACCAAGAAAGTGAAAGATCTCTATAAGAACCATAAAACTCTGTTGAAAGAACTCAGAGATGAAACAAACACGTGGAAAAACATCCCATGCTCATGGAATTGAAACCATCAATATCATTAAAATGGTCACACTGCCAAAAGCAGTTTACAGATTTGATGCCATTCCTAGCAAACTTCCAACATCATTCTTCACAGAATTAGAAAAAAAAATTCTAAAATTCTTATGGAATCAAAAAAGAAACTGAATAGGTAAAGCAATCATTAGCAAAAAGAACAAAGCCAGTCATCATACTACCTGACTGCAAATTATACTATAAAACTACAAAATATATACCTACATATACAAACAGCATGGTACTGGTACAAAAATAGACACAGAGACCAATGGAACAGAAAAGCAAAGTCAGAAATAAAGCTGTGCACCTATAACCATCTTATCTTCCATAAGACCATCAAAAACAAGCAATGGAGGAAAAATTCCATATTCTATAAATGTTGCAGGGACAACTGGCTAGCTATATATGGAAGAATGAAACTAGACCCTTGCCTTTTACCATATTAAAAAAACAACTCAAGATGGATTCTAAATGTCATACGTCAAACTATGAAAATTCCAGAAGAAACTCTAAGAAATAACCTTCTCAACATCAGCCTTGGCAAAGAATTTACGGCCAAGTCTTTAAAAGCAATTGCAACAACAACAAAGATAGGCAAATGGAACTTAATTTAATGAAAGAGCTTCTCCACCACAAAAGAAATCATCAATGGACTAACCTACAGAACGGGGAAAAAAATCACAAACTATGCATCTGACAAAGGTCCACTATCCAGAATCTATAGAGAACTTAAACTAATCAACAAGCAAAACACAAATAACCCCATTAAAAATGGGCAAAACATGTGAACAAATACTTATCAAAAGAAGACATATCAGCAGTCAACCAATGTTTCAAAAATGCTCATCACGAAACAGAGAAATACAAATCAAAAAAACAGTAAGATACCATCTCACACCAAACAGAATGTCTATTATTAAAAAGTCAAAACACAACAGATGCCCATAAGCCTGCAGAGAAAAAGGAACACTTATATGCTGTTGGTGGAAATGTAAATTCATTCAGCTACTGTGGAAAGTAGTTTGGAGATTTCTCAAAAACTTATAACTAACATAAGACCAGCAGTCCCATTACCGGGTATATACACAAGGGAATACACATCATTATACCAAAAGACACACACACTCATATGTTTATCACCAGGCTATTCACAATAGCGAAGACATGGAATCAACCTAGGCATCCATCAATGGTGAATTGGATAAAGAAAATGTGGTAAACATACACTTAGGAATACTACACAGCCATTAAAAAATAAGGAAATTCATGTCCTTTTTAGCAACATGGATGGAGCTCAAGGCTATAATCCTAAGAAAATTAGCACAGGAATAGAAAACCAAATGTCACATGCTCTCACTTATAAACGTAAGCTAAACATTAAGCACACATATACATAAACAGGGGGAACATTAGACAATGTGAACTCCTAGAGAGAGGAAGAGGGAGGAAGCTGTGGGTTTAAAAAAAAAAAAAACTACCTGTTGGGGACTATGCTCACCACCTGGCTTCAATACACTCATGTAAAAATTTTATGAATGTACCCCCTGTATCTAAAATAAATGCTGAAATATTAAAAATGAATGAATAAATAAAAGCTTTGCTATAATCTTCCAAGTGTGATTATGCCATGCTTTATTTTACCATTTACCCCTAGTAGATGTTTGGATAACCTTCATTTTTGCCATTGAAAAAAAATGCTACAAAAATCCAATGAACATGACTGTGCACTATATTTTCTAAGATACTGCTCTAGTTTTAATGTGTCCCCCAGAGTTCATATGTTAAAAACTTGATCTTCAATGAGGCAGTGTTGAGAGGTGGGGCCTAGGGGAAGTGTCTGGTTAATGAGGGCTCTGCCTTCATGAATAGATTAATGTAATTATAAAAAGGGCTTGTGGCGATGGGCTCACTCCTTTTCATTACTATTATTTTTAAGTTCTGGGATACATGTGCAGGATGTGCAGGTTTGTTACATAGGTAAACATGTGCCATCATGGTTCGATGCACCTATCAACTCATCACCTAGGTATTAAGCCCGGCATGCACGTTAGCTCTCTTGCACTCTTGCCCTTTTGCTTTCCACCATGTGATGATGTCACAAGAAAGTTCTTGTCAGATACACACTGGTGCCTCGATTTCTATTTCTAGCCCCCAAAATTGGAGCCAGTAAATGTCTTTTCATCATAACTTGCCCAGTCTCAGGTATCCTGTTACAGCAGCGCAAAACAGACTAAGACAGAAACTGGTACCAGAGAAGTGGAGTGTTGCTTTAATAAATACTTGAAAATGTGGAAGCAGCTATGGAACTACATATAATGGATAAAGGCTGGAAGAATTTAAAGAAGCAGGCTAGAAAATGCCTATATTACCATGAACATAGCAATAATGGTAATTCTGGTGAGGTTTTAGAAGAAGAGGAGAAATATAGGAAAAGTATAAAATGTCTTAAAAATTACTTAAGTGGTTATAAACAGAATTATAAATAGAATATTGGTAGAAATGTGGACAGTAGGGGCCATTCCGGTGAGGCCTTGAATAGAAAGAAGGAAGAAAGTATTAGAAACTGAAGGTCGTCCTTGTTATAAACTGGCAAAGCACTTGGCTGAATTATATCCATGCCATGGGCTTTATGGAAGGCAGAATTTAAGAGAATGGAACTAGGATATCTGGCAGAAGAAATCTTTAAGCAGCAAATATGGAAGGGACTCTGTGGCTTCTCTTTACTGCATATAGTAAAATGTGAGTAAACAAATAATTTAAAGATGGAATTAACAATTAAAAGGGCAGAACATAGGGATTTGGAAAATCCCAAACACAGACATGTAAACAATGAAAAGGCATGTTTAGAAGAGAAAATCAAGGGTGTGAGCAGTGAGTGTTTGGTAAGGAGATTACCATGGATAGAAGAAAGCCCTGGGCCATTTATCAAGACAATGGGAGAATTATCCTAAAAGCATTTCAGAGATTTTCAAGGCTGCCACTCCCATCATAGGCTCAAAGTGCAACGGCCTTGAGGGAAGAAAGGTTTTGAGGGAAAGACCTAGGAAACCCTTAAGAATTTGGGGTTCATTACCCAGAGCTGTCTCAGGCCTCTGGTGCTGCTATCCTCAGCCCCCTACCTCAACTGTAGCTCAAGCAGGCCCAGGTGTAACTCTGGCCCTATGAAGGCATGGATGCCTCCACCTAGATTTCAAAGGATGCTGCAGAGTCCTGCTGCTTGGGCAGAGCCACCACAAAGAGTCCCGACTAAGGTAATGCCTTATAGAGCCATGAGAGCAGGGCCATTCCTAAGCCTTTGAACTGTAGAGCCACTAGCATGCCACATCAGCCTGGGAGAAGTGCAGGCATGAGACTCCAACCCATGAGAGATGCTAAGTGAGATGAGTTCAGCAAAGCTACAGGGTTAGAGCTGCCTGAGGCCTTGGGGGCCCAACTCCTGTTTTAATGTGCCTAGAAGACAGGACACAAAGTCAAAGTTTAAGCCTTAGGATTTAGGATTGTCTACCCTATTGGTTTTTGAACTTGTTTGGAACCTGTTACTGCCTTCTTCTTGCCTATTTCTCCATTTGGAATGCAAAAATATGTCCTAGGCCTGTCTCACCATTGTATTTTGAAAGCACATAACTTGTTTTGATTTCACAGGTTTACAACCAGAAGATAATTTGCATCAGGATGAATTGTACCGGTCTCAGTCATACAATGCTTAGATTTGAGACTTTGGGCTTACATTTTAAAGTTGGTGCTAAAAGACATTGAAACTTTTAGGGCCGTTGGGAAGGAATTAATGGATTTTTTTGTATAAGAAGAATATGAATTTTGGGTACCTGGGCAAATGCTGTGTTTTGAATGTGTGCCCCAGAATTCACCTGTTGGAAATTTAATCTCCAATGCAATAGTGCTGGGAGGTGGGGCCTAATTAGAGGTGTTTAGATTATGAGGGCTCTTCCCCCATGAATTGATTAATGCCATTATAAAAAGGGCCCTCCTGAGTGGGTTTGCTCTCGTGTGTTCTTGCTCTTCCACATTTTGTCATGTGATGACAGCAAAAAGAACCCCACCAGATGCCTGTGCCTTGATCTTAGACTTCTCAGCCTCCAGAACTGTGAATGAATAAATTTTCATTCATTATAAATTACCCAGTCTCTGTTACAGCAGCACAAAATGAACTAAGACAGAAGTTGTATTAACTTGAGCTGCCATCACAAAATACCACAAACTGGGTGGCTTAAACAAGAGAAAATTATTTTTCACAGTTCTGGAGACTGGAAGTCCAAGATCAGGGTGACAGCATGGTTGGGTTCTTGGTAAGGGACCTCTACCCTGGCTTGCAGATATCTAATCCCATCATGAGGTTCCCACTCTCATGACCTAATTCAAACCTAATTAATTCTCAAAAGCACCATCTCCAAATACCATCACATTGGGGATTAGGGTTTTAACATATGAATTTTAGGGACACACATTCAGTCTGTAGCAGATATATGCCTAAGAAAGGAGTTTCAGAATGGAAAGTTCTATCACATTGTCTCCTGAAAGACTATCTCAATTTACATGCTCACCTAAGTGCTTGAAACTACCCATTATCCTATATCATCGCTATCACCTGTCCTATACCAGCACTGGCACCCTGGCCTGAGACTTTCAGCCTCCACTACTGTGAAAAATAAATTTCTCTTGTTTAAGCCACCCAGTTGGTGGTATTTTGTTATGGCGGCACAAGCTAATAGTTTGTTTTAGTCCATTTTGTGCCATTATAACAGAATACCTGAGACTAGGTAATTTATAATGAATGGAAATTTATTGTTTCATATTTCTGAAGTCTGGAGAGTTCAAGATCAAGGCATTGGCATCTATTGAGGGCCTTTTTGCTGTGTGATCACATGGCAATGGTAGTCTTTTCCTTAATTTTTGAGAAAAATTTGCTATCTCATTTTAATTTGCATCTTCCAGTTACTACTGAAGTTTTAAAAGAGAAACAATATTTATTGGCCATTTGTACGTTCTCTTTTTTTAATTACCTGACCATTTTCTCTGCGAATTTTCCTATTGAGCTTTTGCTTTTTTTTTTTAATTTGAAGGAGTTTTTTAAATATCTTCTGCATACTAATCCACTGTAATCTTTATGAAAGCAGAGATTTTTATCTGTTTTGCTCACTACTAGACCCTAGGGCCTAAAAGAGCACATGGTACATAGTATGTGCTTAATAAATGTTTATGGAAAGAATGAATAAGCATATGAATAAATAAAGAGGTTGTAAACATTTTCCATTGTACTCCTTAACTTGACTTTATAGTATCAAATTTAAGTAAAAGTTTTTAAGTTGGATATGATCACATCGATCAATCTCCTCTACTAAATATTCTACATTTTGTGTCTAAACTTATAACCATTCCCACCATGGGTTAAAAACAGATTCTCCTTCATCCTCCTCAAACTATATGCTTCTATTTTATTCGTTTTTACTCAATTTAGTCTATTCTTCTTGATTATAACGTCGAGTCTAAATGAAACAGTAATTTTATCAATATTCATCAATTACAAAATTGGTTCATATGTAACATCATGAGAGGAATTTTATAGAATATCATATTCTAGGCCAGGCACAGTGGCTCACACCTGTAATCTCAGCACTTTGAGGGGCCAAGGTAGGTGGACTGCTTGAGCTCAGGAGTTTGAGACCAATCTGGGCAACTTGGCAAAACCCCATCTCTACAAAAAAGTTTTTTTTTTAATTAGCGAGGTGCAGTGGCACACCTAAGGCGAGAGGAGTACTTGAGCCTGGGAGGTCAAGGCTACAGTGTTCACCATTGCACTCCAGCCTGAGTGACAAAGGAGGACCTGTCTCAAAATATAAAAAATACATTGAATTTTTTAATTTCTGAAAGACTTAAAATACAATGTAAATACCCACTATCTTGAGTCATTGCCATTCAAAAGCACATTCAAACATAGGTCAGTAAATGAGGTAATGCTTCTGTAACAGTGTCCTCTCAACAATCTCAAGAAAAGGGCTAGATTAGGAAGTATGTTTTGAAAGGCAGCACACTATTTCCATTTGTATTCAATTTATTATTTAAAATTAAATTACACAGTACAATGGGCCCTGGATAAAATATTCTAAATAAGAGAATGTCAACACCATAATTCTTTGTATGCATGCTAAGCAAAACTCACAGAAGCAAAAACCCTAGGATATGATGTTAAACAAAACTTT
Organism: Aotus nancymaae; assembly: GCF_030222135.1. Taxonomy (NCBI): domain Eukaryota; kingdom Metazoa; phylum Chordata; class Mammalia; order Primates; family Aotidae; genus Aotus; species Aotus nancymaae. Next base: position 15,876,554 of record NW_026988476.1, on the reverse strand, counting down.
CAGAAACTTAGCAACAATATGTTTGGAAAATAAAAAGTAAGATGTACACACCAAAGTAACCTTGGGAGCTAAAACAAAAAATGTGAATGTTTCTTACCACAGAACTATTCTCTGGAAAGATGGACAGTCATATCTGTCTTTTTGACCACATTTCCACTCCTGAGTAGTAGCATTGTCAACATATAATATGAAAGCCATCAATACACTCTGACAGTGTTTGCACTGCAGGTGGTGAGAAACCCTGTGGGCTAAAAAAACAAAAAAGAAAGAAATCAGGGAGTAATATCTTGGACTGAGATGAGAAGTATAGCAAACTATGGAAGAAGAAAGTTGCAAATAAAAAGTGTTCTAAATAAAAGAGAACTGAACTTTTTTTTTTTCCTTTTTTCTTTTTTGACATTTCTGTTCTCATAGAGAACTGAACTTTTAAAGAACAAAGGCAATAGGTCTATGCTCATTTAAATAAAAGCAAAATCCTCTATGATTTATTACTAAACTTTGCATACGAAGATGGTTGGACAGATTATGTTACACATTTTACTCATCCACTGAATAGGCCAGCTTATGACCAAGAACCTAAGTTCTTATCCCTGGTTGAAAAATCATCTATGTAGTGCTTTTCTTCTATGAGCAAAAATTATTAATCAAATATAGCCTCCTTAATTCTGAACTATATCTGTGTAGAAGCCAGTGGAAGAAGTCATTTCACCAAGAAGTAACTAAGACACAGGGATATAAAATGAATCCTCCAAGAAGATACTGGACCCATACATAGTACATAATAGAGTATAAACATAAAAGTTTACTAGTTGTTTATCAGGCATTTATAGATCATGAGTCTAGCAAGACTTTGTTGTAGATTCAAAAATTAAAACTAAAATTCTACCCTTAATATATTGAACACTTGTTGGTGACCCATAATTCACACACACATACACAGACACACACACCAAATCAAACTAGCAAAGGTAGTGTGCATTTAAGAGGGTGATTTAGCAAGTAAAGTATCATTTCTACCAGTTTTAAAATCAATTCTGCTTCTAATTCAGCTTTATGAATGGAAAGTATGTAAACTGGAGTAATCTTAAATTGCTGCAAAAACTTAAAAACACAAAAAAGTCTTACTTTGGAAAATGAAATTAGATTCAACAAATTTTACTGGACAACGACTGTGTGCTAAGTGGTAAGAATATAAAAGTATGTCAGAAAGTGGTCTTTGTTAAGGTGCTCTCAATCTAATGACGTCTACTCGGAAAGGATTTATAGAATTCAAGACCCAGTGGACCACAGAAGAGAGATATTAAACTATACTTGAACCATAGAGGATCTGGAAAAAAAAAAAAAAACCTTTTACTATAGAGGGCATCATACGGCAAAACACACGATATGAATAGCATTTGGTAACAGTTCTAAAATGGTGGTGTAGCACATTGGAGGAGTAGGAGATTAAAACTGAGGAATTAGTTAAGGGATTTATGTGTCATATATGAGAATTTAGAGTGTATTTAATAGCCTCTGGCCATACTATTTTTTTCTGTAAAGCAAAAATGTGCTCCTTGAATACTGTACAACCACAATCTTATACTCACGTCACTTTCCTACTTTTCAATCTTCATGGCACTGGATGACTAATCACTTTTAGCCCCTAACTCCACTCACTATTATCATCTCCCTGACCATCACTCACGTCTCTTTCTCTGGCTTCAGCTCTATTGGCAGCTTCCTCAATAACTATCAATGCACTTCCATCCCTAAGAGAAAAACATGTGCATATACACACAATAAAAATGATTATGATGACACCTTTAGGGCTGCCTCTCTTCTCTCTCTTCATAATGAAGAATGTCAACTCCTCAAAGAAACAGTCTAAATTCCCTCTCGCACAACACCCCTCACAGTCACTCTTCAACCTACTACCACAGTGTCTATTCCCACTCCTCCACTGACACTCTTCTGACAGTGGTCCACATTCTATTCAACTTCTTTTCTGCACTTGTCACCGCTAATCACTCCTTTGAGTTCACTCAGCCATCGTCTGTGCCCATCCCAAAATATCCTATTGCTTTCTCTTTTCCTCCGTCTGTTTCTTTTTTCTCTCCTTTGTAGACGACTATAATTCTTCAAACTACTACTGTGTTCCCTCCTCTATACTAAAAGAACTCCTCAGTTAATATTTGAATTTTTTTAGTTAGCCTTCAATCACACCTATCAATTGTCTTCTCTGGGTCACAACTATCTTTCACTCTTTGCCACAGGAGACAGGTGGTGTTCATGATAACCTATAAGTAATTTTCTATTTCTTAACAAATAAAGATTAAACCCTTGACCAAGCATCAGAAGTCTCCTGCTCTGGGCCCCTATTATCTTTAAGTCACTGTAGCTTCTTGCCACCCACTCACCACACAGACTGATTACAATCAACTTAATTATATAAGAGATGAACAGTGAAGCAAAAAACAGGATAGACTTGGCCTAAGTACCAATCTATTCTGTATCATCTTTAGCAAGTTAATTTGCCTAAACTAAATATTTTTATTTGTACAATTGTGTTGATACCTAATTATTAGTCTCCTGATAGAATTCTCCTTGTAGAATGATTGGCATAAAATATGCCCATCTAATATTTATTTTTATAATAACAGTAATATTTGTTACTATGGTCAGGCACTATATATATGCTAGTTCATTCAATCCTCTCAGAAACCTTTACAGGGAGGTAGTCTCACTACCCTCCATTAGAAATGAGGAAATACAGGCACAGTGAGGTTAACTAACATGCCCAAGGGCCCAAAATTAGAAAGTGGTATACAGTCATATTTTAGAGCAACTTACAGGTTAGCCTTGAGTGCATCAGTCCTTAAATAAATCATTAAACCCAAACAGAAGACTGTTCTCTACTACAGCTTTGCTCATACAGTTTCCTTATTGGAAATTCTACTTTGTCTCTTCCCCACTTCATATTCCACTGAATATTCCCTTCCTTCACAGCCCATCTCAAGTCTGCTTTGATACCCCTCCCTTACTCCAATAACATCTTACTGGTAATTTTTGTAACACTTACCAAACCAACATGCATCTCACATGTTTATGCATATGTCTGTTTTTGCAATTAGCTTGAGAGATCTGAGGAGATACAGATCATGTTTGTTTTCTGTTTTTAATCTTTGAACTTTTCGTAGCAATCTGGCACAATGCATTGTCTCATATAAGTATTCAATAAATCTTTTGAAATTCACTTTTAAGGTTATCAGAATAAATCTCCCCAGGATTTTAGCAGAATAACATGTTTTTCACTTTAAAAAATCATGATATCTCCCTCCAAACCCCTGTAATATTTATGCATTCTCAGACTAGGCTGGATTTTTCAAGCAGATGCAACTGGGAGAATGGTCCTGGAGCTTTACTTTTTCATATGATTTCAGTGGCAGGTCTCTTCCCTAGTCAAAAAGAGTACTGCATCAGATTTTATTGTCCATGTGAAGGCATTAATTGAAAAGCAGACCTCCAAAAGGACTAGTTGAACCATGCTGGGGTTCAATCATGCACAGATAAGTGAGTACTTATTACAAAACATCTACTTAGTTTCCCAGTATGTATGAGCCTTTCCAGTGTGAACAATGAACTATAAGCTGCTAAGCACAAAAATGTTCTTTATCCAAGTAACACCAGTGCCATCTGCAGGAAGAGCTCAAGCAGCAGTTACGTTTTTATTTATATATTTCTTTTCAGTCCCATCAGAAGGTTTTGTCATGCTTTCACCTGATGAAAATCATAGCAGAGCTCACCTACTATGGAAGGTTTCCATCCATTTTTCTTGGTGGATGGAGAAGGTAATGTTAAAATATAAGAAATCATAACAGTTGAACTAAAGAAATCTATTTCATTCATTCCCCAATAACACTAGAAATGAACAAATAACCTCAAAGAATGATTTTAAAAAGGGCCAACATCACTGCTTAGAATAAAATCAAGAGCAATGAAGTCATGAGAGTGAACATTCTGTGCATGTGAGCACTAACATTTAAATCATCGCAACAAGGAGGAAAGAAGAGAAGAAAAGCATCTGCTGAGATAGCATCTATTTCTAAGGATAAACTGGTCATGATCTTCAAAAGCATTAATTATAATACTGAACTAGTATTTATCAAGAATAATCTAAATAATTCTACTTGCTCAAATAAATTGGGTTTTTTAACTACCAATAAATTAAATAGTAATTAATGGTCATCTGCAGCAGAACTGCTCTAATTGAACCTACTTGTATAAGCAAAAGCAAATTGCCTAACTCCATACCAAAATTATCAAGTAATACTACACTCATTTCTTTCATATTTATTTCTCTTCAAATACATTCATTACAGTTTTAGTTTTGTTTTACAAAGGATGATACAATTGTGTACCTCAGTCTGGTGGGGTCCTCAACTGTGATCCACAGTGGAGAAAATTTAGTCAAGTTTTATCACATGTGAAGCTTGCCAAACCCCCAAGGGTGTGCAAGACTAAACTTTCCCATGTTTTCCTCATATTTTCTGCCACTCTTTTTAAAAGAGGCCTCTCAACTGAGCTTTTACATTATGAATCCTTAACTTCGCACATAGAGTAGAAAATCATTTCTGCATCTACTGAGAAATCCTGAAAATTCTACCCTGCCTGACACATCTCTCACATCAGTCTACCAGAAAATCTAACTAGAGAGTATGTATCTAACAATCACCATGAGGAAACAATTTTAAAGAACATAGATGCTACTTACAGTTGCTGAAGTTAACATAGCTACAGAACTATGTATATAGTTCTGAACATCAAGATTGAACTTGAAATAATCAAGCTTACATTTGTAATATAGGCTAATGACTATGACAAGATAGGTATTATTGATCATTGCTAGGATAAGCCTATATTTCAAATATAACAATAAAATCAGTTACCCTATTAAAAAAATAAACAAGCAAACAAAAAAACTCACTGGCCAGGTATAAGGTAAGTGCAATAGAAGTAAATTACCAGAGAATAATATTTTACTAAAAAATTGTGGAAGGAAAGAAATGAAAAGTACTGTGATGATATTGTAACATTCCTGAGTCCATTCTAGAATGCACTACTGAGACAGGACACAAAATAGACACAGTTGTAGTGAGGACCTCTATAGCTCTTGTCTCTCATTCAGTGCAAACAAAGCATGGGACTGGTCTTCGTAGTTTGAGCATCAAGGTCAAGAAAGTATTTAGAGACTTAAGGTCAAAAAATGAATGGGTTGGTGAAGCAAAAGTGACATGAATCCAAGGGTTGAAGGGCCATGTCACACAGAGGCTTACAATAACCATCAAGGGAAAGGTTGAACTAGATGGCTTGATATAAGCCTATGGCATGCCATCCTAAACAGGAAGATAGGCCAAAAGGACTAGAGCCTCCCCAGGAATGATTCTGATTATTCGATCACAAATTATTTTATTAGGAGAGAAGAATGAGAAGTAGCAAAGTAAAGGTGGTACAAGCGAGTCATAGACTAAGACAACACGTGATTTTAATGACCACATGACAAAAATTAAAACATCCCAGAACTAAGAACAAAGACATAACCATCAAAGGTAAATATGAAAGCTCAAAACACTTTGTTTACCACAGAGGACAGGAAGAAACAAAATTTATACAATATGTATATTAACCCTGGCTGAAAGGGAGATAAGGATTTCAAAGCCCCAATTCCCTCCCATTACCACATAGATGCCTGAAAGGGCTCTTGGAGCACTGTCTGAAACCACGGGCTTAGGTCAATGTACAAGTTGCTCTGCACAGATAAAAAGACCTTTCTTATTTCATTGCTGACCTGCCTTTCCAGCTCTCCTGTTCCCTACACTCATACATGTGCATGCACACAAGCATCACACGCCCTGCCCTGATGATTTCTGCCCTTGTACACACTGCACCCTCTCCCTAAAACATTCATTCTACCCTTAAAGAACTTATTCTTCAAGACCTAGCTCCAACGTCATGTCCTTGGAAGAGGATCCCTTGTGCCCTCTCCTCTAGCGGCAGTTCCTCACCTCCTCCTCAATCCTTCTTTCCTTCGAGTGACTTGTATTCTCCCATAGGAAGTTGAAGACTATAAAATAAACTAGCAAGAACAGAACCAGAATTTACCCTTTCATATGTAATCAATTCTCTCACAGAAAAGCCTTTGTGGTGCTTCCATTCAAACATTTTCTGACCTTGATCAGTGAGGTAAAGGAGCTAGGAGAGTGTTCTCTATGTTATGTTTGGTTGCAAACAGATGGGCAATGATAATGTATCTAATGTATTTAATTCACTATTAAACTTTCCAGCCGTACGATCAAACATGGAAGTTTACCTATCTAATTAAACACTATTGGCGTTTTCCTCCTAAAGACTCAGCTTGATGCTCTTTTGACCAAGCAGAGATAAGCACGCCAACAAGTAGCAGGCAATATAAAAGAAATGGGCTTTGCAGGGCTGCATAGCTACCAACTTTAGTGTGAACTTCTGAGTTACAGAAAAATTAATGAGAAATGTTCTCTCACAGCATAATTAATTAACTACATTACTAGTTCTTTAATTTGTTCTAAATTTACAAAAACCAGAGCCACTATGAACACATTTTCTGCCTAATCCAGAAACTTAAAGCAATTATTTCTTCTGTGGTTCTTCTTTCTAAATTCTTTGCCTTCTATCAAATGCAAAAATTTGCAAAATTCAAATTTTGCAATTTGACAATTTTTTACAATATTTTACAAATTTTTTACAATATTTTACAAATATGGGCTGATATAAAGCCCATAAGAGGCTTAGAAACATATTTGAACAAAATCTTTAATGAGACCTTAATATGTAAATGTTGTGTGATGTCACAAGATCAACATGTCCACAGATTTCAATGCTTAAAAGTTTTTTAAATTATGTAGTTTTGTAGAACTTCTGCTGGTAGTTACTAAAACAAAGTCAATCTACTACTGAGCATATTATGTCCCAGCAATAAAGAAAACTATGCCACAGATGCATTGGTGTTGTTCTTTTATAAGACTCTACAGAAACTAATAATAGGTGAGTCAAAATTAAACTATGTGAAAGTTAAGAGAAGCAATGAAAGCTTCAGAAAGTGTGAAAAGTCTTCAACTTTGTATTATCCAGCTAACGTGTAGATAGTAAAATGACCAAAAATACATAAGAAAGATATGATATTGTTAACTGAGTGAACACCTGACTAGAAAACAAAATCAAATTAACAGATAAAATAATGGAAGGAGTAAAATAATTCACCAAATAAAAGAGGGAAAAAGACAAAGGCTGAAGATAATGCAATAGTAATTAGTCAATTAAACAAATTTAGTACACTACATTTTATGTAGACAAATGTAGAAAATTAGAAAAGAATTTCAATATGCATAAATTTATTTAGTCTAAACAGATCATATCAGCTCTAATTTACAGGCATACCTCTTTTCATTGCATTTCACAGATATAGAGTTTTTTTTTACAAATTGAAGGCTTATGGCAACTCAGCATTAAGCCAAGCCGATGAGTGCCATTTTTTCAACATGTGCTCACTTCCTGTCTGTATGTCACATTGTGGTAATTCTCACAATAATTGCAACATTTTCATTATTATTATGTCTGTTATGGTGACCTGTGAGCAGCAATCTTTGTTGATACTATTACAGTTGTTTGTGGGAGCTATGAATGATGTCCATATAAGATGAGGAACTTAATAAATGTTGTGTGTATTCTGACTGTTTCACTTACTGGCTGTTCCTCTATCTATCTCCTTCTCCTCAGACTTCTCTATTCCCTGGAACATAATACTACTGAAATTAGGCTGATTAATAACCCTACAATAGCCCCTAAGTGTTCAAGTGAAAGGGAGAGTTGCACATCTCTCACCTTAAATCAAAGCTAGAAATAATTAAGCTCAATGGGAAAGGCATGTCAAAAACCATGATAGGCAGGGTATTAGGTGTTCCTGCGTGGCCTCATTTTTTTCCTCTACAGTGAGGTAATTGAGTTCTACATTCAAAACAAAAATTCAGCGGACAAGTGGGGAAAACATTTAGTGATTGATAAACTCAAGGAAATGGCCAAAGCAGAGTGTCTCTGGAACTTGTTTTGCCACCTGTCAGTGGTCTCAGCCAGGTGGACTATGCCTTGATTGCTGAAGAAACAGGAAAATGCTTTTTTGCTCCAAATGTCTTTAACTGCCAAGCACCAGACACAGGGAACATGGAGGTTCTGCACCTGTATGGAAGTGAGGAACAGGAAACAATGGCTTGAGCCTCTTCTTCAAGGGGACATGACCTCCTGCTTTTGTATGACAGAACCTGATGTAGCTTCAAGTGATGCTACAAATATTGAATACAGCATCCAATGAGATGGAGATAGCTATGTAATTAATGGCAAGAAATGGTGGAGTAGTGAAGCTGGGATTCCCAAGTGCAAAACTGCAATTGTTTTGAGAAGAACTCAAAATACTTCTGTCTCCAGACACAAAAAGCACAGCCTGATTCTTGTTCCCATGAACACACCTAGAGTAGAATTAATAAGACCTTTGTCAGTTTTTGTCTACACAGATAATTTTCATGGAGGACATTATACGATCCATTTTAATCAACTGCGAGTTCCTGCCACAAATCTAATACAAGGTGAAGGTAGGGGATTTGAAATTTCCCAAGGCCGCCTTGGACCTGGCAGAATCCACCATTGTATGAGAACAATAGGTTTGGCGGAGTGCACTTTGCAGATCATGTGTGAGCAGGCAACACAAAGGGTAGCCTTTAAGAAGAAGTTGTTTGCTCATGAGGTTGTGGTTCACTGGATTGCTGAAAGCTGCATTGCCATTGAGAAGATCTGCTTGTTGACTCTGAAAGCCACTCACAGCATAGACACTCTGGGCAGTGCTGGCACTAGGAAGTAGATTGCAGTGATTAAAGTGGCTGCCCCACAGGCTGCCTGCAAAATCATTGACCGAGCCATCTAGGTGTATGGAGGTGCTGGTGTTTCCCAGGATTACCCTCTGCCCAACATGTATGCTTTAACCCAAGCTTTGCATTTAGCAGATGAACCTGACGAAGTTCACCTTTCAGCAATTGCAACAATGGAGCTGCAGGACCAAGCCAAAGGCTGACAGCCAAGATGTAAGGAGAATGGCACTGCCACATCCCACAGGCAGAAACTCTCCTTTATATAAACTTCACTGGCTCCAACATTTGAATCTCATATTTTTGCAGCAGTTTGAGCACAGGGTTAATTATTCATATGTGGTAAAGATTTTAGCATCTATTTTGATCGGTGGGTTTTATTATTTCAAGGGTTAAGTTTAATAAGAAATGCTGCAGCTGTTGTCATTCAATCTAATGCCTCCTTAAGGCCAGGAGTTCTGGCAGAACCAGCCTGGGCAACATAGTGAGACTCCCATCTCTACGAAAAATTTAAAAATTAGCTAAGTGTGGTGGCACATGCTTGTAGTCCTAGCTACTTGGGAGGCTAAGGCAGGAGGATTGCTTGAGTCTAGGAGTTTGAGGTCACAGTGACCTATGATCATGACATGGCAGTCCATCCTGGGTGACCGGGGGAGATTCTGTTTCTAAAAATAAAAACAAATAAAAAATACATTTCTTCTTGGGGTGGGGTGGAGTTGGGGAGCAGGAATTTGACCTGGGCTCTGATCCTGGTATGTTGTGTGGGCCTTTTTAACATTTGCCACCGAGCCTTAATCTCACTGTACCTCACTTTACTTTTCACGTATTCATGTTAATATTTCAATCTTAGAGGACCCTGATCCACTGAGGGTTTGCCATGTAGAAGCACCTTGAAATTTGTGAAACCACAATAAAGTACTTTATAAAAGGTATCCTTATTTAAAGTGGATAAATTTTATAACTCGAACTACTTAACCTTATGATTAATTTTAAAAGTTGTGATTTAGAAGACAGGATTGTGTTTTGACATTTGGAATTAAAGGCTATGTCTGGTCCTTAAAAATAAAAAAAGAAAAGAAAACTATGATAGGCAGAAAGCTAGACCTCTTGCACCAAACAGCCAAATTGTGAATGCAAAGAAAAAGTTCTTAAAATAAATTCAAAGTGCTACTCCAATGAACACAAATATTTAAAAAGCAAAACAACCTTACTACTGATACGGAGAAAGTTTTGGTGGTCTGGGTGGAAGACCAAACCAGCCACAACATTTTCTTAAGCCAAAGCCCAATCCAGCGCCAGTCTCTAACCCTCTTCAATTCCGTCAAGGCTGAGAGAGGTGAAGAAGGTGCAAAAGAAAAGTGTGAAGGTAGCACAGGTTAGTTCTTGAGGTTAAAGAAGCCATCTTCATCTCATCCAAGTGCGAGGTGAAGCAACAGGTGCTGATGCAGAAGTTGCAGCAAGTTATCCCAAAAAATCTAGCTAAGATAATTGATAAAGGTGGCAAAACTGAACACTTGATTTTTAATGTAGACAAAATAGCCTTCTATATGAAGAAGATGTCATCTAGGCCTTTCATAGCTAAAGAAGAGAAGTTAATGCCTGGACTTAAAGCGTCAAAGAACAGGCTGACTTTGTTGTTAGGGGCTAATGCAGCTGGTGACCGGAGGTTGATGCAATGCTTATTTACCATTCTGAAAATCCCAGTACCCTTAAAAATTAGCCCAAATCTACTCTGCGTGTGCTCTGTAAATAGAAAAACGAAGCCTGGATGACCACACATCTGATTACAGGATGGTCTTCTGAATATTTTTTAAGCCCATTATGGAGGCCTACTGCTTAAAAAAAAAGATTTTTTTCAAAATATTCCTACTCATTGACAATGCACCTTGTTACCCAAGAGTTCTGATGGAGGGGTACAAGATTAATGTTGTTTTCATAACTGCAAATACAATATCTGTCCTTTAGCCCATGAATCCAGGTGTAATTTTGATTTCACATATTATAATTTAAGAAATACATTTTGTAAAGCTATAGTTGTGTGTGTTCTGACCGTTCCACTAACCGGCTATTCCCCTATCTGTCTCTCTTTCCTCAGCCCTCTCTATTCTCTGGAACACAACACTATTGAAATTATGCCGATTAATAACCTTACAATAGCCCCTAAGTGTTCAATTGAAAGGGAGAGTTGCACATCTCTCACCTTAAATCAAAGCTAGAAATAATTAAGCTTAATGGGGAAGGCATGTCAAAAACCAAGACAGATTAATGTTGGGTTTTCTGTGGGAAAGTCTGGGTGTGAGTCTCAAACATCAGTGTTTACCAGTCCCTCCAGGACAGTCCTATGCATGCCAGAGTTTGTGAACCACCACACTAGGGTAACTGGTATTAGCCACACAAGAACTGTTAGAAAATGCAGTCATCTTTCACAGACCTTTGGTCTTTTATGTTAGGCCTGCCCAACCAGAATTCTATCTTTCTTAAAAGTCATTTTATTTCTTAAGCACTATTTCCTGTCTTTGCTCCTGAACCTTGACTGAGGCTACCCTAATATTCTCCAGTTTCAGGTCCTGGGGAGAAGGAATCAGAAAAACTCATTATTCAAGCAACTATTTTCTCTTCTGCAATTGCCTTCTTCAAACCTGATATTTCAGGGAATCACCACTTAATTAAGTCCCTCCCAAAATTTGTTGCAACCAAATCCTACAACAGAGGCTACAAATGTCACCTATGTTTGTATAACAAAGAAGGCCAGGAAAGTAATCCTTTACAAATCAAAGAAAATCCAGGCAAAATTATACCCTCACACAATGATTTGTTTTTTTTGTTTTTTGGTTTTTTTTTTGCAATGGAAGTACATGATTCCCACTTGTCCTCCAAATCTAGGAAAGCTTTTGTACTGTGTGAAAATGCCAGGCCATAGGCCCAAGAGGCTGAATCTGTAGATCAACTCTCTTTTTCTTACATATTTGCCCACGAATTCCACCAGCAACAAATTAGTGATAATAGAATTATTTAATATTGTCAAATACTTTGTAAATACTTACTTTCTCTTTCCCTTATATGTTTTCAAAGAAACAAATATTCCACACACATAACAATCAATTTACTGTATAATTTCATAAGTCAGTAATAACCTGTAGTCAAGGTACAATTCATAAAGAAAACTGAAAAACACTTACATTAGTTTAATGTAAAGAGAGAAAAAACTCAACAGTTTGATTATTGCTTTCTTCAAACTCCATTAGCTAGAACAATATAATAAATGAAATTCAAATATTAATATTAATTGTTGATTCAAAATTTCCATAGAGGATAGCCAATAAGGGCATACATTTTTTATAGCTACTAAAATAGTTAATGCTGCTTTGCCTTTATGTAAAATTTAGCAAATGACAGATTTCTTTTAAGTAGAAACTAGAGTATAGTGCAGTATGTGTGTTACTATTAATGGTGATAGAATCTTATGAATACTGCTAAGGATTTTAAGCATCAACTGTATACAGAGCCAGGTCAGCCATCATGTGTACCAAGATGACCTTCCATTGAGACTCTGCCACACTTAGCTCTCCCAGAACGAAGTCTACTATTTTGTGGCTATTGGCCCTCTTCAACTAGCAACAGAGCTGGTTACTTTAAAGATTTACAGTCACGTGTCACTTTACAATGGGGACACATTCTGAGAAATGCATTGTCAGGCAATTTCTTCATTATGCAAACATCATAGAGTATACTTACACAAACCTAGGTAATATTACCTTCTACACACCTAGGCTATATGGTATATATTGCTCCTAGGTTTTAAATCTGTGCAGCAAGCTGTTGTACTGAATTCTTTAGGGACTGTTGCAGGCAATTGTGTGCAATGGTAAGTATTTGTGCATCTAAACATATCTAAACATAGAAAATGTTCAGTTAAAATATGATATTATAATCTTATGGGACCACTGTCATATGTGCGGTTGGTCCATCATTGAACAAAATGCCATTCTGCAGGACATGACTCTACTTTATTTCTTTGTGTGACCATTAAGGTACTTATAAACTATTATAAGCAAAAGCTCTTATTTGTAAAAACAATACTGTATTCACTTGCTTAACTGAAAGCAATTTCAAGGTTTTTTTCTTTTTTAACTAAATCAATTCAACAAGTCATGGGGATGAAAAATGGTAATGTACCATTAAATGAAAGATAATAAACAAAGTTCATTTTAATCAGCAATTTCCACTTTCTTCCACATCAAAACTTTTGCCAAGGCAATTAATAATAAAAATATTAATTACCTGTATTCTCTCTTCTACCATATATGAAATAGTCAAAGGGTAGCAGCAAGGAAGAAAAGGATGTGGTACCTGGACACGTCAAAACAGATCAGTCAGTGATCCAGAGTTGTGTACAAGTGGGACTTCAGTTTTTAATATTCCTGAAGTTCTATAAAACAGATTTCCATTCAAAATACTCCAAAGCACCAAACACTTTTGTCATGAAATTATAAAAATGAAAAAGCCTGCACTTTGGAGACAGATCTGTACATAAATTCCCACTCTGTGAACTTTGGCAATTCAATCAATGTCTTGATCATCATCATATTTACAAATTGTTCTCTACCTCATGGGAGCTGGTGCAAAGATTGTCTTAAATGAGAGAAGTAAAGTATCTCATGTGGCATTTGGCACCTGATAGGAATTCAATAAATGGTAAATATCAACGTAATTTTGAATAGAATAATTAAGCAACACTTTCCATTTATACCTACCCTCTCATAATCCACTCCCAATCACACACATGAATAAAAAGATTTCATGGTCTTTTATCTCTGCAATCTATATTAATTCTAAAACAAAAACATCTACATAAACTAAAGCACCCTGCTGTCTTAGCTACTTGAAAACTAGCCAGGAAGTTAGCAAGTAAGTGTTCCTTTTAGGTCACCAGTTAATACAGGTGTTTTAGGTTCCTGGAAGCTTTGATCTCAGAGGAAAAACATTTCAGAGAATCTGAGAAAGCATCAGGTCAACCATAATGAGTCTGATACCAGATGCTAGTCATAATTTTAGGCCAGCTGCTACCTCCTTTTGATTTTGAACAAAGACCTACCCTCTGAGAGCATAGCTCTCCCTCAACCTAGGAATTGTTATCAGAGAGAACTGTATGAAACTGATTTTGGCAAGATTTAAAAGTCATACTGGGATGTAGCATAACTGTAGTGGAATGAGGTCTTGGGTGGGATAGGGATTTGTCAAAACAGTATATGAGAGAAGACAAACCTGAGAAGTACACTTGGTCAATGATAAAGTTGTCAGGCTTAGAGAAACATAGTAGTTTCAAATAAGACTCTCAGAACTTCAATTAAGTTTTATCCCCACCTGACAGCATGCTATAGTAGGTAACACCCAAGCACTAAAATCAAACAAACAAGTTTGAAGCTCACTTATGCTACATTCCAACTATGTGATTTTGGGCAATTTATGTATATCATCTATGTTTTATTTTTCTCCTATTTAAATTGGTGGCTATAATAGCACCTATGGCACAGGATTGCTGTGATTTTCTTTATTTTGGAATTTTAGAATGATTTCTTTTCCAAAATTCTTCTAAAAACCAACTTTCTCTTGGTATAACTTACATGCAAAAAAAGACACCTATGTTAAGAGTAATGTGTACAGATTAAGTTTTATAAATGTATGCACCCATTTAATCATCAGTACAATCAAGACAGAACATTTCTATCAGTCCCCAAAATTCCCTGGTATCTATCCCTCTGCAGTCATTTCAAATCCCTTTTAATGCCTTTGTTTTACCAGAGTGTTGGTCTTTATCTTTGAACATGTTTAGAATTTTCTATTCATTTTTTGGTGGATAATGTACATGAAATTTGAGATACCAGTTATATAGTCTGTTATACTAATTACCACTTCTGGCAGTCTCTATTTTTGGTGAGTTTTAAGTAAGTTTCTATATTTAATTGCTTTTTTATTATTTTGTATATCTATATTTTATTGCACTTTAGGTTCTGGGGTACATGTGCAGAACATGTAGGACTGTTGCATAGGTACATACATGGCAATGTAGCTTGCTGCCTCCATCCCCCTGTCACCCATATCTGGCATTTCTTTCTATGTTATCCCTCTCCAACCTCCCTACCCCCTGCTATCACTTCCCTCGTCCCCCTGCAACAGACCCCAGTGTGTGATGGGGATGAGTGAGAACATGCGGTGTCTGATTTTCTGTTCTTGTGTCAGTTTGCTGAGAATGATGGTTTCCAGATTCATCCATGTCCCTACAAAGCTCACTGGGTCAGTGAATAAAGGATCAGAGTAGTGGTATTTCACTGGCAGCCAGCAAGGCCGGTGGACCCCGCCCCACCCCCTCGCGGGGACAGGGGGCACTGGGGGCCTCCCACTTATTCTATACCTCTCATGTCTTTTCACCACGCCAGACTAGAGTCAAGCTCAACAGGGTCTTCATTCCCCACTGATTCCGCCAAGCCCGTTCCCTTGGCTGTGGTTTCACTGGATAGTAGGTAGGGACAGTGGGAATCTCCTTCATCCATTCATGCGCATCACTAATTAGATGACAAGGCATTTGGCTACCTTAAGCGAGTCATAGTCATAGTTTCTCCCACCATTTACCCGTGCTTCACTGAATTTCTTCACTTTGACATTCAGAGCACTGGGCAGAAATCACATCGCGTCAACACCCACTGCGGGCCTTCACGATGCTGTGATTATTAATTGAGCTGATAATACAAATTTCTTAACACTATGCCCGAAATGTAATAGGGCTCAATAGTGGCTATAGTTATCACATGGCAGATATTAGTATAGACAGAAAACCTAAATTCATTGTGACTTAAATAAAAAATAAATTTATTTTTCTTCCATATAAAATAAGTGTTGAGATAGGAAGCCCAGGGCTCTTCCTATTTTTTTGTTCCATCGTCTGAGCAGTTACAATTCATCTTCAAAGGAATTTAGTCCCAAATGACTACAGAAGCCCCAATCATCATAGTATATTCAACTTCCTGGAGACAGTAAACTAGGCAAAAAAACAAAAGGAACTACTCCCAAATGTCTGCTCACTTTTCAGGCTCCTTCCCATTCTGTAACAACTTTCATCCAACATCTACTTACATCTCATTGGCCAGAGCTGAGTCAAGTCTTGTTGCAAAGGGAGGATAGAGAATATAGTATTTTAGATGTCCAAAAAAATTAGAGTTCTGTAAAAATGAAGTAGAAATGTGGATTTAATAGGAAACAAGCAGAATCTGCCACAATATGCTACATCGGTTCTCACTTATCATTCAGTCTTTCACTGTCTTTACTAAATTGACCATCTCTTTCTTCTATCTGGAATAATTCATAAAATACAGACCTTTTCTGTCTTGTGTTTTTCCTCCAAGGACCCCTCTATTACTCATCATCTCTGTCAGGGGTGGTTCAAAAATTTAAATCTCTCAAGACAGAAGTTAGATGAATGTTTCAAGACTCTTGCAATCTAGACAAGATTTGTTCATCAGCCTGTAATCCCAGCACTTTGGGAGGCTGAGGTGGGTGGATCAGGAGGTCAAGAGATGGAGACCATCCTGGCCAACATAGTGAAACCCCATCTCTACTAAAAGTACAAACAATTAGCCGGGCGTGGTGGTACACACCCGTAGTCCCAGCTACTGGGGAGGCTGAGGCAGGAGAATTGCTTGAAACCGGAAAATGGAAGTTGCAGTGAGCCGGGATTGCACCACTGCACTCCAGCCTGGCAATAGAGCGAGACTGTGTCTCAAAAATAAAAAAAGGATTTGTTCAAATCCCAATTTCAAGATTCAAAGCCTTATCCAAGACTTCTGCCAACTTCCATGGCTTCTATTCTCCTGATGATGTTTGATTTCAAGCTTCTGTTACCCTGAGTACCCTCTTTTCTTAACTATTCCAACCCAGTTGCAACACCCAGAATCTTTTTTGATGAAAAAAATGATAAGTAGGTAGGTAGGTAGGTAGATAGGTAGGTAGGTAGGTAGGTAGGTAGGTAGGTAGGTAGGTAGATAGATAGATAGATAGATAGATAGATAGATAGATAGATCTACTGATGTTGATATAGCTCTAACTACCTGTCTACTCTCTCATGCAATATATTTGTAAGCAAAAATAGGTATGACTAGAAATCTGCAGAAAAACCAGAAACATGACAACAATTTCAAAGGTAATATTTCACATTCATCTTCTTAAAATGTCCATTATTCACCCCACAATGAGAAACCTCCACTAGCCATTTCACCATTACAGCCCCTTTCCTTATAGTTCCTCTTTCTACTGCCCTTTCCTCTCTTATCTCTAACCTTTTCATCTTGGAAGAAAAATGAATTCATCTCGTTTTTTACCAGGATTATTGAGATAGCCTCCTAACCGCTCTCTCTGCTTTCACTTGGCCCTCCTGCTCTCCACTTCCATCATAGCAGCAGAAGGATCCTTTGAAAACTCATCAGTTCACACCACTCTTCTCTTAGAATCTTTTAATAGAGTCTGATCACACTATGAGTAAATGCCAAAGTATTTAGAGTTTGTCCTACATGACCTAGTCCCCTTGAAACTTTCAAATGAAAGATTTAATATAATAGTTACCACTCCTGCCTTATTCACCAGCTTCAGTCACAAAGGCCTCCTCACTCAAAGACACTCCTCCCCAGAGTCATCTTCTTCTTTGCTTACAAAACTTTTCCCTCAAGTATTAATCTGCCTAGTTCTCACGCTTTCTTCAGGTTTCTGCTCAATTGTCACCTCATGAAACCTTCCTAGACACTGTTTTTTTAATTTACTTTAAGTTCTGGGATACATGTGCAGAATGTGCATGTTTGTTACATAGGTATATCTTTTCGAGAAGTGTCTGTTCATATCTTTTGCCCATTTTTTGATGGGGTTTTTTTTTATTGTAAATTCCTTGTAGATTCTGGATATTAGACATTTGTCACATGGGTAGATTGCAAAAATGTTCTCCCATTCTGTAGGTTGCCTGTTCACACTGATGATAGTTTCTTTTGCTGTGCAGAAGCTCCTTAATTAGATCCCATTTGTCCATTTCTTTGCTTTTGTCGCAATTGCTTTTGGCATTTTCATCATGAAGTCTTTGCCCATGCCTATGTCCTGAATGGCAATGTCTAGGTTTTCTTCTAGAGTTTTTATGGTTTGGAGTTTTACATTTAAGTCTTTAAACCATCTTGAGTTAATTTCTGTATAGGTGTAAAGAAGGGGTCCAGTTTCTATTTTCTGCATATGGCTAGCCAGTTTTCCCAGCACCATTTACTAAATAGGGAGTCATTTCCCCATTGCTTGTTTTTGTCAGGTTTGCGAAGATCAGATGGTTCTAGATATGTGGTGTTATTTCTGAGACCTCTGTTCTGTTCCATTGGTCTATGTGTCTGTTTGATATCAGTACTGTGTTGTTTTGGTTACTGTAGCCTAGTAGTATAGTTGGAAGTCAGGTAGTGTGATGCCTATAGTTTTGTTCTTTTTGCTTAGGTTTGTCTTGTCTATACTGGCTCTTTTTTGTTCCATATGAAATTTAGTTTTTTCCAATTCTGTGAAGAAAGTCAGTGGTAGCTTGATGGGAAAAGCACTGAATCTATAAATTACTTTGGGCAGTATGGCCATTTTCATGAATTGATTCTTCCAATCCATGAGCATGGAATATTTTTCCATTTGTTTGTGACCTCTCTTATTTCCTTGAGCAGTGGTTTGTAGCTCTCCTTGAAGAGGTCCTTCACATCACTTGTAAGCTGTATCCTTAGATATTTTATTCTCTTTGTAGCAATTGTGAATGGTAGTTCATTCACGATTTGGCTCTCTGCTTGTCCATTGTTGGTGTACAGGAATGCTTGTGATTTTTGCACATTGATTTTGTATCCTGAGACTTTACTGAAGTTGCTTATCACCTTAAGGAGTTTTGGGGCTGAGATGATGGGGTTTCTAGATACAGAATCATGTCATCTGCAATGACAGTTTGAATTCCTCTCTTCCTACTAGAATATCCTTTCTTTCTGTCTCTTGCCTGATTGTCTGTGCCAGACTTTCAATACTATGTTGAACAGGAGTGATGACAGAGGTCATCCTTGTCCTCTGCCAGTTTTCAAAGGGAATTCTTCTGGCTTTTGCCCATTCAGTATGATATTGGCTATGGGTCTGTCATAAATAGCTCTTATTATTTTGAGATATGTTCCATCAATACCTAGTTTATTGACAGCTTTTTACATGAAGGGATGTTGAATTTTATCAAAGGCCTTTTCTACATCTATTGAGATAATTATGTGGTTTTGTCATTGATTCTGTTTATGTGATGGATTATATTTATTGATCTGTGTATGTCGAACCAGCCTTGCATACCAAGGATGAAGCCAACTTGATGGTGGTGGATGAGCTTTGTTTGATGTGCTGCTGCATTTGGTTTGCCAGCATTTTATTGAGGATTTTTGCATTGATGTTCATCAAGGATATTGGCCTGAAGTTTTCTTTTTTTGTTTTGTCTCGGCCAGGTTATTTTATTAGGACGATGCTGGCCTCATAGAATGAGTTAGGGAGGAGTCCCTCCTTTTAAATTTTTTGGAATAGTTTCAGAAGGAATAGTACAAGCTCCTCTTTTTACCTCTGATAGAATTCAACTGTGAATCTGTTTGGTCCTGGGCTTTTTTTGCTCGGTAATCTATTAATTACGGCCTCAATTTCAAAACTTGTTATTGGCCTAGACACCATTTTTATAATAGCAACGCTTCACCTCCCAATCACTCATCTACTTTCCCACTTTGTTTCTCTGCAGAATACTTGCCTTCTGACAGTCTACATAACTTGTTTATATATTTGCTTACTTTCTCTACCATCTAGAATGTAAACCTCATGAAAGAAGGAACTATAGTCTGTTTTGATTATACTCTATCTTCAAAAACTCTGAAATACCATAAGTTCTCAATAAATATTCATTAAGTAAACTATAAACAGAGTTTTATCGCAGACAGCATCTTAGCTATTATTTGTAGTGAAAGGGTTTCTGCAGACATCCTCTTTACATCAATTGGTTTATTAAATTGTTTTTCCAAATCAGTTCCCTAAGATGAATGCTTTGCCAGCTTTTAAGAAAACAACTTTCCCACATCTTTAAGCCAAGTTCCTCATGCCTTTGTGGAGACCATGGAGGAGTATGGCTCAGATTCCAATTCAAGTAAAAACCAGCTACAGGGAATATAGGTAGCTCATGACCTTCACCTTTAGGACTCACCACAACAGCACTCATGCAGAAGCCACATCTCCCCTGGTTGCTCCCCGCCGGTGACCAAACACAATGGGAATACTAGTTCCAGGACATGCACGCTGAATGCAGGACTCCTCTGGTGGATAATCTTTTCTCTGGGGCTTTCATTGGCCTGTCCAAAACTTGTTCAAAACAGCACTGTAGTCAGGCTGTTCCTATCAATCCGCCTCTTTTCCCCTTCTCTTTTTACAGGTATTGCATCTGCATCTGTTAGATTCCCTATGGACTCCTGCTCCCTCCCCCTGTATCTTTCATAGGCATTGTCTTAATGATTCTCTTACACTTCAAATTCTGTCTTGGTGATTGCTTCCCAGAGAACTTGGTCTGATGTAGTCTTTTAGACATTTTCATTTGGATACACTCTAGTCTGCTCAAATCCAGTATGTTCAAAACAAACTCAAGAGGGTCTCATGAAAGTTGGCCCAAAACACTGTGGATCAAGTTGAAACCATTTTAAACAGAGACCTGTTGTGGCGGGGAAAATGGCACAAAGATTCATTAAGTGTACTGAAAACTATCTCCTGGAACTAAGCATAGCAGCATCCCCAGACCAGAACACCTCTAGTCAGATTGAACTACTCTGGTGCCTGACTGCTCAGATATGAACATAATCTTCTAGATTTTGTACAAAAGGCCCCAGATACTTCAAGTAGCCATTTTTAAATATAATGACTTTAAATAATTTTTTATCCTAAAGTTTACCAAAAGTAATATTAGAAAATTAAGTTTTAAAAGACCCAGTTTGGAATAATTTTACCCTGAAGTTTATTAAAGGGAAATAATAGTCAAAAATTACCTTTTTAAGGGCCCAGGCATTGCTTCTACATTTTGGTTCAAAACAGATTATACAAGTAAAAAAGTATTTAAGCTGGTGAAATTTTTGTTCTTTTTTTTCTATTGTTATTCTTCAGCCAGAGCTGTGAGATATGGTTGATTTGTGTACTAAGTGGTTGAAACAGCCTCAAGTTACTGTTTAAATGTTGCTCAAGCTTCAAGATAGACATTTTTACCTCTAGGTTAAAAGTACAGGAATTTCTGATGTCAGCTCATTCTATGTCACAATGGGACATCTCTTCTAAAAAAGACATCAAAAGAATAAAAATAAGATGGTGCTGTTTCACAGGAGCATGACAGCAATGGCACAGCTACTTATCTCCCTGATGATTACAAGGGCTCTTTCCTTCAGATGTAAAATTTTCTTTTGGGTTTTGCTTTTTGGCTCCTAAAAAAATTATTTCATCTGGAAAGGATATACCAATTCTACAAATATAAGAAACAAGAAAAAACAGGCTTCAGAAAAGTGTATAATCTTAAATATAAGGAACTTGGCTAATTTTGGAGATAGCCATAGAACATGTATAAAAGAAGTATGAGTAGCTCACTTGAAATAACTCTACATCAAATAGCTACATGTTAAGTATCTTTAAAACACTTGGACACTATTCAAAGGAAATACAGTTTTTAAATACATGAACTAGATTACGTTTTCAGCAACATTTATTTCTTGGATATACCATCCAATTTTGTTTTTGAGACAGGTTCTCTCTCTGTCATTCAGGCTAGAGTGCACTGGTGTGATCTCAGCTCACTGCAACTTCTACCTCCCAGACTCACATGATCCTCCCACTTCAGCCTCCTGAGTAGCTGGGACTACAGGTGTGTGCCATACTATACCCAGCTAATTTTTTGTACCTTTTGTAAAGATGGGGTTTCACCATGTTGCCCAGGCTGGTCTCAAACTCTTGGACTCAAGTGATCCACCCACCTTAGCCTCCCAAAGTGTTAGGATTACTGGAGTGAGCCACCACTCCCAGTCACTATCCCATTTTTCTTAACCTTCCCCAGTTACCTCCATTAGAATGCCCAATGCCAATCAAAGTGATCTGAAGAATTTTGCCATCTATGATTCATATCTTAATAATTTTATGTCAATAAGAAATTTTCATAATACTACTCAAAATTTTGTGATTTTTTTTTGATGGTAGAGAAGAAAAATTAACTCAGGCTGAAGCTAAGTTATGCTGTACCATTTTAGGAACACTCTTTTTGACTCAATGAAAACAGAACTAAACACCTCACACTAATTTCAATAACAGGAAATTTTTGGTCAAAGCCAGTAAACAACAAGACCGGTCCAAATGGTATAGAGCCTTAGTGCCTAAAGTAGCTCCTGCTAAAGTTCACCATGGAAAACCTAAAAAAACAGAACTGAAGTTGGGACTTCTTTCACTAATAACACCACTTATAATATAGGCAATTTTAATACTTGCAAATCCACTGTCAAAAATGTTAGTGCAACAAACTTGGTGAAAGTATATAATCATTCAAATTCCTCTTTTTCCTTTTCTTTGTGTGTGTGTGTATGAGTATGAGTGTGTGTGTGTGAGACAAGGACTTATTCTGTCACCCAGGCTGGAGTGCTAGAGTGTAGTGGTATGATCATAGCTCAATATAGTCTCAACTTCCTGGGCTCAAGCGATTCTCCCACCTCAGCCTCCTAAGTATCTGGGACTATAAGTATGTGTTTGCCACCTCACCCAACTAATTTTTTTACTTATTTGTAGAGACAGGGACTCATTATGTTGCTGGTTTTGAAATCCTGGGCTCAAGCGATCATCTGGTACTTTTCAGCTACGTAATGTTTACTCTTTAACCTCCTTTGAACAATGAAATCAGATTAATATAAGCAAGCTCATAGAAATACAAAAATGTAAGCTATTTTTAGGACCAAGAATTGATTTAGAAAACCAAACATTTGTTACATCCTTCCTACATATTTGGATTTCTATCATGGACTCAACGTGAATTGGACTTCTGAGTTTTGTGGGATAATCGAATATTCCAAATCTTGGAAAAGCATAGGAAGACTCACTCAGACAAACTACTGCCATGTGTCATTTCTTGCAGCAAATTTATTCACGTTACCTTGAGCTCTCTGTGGTCTGTCCTTAGCAGGACCAATCTGAAAAATAGATTTTGCTCTTAAAATCCAAAACTCATGCACTCATTATTTCTTTCTACTCTTTTCTGTAATGAGACAGGTGCATCCCTGATTATTTACACAGACTGCCAGGGAAAGGGAATTGCAGACAGAGCCAGCATGTCTTTCCAGAGCTTCCTCAAGAATACTCATCACTGGTTGACCCCAGAGGTCTGGAAATGGGATGAGAGTGAGCAGAAGGAGAGCAATATAAACACAAGGTTAGATTCATGACTAGAAAAAGCTGAGAAGACAGCTGACTACAGGCAACTGGCATTCGTCTCTCTCGCAAAACAAAAAGGCAATAAATAAACAACTAAACTTCAACTGAAGTGTCTGAGGAAGAGTGCTAGAGTAGAGCAAGTGGCGAGGTCCCTGCAGAACACACAGGCCCAGGATGGCAGCACAAAGAGAGGAGTGAGGCACCCTGCCTCTAGCAACCCAACTCCTCCAACAAGATTGGCTCAGAGCTGAATAGGGCTTCCCCTTGTGGGGAAAAGGTAAGTAGAAGACCCTCTACCACTCCATCTATAGGCCATTCAAAAGTCATGGTCAACAAAATAGGGTGACTACAGTCAACAATAATTTATTATACATTTTAAAATAACTAAAGGAGTATAATTGGAATGCTTATAAAAGAAATGATAAATGTCTGAGGTGATGGATATCCCAATTATCCTCATATTATGCATTGTATGCCTGTATCCAAATATCTCATTTACCCCATAAATATATATACTATGTGCCCACATAAATTAAATTTAAAAATGTAAAAATGTTTCTGAATAAATAACTTGACACTAACAAACTTAAGTTTGTAACTTTTCTTAGCTTCTAAATAGATCAAGAAACCATCTCTTCAAACCTTAAAAACAAACCCATTGTTTTGTTTTCTTTTCTATTTCCTATGAAAAGAGAAACATGATTTGAATGTTTAGACTTGTTTGAATAAAAATACAACCATGACTTTTGAATGCTAAGACTCAGCATATTTAATTGGCTGAAGTCTAAGCAAATACTTCCTTCAGATAAACTACTTATTTTAAACTCCCACTTGAGGAAATAATCACATTTGAATTATTCTGAGGTGCACAGAGAAAAAGAACATTTTTCAACAGTATATTTTATTCGCCTTTGGCAATTTATTCTCTGCTCCATCCAGAATTCTCACTAAGAGAAGAGTTAGTGCAACTGGTAGGTTTCCTGCTCTGGAGATTTAAGTGAAAATAAAAGGTAGATCACAAGTGAAGTCAATATGATGGATTCCTTCAAACTAAGTCTAAACCAAGCAATCTTTATTGAAAAGCAATGGCCTATAGGGGAATGAAAAGACAAAGCTTATGAATATTTTCCAGGTGGAAAAACAGAACATTATTTTGAAAACCAAAATAATATAAGATTGGTGTTAAAGACTGATTCTATAAGGTACTGGGAAAATTTTACATAGATGAGTTTCCTAATATAATGCAGAAAACTTATAATCATTCAGAATTAGATTCATTATTGTTTATATTTTGACAATCACAAGTTAATAGTTATGTAGACATATGCAGAAACAAAATAACCTCTGTGCTTTAGATTTTTTTTTGTCATAAGTTAGCATAACACATCCCTCTACAGTCATTTTCCTTTGCCCAGTTCCTAACACACAACAATAGTTTGACGATGGCAATGATATTATTATTAACAGATTCTTTCAGCTACAAAGTGCAGAGTCTCATTCATGTGTCAATCCCTGGAGCAGTGGGGTGGGATCGGCCCCACTAATTACACATGGTGGGAGTCTGTTCTTGAAAGTCAAAGAGGAATTTCATACAAGAAAAAAGGCAGAATTGTTAAGATTAAGTTAGTGTTTTTTTCCTTCATCAATAAGTAAATACTCTTAATTGGTTGTTTTTTTATATTCAAGTTAATATTATTCTGAAAAAATACTATGTAGAAGTTTAAGAGGAACATGAATTATCTATATTTCTATAATTATTTTAGAGCTCACTTGTCCATACCATTCTGGACAAAGGAATGAGCAAAGAATTTCATGACAAAGACGCCAAAAGCAATCCCAACAAAAGCAAAAATTGACAAATGGGATCTAATCAAACTTAAGCACTTGTGCATAGCAAAGAAAAAAAAAACTATCAACAGAGTAAACAAATGACCTACAGAATGAGAGAACATTTTTGCAACTATGCATCTGACAAGGGTCTAATATCCAGCTTCTATAAAGAACTTAAACAAATTTATAAGAGAAAAACAAACCATCCCATTAAAAAGTGGGCAAAGGACACAAACAGACACTTCTCAGAAGACAGGCATGTTGCCATAAAGCATATGGAAAAAAGCTCAATATCACTGATCATTAGAGAAATGCAAATCAAAACCACAAAGAAATATCTCACCCCATTCAGAATCCCTACTATTAAAAAGTCAAGAAAACAGATGCTGGCAAAGCTGTGGAGAAAAGGGAGCCCTTATATACTGTTGATGGGAGTTTAAATTAGTTCAATCATTATGGAAAGCAGTATGATGATTCCTCAAAGAGCTGAAAGCACAACTACCATTCAACCCAGCAACTCCATTACTGGGTATATACTCAGAAGAATATAAAGCATTCTACCATAGAGACCCATGCATGTGAATGTTCATTGCAGCACTCTTTACAATACCAAAGACATGAAATCAACCTAATGCCCATCAATGACAAACTGGATAAAGAAAATGTGGTATATATATACCATGGAATGTTATGTAGCCATGAAAAAGGACAAAATTATGTCTTTTGCAGGTACATGGATGGAACTACACTCTATCATTATCCTTAGCAAACTAACACAAGAACAGAAAATGAAATACTGCATGTTTTCACATGTAAGTAGGAGGTAAATGATAAGAACTTATACACAAAGAAAGAAACAACAGACACAGGGGTCTACTTGAGGAGAGAGGATGGAAGGAGGGAGAGGAGCAGAAAAGATAACTAGTAGCTACTGAGCTTAATACCTGGGAAATGTAATAATATGTATAAAAAACCCTTGTGACATGTGTTTATCTATGTAACAAACCTTTACCTGTACCCCCAAAAGTAAAATAAATATTTTAAAAATAACTCACCCAACTAGACAATAAATTCTTCTAAAATAAAAGCATCCCCCATAAGATTGAAATAACAACATTAATAAGAAGTTACTTCTGAATAAAATCAGTCATACCAGAAGATTAAAAATTCACAATAATATTAAGGGTTTTTTTGATTTGGAATATTTTTTTCTTTTGCATCTATGAAGTTTTTAAAAAGCATTTTTTTTTACAAAATCATTCATACTGTCACCATTTATAATATAGAAAATTTTTAAATCATCAAATTACAGTATAAGTAAAATGAAATTAATCATGAAATATATACATATTATTTTACAGAACTCCAGGTTAAGAAAAGTAAATATTAATATATTGATTATAAAAATTTACCTCGCCCTGAAAAATATTTTTTTAATTTTTTTAATAAGGACACAGTTAAACATTTATGGGTGCTCATTTTCCTTCTCTCTCTCTCTCTCTCTGTGTGTGTGGGGGGGCAGGGGCGGGGGTCGGGTATTATTTCTGAAGCCTCTGTTGTGTTCCACTGGTCTATGTATCTGTTTTGGTACCAGTACCATGCTGTTTTGGTTACTGTAGACTTGTAGTATAGTTTGAAGTCAGATAGCATGATGCCTCCAGCTTTGTTCTTTTTGCTAAGGATTGTCTTGGCTATACAGGCTCTTTTTTGGTTCCATATGAAATTTAAAGTAGTTTTTTCTAATTCTGTGAAGAAAAACAATGGTAGCTTGATGGGAATAGCATTTAATCTATGAATTACTTTGGGCAGTATGGTCATTTTTACAATATTGAGTCTTCATGAGCATGGAATGTTTTTTCATTTGTTTGTGACAAATATTTTATTTATAAAGCATTAGAAATAACAAGGATGAATGCTAGAAAAAGCAAAGGAGAATTTCTGGAAAATATGTAACAAATGAGAACAAATTAATGGACAAATCCAATGACTAAAAACCCATGACTACATACAACTGACAAAGGGATCTACCAATCAAGGATGTTTTCCCAGCAGACCATAGAAATGGTGAGAATGAAACAGACATGGACTAGGGGAGCCAAAGAAAGGAGATGGCCATGGGATTCTACCAGGTAATTATTGAAGAACAGAATATTTGAGGCTAATACTAGCATTTATCCCCAAGATAATATTCTAAATAAGTTCTGAAGATGAAGTTCTAACTGACAATACATTTTGAGTAAGCACTTGGCACCAGAAGAGCAGGCAGTATTTTTATAGCTGTTAATGTAAACCAGAAGCTTCCATGACTCCCCAACCAAAAAAGCTACTTACCTGTTTCACCAGGCTATATGCCACCTCCCCTCCCACCCACACATCAGAAGTTCAGCTCCTATAACAAAGACAGAATTTATTGTTTTACACACAAAACAGTTTTCAGGGATTCCTAGCCAGGCAAACAAAGTAAAAGAAACACACCAGGAAGAACTATAACTTTCACTTAAAGCTAGTGGACGTGCCAATGGGTAAATCTGCTTTGAAAACAATTTGGTGGTAACTATATGTTCTTCCCCTCCTCCAGTCTATCTTTAACACTCTTTAAGAATCTTCTTACTATTAAAACCATACTTAAATAGAAAATAAAAGAAAGCAAAATTGAACTTCCACATCCAGAAATGATAAATCAGTAAGTTCAGATCAAGTCTCTTTCTTAGATCAATTAGAAGAGCTGCAAAATATAAATTATGTTAAAATTATCTATATGAATGCATGAGAGAGCTAATATTGTAGTGAAGAATTATAGCCATGTCAAAAAATCTCTATGCTACCTAATATACCATATTCTGCAGTAAGGTCAGCTAAATAAGCTACCAGGCCCATATCCCTAAAAACTTTGGCTTATATTCTTTCCATACTAATTAATCCCTTATTTTTCCTGCCATTCTATTTACTCTCCTCATAGGAAACCAACCAGAATATTTAGCTCACATTGATTAATAATCTAAGTGGGATTAGAAATAAACATATTAGCCATTATTCCCATTTTAATGAAAAAAGCAAATCCATGATCCACAGAAGGAGCTACCCAATATTTCTTAACACAAGCAACCATATCTATGTCCCTAATGGTAGTCAGAATCATTAACATATTATATTCTGGGCAATTAACAGTCATAAGAATTCCCAACCAAACAGCATCCCTAGTAGTTACCATAGCACTAATAATAAAATTTGAACTCTCCCCCCCCAAAAAAAAAAAATTATAGCCATGATCTACAACAGACATATCCAAAAAATAAAACCCATTATTTGTGGTTGGTTGACCCCTGAAGGCATTTGCCAATTCCAGAAGAGACAGATGAGAAGGTAGGCAGTACTTTTGAAAAACTTGAGTTAGAAGCCAGAATCCACAATGGGATGGAGCCCTAATATGTTTGTTTCAGTGATTAAAAAAGAAAGAGAAGTAACATAATCCTTGCACAGACTGCAATTCAACTTTTGCTCCTATGCATTGCCCCAAGAAAATCAACTACTAAATATCCAAATGGCTACTGTCCCAAGATGCTTTGGCAGAACAAAACAGAGTCATCTGTTTGTCTGAAAATCTTACAGACAATACTTAGAAAAATACCCACAATTGTTCAAGGTATCAGGCATAATATTCCAGGAGAAGGATCTTCTAAGATGAGCTCTAAAGGATGAGGATAATTTAGCAAGGTGAAAGGTGAGGAGAGATGAATAGGGAAAAAAGTATTTTGAGGCAGAGAGAACAATATGTTATCTTTTCCAGAGAAAGGGAATGCAATGACTTCAGGGAACTGAAGACAACTCAGTATTGCTGAAACACAGAACATAGGATGGGAAAGTGATGAGTGATAAGTAAGAAAAGGTAAGTGACAGCATCATGATGGTGAGCCCTATAAAGCATTAGTTATTTGATTATTTGATAATTATGTTTGCATATATTAAAAGTCACTGTTGGTGACTCAATGAATATATTAGATTGGGACAAGATTAGAGTTAGGAGACTAGTTAGGAGGCTATTGCAGTAATCCAGTCAAGAGATGGTGGTAGCACAAACAAAGATAGTAGACTGGAAATGGAGAACATTAGATGGATTTGGGAGTATAAATTTGAGGTTTATAACAAGCGGATTTGGGCGATAAAAGAGAACAAAGTCTTAAAGATGATCTTCCGGCTTCTGGATTAGGCAACTGTGAGGAAAGTGGTATGAATCACTGAGACAGAGAAAACCTGAAGCTGCAGCAGGTTTCTGAGATGACTTTATGTGGGATATTCTGTATGTGAGATGCAAACAGCCCAGTGAGATGTCGCTGTATATGGTATATGGGTCTGAACACAAGAGCAAGATGTGGGTAGAGTTGTAGATACAGAAAGAATGGGTACATAGATAGCTATTGAGGCCATAGGAGGGAGCTTTGGACAGGTGTCTGAAGAAACGTCAACTTTAAGGAGAGAAGCAGAGGCTGAGAATCCAGTAAAGCAGATGGAGCTGAAATAATTGGAGAAGTTTGGCTTTGAAGAAAAGGAAGATAATTATTTATCATACTGGTTAAACATACAGGAGCTAAGATTATATTATTAATACCTGTGTTTTAATGTGGGTTCTGCCACTTTTTTGACAGAGCTGGTCAAAGCAGTCTCTCCAAGACTCATTTTTCCTCACCTATAAAATAGGAACAACAATATACCTGCTGAATAGGGTGGTCTGGGAATTACATGAAACATACTATACTTTTGATTATTATGAATACACTTAGCAGAAAGCAGGATAGTTATAGGAAGTGTGAGAAGTAGTCAAGATTGGTTGGGTGGGAGCTCAAATCTAGACTCAGGTCTTTTGCTCACTTGCTGGGTAAGCTTGTAAGTTACCTAACTTCTTTCACCAAACAAGGTCACAGAAGGACCTATCTCACTGAAGAGTTGTAAGGATTAATAAAATCTTTAAAAGGGGGTTAGAATAGTGTGGTGTTTTTTGCATGTTTAATGCATGTAAAAGTCTTAGTGTACTACATATAATACTCATGCAATAAATATTAATAGTAATAATTATCATCTTCATTATTGACCAAACATCAGTGTCAACATCGGTATGGGTTCATGTCAAAGAGACATTAAAATTGAACTACATGATGGGAGTGGGGCTTTAAAGACCATCATAGAGTATGTGAGCCATCAGAAACTCTATCAGAGAAATGAATCTAACTGAGCGAAGAACTCATTTTCAAAGATTCTTTTGAAATAATTTTAGGCAAAAGAGAAATGTTTCAATTGAAATATTTGGGCCAGGTGTTGGTGGCTCATGCCTGTATCCCAGCACTTTGGAAAGTTGAGGCAGGAAGATCTCTTGAAGCCAGAAGTTCAAGATCAGCCTGGGCTGGTGAGACATCATCTCTACAAAAACAATTTAAAAATTAGCCAGACACAGTGGCACACACCTGTACTCCCAGTTACTCAGTAGGTAAGACAGGAGGATTACTTGAATCCAGAAATTTGAGGTTGCAGTGAGCTGTGATTGAACCATTGCACTCCAGCCTGGGTGACAGAGCAAGACTCCATCTCAAAAAAAAAACACACACACACGCACACAAAACAACAATAAAAAATACTTTCTTAGATTCTTCATTTAAAGGGAAAACATCTTAAGCCTTTTGTGGTGTAAAAGGGGACTAACTATGAAAGCTAGAAGCCTGAGAGAGGCCAGTGAGTCTTGTAAGATTTACACCGGACAGAACATACAGCAGAGGGCAGGAAGAGAAAACAAAACAAAAACTAGAATCAGTTAAGAAAGTGAGAGATGAGGCATGGAAAATTCCAGAGCTAAGAAACCTAGTGGGAGAAAGTGGGGAGGGTGGGAGTTCAGCGAAAACAAATTTGAGATATTTTGAACCTTACTATGTGCCAGGTACAATTCTAAGGATTTGTGTGTATTCACTCTTTTACTCACTATAACAAGGCTATGAGGAAGGTACAATAAGGAAACCAAAGCATAAAGAGTTGATATTACAACTCATTTAAGTACATAAAAAGAGTTGGAGAAAGCAGGATGAATGAAGTTGTAAATGGTATTCTACTTTTGTGTTATTTTAATGACTTTGTTAAATACTTAAATTGCCTTGTTCTAATTTTTCTGTGAAATTAAGTTTCTTTGCTGTTGAAGTGAACCATACAATGGCTGTCACATATGCATCAGTGGTTCTCAAACCTTGAAATCTTTTAGAATTACCTGGAACTGTACTTTATTTACATCTATAATTTTAGTGACTAGGCACAGATAGTATTCAGCAAATGCTTATTGGATGAAAGAAACAAGTATTATAACATTTATTCTATGCTCTAATCCAATTCTTCCTTGCACACTGTGACTTAGAGATACCCTCCAAAAACAAAGAAAAAATTCCCTTCTCCAATGAGTGTTAGCCACATCCCTATTCTTTGACATATGGATCATTTTCAACATTTTTTAAAGTTATAAATTTTTTTAAATGTTGAAAATGATTCATATGTCAAAGAATAGGGATATGGCTCACACACACACAAATACACACACACACACCATGGAATACTATAGAATTATTAAAAACACACATTTCAGGGGATTTGCAGATCAGTGAAATTATTCTAATATGACATTATAATATTGAATGAATGCCATTATACATTTGTCTAAACTGTAGAATTACAACATCAAGAGTGAACCAATGTAAATAATGGATTTTGGGTGATAATTTATTCTGGTGTGAGATGTTGATGGTGAAGGGCATCGTGCTAGCATGGAGGCAGAGGTATGCAGGAATTCTCTGTGCTTTCTCCTCGATGTTGATGTGAACTTAAAACTGCTCTAAAAATAGTCTTTTTTTACATGAATCAACATTTTAAATATGTATGTTGGAAGTATGTGTACAAATCATACTGATTTTATAGGATACAACTTGGTACTTACACTGGAATTCATATACCATATAGTTACTTAGAAAATCAATTAATGTAAACTAAGGAAAACAAAGTTTAAATTTTACTTTTTGCATTTTCATTGAAGTTGCTGAATTTCACTAAAGGCAGGGAAGGAAAGGAGGTATATGGGACAGAGGAAGGGAGGAGGATGGAAAAGCAATTATGCCACATTTCTATATGTGAGAAATTCACATCAAAACTCTAAGAATCACTTTTTCAAGTAGCAGTTCTCAACATTCATTCTATTGTTCATATGATGAAGGGCTTGAAATACACTTTTTGGAAAATGTTCTGATTATTTTTGTCCATAAAGAGCTCTGTGTTTTAGGCCTAACTAGAAAAGTCAGCCTTCTCAAGTAAAGAAATACAAACTTCAATATTCATTTCAATCTGGTGCTCACAGAAACCACCCATATCCATTACATGAATAAAGGCCAAGAAAATAGTTATAGGCTAGGTTAAGCCAGCTCTAAAATGCAATTGCAAAATTTGCAATCTGCTCTGCAGGCCTCCAACCCTACTTAAGTAACAATTCTCACAGCAATTTTTCAATATATTCAGAGACAATTAACAGAAATGTTACTAACATGTGTTTGATTAAACATTTTAAAGATGCAAAAAGCAAAGAGTTGTCTGGATTAAACATTGAAAATTGATTCTTATCCAAGATCAAACTACAAAGAAAATGAACATTAGAATCTAGGCAAGTAAATATGTTAGATCTTAATTTTTCTTAACATGCCCTATTTGGTATAAGTTTTTATTTTTGGCTTTTTCCTCAGAACAATAGTGATATTGTTAGTAGCATTTTTAATCAATCATGTGTCTCAAATATCTATATAATATATGATAGAGAGAATCCATTAATCTGTTTATTCCTAGTTCTTTTCCTACTTGGAATGAATGGAAGAAACTATACTATTTCAAAGAGAAATAGTAATACAAATGTGCACATCTTTTAGAATCTACATTTTAAGTGACTACATTTTCTTTCTTGCACCAATGTATAATCAATGGTGTTTAAAATCATTTCTGTGCAGTACAGAACAGAGATAAAGGAACACGGGATTAGTATTTGCACTGACTTTTACTGTAAGGATTTCTAAACTGGCCATTTGCTTCAAAACACAGACTGACAAACAGATTGACAAATTTTCATCATGTTCCTCTACAAGATTCTGGCCAACTGTCTGGCTGACACAGCTGTCTCACCTGGGGCAAGGGGACAAAGAAATGACCTCTCTACATGACCCTTCTTCACCCACAATACTAAAAGCAAGCTAAAATAATGAGAGAAAATGATGAAAAGTCAAGTTTGAAACTTTGAGAAAATATATTAGCTTATAAAAATAAAAGCCAAAACTGTTTAACCCAAAATTGATATTTTAGGGAAGAAATTTTAAAAATTAGAGATGTAAGATTAAAAATGCCTATTCTCAGGAAATCAATCACATTGCCTCTTATGCCACACATAAAAATTAAAAAAAATCATTCAGGTTATTTGCAGATATGTACAAAATAATGCCTTCAAAGAATATCTGAGCTTAGGAAAAGATCCTGGAAACAGCACCTTAAATGACACCATCTGGGAATACGACTACA
Organism: Aotus nancymaae; assembly: GCF_030222135.1. NCBI lineage: Eukaryota > Metazoa > Chordata > Mammalia > Primates > Aotidae > Aotus > Aotus nancymaae. The sequence goes on along the minus strand of NW_026988476.1, from coordinate 15,842,733 downwards.
TAGTGCACATATGGCTCTTTGCCTCGTCCTCAAAACCTGTGTCACCTGGCCCAAAATTTCCTCTATTAGTCTTCCCAACATAGACAGCATGTTCTTGTAACATGTTAATACTGGACTGATTACTTACAAGGTTCCAAGTGATGTGCAAAGTGCTAGTGATTCAGAATAAAGAGAATATGGGCCTTCACTGAAGGAGCTTCAAGAATGGTGGGAACATAGGAGTTCAGTGTGTACAAAATCAGATCCAAATGCGCGAATCCCTGTGATAGAAAGAGTGTACATGGTCCTCTGCCACATAAATCACATACACCTGACCCAGCACAGTGTCAGGAAAGATATGTAGATTAGGTACTGACAATTAGACCAGGACAAGAAAGGTGTTCCTGATAGAGCAGGGACCAAAACCAAAGACTGGCAGAGGAAGTTAGTGCCCGTGGAGAGCCACCTGTGCGGCTACCAGGATGTGAAAACTTTTTATGAACTGCTCTTCCCCTGAGACACACCAGTAGGGGCCTAAGGCCTCCTTGAGGCCACTGCTTAGCAACAGGGAGACATGGTAACTTAGATTCTAGTCCTCTCTGATAACATACTAATACACATATAGTCCATGAATTTGTCTGACATTTTTCAACAGGGCTCAGGAGGGGTCTTAGCACAAAAAGGTTCAGTGAAGTGAGCTGCAGGCCTGCAGCACAGTAGGCTGCCAGACGTTGAGTCACAGCATTGTGAGATGGATCTTCACCCCCAGGCTGGGATGAGGTGTGGTGGCAAAGGTCTAAACAGCCAGAGTCAGACAGAAGCTCAGCAGGACCACTGCGAACCAGGGAAAGCAGGTCAGGTAAATGGTCTCCCAGCATGAAAGGTAAATGATCCTGTGATGGAGCAAGTCTGAACTCAGGGAGTGCAATAGTAATTAATCAGCTAAATAAGTATAAAACTATAAAATAAGGACACAAACAGGGGAGAGACTCTTCCAGAGATCTTATTTCCTTTTTTTCCAGATCTTATTCTGTCCCTTTTCTTCTATGATCTTACTGAAAAGAAAATGAAAAAAAAAAGAGAGAGAGACAAAAATCAGAATACACAATCTAGTTAGATAGAAATAGTGAATGATAATACACAAATCATCTCAAACAAATAGAAGATTAAATGTGTTTATGTCCAAGAAATGCACAGCCAAAGCCGGAACTGAGGATTCAGTGCATAAGCCAGATATATTTAATGTATCTTTTAGGACCACCTCTTCCCTTTTGCTACATTTTCCTGTTTTCCTTCTCTCTCCTTACTTCTGGCCCAAGCTAACATTTCCCATTTCTCTCTTCAATACAAAGAAATATGGGCAGGATTCAGACAAAAGAGGACACAGATTAAGGTGATCAGAAAGTACAGGGATCTAAGAAGGCAGTCAAGGAGCAAGGACAAGGGGAAAGGTTTGAGAAAGGTATAAAAAGGAGGAAAGTAAATAGGGAGGGGGTGACAAATAGTACATCATGGTTTTATTTTTAAATGTTTTTAAGATTTTTTAAAAGAAAATGAGAAAGCGGAGGGATTCAGTAGAGGTAAGCTCAACATATCTCACCTTTTGTTATTTTATCTAAGCCTAAATTCAAAGAAATTACAGCCTCTTGTGGGATCAACGTTTATATCCTACAGTTAAGACATAAAATAAGGAACAAGTGTAAGTCTCCCCTACAAATCAATCCTGAACAAAGTTTCACATTCCCTGATTCACTGAACTTGAGTTTGTAAAATTAGCAAGGCATAATCTGAACATTTTTATTTCATAAAATATTCCAAGGCAGGAGAGCATTAATTACAGTTTCTAAAGAAAATGAAGCAATAGCAGCACTACCAGCCTTTCATCTGACCACTATTAAGTTTATGTCAACTCTCAAGGCTGTAAGAGGAACCTCTTTCTCCTCCCTGGTTCAACCTACCAGACTAACACTGTACTAGCATGTGACCTGAGCAGACACAGGAAGTCTAAGGTCTTTTTGCGGTTAATGTTTACTTTTTGCTTACTATATGCTAGGCAATCCTCTAAGTGCATTACATAATATCTCATTTAATCCTCATCACTGACTCTATGATGTAGATATAATATTTATCCCTTTTAAACGAAAAGGATTCAAGAAGCTTGCCCAAGGGCACACAGCCAGCAACTGAAGGAGCCAAGATAGGACCCCCAGCAATCTATGGTCAGAGTATTTTCTAACCTGTAAGCTATATTGCCTCTGTCTCTGCCTAGCCTATGAGAAGCAGGAAGCATAATGGAAATTAAATTTAATCACAATTCTCTGACAATAAATTAAAGTTTACACAGCATGAAATTTTTTTCAGTTTTTTAAAAGAGAACCTACTCTATTTTCTGACATATTTTAAAATAGTCCTGCCCAAAACTAGAGTAGACTCTGTAGGTTCAATATGGCAGATTTGGCCTGAGGCAAACACCATTTAGCCTGCCTGTTTTTTCTGCAAATTTAAGTCTGTGGGCTAATTAGAATCTATACCTAAAAGCATTAACCTTTGAAAATCCTGGTTCATATTTTGTGATGTCTTCACTGACTTCAATTTTAAAAAATACAAAAAGATAATTCCCACTCCCCCTTGTATAATTTCTTCTATTTTCAACTTTTCCTTGAAAGCTTTTTCTATTTCATTCTTGTGAAACAGCCCAATTTAAATTCCAGTTTTTCACGATTCTTTGGAAGCAAACAAATTTTCATGATCTTCAAAGTTTGGCATAAGAGAAGAAAAGGCAGTGAAAACAATGATTTTTTTTTTATTTTTCTCAATCTGTTAAGTAAAAAGGACCAACAAAAAAATCTTAACAACAAATTTAATACCTGCAGAGATTCTTTCTCTGAAGGTAGAGCGGTGGAGGTGGCAAGACTTGACTTTTCGTGGTTCTCATTCACTGGCCTCTGCCTAGAACTTTTAGTCCCTTGACCTGATCCCTGCTCCCTCCATTTCAAGGCCTTTCCTCGAGGGCTTCTCCCACTTAGCCCATCTTTCTTTTGTAATTATCTGCAGCTTTCTGCTTAAATGTAGTTTACGTAAGCAAGATTTTTCTGGGTTCTCTCACCCCCGGCCCCGGCTCAGGACCACATCAAATAAAGCTAGCTCCCTTTCATCATGTGCTCTTGTAAGCTTGATACTGTATTTAAAATATTTTATAAAAATTTCTTTCTCTCCACCCAGACTAGAGGTCTCATGAGCATAAACACCATTCCTGTCTTGATAAGCTCCTGACTGTACTGTAGGGCCCAACACAGCACTTGGCCTTTGATTGAAGCTCACTACAAAGTCCATCTGCATCTATGTACCTGTTTGAGATGTGACCCCATACTACAAACATGTGTATACCTAAATAATAAATTTATACAGGAAGTATAAAAAGTAATAAATATTCAATTAGACTCTTACACTGGTACATGGGATGTGTTACCATATGACTATCACAGTTTTTCAAAAAAAAAAAGTCTAATAAAAACCTGTTAAAGTAACTATAATATCGCTACTTAAGTCTGGGCAACACAGAAATTTTTACTTAATATTATTAAGTTTGCAAATAAAATACATTAGTAATTGTATGTCATTAAAAATAGAGAAAGAAAAATTTTAAATAAGAAATTTAAAATAAAGAAAAAAAGAACTAAACTATTTTTAATGGCTGACTTTTCATCAGAAAATTATGTTTAAAAGTTTCAGTCACAAGTTTTACTTCTTATGTTTGCTTGATCATCTCCTATCATTTCCCCAGTAGCCAGAGTTAGCATATATTTCCCAGCAGCACCTATGGCAAACTAACCTGAGGTTTGAAGAATGAATCAACCAATTTAGAGTTAAATAACTTTTAAAATTATTTTCAGACTCACATGTTGCAATCTTTCAGAATATAATCAACTAAGAGGAAAAAAACGAGGAAAATGCTGAATGACTAAACAAAGCTAATTTAATAATAATGAATAATTAGAAAAGAAAACAAAACAAGTATGTCTCATCTTGGAGAAAGGACCGTAGCAACTAAAATCAATCTATTTCATTATATAATTCACTCCATTATAAGTTAGGCATGTGTTACATTTGCTTCTAAATAAAATAACTGATCTGTCTTGAATTTGAAATATACTCATTTATAAAATATCAACTAATTCACTAATTTATTAAGTCTATTAACATCACACATTAACATATTCTTTACTAATATTCTCTCAGTTAATCTCTCTTCAGTGAAGTATTTGGAAGTACAAAAATCTTTAATTTATAATGTCATTCCACTTTATTATTTAAAATTCAAAGTTTCTTAAATACATATACATCTACAGTTTATTAAATATCTGATTACTAAGCATCATCTGATCTTCACTCTCATGAGCCTCTTTTCTGGCCATTCCTGTTCTTTTTTCTGCTTCCCAGCTTTAATAACTTTCTGTTTCTTAGATAAGATTCTTTATACTTTGAGATCTTTGCCCTTTGCCACAAAGGTCTTCCTCTATTCCGTGCCTCTTTATTTCCTACTACTTTCTCAGTTTAAGGTTAGTTCAGGTGCCACTTTGTGAAGGAAGCCAACTGTGGTTTTGTCCTCTCAAGGCACTCCAGGATTCTCCTACAAAGTACACATAACTGTAACTTTTCAAATAATTGTCAACGGTTGCTTAACAGCTATCTCTAAAGAATCACTAGTTAAAATTACTAATGAAGAATCACCAAATTGCCAGCTACCTAGAAGGCTGACACTGGAGGAATGCTTGAACCCAGGAGTCTGAGGCTGCAATGAGCTATAATCATGCCATTGCACTCCAGCCTGGGAAACAGAGCATGACCCCATTTCAAAATATATATATTTAATTAACAAATGACTAAATTTAGATGTTCTGCCTTCTCCTGGAGTTGCTTACTTTTACATACACTTAATTTTATAGAAAGGAGATATGAGCAATGACACTTATATCAAAAGTTTCCAAAGGAAATTTTTCACTAAAATGTATAATGCTCTACAAGATAAAATTTAACATTTCAAACTCTTTAGCTCTTTCAATGCCAAGCTGATCTAGGACCAACAAGCCGCCCACCCCCAAATACCAAGATTAGTTAAACATCCAGGCTAGCAGGCCTCTGCTGACCTCACTAATCCACTGCCCCAAGCTTTCCTGGTCTCTATCCTGCAATGGTCAGAAAGAACATGTTCCCAGGCAGTCACCTGATTATCTTTCTGGAAGAGGAATAGTCCATTCCTGTTTCAGAAGTCATTTCCTTCTATCCCTCCAAAATATTTTTATTTATATGAGAAGTGCGTTCTACTGTTCACTTGGGTTAGTTTTGACAAAAAAAACTAAAAAACTAATTAACACTTCACTCTCATTTGAAGAACAAGGTACATGGCAATTGATATGGTTTGGATTTGTGTTCTCACCCAAATCTCATGTCAAACTGAATCCCCAATGTTGGAGGAGGGGCTTGGTGGGAAGTAAGTGTATCATGGGGGCCTATTTCCACCTTGCTGTTTTCTTAATAGTGAGTGAGTTTTCACAAGATCTGGTTGTTAAAAAGTGTGTGGCACCTCTCCCCACTCTCTTCCTCTTTGCTCTCACCATGTAAGACACGCCCCCTTCCTCTTCACCTTCCACCATGATTGTAAGTTTCCTGAGGCCTTGTTAGCCATGCTTCCTGTACGGCCTGCAGAACCATGGGCCAATTAAACCTCTTTTCTTTATAAATTACCCAGTTTGAGGTATTTCTTTTTTTTTTTTTTTTTTTTTTTTTTTGAGACGGAGTTTCGCTCTTGATACCCAGGCTGGAGTGCAATGGCGCGATCTCGGCTCACCGCAACCTCCGCCTCCTGGGTTCAGGCAATTCTCCTGCCTCAGCCTCCTGAGTAGCTGGGATTACAGGCACGCGCCACCGTGCCCAGCTAATTTTTTGTATTAGTAGAGATGGGGTTTCACCATGTTGACCAGGATGGTCTCGATCTCTTGACCTCGTGATCCACCCGCCTCGGCCTCCCAAAGTGCTGGGATTACAGGCTTGAGCCACCGCGCCCGGCCGAGGTATTTCTTTATAGCAACGTGAGAACAGACTGATACAATGATTAACATTTTATAATAGGACAGGGAACAAGACTTTCCCCAAAATGGAGGAAAAAAAACATGTATTTTAGAACAAGTATGTTTACTTGGAGTTACTTTGTCGCTGAATGGGAACATCCTGTGTAAGAAATTCTGAGCAGAAGTCAAGCCTCAAATTCTAGCTCTGGTTATGCCATTAGCTACGAAACCTCAAATAAGTCATTTAACCTGCCTGTGTCTCTTCCTATCTTCTCAAAAGTAAAAGGGATGAGCTAAATGACTATTTTGGCCCTTCTAGGTTTGTGGTTGTACCTTAATTCTTAAACTAAAATGAAAACAATTCGCTTCCTTATTCCCTACTCATTTAGCTAAGAAGGAAGGCAGCGTCTTTAACACCACTTCTTCAGCAGCTTGTTATATCTGCATTATTACATTTAGTTTGTTTGAGGTAGCTTAATTTAACAGCACAGCTTATCAGAAGCACTTGAATATTTACATTGTAATGGGCATTCAGAGCAATTATGATATCAATAGAACTATTATGAGTGAAATGACTCCATAACATCTTATAGGTATAGTAGCACTAGAGATAAAATTTTTATGGCACATACTCAAGCTACTGCACAAAGCAGCAGTTTTCCCCAACATAAATAGTTGAGTATTTTTTAAATATTTTGGATTTAAAAGACTAAGAGCCATTGACATACACCAAACTATGTTGCCAGTGTGGAAAGAAGATATCTTACTTCATTTTTTTTAGCTGGGAGGTGATGCAAGATGGCTGAATAGAACCCTCCAAGTGTCCCCCAACAGGAACACCATATTGAACAACTATCCACACAAAGAACACACCTTCATAAGAACCAAAAATCAGATAAGTTATCACAGTAGCTGGTTTTAACATTGTATCAAGGAAAGAGGCACTGAAGAGGGTAGGAAAGAAAGCCTTGCATTACCTATACCACTTTTCCCACATCTCCCAGCAGCACCACACTACATGAAAAGAGGATCTGTGTGCACAGGGGAAGGAGAGTGAAGTTATCCTGAGACTTGGCATTGGAACTCAGTATAGCCCTGTCACAGCGGAATACAACACAGGGAAGAATTCTGTTGGTACCCACAGAGGGAGCATTTAAAGTAGCCCCAGCTAAAGGGACTCCTCTGTCACAGCAGCAGGAACCCAAGTTCTGCTGCCCAAGACAAACTACTAAAGAGCTCTGGGGTCTTGAATAAATTTGAAAGGCAGTGTGGCCACAAAGACTGCAATCTTGGGAAAGTCCAGTTGCTGCACTAGATTCAGCCATTAAAATACAATCCTGTCATTTGCAACAACATGATAGAACTAGAGAACATGATGTTAAGTAAAGTAAATGAGACAAAGAAAGACAAATTTCTCACGTTCTCACTGATACGTGGAATATAAAAATTGAAGCAATTGATCTCATGCAGATAGAGACTAGAATGATGCTTACCAGTGGCTGGGAAGAGTAGAGGGAGGGAGAAGAAAAAAAAAAGTGGGAATGGTTAATGGGTCCAAAAATGTAGTTAAATACAATGAACAAGATCTAGTGTTTGATAGCACAAGGTGACTATAGTCAACAATAATTATTATATTTTTTAAATAACTAAAAGAGTGGAATTGAAATGTCCCTAACATAAAGAAATGATAAATGCTTGAGATGATGAATATCCCAATTACCCTGATATGATTATTATACTTATACATGATATGCCTTTATCAGAATATATGTACCCCATGCATATATGCACCTACTACATGCTCACAGTAATTAAAAATATGTTATTTAAAAATAAAATAAAATAAATTTGTTTATGAAATAAACATAATACAGATATCATAGCCTGTTCCACAACTGCAAAATGGTTTAGCGTAGGCATACTGATTTCGTCCAAGATTATGAAGGTCTAAACCAAAAGAAAATTATTATATCAACTCATTCAGCGATTGGAACAATAAACTAATTGATGTTGTAGATTTGACCGTATATTTTTCTCAGACTTTCAGATATCCTAAAAATCTAACTCAAATAGTTTTTCATAAATTTCATGCCATAGAGATTCAAGATGGCTGAACAGGAACAGCTCTAGAGTGCAGTTCCAGCGAGAACAACACAGAGGGTGAGTGATCACCATATTTCCAAACAAGTTTTTACTGCCCACAGACCAGGAAATTACCAGGCAGAAAAGTGCCGTGAGTTTCCAACATGGCTATTTCAGCCAGCGCTGCAGGTCTCTGCACAAAAACTCACACAAATCTGGGTGGCCATTTCAACTGGCACCTGGAATGCCTGGAAGACAGAGTCACCCATTCAACTGAAAAAAAGGGAGCTGAAACAGGGAGCCAAGTTCAGATCTGGCTGAGTGGGTGCCACCCCCACAAAGACCAGCAATCTGAAACACTCTGAATTGAGAGTTTCACAGCAAGAGCAGCTGGACATGGGACAGTCCAGTTCAATATGGAGAAGGGTATCAGCCATTACTGAAGCAATCCACCATTACCAAGGCAGTCCGCCATTACCGAGGCAGTCCTCCATTACCGAGGCAGTCCGCCATTACCAAGGCTGTCCGCCTCCATTACCGAGGCAATCCGTCTTTACTGAGGCAGTCTGCCAATACCAAGGCAGTCCGCCATTACTGAGGCAAACCACCATTACCAAGGCAGTTCTAACTGTACCTCTGTAAACAAAACTGCAAGGAAGTTCACACAGCAGCTGGACAGAGCCCACGGCAGCTCAGAACGCCTCTGCTGGCAGACTGTGAGTAGGCTACCTCCTCACTGGGCAGGGCATATCTGAAAAAAGGAAGCAGCATATCAGGAACTTATAAACAAAGCCCCACCTTCCCAGGACAGAGCCACTGGGGAAAAAGGCAGTTATGAATTCTGCTGCAGCAGACTTAAACATACCTCCCCAGCAGCTCTGAATGGAACAATGGAATTCCCAGTTCAGCACTTAAGCTTCTATAAGGGACAGACTGTCTCTTCAAGCAGCTCCCCAACCCCATATATTCAAAGAGATGCCTCATAAATAAGAGCTCAGGCTGACATCTGGCAGGTACACTTCTATGATGAAGATAACAGAAGAAGAAACTGGCAACGATGTTTACTGTTCTGCAGTTGCCGCAGGTGCCCAGGCAAGCAGGGTCTAGAGTGGACCTCCAGCAGTCCTATAGCAGAGAGGCCTAACTGATAGAAGGAAAACTAAAAAACAGAAAGAAATAACTTCAACATCAACAAAAAGGACATCCACTCAGATACTCCACCCAAAAGTTACCAACTACAAAGACCACAGGTAGATAAATCCACAAAGATGGGAAGAAACCAGTGCAAAAAGGATGAAAACATCAAAAACCAGAATGCCTCTCTTCCTCCAAGGGATCACAACTCCTCACCAGCAAGGGAACAAAGCTGGATGGAGAATGAGTCTGATGAATTGACAAAAACAGGCTTCATAAAGTGGGTAATAACAAACTTTTCTGAGGTAAAAGAACATGTTCTAACCCAATGCAAAGAAACTAAGAACCTTGAAAAAAGGTTTGACAAAATGCTAACGAGAATAAAAAGCTTAGAGAAGAATGTAAATGACTTGATGGAGCTGAAAAACACAACATGAGAATTTCATGAAGCATACACAAGTTTCCATAGCCAAATCAACCAAGCAGAAGAAAGGATATCAGAGATTGAAGATCAACCCAATGAAATAAAATGAGAAGGCAAGATTAGAGAAAAAAGAGTGAAAAGTAATGAACAAAGCCCCTGAGAAATATCGGATTATGTGAAAAGACCTAATCTACATTTGATAGGTGTATCTGAATGTGACAGAGAGAATGAATCCAAGCTGGAAAACACTCTTCAGGATATTATCCAGGAGAACTTCCCCCAACCTAGCATGGCTGGCCAACACTCCAGTCCAGGAAATACAAAGAACACAACAAAGATAATCCTCAAGAAGAGCAACCCCAAGACATATAATCATCAGATTTACCAGCGTTGAAATGAAGGAAAACATGCAAAGGCAGACAGAAAGAAAGGTCGGGTTACCCACAAAGGAAAGCCCATCAGACTCACAGCAGATCTCTTGTCAGAAACTCTACAAGCCAGAAGAGAGTGGGGGCCAAAATTCAACATCCTTAAAGAAAAGAACTTTCAACCTAGAATTTCATATCCAGCCAAACGAAGCTTCATAAGTGAGGGAGAAATAAAATCCTTTGTGAACAAGCAATTGCTCAGAGATTTCATCACCACCAGGCCTGCCTTACAAAAGTTTCTGAAAGAAACACTAAACATGGAAAGGAACAACCAGTACCAGCCACTCCATAAAGTACCAAATGGTAAAGACCATCAACAAAATGAAGAAACTGCATCAACTAATGGGCAAAACAACCAGCTAGCATCAAAATGACAGGATCAAATTCACACATAACAATATTAACCTTAAATGTAAATGGGCTAAATGCCCCAATCAAGACACAGACTGGCAAATTGGATAATAAATCAAAACCCATCAGTGTTCTGCATTCAGGAAACCCATCTCACATGAAAGGACACACACAGGCTCAAAATAAAGCGATGGAAGAAGATTTACCAAGCAAATGGAGAGCAAAAAAAAAAAAGGAGTGGCAATCCTAGTCTCTGATAAAATAGACATTAAACCAACAAAGATCAAAAGAGACAAAGAAGGGCATTACATAATAGTAAAAAGATCAATGCAAAAAGAAGAGCTAACTATACTACTCAGATACAAAAAGCAAGTTCCTAATGACCTACAAAGAGACTTAGACTCGCACACAAAAATAGTGGGAGACATTAACCCTCCACTGTCAATATTAGACACATCAACGAGACAGAAAATTAACAAGGATATCCAGGACTTGAATTCAGATCTGGACCAACCAAACCTAATAGGCATCTACAGAAGTCTCCACCCTAAATCCACAGAATATACATTCTTCTCAGCACCACATCACACCTACTCTGAAATTGACCACATAGTTGGAAGTAAATCACTCCTCAGCAAATGCAAAAGAATAGAAATCATAACAGTCTCTCAGACCACAGTGTAATCAAATTAGAACTCAGGATTCAGAAACTCAGAACCACATAACTTCATGCAAACTGAAAACTGGCTCTTGAATGTTGACTGAATAAACAATGAAATGAAGACAGAAACAAAGATGTTCTTCCAAACCAACGAGAACGAAGACACAACATACCAGAATCTGTGGGATACATTTAAAGCAGCGTCTAGAAGGAAATTTATAGCAATTAATGACTACATGAGAAGCAACGAAATATCTAAAATTAACACCCTATCATCAAAATTGAAAAAGCTACAAGAGCAAGATCAAGAAAACTCAAAAGCTAGCAGAAGACAAGAAATAACTAAGATCAGAGCAGAACTGAAGGAGATAGAGACACAAAAAACCCTTCAAAAATCAATAAATCCATGAGCTGTTTTTTCAAAAAAGATGAACAAAATAGACAGACCCCTAGCCAGATTAATAAAAAGGAAAAAGAAGAATCAAATAGATGTAATAAAAAAGGATAAAGGATATATCACCACCAATTCCACAGAAATGCAAACCACCACCAGAGATTACTAAAAACAACTCCATGCACATAAACCAGCAAACTTAGAAGTAATAGATAAAATTACTGGACACTTGACCCTCCCAAGCCTAAACCAGAAAGAAGTCAAAACCCTGAACAGACCAGTAACAAGGGCTGAAGTTGAGGCAGCAATTAATAGCCTACCAACCAAAAAAGGTCCAGGTCCAGATGGATTCACAGCCCAATTCTACCAGATGTACAAAGAGGAGCTGGCACCACTCCTTCTGAAACTATTTCAAACAATCCAAAAAGAGGGAATCCTTCCCACATCATTTTATGAGACCAACATCATCCTGATACCAAAACCTGGCAGAGACTCAACAAGAAAAGAAAACTACAGGCCAATATCCATGATGAACATAGATGCAAAAATCTTCAATAATATACTGGCAAACCCATTGCAATAGCACATCAAAAAGCTTATCCATCACAATCAATTAGGCTTCATCCTGGCAATGCAAGGCTGGTTCAACATATGCAACTCTATAAATGTAATCCATCACATAAACAGAACCAAAGACAAAAACCACATGATTATCTCAATAGATGCAGAGAAGGCCTTCGACAAAATTCAACAGCACTTTTTGCTAAAACCTCTCAATAAACTAGGTATCCACAGAACATATCTCAAAATAATAAAAGCTATTTATGACAAACCCACAGCCAATATCATACTGAATGGGCTAAAACTAGAAGCATTCCCTTTGAAATCTGGCACTAGACAAGGATGCCCTCTCTGATTACTCCTACTCAATATAGTATTGGATGTTCTAGCCAGAGAAATCAGGCAAGAAAAATAAATAAAGGGTATCCAATTAGGAAAGGAGGAAATCAAACTGTCTCTATTTGCAGACGACATGATTGTATATTTAGAACACCCCATTGTCTCAGCCCAAAATCTCCTGAAACTGATAAGCAACTTCAGCAAAGTCTCAGGATACAAAATCAAATAACAGACTTAGGCAGAGCCAAATCAAGAATGAACTGCCATTCACAATTGTGACAAAGAAAATAAAGTACCTAGGAATAAAACTAACAAAGGATGTAAAGGACCTCTTCAAGGAGAACAACAAACCACTGCTCAACAAAATAAGAGAGGACACAAACAGATGGAAAAACAATCCATGCTCATAGTTAGTAAGCATGTGTATCATGAAAACGGCCATACTGCCCAAAGTAATTTAGAGATTCAATGCTATCCCCATCAAGCTACCTATGACCCTCTTCACAGAACTGGAAAAAACCACCTTAAGCTTCATATGGAACCAAAAGAGAGCCCACATAGCCAAGACAATCCTAAGTAAAAAGAACAAAGCTGGAGGCATCACGCTACCTGACTTCAAACTATACTACAAGGCTATAGTAATCAAAAGAGCATGCTACTGGTACCAAAATAGAGATATAGACCAATGGAACAGAACACAGGCTTGGAGGCAATGCCACACATTTACAACCATCTGATCTTTGATAAACTGGACAAAAACAAGCAATGGGAAAGGATCCCATGTTTAATAAATGGTGTTGAGATAATTGGCTAGCCACATGCAGAAAACAGAAACTGGACCCCTTCCTGACAACTTACACTAAAATTAACTCCAGATGGATTAAAGATTTAAACAGAAGGCCTAACACTATAAAAACCCTAGAAGAAAACCTAGGCAAAACCATTCAGGATATAGGCATAGGCAAGGACTTCATGACTAAAACACCAAAAGCATTGGAAACAAAAGCCAAAATAAACAAATGGGATCTAACTAAACTCCAGAGCTTCTGTACAGCAAAAGAAACAATCATTAGAGTGAACCAACAACCAACAAAATGGGAAAAAAATTTTGCAAACTACCCATCTGACAAAGGACTAATACCCAGAATCTACAAAGAACTAAAACAAATTTACACACACATACACAAAAAAAATTCAAAAGTGGGCAAAGGATATGAACAGACACTTTTCAAAAGAAGACATTTATGAGGCCAACAAACATATGAAAAAATGCTCATCATCACTGGTATTTAGAGAAATACAAAACAAAGCCACATTGAGATACCACCTCATGCCAGTTAGAACAGTGATCATTAAAAAATCTGGAGACAACAGATGCTGAAGAGGATGTAGAGAAATAGGAATACTTCTACATTGTTGATGGGAGTGTAAATTAGTTCAACCATTGTGGAAGAAAGTGTGGCGATTCCTCAAAGACCTAGAAATAGAAATTCCATTTGACTCAGCAATCCCATTACTGGGTATATATCCAAAGGATTATAAATCATTCTATTATAAAGACACATGCACATGTATGTTCATTGCAGCACTGTTTACAATAGCAAAGACCTAGAATCAACCCAAATGCCCACTGATGAAAGAAGGGATAAGGAAAATGTGGCAGATATACACCATGGAAGACTATGCAGCCAGAAAAAAATGATGAGTTCGTGTCCATTGTAGAGACATGGATGAATCTGAAAACCATCATTCTCAGCAAACTGACACAAGAACAGAAAATCCAACACCACATGTTCTCACTCATAGGTGGGTGTTGAACAATGAGAACACATGGACACAGGGAGGGGAGCATCATACATTGGGGTCTTTGGGGGAGGACTAGGGGAGGGACAGGGGTTAGGGAGGTTGGGGAGGGATAACATGGGAAGAAATGCCAAGTATAGGTGACAGGGGGATGGAGACAGCAAACCACATTGCCATATATGTACCTATGCAACAATGCTGCATGATCTGCACATGTACCCCAGAACCTAAAGTATAATCAAATGTATATATATAATAAATAAATATAAATTTTTTAAAAAAAACAACAGAGCAGAGATATTTTTCTTCAACCTCCTCTCCAAAATTAAAAAAAAAAAATCACACCACAAAAAACCAAGTATGTAGGGAGTGATAGTATGAGAGAAAAAGGATGTGTGTGTCTCTCACTAAAGGAAAATTCTATTTCTATGACATGTCATTTTTGTCCCAAGTCAATGGATTCAGCAAGGGAAGAACCGAGGAACTCTGATAAGTTGGAGTTACTAGGAAAAAGAATATGGCGATATGGAAGGGAGAAATCAAGAGCTGAAGATATTTTTAGGGTATTCAGAGAGAAGGAGCTCAGAGGTTTAAGGGACAGATTTCATTTGTGTGAAAAGTGGTGGGAGTGGGAGATATAGCTGAGCTTTATTATTGCAATCCCACTTGGCATGCTTCAAGAGACTAACTGATATTTTAATGCTTTTCAGAATCTTTGGCAATTGATCTGGTTTTGTTCTTGATGGCTAACATCTCAAGCGGGGGCCTTATAACTGCTTAGATTTAACTGTATCATGTTTATAGTTTACAAAGTAATAAAACCAATTACTAAAAGACTAGGAGTTCAACAATACTGCAAGTTTCTGGAGGGATGGCATTATTCATCTCACCACACATTCCCAGTTCTTAGCCAGACAAAGCATTCAATAAACACTTGTAGAATAGAAGATGGATGAGTGGATGATTTCCTTATACACACAGTAGGCAAGACAATTGAACAGAAAATATGAGCAAAACAAAAAGTCCACATAATATTTTTCTCCATTATTTCAAAATTTAGGTGAAAGTTACTCTAAGTCTGAATTATTGCAGATAATTTTCTTTATTTCACTTCTTATGACTTAAGTGTTTTATTTCATTAATTAATTTCTCTGTGTGCTAAATTTGTATTAGATAACATAATTCACTCATAAATAACAACCTTTGCTTGTCAAGTTGGACTAAATTAGTCTGCTTCTTCAGTAGATTATGAATAGAAAGAATGGGTTTAATTCAAGTCACACAGTGGGTCTGTTGCAAAATAAGGATCCAAAGGACGAACTTTGATTACATCTAATCCTGATTTGCCCCGAGACACAATTTTCTGCAAAAGGCAACATATTTTGTAACTTTATCACAATTTCAGAAATTACTATATGACATAGAATTAGTATTAAGCAGTCACTTAAAAGAAAAATATCCTTGATGGCAACAGTGTAACACTGGCAGATTTGAAAGTTATCAGTATAATTTGGAGGGGGTCAAAATGGCCAAGTGGAAGCAGTGGTGTGTGGCTCTCTCAGAGATAAACAAAAGAGAAGAGTGAATACAGCACCTTCAACTGAGATATCCAGGTATTCACAATGGGACTGATCAGGAAAACAACTAAACCCATGGAGAATGAAGAAAAACAGGGTGGGGTGACAGCCTACCCGGGAGTGACACAGAGCCAAAGGAACCCCAACTCCCCGTGAATGAAAGCAGTGAGAGAATGTGTAAGCCTGGGAAACTGTACTTCTCCCATGGATCTTTGTAACCCTCAGATCAGGAAATACCCACATGAGCCCATCCCTCCAGGGCCTTGGGTACAACACACAGAGCTGTGGAGTCTCAGTAGATCAGCTGCTTAGGCATGCCCAGAGAGTGAGGGGCTTTACATACTCCAGCCCCAGGATCCCTGGCAAGGTGGGAGGTCCATACATGCCCCAATCCAGAAGGACAAGCAGCATCAGTCTGCGGGCCCCACTTCTACCGCACCTCACAAGATAAGACACGCTGGGTTGTAATTCCAACCAGCTACTGGCAACATGGTGGAGCCTGCCTGAGATGGGACAGAGTGCCTGGGGTTAGAGGCAGACTGCCATCTCTGCCGGTTAGTCAACTCATCCATTGCAGCCTGTGGGCTCTAGAGAGTCCAAATGGTCCAGATGAGGAAGGGTCTCCCCAACACAGCACAGCTGCTTTGCCAGAACATGACTAGACTGCTTCTTTGAGTGGTCCCTGATCCATTCTTCCTTACTGAGTGGGACCTCCCAGCCATGGCCTTCAGCTACCCCATCTGCCCATATTCTATAGATGGAGCTCTGATCTCTCCCTGAATGGAGTTCCCAGGAAGCGGGGCAGGTAACAACCTTGGTTGTTTGGACCACTCAGCCATTCTAGCCTGTCAGCTTTGGAGAGTCCAAGCCAACCAGGGCAAATGCAGTTACCTAGCACAGCACAGCTGCTTTGTCAAGGCATGGCCAGCCTGCTTTCAGGGATTAGAGGGCAGGCCACCTCCTTTGCTGTTTCAGCATCTCAGCCAGTCTATCATGTGGGCCTTGGAGGGCCCAAACTGATCAGAAGCTGAAGGGATCCTCAACACTACACAGCTGCTCTACCAAAATACAGCCAGAGTGCTCCTTTAAGCAAGTCCCTAATCCTGTCCCTCCAAACTGGATGACACCTTCCAACTGGGATCTCCAACCACCTCCTACATACATGTTCAGGCCATCAATAGATCAATATCCCTGTGGGACAGAGCTTCCAGAGGAAGGGGCAGACTGCCAACTTTGCTGTGAAACATCACAGCCTTCACTGCTGATACCTCCAAGTAATAGAAAAACTGAGGTGACTAGTGCCTGGAGGGGACACTCAGAAAAATACAGCAGCCCTACAGAAGAGTGGCTAGACTATTGTTAAAAGAAAACCAAACAAACAACAATAAGAACAAACACAAAAAAACCCCACCCAAAAGTCAGCAACCTCAAAGATCGAAGGTAGATAAGCCCAAAAATATGAGAAAGAATCAGAGCAAAAATGCTGAAAATGAAAAACTAGAGTGCTACCTTTCCTCCAAATGACTAAAACACCTCTCCAGCAACGGTTCAGAAATGAGCTGAGGCTGAGATGGCTAAATAGACAGAAGTAGGCATCAGAATGTGGATAAGGGAAAACTTTGCTGAGCCAAAGGAGCATATTATAACCCAATGCAAAGAAGCTTAAAAAAAACATGATAAAACAATGCAGGAGCTAATAATCAAAATAGCCAGTAGAAAGAGGAGAATAATCCACCTGATAGAGTTGAAAAACCACTATAAGAACTTCATAATGTAATCACAAATATTAATATCAGAACAGACCAAGCAAAGGAAAGAATATCAGAGCTTGAAGACTGTATTTCTGAAATAAGACAGGAAGACAAGAATAGAGAAAAAAGAATGAAAAGGAATAAACAAAACCTATAAGAAATATGGGATTATTTAAAGATATTGAATCTACAACCGATTGGGGTACATAAAAGAGATGGGGAGAATGGAACAAATTTGGAAAACATATTTCAATACATCATCCAGGAGAACCTCCTCAACCTAGCTAGACAGGCCACATTCAAATCCAGGAAATACAGAGAACCCCAGTAAGATACTCCACAAGATCACCCCCAAGACAGATAATCATCAGATTCTCTAGGGTCAAAATAGCAGAAAAAATGGTAAGGACAGCCAGAGAGAAAAGCCAGGACACCTAAAAAGGGAAGCCCATCAGACTCACTGTGGCCCTTTCAGTGAAAACCCTACAATCCAGAAGAGATTAAGGACAAATATTAAACATTCTTAAAAAAAAAAGAATTTCCAACCCAGAATTTTATATCTACCAAACTAAACTTCATAAATGAAAGAGTAATAAGATCCCTTTCAGACAAGCAAATGCTGAAGAAATTTGTTACCATCAGACCTAGGTTACAAGAGCTCCTGAAGGAAGCATTAACTGTGGAAAGGAAAAGCCATTACCAGCCACTACAAAATTACACTGAGGTACACAAACATGTGACATTATAAAGCAACCATATGGTCTGTAAAATAACCCAATGACAAGATCAAATCCACACACAACAATATTAACCTTAAATGTAAATGAGCTAAATGTCACAATTAAAAGACATAGAATTAGAAGCTGAATAAAGAGCCAACACCCAATGGTATATTGTCTTTGAAAGACCCACGTCACATGTTAGGCCAAACTTAGGCTCAAAATAAAGGGATGGAAGAATATTTCCAGAGCAAAAGGAAAACAGCAAAAAGCAGGGGTTGCAGTCCTAGTTTTCGACAAAACAGACTTTAAACCAACAAAGATCAAAAAAGACAAAGAAAGGCATTACATAATGATAAAGGGTTCAATTCAATTTAAAAAGCTAACTAGCCTAAATATATACACACCCAACACAGGAACACCCAGATTCATAAAGCAAGTTCTTAGAAACCTTCCAAGAGACATAGACTCCCACAAAATAATAGTGGGAGACTTAACACCCCACTGACAATAAACAAAGACATTTAGGACCTAAACTCAGCTTTGGATCAAGTGGACTTGACATGGTTTGGCTTTGTGTCTGCAACCAAATCTCATCTTGCATTATAATCCCCAGGTGCTGAACAAAGAACCTGGTGGGAGTTGATTGGATTATGGGAGTACTTTTCCCCAAGGTGTTCTCTTGAGAGTGAGTGAGTTTTCATGAGATCTGGTAGTTTTATAAGTGTTTGGTGAGTTTCTTCTTTGCTCACTCTTCTCTCTCCTGCTGCCATGTGAAGAAAATTCTTCCTTTTCCTTTATTTTCTGCCATGATTGTAAGCTTCCTGAGGCCTTCCCAGACATGCAGAACTGTAAGTCAATTAAACCTCCTTTGTTTATAAATTACTCAGTCTCAGGTAGCATGTTTAAAGCAGTTTGAGAATGGACTAATAAAATATACATCTACAGAACTCTCCACCCAAAAACAACAGAATATACATTATTCTCCTTGCCACATGGCACTTACTCTAAAATTAATCACATAATCAGAAGTAATGCACTCCTCAGCAAATGCAAAAGAACTAAATTTATAGCAGTCTCTCAGACCACAGTGCAATCAAATTAGAAATCATGATTAAGAAAGTTGCTCAAAACCATACAACTACATGGAAATTGAACAACCTGCTCTTGAATGACTTTTGGGTAAAAAATGAAATTAAGGAAGAAATCACTAAGTTATTTGAAACTAACGAGAACAAAAATATAACACACCAGAATCTGTGGGATGCAGCTAAGGCAGTACTAAGAGGGAAATTTATAGCACTAAATGCCCACATCAAAAAGGTAGAAAAATCTCAAGTTAACAGCCTAACATCACAAGTAAAGGAACCAGAGAAACAAGAGTAAACCAACCCCAAAGCTAGCAGAAGACAAGAAATAACCAATATCAGAGCTGAACTGAAGGAGATAGAGACAGAAAAATCCCTGCAAAAAAATCAACAAATCCAGGAGCTGATTTTTTGAAAAAAATTAATAGACTTCTAGCTAAACTAATAAAGAAGAAAAGAGAAAAGATTCAAATAAACACAGTCAGAAGTGACAAAAGAGATATTACCACTGACCCCACAGAAATACAAACAACCATCAGAGAATATTATTAACACTTCTACTAAAAATCTCTGGAAGAAATAGATAAATTCCTGGACATGTACACCTTCCCAACACTGAACCAGGAAGAAATTGAATCCTGTCCCTGAATAGACCAATAAGAAGTTCCGAAATCAAGGCAGTAATCAATAGCTTACCAACCAAAAAGAGCCCAGGACCAGACGGATTCAGAGCTGAATTTTACCAGAGGTACAATAAAGAGCTGGTATTATTCCTACTGAAACTATTCCAAAAAATTGAAAAGGAGAGACTTCTCCATAACCTGTTCTATGAGGCCAGCATCACCCTGATTACAAAACCTGGCAGAGTATAACTTTATTCCACCTTCTACCACATCCCCCACATAATCAACACACACAAACTTTTAGCCAAAATGCAAAAGTTTACTTTCAATATCCTCCCTTGGTAAACCTTGTATTCACCTGTTCTTTTTCCTACTTCAGTAGAGATGTAGTGCCTTCCTTATTATCTGAATGCCTCCCTCTAGGCCCTATCCTCTCCCCACTTTGATAGCAATTTAAGAGTAAACAAATAACATGTATTGAGACATTCATTCTAGTTAACATCATTTGCTAAGAGTAGTTTGATATAGTTGGGAGTATCAGAGGTATTTTGTATTTTAACCTAAAGTAGTAATATATTACTGGGATCATCATATTGACAGCTGGGATGCATTTTGATGCCTTCATGTCACATTATCCTTTATTTACTTATGCCTAGGATATCCCTGTATATGTTCTATCTATATCTCTGTGACCAAAAAAGGATTATAGGAAGTTATTTGTGTATTTAAAACAGCCAATACACCTCAAGAGTAATTACATAACTTACCACAACTTCATAATTCAGACTGAGAGAAAGAACAATAAGAATTACTGAAATTTATTTTTAAAAATATGTTAAGTACTTGAAAGCTTATGAATTTCCAGTAAAAATGTAAATGTTAACACATACAAATCTTTTAATAAAAAGTTGAAACTAATTTCTAATTCCAAAAATTATTGATACATAATTTATGCTTAAAATTTTGGAGAAAAATAGTTATTTCACTGTGTTTATTAATAATTTCTCCAAGAAACACACTTTAGATTCAAGGACACACATGGGCTGAAAGTGGAAGGATGAAAAAAGATATTCCATGCAAATGGTAATGAAAGGAAGCAAGAGTGGCTATACTTATATCAGACGAAGAAAACTAACTCAAAAAATCTCTGTAGAGACAAAGAAGATATAATGATAATTATATAATAATTACATACTGACATAACGGTCAATTCAATAGGAAGCCATGGTGATTATAAATATATATGCACCCAACATCAGAACACCTAAGTATAGAAAGCAAGTATAGACAAATCTGAAAGGAGAAATTGACATCAATACAATGATAGTTGGAGACTCCAATACCCGACTTTCAATAACAGACAGAACATCCAGACAACATCAATTTAAAAAACAGCAGACTTAATACTATACACTAAACTTATCTAATAGACATACACAGAACTTTTTACAAAAAGCAAAAGAGTAAACATTCTTTTCCAGCACACACAGAAAATTTTCCAGGATAGATCACATGCTAGAACACAATACAAGCTTTAATAAATCTTTTTATTTCAACTTTTATTTTAAATAAGGGTTGCATATGCAGATTTGTTACATCAGAATATTGCATAATCATGAGGTTTGGAGGATCAATCCCATCACTCTGGTGGTGAGCAAAGTGCCAAATAGGTAGTTTTTAAACCCACCCTCTAGTAGATCATAGTGTCTATTGTTCTCATATTTATGTCATATGCACTGAATGCTTACCTCCTACTGACAAGTAAGAACATGTAGCATTTGGTTTTCTGTTTCTGCATTAATTTGCTTATGATTTATGGCCCCCAGCTCCATCTATGTTGCTGAAAAGGACATGATTTTTTTCTTTTTCATGGCTACATAGTAGTTGGTAGTGTCTATCTACCACATATCCATTATCTAATCTGTCATTGATAGGTGCCTGGGTTGACTTCATGTCCTTGCCATCGTGAATAGTGTAGAAATAAACATATGAGTGCATATGTCTTTTTAGTAGAATAATTTATTTTCTTTTATATATATATATCTAGTAATGGGATTGTTGGGTCAAATGGTCACTGTTTTAAGTTCTTTGAGGAATCTTCAGACTGCTTTCCACAGTGAAAGAACTAATTCATATTCCCATTAACCATGTGTAAGTGTTACTTTTTCTCCACAGCCTCACCAGCACCTGTTATCTTTTGACTTCTAAATATGGCTAGCCAGTTATCCCAGTACAATTTGTTGAATAGGGATTCCTTTTCCTTTTGCTCGTTTTTGTCGACTGTGTCAAAGATCAGATGGTTGTAGGTGTGTGCCTTTATTTCTGAGTTTTATTCTGTTCTATTGGTCTATGTGTCTGTTTTTGTACCTGCACCAAGCTGTTTGGTTTCTGTAGCTTTATGATATGGTTTAAAATCAGGTGTGATGCCTCCAGCTTTGTTCCTTTTGTTTAGGATTGCTTTGGCTACTTGGGCTATTTTTTGTTTCCATATGCATTTTAGAACAGTTTTTTTAATTCTGTGAAGAATGACATTAGTAGATTGACAGAAATAACATTGAATCTGTAAATTGCTTTGGGGAGTATGGCAATTTTTACAATATAAATTCTTCCAATCCATGAGCATGGGATTTATTTTCATTTACCTGCATCATCTCTGATTTCTTTCAACAGTGTTTCGTAGCTGTCCTTGTATAAATCTTTCACCTTCTAGGTTAGTTGTATTCCTGGGAATTTGATTTTCTTGGCGGAAGTTGTGAGTGGGATTGGGTTCTTGATTCACTCTCAGCTTGGATGTTTTTAGTGTATAGATATGCTACTGAATTTTGTATATTGATTTTGTATCCTAAAACTCTATTGAAATCATTTATTTAAATGATTAAATAATCATTTAGGAGCCATTAAATCTTCATGGAGCCTCTTAACTGAATCTATGGGATTTTCTAGGTATAGAATTCTATCATCTGTGAATACAGACCACTTAACTTCCTCTATTCCTATATGGATCCCTTTCATTTCTTTTTCTTGCCTGATTGCTCTGGTTAGGACTTTCAGTGCTGTGTTGAATACAAATGGTGAAAGAGGCCATTCTTTTCTTGTCCCACTTCTCAAGGAGAATGGTTCAAGCTTTTGCCCATTCAGTATGATGCTGGTTGGCTGTGGATTTGTCATAGATAGCTCTTATTATTTTGAGGTATGTTCCTTTGATGTCTAGTCTGTTGAGGGTTTTTTCATGGAGGAATGTTGTATTTTATCCAAGGCTTTTTCTACATCTACTGTTATGATCCTATGATTTTTGCTCTTGGTTTTCTTTATGTGGTGATGTTGACCAAGTCTTGCAATCTAGGAATAAAGCTTGCTTGATCACGGTGTGTTAACTTTTTGATGTGCTGCTGGATTTGATTTGCTAGTATTTAGCTAAGGATTTTTGCATCTGTGTTCATGAGGCAAATGAGTCTGAAGTTTTCTTTCTTCATTGCGCCTCTGCCAGACTTTGGTATTATGCTGGTTTCATAGAATAAGTTAGGGCGTAACTGCTCATTCTTAATTTTTTCAATAGTTTCAGCAATTTGATTTCAGTTCTTTTTAGGTGTGGTATAATTTAACTGTGAATCCATCCATCTAGTCCAGGGCTCTTTTTGGTTGGTATGTTCTTTGTTGATGATTCAATTTCAAAAGTTGATATTGGCCTATTTGGATGTCAGTCTCTCCCTGATTCAATTTTGAGATATTGTGCACCTCCAGGAATTTATTCATTTCTTCTAGATTTTCTATTAATGAGATGTGTGCATAAAGTTGTTCACAATAGTCTCAGGATCTTTTGTGTTTCTGTGGGATCCATTGTAATATCATCTTTGTATTTCTCATTGTGCTCATTTGGATCTACTCTTTTTCTTTGTTGATCTGCCAGGGGTCTATCAATTGGAATTATTTTTTCAAAGAACCAACTCTTGGTTTCACTGATCTTTTTTACAGATTTTTGCATCTCAGTTTCGTTAAGGTCTTCTCTAATTTATTTCTTTTTTTCTGTTAGCTTTGGAATTGTTTTGTTCTTTTTTTCCATAGTTTCTTTACGTGAAGAGTTTTATTGTTAATTTGAGACACTTCTAATGTCTTTATGAAGGCATTTAGGACTATAAACATTTCTCTTAACACTGCTTTGGCTCCATCTTATGGATTTTGGTTTTCTGTATTTCTTGGATTTGCATGTTGATCTCTAAGATTAGAAAATTTTCATGGACTATATTCTCAAATATATTTTCCAAGTTGCTTATTCTCTCTCCTTCTCCCTCAGAAATGCCAATGAGTTGTATATTTGGTCTCTTTACATAATTTCAAATTTCATGGAGGTTTTATTGGTTTTTCTTAACTTTTTAAATTTTTGTCTGACTGAGTTGATTCGAGGAACTGGTCTTTGAGCTCTGAGACTCTTTCCTCAGCTTGGTCTATTCTTCTGATACTTCTTCTTATATTATGAAATTTTAATTTTTGTAGTGAATTTTTCCACTCAGGAAATACAATTGTGTCTCTCTTAAAATGTGAAGTTTGCCTTTCAGCTTTTGAATTGTTTTATTGGATTACTTGGTTTCCTTGGATTGAGTTTCAACTTGCCCTTTGATCTCAATAAGATTATTTGCCCTCCATGTTCTGAATTACATGTTTGTCATTTCAGACAATTTAGTCTGGTTAAAAACTGTTTGAGAGCTAATGGGCTCCTTTGGAGGTAAGGGGATACTCTGGCTTTTTAAGTTGCTGAAGTTCTTCTTTTTTTTCTTTTTCTTTTTCTTTTTTTGTTTTTTGAGATGGAGTTTCACTCTTGTTACCCAGGCAGCAGTGCAATGGCACAATCTCGGCTCAATGCAACCTCCAACTCCCAGGTTCAAATGACGCTCTTGCCTCATCCTCCTGAGTAGCTGGGATTACAGGTGCCTGCCACAAGGTCTGGCTAATTTTTTGTATTTTTCATAGAGACAGAGGTTTCACCATGTGGGCCAGGCTGGGCCTCGAACTCCTGACCCCAGGTGATCTAGCCGCCTTAGCCTCCCAAAGTGCTGGGATTACAGGTGTGAGCTACCGTGCCCAGCTGTTGCTAAAGTTCTTATGCTGATTCTTTCTCTTTTGGAGGGCTGGTATTCCTTTAATCATGGTGTAAATTGAGTATAGTCTGTTGGCTTTATTTGTGGACGTTTTCAGAGAACTAAGACTCTGTACAGGATCTTTGTGGTGGAATTCATGCTGATTAGTAAAGTGATTTTTTGTGTGTCGTAGTTTGTACTGCAATCCAGTAGATGATGCTTGAGAGCAATGGACAATAGACAGGCTCCCATTCAGCCATTTGACTCCTTTGGTGTTTGTAGCTATGATCTGCAATTTGAAGGGAAGAGAGGTCACACTTTCACCAGGTCTACTCTTGGGACTTAGGGCAGCCACTTCCAATCACTGGCACTATACCCGTGATTTTGCTGCTGTTGTTCTTATGTCTTTGGGGCCACTGGTCTCCCTTGGGCAGAGGTCTGATAGGGAAAGAGGCAACATCCTTACCATACCAACCCTGTGGAGGGAAGCATGGCTACATCCAACACCAGTTTGCAAACCTGTGTGACTCAGCCATCTCAGATTTCTGGGAGTGTGGGCTCTTCCCCCATTCAACTGCCAAATGCAGATCTCAGCTTGGCACTCCTGAACCACATGCTGAAGTCCTGAGGCTACAGGGCCCACTTGAACTCCAGATGCACAGGATTGAGTTTCAGTTACGGTGTGAGATGTGAAGGGCTCCCAGGCTGCTGGAATGCACTCAGGTGGAGCAAAACACCCAGGCTGGGCAGCAGGCTGCATTGTGTGCATGATCCCATGCCACAGAAAGGCAGGGGCCCTGGGAAGGGCTGGCTGGAGACTGGCCTGCAGGATAGATGTGCCCCAATCCTGCAGGGAAGCAGGCTCTGCTTTGTCGGCAGCAGTTAGCTGGAGCCATACCCTCTCTGAGAGAGACTGGCAGCCCTGAGGTTGGGCATTTATGTCCAGGCTTTACTAGAGCTGACCCATGTTCCAATGTTCCTGGCTCTGTACCTACTACAGCTTCATCTCTGTCTAATCTCCAGGGAGATGCCCCTACTAGCTCACAGGTCAGTGTGGGTGTGGAGTCCCTTGCAGCTAGACCCCCAGTTCCTTCACTCACCCCTTCTCCCAGGTTTTTTTCAGGTCAGGGGACCAGCCATAGCATTCAGGCACTTCACCTGAGGTACCCAACCAAAGATCTGTTCAAATTATGTTGGTGTAGTTGAAATTGTGTTCTCTCTCTATAGGAGCAGCATTTCCTAGCTGCATCTAGTTGGCCTTTTGAGGTGTCTTGACTTCATAGTATGAATCTCTCAGTACCATTTCCCAGCTTCCAGGTGTTCTATCATTCTCCTTATGGATCTTCCAGGATCTGCAGGTCACAGGGCAACAGAGGCTGCAGGAAAGTTACCTAAGGCCTCCTGGATCAGAGGTCATGGAACAGTCTTAACAAATCTAAGATTAAAATTACACCAAATCTTTTCCTACCACAATAGAATGAAACTAGAAATTGTAACAGTAAGAAAATTGACAAATATATGAAAACTAAGAAGACATTCAAACAACCATTGGGCCAATGAGGAAATCAACTGGGGAATTTAAAAATATCTGTAGTTAAACCAAAACAAAAATGCAACTTTCCAAAATTTGGGGGATGCAGCAAAAGCAGTTATTAGAGAAAGATTTGGCCGGGCGCGGTGCCAGGCCTGTAATCCCAACACTTTGGGAGGCCGAGGCAGGTGGATCATGAGGTCAAGAGATTGAGACCATCCTGGCCAACATTGTGAAACCTCGTCTCTACTAAAAACACAAAAATTAGCTGGGCGTTTGGCACGTACCTGTAGTCCCAACTACTTGGGAGGCTGAGGTGGAAGAATCACTTGAACCGTGGAGGCAGAGGTTGCAGTGAGCCAAGACTGCGCCACTGTGCTCCAGTCTGGCAACAGAGCAAGATGCCATCTCAACAAAAAAAAAAAAAAGAAAGAAAAAAGAAAAGAAAGATTCATATCAATAAATGCCTACATCTTAAAAGGAAAACATCTCAAAGAAACTAAATAATTTTATACCTCAAGGAACTAAAAAGCAAACAAAACATTAAAGTAAGCAAAAGGATGGAAGTAGTAATAGAGAAGAAACAAAACAAATAGAGAAAACCAACACTACAGAAAAAAGTCAACAAAAGTGAGTTTTTAAAATATATGTATATATACTAAATCAACAAACCCTTAGATAGACTAAAAAAAAAAAAGAAAAAAGAGAGAAGACTCAAATAAGTAAAATGAGAAATGAGAGAGGAGACATCACAACAGATGCTTTAGAAATAAAAAGGATCATAAGGGACTATTATGAACAATTATATGCCAACAAATTGGGTAACCTATAGGAAATGGATAATTCCTAGAAGCATACAACCCATCAAGACTAAACCAAGGAGAAACAGAAAGCCTTAACAGACTAATAACAAATAGAGATGAAATAGCAATCAAAAGCCTCTCAACAAAGAAAAGCCCAGGGCCAGATGGCTTCACAGATGAATTCTACCAAAATTCAAGGAAGAATAATACCAATACTTCTTAAATTCTTCAAAAAATAGAAGTAGAGGTTATACTTCCAAATACATTTTATGAGGGCAGCATCACTCTAAAACTAAAGACAGGCAAAGATGCCACAAGAAAAAACCTTCAGGCCAATATCTCTGATGAACATTGATGCAAAAATCCTCAGAAAAATACTAGCCAACTAAATTCAACAACACATCAAAAAGATTATATACATAATCAAATGAGATTTCCATGAGATGCAAAGTTGATTTAACATATGCAAATCAATCAATATGATATCCACATTAACAAAAAGAAAGATAAAAACCACATGATCATCTGAATAGATGCAGAAAAAGCATTTGACAAAGTTCAACATACCTTCATGATAAAAACTCTCAACAAAATAGGTATAGAAGGAAATTGCTTCAACCTAATAAAGGTCATTAATAAGGATCTTACAGCTAACAACATAATCAATGGGAAAAACTGAAAGCTTTTCCTCTAAGACCCAGTACAAGGCAAGAATGTCTCTCTTGCCACTTCTATTCAATATAGTACTGGAAGAACTAACAAGAACAATTAGACAAGAAAAAGAAATAATAGAAATTCAAATCAGAAAGAAGTAAACTTATCCTTATTTGCAGATGATATGATCCTATACGTAGAAAACCCTAAAGATGCCACCCACAGTAAAAATTTTGGAATAAATAAATTCAGTAAAGTAGCAGGATACAAAATTAACACCAAAAAATTTTTACATTTCTTTACATCAATATTGTTCTACCTGAGAAAGCAATCAAGAAAACAATCCTATTTACTGTAACATCTAAACGATTAAAGAATGTAGGAAATAAGTTTAAGCAAGGAAGTGAAAGATCTGTGTACTGAAAACTATAAAACACTAATAAAAGAAATTAAAGAAGAAACAAATAAATGGAAAGCTGTCTCATGTGTATAGATTGGGAAAATTAATATTGTCAAAATGCTTATATTACCTGAAGCAATCTATAGATTCAATGCAATCCCTATACTCCATCAAAATTTCAATAACCATTTTACAGAAATAGAAAAAAAAATCCTAAAATTTGTATGGAACCATAAAAGTCCCAGAATATCCAGAACAATCTTAAGAAAAACAAAGTTGGAGGCATCACACTTCCTAATTTCAAATCGTATTACAAAACTATAGTAATCAAAACATTATTGTACTGGCTTTAAAACAAAGACATAGATTAATGGAATGAGATGGAGTTCAGAAATGAACCCAAGCACATTCAGGCAGCTAATTTTTGACAAGGCCACCAAGAAGACACAATGGGGAAAGGACAGTCTCTTCAGTAAATGATATCGGAGAAACCTGATTTCCACATACAAAAGAATGAAACTGGACTTTATCTTATGCTATACACAAAAATCAACTCAAAAACAGATTAAAGACCTAAACATAAAACCTGAAACCCTAAAACTCCTAGAAGAAAACATAATGGAAACAGTTCCTTGCTATTGGCCTTGGCAATGATTTTTTAGAAATCACACCAAAATCCCAGGCAATCATAACAAAAATAAACAAGTGAGATTATATGAAACTAAAAAGCTTCTGCACAGCAAAGGAAACAACAAAAAGAAAAGGCAGCTTTCAGAATGTGAGAAAATATTTGCAAGCCATATATCTAATAAGGGGTGATATCCAAATCATATAAACAATTCACACAACAGCATAAAACAATTAATTCTATTTAAAAATGGGCTAAGGACCCAAATAGATATATCTCCAGGGAAGATATACAAATAGCCCTCAGGTTTATAAAAAGGTGCTCAACATCACTAATCATTAGACAAAGGTAAATAAAAACCACAATGATATATCACCGCACACCTGTTAGAATGGGTATCACTAAAAAGACAAGATAAGTGTCAGCAAGGGTGTGGAGAAAATGGAACCCTTGTGCACTATTAGTGAGAATGTAAATTGTTATACCCATTATAGAAAACAGGATGGAGTTTCTACAAAAAACTAAAATTAGAACTATCATATGACCCCACAATGCCTCTGCTGGGTATATACCCAAGAAAATAAAATCAGCAGGCCATAGAGATAGCTGCACTCCCATCTTTATTGCAGCACTACTCATAATAGCTAAGATTGGAAACACCTTAAGTATCCACCAATGAAATGAATAAATGGATAAGGAAATTGAGATATATGAATTGCTATTCAGCTTTTAAAAAGAAGCAGATACTGCCATATATGACAACATGGATGAGCCTGGAGGACATTGTGCTAAATGAAATAAACCGCATACAGAAAGAAAACTACTGCATGATCTCACTTACGTGTAGAATGTTTTAAAAGCTGAACACATAGAAACAGAGTAGAATGGTGGTTACTATGGTATGGAAAAGGAGGAAACAGGGATAAATAGGTCAAAAGTCCAAATCTTCCATTATGTAAGACAAATAAGTCTAGAGATTTAATGCACAGCATGAGGACTATAGTTCATAATATTCTATTATATACTGAAAATTTGCTAAGAGAGTAGATTTTAGATGCTTTTACCACACACGCGAAAGGTAACTATAGAAGGTGATGGATTGATTAGTTTGCTCAACAATAGCATTCTTTCACTATGTATATGTATATCAAAACCACATGTGTACATCTTAAAATATATGATAAAAAATTCCCTATATATTTATACTAATTTGTTTATTCGAACTTTCAGATAATTAAAAAATAAATTTCAGTTTAGTTTATGTATGAATATTCCACATTTTTTCAGCTTACAACAATCTTGTTAGTGATGAATGTGCATCTTTTTCATAGAGCAAAGTTTGTATCAAAAATGCTTATACCTTGAAACCAAATGAAATGTTTTACTGAAACTGCCTAACTTGACTCTCATCTTAACAGGAGATTAAACAAAACTGAACTACAGCTACCTCGGCTATCTACCCAGAAGAGAAGTCCTTGTGAGAATCCAATTTCTAAGGGGTTTTCATAGAGTCTGAGTAAGAAGGTCAGACATTAAATAACCTTGCTAAAGTTTCTTTAATTTTTCCCTTGGCTCTCCTTACAGCTGCCAGATTGAGGGGAGGAAAATAGTTCTGTGATTACAAGATGATTGCCAAATTATTTGAGCTGCTCTGATAATTACGTAGCTTGACATGTCTTTTAATTTTTTATCTTGTAGTATTCATTTTTATATTATATTTTTCTGAAGCCACAATCCTTTTAACTAGGGTTGAGAATGGGAGTTTTCTTGCCAGAAAAGTAAATACAGATATCAGACTAATTGACCTAGATGACTGTTTCTGAAACTTTATCACAGTAGATTTCTAAGAGAATGAATTATCATAGACAGTCAAATCAAATCTTCTAGCCAGGTTCTCTTCATTTAAAAATCCTCCATTCACCACTATCTCATATTTAAGCCTATTTCTTTATCCCACAACTATGGAAAGAAATTTTATTCAACTCACAAATAAGTTCTCCACTTTGAAAAAAAAAAAACAGAAGTAAGGCAATGCAGTGAGAAGGGAAGTTTTCGGATCCCCTGGTCAGATCCAGCTTTAATATGATGTTTAGGATTATAGCTCATTGGGGCAACATCTCTACTAGGTGAAAACTAGTATCTCATTTTAGGAATAGGTGCTAACTGTGTTATTTTGTACAAATTCCTTCAGTGCACATAAATACTAATCTTGTCATCTTTTTATCACTTGAACTGGCATAATGATACCAGTCAATTTTTTATCTATCATCTCATGGAGATATATATGAATAATTCACAGAGATAGAGAGACAGAGAACCCTAAAGCCATTTCAAAAAGTTCTAAGAAAATTCCATTCCATGACAGTGTTCAGAAGTAATAAAGTCATACTGAGGTACTAAATGAGACACAGAATGCCAGATGAGTTGCATAATGCCTCTTGCTACTAACCTTTGTTACCCTAGTAAATATCCTTAGCAAGAAGATAAGTGAACAAGTAATAGCCTTCAAACCTAGGAAATGCAGCAGCAGGAAGATTTAATGCAAGGAAATAATCCCAAAAGCAAAACTTATATTTGAAGCAATAAATTAAAGAATTATCAAATTAAATCACTAGCAATTTGCTAAAATTTCCAAATAAGGTTCTCATTTTTTGAAATGAAGTGATTAGAATATATCATTGAGAAGATTTTATTTAGTTTTTAGATTCAATGATGATGGTCTAGATACCTTACCACAGTGTCAGGTATCCCACAAGACAGTGTAATAAGAGTAAAACATAAAAGTTTAGCGTCTACATTTATATATGGCCCTAAATGGTTACAGAGTACTTTTTAAATATCACAACTATGCAGTCTCCAAAGCCTGTCTTATTTCTATCAGTATGGCAGTCATTTCTATGATTGTCCTGATGCATGACCCAGTTCAATTAACATGTCACTCAACCCTTATTTCATTTCCACTATAAAAATATAAGTTGCTATTATATATATGCACAAGGCATCTCTGGGAAATTGAGTAAAACATAAAATCCCACATTGAAAAATAGCATAGAATATGCTCTTTGCTTCAGTGTTCATGTACCTAAAGAAATAATGGTCTGGCCTAGGTTTTAATTTAAATTAGCAGCATACCTAGTGATTTAGAATGCACTTCTTGTGCCTTTCACTAAGTAATTCTTTAGCTGATACCTACTTTGAGTAAATTACACTTTACATTTATACTAGTACTTCAGAAAAAGTGTTTTAATCTTCAAAGAGGTTTATAAAGTGAGCAAAATACCTACATCAACATCCTCAAAAAGAAAGGCTTCTGTGCATAATGATTTCCATGCATCTTGCCTATCATTTTGAAGTTATAATAGCAATATTTATAGATTCAAAGCCATTCTCTTTCAAGAATTAAATGGAGACTTCAATTCCAATTGAAAACTGCTGAGGAATTTAACTTTGTTTCATTAATATTCCCTCTCAACAGAAATTCTAATTCACAGCAGAGGGCCAAGCTAAGGTCAGCAATTATGATGGCGGAGTAACAGAGACTATTGATGACAGGCAATATTGTAGCTGCTTTAATGCCCAGTGACAGCAATTCATGTCGAGCTGTTAAAGAGATATAAAGGCACATAGTCTGCAGCAAGCAGCTTTCTAAAAGCATCTGCTTGAGCATTCTATTTCATAGTGTACAAAGCTCATGATAAGATATGTAAATGCCTGATGAATGGAGAAAAATTATCCTAACTAATATGTAAACAAATAAATAAAACTCTCAAATTGTTATGCAGTTCATTGGGATATTTTGGTTTTGAAGTGAAGATGATATTTGGGTATAAAATCAAGGTAAAAAGATTAAGAGACTAAGAAGAATATAGGTTGGGTGGAATCATTGGTATCTGCATCCACAGAGACAGTTTTAAAAGCTTTTCCAGAAGGAGTCAAATGCATATTCAATTTAATACCATCCACCATCATTAGTACAGGGAGATCTGTTTAATACAAAAGAGACCCTGCCGCATTTCTCACTTAGCAAAAAGTGAAGTAGATTCATGTCCTCACTCTGCACTTCGGTTTCCTCATCTACAAATGAAAACACTTCCTATCATCCAAAAGTAAAATTTAATTGAAATAATAAATATATGATATAGTAGCATCTCAACTTTCCCAACATTCTAAAACATTTTTACAAACGATGAACTCAGAAATATTTCCCAAAGTGTCCAACTGTAAGAAGCAACAAAAACAAATAAGAGTAACTAAAAATGAAATAAGTAAGATGTCTGACAATTTCACTAACCAGAAAAAAAAAAAACTAATCACTCCATGGCACGCAGTGATCATTTCATTTATTTTAAACTAAGTCAACCAGCAAAGGAACAAAGTATAGAAAGAAGAGAAACAGGATGAGGAGAAGAGAAAGAAGGTAATAAGGAAGAAAAGGAGAGAATAAAGAAAAAAAATACAATGTATAAGTCTTAGGCTGAATAAATGTAAAAAAACAAATGAAGTTGAAGTCTGGATTGTTGACCAGCCTTAGACTGTGTACCTAGGTTTTGTCCCCTGACACACAGGTAGGTATGTGCTCTAGAACATGGTGGTGTGACTCAGCAAGAGAATGACAGTCTAGCGCGGGAGTTTCAAATTCTTTTGATCATCAAGCATAGGTTTTTTTTTGTTTGTTTTTTATTTAATCTAGAATAAAACAAGAGTTTAACAAAGCAACATTAAGGCTTGCCAAATGTGATGGTCTCTAATATTATGTATTGACTTGAATAATGTGAAATTACTTGTTATTTCATCAAATAGGGTAAAATATTGGCAATTTCACATGATTCAAGTAGCTAATATTTTAGACTATTGTGTTTATCTGTTTTAAAATGCTTCCTTTCCTCTCTCCTGCACGGCAATCATATCTACACGTTGATCTGAAGACTCTTTCCATGTTCTCTGCCTCCCTGAGCATTTCTCCTCACAGATCTTTCTCCCTGTTGCTCCTCTGCTGTCTGCCCATTCCATCTCCACCTGCTTTCCTGGCTGCTCAGCCTCTGTATCTCTCCTGGATGACAGTATTTCCTGAGACACCAGTCCAAAGCTCCCTTCTGTGACTTCAATTGCTACATATGTACTTACTCTTTTTATATTTACAAGTCTACCCACATCTAGCTCTTGGGCTCAGACCCCTATACCATATACATCTACATTTCACTGGGCTATTTGCTCTTCACATACAGAATGTCCCACATGAAATCATCTCCTCAAAAATCTGCTGCTTCAGTTTACCCCTGTTTCAATAACTCAGACCAATTTCTTTGCAGTTGCCTAGAGACTGAAGGTGCCATCTTTCCTACCTTGTTGTCTTTCATTATCCTAATGTAGTTACTATAAATTTAAAATGACCCTTCAAATTCATCTAATGTTTTCCATTTCCACTGTTCTGTCTTTATTCATGCCACCACCATCTCTTGACTGAATTGGTATGCTAATTGTATACTAACTCTTATCTCACCACAATTCAATCTATTTACTAATCAATACCTACAGTGACTTTTAATATGAAAACATAATTATCAAATAATCAAATAATTTATGTTTTATAAGGCCTATCAGGCTGTCGCTGACCTTTTCTTACTTTTCTCACCACTTTGCTACTCCACAATCTATATTTCAGCAATTCTGAGTTGTCTTCAATTCTCTGAAGTCACTCTCCTTTTGGATTGTATATATACTGTTCTCTCTGCCTCAAAACACTCTTCTCTTTATTCACATCTACCTTTCACCTAGCCTAATTATCTTCTTCCTTTAGGCCTCAGCTTAAAAAAAACCTTTCTGCTAGAAAGCTACGCCTGACACCCTGGGCAACAGCGAGTAGTCTTCCCAAGAATTGTCTGCAAGGTTTTCCTCCTTCCCCTAGCTACTGTTCCTGGCCTCTGGTAGCCATCCTCCCAACTCTCTGTCTCCATGACTTCAATTGTTTTAATTTTTAGCTCCCACAAATAAGTGAGAACATGCAATGTTTATCTTTCTATGGCTAGCTTATTTCACTTTACATAATGATCTCCAGTTACTTCTATGCTGTTGCCAATGACAGAATTTCATTCTATTTTGTGGCTGAAAAGTATTCCCTTGTATAGAAGTACTGCATTTTCTTTATTCATTCTTCTGTTGATGGACACTTAGGTTGCTTCCAAATCTCAGCTACTGTAAATAATGCTGCAACAAACATGGTAGTGCAGACATCTCTTTGATATATTGATTTCCTTTCTTTTGGGTATAAACCTAGGAGTGGGATCGCTGGGACGTATGGTAGCTCTATATTCAGTTTTTGTAGGAACTTCCAAAATGTATTCCACAGTGGGGGTACTAGTTTACATTCCTACCAACAGTGTACAAGGGTTCCCTTTGCTCCACATCCTCTCCGGCATTTGTTATTGCCTGTTTTTGAATATAAGCCATTTCAACTGGGGTAAGAGGATATCTTGTTGTAGTTTTGATTTACATTCCTCTGATGCTCAATGATTTGTATACCTTTGTATATAGCTGTTTGCCATTTGTATGTCTTTTGAGAAAGGTCTATTCAGATCTTCTGTCCATTTTTTAATTGAATTATTAGAATTTTTCCTATAGAGTTGGTTTGTGCTTCTTATATATTCTGGTTATTAATCCCTTGTCAGATGGGTAGTTCAAAATATTTTCTCTAATTCTTCAGGTT
Organism: Aotus nancymaae; assembly: GCF_030222135.1. NCBI lineage: Eukaryota > Metazoa > Chordata > Mammalia > Primates > Aotidae > Aotus > Aotus nancymaae. Next base: position 15,806,960 of record NW_026988476.1, on the reverse strand, counting down.
GTCTCTTTTGTTAATTATTTATGTTGCTGCACAGAAGCTTTTTAGCTTGATGTGATTTTGTCAGTTTTTGCCTTGGTTGCCAGTGTTTGTGGGGTATTACTCAAGAAATCTTTGCCCAGTTCAATGTCCTGGAGAGTTTCCTCAATGTTTTTGTTTAGACATTTCATAGCTTGAGGTCTTAGATTTCAGTCTTTAACCCATTATTATTTGATTTTTGCATATGGTGAGCTAGAGGGGTCTAGTTTTAATCTTCTCATATGGATATTCAGCTTCCCCAGCACCACTTATTTAAGAGATTGTCCTTTCCCCAATGTGTATTCTTGGCCCTTTTATCAAAAATGAGTTCACTGTAGATGTATGAATTTACCTCTGGATTCTCTATTTTGTTCAACTGTTCCATGTATCTGTTTTTATGCCAGTATAGTGTCATTTTGGTTACTATCACTCTGTAGTACAATTTAAAGTCAGGTAATGTAATCTTTCTAGTTTTATTCCTTTTGCTCAAGATTACCTTTGGCTGTTCCGGGGCTATTGTGGTTCCACACACATTTTAGAAGTAATTTTTCTATTTTTGTGAAGAATGTCATTGCTATTTTGATACGCATTGCATTAAATTTGTAGACTGCTTTAGATAGTATGGAGATTTTAACAATATTGATTTCTCCAATTCAAGAACATGGAATATCTTTCCATTTCATTCTGTGTCCTCTTCAATTTCTTGCATCAATGTTAGTTTTCATTATAGAGATCTTTCACTTCTTTGGGTAAGTTGATCCTTAGGTATTTATTTTATTTGAACCTTTGTAAATGGGATTACCTTCTTGATTTCTTTTTCAGATTGTTCACTGTTGGAGTGTGGAAATGTTATTGATTTTCATATGTTGATTTTGTATCCTGCAACTTTACTGAATTTTTTTTATCAGTAGTTTTTTTGTGTGTGTATTCTTTAGATTTTTCTAACTGTAAGACCATATCACCTGAAAGCAAGGATAATTTGACTTCTTTCATTCCTATTTGGATGCCCTTTATTTCCATCTTTTGTCTGATTGCTCTAGCTAGAACTTCTGGTACTATGTTGAATAACAGCAGTAAAAATGAGCATCCTTATTGTAGTCCAAATCTTAGAGGAAAGGCTTTCAGTTTTTCCTCATTCAATATAATACTAGCTCTGGGTCTGTCCCATATGGCTTTTAATGTACTGAGGTATGATCTTTCTACATCCAGTTTTTTAAGGGTTTTTTTTTATATATATAATGAAGGGATATTGATTTTCATCAAATGCTTTCTCAGCAGCAACCGAAATGATAATATGGCTTTTGTCCTTCATTCTGTTGATATAATGTATCACATTAATTTATTTGTGACTGTTGAACCATCCTTGCATCCTGGGGAAAAATCCCACTTGGCCATGATGAATAACCTTTTAAATGTGTTGTTGAATTCAGTTTACTAGTATTTTGTTGAGAATTTTACATCAATCTTCATAAGGAATATTAGCCTATAGTTTTATTTTTATGACGTATCTTCGTCTGGTTTTGGTATCTGATGGGTTAATACCGGCGTTGTAGAATGAGTTTGGATGTATTTCCTCCTCCTATGTTTTTCAGAATATTGATTTTTTAAAAAAAAGAAATGATTGAAACTTGAAGCTACTAAAAGAAATGAAGAGTTCCCAAATTAGCAAAAATAAAGGACAATTTTAAAAGATTTTTTTCTTACTCTTAATCACTTTAATGGATAACAGTTACTATATTGTGCTTTAGACAATATATTCTGAATTTGTCATATATTTATTTGTAAAATAAAATATATGACAATTGTAGTACAAATAATGAAAGAAACAAATGGAAAGTACACAGTGACAAGATTTTTATACTCCTCATGAAATGGCATATTAGTCTATGATAAATCAAAAAGCTAATAAATTAACAATGTATGTTTTAAATCCTGGGGCATCCAACTAAAAATTAGGAATAGAGGTATAACTAGTAAGTCAGTAATGGAGATAAAATTAAAGCATAAAAAGTACTCAAATAATCCATGAGTAGACAGCAAAGGAGGGTGAAGAAAAGGAACAGTTGGAACAACTAGAAAACAACTAGTAAGCTCTTAGACATTATACCAAAAACACAATTCAAAGAAAAAAATTAAAAATTTTTATCTGCAAAAGACACAATTAAGTTAATGAAAAGGCAAGCAACAAACTAGAAAATATATTTGCAAATCACATGTCCAACAGAGGACATACATGATTCAAAACATATATAAAAAGTTCTCACAGCTCAACTGTAAGAAAACAAATAATCCAGTCTTTAAAATGGGCAAAAAAACTTAGGCATGTCATGGAAAAGGACACACAGATGGTAAATAAACACATAAAAAAAGTTCAACAACATTAGCCATTTGGAAAATGCAAATTAAAACCATGCTGAGACATCACTACTCACGTATTAGAATGGCTAAAATAAAAATTATTGACAATACCAAGTGCTGAGGTGGATCCAAAACTATTGGAATTCTCATAAATAGCTTTTGGGGATGTTAAATGGTATAGCCACTGTTGAAACAGTTTTACAGATTCTAATTAATAAATATTTTTCATGGGCCCAACAATACTTCTGTTGAGTATTTACCTTAGAAAAATGAAAATTTATGTTCACACAAAAACCTGTACCACTGGAATGCTTATAGCAACTCTATTTATAACCACAAAATCTGGAAACAAACCAAATGCCCATCATCAGGTGACTGGATTAAACAAAGAAATAAAGAAAACACCTGTCATATATCCATACAAAGGAATACTATTCTACAATTTAAAAAAACTACTGATTCACAAAATAACTTGACTGACTCGCAAAGGCATAAGCCTAAGTGGAAGAAACCAAAGATTTCTCAAAAGATTTCATGCTGCATGCTTCCATTTATATAACATTCTCAGGAAGACAGAGAGTGACGGTAAATAAATCAGTGATTAGCCAGAGATTAGGGGTAGAAGGAAGACGTGACTACAAACAGATTACTCAAGGAAGTTTTTTGTAGTGAGGAAACTGTTCTATATCATGAAAATTTGATCATTTTTATTTTTATTTTTTATTTCAGCAGTTTTAAAAATTGCTTTAAAAAATACTAGCTTGCTGGACATGGTGGCTCACACCTGTAATCCCAGGACTTTGGGAGGCCAAGGTGGATGGATCACCTGAGGTCAGCAGTTTGAAACCAGCCTGGCCAACATGGTGAACCCCCATCTCTACTAAAAATACAAAAATCAGCCAGGTGTGGTGGTACATGCCTGTAATCCCAGCTACTTGGGAGGCTGAGGCAGGAGAATCACTTGAGCCTGGGAGGCAGAGGTTGCAGTGAGCCGAGATTGTACCATTGTACTTCAACCTGGGCAACAAGAGTAAAACTCCATCTCAAAATAAATAAATAAATAAATAAAATAAAATAAAATAAAAATACTAGCCCTAGAGTAGTGGTTTTAAAAGTGTGATCTTCAGAGCAGCAACATCAGTGTTTCTAGGATGTGTTATATTCTCAGGTCCCATCCAGACATCCTGAATCAGAAACTCTAACTCTAGACCCCCCCACATAGAAATATGTTCTAACAGACTCTTCCAGGTGATTCTGATGCACACCAAAATTTAAGAAACTCTTTCTAAAGAAAGGTTTCTCAACCTTGGTACTATTAACATTTTGGACCAGATAGCTCTTTGTCTTATGAAGCTATCTTATACATTGCTGAAGGTTTAACAGTATCCCCAGCTCTACTCATGAGATGACAGTAGAAATCTATCACCTGTCATGACAATCAAAAATATCTCCACATATTGTCAAAATTCCCCTAGAAAGCACAGTCTTCCCTGGTTAAGAACCATGGCCCTAAAGTAAAACCCTATTTATAAAAATGAGCATTTCATTCTACCTTGATGCCCATCCGTTTTCTTCACTAACTTCCCACTTCCACATTTCTTCAATCTCTAGGCTGAAAAACATACCAGAGATGAATTGTTCTATACCATAGTAAATTTAACTGTCATGAGCAAATAAGAAGCTCTGTTGGGAGTAGATGTTAATTAAATGAAAGCTATAATTACAGTTTATCTCCCAGTTATTGATAGTAGGTGCTATGTCAGTGAAAAATTTAACTTAGATCCATGATGGAAGAGGATGACTTTTAAAAACCTATATATATAACTCTTGGGTATGGAAATTTTTCCTGTGCCTTCAGGGAGAAAAGCATAGTGCATAAACTCTCTGTATTCCAAAATATTGCTGATTACTCTCATTTTGTAGCATATAATTATTCACTAAGATAAATTCAGGCATAACCAAAGCCTGCTCTACTTAAAAGTTGGATTCAAATTCACACCACTCTGGCTAACCAATCTTCTGAGGACAAGCTTTCAGCTACCTCTTAATCTTGCCCTCATTCAGCCTACATTTTGCCATTTTATTGGCACAAAGATCATAAGATACTCTATCAAATGTCCTAATCTTATAAAGGTATAGTACATCTATTATTAGGCATTATCAATGTCATAAGCATATTAATAGTGAAAAGATACTAGTTTGATGTGACTTACCCTGTACCTATGTCTATTCATCTTCTAATTCCTAACAAAACAATCCTGAGCACAAGAGACATATTATCAATTGCTTTCATCTCCAGAAGCTCCTAACATGGTGACTTGATTAAAACTGGGACTCACAATACTTGTAGAAAGAATTGTCTAAACTCAATGCATTCAATTCCTTGCCTCTCATTCACTTTACAGTGAAAAGTTTTCCCCCTTACACCATTTGAACTACTTTTATCAAGGTCTCTAATAACCTATGTGTTTATTCATTTATTTAAAAATGTACTGCATACCTATCAAGTGTGCAATATTCTAAGAACTACTCTAAGAACTGGGAATACAGCAGTGAACAAAGCAAAGTCACTGTCTTTATGGAACTTACATTCTAGTGGGGGAGATAGAGTTTAAGTGTAAGCAAATAATTTTGTGCAATTCTAAGTACTATGAGAAAAAATTAAAACAGTGTGGGAATAGAAAGTAAATGGAGGAAATTAATTTAGATTAAATGATCACAGAAATTCTCTTTGAAGAGGAGAAATCAGACCTGAGCCCAAACTGATGACTCGGAATTGTCTACCTGATGATGTCCACCTGAGAAAGAACATCTAAGGCAGGGAAAACAACTAGGAAAAAACCCAAATATTATTAATAAAAGAAATGTAAATGCAGTGAACCACACAGGAAACTGTAAGAGGAGAGCACAAAAAGGGACGCAAGGACATATATGATCTTATGGGCCATGGTAAGAAGGGTGGGTTTTATCTTATTTGTAATGCACAGCCAGTATTAGATGGTTTTAGGTAGGGAGACCATATATCTGATTAACCATGTGATTATTTTAAGAGTAAAAATAACACTATTGGTAATTACACCAGAATAATAGCGATAAACGGACTGTATGGAGCAAAGAGAACATATGGTTGTCCTAGTGTTAGACCAAGAAAGTTACATGACCCAATTTTTCCTTTTATAAGTCCAATCTGGCTACTTTATGAGAAATAGAGAATAGCGATAGAAGAGAAAAAATGATAAAACAGGAAGACATTATGGTCTAGTTACATGAGAACATGAGCTTAGCTTGGACAAATTTGTAAAATAGAAATCATTTATAAATGATAAAATTCAGGGAATATTTTGAAGAAAAGCCAACACACCTTACTGATGAATTGGAAACAACTCTAAAATTTTTGGCTTAATCAAAGAGATGAATGGTGGAGATTTTAATTGAAACGGGAAAGTCCAATGAGGCCAAGTTTTTGTGCAGGTTTGGAAAGTCAGGAAGTTAAGTGTTCTGTTTTTGACGTGATAATTTTGAGATGATGGTTGGAAATCTAGGTTTAAGTGTTGAAGAAAATTGATTGTGGAGTTTAGCAATAAAGTTAGGGTTAAAGATACATATTTAGGCAGCATTACAGGTGATATATAAGGACAAAGGCCCAGGACTTAGTTTAAGCACTCCAAATTTAGAGATGAGAAAGATAAGAAGATACCAGCAAAAGATGCAAATAGTAAAAACCAATGAGATCAGAGAAAAACCTGGATAACATGGTATTAAGAAAGCAAAGAGAAATGTTTTAAGTATATTAAATATTGTTTTTGATTTTAACGACAGAGAATTCTTCAATCTATATGCCAAAGTATACGTCATTTGAGACCATAATGAGAGCCAGTTCAACAGCATAGTGGGAATGAAGGACCAATTGTGCAATTAATTCTAATCAAATATGCTATAAAAATAATCAATGATAAATGGAAGTAGCTGAGAAGAACAAGCATTTAAGGGATATTTTTTCTTCTTGGTGAGTGATATTATGGCATGTTTGAATGCTGAGGATTCTGACAGAAATTCATAATGCATAAGAGAGGTCTCTGAAGAGCAAGAGATGAGATCCGCAGCCTAAGTGGAAACAATGATGGATTTTTCCCTGTCTTCTTACTCAATATATCAGCAGCCGTTGACAACTGACTACGCCTTCCTCTTGATAAACACCCTTCTCTTAGCTTCCATGCCTCCACCTTTCCTGATTTGCCTTTTTCTTCCCAGCCATACCTTTTTAGTGTCCTTATTCCCCAACTTCCAAAAACTGGATACATCCTGAGCTCTCTTGCCTAATTTGTCACAATCATTTCCTTAAACACATCTTAGACTCAATTCTAACTGAACTTTAATTTTACAAGAAGAAGAGAAATACTAAAATTAGAAAGGGAAGATCACAGTGTGTTGTGGAGAAACTGAAATCTGAGGAAGGTGAGGAGATAGGGAGCATCTACTTTCTTTCAGTAAAGTCGGGTCTGCAGGCCCCAAGAGATCTGAAAACATTTTAAGAAGGTGACTCACCCTAATTACCAATTCTCTGTTGTTCTTCATTTTGTGAGAAACAAAATGGGAAACAAATATGCTCCCAAATATATGTTCCATTTGTAGTCCAAATGTGCATCTTTAGTCCTGAACTTTCTCCTGAGTTTCAGACTCTTACATACAACTACCCACTTGATATCTCTATCCAAATACCTAATGGACTTCTCTAATTTACATTATCCAACTCTTGAGTCCTCTCCTGCCTCCTGTTCCCAACAAACCTGACTCTCTCTGTTTTCCTCCATCATAGGAAATTGCGTCATTGTTCAATTAGTTCCTCAGGCCAAAAGACTAAAAGCTACCCCTGATTTCTTTATTTCCTATCACTCACCTGAACTTCTTTGTTCTATCTCCAATATGTATGTTTAAGCCATCACTTTTCTTTCTGTACATTGCTATTACCTTAGTCTAAACCACCATTACTTCTCACGTAAGCCTTTATAATGACCTTCTATCTGGTTTTCCTGCCTCCATTCTTCTCCAGCCCTACCCCGGAACTTATTCTGTACAAAATGTTATATAAATCATGTCATATTACTCTCTTAACATTCATGGCTTCCCAAACCTCTTGGAATAAAATTCAAATTCCCTTTGTCATTACATGGCTTGCTCTTTCTCATTCTCTTAGATCAGCTCACATTTATCTCCTCAGAAAATCATTTCCTGGGACAGGTGTGGTGGCTCACACCTGTAATCCCAGCACTTTGGGAGGCCGAGGTGGGCAGATCACTTGAACCAGAAAGGCAGAGGTTACAGTGAGCCAAGATTGTGCCACTGCACTCCATCCTGGGCAACAGAGTGACACTCCATCTCAAAAAAAACAAAAACAAAAACAAAAATTTCAAGACCAGCCTGGTCAACATGGTGAAATCCTGTCTCTAGTAAAAATACAGAAATTAGCCAGACGTGGTGGTGCTCACCTGTAGTCCCAGGTACTTGGGAGGCTGAGGCAGGAGAATCACTTGAACCTAGGAAGGAGAGGTTGCAATGAGCCGAGATTGAGCCGTTGCACTCCAGCCTGGGCAACAGAGCAAGAATCCATCTCAAAAAAAAAAAAAAAAGTCATTATCTAACCACCCTATCTTATGCTCTCACCAATGTATTCTCTACCCAGCTTATTTTCTTCATAACAAGTACCATAATGTGTGATTATCTTCACATATTATGACAAGTGAGGAAACACAATAAACAGATAAAATTTTATCTGTTTATTGCGTTTCCCCACTTGTCTCTTCCCTGCTCTCCCAACAACACTCAAAACAATGCCTGAGACAGTCTGATGTTCAATAACCATGTGCTGAGAATAAATGAATAAAAAACTAAACAAATTTGTAAAATAAACTGTTCTTGGAAAACTCATGACTCTTCATCACTTCCTTCTAATTGTTCAAACCAATTATTTTAATATATTTATCATGATAAAAATCTATGTCAAGCTCACCTATCTTACAAAATCTAGTGTTCATCTTTTAGAAAGCCAGGAAAACATTTATTCATAATTTGTTTCCCATTTTGTTTCTCACAAAATGAAAACAACAGAGAATTTCTAATTGGGGTGAGTCATCATCTTAAAATCTTTTCAGATCTCTTGGGGCCTGAAGACCTGAATTTACTGAAAGAAAGTAGATGCTCCCTATCTCCTCACCTTCCTGAGATTTCAGTTTCTCCATAACACACTATGATCTACCCTTTCTAATTTTAGCATTTCTCTTCTTCATATAAAATTAAAGTTCTCTATTCTAACTTATCTATGAGTATTATGTAATGTTCTGCAGAAGTGTTGTCTGCCCCATGCTCTTCAAAATACAACTTAGAAGTTTAATATTTCTCTAGAAATTGTGTGAATTTTAGTTTATCCTCAGCTCTAAACTACTCTTAAAAAACAGCATTTATATCTTTCATCTTTATTCATAAGGCTTTTCTTCCATGTGCACACACGTGTCTATTAGATTTATCAAAGATTATCTAGTATAGTTATAATAACTTCTACAGGTCCTCTCTTTTTCCAATTATTGATATTTTTTCAGGAATTTAAAGTAGAAACTTATTTTTTGAATCTCTTATCCCTCATAGCAACAATTTGCTTTTAGAATCCTAGATCACAAGATTGTACTTATTTTTCCTAATAGTTTATTTTTTAATTTTCCCTATACTCCAAGAAACAAGTTTCATTAATCTAGCATTCCTTTGCCTTTTCCTATAACATTAAACCCTAGTCTAAGAAAAGTCAGTATCTTATTGCTAACACGTCTACCCCCTAAAAATAATACTGTTAGAACAAAGCATGTATTACAATGAGACCCACATTGCTTTGCTGGTCAAGTAAATCAGAGAGCAGACACCTCGTGTTATTGGAGGATAGTTGTTATTAAGTGTAGAAAGATACAACAGAGCATAAAAGAAAAAATCATTTTCTTTTATGTCTTGCCAAGAGGCTGGTGAATTCTTGTCAGTATTTAATGCCCATGACCTGTGATGTAAACACAGTTGGGAGAAGTATCCTCTCAAGAAAGTAATTGTGACACTGATGCTCCACATTCAAAGGGAGAAAATCCTCCTACCATCTTTCCTCTTCTCTGGAGGAATAGAATCTAAACATTTGTATCTTATTTAAAGTTTTAGAAATTCACAATGTTGACAATGATAGGATTCAAAATTTACACCAAGGCTTTATTTTATCCTTTGATGTCTACTTCATATATGGACAACTTAACTTGTAAGTTACAAATTTCTTGGCACACTAGCAGCTTCCATTCTCTGTTACAAATAGAGTACCTTCCACTTTCCTCCAAGCAAATTTCATATCTTGCATTTCCCACATTCTAAGTCATCTGTTTTTTTGGTGTCATATCCTCAGAAAGACTCCCGCATCAAAAAGGCAGATGTTACTACTTCCTGGTCTAGAAATCCTTAAGCATACTAATCCTCATTCAAGGCAGAATGTTATCCATGATCCCCACATTTGCACCACTAGATAATCATCTCAAATTTCTATGTTTTTAGATCTTCTGACCACATAAGACTGTCTGTATCTGACATCTGATATATTTTTGTCCCCAAAGTTTTTCATTAGTTTATTCATTTTTCATTAGTTTTAACTTCCCAAACTTTTTTTAACCTGTACCAACTCATTGGCAGTAAAAACTCATCTTTTCTTTTTTTTCATTTTGGAAAACTTATTTACTGTTTTCCAAATATTATCCCAAATAGGTGTTTTACAGATAGAGGTCAATATGAAGTCAAACATTCCACAGACGAAAACCATTTTTACAGACATTAAGAATAATTTTAACAGAAGAAAAAGCTCACATCTATCTAGATGTGGCTATGTTCCATGGGAAAATTTCAGCATCCAAAGTGGAAAGAAAAATGACTGTGGCTTTTCTTGCCACCTAAAATATTGACAATCTTCCCTTATAGCTGACTCTTTATAGTTAGTTGGGACGCCTAAGGATGACATAGTGACTTTTAGAAGTTGGGCTCCACTGGACAAGGTTTGGGGTATGGGGGTCAAGCATCAGAATTAATTCAATTTTAAAAGGAAAATTGGTCTTGACCCCAAATGAGCCCAAAGTTCAGCCAGCGGCACATTAGAGATAAATTCAAGTTGTACTTTCACATTTACAAGGTTGTGCCACTCAACACTATTAAGACCTAATCATCCAAATTAAAGCTACTCACACTCCTATCATTAGTTCTGTCCTCAATGTAACCCATTTTTATGAAAGCTCCATGTTATAGCTCAGTTCATAATGGGGAATGAGAACTTCTGGTTCTTAGAAGGAGGCATCCTAAATTCTCTGGTCTAGTCCTTTCTTTGCCTGGCCCTCCCACTTCCCACCCTGAGACAAGCCAATCTTATCAGATAGGTAGGCTTTTTGTCATTGTCTAATGGAAATTAGTTCTAAATGAAACTAGAGAAAGATCATTCATTTCATGAGCAGCATTTGTCTTTAAGCCAAAGGGATAATAACTCCCTTCCCCAAAAAGAATCACTACTAACCCTTCTACTCCAGAAAGATCTCTCATCTAAAAGCTCCCAACAATGACCAGCACAAGGTACTGATATTATATGACCTGAGGAGAAGGAAGGGGAGATATATATAGTTTTAATAAAACCCTCATGCACAATTAAACTTGATTAAAAGCCTGGAGAATGCTAAAAATAGTAAAGAATACAGGAGGCTGCAGAGAGGACAGGTGTGTCCTTTCTTATAGTCAGTCAATGCTGGGAAGTAATAGGCATATATGACTTTACTTGAGCATTGGAGAAGCAAAAAAGTTGCCTTGTCATCCTAGGTTGGTTCAGAGAGTGGCTCAGAGCCCACATACTAAAATAAATGTTGCCAACCAGGCTCAAGTCTCTGGCCCTACAGTAGTGGCCCCTGTTGTGCCCAATCCAGACCCAGTGACAATGTACAAAACATTAAGCATCAACCCAAAGTGGTTGAGCACCTGCTTTCCTTGTCCCTGGAGTACTGGTGTCAGTTCATCATGGTGACGCAAGAGAACACTGACCCCCTACATGTCATTGCAAACTCAAATGCCTTTTCAACACTACAGACACCAGATATTAAAGTGAGTTTACTAGGACCTGTGACAACTCCTGAACATCAGCTTCTCAAGACTCCTTCATCTAGCTCCCTGTCACAAAGTCCTTTCACCCTCACAAAGAACACTCCCAGATTTGGGAGCAGAAACTCCTCTCTCTACCATCGTGTTTCCTGTAATAATGGAATGTATCTCCAGCATTCCACCTCTCTCTACAGTCCCCTTATTCCTTTTAAGCAAGTTTCAACAATTCACATGATCCTTAAGCTGTACCTGTTTCCTCTCTATCCCAAGAAGTAATAACAATAATACTCTTTTCTGGTTGATACTGGTTTAATATCCTTTTCATTATTTCCAGCTCTCAAATTTGTTCTTTTTAGCTCTAGATTCTGCCTTATGGAGTCCTCTACAACAGTGAGAGATATAAAATCATTAAGTGCAAGGTATGCTATGAGCTACAATGTATTGTTCAAATACATTCTAGCTTCTTTCAACTTCTTGAGCAGGATGATTCCACATAGTAAATAGCCTTCCATCAGTATAATTTGTAATCTAATGCTTTATTTGTCTATACTGATCTCGCCTGACTCACTTTTAATGTGCCTCATAATTCATATGCATTCTCACAGAGTCAAAAATCTAGTAAGGTCACGGCAATGTTTCCCCAAAAGACTTAAAAATATATGCTCCCCTACCTGCAATTACTGTAGTCACCCTGAAATTCATCAAATAATGTCCCAGGTTGGTGCTGAAATTTCCAGCTTAGCCATCTCAAGCCTGTCCAAATTTTCTATAATCACTAGTGGAGGCTTTCCAGTCATCTAAAGAAGACCCCATAAATGCTCTTGTATTGACTCCCTATCTGCAACTTTTAATACATTTCTCTATTTTTTCATGGTCCTGGGCAAACTCTGGGTCTAAGGGTGATATATTTTCTTCGCCCTATGTACCTATGTACATGAACATATATCTTAATCCTTCTCCCCAAAAGAATTCCTTTCCTTCTTCAGCTAAAAGACACGTCATCCTTCCTTTTCTTTCCATATTTCTTTGTTTCTCTTAGGACTGCCAGATTTATAATTATTTTTTAGCTTATTCTACTCTTCCCATGTTTTTAAGCAAATCTGAGTCTTGCAGTCACTGTGTCTCACATGTATTTTAGATATCCTTATTAACTTTTAATTTATAAAAATTCCATGGAGTTACTCCTCTCTACCTTGATCTAAGAAATTGACCTAGACTCTGTATAATTAAGGCTAGTATTCTTCTTTATATGTTCCTTGATATACTACACTAAAGTATTGGTTCCTGAAATGCCCAACTATTAAGTCCATGGGAGCCATACAAAGCTAGCAACTCCTTTTTAAAGAAAAATAGAAACATATTAGTTTTAATAATTTTACAAAAATATTTGACATTAACATTTGAATTTTATCCCAAGAGATACTCAGACAAAAATGTTTACAGCAATAAGGCAATTTCTTTTTTTCAGATGGGATTGAAATCTTGTTCATTAATCTAGCAAATTTATTTGCATGCCTCCTAAGGTGTAGCAAGAACAGCATTAAATGATTGTAATATAACAATGCACAAGACACTGGCCCAGCCTTTGGGACACAGAGAAATAAATAGGCAGAAGCAATTGACTGTGGTAAGTGTTATTATAGATAAAGCAAAGGATGCCAAAGAAGCACAGAAGAAGCACATCTCATCTGCATGAAGATGAAGGTGTTTATGGCAAAATAAGCATTGAGCATGAAAGTGTCTTACAGGGGCAGAATCTCTAGAATAAGGGTTAAGAGGATGAGCAGGTATCAGAAACATGAGATAACAACAGGAAGGTGTGCAGACAAAATGTTCTGTGGCCACATAAAACACATACAGTCCTGGGAAGAAGGGAGGAGGGAGGAAAGCAAGAGAGCTCAGGAGAACAAAACGTCCCATCTGACTGGAGAACTGAGTGAACTGCAGAACAGTGATTCATCAAGAGGGAGAAAAAGAAAGATCCAGAGAAGGAAGGAATTTTTATTTTATCCTGAGAACATATGAAAGTCATGGAAATATTTTTAGAGGGACAGTGACACAACTACACAAAGATTCCTCTCTTTGCAAGAGAAGTGGTAGAAATCAAATCGAATTGCAGGTAGGCTGGAGGCAAGGAAGCCTGGTAGGAAACTGTGGCAGGCACCCAGGTAAGCAATGAAAGCAGCCTGGACTAATTGAGCAGCCACATTAATAGAGACAAGTGTATGGATTCTATTGTGAGGAAGGTATGTCAATAGGACTTTATGATGGGCTATATGTGGGGAGAGAGAAGACTGTCAGTCACTAATGGCACCGTGATTCCTAACTGAAACAACCTGGTGAAGACGGGTGCCATTCACTAAGAATGTAAATACCACAGAGGAACAGATAAGTCACGGAAGATCATCATTAGTTTCTAAAGAGGTAAAGAGGGACATTATTTTTTACTCAGTATCTATTTCTATAAACATGAGAATTATATTGGCAAGGTGGTTGTAAGAACCAAAACGAGAATAATACATTTGGGAAAATCACATGACACAGTGCCATACTGGCATACAAAAATTTCTTGTTAATGTCTTGGAATCATTACTTTGATATCTGTAAAAAATACACTTTGGCCAAATGCTTGTTTTGTAATGCTTGGCATTTTTTAAGATTTCAGGACGATTTCAAACACTTCTAAACAATTTGAATTTAAGTATCTGCAAAAGAAAGCATTTTCCCACCTATAAATTTTTTAATGCAAATTTTTTTATCAAGGATCTTCAAAATAAAGGTATGGAGTTATCTACTTTGCTCCAGGAGATGCACAGAGAGCTTATAAATCAGAGGTGAAAAAAAGAATCCCACTGTCGAGGATGTCAAGTAAAAGACAAGCAGATAAAAAATAAATGTGAACATAGGCACATGCACTGGCTGGTGCAGAAGCAGAGAGAAGGACCAGCCATTCCTATCTGGTCAACAAGGGCCCACCAGGGAAGGTGGCATTTACCTGAGCTGAGTTATGAAGGACAAGTAGAGGTTTGCCGGATGAGGAAGAGAAGAAAGGGTATACCAGTCAAACAAAAGATCATTGCAAAAATGAGACAAAATGAAATAACCTTTACTTTGGTAGAGATGAAAAATGGTGAGAGAAATAGAAAAAATAATAAATAAAGCATTATTAAGAATTTCAAGTACAAATAATGAAACATTAAAAATTCACTTGTGGCAAATTGAATGGGTGAAAATAATTTGAGCTTGATATACATAAAACATAAGGTAAAAAGTAACGACAGTCAAAATGTACCAAATAAAAAAAAATGTGAGAAAATAAAGATTGCTTTTGAAAAAAATAACAACACACTGGTCAAGTAGAAACAGAAGACTAAGGAAATACCTAAGCAATAATATACAAATAAATAAACAGATATATACATAGACTTTTAAAGAGAAGAAAATAGAAATATATATATGCTCATATACTTACATATATACACTCACTTATAGTTTTATTTTTGTATCAGCTTTTATTCTGTCCTAGAGTTTATTTAAATCTCAGTAGAAATTTAAGAAATGATTTTTATTTGCAATCTCATTAATCATATTCCTTATTTTATTTGGATTAGTATAGGCCACACTGAATTTTCAAATGAACATCAAATCTCTATAATTTTTAAAAGAATGCACTCTCTATTTGTAAATACAATGTTGTAGGATAAATATACTAATGCTGGTCCTTCAGAAAGAAATTTAAAATGTACCAAAATCTAAAAATACACTTACTTGAAAATCAAATGACCCCACTAAGTGTATTTATTCTTCTACCAACCCACTCCCATTTGTCTCACACAAAGCCTTTTTTTAATCATATAAAATAGCAATGGTTACATTACATATATTCTACTATATTCCATAAAACGGTGCATGTGAAATTATTTTAAAAGAGCACTTCTGAGCTTCTGTATTCAAGAAAGCCAAAGAATAATAGTATTTACATTTCTTTCCAGCCTGGAAAACCTATTTCCAGCCTAGACTATATTTATTATAGAAAGCAATTCCTTTTCCCTCCAAAAGTAAAATTCACATTTATATATCGCTTGGTATATACCAAGATTTTCCTAGGCACATTATATCTAACAACTCACAAATTACACATAATAACCCTGAAAGATAGCTATTAAAATAATTTTAAATACTTACATGAGCTATAGCACTACAGAAAATGCAGCACATGAAAATACAGTAAGAGCACTGCATAACACACTACATCCAGTAAAATATTTTGGAATAAATGAATGAATCCATTAGAAAATATCTGAAGACTTCCTACAGGCCAGACACTATTCTGTTATACAAGACATACAAACACTGCTACATTTATAATGCTTGTGAGGGGTGAGGGGAAATATAGGATACTTAAAAGTAAGTATATTATTTGGTATATTAGAAGATAATTTTGCTATGAAAAATAAACAAGGGAAGATAAAGATGAGGAGTGGGGAGATGGAACAAGGTGGTGACACAGAAGGGTCTGCCAATCATTTCCCCTGCAAGGACACCAATTTAACAACTATCTACACACATACACACACACACACACACACACACACAGAGCACCTTCATAAGAGCCAAAAATTAGGGGAACACTCACGGTACCTGATTTTAACTTCATATTGCCGAAGCAGGCACAGAAAAGGTAGAAAAACAGTCTTGAATCACTGACACCATCCTTTTCCCACCCCCTGGCAGCAGCGCCAGAGTGGTCCAGAGAGGTTTCTGTGTACTGAGGTAGGGAAAGCACAGCGATCGTGAGGCATTGAACTCAATGCTGTCCTGTTAGAACAGAAATGAAAAGTGGACCAAACTCAGCCTATGCCCACCTGTGGAGGAAGTATTTAAACAAGCCTTAGCTGGGGGAAAATTGTTAATCCAGTGGACAGTACGTGAGTTCCCACAAGCCTCATCACCATGGGCTAAAGTGCTCTGGGGCTGTAAATAAATTTGAAAGGCAGTCTAGGCGGCAACACCTATGTGAGTCCTAGTGATAAACTGGACCAAGAGTCAGAGGACTGCGGGACACATGACATATCTCAGCCAAGGAGGCTAAGGGATTGTTGGCATCATCCCTCCCCTAACCCCAGGCTGCACAGAGTATAACTCCAAAAGAGACCCATTCCTTCTGCTTGAGGAGAGGAGTGGGAATAGTGGGTAGGACTTTGTCTTGCATCCTGAATGCCAGCTCAGCCACAAGGATAGGCCACCAGTCAGAGGCATGAGGCCCACTTTACATTCCCAAACTGCTTGATAACATTCCTAGACACACTTTAGGCCAGAAAGAAACCTGCTCCCTTAAATAGAAGGACTGAGTCCTGGCACCATTCATCGCCTGCTAACTGAAGAGCCCTTGGGCCCCGAATAACAAGCAGCAATACCCAGGTATTATGTTGAAGAACTTGAGTGAGATTTGGGGACTTACAGCCCTCAGGTGAGAAAACACATTCCCAGATGTTGTGGCTATGGGAAAAGAAGGAAAGGAGTCTTTTCCTTCTCCTTAATTAAAGTGAGGGGGAAACTACTTCTGCTTAATAAAAGTGGAGGGAAAAGTAAAGGGGACTTTGTCTTGCACCTTAGGTACCAGCTTGGGCATAGGGCGGTAGAGCACCAAGTGGATTATTGGGATCTCCAATTATAAGACTTGGCTCTTGGATGACATTTCTGGACCTTCCCTGAAGGGTGCATCCCAGGCCAGGCAACATTCACCAGAAGCAGACTGAAGAGCTCTTGAGCCTTAAAGGAACATGAGTGGTAGTATGGCAGTATTTCCTTTGGGGCTGTGGAAGTGATGGCCACAGGCTGAGGTTCCTCTGTCTTTGGAAAGGGGAGGGAAGAATGGAAAGGACTGCATCTGGTGGTTTGACTGCCAGCTCAGCTGCAGTACAATAGAACACTAGCTTGACTTCTGAGGATTTTTACTCTAGTCCCTGTCTCCTGAACAGCACCTCTGGACTTATCCAGGGCCTGGGGGAACTCGTGACCCTGAAGGAAAGGGCACAAGGCTAGCTGGCTTTCTCACCTGCTGATTGTAAAATCTCAGACTCTTGAGCAAATATAAACAGCAGCCAGGGATTTGGTTTGAGCAGTCCTTGGGCAAGACCCAATGTTGTGCTGGCTTCAGGTCTAACCTAGCACAGTCACAATGGTGGTGGTCACAGGTTGCTTGTGACACTCCACCCCCAGCTTCAGGTAGCTCAAAGCAAAGAAAGAAATTCCATTTGTTTTGGAGAAAGGAAGGGAAGAGAACAAGAGTCTCTGCCTGTCGATTCTGAGAATTCTCCCAGATCTTGTCCAAGACCATCAAGGTGGTACCTCTCTGAATCTGGAAGAACCACAGGTTTACTAGGTTTGGGGTGCCCCTTAAAGTAGATACAGCTTAGATCACAACACCCAAGTCCTTTTGAATATCTGGGAGAGCCTTTCCAAGAAGGACAGGTATAAACATGCCCAGACAGTGACGACTACAGTAAATAACTCTTCAGTATCCAGACACAGACAAACATCTACAAGCATGAAGACAATCCAGGAAAACATGACCTCACCAAAGAACTAATAAGGCACCAGGGACTAATTTTGGAAACACAGAGATATGTTACTTTTTAGACAAAGAATTCAAAATAGCTTTTGTGAGGAAACTCAGAGAAATTCAGAATCACACGGAGAACAAATGCCTCCAGCTTTGTTCTCTTTGCTTAGGATTGCCTCAGCTATTTGGGCTCTTTTTGCTTCCACATAAATTTTAAAATAGTTTTTTTCTAGTACTATGAAGAATGTCATTGTTAGTTGTCTAAAACAGAATTGAATCTATAAATTCCTTTGGGCAGTGGCCATTTGAACAATATTGATTCTTCCTATCAATGAGAATGTAATATTTTTCTATTTGTTGGTGTCATCTCTGATTTCTTTGAATAGTGTTCTATAGTTCTCATGGTAAAGATCTTTCACTTCCCTGATTAGCTATATCCCTCGGTATTTTATTCCTTTTGTGGAAACTAAATAGGATTGCATTCCTGATTTGGCTCTCGGATTCACTGTTGTTGGTATATAGAAATGCTAGTGATTTTTCTATGCTGATTTTGAAAGGATGTTCACTTTTACCACTGTTATTCAACATAGTAGTGGAAGTCCTAGCTAGAGCAATCAGACAAAAGAAATAATAAAGTACATCAAATGGGAAAGAAAAAAGTCAAATTATCCTTATTTGCAGATGATATGATCTAATATTTGGAAAAACCTGAAGACTCCACCAGAAAACTGATGCCAGTATCAGTTTATAAGAATTGATAAACAAATTCAGGAAAGTTGCAGGATACAAAATGAACATTAAAAATCAGTAGCATTTCTATATGGCAACAGCAAACAATCTGAAAAAGAAATCCTAAAAATAATCTAATTTAAAATAGCCACAAGTAAAATTAAATACTTGAGAATTAACCAAAGAAGTAAATGACATCTACAAGGAAAACTAAAAAATACTGATAAAAGAAATTGAAAAGGATATCAAAAAATGAAAATATATTCCATGTTCATGGATTATGAGATTCAATATTGTAAAAATCTCCATACTACCCAAAGCAATCTGGAGATTTAATTCAATCCCTATCAAATACCAAGGCCATTCTTCACAGAAATAGGAAAAAAAAATTCTAAAATTCATATGAAACCACAAAAGACCCAAAATAGCCAAAGCTATCCTGAGCAAAACAATAAAACTGGAGGAATCATATTATGTGACTTCAAATTATACTAAAAAGCTATATTAACTAAAAGAGCATTGTTCCGGCATAAACACACATATTCTGGCATAAACACACATAGACCAATGGAATAGAATAGAGGACTCAGAAACAGATTCACACACCTATACTAAATACATTTTCTTTTTCTTTTAAGTTCTGGGGTACGTGTGCAGGATATGCAGGTTTGTTACATAGATACATGTGTGCCATGGAGGTTTGCTGCACCTATCAACTCACCACCTAGGTAATAAGCCCAACATGCATTAGCTATTTTTCCTAATGTTTTTCCCTCCTCCCACCCCAGCCCCCAACAGGTCCCAGTGTGTGTTGTTTCCCTCCCAATGCCATGAGTTCTTATTGTTCAGCTCCCACTTATAAGTGAGAACATGTAGTGTTTGGGGTTTTTTTTTCCTGCATTAGTTTGCTGAGGATAACGGCTTCCAGCTTCAAGTCCCTGCAAAGAACATCATCTTGTTCCTTTTTATGTTGGCACAGTATTCCATGGTGTGGTATATATGTACCACATTTTCTTTATTCAGTCTATCACTGATAGGCATTTGGGTTGATCCTAGGTCTTTGCTATTGTAAATAGTGCTGCAATGAACATCTGAGTGCATGTATCTTTGTAACAGAATGATTTATATTCCTCTGGGTATGTATCCAGGAATGGGATTGCTGGGTCAAATGGTATTTCCAGTTCTAGATCTCTGAGGAATCAGCACACCACCTTCCACACTGGTTGAACCAACCAACAGTGTAAAAGCATTCCGATTTTTCTGCAAGCTCACCAATATCCGTTGTTTAGCAAATTCATTTTCAACAAAGGTGCCAAGAACGTACACTGGGGAAAGGATTGTCTCTTCATAAATAGCACTGGGAAAACTGGGTATCTGTATGCAGAAAAATGGAACTAGACCTCTATCTCTCACCATATACAAAAATTAAATAAAAATGAACTACAAATTTAAATCTAAAACCTCAAACTATAAAACTACTACAAGAAAACATTAGGAGAAATCTCCAGGACACTGGTCTGGGCAAAAATGTCTTGAATCATACCTCACAAGCATAGGCAACAAAAGCACAAATCAAAAAATTGGATTACATGAAGTTTAAAAACTTCTGCACAGCAAAGAAAACAATCAACAAAGTGAAGAGATAACCCACAGAATGGTAGTTTGCAAATGTTGCCCCCCAATCTAACAAGGGATTCATATTCAAAATCCATAAAGAGTTCAAACAACTCTATAGGAAAGAGATAAAATACTCTGATTAAAAATTGGGCAAAAGAGAGGTTCTGGATGCAAGATGGCCTAATAGGAACAGCTCTGTAGTGCAGTTCCCAGCAAGAACACAAAGTGTGAGTGATTACCGCATTTCTAAATGAGTTTTTGCTGCCCACAGACCAGGAGATTCCCAGGCAGAAAAGTACCATGATTCTCCAGCACAGCTGTCTCAGCTGGCACAGTGGGTCTCCATGCAAAAATTCATAAATCTGGGCAGCCATTTTAACTGGCACTTGAAACACCTGGGGGACAGAGTAGCCCATTCAACTGAAAAAAAGGGGGCTGAAACAGGGAGCCAAGTGATCTGGCTGGACAGATTCCACCCTGACAAAGACCAACAATCTGAAATGCTCTGAATTGAGAGTTTCACAGCAAGCACAGCTGGACCCAGGATAGTCCAGCTCTGTGGGGGGAATGGCATCCACCATTACCAAGGCAGTCCACCATTACAGAGGCAGCCCACCATTACCGAGGCAGTCCACCATTATCGAGGCAGTCCACCATTACTGAGGCAGTCCGCAATTACTAAGGCAGACCGCCATTACCAAGGCAGTCTCTATAAACAAAACCACAGGGAAGTTCTATATCTCTATATCTCTATAAACAAAACCACAAGGAAGTTCACACAGCAGCTGGGCAGAGCCTATGGCAGCTCAGGAATGGCTCTGCTGGCAGACTGTGACTAGGCTACCTCCTCACTGGGCAGGGCATCTCTGAAAAAAGGCAGCAGCACATCAGGAACTTATAAAGCCCCACCTTCCCAGGACAGAGCACCTGGGAAAAAAGGCGGTTATGAGTTCCACTGCAGCAGACTTAAATGTACCTGCCCAGCAATTCTGAATGGAACAATGGAGCTCACAGCTCAGCACTTGAGCTCCTATAAGGGAGAGACTGTCTCCTCAAGCAGCTCCCCGACCCCCATATAGCTAAAGAGTCACTTCATAAAGGAGAGATCAGGCTGACATCTGGTGGGTATCCTGGGACAAAGATAGAAGAAGAAACTGACAGCAACCCTTACTGTTCTGCAGTTCCTGCAGGTGATCCCAAGGCAAGCAGGGTCTGGAGTGGACCTCCAGCAGTCCTACAGCAGAGGGGCCTGACTGTTAGAAGGAAAACTAAAAAAAAAACAGAAAGAAATAACTTCATTATCAACAAAAAGGACATCCACCGAAAGACCCCACCCAAAAGCCACCAACTACAAAGACCACAGGTAGATGAATCCACAAAGTTGGGAAGAAACCAGCACAAAACAGATGAAAACACACAAAACCAGAAAGTTTCTTCTCCTCTAAGGGATCACAACTCCTCACCAGCAAGGGAACAAGGCAGTCTCAGGATACAAAATCAATGTGCAGAAATCGCAAGCATTCCTATACACCAATAGCAGACTTAAATAGAGCCAAATCAAGAATGAACTGCCATTCACAACTGCCACAAAGAGAATAAAATACCTAGGAATACAACTAACAAAGGATGTAAAGGACCTCTTCAAGGAGCACTACCATTGCTTAAGGAAATAAGAGAAGACACAAACAGATGGAAAATCATTTCATGCTCATGGTTGGGAAGAATCAATATTGTGAAAATGGCCATGCTGCCCATAGTAATTTATATGGACAATGAATATGATGAATTGACAGAAACAGGCTTCAGAAAGTGGGTAATAACAAACTTCCCTGAGCTAAAAGAACATGTTCTAAACCAATGCAAAGAAACTAAGAACCTTGGAAAAAGGTTTGACGAAATGCTAATGAGAATAAACAGCTTAGAGTAGAATATAAATGACTTGATGGAGCTGAAAAACACAACATGAGAATTTCGTGAAGCACACACAAGTTTCAACAGCTGAATCAACCAAGAAAAAGAGAGGATATCAGAGACTGAAGATCAACCCAATGAAATAAAATGAAAAGGCAATATTAGAGAAAAAAGAGTGAAAAGAAATAAACAAAGCCTCCAATAAATATGGGATTATGTGAAAAGACCTAATCTACATTTGATAGATGTACCTGAATGTGACAGAGAGAATGAATCCAAGCTGGAAAACACTCTTCAGGATATTATCCAGGAGAACTTCCTCAACCTAGCATGGCAGGCCAATATTCAAGTCCAGGAAATACAGAGAACACCACAAAGATAATCTGCAAGAAGAGCAACCCCAAGGCACATAGTAGTCAGATTCACCAGAGTAGAAATGAAGGAGAAAATGCTAAGGGCAGCCAAAGAGAAAGGTCGGGTGACCCACAAAGGGAAGTCCATCAGACTCATAGCGGATCTCTCAGCAGAAACCCTACAAGCCAGAAGAGAGTAGGGGTCAATATTCAACATCCTGAAAGAAAAGAACTTTCAACCTAGAATTTCATATCCAGCCAAACTAAGCTTCATAAGTGAAGGAGAAATAAAGTCATTTACAAACAAGCAATTTCTCAGAGAAATTGTTTGTTTTATCACCACCAGGACTGCCTTACAAGAGCTCCTGAAAGAAGCACATAGAAAGGAACAACCAGTACCAGCCCACTCCAAAAATGTACCAAATGGTAAAGAGCACTGACACAATGAAGAAACTATCAACTAACGGGCAAAACATTCAGCTAGCATCAAAATGGCAGAATCAAATTCACATATAACAATATTAACCTTAAATGTAAATGGGCTAAATGCCCCAATCAAAAGACACAGACTGGCAATTTGGATAAAAAATCAAAACCCACTGGTGTGCTGTATCCAGGAAACCCATCTCTTGTGCAAGGACAAACATAGGCTCAAGATAAAGGGATGGAGGAAGACTTCCCAAGCAAATGGAGAGCAAAGAAAAGCAGGAGTTGCAATCCTAGTCTCTGACAATATACACCTTAAACCAACAAATATCAAAAGAGACAAAGAAGGGCATTACATAATGGTAAAAGGATCAATGCAACAAGAAGAGCTAACTACACTACCCACATACATAAAGCAAGTTCTTAATGACGTACAAAGAGACAGAATCCCACACAATAATAGTGGGAGACTTTAACACTCCACTGTCAATATTAGACACATCAGTGAGAAAGAAAATTAACAAGTATATCCAGGACTTGAACTCAGATCTGGACCAAGCAAACCTAATAGACATCTACAGAACTCTCCACCCCAAATCCATAGAATATACATTCTTCTCAGCACCACATCACACCTACTCTAAAACTGACCACATAATTGGAAGTAAATCACTCCTCAGCAAATGCAAAAGAATGGAAATCATAACAAACAGTCTCTCAGACAACAATGCAATCAAATTAGAACTCAGGATTAAGAAACAAACTCAGAACTGTACAACTTCATGGAAACTGAACAACTGGCTCTTGAATGTTGACTGGATAAACGATGAAAGAAGGCAGAAATAAAGATGTTCTTCAAAACCAACGAGAACAAAGAACAACGTACCAGAATCTCTAGGACACATTTAAAGCAGTGTCTAGAGGAAAATTTGTAGCAGTAAATGCCCACATGAGAATCAAGGAAAGATAAAAAATTGACACCCTATCATCAAAATTGAAAGAGCTAGAGGAGCAAGATCAAACAAACTCAAAAGCTAGCAGAAGACAAGAAATAACTAGGATCAGAGCAGAACTGAAGGAGATAGAGACACCAAAAACCCTTCAAAAATTAATAAATCCAGGAGGTGTTTTTTTGAAAAGATCAACAAAATAGACTACTAGCCAGGTTAATAAAGAAGAAAGAGAAGAATCAAATAGATGCAATAAAAAATGATAAAGGGGATATCACCACAGATTCCACAGAAATACAACCTACCATCAGAGATTAATACAAACAACTCTATGCACATAAACCAGTAAACCTAGAAGAAATGGATAAATTCCTGGACACTTGCATCCTCCCAAGCCTAAACCAGGAAGAAGTCGAAACCCTGAATAGACCAATAACAAGGGCTAAAGTTGAGGCAGCAATTAATAGCCTACTAACCAAAAAAAGCCCAGGTCCATCCAGATCGGTTCACAGCTGAATTCTACCAGAAATACAAAAAGGAACTGGTACTACTCCTTCTGAAACTATTCCAAACAATCCAAAAAGAGGGAATCCTTCCCAAATCATTTTATGAGACCAACATCATCCTGATAACCAAAACCCAGCAGAGACTCAACAAGAAAAGAAAACTTCAGGCCAATCTCCATGATGAACACAGATGCAAAAATCTTCAATAAAATACTGGGAAACTGACTGCAACAGCACATCAAAAAGCTTATCCATCACCATCAAGTAGGTTTCATCCCGGGGATGCAATGCTAGTTCAACATACGCAAGTCTATAAATGTAAGTCACCACATAAACAAAACCAAAGACAAAAACAACATGATTATCTCAATTGATGCAGAGAAGGTCTTTGACAAAATTCTACAGCCCTTTATGCTAAAAACTCTGAATAAACTAGGCATCGATGGAACATATCTCGAAATAATAAAAGCTATTTACAACAAACCCACAGCCAACATCATACTAATGGGCAAAAACTGGAAGCATCCCTTTTGAAATCTGGCACTAGAAAAGGATGCCCTCTCTCACTACTCCTATTTAATATAGTACTAGAAGTTCTAGCCAGAGCAACCAGGCAAGAAAAAGAAATAAAGGGTATTCAATTAGGAAAGAAGAAAGTCAAACTGTCTCTATTAGCAGATGACATGCTTGTGTATTTAGAAGACCCCATCATCTCAGCCCAAAATCTCCTGAAACTCATAAGCAACTTCATCAAAGTCTTAGGATAGAAAAATCAATGTGCAGAGATCACAAGCATTCCTATACACCAGTAACAGACTTAGAGCCAAATCAAGAATGAACTGCCATTCACAATTGCCACAAAGAGAATAAAATACCTAGGGATACGACTAAAAAAGGATATAAAGGACATCTTCAAAGAGAACTACCACTGCTCAAGGAAATGAGAGGACACAAACAGATTTAAATCACTTCATGCTCATGGTTAGGAAGAATCAATATTGTGAAAATGGCCATAATGCCCAAAGTCATTTATAGATTCAGCCTAGGACCCTCTTCACAAAACTGGAAAAAACCACCTTAAACTTCATATGGAACCAAAAGAGAACCTGCATAGCCAACTCAATTTTAAACAAAAAGAACAAAGCTGGAGGCATCACGCTACCTGACTTCAAACTATACTACAAGGCTACCGTAATTAAAACAGCATGCTACTGGTACCAAAACAGAGATATAGACCAACGGAACAGAACAGAGGCCTCAGAGGCAACGCCACACATCTACAACCATCTGATCTTTGACAAACCTGAGAAAAATAAGCAACGGGAAGAGGATTCCCTGTTTAATAAATGGTGTTGGGAAAACTGGCTAGCCATGTGCAGAAAGCAGAAACTGGACCCCTTCCTGACACCTTACACTAAAATTAACTCCAGATGGATTAAAGACTTAAACATAAGGCCTAACACCATAAAAACCCAAGAAGAAAACCTAGGCAAAACCATTCAGGACATAGGCGTAGGCAAGGACTTCATGACCAAAACACCAAAAGCATCGGCAACAAAAACCAAAATAGAAAAATGGGATCTAATTAAACTCCAGAGCTTCTGCACAGCAAAAAAAAGCAATCATTAGAGTGAACCAGCAACCAACAGAATGGGAAAAAAGTTTTTGCAGTCTACCCATCTGACAAAGGACTAATATCCAGAATCTACAAAGAACTAAAACAGATTTACAAGAAAAAAAAAACAAAAAACACCATTCAAAAGTGGGCGAAGGATATGAACAGACACTTTTCAAAAGAAGACATATATGAGGCCAACAAGCATATGAAAAAATGCTCATCATCACTGGTCATTACAGAAATGCAAATTGAACCACATGAGATACCACCTCGTACCAGTTAGAATGGCAATCATTAAAAAATACAGAGACAACAGATGCTGGAAAGGATGTGGAGAAATAGGAACACTTTTACACTGTTGGTGGAAGTATAAATTAGTTCAACTATTGTGGAAGACAGTGTGGCAATTCCTCAAGGACCTAGAAATAGAACTTCCATTTGACCCAGCAATCCCATTACTGGGTATATATCCAAAGGATTATAAATCGTTCTGTTATAAAGACACATGCACACATATGTTCCTTGCAGCACTATTTACAATAGCAAAGACCTGGAACCAACCCAAATGCCCACTGATGATAGACTTGACAAGGCAAATGTGGCACATATACACCATGGAATACTATGCAGCCACAAAAAATGATGAGTTCATGTCCTTTGTAGGGACATGGATGAAACTGGAAACCATCATTCTCAGCAAACTGGCAGAAGAACAGAAAAACAAACACTGCATGTTCTCACTCATAGGTAGGTATTGAACAATGAGAACACATGGACACAGGGAGGGGACCATCAGACACTGGGGTCTTTCAGAGGGGACTAGAGGAGGGACAGACAGGGGTAGGGAGTTGAGGAGGGATAACATGGGGAGAAATGCCACATACAGGTGACAGGGATGGAGGCCACAAACTACATTGCCATGTACCTACACAACAATCCTGCATGTTCTGCACATGTACCCCAGAACCTAAAGTGCAATAAAATATATATTTTTAAAAATATGCAAAAGACCTGACTAGGTATTTCTCAAAAGAAGACACACAAATGACAAAAAGGTATATGATCAACTTCAAAATCAACATCGTTGATCATCAGAGAAATGGAAATCAAAACCACAATGAGATACTGTATCACCCCAGTTAAAATGGCTTATACCCAATGACAGGCTGGTGAGGATGTGGAGCACAAAGGCTGAAGGGATATGAGAATGTGTACACTACCTGTGGAAATGTAAATTAGTACAACCACTATGGAGAACAATTAGGAAGTTTCTCAAAAAAATTAAAAGAGAGTTATCATATGATTCAGTAATCCCACTGCTGGATATATACCCTAAATAAAGGAAATCAGTAAGTATATCAAAGAGATATCTCCATTCTCATGTTTGTTGCAGCACCATTCACAATAGCCAAGACTTGGAAGCAACCTAAGTGCCCATCAACATGTGAATAAAGAAAATATGGTACATATACACAATTAAGTACTATTCAACCATAAAAATTAATGAGATTCTATCATTTGCAACATGGATGGAACTGGAGATCATTATGTTAAGCTAAATAAGCAAGGCACACAAAGATGAAAATCACATGTTCTCACTTAATGCGGGATCTCAAAATCAAAATAATTGAACTCATAGAGATAGGAAGTAGAAGGATGGTTACTGGAGGCTGGGAAGGGTAGTGGGCAGTTGGGGTTAGGGAAGGAGGGGATGGTTAATGGGTACAAAAAAACAGAAAGGATGAGTAAAATCTACTATTTGATAATACAACAGGGTTACTATAGTCAGTAATTTAATTGTACATTTTTAAATAACTAAAAGCATATAATTTTTAATACAAAGAATAAATACTTGATTTTTTTAATACAAAGAATAAATACTTGAGGGATGAATACTTCATGTTCCATGATATGATTATTACACATTGCATGCCTGTACCAAAACATCTCATTTACCCCGTAAATATACACACCTATTATATGCCCACAGAAATTAAAAATAAGTAACTTCTTTAAAAAGATCAGGAGTCAGGTCAGAGCAGGAAGCAGGTTATGATTTTAAATAAGTGGTCAGGCTGGACCTCATTAAGAAGGTGACATTCGTGCAATGACCATAAAGGAAGGAAAGAGTTAACTCTTCAGCCATCTGGCTGCTTTACTGAAAATCAACCATAGTCAGTGTATTAACCTCTTAGGGCTTTCATAATAAAGCACCACAAACTGAGTGGCTTAAAACAACAAAAATTCATTCTCTCATAGTTCTGGAGACTAGAAGTACAAAATCAGTATTGGTAGGGACGCTCACTCTGCAAGCTCAAGAATATTCATTCTTAACTCTTCTAGCTTATGGTAGTTCCTGGCAGTCCTTGGCATTCCTTGGCTTATACTAGGTAGAGTTTCTTTTCACCTCCATTCTCCCACAGCTTTCTCCCCCACTGTGTGTCTCTGTGTCTCTGCTTACTCATCTTATAAGGATGCCAACCATTGGATTAGAACCCATCCTAATCCAGTATGACCTCATCTTAACTGTCTCAGCAAAGAACCTATTTCCAAATACAGTCACATTCTGAGGTTCTGGGTGAATATGAGTTTTTAGGAGGAGGAACACAATTCAACCTAGTATAGTAAGTCAAGGATATAAGCAAGAAGACCTGTTAGGAAGTGACTGAAATAATTCATTAATAAAAATTAATGGTGCTTCAAAATGGTTTGTTAGCAGTAGAGGTGGTAAGAAGTGTTAGATTTTTATTCTATCTTAAAGATAGACTAACAGGATTGATGAGTAGATTAAAAATAAAACATGGAAGACAGAAGTCAATGATCAGTCCAAGCTTTGGGCCTGAACAATCTAGAAGGAATGAATTGCCATCAACTGAGCCAAAAAAATAAAAAATAAAATAAATAAAAAATAACTGCTAACAAATGTTTCGGTATCTTTGGTGTAAGAATTAGGAGTTTAGAAGTTCAGTTTTGCATATAAAATTTAAAATGTTTATTCAACACCTCAGTGAAAACATCAATTAGGCAGCTGGATATACAAATCTGGAGTTGGGAGAGACCAGGGAAGAAATTTTTGCAAATAGTAAGAAGAACCCTTCAATAATAAAAGGACCAACTGCTGAAAGGGAGTTAGGAAAGAGGATGGAAGACACAAAAGAGTATTTTGGTCATTGGAAATGGCAATTTTAGAGAGAGCTCACACTGAAAGAGCAACTATTCTCTTGGCATAATAAACAAAGGATGTTTCCTGATTCCTTAGAAAGTAACAACTGGAAGTGGATATTACAACAATATTTATAGCATTCATGGTTTCTATATTTAATATACGATTAAATTATTTAAAGAGTAAATGTATTATCACTCATTTGTATGTTGGGAAGGGCAGTCTTTATTGTTTCATCACACGGCTTCAAATTAAAAATATTTCATAGACAGATCATCACAAATATACGTTAAGGTACATTTATATCAAATAGATGCTTCCTAATAAGCACAGTCACAATCTTGGTATCACTACCAGTAATTGCCTCATACATATACCATATGTATACCATATGCTATTACAGTGGAAAGAACTTTGAAAATACATATTAAGAACTTTAAAACATTCATTTAAAAAAAATTTTGAGATGGGGCCTTGAGGTCTTGTTATGTTGCCCAGGCTGATCTCAAACTAAGCTCAAGCAATTCTTCCACCTCAGCCTCCCGAATAAATGAGAATACAGGCATGTGCCACTGCACCCAGCTCTGACAAACTTTGATCTAGCAATTTTATTTCAGGAAATACATCCTAAGAACTAATGCCAACACACACCAAAAAAAAAAAAAAAAAGAAATTCAAGGATGCTCATATTACATAATGTTAGAAAATTAGAGTATCTTCATACACTGGAATGTATTAGGTAATGTGTTAATGGTATTGATCAGAGACACCAATACTGGAGGAGAAATTGTTATTAAGTATTATAGAAACAAAAGAAACCGTCAGTCAGCAAATTCATGGTAGAATATAGTAATAAGTGAACCCTATACAAAATCAAATGAAACAAGAAAAACTCAACAGAAAATTTACAGTGTTAAAATTAAAGAAGTGAGGTTTGCCAAGACCTCTGTGGGAGTTTAACCTAGTAGAGCTAAGATGTAAGCAAAGACGGAGTTGAAAATATACCTTTTTCTGTCGTCCTAAGATTGCTTCCTTCTCGTTATGCTATCTATATTTTGATAAAATTCCATATATATATGTGGTAATTGCTAACTAGAAGTAAAACAAAATGTCCTAGTTAGTTTCATCTTAAAGAATGTTCTGAGAGGGGCCCACTGAATTAGTGGAGTAAAAGGTTCTAAATGACAAGGAGAATAAATGTGGGTTTTATATTTCAGGGGTGTCACTGTGGCTGGATACTTGGGAATGTCTTAGGTATGGTAGACCTGTTGTTCCTATTGCTGAATTTAATCATAACTGGTGTCAACAAGGAGTTTTGTGCATTCATAAAATGTATTATACTTTTTTGAGCCTATGTGTTGGGGTCATCTAAAGGCTCAGTCACTCGCATACACCTACTCTGGGATGACTTGAAGACTTTTAATAGGTATGCCTAGTCAACCCTATTAAAAGTCTTTTTTATTAAAAGTTAGCAAAAAGCTACTTTTAATAAAAAAGAATTGCCTAGTCAACCCTATTAAAAGTAGCTTTTTTATTAAAAGTAAGCAAAAAGTTAATTTGTAAATTTTATTATTGTCCTTTCTTGATACAAATGTTTCCCTGCCCATAGACTTTTTTTTTTCATCCCTTTCT
The DNA here is from genome assembly GCF_030222135.1 of Aotus nancymaae. NCBI lineage: Eukaryota > Metazoa > Chordata > Mammalia > Primates > Aotidae > Aotus > Aotus nancymaae. Next base: position 15,775,976 of record NW_026988476.1, on the reverse strand, counting down.
TAATGTTTGCTCACTGTGAACCTCTCATTTTAAGTTGAATGCATGATATAGAACTCTCTAAAATTTCATTCAGAACATAGAAAAATGTGGCCACCTGCCTTTTTCTATGTTCATATATACCCAGCCAACAAAAAAGCAGAGGATGACCACCACTGACTCTACCAGCTAGAACATAGATATGTGCTCCAGCATCCACCCTTTCTCTAATGACTTAGAGCTGCATACTTTTGAAATGTACATGATTCTACAAGGCACATTCTTGTATCTCTGCTGTTTATTTCATAAACCAAGAGATGCTTAATTATAAAACAAGAATCAACAGACCCAATTCACTTTACCTTTGAGCAACCAAGTCCTCAGATGTAGAAGCCACAGGGCATGCTGTGCCAACCTCTCTCTGTTCATGTCCCTACACTTTAGAATTAAGCTATGTATCCATTATTAATTGCCCTGTGGGCATTCACTGACTGATGTCTTTGAAATGTTTTCTAAATCACCTGATTAATATTGGTTTCTGAGCCCATCAACATATATCATTAGGTTCCTGAACTTATTCCAAGAACAGTGTGGCACAGAGATCCTGAACAGTCTTCCTGTGTGGAGTCTAAAAAGAGAACACTTTCTGGGTCAACCATCTCTCCTAGTGCTCAAAGCTAAGGTTAATCAGGAGCCACAACTGGTAAAGTCAAATGTCCTTTAAAAAAAGTGATTAATTACTAAAAACTCTCAAACCCTTTATCACAACCTCAAAATAGTAGAATGTAAAAAAATTTTATAGGATCAAAGATATCGTGTTGATCTGGAGACCTGGAAGAGGGCAACTTCTGAGATAGAATAAAATCCTGAGAAGCAGAAACTGAAGGATCATTATGCGTAACCAAAAATCTATAGCAACTTAAAACTTGTATTTGGGGCTTATACTCTTTCTTAAAACTATTAAGCAAGAGAGCACTCTCAGTTGATTAGTCCTGTATAATGGTGTCTTTACTCTTTGTTTATTTGAATGTTCTCTGACAACATTATCTACAGTTCCACATATTTTTTCCATATTTAAACATTCCTTGCTACTTTATGCTACTCCCGAAAGATGAAATGGAGAACTTAGAAACTTTTACCCCAATCTTCTACTACAGATTTCAGCATTGAGTAAGGATGAAGAAGAGGTAATAAATGGTATCACTGTCAGCCCACAAGACACTACAGGAGTTTCACACTTTATCAAGACTACCCTATCTTCATAGCCCTGGAACCTGAAAACCCACCTAGGCAATTAACCTTAAAATGTTCTTCTGCATCTCCTTAACATATTTCTAATTCTTTGAGAATTTCTTTTTATCCATTGCTAAGGAACCTCCCTTAAAGCTTTCCTTATTTGAACATGATCATGGATTTAGGAAAAATAAAAGCATCAACTACTTTATGGGAAAGATTTTAGACTGTACTTTTCCCCGAAGAAACTTTATTAGCCTGTAAAACATGATCAAAAGTTTTGAAAGAATCTAAATCCACCTAATAATAAAGAATTTTGTATCGGCACATTCTGAGAGCCTTGTTTATCCCACAAATAAAGCTATTCATTTTGTGCTTTCATTTCCCAGTATCTCATTAACTTATCTTGTACAAGCATATCTAAAATAATCTCTTCTGCTCTTTCTTTACAATTCAAAATTATCCTTGATAATGGCTTTTAAATGCCAATATCAGGGATTTACCACACTTTTGGATCAAAGGGAAATATTGAAAATATAAATATGGTCTCAGGAAGTACCAGGAAAATAATCTTTCCCCCGTGTTTACCACTACATTATGCTACACAATATAAAATACACAGCATGCTTCCTATCCTCAAGGAACTTGTATTACCACCTACCTGAGGAGAAAAGACACATATAAAATAGCAGTGAGCAATACAAATAGCATAGACTAAAGCTGTATTGATACACTATTGATATTATAGTGGATAATGTCATGATTTGGAGAAGAATGTCAGTGTGTATCAGAGTCCACAATAAGTTTCAAGAAAATAAATGTGTCTCAGGAAAGCTAATATGTGGATAGAGTGACTCAAGACATAGGGGTCCAGCTCAGAGAGGACCAACAGTGTGTTTGTAGAACAGTGAGATTTCCCTGCTCAGAGCCAAGGGTACTAGGGAAAGTCCAGGAGTACCTTGAAACAGATAATTGCAAAAATAGAAAGCACAGTATTCCCATTACTATTACTGTATAACAAATTTCTCTAAAACTTAGTTGCTTAAAACAACCATTTTATTACGCTTATGAATTTGATGGGTCAGAAAATTTAGAAAGAGTAACATAGATATGGCTCATCTCTGCTCCACAATGACACTGGTCTCAACTGGGAAGTTAAAGCCTACATGTTGGGGTCATCTAAAGGCTCATGTACTCACATACAACTACTATAGGATGAATTGAAGACTAGGACTGCTAACAAGAGCACCAGCATGTGACCTGTCATATTTATGGCTTTGCTTCCTCATGGCTTGATGGTCCCAGGGTAACTAGATTTCCTATGTGGCAGCTCAGGGCTCCAAATAAGAGTGCCCCAGAGAACAAGGCAAAAGCTAGATCATCTATTAACTCAGCCTTGTAAACCACAGTGTCACCTCCATCATACTATGTTGGTCAAAGAAGTCATAGGCCCACTCAGATTCAAGGGGTGGTGTCATAGAGAGAATAATACCCACCTCCCAATGGATTAAGTGACAAATAAGTGTAATATCCACAAATACAGGTTTGCTGATTATTTTCTCCCACAACATTTAAAATACTTCACAATCTCACAAATACCCATAATTCCCACGAAAGGAAAAAGAGTAATAAGTGTTCATTGTTGAGATGACCACATGTCTCGGTTCTCCCAGGAATAATCCCAGTTTATACATGTTATCCCAATGTAATTTTTAATACCTCCCCCTTTCACTCTCAAAAATGTCCTGTTTGAATGATAAATTATATGATCATCCTATTTGATATAATTCAAAGACCTATCTATAAACAAAAAGGGAAATTAACACCCTCACCTCTCTCCAAAATAATTCATCTTAATCTAAAATATCCAAATTCATCAACTATATCACATATTCCAAATGCATTTGCTTTTTGAGCAACATGCCAGTTACCTTATCAGTATGTGAAGATGCCAACCAGCAGTCGATGGTAAGAACAAGGTAGAACCAAAACCATATGACTTCAAGATTCTCCCTTAATTTAGGTGCTACAACAGGGCAGTGTATAAATCCAATTTTGTTTGTCTATGTAAGAAATAATTACCTTCAATCTTAATTTTTGTAGAGTTCTGAATATGGCAGAGTAGCAGCCTCTCCATACTTTCATAAACCTTTGAGTGTCAAAACACCAAAAAGGGCTATATAAATAAACTACATATAAAAAAAATAAACGGCTTCATAGGCAGATTTTCCCACTTCACTTTTGAGAATGAGTACCTAAAATGAAAGTCAAACATTCTTTTATATAGTAAAATAAAAGTCAAACATTCTTTTATATAGTCCTTGAAAAGACTGACCTTTTTTGTTGCAAGTTTTTTAAGCAAAGGCATTTGTTTCCCCAAATGGAGCCTTTGTCCCACTTGGACACGTTGAACAAGCCAGACTACGTGCTAACACTAAATTGCTTGTATTGACAACTCCGTTAGCGCTCTCTTAGATGTAAGGGCATTTTGCTTTGGTTTCTAACAGAGTTTGCTGTCAAACTTTAACATTTAAAAACGTTCAGCAAAGAAAGGTGAAAGGAACTTGGTTTGCATTTAACTAAGAAAAATGTATCATATTAACTCTGGATGCGTAACATCAAGCCATAAAGTTCTTGTCATGTTGTCAGTGGGGCCTTCTCCCTTATCTGTGCCTGCACTGCTAGAACTAGGAGTTTTCCACAAAAATGTCCATTTAGGGATTTTCCATTAACATATTATAAACTACTCCTCTAGTAGATTCACAAGATTCCAATTATATTGAGAGCAGGGGAAGATTATATGGGTTCTACTTATCTTAATCTGATTTTATTGTTCTCATGTTAGAAGGACCTCAGTCCACACATTAATTTCTGGATACAGTTGTCAAGAGTTTAAATATTAGTAAAGAGTTATTGCAAACATCCCTAGTTTAAGTTCCAGAATGTACCATGTCCCACATTACAACTTTTTTTTCATCTGTAAATCTATTGCAGTTACGGTTCTGTGCCTGGAGTCCCCAAGCCCATCCCCAGATTTGGTGATGTGCTAGGCAGACTCACAGAACTCACATATGACTTACTACAGCAAAAGGGTACAAGCAAAATCAGTAAAGGGAAAAAATACATGAAACAGAATCAGGAAAACCAGGTACACATTTCTAAGGATCTTGTCCCTGTTGAGGTCACATAAGGCAACTTAAATCACTCCAGTATTGAATCGTGACACTTGTAAAATGTTGCCTACTAGGAAATCTCATTAGAGACTTAGTGCCCAAGGTTTTACTGGGAGCTGGCTATATAAGAATCTCTGCCTCAGAAATACCTAAATTCCAGATTCTCAGGATGAAGGCAGGTATTTAACATAAGGCACATTCTTTGCACAAATAGTTTAAGCACAGTAAACTACTCTTATAAGTCAGAGAATGGTGGGAAACATGCCCAAAATCTAAGTACCCAGATGCCAGCCAAGGGCTAACCCTGCAACCAGGTCTAAAAATATTCTCAGTCCAGCTATGTTAGCTCTTTTCTGTATAGGTTCCCTGCCACCTGAGGTCTAGATAAGTTTGACTTAAACTCCTTTCCCAATCTCACACACTCTGGAAGATTAAGCCCTGTTAACATTTTTTTAAACTTCCTAAGGCCGTGTCTTAAGGTCTAGGTGGATTTTTCAGTTGCTTGTTTTGCCTCAACTGCCTGGCCTCACCTACTTGATAATCAAAGAGAGGCAGTCTTGTGCCCCTTCTTTTATCACTATTCAAAGTACAATGATGGCAGTTACCAAGTACACAAGAGCCTACTCACATTTGTGACAGTGTGTTCATTTTCCCTAGCTCTTTTCTAGAGCTGCTATCCTTCTCATCACTTTCTACTCTCACTTCTCATACTGCTTTTCCCACTGAAATAGAAGTGCCAAGCCAGACAGGATGATTTTAAGATTTAAACCATGCCCAAGTGATTCCCATCATGGAGCCAATAGCCATACCAACATACTGGTTTGCTTATGCAATTCCCTAAAAATACATATCTAAAACATAAGGGTTCTTACGTGATATTAAATAGGTGCAACTAAAAGGAGGTTGCACCTATTTAATATTACTTATGAGCCTTATGTATTGTCCTTCCCTTATGAGTTCTGGTCAGCCTTCCAGAAGATGAAAAAGGATTGGAATATTTTAATATATTCTACAGAAAATTATCCTTCAAGGAATTTCCTTGATGCTCCTAAATTTAAAAGCAAGAAATGAACCTTTCATAGGGTTCTGTGGCCATTGGAAAGAAACCTTCAACATTAAGTTTTCTCCCCTATAGAGCACTATCTGACATTGTAATTTTGTACCAATATAATATTTAGGAATATCTACATCAGTGTGGCTCAAAATTCCATCCTTGCAATGTTAGATCTTTGCAACACAACATCTCTGATTCCTCTCATTTTCATGAAACTTTAGTTGTGCTTTAGAAACTGTTTCTCCCATAGATCATTTTTAATTCAATTTAAATTAAGCAAATGCTTACTTGAGCAGTTAAAGCTCTCTTAAGGACACTTAAATTAACGATAATTATTTAAACATTCATATTCTCATATGCAGTTCTCCTGATTTATCCTCCAATCAACATAATTCAAAATTATATCCATGGAGAGAGTTAATTCACATATTTTATAGGAGAAAAAAATGTATTCATTTTGATTATTATTTAAAGGAAAATGAAACAAATTTAATTCACTTGTGAATTCATCACCTCTATATCATTCAGTTGCAAGACAGTCTATGCAACCTTAGGTGAAATTCTAAAACCTAAGATCCTTACTAAAACAAAATATATTAATGTAAAGCCTCTTGGTAAAGCCTCATAAATGCCACATTCAAAGTCTTGGGTTTTTCTTTGAACACTGTCTCCACATGACCAAGCCTTACTGTCTTAATCTATAGATAAGAATCATAAATATTAAATAAGAATATCTACGTTAAGTGAGTGCATTCTGCAAAATATAGCAGATGACACAGTCATTAGACTGATATTACAAAACAAAAACTTAAGGTCAACAAATCTTCATGATCTTTTCAGGTTTCCATTAGCCTTAGATAAGATAACCGTGTCTTACCTTTGCTGTTACAACATGTTCCATGGAGATGCCCAGCTCATCTCCATGGCCATCACAACATCTGACATGGTGGCTTAAGTTATATAGGTGCCCAAAAAATACTAATTGAATTAATACAGAAATTGAAGTGCTCTTCACTCTTCTCTTGATAAAACCTCAGGCTCATAGTTTAAAAGAAAATGTGCATGTTCCTCCATCAAATACATCACAGCATTACACAGATTTTAGTTTTAAACCTCACTGGCCAGTGAATTTAAATGGGCTTTGATGCAGTAGATAAGCAAGAACAGAGAGGAGAATTAAGTTAAAATGTGGGTAGGTCTCAAGGTTAGTACAAGCAGGACAGGAGGAAGCCAGTGAGGCAACTTGGATAGCTACAATCAAACATAGCAAGAGGATCAGTAATTAATACCTGTAAAGCAAACTGAGGCAAACCAACACATAAAGAATATATCCTTTTTTTGTTTTAATAAAACCAACCACTTGCATTAAGCAAAAAAAAAATCTCATAAGCTTCCTGGGTCAATAGGAGGAAATTCACAAATTTGGCCTATCTGTAGTTTACAGCAGATGATAAGTGGTGACACTTGGTTAGACTTGGGAATCAGGAGCCAAGAAAAAAAGCATTTGAAATTCATTCATAAGATATAAAAGATAAACATGACATTTCTCATTACTGTCTGTCTTTCTTTTGTAAAACTAAACCACGCTTGCTTACATAGCAACACTTCTTAAAATCCAAGGCAATGTACATGGGATGAAAGCATTTTCCTCCTGCAAAGCACTGTGTCTCATCCAGTTACAGGAAATACCATGGCAGCATCATCTGAAACACTGTCTGTGAGATCAAGCATAAAATGGAAATGTAGGTTTCCTACTATCATATACTTACATGGTGTAACCAAGAAGTAACTTAAGATCATACCTTTCCCTAAAATCCTGTAGTCTATATCAAATGATGTTCTCAACATTAAATTCCCTACTTTTGAGTTAGGACATTGTCTGCTGGTAGCCATTATTAAAATGCACATATTTCCTAAGAGGGTTAAAATATCAACCCATTCAATGGTTAATCAAACTGTAGTACACCCTTAACGTGGAATGGTACTCAGCAATAAAAAGGACTGGAGTATTGATAGATGCATCTTGAATGAATCTATATAGAATTATGAAGAATGGGGAGGGGAGAAACAATCCCAAAGACATATACTATATGATCCCATTTATATAACATGTTTGAAATGGCAAAATTATATAAATGGAGAACAGGTTAGTGATTGTCGGGGGTTAAGAATGCAAGGCATTTGGAGGCAGGGAGAACTGAGTGTAGCTGTAAAAAGGCAACATGAAGGATTTTTGTGTGATGAGATTGTTCTATATCTTGACTGTGGTAATAGATACACAAACCTTCACATGTGATAAAATTGCACAGAACTAAATACATATACACATGTGCATGCACACACATGCATGCACACACACACACATACACACAAGTACAAGCAAAGCAAAGAAAATCAGAACAAGATCAATAAGTTATGTCGATGTTAAATCTTTGCATTATATTATAGTTGTGTGCAATCGTTAGAACTTGCCTCAATTTTTCTCTTCCTAAATGTACCATAGTTTTTCAAGATGTTATCATTATGAAAAGTAGGGTAAAGGGTATACAAGATCTCCTCTGTATTTTTCCTTACAACCACATGTGAATCTAAAATTATCTCAAAATAAAACATTTAAAATTTTAAAAAATAACCATTAAATGATTTGGGGTATTAGATACACACACTTTTACCTGAAAGCAACAATTGCACACAACTATTAACACAGATAAGCCAAATTAATATTTTTAAACCACATAAAATGGGGGAATAAATGAGCTTCATAATTATAAAACCTCCACTCAATGCCAGATCTGCCACTGCTACCAAATTACATGAACTCTTGGGTGCTCAGCTTTCTCATCTTCAAAGCAGAGCTAGCAAAGCCTGTTTTGCATAGTTGTTGAGAGAATTAAATAACCCGTGTCTGGGGGCTTGGTTGGAACTCATTAAATGAGAGATATTATTCTTAACAGGTGAGCAATAAAGAGGAACATCACTGGAGTTTCCCCAAGAAGACAGAAAGGTGGGACATATTGGAAAGGTCCTAGAAACTCAAGGCAGCTTGCTGGCAAACAGATCCTAAGGTACCATGGGGACCAAATCATTTGCAGCAGCTGCCTTTTCATTTCCCTCTGGAATGCTCTTACCAGATAACTACTTGGCTACCTTCCTCACTTCATCCAGGTCTCTATTCAAATGTAAGCCTATTTCAAGGTTTAACCTATCATAGGTAGCCATTTTTTCAAGTATGTAGCAAGATAGAAAGGGAGGTACTCTACAAAAGAGACAAAATGATCATGGCCACCGCCCTCTAAAACGAAATAATTCTGCATTTGTCTTCTTCTCCTAGCCTCTTCCTTCTATATACCATTGCATTCATTCATTCAACATAGTATCTATTGTGTGAAAGGCACTCAGGATATGAAGTGGCTTTCATAAACATCTCAATGTTTAAAGCTGCCTCTTCTGATTGGCTTTGGTCCTCAGCAGAATCTAGGTTGGTACTGCTCTTTTTCTGGTTCTTAGTGAAAGCAAATGGACAAGTCAAACACTTGTGCAAAATTATAAAGCAGGCCGTATTTATCTTTGACATTATTCTACCTCCATCCCCACCCCATCACTACAACATGATCATCAAACCATTCCTTGGCTGCCTAAACCAGTGCAACATCTTATCCATGCCTAAAGGTTACCCCATGCCCATAACTTTCCTAAATTTTACATTAATTTTAGTATCCTTCAAATTGCACCAATAAGGACGTCACATATTTCCTCCTTTTACATAATGCTAAGCCTCTTACTAGATCTTTTCTACTTAAGCTTATTCAAGCACAGCACAAGTGTTCTGACAAAAAGTAACTAGACTACTATTAAAAAAAGGACATAGGAAATTACCATATCAATTTCTGATTAACTTCCATTCTGATTTGCAACAACTATATTTCTCTAATAGAACATAGTAATTTTTAATGTCTTTCACTGTTACTTTTATACCAGTCTGTCTTGTAAAAATGCAAATATCAAATGCAACTCAACTCCAGCGAAACCACTGTACCATCATTTTTTAAAAAGCATACCCAATTCCATTTCAAAAAATTAAATATTAGAGAAGTAACATCAAGTTATAAATTATCTATAACAAACCCATGGATGCAATTTCTGTGCAATTAATCCTGTCAATACAATTTTAGATGCTAGCTAATGTTCTTAATAAGATAAGGCAACATCCACTAAACAACCTCCTGAGTTAATTGAAGTGGGAAACAAATCCAGACATGTTACAGGGAAAGAATGCTTTGCCTTAACATTTACCTTAAACATTTCTAACATAACAAAAGATCTTGTACACATTTACCAAGAATAGGGGTTTGAGGAGTTGATAAGGTTTTTGTTATGCATTAAAGGTTGAAACTTAGTATGCTAAGGAAAGAGAAATATTAAGATCATAGATAGAAACACAATTGGGCATACTATGTTTTTAAATTCATTCTTAGAAAATGGAATTCTTGAAAGCATCAAAAATGAATAACTCAGAGCCCAAAATGGAAAGCTAGAATTTTTCAAATCTGATTCATTTTACAAAAATGCTATATCTCAACAGATTAGGTAACAGATTAGAATATTCGACAAGGTACTTGTTGCATAAACCATCAAAAAAGAAAGGGAAAGTAGGAGAACCACCCAACTAGCTCATCTGCTAAACAAAGGCATTTCCTTTTCCTTGGAGAGCTTTGGCAGTTAACTTTTGGGAGATTTAGAAGGTTAAGATTCAATCTGCACAGCTTTTTTTTACATAGCCCTAAGTGAATTAAGTGCTTGATTTAATGTTTCCAATGCTGTCTTTCTTTCAGTTTACTTTAAAGTGTCATAATAATACAGCGTGTACTTACTACTTATGAATATTCTAGCTACAGGGGACCAAGAACAGCACACTACATTACTGTTTTCATCTAAAAGGGTCCTAAAGAACTTTTTGCAATTTTCGTTCTATCTTCTCAAATAAATACTATTAGTGGGTGCTAGAATGGGTTCCAGTGTTAGCTCTACTACTTACTAGCTGCATGCATATCCATGAGTCAAGTTACATAACTTCTCTGTGCTTCAAGTTTCTTATTTATAAAGTAGGGGTGGCAACATTATCTACTTCATAAGATTAAGAATTAAGTGAGTTAATATACCTGATATACTTACAACAAGTGGTACACAGTAGTAACTAGTAAGTTTTTCTTGTTTTTCAGACCATGTACTAAGTGCTAAGAATATTATGGTAACCAAAACCAGAAAAGATTCTTACTCACTTTGTATTTTCAACCATTAATTTAATACATATATAATTTGTAACTGAAATAATGGTTCATGAAGGTTAAAAAATAGAATTCTATAACAGTATATAACATAGGAATTTTACCCAGCTATAGAGAGTCACAGAAGTTTTCCTTGAGCAAATGAACCTCTTTGAGACCTGATGGATGAGTATGAGTTAACCAGATTTTTTTTTAAGCAAGGGTAAGAGCCTTCCCAGTTGAAGACAACCACGTGCAGAAACTCTGTAGTAAAAAGCTTCGGGATGAGTAAGTAATAAAACACATCACTAAAAACGATAATTAACTTGGCTGGGTGTGGTGGCTCATGCCTGTAATCCCAGCAATTTGAGAGGCCAAGGTGAGCAGAACACTTGAGGTCAAGAGGTCGAGACCAGCCAGGCCAACATGGCAAAACTCTGTCTCTATTAAAAAATTAAAAAACCTAGTGAGGCATGGTGGTGCATGCCTGGAGTCCCAGCAACTAGGAAGCCTGAAGCATGAGAATTGTTTGAACCCAGGAGGCAGAGGTTGCAGTGAGCCAAGAGTGCACCACTGCAATCCACCCTGGGTGACAGAGACTCTGTCTAAAAAAAAGAGATAATTAATTCTAGTGAGAATTAAGTTTTTTAAGGAAAAAAAGTACCTATAATACACTACTTGGCTCAGTTGTGAATAATATTTACGAAGTTATAATAATATAAACCCTGACTAAATGACCAAAGCTTATGTAAATATGGTAATGTAATCAAGGAGGAAAAATTGTTGTAGAAGAGGGGTTGTTGGGGAATATGTAAATGAGCTAAAATTTTATCTTCCATAATAGGATAAAAGCTAAAATTTACAGTGAACAAAATCTAAAAATAGCAGTATATGAATGTCATTTAAAAATATATAAATCCCAGAATTTGCTAAGAGACTTAAAAGTGCTTGACTATGGGAAAAAAAGAATTAGATAAAGGTAAGAATAGAAATAGGACTGCTTTCTTCATTGTAAGATTGTAGTACCATTTTATTTTTAAACTATGTGCATGCACAAGCATAGCAGTCCTGAAGGTGCACCACTGAGATATCTTTCAAGAGAACCTGCTATGAAAAGTGTACTTGACTGACAGCACTAGCTGCTGCTCCCATGAGCATAGTGGGGTTCCAATGCCAGTCAATTCTGCCTGAAACACAACTCCTCTAATGGGCAGTTTTGACTCAGGGAATCCCATTGGCCTGGCTGAAACCTCATAAGAACTGTGCTGAGCTCTGAGGCTCTTCCTACCTGATTTTTCCTTCCTTCTTTCCTTTTGCAGGTATCCAATCTGTATCACATTCTGAATGCTTTCCCTGTCTACTGCTGTTACCATTCCTTTATGGTTCACAGGAATCTCCCTGAAGAAATCTCTTGCTTATTGAATCCCACCTTGGTGCCTGCCTCTCAGAGAAGCAAAACTGTCAAAATAACTTTGATAAAATTGCTTAAACTTAAAAGTAGAAAAAAGACCTACAAAAAAGTCTTTAATGTTCAAATAGAGCTTTGCCATTTTAAAAAAAATAAGAAAAAACTTGGCAATATTCAATACCTGAGTTCAAAATCATTCCCAGTAGAGGAAAGAGCATGAACTTGAGCCAGAAAGGCCAAGCTCAGGTCAGTTGTGTGAAACCCTGTTTTTTTTTAACTTATGCAGTCTATGATATTGGGCACAATCAAGACTCTCATTATTTGTAAAAAGTACCTCCTTTTTAAGTTATTGTTGCATATTAAGTGAAATAAGTCAGGTCAAATGTTGCAAAATAACAATAATAATAGCATGAACCACTTAAGGAACTGAAAATAGGCCAATATAGGTGAGAGCTAAACTGGTAGTGTAGTTTTGTAATAATTATATATAAAGAGCCTGATTATGTTTAGAACATTTGTCCTTGCAATTCCATTTACAGGTATCTAAACCAAGAATATAAACAGAAATATAGCAAAGTTTACAAATAAATATATTTATTATCAAACTATTACAATCTAAAAAATATTAGAAACAACTAAAATATCCTAAAATAAAAGATCAGTTATATTCAAATATATGAGTGAAATATATTTCTCAGCTTTTAGAAAACATTTATAATTTGGGAATGACAGGAAAGTGGCCATAAAGTACTTCCTAGATAGAGAAGGGCTGAGGGAATTTGTTACCACTAGGCCAGAACTACAATAAATGCTCAAAGGAGTCCTAATTCTGGAAGTAAAAGGATAGGATGACATTTACCATTATAAAACATATGAAAGTACAAAACTCCCTGGTAAAGCAATCATGCAAAGAAGAAAGAAAATGGACTTAAATGGTACCACTACAGAAATTCACCAATTCCAATGACAACGATGAGAGAAAAAGAAAGGAACAAGAAATAGATAAAACAACCGGAAAACAATTAAAATATGACAGAAACAAAGCCTCATATATCAATAATAACTTTGAATGTAAATAGATTAAATTCTCCTCTTAAAAGATACAGAATGGCTGAATGAATTTAAAAACATAATCCAAGTATATAATACTTAAAAGAAACTGACCTTATCAGCAAAGATACAAATAGACTAAAAATAAAGGTATAGAAAAAGGTATTCCATGTTAATGAAAACCAAAAGCAAGCAGGAGTAGCTATGATTATATCAGATAAAACAGACTGGAAGTGGCGGCAAGATGGCTGAATAGGAACAGCTCTGGTCTGCAGCTCCCAGTGAGATCAACACAAAAGGCAGGTGATTTCTGCATTTCCAATTGAGGTACCCAGATCATCTCACTGGGACTGGTGAGACAGGGGTGCACCTATAGAGGGCAAGTGAAAGCAGGGTGGGGTGTCACCTCACCTGAGAAGTGCAAGGGTTTGGGAAACCCTTCCCTAGCCAAGGGAAGCCATGAGGGACTGTTCTGTGAGAAACAGTGCATTCTGGCCCAAATGCTGAGCATTTCCCATGGTCTTCAACACCTGCAAACCAGGAGATTCCCTTAGGTGCCTATACTACCAAGGCCCTGGGTTTCAAGCACAGAACTGGACGGCCTTTGGGGTAGACATTGAGCTACCTGCAGGAGTTTTCTTTCATACCCCAGTGGCACCTGGAACACTAGCAAGAGAGAACCTTTCACTCCCCTAAAAAGGAGGCTGAAGCCAGGGAGCCAAGTGGTCTAACTCAGCAGATCCCAGCCCCACAGAGCCCAGCAAGCTAAGACCAACTGGCTTGAAATTTTCACTGCCAGCACAGCAGTCTGAAGTCAACCTGGGATGCTCAAGCTTAGTCGGGGGAGGGGTGTCCAGCATTATTGAGATTTGAGTAGTCAATTTTCCCCTCACAGTGTAAACGAAGCCTCAGGGAAGTTCAAACTGAGCAGAGCCCACCTACCGCAGCTCAACAAAGCCACTGTAGCCAGACTGCCTCTCTAGATTCCTCCTCTATGGGAAGGGCATCTCTGAAAGAAAGGCAGCAGCCCCAGTCAGGGGCTTATAGATAAAACTCCCATTTCCCTGGGACAAAGGATCTAGAGAAAGGAGTGGCTGTAGGTGCACCTTCAGTAGGCTTAAAAGTTCCTGCCTGCCAGCTCTGAAGAGAGCAATAGATCTCCCAGCACAGCACTCAAGCTCTGCTAAGGGACACACTGCCTCCTCAAGTGGGTCCCTGATGCCCATGCCTTCTAACTGGGACTCACCTCCCAGCAGGGGTTGAAAGACACCTCATACAAGGAGAGCTCTGGCTGGCATCTGGTGGGTGTCCTTGTGGGACAAAACTTCCAGAGGAAGGAACAGGAAGCAATATTTGCTATTATGCAGCCTCCATTGGTGATACCCAGGCAAACAGGGTCTAGAGTGAACCTCCAGCACACTCTAGCAGACCTGCAGCAGAGATACGTGAATGTTAGAAGGAAAACTAACAAACAGAAAGGAGTAGCATCAACATCAACAAAAAAGATGTCCACACAAAACCCTATCCGAAGGTCACCAGTATCAAAGACCAAAGGTAGATAAATCCATGGAGATGAGAAAAAACCAGCACAAAAAGGCTGAAAATTCCAAAAACCAAAACACCTCTTCTCCTCCAAAGGATTACTACTCCTCCCCAGTAAGGGAGCAAACTGGACAGAGAATCAGTTTGACAAATTGACAGAAGAAGGCTTCGGAAGGTGGGTAATAACAAACTCCATCAAGCTAAAGGAGCATGTTCTAACTCAATGCAAGGAAGGTAAGAACCGTGAAAAAAGAGGAATTGCTAACTAGAATAACCAGTTTAGAAAAAAACATAAGTGACTTGATAGAGCTGAAAAATACAGCATGAGAATTTCATGAAGCACACCTAAGTATCAATAGCCAAATTGATCAAGCAGGAGAAAGAATATCAGAGATTGAAGATCAAGTTAATAAATAAAGCATGAAGACAATATTAGAGAAAAAAGATTGTAAAGAAATGAACAAAGCCTCTAAGAAATATGGAACTATGTGAAAAGACCAAACCTATGTTTGATTGGTATGCCAGAAAGTGACAGGGAGAATGGAACCAAGTTGGAAAAGACTCTTCAGGATATTATCCAGGAGAACTTCCCCAGCCTAGCAAGACAGACTAACATTCAAATTCAGGAAATACAGAGAACACCAAAAGATACTCCTGGAGAAGAACAATCCCAAGACACATAATTGTCAGATTCACCAAGGTTGAAATGAAGAAAAAAATGTTAAAGGCAGCCAGAGAGAAAGGTCAAGTTATCCACAAAGGGAAGCCCATCAGACTAACAGCAGATCTCTCATCAGAAACCCTACAAGCTAGGAGAGAATGGGGGCTGATATTCAACATTTTAAAGGAAAAAATTTTCAACCCAGAATTTCATATCCAGCCAAACTAAGATTCATAAGCAAAGGAGAAATAAAATACTTTATAGACAAGCAAATGCTGAGAGATTTTGTCACCACCAGGCCTGCCTTACAAGAGCTTCTGAAGGAGCACTAAATACGGAAAGGAAAAACTGGTACTAGCCACTGCAAAAACACCAAAATACAAATACCATCGACGCTATGAAGAAACTGCATCAACTAACAGGCAAAACAACCATCTAACACCACAATGACAGGATCAAATTCACACATAACAATATTAACCTTAAATGTAAATGGGCTAAATGCCCCAGTTAAAAGACACAGACTGGAAAATTGGATAAAGTATCAAGACCCTTTGACCAAGGGGTCAATAAGAAAATTTTTAAAAAAAGAAAAGAAAAGAATCAAGACCCATCAGTGTGCTATATTCAGGAGACCCATCTCATGTGTGAAGATGCACATAGGCTCAAAATAAAAGGATGGAGAAATATTTACCAACCAAATTGAGAGGAAAAAAAGGGTTTGCAATCCTAGTCTCTTAAAAAACAGACTTTAAACCAACAAAGATCAAAAAAGACAAGAAGAGCACTATATAATGGTAAAAAGATCAATGCAACAAGATTAACTATCCTAAATATATAGGCACCCAATACAGGAGCACCCAGATTCATAAAGCAGGTACTTAGAGACCTACTAAGAGACTTAGACTCCCACACAATAATAGTAGGAGACTTCAACATCTCACTGTCAATATTAGACAGATCAATGCAGCAGAAAATTAACAAGGATATTCAGGACTTGAACTCAGCACTAGACCAAGTGGACCTAATAGACAGCTACAGAACTCTCCACCCAGATCAACAGAATATACATTCTTCTCAGCAACACATCACACTTATTCTAAAACTGACCACATAATTGGAAGTAAAACACCCCTCAACACATGCAAAAAAATGGAAATCATAACAAACAGTCTCTCAGACCACAGTGCAATCAAATTAGAACTCAGGATTAAGAAACTCACTCAAAACCACACAACTACATGGAAACTGAACAACCTGCTCCTTAATGACTAGTGGGTAAATAATGAAATTAAGGCAGAAATAAGTAAGTTATTGAAGCCAATGAATACAAAGACACAATGTACCAGAATCTCTGGGATACAGCAAAATCAGTGTTTAGACAGAAATTTATAGCACTAAATGTCCACAGGAGAAAGTGAGAAATATTAAAATCAACACCATAACATCACAATTAGAACTAGAGAAGCAAGAGCAAACAAATTCAAAAGGTAGCAGAAGACAAGAAATAACTAAGATCAGAGCGGAACTGAAGGAGGTAGAGACACAAAAATAAACCTTCAAAAATCAATGAATCCAGGAGCTGGTTTTTTGAAAAGATTAAAAAAATACATAGACCTCTAGCCAAACTAATAAAGAAGAAGAGAGAGAAGAATCAAATAGACACAATAAAAAAATGATAAAGGGGATATTACCACTTATACCACAGAAATATAAACTACCATCAGAGAATACTGTAAACACCTCTACACAAATAAACAAGAAAATCTAGGGAAAAAAATGAATAAATTCCTGGACATATACACCCTCTCAAGACAAAACCAGGATGAACTCGATCTCTGACTAAACCAATAACAAGTCCTGAAACTGAGGCAGTCATTAATAGCCTACCAACTAAAAAAAGGCCAAGACTAGATGAATTCAAAGCCAAATTCTATCAGAGGTACAAAGAGGAGCTGATACCATTTCTTCTGAAGCTATTCCAAGCAATAAAATAAGAGGGACTTCTCCCTAACTCATTTTATGATGCCAACATCATCCTGATATGAAAACCTGGCAGAGATACAACAACTAAAGAAAATTTCAGACCAATTGTTTCATCCCAGATAAACATCAATTTGAAAATCTTCAACAAAATACTGGCAAACTAATTTCAGCAGCACAATAAAAAACTTATCCACCATGATCAAAATGGCTTCATCCCTGAGATGCAAAGCTGCTTCACATACACAAATCAATAAACATAATCCATCACATAAAAAGAACCAATGACAAAAACCACGATTATTTCAATAGATGCATAAAATGCATTCAGTAAAATTCAACACCCCTTCATACCAGAAACTCTCAATAAACTAGGTATTGATGGAACATATCTCAAAATAAGAGCTATTTATGGCAAACCCATAGCCAATATCATATTGAATGGGCAAAAGCTGGAAGCACTCCCTTTGAAAACTGGCATAAGACAAGGATGCCCTCTCTCACCACTCCTATTCAACACAGTATTGGAAGTTCTGGCCAGGGTAATCAGGCAAGAGAAAGAAATAAAGGGTATTCAATTAGGAAAATAGGAAATCCAATTGTCTCTGTTTGCAGATGACATGATTGCATATTTAGAAAACCCCAACGTCTCAGCCCAAAATCTCCTTAAGCTGATAAGCAACTTCAGCAAAGTCTCAGGATACAAAATCAATATGCAAAAATCACAAGCATTCCTATACAACAATAATAGACAAACAGAGAGCCCAATCATGAGTGAACGTCCATTCATAATTGCTACAAGGAGAATAAAATACCTAGGAATACAACTTACAAGGGATGTGAAGGACCTCTTCAAGGAGAACTACAAACCACTGCTCAAGGATAAGAGAGGACACAAACAAATGGAAAAACATTCCATGCTTATGAATAGAAATAATCAATATCATGAAAATGGACATACTGCCCAAAGTAATTTATAAATTCAATGCTATCCTCGTCAAGCTACCATTGACTTTCTTCACAGAATTTTAAAAACTACTTTAAATTTCATATGGAACCAAAAAAGAGCCCATACAGCCAAGACAACTCTTAGCAAAAAGAACAAAGCTGGAGGTATCACACTACCTGACTTCAAACTTATGGTACAAGTCTACAGTAACCAAAACAGCATGGTTCTGGTACCAAAACAGACATAGAGACCAATGGAATAGAACAGAGGCCTCAGAAGTAATGCCACACATCTATAACTATCTGATCTTTGACAAATCTGACAAAAACAAACAATGAGAAAAGGATTCCCTATTTAATAAAAGGTGTTGGGAAAACTGGCTAGC
Source organism: Aotus nancymaae (assembly GCF_030222135.1). NCBI lineage: Eukaryota > Metazoa > Chordata > Mammalia > Primates > Aotidae > Aotus > Aotus nancymaae. The sequence goes on along the minus strand of NW_026988476.1, from coordinate 15,757,298 downwards.
CATATGCAGAAAGCTAAAACTGGACCCCTTCCTTACACCTTATACAAAAATTAACTCAAGATGAATTAAAGATTTAAACGTAAGACCTAAAACCATAAAAACCCTAGGAGAGAACCTAGACAATGCCATTCAGGACATAGAGCCTCACAGTGAACAGGCAACCTACATAATGGGAGAAAATTTTTGCAATCTATCCATCTGACAAAGAGCTAATAATATTCAGAATCTACAAAGAACTTAAACAAATCTACAGTAAAAAAAACAAACAATCCCATCAAAACATGGGTGAAGGATATGAACAGACACTTCTCAAAAGAAGGCATTTATGCAGCCAACAAACATGAACAAAAAAGCTCATTATTGCTGGTCATTAGAGAAATGCAAATCAAAACTATGATGAGAAATTGTCTTATGCCAGTTAGAATGGCAATCATTAAAAAATCAGAAAACAACAGATGCTGGAGAGGATGTGGAAAAATAGGAACACTATTACACTGTTGGTGGAACTGAAAATTAGTTCAACCATTGTGGAAGACAGTGTGGTGATTCCTCAAGGATATCAAACCAGAAATACCATTTGACCCAGCAATCCCATTACTGGGTATACACCTAGAGGATTATAAATCATTCTACACTGTTCACAATAACAAAGACTTTGAACCAACCTACATGCCCATCAATGATAGACTAGATAAGGAAAATGTGGCATATATGCACCATGGAATACTATGTAGCCATAAAAAAAGATGAGTTCATGTCCTTTGCAGGGACGTGGATGAAGCTAGAAACCATCATTTTCAGCAAACTAACAAAGGAACAGAAAACCAAACACCACACGTTCTCACTCATAAGTGGGAGTTGAACAATAAGAACATATGGAAAGAGAGAGGGTAACATCACACACTGGGGCCTGTTGGCTGGAGCGGGGGGGCAGGTCTAGGGAAAGGATAGCATTAGGAGAAACACCTAATGTAGATGATAATTTTAAAAACCAGATTGTAACTAATAAATAGTCAAAAGTAGACAAAAAGGTCAACATATGATAATAAAGGGATCATTCCAGCCAGAGAATATAAGAATTCTTTTTTGTTGTTTTGTTTTGTGAGAATATAACAATTCTAAATACATACGCACCCAACATTGAAGCACCTAGATTTATAAAGCAAACATTACTAGATCAAAATAAAGAGATGACAATAAAACAACAGTGTGGGACTTCAGCACCCCACTCGGTATCAGACAGATTATCCAGACAGAAAATCAACAAAGAAACACTAGACTTAGACATTAGACCAAATGGATCTAGCAGACATTACAGAACATTCTATCCAACAACTACAGAATATACAGTCTTTTCATCAGCATACGCAATATTCTCCAAGACAGACCATATGTTAGGCCACAAAATAAGTTTCAAGAAATTATATCAAAGTCACTTCTCATATCATAATGGAATAGAACTAGAAATTAATACTATGACAACCTCTGGAGAGCACATAAAGACATGAAAATTAAACAATATGTTCCTCAATTGCCATTGTGTTGATAAGGAAATTAACATGAATATCTAAACAATTCTTGAAATAAATGAAAATGAAAACACAACATACCAAAACTGTGAAACACAGTAAAAGCAGTGCTAAAAGGAAAGTTTATAGCAATAAATGCCTATGTCAAAAAAGTAGAAAGATTACGAAGTACAACTTAACAATGAACCTCAAGAAACTAGAAAAGATCAAACCAAACTCAAAATTAGTAGGAAAAAAAGAAATAATAAAGATCATAGCAGAACTAAATGAAATAGAAACTAAAACACACAAAACATCAACAAAATAAAAAAATTGGTTCTTCAAAGACATAAAGAAAATTGACAAACTTCTAGCTAGAATAACCAAGAAGAGAGAAGATCCAAATTAAAACATTCAGAAATGAAAAAGAAGACATTATAATTTATACCATAGAAATACAAAAGATCATTAGAGACTATTGAAACAACTATATGCTGACAAACTGGAAAACCTTGAGGAAGTGAATAAACTAATATTCACGTTTATTTGTATACAATGAATATACAAATCTCTTAAGATAAACCAAAAAACTAATCACACAGAAATAGAAAACCTAAACAGATCAATAATGAGTAGTGAGATTTATACAGTAATAAAAAGTCTCCCAACAAAGAAAAGTTCAAAAATTCTACCAAAAATGTATACAAAGAAGAACTAATATCAATCTTCCTGAAACTATTTCAAAAAAAAAGTGGAAGAGAAAAGATTTTTCCCTATTTTACTCTTTGAGGTCAGCATTACTCTGATACCAAAACCAGATAAAGACACACACACATACACACACACAAGAAAACTAAAGGCCAGTATACCTGATGAATATAGATGCAAATATCCTCAACAAAATACTAGTAACCCAAATCCAACAGCACATCAAAAAGATAACATATCACAATGAGGTGAGATTTATCCCTGGAATGCAAGAATGTTTCAACAAATGCAAAGCAATAACTGTGATACATCACATCGTCAGAAATGAAAAAAGAACCATATGATCATATCAGTAGAAGCAGAAAAATCATTTGATAAAATTCAACATCCCTTCACCATAATTACTCTCAACAAACCAGACACTGAAGTAACATACTCAAAATAAAAGCCACATATGACAAACCCACAACAAACATCATACCAGCTAGAGAAAAGTTGAGAGCCTTTTCTCTAAGAACTGCAACAAGACAAGGATACTCACTTTCACCACTCTCATTTAACATAGTACTGGAAGTCCTACCCAGAGCAATCAGGCAAGATAAGGAAATAAAAGGCATCCAAACTGGAAAAAAAGGAAGTTAAATTGTCCCTCTTTGCTAATAACACAATATTATACCTAGGAAAACATAAAGACTCTACCAAAAAACTCTTAGATTTGATCAGTGAATTCAATGATGTTTCAGAATACAAAACAAATGTACAAAATCAGTAGCATTTCTATAAACCAATAATGATCCAGACAAGAAAGAAATCAAGACAGCAATTCCATTTTCAATAGCTTAAAAAAAAAAACAGAAATAGATTTAACCAAGGAGGTGAAAGATCTCTACAAGGAAAACTACAAAATACTAATGAGAAAAATGATAGATTTTACAAACAAGTGGAAAAACATTCTATACTAATACATCAGAAGAATTAATATTGTTAAAATGACCATACTGGGCCAGGCATAGTGGCTCACACCTGTAATCCAGCACTTTGGGAGGCAGAGACAAGCAGATCACCTGAGGTCAGGAGTTCGAGAGCAGCCTGGTCAACATGGTGAAACCCTGTGTCTACTAATATAAAACTTACCTGGGCATGGTGGCACACACCTGCAATCCCAGCTACCCAGGAGAATAGCTTGGAACCCAGGAAGCAGAGGTTGCAGTGAGCCAAAACAATGCCATTGCACTTCAGCCTGGATGACAAGAGCAAAATTCCATCTCAAAAAAAAAAAAAAGAAAAAAAAAAAATTACCATACTGCCTAAAGCAATCTACAGATTCAATGTAATTCCACCAAAATACCAACATCATTTTTAAGGAATTAGAACAAACAATCCTAAAATTCATACATAATCAAATAGAGCCCAAATAGCCAAAGCAATTACGAGCAAAAAGAACAAAGCTTTACGTATAACATCTTACTTAAAAATATATTAAAAGGTTATAGTAAATAAAACAACATAGTATTGATATGAAAACAGATACATGAACCAATGGAACAAGATAGAGAACCCAGAAATACAGTCACATATTTACAGCCAACTGAGCTTTCACAAAGTTGACAAGAAGTTACATTAGAGAAAAGATGCCTTCTTTAATAAATGGTGCTGATAAAATTGGACAGCTACATGAAGAAGAATGAAACCAGACCTCTGTCTCACACCACATACAAAAGTCAATTCAAAATAAAGACTTAAATATAAGGCCCAAAACTATAAAAATACTGGAAGAAAATCTAGGAAAAATTCTTGGACATTAGTCTAGGCAAAGAATTTATGACTGAGACCTCAAAAGCATACACAACAAAAGCAAAAATAAACAAATGAGATAATTAGACCAAAAAGCTTGTGCATAGCAAACAAAGTAATCAACAGAGTAAACAGACAACCTGTTGTATAGAAGAAAATATATGCAAACTGTTCACCTGACAGGGAACAAATATCCAGAATATACAAGGAACAAAACTCAGCAGGAAAAAAATACAAGTAGTCCCATGTAAAAGTGGGCAAAGTACATGAACGGGCATTTCTTAAAATAAGACATATAAATGGCCAAGAGGTAAATGAAGAAATGCTCAATCTTACTAATTATTAGAGAACTGCAAAACAAAACCTCAATGACATATTGTCTTACCTCAGTTATAATGGCTATTATCATAAAGACAAAAAATTAACAGATGTTGGTAAGTTGCAGAGAAATAGAGACTCTTATACACTATTGTTAGGAATGTAAACTAGTACAGCCATTACTAAAAAAAGTGTGGAAATTTCTCAAGAAACTAAAAGTAGAGAACTACCATTTGATTCAGCAATTGCACTACTGGCTATCTACCCAAAGAAAAAAAAATTAATGTTTAAAAGGGACACCTGCATTCACATGTTTATTGTATTAGGTTGGTATAAATATCACTGTAAATGTAAAAAAAAACACACACACACACAACTACTGTTGCACCAATCTAATAGCACTACTCACAATAGCAAAGATATGGAATCAACCTAAGTGCTCAACAACAGAAGAATGAATAAAGAAAATGTAGTGTATATATACGCAATGGAATACTATTCAACCATAAAAAAGAATGAAACCATGTCATTTGCTGCAACATGGATGGAACAGGAGGTCATTACCTTAAGTCAAATAAGCCAGGCACAAAAAGATAAGTAATGCAAGTTCTCACCTATATGTAAGAGCCAAAAAATTTGAATCCATGGATGTAGAGAGTGGAAAAATAGATAATAGAGACTGGAGAAGGTGCACGGGGAAAGGAAGGAGGATGCAGAGAAATGGGTTAAAGGGTACAAACAAACAGTAAAATAAAAGAAATAAATTCAACGTTTGATAGAAGAGTAGGATGACTAGACTTAAATATATTATACTCAGGTGATGGACACCCACTGCTATCAATGATAAAAAAAATTAAATACATATAGCTTAGGACAGTGTAGCATTACAGATTAAGAGCCCCAAAAAATATGCATTCCTTTTACCCTCTAATTCTACCATTAGAAATTAAAGCTAAAGAAATATTAAGGGTATGCAAAATGACATAAATAAAAAGGATGCTCATTCTGAAGTTCAACAAATGTATACAGTTTGAACAATTAGAAAATGTGTTTTTGTTAAATTTTAAATGACATAGTAGAATCTTCTGTGCTCTTAGAGGAGGGTAGGGTTTCACCCAGGGATAAAGGAAAGCTTACTTTTCTACTCACTTTCCATCTTGATTTTCTCTTTTTGCACTCATGCCCTTAGGAGTTAATTAGTTTAATCAGATTCCTGGATGCTTCTTGGGTATATGAAAGGCCAACATACTTGAATTGTTTTTTTAATCTCTTACTTTTATTCCAAGCTGCTAGATTTATAAATGGAGCCAGGCTTACTTGGTATCTGGCCAGCACACTCCCTCTACTTTGCCCACTCAAACACCTGACTGAGTTATTGTTTCAGGCTTGGCAGCTAACTGGGGTTAAGATGGAACTTAGGAAAGAGAAGCTCTGTTTAAATCTGAAGCATAAATCAGATTTAAATTATCTGTGTACGACTTGAGAGGCATTTGCTTCAATAAAAATATATAAAGTTTTTCCCACTTAACACTGTTTTTTTGTGTATACTTTAAGATGCTCTCTAAGAAGAGGTGATGATGCCTGCCTGGGACTCACGCCTTTTTCTGTTAACTTTCAGGATATATATGTTAAATAAGAAAGAGTTTCTATAAAACAGTGAGAACTGTGACCACCTATATTAAGATGACTTTAGGACTAAGAAGTAAGACTATATCATCAACATGACTCAGATATTTGCCCAGGAAAATTAAGACTATAAACCAACAAATACTTTCTGCCCTGCCTGGAAATCCCTAAAAATTGATTTATGAGGCAACACTTCTCAACTGAGCAAACCACTCACTCACCAAGTAGAGTTTACTTATCAAATCTTCATTCAACACCTATACTATGCTCTGTTAATCAATTCAAAGCTATTCTGTTATAAAACTTGCCTAATCAGTGTTTCTACTTTGCAAGGCTCACCTTAAAATCATCCCACCTATCTTTATAAAACTGACTTTTAAAAAAACTAAAAATCACTTATCCCAAGCACTGAGGTAGTGTATCTACAAACTATCAATTAACACTTATTTTTCCTTTGGTTTGTTTGACATTCTTAAATATACAATTCTGTTAGTCTATTTTCACACTGCTGTAAAGAACTACCTGAGATTAGGTAATTTTTAAAGAAAATAAGTTTAATTGACTCAAAGTTCCAAATGGCTGGGGAGGCCTCAAAAAACTTACATTCATGGCAGAAGGCATAGGAGAAGCTTCTTCTTCATAAGGCAACAGGAGAGAGAGAAAGCATGCAAGGAAGTGCCACATTTCTAAACTATCAGCTCTCATGAGAAGTCACTCCCTAACGTAAGAACAGCATGGAAGAAACTGCCCCCATGATCCAATCACCTCCCACCAGTTCCCACCCTGAACATGTGGGGATTACAATTTGAGATTAGATCTGGGTGGGAATGCAGAACCAAACCATATCATATTACCCTTGGCCTCTCCAAAATCTCATGTCCTTCTGACATTTCAAAACACAGTCATGCTTTCCCAACTGTCCCCCAAAATCTTAACTCATTCCAGCATCAACCCAAAAGTCCAAGTCCAAAGTCTCATCTGAGACAAAGTAAGTTTCTCCCACCTATGAGGTTGTAAATTCCAAAACAAGTTAGTTACTTCCAAGATACAACTGGAGTACAGGTATTGGGTAAATGTTCCCATTTCAAAAGGAGAAATTGGATAAAACCCAGGGGCTACAGGCCCCATGCAAGTCTAAAACCCAGCAGGGCAGTCATTAAATCTTAAAGCTCCAAAATAATCTCCTTTAACACCATGTCTCACATCAAGTCATGCTGATGTAAGTGGTGAATCCCAAGATCTTGGGCAGCTCTGCTTCTGTGGCTCTGCATGGTACACCACCACCCCCACCAAAGCTGCTTTCACAGGCTGGCATTGAGTACCTGAAGCTTTTCCAGGTGCATAGTGCAAGCTGTCAGTTAATCTACCATTCTGGGGTCTGAAGAATGGTGGCCCTCTTCTCACAGATCCACTAGGCAGTGTCCCAGTGTGGGGACTATTTGTGTAGGCCCCAACCCATATTTTCCCTTGCATTGCCTAAGTAGAGGTTCTCCATGAGGGCTCCATTCCTGCATCAGACTTCTGCCTGGATATCTAGGCATTTCCATACATCCTCTGAAATCTAGGTGCAGGTTCCCAATCCTCAACTCTTCTCTTCTACATATCCACAGCCATACCACCACATAGAAGCCACCAATATTTGGGGCTGGCACCCTCTGGAGCAAGAGCCTGAGCTATACCTTGGCTCCTTTAGCCATGGCTAGAGCTGTAGTGGCCGAGATGCAAGAAGCCATGTCCCAAGGCTGCAGAGAGCAGCAGGGCTCCAGGACTTACCAACAAAACCATTCTTCCTTGCTAGACTTCCAAACTTGTGATGTGAGGAGCTTCCATGAAGATCTCTGAAATGCTCTGGAGACATTTTCTCCATTATCTTGGCTATTAACAATTAGGTCCTCATTACTTGTGCAAATTTCTGCAGCTGGCTTGACTTTCTCTCCAGAAAAATGGCTTTTCTTTTCTACCACATGGTCAGGCAACAAGTTTTTCAAACATTTATGTTCCACTTCCATTTTAAACATAAGTTTCAATTTCAAATCCTCTCTTTATGAACATGTATGATTATATACTTTCAGAAAAAAGCAGTTCACCTCTTGAATTCTTTGCTGCTTAGAAATTTCTTCTGCCATATACCTTAAATCACCTCTCTCAAGTTCAAAGTTCCACAGATCTCTAGGACAGGGGCAAAATGCCACCAGTCTCTTTGCTAAAGCATAGTAAGAGTGATCTTTGCTCCATTTCTCAATAAGTTCCTCATCTCCCTCTGAGACCACCTCAGCCTGGACTTCATTGTCCATATCAAAATTAGCATTTTGGTCAAAACCACTCAACAAGTCTCTAGGAAGTTTCAAACTTTTCCACATCTTTCTGTCTTCTTCCAAGCCCTACAAACTGTTCCATGTTCTGGCTGTTACCCATTTCCAGAGTCGCTTCCACATTTTTAGGTATCTTTAGAGCAATACCCCACTCTTGGTACTAATTTTCTGTATTAGTCAATTTTCAGACTGCTATAAAGAACTACCTAAGACTGGGTAATATATAAAGTTTAGTTTACTCACAGTTCTGCATGGTTGAGGAGGCCTCAGGAAACTTACAGTCATGGCAGAGGTGAAAAAGAAGCAAGCACCTTCTTCACAAGGCAGCAGGAGAGAGAAACAGAGTGCATGCGAGGGAATGCCACACTTTCAATCATCAGGTCTCATGAGAACTCACTTACTATCATGAGAACATGAAGGGGGGAAACCATCTCCATGATTCAATCACCTCTCACCAGGTCCCTCCCTCAACATGTGGGGATTACAATTTAAGATGAGATTTTGGTGGGGACACAGAGCCAAACCGTATCAACAATCAATTAGAATAAGAATGCTTTGATCACAAATATTGGGTAAACTAGTCAAAGCTATGAGAACTATTAAAATGTTCCATATTTTTAATTATAAAAACAGAGATATCAAGTATTGCAAGTGTGCTTACATTCTGCTGAGGTGACAGTGAAATAAAATAAAGCAAGGCTCTTTTCTGCAGACAAACATTTATAACCCTGCACTGTATTTCTACATTATTTTGCATCTCACCAGAATTGTCATTTTGAAATGAACTTGTTTCTTAAGACCTGTAAATGTTGAACATTTTTTATTGCTACTTTATATGAGATGTAGTTTGCTTAGTTAGTACATAGTCTTTATATACATATAAACAAAAAAAAGTCTTTTAACACAACTGCAAAATATGTCTAATTTCCTAGTGCACTGTAGTCAGCCTACAAACAGGGAGAATTATTACCATGATGGAGCAAAAGAAAGAAAAAATGCTTAGGGGTGGGGTATTTATGAACATCATTTCTGAGGTTGCCTTTTATTCATATAAGCATAATATAGTTGATATCAGGATTAAATTTCTTTGACCTTCCCTTTTGAGAGGTAAGTGTTCACAATTCATTTACTTATTAGTCAATATTACTATGCTATACTGATATTTCCCCTAAGAGTTTAATCAGAGTGGTGAGGTTTATTCACAATCCAGTGACAATCAGATTGAAAAAAAATTTATTTAAACATCTGGCAGACCCACCATTAGGAAAAACTGGTTTAAATAGAGGTAAATATAAAATTTTTACTTACTAAAAATTACTTTCTAATTTGTCTGTGTAAAGTACCAAAAATGGATAAAAGCAATGATAATATATGATGTGTCCATAAACATAAAACTCAATACAAAAATGTCTAATTCAAATAGTTATAAATGCTAAATAACAAAATATTCAGGCCTAAAAACTCTTTAAATACCCTTCTCTAATTTCTCCATTTGGAGCCACATCAAACTCTCTGTCAAGGTGGTGACTTTCTTACCACAGTGAGTTTTAGTTTAGCTTTACTATATTAACGGATTTTCTGATGATACGTTGAGAGTTCAACAATAGTTACATGTGTATAACTCCACTTATGAATAGTATTTTAGTATCTAGAAATATAAATAAGGATTATATCAGGTCATTGTGGGACTTTTTTCTTTTTTCTATGATCTATTATTTTCAAATATTTCACAATAAATATTCTTACTTTTAATAGAAACTATTTATTTTAAAATTTTAAGTCTATCTACTTAACTTTTTTAATTGACCTTGATTTTAACCTTTAAGCAAGCCATCGTAATCAACATTGAACTGAAATTACTGGAACAACACTTCTGGTTAATAATAGTTGCATACAACTAGCTCTCAGTTTTGGGAGTGGGTTCTTGTGTTATACTCTGAAGCTTTCTCTAGCATTCTGAAAAGTAAATGGCATGAGGATCTTTTAGTCTCCCTCTCCCTTTCAAAATTTAAATTAAAATTACTAATATAAACTAACAGTGGCAATATATATATTCACCCAAATTGTGTATAGAGACAAGCAAAAAATTGAAAATGATTTCAAAAACTGAGTTACTGCTATACCAATGATTCATAACATACACTTAAATAATGAGGAGGATTGTAAGAAAGAAAATAAAACAACATATTCAGGACCTGCAGTTAAATTCTCCCAATTCTCTATCTTGCCTATTAATCATTAGACCACATTGGCACTTTGATATTGTTGAATTTAAATTCAAAAGCATAAACAGAATCTCCATACTTGTGAGTCAAAGAATTATAAATCATAGAACAAACAGGCACATTCTGTCTCACAGGAAAAAGATGCAGGAAAAAAACAAACTGTATGCAGCATCATATCATACCAAAATGCAGAACACTTTCTCATTACTCACATTAAGCCATGCTGAATATGTTCAACCTTATGCATTTCAGATTATGTATTTAAGTTACTATAGCCATCTTTTATTTTTCAAGAAAAGTACAAAAATACAATAAAGCCACTTTTAACAAGGCAATGCTAAAATTCAATGAAAGCGTTATTATCTCCACTTAGTACATTATTCTTCAGATCAAAGTTAATTATATTTTCCAAGATGACACCTATCTGCCCCATAGTTCTCCTGTTCACTAACTTCCATTTAAAATTTTCTCTGCTTCCAAATCAAAGGAAATGTTAAGGTACATGATATGTCTCTGAAGATCTAAGACTCCAAATGCTTTGGGTCTTTAGAAGTATAAATACAGAGAAATCACAAAGGACTACAAAGCAAGATGAAATATTAGCCATGGCCCTTGTGTAGATTATAGCCAAAGGAGTATATTTGGCTTAAGGGACTCAATGATTTATTACTGTTCAACTAACCTTCAATGAAAGCATTGCAATGTCTCTGGAACAGACTTTAGAAACATCTCTAGGTGTCAAGCACAAGAGAGAGGGCAAGACTGACTTAGCATATATACTGAGTCTATCACTGTCAATAATACTATAAAAGCATACTATAAAATATTTCCAAGTCCCCTCTGGCTAGTAAGAAAGACCAAGTTCTGAGCTCATAAGCTCATAAGGTCTTGATTTACTGCCACTGTTTTCAACACATTGGCTCACTTGCTCATAATAAAGTTGAAATCATGATACTCCTTTTATATTTAGAAATAGTCATTCTACTTTCATGCTTCCTGGTTCAGGAATCAAAAAATAGCTAGGGAAACCTGGTGCTGGGTGTACGGCTGTGTGATAGGAATACAAATGCAGAGAATGTGGCAATGATGAATTGCTGATACAACAAACCCTACAACCGATAGAATAGTAACTGCTTTTATACTATTTTCTTACTCATGATAATTCCTACTGCTGGTAAGAATTACATCATAATTACTTCTTTAGGAATATATGTACCATAATATTTAACACTTGCTTTCTATTTCTTTATTGATATTTTATGTTGCTTAATTTTTGGACATTATACTAATAATCATCATCTTCCAAACTCATTCGAGAAAGAGACTAATCAAAAGGACTTATGAGATTGACTTTGATTTATCTATGATAATTCTACTAAAGTGCATACTACCAAGAAAACCATACTTCAATATCAATAAACAGATCTTTTAAAGTTCATTCAGCCACATCCATTCATCACATATTTACAAAAATCTATTATATGCCGGTCCTGTTGCAGACCTCAGAGATGAAAGAATAAACAACAGAGGAAGAAAGTTCTGGGTTTAGATTAGCCAACTATAAGACCATACCTTTGGCTATACTTTAAAATTTTAGGATTCTTATTATAATTTTAAACTACTCAGAATTTATAATAATTCCTTTAGCCTAATTAAGATTTTAAAATATTCTAAAGCTAGAAATATTGACCTTTGGTCCTTAATAGAGAAAATATTTTATTTCATATTACTGCATGTTAAATTCAAATAAAGGAGAATTTATTTAAAAGAAGAAAATATTGCTCTGAGTTTAAGGAATTAAGTTTTCTCTTGATAGGTAATCACAAAATAGCATAAGTAATAGATGCCCCCAAAAAGTCATGATTTTTTTTCACTTTACAGAAAATGTCTACATATTAATGCCTGAAACCATAGACAACAGAGGTAATTTATTCCCAAGTCAATACCTTCACTTCTATCCCACAGAATAGAAAACAATTGCTAAAACCATAAGAATGAAAACAAACATTAATTTGCAAAAAGCTGTTTATTACATTCACAGCTGGAAAGCAAATAAACTTTGGAAAGATATTTTCCACTCTAGTCTAACTCAAATGATAGTGTCTACATCTTCATTTAACAGAAAATAAGTCTCAAAGAAAGAGATTAATCTCTAAGTCCCTGCCATTCATCATCAAAGGCAAATTAGGTAACTGCATGCTGCTTCTTCTACCATTTCAATAATTCATACGATTCTCCTGCAAAGGTTCCATCAGTTAAATTTCTGGGAGTAAAGTGTTTTTACAGCTGAATTCATGTGGAGTGGTTTAAATAACTGACTTTGACATTTCATGAACTAAGTTACAGGCACTCCGAATGAAGTTGAAACATCATTCAACCACCAAGTTCAGTCCTGACCAAAACTGAAGGAAAAAAGGGGGACTTGCCTTTGGAATTGTCTTATGTCTTTGACTCTGTCCTTCACTCACTTCTATACTCCCATTCACTTCAGGTGCCTGGTACCTGGGCCATCCTCTGAATGTCCAGTGACTGTACTCTAGGGTCCAGATTATTAGAAAAGGAGCTTTTTGGACTGATTTCCACTAAAATGTGACTGTTGTTTTGTTTACTCTCCCAGGAGTATCTGTCTTTCAAGAGCAAATGGAAAAGAAAAAAGAGGAACAGTCGTTAATGTTTAGTAAACAGTCTTATGTTGTAGTAATTCAGGATGTGTTAATACATCAAAATGAAGAACTGCAAGCAGTATATGTAGGGCAGAAAATATCGGACTGAAAGACTTCCTAAGCCACCCCTCATTCCAACAGCATTAATCCTGTTCCAGGTTAATAAATACGTAGCGTTAATTGTTCCCTCTATTTGTTTAGCACCCTATAAATATCTGTTTCTTTACTTGCCACTTGTAAAGTATTTCATTTATTCATTCAACACTCAAATGTCTGTCAAATGCATACCCTGTTCCAGATATTATTTTGGGCCCTAACAGTACACTAGTGAAAGAAGAACACGGAGCCTTCCCTTGTGGATCCCACAGTCTGGCGGTAAAAACCCTTGGTATAAAGTGAAGAAATAAGTAAATAAGATAATTTCATATTATAGAAAGATTTATAAGGAAATAAGGTGTTAAGATAGATTTTGCCTGCAAGAGTCTCCTTGAGAAAGTGGTCAAGGAAGTTCTCTCTGAAAAGCTGACTTTGACCTGGGATCTAAAGGGTGAGAATGAGCCAGCCAGGCAAGCTGCTGGGGAAAGAGCATTTCAGGCAGAGGGAACAGCATGTGCATAGGCCCTACCCAGTAAGGGGCTTGCCATGTTCCAGGAAGAGAAGGGAAGCCATTGTGTTGGAGCATTGCAAAAGGATGAGTGATACGACGTGAGGTTAGAAAAACAAGCAGAAGCCAAACCTTGGAAGTCTGAATTTTCTTCTCTCTCCAAGTGGAAAGTCAGGGAGAAATTTAATGGGTTAGGGAAGGGAGGGAATATCTGATTTATATTTTATCACTCATTTAAGATCACTCAAGGTCACCTTCCCACAGCCAAAGTATCTTTTTTTATCTTAGTGGATAAGAGAGCAGCCTCTAAAATTGGACTGCCTAGGGTCAAATCCTGCCACCCCCATTTATAAACCTGTGACTTTTAGCAAGTTCAATATCCTCTTTCAACCACAGCATCCTCATTTTTTAATGTAGAAAATAATAGTGCTTATGAAATCTGTACTTCCTAGTACAAAACAGAGTTCTTGATTCCCCCTCTTGTCCCTTGCTAAAACTGTACCTCTCTCAGTCTTCCTGATTTCACTAAATGACACCATCATCCATCCAGTTGCTCTGACCAAACTCTACCTTATCATTTTCCCTCACATAATACATTTAATTATGTCATTTCTACCTTCAAAAAAGTATATTCTAAATCTGATCTCCATTGTTAAAACAGTACAGGTTCTCATTACCTCTCTCCTAGCTACTGCAACTACATTTTTTTTTTTTGACAGAGTCTTTCTCTGTCACCCAACCTGGAGTGAGGTGGCATGATCTTTGCTTAGCCTCCCAAGGAGCTGGGACTATGGCATGGGCCACCATAGTCACTTTTAATCGTGTTTTAGACAGTCTCCTTAGACTGGCTAATTTTTGTATTTTTTGTGAGGAGGTTTTGCCATGTTGCCCAAGCATGTCTTGAACTAGTGGACTCAAGAAATACACCTGCTTCAGCCTCCCAAAGCTAGGATTACAGGTATAAGCCACTGCACCCAGCCTGCAACTGCTTTTTAACACCAAATATGTCTTCTACTCTCAACACCTACAGTCTAGTCTTTATATGGTTTAAAAAAAAAAAGTGATCTTTTAAAGGCAAAAGTCAGATCTTATCACTACTTTACCTATAACTCTCAAATAGAATCCCATTACATATCCAGTCTTATTATTGTGAATCATAAGACTCTGATGACCTGATCCTAGCCCAGCACTCTCACCTGATGTCCTACTGGCTTCTTTATTCCTGGGAACACTCAAAATCCTTTCTCTCCTCAGTTTTTCCACTGCCTGCTCCCGAATGCTCTTCTCCTAAATCTTTACTAGGCTTCTTTCTCACCATTCAATTCTCAACTAAAATGTCACCTGCAAAGATAAGCCTTTCCTGATAACGCAGTTAAGTTTCATCTCTCTCAATCTCAGTTGTTCCAAACTGTATGGTTTCAGGACACTTTTATACTCTTAATAACTATTGAGAACTTCAAAGATTATTTATTTATGTATCTTTATAAGTATTAATATGTAATTTAGAAATGAACATTAGGATGTTTTGAAAGTACATGCTTGTTGAGTCATTTTAAATAATTTACTTACAGCAAAGTAATAACATATTTTTATGAGAAATAACTTTATTTTCCAAAACAAACATATTGAGTGAAAGCAGTGGCATTTATTACACATTTTCAAAAATGTCTTTAACATGTGGCTTCACAAAAAACAGCTGGATTCTCATACTTTCTTCTGCATTCAATCAGTTGTAAAATGTTGTTTAATGTTAAACCATATTAATAAAATCTAGCCTATATGAATAAAATCCATATAGTTGGAAAAGGGCAGAGTATTCTAAAAGTCTTTTCAGAAAATTACAGATATTCCTCAACACTACACCAAGATTCAACAAGTAGAATTTCCTTAAACATTAATTACAATATGGAATCTGAAACTATAACAATAAACTTCTTTTATACTAAAATTGATTGGTCTACCTTGCACTTTGAATTTTATATTGTAGCATTGTTAGAGAAACCAGACAGCCAAAAATAAACAGACAAGAGAGTCCCTGCGGAGGAGTCTTGGAGACACCTCTCACTGATAGTCAGTGCTGCCCAACTGACAGTCAATGAAAAAGACAATGCCTACACTAGCTACTCGTGACCTTGTGTTTGGGCTCCTCTGAATCTGAAGGGAAATTATCAGGCCCTAGGCAGTGACAACCACGGTAGAGACTTTCCCTGCTGATAAGGATACTCACTCCCCCATTAACTCATCCTAAAGTAGCCTTTTACTCATAATAATCATAAAAAACACACCCTGGGTGAAGATTTTTAAATACAAATGAGAAATACAACATGTGTACTGGCATGTACAATCACAAAACAAGCAAGTCCAAGGAGACCACCTAAAACATGATTACAAGTGACACCCCCATGCCCCTTCATAACTAATCATTAAGATTCTCATAAAGAGTCCCCCAGCACTAACTGCTCCTAGCTCACTCTCTCAAGCAACACAATCTGCCTAATCTTTCAGAGTATACTTTCTCTTTAAACCCTGCTACTGCTGCTACTTTTCAGTCAGGCCAGCCCACTCTTCTCTTGAAATCCACATAAAACAATATTAACCTTAAATGTAAATGATCTAAATTCCACAGTTAAAGGATACAGAATTGCAATCTGGATAAAGAACCAAGACCCATTTGTATGCTGTGTTCAAGAGACCCATCTCACATGCAAAGACACACAAAGGCTCAAAATAAAGGGATGAGGGACAACCTACCAACCAAACGGAAAACAAAAAAAGCAGGGGCTGCAAATCTAGTTTCTGACAAAACAGACTTTAAACCAACAAAGATCAGAAAAGACAATGGGCATTAAATAATGGTAAAGGGCTCAATTCAACAAGAAGAGCTAACTATCCTAAATATAAATGCACCCAATAGAGGAGCACCCAGATTTATAAAGCATGTTCTTACTGACTCTCTAAGAGACTTCAACTCCCACACAATAATAGGGAGGGACTTTAACACCCCACTGACAATATTAGACAGATCATCAAGACAGAAAATTAACAAAGATAATCAGGACCTGAACTCAGCTCTGGAAGAAGTGGACCTGATCAACATCTACAGAACTCTCCACCCAAAAACAACAGAATATACATTCCTCTCACTGCCACATGGCACTTCCTCTAAAATTGATCAAATAATAAGAAGTAAAACACTTCTCAACAAATGCAAAAGAACTGAAATTGTAACACTATGGACCACAGCACAATCAAATTAGAACTCAAGATTAAGAAATTCACTCAAAATCATACAACTACATGGAAATTAAACAACCTACTCCTGAGTCACTTTGGGGTTAAATAATGAAATAGAGGCTGAAATCAAGAAGTTTTTTGAAACTAATCGGAATAAAGATAAAACATACCAGAATCTCTGGGATGCAGCTAATGCAGTGTTAGGAGGGAGATTTATAGGACTAAATGCCAACATCAAGAAGTTAGAAAGATCTCAAGTTAACAACCCAATATTACAATGAAAAGAACTAGAGAACCAAGAGCAAATTAAACCCAAAGCTAGGAGAAGACAAGAAATAATCAACATCAGAGCTGAACTGAAAGAGACGGAGACATAAAAAAAAAAACTTTAAAAAAAAAATCAACAAATCCAGGAACTGTTTTTTTAAATAATAATAATAAAATAGACAGACTGCTAGCTAGACTAATAAAGAAGAAAAGAGGCCTAGCATGGTGACTCAAGCCTGTAATTCCAGCACTTTGGGAGGCCAAGGCAGGTGGATCATCTGAGGTCAAGAACAGCCTGACCAATATGGAGAAACCCCGTCTCTACTACAAATACAAAAAATTAGCCAGGCCTGGAGGCACATGCCTGTAATCCCAGCTACTTGGGAGACTGAAGCAGGAGAATCGCTTGAACCCAGGAGGTGGAGGTTGCAGTGAGCTGAGATCATGCCATTGCACCTCAGCCTGGGCAACAAGAGCTAATTTCCATCTCAAAAAAAAAAAAGTGAGATGATTCAAATAAATGCAATCATAAATGTTAAGTAGCATATCAGCACTGATCCCACAGAAATATGAGCCATCAGAGATATTATAAACACCCCTATGCATATAAACTAGAAAATCAAGAAGAAATTAATAAATTTCTAGACACATACACCCTCCCAAGACTGAACTAGGAATAAATTAAATCCCTAAATAGACCAATAATGAATTCTGAAACTAAGGCAGTAATCAATAGCCTACCAACCAAAAAAAGCCCAGGATCAGACAGATTTACAGCTGAATTCTACCAGAGGTACAAAAAAGAGCTGATATCATTTCCGTTGAAATGATTCCAAAAAATGGAAAAACAGGGACTTCTCCATAACTCATTCTATGAGGCCAGCATCAGCCTGCTACCAAAACCTGGCAGAGATACAAAAGAGAAAGAAAACTTCAGGCCAATATCCCTGACAAACATCAATGCAAAAATCCTCAATAAAATACTGGCAAACTGAATCCAGAAGCACATCATAAAGCTTATCCACATGATCAAATTGGTTTCATGCCCAGGATGCAAGGTTGATTCAACATACACAAATCAATAAATGTGATTCATTACGTAAACAGAACTAAAGACAAAAACAATATGATTATCTCAATAGTTGCTGAAAAGGCTGTCAATAAAATTCAACATATCTTCATTTCAAAAACTCCCAATAAACTAGATATTGAAGGGATATACCTCAAAATAATTAAGAGCCCTATATGCCAAATCCACAGATAATATCATCCTGAATGGGCAAAACCTGGAAGCATTCCCCTTGAAAACCAGTACAAGATAAGAACGCCCTCTCTCACTACTCCTATTTAACACTGTATTGGAATTTCTGGCCAGGACAGTTGGCTAAAGAGAAAGAAATAAAGTGTATTCACATAGGAAGAGAGGAAGTCAAATTATCTTTGTTTGCAGATAACATAATCCTATATCTAGAAAACCCCAAAGTCTCAGCCCCAAAACTTCTTAAGCTGATAAGCAATTTCAGCAAAGTCTCAGGGTACAAAAGTCAATAGGCAAAAATTGCTAGCATTCCTATACATCAACAACAGGCAAGCAGAAAGCCAAATGACAAATGAACTCCCATTCACAATTGCTACAGAAAGAATAAGATATCTAGGAATACAGTTAACAAGAAAAGTGAAAGACCTCTTCAAGAAGTACAAACAACTGCTCAAAGAAATCAGAGAGGACACAAACAAATGGAAAAGCATTCCATGTTCATGGATAGGAAGAATCAATGTCATTAAAATGCCATACTGTCCAAAGTAATTTATAGATTCAATGCTATTCCCGTTAAACTACCATTGACATTCTTCACGGAATTAGAAAAAAACTACTTTAAGATTCATATGGGAACAAAAAAGAGCCCAAATAGCCAAGACAATTCTAAGCAATCATGCTACCCAACTTCAAACTATACTACAAGATTACAGTAACCAAAACATCATGGTACTGGTACAACAACAGACACGTAGACCAATGGAACAAAATAGAGAAGTCAGAAATAAGACCACACATCTACAACTATTTGATCTTCAACAAACCAGACACAAGCAATGGGAAAAGGATTCCCTATTTAACAAATGGTGATGGGAAAACTGGCTAGCCAGATTCAAAAAACTGAAACTGGACCCTTTCCTTACACCATAAACAAAAATTAACTCAAGATGGATTAAAGACATAAATGTAAAACCTAAACCTCAAACTATAAAAACCCTAGAAGAAAACCTAGGCAATACCATTCAGGATATAGTCATGGGCAAAGATTTTACAGGCAAGGGCAAGACAGCAATAGAAATTGCAACAAAAGCAAAAACTGATGAATGGGATCTATTTAAACTAAAGAGCTTCTGCACTGCAAAAGAAACTATCAACAGAGTAAACAGCTTAGAGAATGGGAGAAAAATTTTGCAAAGTATGCATCCACCAAAGGTCTAATATCAAGCATTTATAAAAAACTTAAACAAATTTACCAGAAAACATACAAACCCCATTAAAAGAAGGCAAAGAACATGAACAGGCATATTTTAAAAGAAGAAATATATGTGGCCAACAATCATATGAAAAAAGCTTATCATCACTGATCATTAGATAAATGCAAATCAAAACCACAATGAGATACTATTTCACACCAGTCAGAAAGGCTACTATTAGCAAGTCAAAAAAAAAAAAAAAGATGCTGGTGAAGTTGTGGAGAAAAAGGAATGCTTATACCCTGTCATT
This sequence comes from Aotus nancymaae, assembly GCF_030222135.1. NCBI lineage: Eukaryota > Metazoa > Chordata > Mammalia > Primates > Aotidae > Aotus > Aotus nancymaae. Next base: position 15,737,278 of record NW_026988476.1, on the reverse strand, counting down.
GTGAGTGTAAATTATTTCAACCATTGTGGAAGATACTGTGCAATTCCTCAAAGAGCTAGAGGCAAAAATACCATTCAACCTAGCCATCTCATTACTGGGCATATATGTAAAAAAACATAAATCATTCTGACCGACTGCCATGGCTCACGCCTGTAATCCCAGTATTTTGGGAGGCCAAGGCACGTGGATCACCTGAGATCAGGAGTTCAAGGCCAGCCTGGTCAACATGGTAAAACCCTGTCTTGACTCAAAATACAAAAACTAGCTGAGCGTGGTGGTGGGTGCCTGTTTTTTCAGCTATTCAGGAGGCTGAGACAGAAGAATTGCTTGAACCCAGAAGACAAAGGATGCAGTGAGCCAAGATCTTGCCATTGCACTCCAGTCTGGGTGACTAGACCAAAACTCCAACTCAAGTAAATAAATATAAATACATAAATAAATAAATTATATATATACATATATCATTCTATTATAAAGATACATGTACATGTATGTTCATTGCAGCACTGTTCACAATAGCAAAGACATGGAATCAACCTAAATGTCCATCAATAATAAACTGAATAAAGAAAATGTGGTACATATATACCACGGAATACTATGCAGCCATAAAAAAGAATGAGATCATGTCATTTTCAGGGACATGGATGGAGCTGGAGGCCATTATCCTTGGCAAACTAATGCAGGAACAGAAAACGAAACACATGTGTTCTCATTTATAAGTGGAAGCTAAATGATGAGAACATATGAACATGTGGGGGAAAACAACACACACTGGGGCTTCTCAGAGGGTTGGGGGTGGGAGGAGGGAGAGCATCAGGAAAAATAGCTAATGGATGCTGGGCTTAATACTTAGGTGACGAGATGATCTGTACAGCAAATCACCATGGTACACATTTACCTATGTCACGAACTTGCACATCCTGCACATGTACCCCTAAATTTATCATAAAAGTTGGAAATTTTAAATAAAAAGAAATGTACTTTACCTTCCTTCAATAAACTCTGCTACTTAACCTGATTAGGTTTGTAGCATGCATTAGACACTGAAAGGGGCTCTGATCTTCTCCCAAAAAAAGGCTGCAAATTATGTATCTGCTACCCAGAAATATCTGTTTTATTGTTATTAATATTATAAATATTTTTAAATGTAATATATTTTTCTGCTCTGCTCAACATGTGTAATATATTTCAAATTTAAAATAGAAAACAATTTTAAAGTAATGTGAAAAAAAGCAATAAAGTGAACAATAACATACAGAGATCACAAAGAACAAACAGGTCCTTTAAGCTGGATAAACTTTTCAATGACTGCTACATACGGTAATTCAAAAAGTGCTGTAAATGAAACAATATTGATCTTTTAAAAAAGGAGACTTTTTAAATTTTTTTTTTTTTGCAGGAGATCTATGATCAATGACTCAAAACAGACCTCTGGAAACAACAGTGATACTGATATTAAAGTTGCATAATGAGTTCAAATAGTTTTATAAAATTAAGAAAATAATAATTTAAAAATAACAGCTTTCAAGTTTTTGTGCAACTAATTTGATATTTTTTAAAGAAACTAAAATATTTCATCTGGATCCTTAAAGTTTATATATTTCTATTTCTATTTGAGGTTAACTTGTATTTGTGCACATATTGGGATTTACCAATGTAATCTAGTTAGTGTGTAGCCTATGGAAAGGACATGATTTAAATAAATCAGAGTACATATATATGATGAAAAATTATGCAGCCATTAGAAGTTATTTAGAAATTCATATTTATTGACATAGAAAGCCATATATTGATAAGCAGACAAAAGCAGTTACCTCATAACATGTATGATAGAGCCTTATTTATGTGAATTAATTGTATATGTAAAAGAGAGATATGGAAGGGTCAACATAAATGTTAATAGTAATTGCCTTTTTTGAAATGATATCAGGTGATTTTTACATTTCTTGCTATCCTGTTTTATATTATAATTTTTTCAACAACCCTGCAACATTATAAAATTGATCAACATTTTTAAAGAAAATAAAATGATGTCTTTCAGATACTAGATAGATTCCTATGCAACCATAATTTCTCAATGATAACAGAGCATGATATCAAGGTAAATATTCCTGACCTTAATTACAGTGGCATTTATATTTGTAGTTAGATCATCAAAGAGCAGAAAGAAGAAAATCTCCCAAAACCTAGCAATCCACTGAAGAATATTTAAATGCATGAGATTTTGGCCCATTGCAGCTCCATGTGAATCTGCTGCTTCACTTCAAACTACTATTGATATGACTATGCTATTGTACTTACTCCCTGACATTAGCAAATACCAATTCTGTACATATTATATTAAATGTCATGGCAATTCAAACCATGCATATACTATGATCCTTGCTGTGATGCCATGTTCTTGAATAACCACAATTCAACTTAGGATGGAAAAGTATCCTGTAACAGAATTTACATGTTTCAAAAGTTCCAAAGAAAAGGTCACTTCCAACCCCATTGAGCAAGAGCATTCAAAGGAGGTGATGGTGTCTCAGCCATGCAGGAAAAAATCAGAATTCCAGCATATTAAACTAAACAGAGAAAATACCTCCCAGCAGAGGAAGAATAAAGCCCAGTCCACATATTTGGATGTAAAAGAAATATACATTTCTTTTCTACAACTTTTATCCTAAGACCCCAGGATGTGGACTAACAGAAAATACTTGATGTTAGTCTTACCCTTTCCCAAAGGTATATGAAGTGCCAAGGCACTGGAGTTTGTGGGGGTGATGATTGATAAGGAGTGGTCCAGTCTACACAAGTGGGTTGTTACTGTCACATCCATTATCTCTGATAACATAGCCTCTTCAGTTTTTATGGCTCTCTGCCATTTCCATAAACAATTTTGGGAGAGAAATGTTATAGAATGCCAGAGGAGTCCCACTTTCCCTGTCGGGTTTTGCAGCCACCCTAATGGCACTGTAAGCAAACCCTAGGTCCTTCTTGCTCCAGGTCCGCCTTTTCCGTGGTCCCATTGGCCTCTATCCCCTTCCACTTCCCATCCTGAAGAAAATTCTTTCTTGTCTGGGACATGGTGTACAACCTTGATGTCTTCTCACCTTCTGATTAACATTTGTTCTATATCCATAAATCCTCTTCACATTAGGATTTAGAATTCCGAAACACAATACTCAGAGATAGTCACAACATGTATCTATTTTTTGTCCTGCCACATCCCTCCTCTGAAGCAGTGAGCCCAAAATTCAGAAAAAATATGGAAAAATTGTTTCAAGGATAATGTCAGCCATAATACTTTAAAAGGTGTTCAGTCAAGTCCTTGTATACCATCTCACCATTCTAACTGGCAATCATTAAAAAATCTAGAGACAACAGATGCTGGAGAGGATGTGGATAAATATGAACACTTTTACACTGTTGGTGGGAGTGTAAATTAGTTCAACCATTGTGGAAGAAAGTGTGGCGATTCCTCAAGGACCGAGAAATAGAAATTCCATTTGACCCAGCAATCCCATTACTGGGTATATATCCAAAGGATTATAAATCATTCTATTATAAGGACACATGCACATGTATGTTCACTGCAGCACTGTTTACAAAAGCAAAGACCTGGAACCAACCCAAATGCCCATCGATGATAGACTGGACAGGGAAAATGTGTCACATATATACCATGGAATACTATGTAGCCATAAAAAAAGATGAGTTTGTGTCCTTTGTAGGGACATGGATGAACCTGGAAACCATCATTCTCAGCAAACTGACACAAGAACAGAAAATCAAACACCGCATGTTCTCACTCATAGGTGGATGTTGCACATTGAGAACATATGGACACAGGGAGGGGAGCATCACATGCTGAGGTCTATTGGGAGGTAATAGGGGACACTGGGGAGTAGGGAGTTGGGAGGGATAACATGGGGAGAAATGCCAGATATAGGTGATGAGGATGGAGGCAGCAAACCACATGGCTATGTATGTACCTACGCAACGATCCTCCATGTTCTTCACATGTACCCCAGAACCTAAAGTGCAGTAAAATATATATTTAAAAAAAGAATCAGCTAAACATGAAGAAATATGCCCCCGAGAAATTAAGAGATTCTCTTCTCCTGTGGAGATACTGCAGGCAAAAAAAAAAAAGAAAGAAACAACTAATACTTATCCATCTGAAAGCACATACAAAAATAGCAAGTTGCTCGCAGACCAATCTTGACTTAAAGTTACATTATTATTTTACAAATACAGGGCAAGTGTGCTCAATAAATTTTTAAGTCATTCTCTAGGAAGACTCAGAATAAAAGTTATTTCCTCTAAGAACATACAGGTTATATTAGTATTAAATCATTTACTCTTGATATAGCCAGGAGGTACTAGAACTAGGATCCCCTACTGTGACCCCAGAGCAAATTCAGCAACAGGAAAGAGATCCTTCAAGTAGATAGCAGCTTTATGTAGAGAATGCACCATTAGTACCACCTAGTGGTCATATTGAAATAATCCTGACGTTTGGGTTTGTCAGTGAAATCTGAGCAGTAAGGAGGTTCCTAAGTACATTTCCACGTGTTTCCATCAGGGAAATGCACCCTGGTACATTTCCACATGTTTCAGCCAGAGAAACAGAGCTGCTTTCTGGAAAACAGCTTGGCAGCCAGGCACCAAGTCTGATTTTCATCCTGTTCAAGTGTTAGACTCTACCACCCCATAAGTTTCCTCTAACTTCTTTTAACTTTGTACCATTTATATTCCTCAATTTTATTTTATTCCTAACATTCTTTCACCTTCAATATCCAACTTTATCAGTAAGAATCTTCTCCTAATATTATGAACAACTATAAGTTCACAAACTAGAAAATCTAGATGAAATGGTTAGACTCCTGGAAACACACAACCTACCAAGATTGAAACAGGAAGAAACAGAACTACCAAAAAGACCAATAATGAATAGAGAGGTTGAATCAGGAATATAAAAGTCTCCCAACCAAAAAAAAACACAGCTAAGATGAATTCATAGCCAACTGTTATCAAACATACAAAGAATACCAATTCTCTTGAAACTATTCCAAAAATCAAGGACTGAATTCTCCTTAACTCATTCTACTATGTCACTACCTCCCTGATGCCAAAACCAAATAAGGACACAATAAAAAAAGAAAACTACAGACCAATATCCCTGATGAACATAAATGCAAAATTCCTCAACAGAATACTAGCAAACCAAATCCAACATCACATCAAAAAGATAACACACCATGAACAGATGGGATTCATCACAGGAATGCAAGGAAGTTTCAACATATGCAAATCAATAAACATGATATATCATATCAACAGAATTAAGAACAAAAACCATATGATTGGCTCAATAGAGAAAAAGAATTTGATTAAATTCAGCACACCTTCATGATAAAAATTCTCTACAAGCTGGGCAAAGAAGGAACATACCTCACTCAACACAATACAGGTATACAACAAACCCAAAGACAACATCATACTTAATGGGGAAAAATCAAAAGCATTCCCTTGTTTAAAAAAAACTTCAGCCAAATTAAATTTAAAGGAGTTTAATTGAAGAAAGGACAATTTGTGAATCATGCAGCCCCCAGAATCACAACAGATTCAGAGAGACTGCAGAGATGCCTCGTGGTAAGAACAAATTTACAGACAAAAAAAGGGAAGTGACATACAGAAATCAGAAGTGAGATACAGAAACAACTGGATTGGTTACAGGTCAGCATTTGCCTTATTTGAACACAGTTTGAACACTCAGCAGTGTGTATGAGTGGTTGAAGTATGTCTGCTGTGATTGGCCAAGACTCAGCTTTGGTACAGGTGCATACTCCTAAATTAGGTTTTCAATCTTGTCTACCAATTAAGTTAGTTTGCAGTTCATCCACAAGGACTCAAATACAGAAGTATGGAATCCTTCTCAGGCCACATTTAGTTTGCTTTAATAATTCTCATTTTGGTCATTTTTTCAATTTTGAGAGATTGACCAAAACTTTATTGATGTTCCAAACCCACTTGGAAAAAGTAGAACAGTGAATTTTGCAAAGATAGAAATAAGGACTGAGTAGAGGGTACCTCCTTATGCTGGAGCATTCTGTTTACAGGAGAAAAACAAAACCTGGTCTGTTCTAGGATCTACAAGTTTACTTAAAGTGTCAGTTTGATTATGTCGCATTTAGCACAAGCAACTCCATTTTTGTTTGGTCTGGTCTCCTGGGACCTAGTGCTTGAGCCCAGTCCAAACCAATATACTTCCATAATTTTGTTTAAAAAAAAAAATCCAGCCGAGCATGGTGGCTCATGCCTATAATCTCAGCACTTTGGGAGACCAAGGTGGCAGATCACCTGAGGTCAGGGATTCGAGACCAGCCTGATCAACATGGCGAAACCCCGTCTCTACTAAAAATACAAAAATTAACTGGACATGGTGGCACACGCCTGGAGTCCCAGCTACTTGGGAGGCTGAGGCAGGAGAATTGCTTGAACCCTGGAGGCAGAGGTTATAGTGAATGGAGATCATGCCACTGCACTCTAGCCTGGGTGACAGATTGAGACTCTAGAGACTCTATCAGAAAAAAAAAATCCCCCTTTTTCATCAGGTTCTCAATTAGGTGAGAATGTGACCAAAATTTAGGGCCTTAGTGCCTCTCTCAGTTACCATCATTTTGGGTTTCTGTTCTCAGGATGTCATTCATAGGTTACAGTGTCCTCATGATTACACATTTCTATCAGTTCTTGTCACTCCCCAGTTAAAAAGAGACCATTTGACATTCTAGAGATGGCCACATGCAAACATTTAAAACATTTGAGAGAATACAGTGTACCAAGGAGACTACTATTATGACTATGAGGAGGATAATACTGAGAGTTTGGAGTATGCACCTTATCATGGGTTCCCATAAACCAAATCACCTAAAATCAAATAGATCAAAGAATGAGCTAAAGAGTCTACTTGCTTAACTAAGTAGTCTTTTCATTAATCCCCTACAACTCTCTATAATATCCAATGTCTTCTCCATAGATCATAAGTGCCAGCAGCTTCACAGATACTTCTCTATTTAGCCAATTCTATTATTTAGCATAATTTTCACAAGAGAATTTAAAGTCTGTTGTGTAACTATAGCCTTTACAGTAGAATCTACTATAGTTCCTATTGTAAGGGAGATATTTCTAATCATTGCCTCTTTTACTCCAACTATGGGGAAAAAAACAATGCCCTTCTAGAAGAGTGAAGGCCTCCTGACAATGTTCTCTTTAACCCATGATATGGGTTAAGAGAAGTGAACCAGTGTTCTGTTTCTGACTGATTATAAGGCAGTGTATGTACCATTGAAGTTTCTCACCTACATTGGGCCTTCATCTTTGTCAAACTATAAGGTTATCCATGTATAAGGCTGGCTGCAAAATCATTTACAAATAAAAGTATATCCTGTAAGTGCACATAACAGACCCCTTTTTCACATCTATTGTTCATAAAGGTATAAGCAAGGAAAAAATATCCAAAGATAAGTGTCTCATAATACTTGAAGTCTTGACCTATGATCTTGGAAAAAGCTGTTCACATCAAGGATGCCATCTTTTTCTGGGCAGAAATTTCCCTGGTTAGCTTTACCTTAAGGGTTCCAATGGGTGTACAGTTCGAAGAGAATGGAGGGATACCCCCACTTCTCAGTTGTGAGATTATGAACCCATGGTTCAAGATCCAAAGTTTTGCTATAGTGTAGATAGCAAGGGCAATCTTTTTCTGATGTTATCAGAAGATTCAATCTTCAAGTTCTAGATTGTGGAGGGGATGATTGTCCTCAGTCATCGAATCATAAAAAGCTTTCTTCACCTGATGAAAATACACTGTAGCATAATAATTTACTTTATAATATCAGCCCTCTTGCATGGGAAAGCGTTTATACAAACAGAAAAAAAAAATCATTGAAAATGACAATTGAATGAAATCCCTTTATAAATGTTTAAAGGGCCCATTTGATAGCCAAATGTAGCTGAAGTTTTGATTGTCTTCCCAGGAGTATGAGTTTGACAAACCAAACATTGGTCATAAACTATTTTAGCAATTTAGAAGCCACCACATCAATATATATTTAATTTGGATCATTTTATCTTTCCCATGGTGAGTCATGGAACACAGAACCTTTAATAACAAAAGCTTTAAGGACTCAGGAAGGACAAGGTGGCACACTAATTCTGCATGAGTCCATGCTTAATTAACATTAGACTTATATCCTCTTGGATATTGGTTGCTTCTCTAAATTAGGTACATAGCACTGAAAACTGATGGGTTATGTAGATAATTTGACTTAAACTATGGAGTTCATTCAAACCAAATATCTAAATAATTTTAGTATCAGCTGATTTACCATGAAAATCTAGCAAGGTATTATCTTGGTATTTAATTAAGTTTTGTTCTACTTGGGTTAGCAGTTTTATAACTCAGTCAGACTTTTCATTACCCCCATTCAAATAATATGATTCTAAAGTTATCAGAAACCTGTATTCAAGAGTGCTTTTCAGGGTCCTTCCAGCCTTTCATGAATCTCCTAAAAGATACCATATTCGAGGATTTTGTGTGCTTGTGAGGTTTTCAGAAACTGCATCAGTATTAAGCAATTAACTATGGAAATGACTTTAAATAGTAATAGTCAAAAACATAATTGATAAGGAAATTTAGTTATTTATGTGGTTCATGTTAACACAATAACCATAATTAGAGCATATAATCAGGCATATTAGAATTTTAGAAATCACATACAATTTTGGAACATATTGATGAAATACACTAAAATACAACCTGAAGAAGGTTAATCATTAACTTTTATTTTAACAATGCTTCCATGGAACTTAACACATCAAATAGCCCTGTTTACCTCTCTTTCGGATCCTTCGGGGGCCCTCTGTAGGATCTCAAAGTTAGAGGTCAGAAAAGACAATTTTGAAGCTGAAATTTGATTTTGGACAGCATTTCAAATATATTAAATGTTTAAAACACTTGATACTATGAAATATAATTCCAGGTTACCATAAATCATTCATTTAGCCAAAATGATGACCTAAACATTTTTAAAAAGGCAAAAACCTTTACTCATTGAAAGAGGAAAGACTTAGCTTTCCAAACAGTGTCTTTTCTTTCCCTTCTTTTTTCAGTTTATTCAAAAGCAAACAAAAATCTTTCATTATACTTTAATACTACATGAAAATTTTGTTCAAGAGAGAAAGCTAAATTTCAGCCTTGCGTTAGCGTATCACTAATGTCTACTCCAATTCTTAATAAAACCTTATAAACAAATCGATTCAATCTAAATCAGTGTGACCGTAAGGTGAGATTCTCAGAAATCTTTTATAAACATTTATAAATTTCTGTTAAAAAGAAGATTAGTGCTCTAGAAAAACCCTATTGTGCTTTTATTTTAATGTTCAATTTACAGAAAAACCAAATTAATACCCCTTTAAATTTAGTCAATATGTTCACACGGTTTCTTTACAAGAATGATCTTTACAAACCTTCCACAACTTGTTCAAACCTTTAACTTTATCTTAACTAGTTTAAAACAATCCTTTAATCTTCCAAACTGGGCAAAAATTTACATTCCCATGCCTTCTTATAATCTTTACCAAAAAACACATTTCACTCTCTTCACACACCTTGCATGTAAAACTATTTTTTCAGTGGTCTCAATTACATATTATAATGGTAACTGTTAGCAATTTTTAATTTTGGTGAAAAATCTTGGTAAGTAAAGAATTTTAATTATGTACTAGATGTGGAGCCTAGAATACCAGGTAAGGTCTGACTTTTTCCAGCATAGCTAGGACCATGGCTCTCCACATGTCCCAAAGCCTTAGCTAGAATCTAATTCTCCAATGTAGGTAAACTGAACAATTTTCGAAAGTAACAGAAGCAGTTTATGATCTTAAAGCATCTAGTAAACTTAATATCTGACCTGCCTCATTTAGACTAATGTCTTTATTTTTACCAATAATCTTTAAAACTTTTTAATTCCCAAAGATTACTAAAGTCACAGGAACTAAAAAGCATCACAGTTTTCTTATTTTATTTTATTTAGGGTATTTTTTTTTTGAGACTATCACTTTGTCACCCAGGCTGGAGTGCAGTGGCATGATTTCGGCTCACTGCAACCTCTGCCTCACAGGTTCAAGTGACTCTCCTGTCTCAATCCCCTAGTAGCTGGGATTACAGGCACATGCCAACATGCCTGGCTAATTTTTGATATTTTAGTAGAGATGGGGTTTCACCATGTTGTCCAGGTTGGTCTCAAACAGCTGAGCTCAGGCAATCCACCCACCTCGGCCTCCCAAAGTGCTAGGTTTATAGGCATGAAGCACCATGCCCATCCCAGTTTTTATTTTTCTTACAAAATATTTGACCTAAGCACTTTTTTTAGGCCAATTAATTAGAGCTCATTTATATAAACATTACATATACAACACACACATAATTACTCAGGCAGAAGAAGATCCAGTAGTGAGATTTGTTTTTCATTTGCCAGTTTCTAAGTTTCTCTTTAAAGCACACAGTTTTTATGGCCTAATAAGCAGGCACAGCTGGAAGACAAAAACAAATCTCAAAAATTAAGGTTCCCATTTTTACATCACATCCTGTATCATAAAAAGGAGGAAAATGCTATGTGCCAAGACAGTGGAATGCTTTTACTGTGCATTTTATTGCACGGCAACCCAAAGCCAATTAGCCCATTTTGCAACTAGCCTATCCTTAAAAGTATATCTCCTACCTGGTTATTACACACCAAAACTCTCTCATAATGCAAAGTAATTTCTGATATACCCAAAAGTCAAAAACACCAGATAATGCAATGCAAAATAGAGAAGAGCCTTAGATTTTGACAGAGATATATCCACTTTTAATTCCTAAGTTTTCATGAGGAAAACAGAGTTCTTGTTTTCTCCTTTTTTTTTTTTTTCAAAAAATGTCTGTGGTGCCTCCTCTGCCTTTCCCAAGGAATCCCAGGCTGTTAGAACTTAAACATCCACTTTTAATTAAGCTGACTTTTAACAGTAGTACTCTTTATAAAAGTCTTTTTAAATCTCTTATTACCTGACTTTAACCACACCAAGTGTACAATATTTCTCACATTTAAACTTTACCAAAAGTAACCTCACAAGTGAAACCAATAAGCCTCAATTAAGCTTATGACTTAACAAGCATGCAAGGTATTTCCAAAACAGTGGTAAGTAGTTTTTACAAAATCTAGAATCCTTAAAGGTAGCTCAGAGAAAGGAAGATTTAAGACAAGAAACTAGAAGTTGTTCATGGAGGGGAAAAGAACCAACAAATGGTAAAGTTCACATAGATATCAACCAGAAAGCATTCATTCCCTAAGCCAGAATTGAACCTGGGCCACTGCTGTAAAATGGCCAAGACCAAAAGAAAGTACTGCCACATAATTAAAGCTCCCAAGGACGTTAAAAAAAATGGAGGCCTATCCAGTTTTGGGTGTGTGTGTGTGTGTGTGTGTTTTCAGAGACCTGTAGCAGTTTGTAACTCAGAAGTTTGCCAGGCTGGCTTGAACAGCAGGCTTATGGGATGCTAAGCCCATATTCTAGCTTAAGGTATTTTTTTCTTATGACAGAACCATACAGAAGGACGTACAAAGCAAACCAGATTAGCTACAGCTTGAGACTAGCCTCACAAGTGCTTTTTTTCAATTAATCAAAATTTTACAGGGGATATAAACAGGGATATTTACATTCATTCAACAAGTTTGCACGAAAATGGAGAGGCCAGAAGTCTTAACTGGTAAGACATTCTTACTTTTTTGCCAGCACGTCAGGTTTTGGGGTTCCTTTTTCCTGAGTGGACCTAGCAACCACTGGGGGCCAAGCTGTATCACAAAGGAAAATCACAGAACCACAGGCAAATCCTCTCAATTTTGCAAGACGCTACCCGAGGGATTGCATGGGGTAACCAAACTAACATTTTCCATTCTGGTCAGAGCAAAATATGTGTGCTTTAAATAAAAATATTGAAATCTTTTTAGAAGGTTCTGCATACAAATTGGCATCCCTAGATGAGACTAATTTGGGAGCCCTCATATTTTTTTTAATGCACTGTTGTTCATTCAGAATGTTCCACTGTAAGTTACCTTTAGTAACATTTTGCCATTTCTGCAAGATTTTGCTGCCTCCCAGGCCTAACATACAAGCCAGAAGGAACTCAATTTTTCAGAAATTAAGGACTCCATTTTTACCTAAAATATTGGCTTTGCTTTTAGGTTCCCTTGGTGAACTTAGCCAATGATTCCTTTCTACCTAAGCATGCAAGAAAAATGAAACAAAGGGGTAGAACATAAAAATTCCCATGAATTTTCAAAAGCCAAATTTTAAAGCCCCTACAATATTACCATTTACTGCCAGTTTCTCTCTGACCCAGTCAGATGTAAGAGGCCTCTAACTGGATCCAAACCAGTTAATTACTGGATTAAATCCCATCCTGAACTCAGTCCAATATCTGCCACAACTTCCAAACCCAGCTTAGAACAGAAATTTGCTCAAAGAAACTTGGAGAGCTCAAAACACAAATCCATGGAGCTCTGAAATCTGAGAGAACTTACCACGATCCCCAGCTGCTGAGAGATCAAAAGACACAGTAGCTCCAGCAGATACCTTGCTTGTTCACTCAGCACTCCTGAAGTTCATTAGAGGCTCTACTTCGGACCCAACTTTTGACACCATCTGTTAAAAGAAAACTTCAGCTGAATTAAATTTAAAGGAGTTTAATTGAGCAAAGAACAATTTGTGAATCAAGCAGCCCCCAGCATCACAGCAGATTCAGAGAGTCTTCAGAGATGCCTTGTATTAAGAACAAATTTATAGACAAAAAAAGAGAAGTGTCATACAGAAATCAGAAGAGAGGTACAGAAACAACTGAAATGATTACATCTCGGCATTCGCCTTATTTGAACACAGTTTGAACACTCAGCAGTGTATGAGTGGTTGAAGTATGACTGCTGGGATGAGCCAAGACTCAGCTATTGTTACAGGTGTATACCCCTAAGTTAGGTTTTCAATCTCGTCTACCTATTAAGTTAGGTTGCAGTTTGTCCACAAGGACTTAAACATAGAAGTACAGAGTCCTCCTCAGGCCAAATGGATAAACATTCCATACTCATGGATTGGAAGAATCAATATTTTTTTAAATGAGCATACTGCCCAACACAATCCACAGACTCAATGTAATTCCTATCAAATTACCAACATCAGTTTTCATAGAATTAGAAAAAACAATCCTAAAATTCATACAGAATCAAAAAGCACAAAAAGCCAAAGCAATCCTAAGCAAAAAGAAAAAAGCTGGAGGCATCACATTACGTGACTTTAAATGATGTTACAGGGCTATAATAACCAAAACAACATCATACTGGTATAAAAATTGATACACAGATCAATGTAACAGAATAGTGTGACCAAAGATAAAGTCACATACCTCCAACCAGCAAATCTTCCACAAAGTCAACAAAAATATACACTAGGAAAATGTCACTGTAATCAATAAGTGGTGCTAAGGAAACTGCTTGATAAAGACATACCCGAGACTCAGAAGAAAGAGAGGTTTAATGGACTTACAGTTCCACATAACTGGAGAGGCCTCACAATCACTGTGGGAGGCAAGGAGGAACAAGTTACATCTTACATGGACAGTAGCAGGCAAAGAGAGAGCGAGCTTGTGCAGAGGAACATCTCTTTTTAAAACCATCAGATCTCGTGAGAATTATTTACTATTAGGAGAAAGAACCACCCCCTGGTTCAATTACCTCCCACTGGGTCCCTCCCACAACACATGGGAATTGTGGGAGTTACAATTCAAAATGAGATTTGAGTAGGGACACAGCCAAACTATATCAATACCTATATACAGAAGAATGAAACTGGATCCATACCTTTTATCATATAAAATATTAACTTGAGATGGATTTAAAACCTAAACATGAGACCTACAAGAATAAAAAGCCTAGAGAAAACCTAGGACAAACTCTTCTGGACATTAGCCTAAGCAAATAATTTATGACCAAATTCTCAAAAGCAAACACAACAAAAACAAAAATAGATAAATGGGACTTAAACTAAAATGCTTAGGTACAGCAAAAGAAACAATCAACAGAGTAAACAGACAATCTACAGAATAAGAGAAAATATTTGCAAACTATACATCTGACAAAGGGCTAATGTTGAGAATCTACAAGGAACTCAAACAACTCCAAAGGGAAAAAAAGCAAGTAACCCCATTAAAAAGTGAGCAAAGAGCATGGACATTTTTGAAAGAAGACATGCAAGGAGCCAGCAAGCACATGAAAAAATGCTTAAAATCACTAGTCAGAAAAATGCAAATTAAAACCACAATGAGATACCAACTTACACTAGTCAGAGTGGTCATTATTATAAAGTCTAAAAACAATAGATGTTGCCAAGAATGAAGAGAAAATAGAATGCTTATACATCATTGATGGGAATTTATATTAGTACAACCTTTATGGAAAACAGTGTGGAGATTTCCCAAAGAATTAAAATTCACCCAGCAATCCCACTATTGATATCTACCCACAGGGAAAGAAATCGTATCAAAAATATTTCTGCTGTCATATCTTTATCATAGCACTATTCACAATAGCAAAAATATGAAATCAACCTAAATGTCTATCATCATTTGTATAAAAAAGAATGAAAGAATGTCTTTTGCAGCAACATAGAGGGAACTGAAGACCATTATCCTAAATGAATTAATGGAGAAACAGAAAGTTAAAAACCACATGTTCTCACTTATAAGTGGGAGCTAAACAATGGGTATATATGGACACACAGAAGGGAAAAATAGACATTGAAGACTACAAAGGGTGAGAAAATGAGACAATGTGAAGGGCACGAGGGTTGAAAACTTATCCATGGAGTACAACATTCACTATTCAGTGATGGGTACACTAAAAGCCTAGGCTTCACCAGTACACAATATATGCATGTAAGAATCCTACAGTTATACCCCCCAAATATGTTAAAATAAAATAACCTCTTTCCCCTTCCTCACCAATACCAGTAATATCACAGATAAAAAAGGTAGCTCAAAGGGTAGCTCTGAGCTATGAGTAGGTAGCTCCTAATACTAGATCCTGAGGCAAAGTTTTCTTGTTAGCAGGGCTCAGATGAATCTCCTCCCTTTGCACCAAGATTTGAGAGACTACAGGCTATCCTTTCAGAATTTTATTGCTGGAAGGATACTGATCACTTTACCATTTAGTAAACTGAAACACAAAGGAGTGTTTATATGTCGAGTTTGACATACCTAATTAGTGACACATTGAAAACTAGAAGGCAAGCTTTTTCAATTTCCGGCCCAGTATCTTTTCCATGTAATGCCACTGTACCTAACTTCCCTATAGAACATTTTCAGCAGAAAAAGCAGATTGGCCTAGTGGAGTGAGACCAAGTTTCAAAGAAAATTACTGTGACTCTTGGCCAAGGTCCTAAACTTAAGTTTGCAGAATGGGATAACACTTAATTTGTAATCAACAAAGCTTGACTTCTAATGAAGTTTTCATCATTAGGCAATGTTTCACACTGTTTTTGAGCCCTGCAGTTATTGGACCATGTACTGCCAAATCACATTTGCTATTGTTTTATTCATTTTAAGAAGTGCTGAGCATCCAGGCATGCTCCCACACGTATTCCCATTCCCATCCTGTTCTGAACACATCCTAGCTTTGTGTATACTATGATTTTGTTCTTACGAGCTTATGATTACAATCCTAGGTGTATTTTTCTTAATAAGCCATACTTCTTGCTTCAAATAAAAAAATTCTTCAAACACAACTATTCATTCACATATTGCAAATGGTATAATTATAAACTCTTTCCTAGAGCAAGAATCAAAAGAACAAAATTTTGCTAAATCTGTGTGTTGTACACAAAAAGGTGAAATATCTCGTTGATATTTATTTTCTGATATTTGTTGGTCATCCTCTTCTGAAATGAGAGTCCTCGCACAAGAGGAAAATAATATTCTTATATATTTCTAAACCAGCTTCCCATAAATATGAGTAGCTTTCTAATATACAGGATTAGTTACTTCTCAGTCTTTTGGCTAAGAACAAATATAGTATCTAATGTATGAGAATAAAGTTGATTTCTTTATACTTGAATTAAAAATAATAAAATAAATGTCTGAAATCCAGTTGTCCCTTTGCTCTTGATCTTAGCTTTTCAGCTTCTAATCGCTCTTTTTTCTAAACTAATTACTGCTTAAATTTACCATTTTTGCCTCAGGTAAAGCTCATTCAACCTTCTCCTCTTCTTTATTTTTGTATCTAGTTACACAGTCAGAAGAACAGACATAGTTCAAAAGAAAAATATTGAGTCCAATATTCCAATCACTTAAATCTTCTGGGAAAAAAAATGCTGTCCTGTGCTCTTTGTAACCATGAGTGGGTGGCCTTTTTCATGAAGGTGAAGGGTGAAAATTTACAAGTCATAATCTTGACAGCCATGAAGCTAATGAAGGCAAACATCCATGCTGATGTAAGCTAGTCAGCATGGTGTTTTACTATAGAAAAGTGCCAAGAGTCATTATTATATCTCAAATGTTAGAGCTGGAGACTTAATAGCCTCACCTCAAGCCATTATTATTTCTTTGCCTAAACACAGTTTGCTAGAATCCCCTCTGCTGTGAAAAGAAATTGCTGATTAGCCAAATGGGACTTAAGCCTCCCTTCACTGGTCTAGTAAATAGGGTTCCCAAGCTGTGTGCCACTCACCCCCTCAAGTACATTTGAGCACAGTTTATTTCACAGGAACCATCACCTCTCTACAGCCCTACACGAAGAAATGAAGATGATGACAGGCTGAGCCATTAATTTGTAACTCTTTCATAATTGAGGTCACATTCAAGAATGAGAAAATACTTGGCAAAGAAAAATAAACCAGCTTTCAGTGTGCCCTGTTCTTTGCAGTATATGCTGTCTATTCCCGAATAAATACTGTTTTCATGAAGATCATACAGAGCCTAAAGCATATTTAAAAGCATTTCTTGCCCTTCTTTGCTTCACTATCCCCTGCCACCACCACAACCGTGTAAAATTCTGAAAGAATGCAATCGTGGCCCTTATGAAAAAACATTTCACATGATGAAATTTACTAAATTTCCAACTCCTGTTCAGTTTCCACCTGGACAAAAATAACTGCCAGGAAGGCCCGAAAATTTGGAAGTCAACACTTAGAAATTTCTTAGAAACAGAGGTGGATCATGGAGGAAAGTGAAAATACTGCTGGCATTTCATCTCTGTCTTCATGGCAAAAAGAATAGTTTCTGAATCAGTGATAGAGGTGGAGGAAGCTGAGCATTAAATTTCTTGTGCATCTGATTCACCTGTGGAGTCACAACATTGAGTACAGCTGATAACAAGAAGCACACGAAGAGAGGGGACACACGGTTCCAAACTAAGAATGTTACCTCTGGTTTCTGGTAAGAAAGGAATTGCAAGATATTTTTTGGCACAAAATCAGAACACAGTTTAAATGCAAAGTAAAAATGTTCAAAAGAAAGATGCTTTAGGCTATACCTAGGAAACACTTCACAGGTAAGCATACGTTCCTAGTTAATGTAATCTGTCCAAACAGGAGAGCCCTGTTTCATCAGACAAGTGTCTTTTCTGATGAACCAGGTACTAAGCTATCAGGGAACATCTTTGCTGAAAATTGGGAGAGAAAGCCTTATGCCGCTCAGAAAATATATTCTCCTATGGATGGAAAGGAAAAGAATCGAGAAGAAGAAAAGTATTTACTGAGCCAGTTACCTCTGACTCACTATCTCTGCAAATACTTTTTTCCCCTCTTTGCTTCTCTTTGTTTCTCACTGCCCCTCTCTGTTTTTATACTTTGTCATCTCTTTGAACTTTTGATGAATATTCATACCTCCATAGAGATGTGGCCATACTATGATAAAGAACAGACTGAAGTACTTAATGTAGCCTCTTCTAATAAAGGAAACAGTTGGGTAGCAAGTCACCCATGTTAATGAGGGACACTTTACTATGAGTAAAACTGTAGGTCTAGACCTACAGAGAAAACTCCATTGCCTTATCACAACATCACCGTTCCTTAAATGTATTTGGGAGATACCACCAAGTAACAATTCTTCTAACCCATTTGTCAGCTAATCAGTCACATTTACAGATCAAATAATTATTGAGCTGGGTTTTATACTAGGCACAAGGTAAAACAGAGGAAAAAACAGACATAAACCTTACGCTTAAGAGTCTAGGGCAAGTGCTTTCTGCAGATCATCTGCAACTACTACGGAAGCTTCTCTTCACAGCTTCTTAAAACACCAGCCACTTAAGCAGCATTGCCAACCAGGTAGGGTGCCTGGTTGATGGGATGAATAACGCCTGAAATTCAACTTGCACTCCACTCTCCAAAATCTGCCCTACCCAGAGAAGACATCTTTTAAAAAGTCACACAAAGGCAGCATCAGACACGGAAGCCCTATTTGAAAGCAGAGTTTCCCCTTCTACATGAGTTATTGCATCTTTTCTTCCCCAGGTGTTTCCCAGTAATGCAGAGGCCATTTCCACTTGTCAGACCTCAGCCATGGACCTACATGCTAGAGCTGAAGTGAATAATGTAACTTACAGCAGAAAACAAAAATCTGTATACTAATGGGACCATGACAGCACAGCTGATCTCAGATTCTTTAAGGTTTGACTCAAGCCACATACTTAGTTGTCATTTTATTTTAAAGTTCCAGTCCAACTTTTCTGAGTTAGTAAGCACTCTGAAGTCTAAAGTCCTTTGTCCAGAGTCCAACCACTTTTGTCATACACATTTCTCACATAAGGGAGGCAAGAGCCTTTCTCCAACTGACTGACTACATTCCTATACGTGTTATTAGTAAATATGCAAAACAGCAAAACATGAAGAAGGGCTATGTAGGAAGGCCAGGTATGAGTGAATGATTTGCTGATAGAGATATACAATTTCATTCATATAGTTGATTTGCTGCCAGCTAGTTCCTCAGATTATAGGAAATGGAAATGGCATGTTTTGTTGTTTGTCTGCTGCTTCTATTGCAAAGATAAACCCTTAATTGGCGAGCCTTTAACATCTAATGGCATTTAATGTTTTGGTCTTATAATTTATCTGGGCTTTGTGACAAAGTTGTTTTGTAATAATAGAAAAAAAAGCTATGATAATGCATGCATTTTTGTTTTGGTACTAAAAATTTACGCTAGCTTTAGTCAAAACAAATTTGGATCCTGTTACTTGAAAATGTACTTTTTATTCTTTTGATTAAAAAAGATCTGAGGTAAAAGCTTATAAAAGTTAATTTTATATGTAGTTCTCTAGCAGGTTACTTGCAATGTGATTCTTCCATGAATTATTTGAAATCTGTTTAGCCAATTAAGATAGCCCACCCAGAAAAAGTCAGAGTATTTTGTATTTCAACCCATGTCCTAGTTGCCTCTCACTGCCCATGATTCAAGAGCAACTAGAAACTGTACCCAATTCAGCTTTTATCTATGATTAAACACCAGTTTCAAATAGACAAGCAAGCAGCAGTCAACACATGCATTAAGTGGCACCTAATAATCATTAATCTTTCTGACTGCTTCATCAAATAAATTAGCTGTGTCGTTCTTTTAACACAATTTTTCCTCACTGCCATGATAGGCTTCAAAGTATATCATATGAAATTGTTCTTTCTGAAACAAATCAAAAAGCATGCAAAAAACTCTCAGTCTTTAATACAAGGAAGAGAATCCTGAGAAGAATATAAACTAATGGCATAGGTCAAAGCCAAATGTATTCACTTGACCTTGGACTTTCCAGCCTCCAGAACTGTAAGGAAACAAAGTTCATGTCTTACAAATTAGTTTTAGGTATTCCATTATAAGTAACATAAAACAGACCAAGACAAGACCCCTTCCTCAAAAACCAATAGAAATACATCTTATAACTCTTCTTCATCCCCAACCTAAGTTCCATTCCAAGCAGCCACAAAGTAGAGATAAGCCTAGACCCAAATTCCTGAAATGCCTGATTCCTCTTCCTCAGCAGTTTCTTCTCTGAAACCTTTCATTTGACTCAAAGCATCTTCAGCCTCACTTAGGTATGGCTCCATCTTAGCACTTACCAGAGTAACATAAATATCGGTTAGTATCTCTTTAATTCTGCTACAATATTAGTTCCTTGAGATCAACAACTGTGTATTTGAGTCTCTGTATTCCTAGTACCAGCCATGAGACCTGGAACATAATAAATGGTCAATAAATATTTGCTGAATGTAGGAACCAGGAACATAAAGACGAAGCAGTACATTTCCTCCAGTACATGACTGGTTGGGAATACCCATTTTACCCATTAACTCCCTGAAGAACTCGATGAATCACTACAAAAGGTGGATTCTTCTCAAAGTTTCAATCATTTTGAACAAATTCCATAGTTTAGTAATCTCCATTTCAAGGATGGTCATATGTAAACGTGGTGAGCTTTTTTATAAATAGTTCATTCAACACTTACTAATAGTTCATTCAACACCTCTCACATGTATGGTCAGTCCAGAACAGCCAATATGGTATAGAATGCTACCTTATAGAAGGTAGTAGTTTTCCTTATAGAAGAAGCTAGCAGCAGGAATAGTTACCAATTAACTACTTATCTGTGAATTTCTCCAGTTTTCCAAATCAGTTTCTTTTTATCTCAGCTCCTAACCTCTTTATGTCCTAAGAAGCTTGCTTATTTGATACAGAGGAAGAATTGTTATTTCTACTTCTTAGTTACTCATGTTAGCTGAAAGAATAACATGTTTCAAAAATATCGTTCTCCACTATTTGCTTTCATTTAACCAAATGTAGCCTTACTTTCTTAAGCTCTTGAATAAGTTTATAATTCCATCTCTGAGCACAAATCTACATTCATGAAAATGGACAGTCTTTATGCTCCTGAAAATTACATTCTGTTACTTCTTTAATGGAAAAAGATGCATATATTGCCTTTGACTAGGCTGCCTTTGTGTTGATTTATGAAAAATTGGCAATTCTAAAAGATTGGATCTTGATATGTCTGTCTTATAAACCTGTGAAGTTCTTTGATCTCCAGTTTGAATCACTAAGGTAAGCTTTTCATGAGCTGAAACAGCAGGCTTCGTTTCTCCATCTGCTGCACAGCACTCCAGAGATGCCACAGGCCGAAGGAAAATAAAAAACAGGAATAGAAAGAAAATTTCTCTGTTTGTTTTTTTTAAGTGCCTGGAGCTAATCAAACCCAAGAGTCTAGCTGCTAAAGGAATAGGCAAAATCTATCAGCATTTCCATGGAAAAAGATGGGTCAGTTACCCAAACATGGGAAAATAAAATAAAATCAAGTACAAAGAAATTCTAAATTGGTGTGTTGTTTAAAACCTAAAATAATAAGTTAATCATTAGGAAGACTTCTTTATAAGGGCTCGCTCTCCCTTGCTTTGCTATGAAAATCACTTTATGAGGGTGGAACAAGAAAATATACCCTCATACAGTGAGAAAACATTATTTTCAATTTCATGAATGCAAAAGCACTACTTGATATTTGGTTCCTCGACTAGGTCATTATACCATGCGAAGAAATGAAATCCTGGGTGTTATATCCCCAAATTAAAAAGAAATCAGCCTACAGATTCCTTAACCAAGGTTGACAAGCTCTCCAGAAGGAAGGCTGTGGCAATTAAAACTGCCAACTGTCTATTATTATACCTTCTCTGTGTTATTATTCTATTCATAGCTGGCAGGATTACTCTATCCTCATGAAAGCATCAATCAAACTTCTGACTGACCATAAGAGCATTGATTAATATGGACACAAAAGCAGTCTTGTTAAAACTGCAGAATCTTCCTCCAAACAGCTCAGCCACCCAAACCAAACTTGCTACTGTTGTAACCAGAATACACAGCTTGTTATTTTTAATTATATCCCATCCATAGTTAGGTCTTTCCTTTGGAACAGTGAATTATTATTCAACAACATTTGAATGAAAGGTGTGTACATACTATCCAGCAGGGAGTCAAGAGGATGCCTCCTATGTTAGATTTGCTCATCAATTCACATAGCTAAAATGAAAGTCAAAGTACACAGTGGGTATTAAGATTTTAATTTTAGTCAGGCCAGGTGTGGTGGTTCACGCCTGTAATCCTAGCACTTTGGGAGGCCAAGGTGGGTGGATCACGAGGTCAGGAGTTTGAGACCAGCCTGGCCAAAGTATACTAAAAATACAAAAATTAGCCAGGCGTGGTGGCAGGCACCTGTAATCTCAGCTACTCAGGAGGCTGAGGCAGGAGAATCACTTGAACCTAGGAGGCGGAGGTTGCAATGAGCCGAGATCACGCCACTGCGCTCCAGCCTGGGTGACAGAGTGAGACTCCATCTCAAAAAATAAAAAGAAAAAAAAATTTTTTTAGTCAAACAGCATTACCCCTGCAACACAATACATCACAAATTTAATACGTGGATGCTGAGAAATACATTTCAAAGTCTATGGACTCGAGTTATTTTACATTTCAAAGTGAATTCTAAATGTTTTTGACACGTTGGTGGACATTTGGAGAGCTTTTGCACCTCTGGTTTGTTTGTTTTTAGTGTCAATATTGTGTAGCTTCAAAGCAGTTGTTCCCAACCAGGGGTCAGTTTTATTCCCCCAGTGAATCTGACAGTGTCTGAAGAGAATTTTAGTTGTTATTAATGTAACTGGAGGGAGGAGAGAGGTACCACAGACTAGTCCTTAGTGACCAGGAATACTGCTAAACATCCTCCAACACACAGGACAGCCCTCGCAACAAAGAAATATCTGGTTCAACATGTCAATAGTGCCATGCATGGGTGAGAAAACCAGGTTTACAGGAAAATAGAAATAAGAAATTTTTATTTTTTTATTATTTTATCCAATTAATGCATCACCTAATATTAAAAGTTAAATAGCACTAACAGAACCTCTCATGAAAAAAATAGCAGTCCTCTGGACTGCTTTTTCCCTCTTCAGTTTTCCTTTTCAAACATTCCATTATTTCATCTGACTACCCTTTATTTCTAAAGTATATATTTTTACCAAAACTTCTTGATTTAAGCAAGTTTAGATATTATTATTATTGCACTTTGTTTTGCAATGAGATAATTTAGCACTCTTTTAACATTTCACTCTTTCACCTTCTTCTCTGATTTTACCTTCTTTTTTTCCCTGTTTTCCATTTCTTTCTGGAAGATTTTTCTAACTTTATTTCCAACCCTTTCATTGAACTTTAATTTCAGCTACTTTACTTTAATTTTTATTCCCAAAGGCTCTTCCTTGATTTCTTTTCACTTACTATTCCTTTTATTATTCCTTTTTTTTTTTTTTTTAGTAGCAACTTGTTTTTGTTTCAGGAATAAAATATTTCCTTACATTTCTTTAAGGTTATAAGCTACAAATTTTTTTGAAATTTTCCTTTGCTCACTGCTTTGTTTCTATTTCCTTTGGGATCTGTTTTTGTCTGCCTTTGAGAGTCAGTCTCTCTGATAGGGGAACATTTACTTCAGCATCTGGTGATATTTTGCAGTCCATTTATGTTTAAAAGTTAGAAACTGAAAGGCCGTGTATGCGTGGGTAGAGTTTGCCTACTAAGGATGTCACAGAGCACAATCTGGCGATAATTGGCCATATTGATGGTCATCCCAACTGCCAGTTGGACTGCCAGCTGCCAGTCACATCCTGCCTATTCATCAGGATAGGCAATGCCCAACCAAAAAACAAAAAAATTTAGTGATTCAACACACAGGGGCAATGTATGCACTACAAATCAAAGTGGCTCTTTAGGGCAAGTATACTTCTCATGGTAGCTCAGCCATCTAGGCTGCTTCCAGACTGTAGTTCCTTCACACCAAAACACAGCTTCTATGGTCACCACGGAACAGTGACCATATCACTTTCCTTCACACCCCATCGGCCACAAACAGCTACATGACTCCATCTAACTGCAAGAGGATGGGGGACATTTGAATATTCAGCAGGATGTCATTCAGCTGCTCCATTGGCTTGACTCACATCTTCAAAAGGGGTATATCTTTTTTTATAGTTTTTTTTTTGTGTGTGGGGGGTACATAGTAAGTGTATATATTTGTAGGCTACATTAGATATTTTGGTACAGGCATGCAATGGTAATAATCACACCAGGATAAGTAGGATATCCAACACTTCGAGCATTTATCCTTTGTGTGACAATCAAATTATAATCTTTTAGTTATTTTTAAATGCACAATTAAATTGTCTTTGACTATACTCATCCTGTTCTGCTAGCAAATACTAGGTGTTACCCATTCTTTCTATTTTTTGTACCCATTAACCATCCTCACTTACCCCAATGCTCCTACTCCCCTTCCCAGCCTCTGGTAACCATCTTTCTACTCTCTATCTCCATGAGTGCAATTATTTTAATTTTTAGCTCCCACAAATAAGTGAGAATATGCAGTTTGCCTTTCTGTGCCTGACTTATTTTACTTAACATAATGACCTCCAGTTCCATTCATGTTTTAGCACATGATAGAATCTCATTCTTTTTGTGGCAGAATAATATCCCACTGTGTATATGTGCCACATTTTCTCTAACCATTCATCTGCTGATGGACACTTAGGTTGATTCCAGGTCTTGGCTATTGTGCATAGTACTGCAATAAACATGGGAGTGCAGACATCACTTTGATATACAGATTTCCTTTCTTTTTGGTATATCCCTTGAAGTGAGATTGCTAGATCCTATGGAAACTCTATTTTTAGTTTTCTGAGGAACATCCAAACTATTCTTCATAGTGGTTGTACTAATTTACATACCCACCAACAGTGTACAAATGTTCCCTTTTCCCCACATCCTTGCATTTGTCATTACCTAACTTTTGGATAAAAGCCATCTGAACTAGAGTGAGTGGATATCTTATTGAAGTTTTGATTTGCATTTCTCTGATGATCAATTATGTTGAGTACTTTTTCATATACCTGTTTGTCATTTGTTTGTCTTCTTTTAGAAAGTGTCTATACAAATGTTTTGCCCATTTTCAAAACAAATTATCAGATTTTTTTCCCCATAGAGTTGAGCTCTTGATATATTCTGGCTATTAATCCTTGTCAGATGGTTAGTTTGCAAATATTTTCTCCCACTCTATGGGCTCTCTCTTCACTTTGTTGATTGTTTCCTTTGCTATGCAGAAACTTTTCGACTTGATGGGATCCCATTTCTCCATTTTTGCTTTTGTTACCTGTGCTTGTGGGGTATTACTCAAGAAATCTTTGCCCAGTCTAGTGTTCTGGAGAGCTCCTCCAATGTTTCTTTGGTTTGTTTGTTTGTTTGTTTGTTTGTTTTGAGATGGAGTCTCACTCTGTCACCCAAGTTTGAGTACAGTGGTGCCATCTCGGCTCACTGTAAACTCCACCTCTCAGGTTCAAGCGGTTCTTCTGCCTGAGCACCCCAAGTAACTGAGATTACAGGCACAGACCACCATGCCTGGCTAATTTTTTGTATTTTTTGTAGAGAGGGGGTTTCACCATATTGGCTAGGCTGGTCTTAAACTCCTGACCTCAGGTGATCCACCCACCTCAGCCTTCCAAAGTGCTAGGATTATAGGTGTGAGCCAACTGTGTCCAGCCAGCGTTTTTAGTAGTTTCATAGAGTGAGGTCTTACATTGAACTCTTCAATTCATTTTGATTTTTTTGTATGGTGAGAGATAGGAGTCTAGTTTCATTCTTTTGCCTATGGATATCCAGTTTTCCCAGCACCATTTATTGAAGACACTGTCCTTTCTCCCAGTGTATGCTGTTGGCATCTTTGTCAAAAATAAGTTCACTGTTGATGTATGGATTGTTCTCTGGGTTTTCTATTCTGTTTCATTAATCTACACGTCTGTTTTTATGCTAGTACCATGCTGCTTTGGTTATTATAGCTCTGGGGTATTTCTTTCTTTCTTGTCTTTTTTTTTTTAAGATAGTTTCCCTCTGTCACCCAGGTTGGAGTGCAATGGCACAATCTTCGTTCACTGCAACCTTCACTTCCCTGGTTAAAGTGATTCTCCTGCCTCAGTCTCCTGAATAGCTGAGGCTACAGGCATGCACCACCACCCCTAGCTAATTTTTGTATTTTTAGTAGAGATGGGGTTTCACCATGTTGACCAGGCTGGTCTTGAACTCCTGACCTCAAGTGATCCACCCAACTCAGCCTCCCAAAGTGCTAGGATTACAGGGGTGAGCCACCACACCCAGTCAGCCCTGTAGTATGATTTAAAGTCAGGTAATGCAATTCCTCCAGTTTTGTTCTTTTTACTTAGGATAGCTTTGGCTGTTCTGGGTCTTTTGTTTGTTCCTACAATTCTTTTTTTTATGGATTGGTTTTTTTTTTTCCATTTCTGTGAATAATGTCACTGTATTTTGATAGTGATTCCACTGAGTCTGTAGATTGCTTAGGGTAGTATGGACATTTTGACAATATTGATTTTTCCAACCTATGAACATAAAATATTTTTCAATTTTTTTGTATCTTCTTCAATCTCTTCCTTCAATTTATAGTTTTCATTGTAGAGATCTTTTACTTTTTTATGTTAATTCCTAGGTATTTTATTTTGTTTGTAGCTATTACAAATGGTGTTACTTTCTTGATTCCTTTTTCAGATTGTTCACTTTTGGCATATAAAAATGTTATTAATTTTTGTATGTTGATTTTGCGTCCTGCAAACTTACTGAGTTTTTTACCAGTTCTAACAGTTGTTTGTGGAATCTTCAGATTTTTCCAAATATAAGATTATATTACCTGTAAGCCAGGATAATTTGACTTTTTCCTTTCCAATTTTGATGGCCTTTATGTCTTTCTCTTATTGCTCTAGCTAGGACTTCTAGTACTATGTTGAATAAAAGTGGTGAAAGTGGGCATTTTTGTTGTGTTCCCAATCTTAAAAGACTTTCAGTTTTCCCTCATTCAGTATACTTGTTGTGAGTATGTCATATATTGCTTTGATTATCTTGAGGTATGTTGTTCCTACATCCAGGTTTTTTTTTTATGGTTTTTATCATGAAAAGATGTTACATTTTATCACTGTATAAGGTAATCTATATTATATTACAGGTAATAAAATCTTATAGTTTTCACTGTATCCCATATATTTTGGTATGTTGTGTGTTCATTATTTGTTTCAAGAAATGTCTCAATTTCCTTTTTTTTTTTTTTTGGAAATGGAGTCTGGCTCAGTTACCAGGCTGGACTGCAGTGGTGCAATCTCAACTCACTGCAACCTCTGCCTCCTGGGTCCAAGTGATTCTCCTGCCTCAGCCATCTGAGTAGGTGGGACTACAGGCAATGCACCACCATGCCCAGCTAATTTTTGTATTTTTTAGTAGAGACAAAGTTTCGCCATGTTGGCCAGGATGGTCTCAATCTCTTGACCTCATGATCTGCCAGCCTCGGCCTCCCAAAGTGCTGGGATTACAGGAATGAGCCACCGTGCCTGGCCTCAATTTTCTTCTTAATTTCTTCATTAACCCACTGGTCATTTAGGAATATATTGTTTAATTTCCATGTGTTGGTATAGTTTTCTAACTTTCTCTTGTTATTGATTTCTAGTTTTAGTCTACATGGTCAGAGAAAATGCTTGATATTTCAATTTTTGAATGTTTTAAGACTCGTTTGTGACCTACCTTATGGTCTTTCCTATGATCCATGTGCTGAGGATAAGAATGTGTATTCTGTAGCCATTGGGTGAAATGTTCTGTTAATATCTATTAGGTCCATTTGGTCTATAGTGCAGATTAAGTTCAATGTTTCCTTGTTGATTTTCTGACTGCAAGATATGTCCAATGCTGAAAGTGGGGTCTTAAAGTCTCCAGCCATTATTTTATTGGGGTCTTTCTCCCTCTTTAGCTTTAACAACATTTGCTTTAAATATCTGGGTGCTAGTGTTGGGTGCATCTATTTTTACAATTGTTATATCCTCTTGCTGAATTGACTACTTTATAATTGTATAGTGACCTTCTTTGTCTCTTCCTATAGTTTTTGCCTTGAAACCTATTCTGTCTCATATAAGTGTAGCTACTCCTGCTTTTTTTGGTTTCTATTTATGCAATATTTTTTCAATCCCTTTAGTTTCCATCTATGTGTATTTTTATAGGTGAAGAGTGTTTCTTATAGGCAACAGATGATTGGAACTTGTTATTTAATCCATTCAGCCACGTTATATCTTTGGAGAGTGTAGTTCACTTACATTCAATGTTATTATTACTCATCAGTGTTGATGAGTAAAGGCTACTCCTACCGTTTTGTTATTTGTTTTCTGGTTGTTTTGTGGTTTTCTCTTTCTTCTTTTCCTTCTCCTGGTCTTCCTTTTATTGAAGGTGATTTTCTCTGGTGGTGTCAATTAATTTCTTGCTTTTTATTTATTGTATATCTGGTGTATTTTTTTTCATATGAGGTTACTATGCAGCTTGCAATTGCTATCTTATAACCCATTCTTTTAAGCTGATAACAACAACACTGTTTGCATAAACAAACAAGCAAGGAAAACCCAATAAAAACTTTATACCTTAACTTCCTTCCCTGGCTTTTCAACATTTTGTTATTTCTATTTATATCTTATCGTACTATGTCTTGAAAAGTTGTTGTAGTCATTATTTTTACTGCTTCGTTGTTCAGTCTTTTTACTTAAGAATAGTTTACACACTACAGTTACAATCTTATAATATTTTGTGTTTTTGTGCACTGTTAACAGCTAGTTTTCTACCTTCGGATGATATTTACTGTTTATTAATGTCCTTCTTTTCTTTCTGATGGAACTACTTCCTTTAGCATTTCTAATAGGACAGGTCTGGTACTGATGAAGTCCCTCAGCTTTTGTCTGGGAAAGTCTTTATTTCTCCTTCATGTTTAAAGGATATTTCAATGAGATAAACTACGCTAGGGTAAAAGTTGCCTTTTTTTTCTTTAGCAATTTAAGTATGTCATGCCATTCTCTCCTGGCTTACAAGATTTCCACTGAAAAGTCTGCTTTTGCTATTTGTAGAATCCTTTATTTTTCCTTGACCTTTGGGAGATTGATCATTAAATGCCTTGAGATAGTCTTTTGGTTAATACTGCTTAGGGTTTCATTACCTTCTTGTAGTTACATATTGGTAACTTTCTCTAGGTTTGGGGAGTTCTCTGCTCTTATCCCTTTGAATAAACTTTCTACTTCTATCTCTTTCTCTATGTCCTTTTTAAGGCCAATAACTCAGATTTTCCCTTTTGAGACTATTTTCTAGAACTCGTAGGCATGCTTCATTGTTTGTTTGGGTTTCTTTGCCTCCTCTGACAGTATTTTCAAATATCTTCAAGCTCACTAATTCTTTCTTCTGTTTGATCAATTTTACTATTTAAAGGCTCTGATGCACTCTTGTATGTCAGTTGCATTTTTCAACTCCAGAATTTCTGCTTGAGTCTTCTTAATTATTTTAATATCTTTATTAAGTTTATCTAATAGAATTTGAATTCCTTCTCTGTATTACCTCAAATTTCTTTGAGTTTCCTCAAAACAGCTATTTTGAATTCTTTTTCTGAAAGGTGATATATCTCTGTTTCTCCAGGATTGGTTCCTCATGCTGTATTTAGTTCATTTGTTGAGGTTATATTTTCCTGGATGGTACTGAGGCTTGTGAATGTTTGTCTGTGTCTGGGCATTGAAGAGTTAGGTATTTTTTGTAGTCTTCACAGTCTGGACTTGTTTGTACCTGTCATTCCTGGGAATGCTTTCTAGGTATTTGAAAGGGCTTGGGAGTTGTGATCTAAGCCATATCTGCATTAGGGGACACCCAAATCCCAGTAACACTGTGGTTCTTACAGACTTGTAGAGATGCCACTTTGATGATCTCGGATAATATCTGGAAGAATTCTCTGTATTCTTTTCTTCTTCCCTTACTTTCTCTCAAAAAACAGAGTCTCTCTGTACTGAGCTACCTGAAGCTGAGAATGAGATGACAAAAGCACCTTTGTGACCATCACCACTTGGACAGTGCAGGGTCACACTTGAATCCAGCACAGCACTGGGTCTCACTCAAGGCCTGGTGTAACCACTATGTGGCTATGGCCTTTGTCTTCTCAAGGTGCTGGTGCTCTACAATCAGCAACTGGCAAAGCCACCCAGGCTTATGTTCTTCCCTTCAGGGTGTTGAGTTCCCCCAGGCCCTGGGAGAGGTCCAGAGGTGATGTCCAGGAGCCAGGAACTGGAATCAAATTCCTTAGAAGTCTACTTGGTCTTCTATTGTAATGCAGCTGAGCTGGCATTCAAACCATGAGACACAGTTCTTCCCACTCATCCCTCCACTTTCCGTAGGTGAAAGCTCTTCATTTTGGGGCCACCACTACCACAGGCCCCCAGGGAATACTGCTAGGCTACCAGTGATGTTCCCTTAAGACCCAAGAGCTTTTCAGTCAGTTTTGGTAAATGCTGCCAGGCCTGGGACTCACTCTTCAGGGCAGCGGATTTCCCTCTGGCCCAGGGCAGGTCCAAAAATGTCATCCAGTAGCAAAGTCCTGGAATCAGAGGCCATAAGAGCCCACTCAGTGCTCTACCCACCATGGTTGAGCTGGTATCTAATGTGCAATTAAAAGTCCCCTTTACTTTTCACTCCACTTTTCTCAAGCAGAAGGAGTCTTTCCCCATAACCACCATGCCTGGGAATGTCCTGATTCTCACCTGAAGCCTACTAGTCTCAGCGTCTTACCCAACGCCTGTGGCATACTACCTGGCTATTACTGCTGTTTAGTCAGCAGGTGATGAATGCTGCCAGGACTGGGTCCTTCTCTTCAAGGCAGTGGGTTCCATTCTCACACAGGGTGTATCTAGAAATGTCATCTGGGAGCTAGGGCTTGTAAATGGGGTTTCATGGCTCTGACCAGTGCCTTATCCTCCTGTTGCTGAGCTGGAACTCAAGATGTAATACAAAGTCTTCTTTAGTGTTGCCTTTCCTATTCCTCAAGTAGAAGGAAGGGGTATCTTTTGGAGCCACTAGCTAGACAGCCTGGGTTTGGGGAAGGCATGGTGCAAGTACTCTGTTAGCCACCCAGGCTGGTCTCTCAGTAGGTCCTACATCCCCCAAATCCACTAGCTCTCAGCCCAGTTCAGCATAAGAACTTGCCTAGGAGTTGCGGTCCTTTGGCCTAGACTGCCTTTCAAGTTTATTTATGACCCAGAGCCCTTTAGCTCATGGTGGTGAGGTTGCCAGAACTCAAGTTCCATCCACTGGGATGGGAAATTTTCCCTCTGGCTAGGACGGGTTCAAATTCTCCCACACTGTGTGGGCATCAGCTGAGTTGAGCCTGGTTCTGCTTTTTGTTGTAACAGGGCAGCACTGAGTTTAATGCAAATATTATCACTGTGCTTTCCCTCTCCCAAGCAAGCAGATTCTCTCTTTATGCCACATGTCCACTGCCAGGGAATAAGGAAGGGGTACTGTTGGTGATTCAAGACTGTCTTTCTTACCTTCCTACAGTGCCTCTTTAAGCTATATGAAGTTAAAACCAGGTATTGTGGGTGCTCACCTGATTTTTAGTTCCATGAGGGTGCTTTTTCTGTGTGTAGATAGTTGTCAGATTGGTGTTCTTCCAGAGGAGACAATCAATGGAGACTTTTATTTGGCCCTCTTGCTCAATCCCCAGAAAGGATTTATCTTTAAAAAAGGAGAAAACATGCAGAAATGGGGTTCTGAATATTTGGAGAGTTTAGAATATTCAACAGGAACATATCCACCTTTCCTCTCATCTTGAAATATTCTTCCTTTTGGCTTCTTTAGGGTTGGAATTGCTCAGAAAGAGAAGAAAAGAAAAAAAAATACATTTCTGTTTCTTTTTGTCTTTATTTGAATCTCCATGCATGGAGTTCTCCTTAGAAATGTAAATCAACATAGAAATGTGGTTAATGGTACTGTAACCATCAGATGAATTGTTAAGGAAAGGGGAATGCTGTTTTTAAGTTTTCACATACTTTTTAAAACTTCAATCACTACATTTACAAAATTCACTAACTTTAAGATGAAGGCATAAATGTATAGTTCAGTTATCTATTTCTTCTTAACAAACCACCCCACACCAAACTTAGTGTCCTAAACAATAATCTTTATTCAGTGCTTACAGACTAAGCAGAGCCAGGAATTTAGAAAGACTAAAGCTGGTCTCTGTTCCATGATGCCTGGGACTTCATCTGGGAAGCCTTCAACCCTGAAGAGGTGACTAAATAGTTGGGGGCTAAGATCATATCAAGGATCATTCACTTCCATATCTGAAAGCTAATGCTGTCTATTGCCTGCAATTGGACATCCTATATGTGACACTTCCACATATCTATATGGGCTTCCTCGCAGCCTGATTCCAAGAGCAAACATTCTAAGAGAACAGGACAGAAAAGTGTCATAATTTTATGACCTGGTTTCACAGTCATCAAGCCTCCCTTCTCATTTTTTTTTTCTTTTTTTGAGACAGAGTCTTGCTCTGTCACCCAGGCTGGAGTGCACGATCTCTGCTCACTACAACCTCTGCCTCCCGGGTTCAAGTGATTCTCATGCCTCAGCCTCCCAAGTAGCAGTGATTAGAGGTGCCCACCACCATGCCTGGATGATTTTTGTATTTATATTATTTTATTGCACTTTAGGTTCTGGGGTACACGTGCAAAACATGCAAGATTGTTGCATAGGTGTATACATGGCAATATGGTTTGCTGCCTCCATCCCCCCATCACCTATATCTGGCATTTCTCCCCATGTTATCCCTCCCCAACCTCCTTAACCTCTGCTGTCCCTCCCCTAGTCCCTACCAACAGACCCCAGTGTGTGATGCTCCCCTCCCTGTGTCCATGTGTTCTCACTGTTCAACACTCACCTATGAGTGGGAACATATGGCATTTGTTTATGTGTTCTTGTTTCAGTTTGCTGAGAATGATGGTTTCCAAATTCATCCATGTCCCTACAAAGGACACAAACTCATCGTTTTTTTATGGCTGCATAGTATTCCTTGGTGTATATGTGCCAAATTTTCCTTGTCCCATCTATCATCGATGGGCATTTGGGTTGCTTCCAGGTCTTTGCTATTGTAAATACTGCCGTAATGAACATATGTGTACATGTGTCCTTATAACAGAATGATTTATAATCCTTTGGATATATACCAAGTAACGGGATTGCTGGGTCAAATGGAATTTCTATTGCTAGGTCCTTGAGGAATCGCCACACTGTCTTCCACAATGGTTGAACTAATTTACATTCCCACCAACAGTGTAAAAGTGTTCCTATTTCTCCACATCCTCTCCAGCATCTGTTGTCTCCAGATTTTTAAATGATTGCCATTCTAACTGGTGTGAGATGATATCTCAATGTGGTTTTGATTTGCATTTCTCTAGTGACCAGTGATGATGAACATTTTTTCATGTTTGTTGGCCTCATAAATGTCTTCTTTGGAAAAGTGTCTGTTCATGTCCTTTGCCCACTTTTAAATCGTTTTTTTCCTTGTAAATCTGTTTTAGTTCTTTGTAGATTCTGGATATTAGCCCTTTGCCAGATGGATAGATTGCAAAAATTTTTCTCATTCTCTTGGTTGCCAGTTCATGCTAATGATTGCTTCTTTTACTGTGCAGAAGCTCTGGAGTTTAATTAGATCCCATTTGTCTATTTTGGCTTTCATCGCCAATGCTTTTGGTGTTTTAGTCATGAAGTGATTGTCTATGCCTATGTCCTGAATGGTTTTGCCTAGGTCTTCTTCTAGGAATTTTAGGGTGTTAGGCCTTAAGTTTAAGTCTTTAATCCATCTGGAGTTAAGTTTAGTGTAAGGTGTCAGGAAGGGGTCCAGTTTCTGCTTTCTGCACATGGCTAGCCAGTTTTCCCAACACCATTTATTAAACAGGGAATCCTTTCCCCGTTGCTTGTTTTTGTCAGGTTTGTCAAAGATCCAATGGTTGTAGATGTGTGGCATTGCCTCCGAGGCCTCTGTTCTGTTTCATTGGTCTATATCTCTGTTTTGGTACCAGTACCATGCTGTTTTGATTACTGTAGCCTTGTAGTATAGTTTGAAGTCAGGTAGCCTGATGCCTCCAGCATTTTTCCTTTTGCTTAGAATTGTCTTGGCTGTGCAGGCTCTCTTTTGGTTCCATGTGAAGGTTAAGGTTGTTTTTACCAATTCTGTGAAGACAGTCACAGGTAGCTTGGTGGGGATAGCGTTGAATCTATAAATGACTTTCGGCAGTATGGCCATTTTCACAATATTGATTCTTCCTAACCATGAACATGGAATGTTTTCCCATCTGTTTGTGTCCTCTCTTATTTCATTGAGCAGTGGTTTGTAGTTCTCCTTGAAGAGGTCCTTTACATCCTTTGTTAATTGTATTCCTAGGTATTTTATTTTCTTTGTAGCAATTGTGAATGGCAGTTCCTTCTTGATTTGGCTCTCTTTAAGTCTATTATTTGTGAATAGGAATGCTGGTGATTTCTGCACATTGATTTTGTATCCTGAGACTTTACTGAAGTTGTTTATCAGTTTCAGGAAATTTGGGGCTGAGACGATGGGGTCTTCTAAATAAACAATCATGTCGTCTACAAATAGAGACAATTTGATTTCCTCCTTTCTTAATTGAATACCCTTTATTTCTTTTTCTTGCCAGATCATTCTGGCTAGAACCTCCAATACTATATTGAGTAGGAGTGGTGGGAGAGGGCATCCTTGTCTAGTGCCAGATTTCAAAGAGAATGCTTCCAGCTTTTGCCCATTCAGTATGATATTGGCTGTAGGTTTGTCGTAAATAGCTTTTATTGTTTTGAGGTATGTTCCTTTGATAACTAGTTTATTGAGAGTTTTTAGCATAAAGAACTGTTGGATTTTGTTGAAGGCCTTTTCTGTGTCTATTGAGATAATCATGTGGTTTTTGTCTTTGGTTCTGTTTATGTGGTGGATTGTGTTTATAGACTTGCGTAAGTTGAACTAGCCTTGCATCCCTGGGATGAAACCTACTTGATTTTGATGGATAAGCTTTTTAATGTTCTGTTGCAATGGGTTTGCCAGTATTTTATTGAAGATTTTTGCATCTATTTAACCATGGATATTGGCCTGAAGTTTTCTTTTTTTTGTTGAGTCTCTGATGGGTTTTGGTATCAGGATGATGTTGGTCTCATAAAATGAGTTGAGAAGGATTCCCTCTTTTGGGATTGTTTGGAATAGTTTCAGAAGGAGTGGTACCAGCTCCTCTTTACATGTCTGGTAGAATTCAGCTGTGAACCCATCTGGACCTGGGCTTTTTTTGGTTGGTAGGCTATAAATTGCTACCTCAACTTCAGCCCTTGTTATTGGTCTATTCAGGGTTTTGAATTCTTCCTGATTTAGGCTTGGTAGGGTCAAGTGTCCAGGAATTTTATCCATTACTTCTAGGTTTACTGGTTTATGTGCATAGAGTTGTTTGTAGTAATCTCTGATGGTAGTTTGTATTTCTGTAGAATCAGTGGTGATATCCCCTTTATTGTTTTTTATTGCATCTATTTGATTCTTCTCTCTTTTCTTTTTTATTAATCTGGCTAGTGGTCTGTCTATTTTGTTGATCTTTTCAAAAAACCAGCTCCTGGATGTATTGATTTTTTAAAGGGTTTTTTGTGTCTCTGTCTCCTCAGTTCTGCTCTTATCTTAGTTATTTCTTGTCTCCCTCTAGGTTTTCAGGTTTTTTTTTATCTTGCTCCTCTAGCTCTTTCAATTGTGATGATAGGGTGTCAATTTTAAATCTTTCCTTGCTTCTCATGTGGGCATTTGTTGCTGTATATTTTCCTCTGGACACAGCTTTAAATGTGTCCCAGAGATTCTGGTACATTGTGTCTTCATTCTCATTGGTTTCAAAGAACATCTTTATTTCTGCCTTCATTTCATTGTTTATTCAGTCAACATTCAAGAGCCCGTTGTTCAGTTTCCTTGAAGTTGTGCGGTTCTGAGTTAGTTTCTTAATTCTGAGTTCTAATTTGATTGCACTGTGGTCTGAGAGACTGTTATGATTTCCATTCTTTTGCATTTGCTGATGAGTGATTTACTTCCAATTATGTGGTCAATTTTATAACAGGTATGATGTGGTGCTGAGAATATTGTATATTCTGTGGATTTGGGGTGGAGAGTTCTGTATGTATCTATTAAGTTTGTTTGCTCCAGATCTGAGTTCAAATCCTGGATATCCTTGTTAATTTTCTGTCTCGTTGATGTGTCTAATATTGACAGTGGAGTGTTAAAGTCTCCCACTATCATTGTGTGGGAGTCTAAGTCTCTTTGTAGGTCATTAAGAACTTGCTTTATGGCCGGGCGTGGTGGCTCACACCTGTAATCCCAGCACTTTGGGAGGCCAAGGCGGGTGG
This sequence comes from Aotus nancymaae, assembly GCF_030222135.1. Taxonomy (NCBI): domain Eukaryota; kingdom Metazoa; phylum Chordata; class Mammalia; order Primates; family Aotidae; genus Aotus; species Aotus nancymaae. Next base: position 15,700,871 of record NW_026988476.1, on the reverse strand, counting down.
ATCACGAGGTCAAGAGATCGAGACCATCCTGGTCAACATGGTGAAACACCATCTCTACTAAAAATACAAAAAATTAGCTGGGCATGGTGGTGCATGCCTGTAGTCCCAGCTACTCAGGAGGCTGAGGCAGGAGAATTACCTGAACCCAGGAGGCGGAGGTTGCGATGAGCTGAGATCGTGCCATTGCACTCCAGCCTGGGTAACAAGGGCGAAACTCCATCTCAAAAAAAAAAAAAAAAAGAACTTGCTTTATGTATCTGGGTGCTCCTGTATTGGATGCGTATATATTTAGGAATGTTAGCTCTTCTTGTTGCACTGATCCTTTCACCATTATGTAATGCCCTTCTTTGTCTCTTTTGATCTTTGTTGGTTTAAAGTCTATTTTATCAGAGACTAGGATTGCAACTCTTGCTTTTTTTTTTGCTCTCCATTGCTTGGTAAATCTTCCTCCATCACTTTACTTTGAGCCTATGTGTGCCCTTGCATGGGAGATGGGTTTCCTGGATACAGCACACTGATGGTTTCTGACTTTTTATCCAATTTGCCAGTCTGTGTCTTTTGACTGGGGCATTTAGCCCATTTACATTTAAGGTTAATATTGTTATGTGTGAATTTGATCCTGCCATTTTGATGCTAGCTGGTTGTTTTGCCCATTAGTTGACATAGTTTCTTCATTGGGTCAATGCTTTTTACCATTTAGCACGTCTTTCGAGTGGCAGATACTGGTTGTTCCTTTCTTTGTTTAATGCTTTTTTCAGGAGCTCTTGTAAGGCAGGCCTGGTGGTGACGATATCTCTCAGCAATTGCTTGTTCACAAAGGATTTCATTTGTCCTTCACTTATGAAGCTTAGTTTGGCTGGATATGAAATTCTAGACTGAAAATTCTTTTCTTTAAAGATGTTGAATATTGGCCCCCACTCTCTTCTGGCTTGTAGAGTTCCTGCAGAGAGATCCACTGTGAGTCTGATGGGCTTCCCTTTGTGGGTAACCTGACCTTTGTCTCTGGCTGCCCTTAGCTTTTTTTCCTTCATTTCAACCCTGGTGAATCTGATGATTATGTGCCTTGGGGTTGCTCTTCTTGAGGAATATCTTTGTGATGTTCTCTGTATTTCCTGGACTTGAATATTGGCCTGCCTTGCTAGGTTGGGGAAGTTTTCCTGGATAATGTCCTGAAAAGTGCTTTCCAGCTTGGATTCATTCTCCCCATCACATTCAAGTACGCCTATCAAAGGTAGATTAGGTCTTTTCACATCATCCCATATTTCTTGGAGGCTTTGTTCATTTCTTTTCACTCTTTTTTCACTAATCTTGCCTTCTCATTTTATTTCATTGAGTTGATCTTCTATCTCTGATATCCTTTCTTCTGCTTGATCGATTCAACTGTTGAATCTTGTGTATGCTTTGTGAAGTTCTCATGTCATTTATATTCTTCTCTAAGCTGTTTATTCTCATTAACATTTCGTCAATCCTTTTTTCAAGGTTCTTAGTTTCTTTGTATTGGGTTAGAACATGTTCTTTTAGCTCAGAGAAGTTTGTTATTACCCACCTTCTGAAGCCTGTTTCTGTTGATTCATCAGACTCATTCTCCATCCAGCTTTGTTCCTTTGCTGATGACGAGTTGTAATACCTTGGAGGAGGAGAGGCATTCTGATTTTGGGTATTTTCATCTTTTTGTGCTGGTTTCTTCCCATCTTTGTGGATTTATCTCCTTGTGGTCTTTGTAGTTGGTGGCTTTCGGATCGGGTCTCTGAGTGGACATCCTTTTTGTTGATGATGAAGTTATTTCTTTCTGTCTTTTAGTTTTCCATCTAACAGTCAGGCCCCTCTGGTGTAGGTCTGCTGAAGGTCCACTCCACACCCTGCTTGCCTGGGGACTACCTGTGGCAACTGCAGAACAGTAAGGGTTGCTGCCACTTTCTTCTTCTGTTATCTTCATCCCAGAAGGATACCTGCCAGATGTCAGCCTGAGCTCTCCTTTATAAGGTGACTCTTTGGACATACAGAGGTCAGGGAGCTGCTTGAGGAGACAGTCTGTCCCTTATAGGACCTCAAGTGCTGAGCTGTGAGCTCCATTGTTCTGTTCAGAGCTGCTGGGAAGGTACATTTAAGTCTGCTGCAGAGGAACTCATAACCGCCTTTTTGCCCAGGTGCTCTGTCCTGGGAAGGTGGGGCTTTATTTATAAGTTCCTGATGTGCTGCTACCTTTTTTCAGAGCTGCCCTGCCCAGTAAGGAGGTAGTCTAGTTACAGTCTGCCAGAAGAGGCATTGCTGAGCTGCTGTGGGCTCTGCCTAGCTGCTGTGTGAACTTCCTTGCAGTTTTGTTTATAGAGGTATAGTTAGAACTGCCTCAGTAATGGCAGACTGCCTCAGTAATGGTGGATTGCCTCGGTAATGGCAGACTGCCTTGGTAATGGTGGACTGCCTCAGTAGTGGTGGACTGCCTTGGTAATGGCAGATGCCCTTCCCCCAACAGAGCTTGACTGTGTCAGATCCAGCTGTACTTGCTGCGAAACTCTCAATCCAGAGCATTTCAGATTGCTGGTCTTTGTGGGGATGGGACCCACCAAGCCAGATCACCTGGCTCCCTGTTTCAGCCCCCTTTTTTCAGTTGAATGGGCAGTTCTCTCTCCCTGGCATTCCAGGCACCAGTTGAAATGGCCGCCCAGATTTCTGTGAGTTTTTATGTGGAGACCCTCTGCGCCAGCTGAAACAGCCATGCTGGAAATTCATGGTGCTTTTCAGCCCAGGAATCTCCTGGTCTGTGAGCAGTAATAACTCATTTGGAAATGCAGTGTTCACTCAGCCTCTGTGTTTTCTATTCGGTGATCTTGGATCCACCTAATTTTTATATTTTTAGTAGTGATGGGGTTTCACCATCTTGGCCAGGCTAGTCTTCAAATCCTGACCTCAGATGATCTGCCTGTCTTAGCCTCCCAAAGTGCTGGAATTACAGGCATAAGCCACGATGCCCAGCCTTCACTTCTCATATTGAGGCAGTCACAAAGGCCAATCCGTCTTCAAAGGTAGGGGGCATAAATCCATCTCTTAACAGGGAAATGCCAAGGTTCTAGAAAAGTATGTAAGATGAGAGATACTGCCTAAGATAGAGAAACAAGAGTTTACCATGATAGTCCTACCTAAAAACTTACACAGGAACTTTACTGATAAACAGGCTTCATTATCATTTTGCAGCCTCATCATATCCTGCAAAATTGAATATCTGAAGGTTTAGCTGTCTAAGAATAAAAATTCAGCAATTTAGGAAAAAATGCAAAGCCAAAAATCACAAAAAGTGACTATATTATCAATTATTCAAAAGGTAGTAATGTTATCCATCATCTTCTCACTCTAGGAGTGCTTGTGGGAAGGGTTAAGGGAGAGACAAATCTGTGGGTACCTAAAGTATAGATAATGATTTATTTCATCAAAGGATGATCTACTTTTCCATTTTCTCCATTATCTAATATTCAGTATAACGTGATGAAGAACAGGATTTGACAAACAGATCCCTAAGCTGGAATTTAGTTGCAAAATTCATTCATTAAATTAACTTTTAAAATTTGAGTTTCTATAACATAGTCAGAAATACAACAGAAACAAGATACTTCCTCTGTGTACAAGAAGCTTTTACTCTAATAAGCAAGCTAGCAATACACTGTAATAAATGCTAGGTGGATATACATGGGGACTCCTCAGGGTGGATATTTAGACAGCTGTTCATAGCCAATATCCATTCTGAATGGACTGTTCTCTGTTTTGATTGCTTGGTGCCAATGCCACAGCAGGTGATAAATATTTTCAGTATCACTCCTGATGCTATTATAACATGAGTGTAACTGACTGACCAGACTGCATGGGGAACTGCAAGTAATACACTAGAGATGTAGCATAGAATTAAAAGTGTGGAGTGGCAATGGAGGAGTCTGGAGAAATAAACTGGGTCTTCTGTATTCTTCTGGGGTAAATGAAGGAACTATTGAAGGAATTTTGAACAAGAGAGCAAGTCTATTGCATTGGCCTTTTGAAAACATTACTCTACCTGGTCAGTGAAAGATTAAAGGGAGCAAGGTGTTAAGTAGATAGTAGAAGGCAATTTCCAGAATCCAGAGAAGAGAAAAGCAAAGTAAAAGGCAATATGAATAGAGGAAAGTAGTAGACAAATATTAAAAAGGTGGAATCCGAAGGATTTTGTGATTATTGGATATAAATGACACAGAGGGTTGGGGGCAGAGTTTTTAAGGATGACCTTTAGATTTCTGGTGTGGCAACTGGGAGGATGGCTCCTACCAAAGACACAACCCTGTCTAATTTTTGACCACTGGCCACTGCACGGCAGAAAAATAGCAGTGGCAGCTCAGCTTCAGCTAAGAACACGACTCAAGTCTAGCTTGACAGGGAACAGAAACCAAGAGGTTTAGAAAGATAGATAGCAGATTATGTTCTCTCTCCCTTCATTTTCTCCACTAATGATACCTGTAAAGACCTGGAGATTATAATTATCATGAGAGCAGTTGGATGAAGGACATGGAAATTTCTCTAGGGGACTGGTATATGTGGGAGCAAAATATGGAGAAATTGAGTCCAGGTGAAAATCTGAAACTCACCAGAAAGAACAGAAGTTGGTCTTGAGCATTATATCCTCCTCCAAGAAATACTTTACAAGCCCTTCTATACCAAGGAAAGGTACCCAATGGAGCAAGACTTCAAGAGAGCCAATAGGCTAACATGACCAAGAAATTAACATTTTTTTATAGCCCTATTCTTTTCAGCAATTGAAATCCCCCTGAAATTAAAAATCTTCAGGTGGGTTTGTGAAAATTCAATCATAATAGAATCTTCAAAGAAGGGCAGTCAGAAAAGTGTTGTCTCAAGTCTTGGAGAAATATCAATATTGAGGTTTCTATGTGGTGGTTTCTTGCTCAGGAATTATTTCCTCTGGGTCATCTTTCATTCCTGGAACTCTCCAAGATGCACTTATTTATCATGAAATAGCATCTGATGTTCTCTCTAATTCTGCAAATTTCCCTTAAAATTATATAATGTGTCGGTCCTGTAGCTTAAGAAATTATTAGTTATATTTCAGTTCCAAATCTCTTTATTTTATCTCTAAATAATCTTCCTAGAGACTTTGCCATGTTTAGAGGAGGTCATTCTGAGGCATTATTTCAGTCTCTCCAAAAGTCATTCATTGAATCACTTTAAATAACCTATAGAGATTTTGTTTAACTTTTTCCTTATAATAGTTTTTGGGCTACCACTATTAGAATTGATTAAAATATCCCTCTTCAGAGACAATAGGAGTTTTGCATACCCCAGATTTACTAAATTGTGTCTCAGCTTTGCAAAGTTTATCTAAGAATGTGTCATTGTTTCACAGAATTTTGAAATTGGCAGTACCCAGACTCACTCCCTCTCAGCCTCTCCTCTGATTTCAGCTATGGGTGAATGGATATATCCAGAATGGTTTTGACTTCACACTGACAGTATCTCACTTCAAAGATGTGCTATGCCTCCTGGCTTTCTGCCCCCAGGTAGCTCGGATCAGCAGCTAATGTGTAGCTCAGAAACTCAGGAGAGGAAGCATCCGCAAGAGCAACTCTGGGCTTATGGGGATGGAGCTGATTGTTCCATCTCCCTTCTTCTGGAAAGCAATTCTTGGAGGTGCTCTTTATGCTTCTCATGAGGTCCCAACAGATGGAACCCCATTTCCCCCATCAGTAGCTTCAGTAATATTCCCTTATAGTAGTTCTTCCTCCTTCCTTGTCCCACTTTCCCCAGGTCTTTCCTCCTTCTTTCGGGGATGACTGGCCAAAATAAGTCACCTGCACACAAACTCTTTCTTTGGCCCTGCTTTTAGGTAATACCCAAACTAAGAAAGCTATTCTCCAGTCAAATCCATTCATTTTAAAGATAGGAAACCTCTTGTACAAGAGTACAGTATTCGTTACAACAGAAACTAAATCTCAAAGCTCCTAGCTTCCAGAATAGGGAATTTTATTTTACTGCCTAAGATTCCATTAAACATTGAACAGTATAAAAGGGTAAGTGCTGAACTGTACTGGAATAGACCTTCAGAGCTGCTGAGATTCAGAAGGGATAGCCAGGAGTGAGCACTGGTGAAGGCAGGAAAGGCTTTATAGAAAAAGAGAACTTACATTGGGCCTTAAATAAATGTATAGGCATGTGTAGGGTATTCCAAGAAAAGGAAACAATGAATGAAAGTGTTACAGGTAGTTAAACAGGCATGATTGGGGCAGGAGAAGGCTCTCCCCCTACTCAACAGGAATATCAGGTGATGGTTGGGCAATTATCACACTGAAATGGGAGAGTTATCTGACCCCCTTGCACCACTTGTGACAGGGGTGTGGCTCATTTGCTGCCACGGATGCTCAAACCCTTTATGTGAGGGAGAGCATGCAGAAGAGCAGGTACAGGAGCCAGGGTAAGACCTTTTGGGCTCCAGAACCACAGTGGCATCTAGGTATGTATTACAATTAATGTTCTTTTAGCAGTTGCCATCCACAGATAGCTAAGTGTTAAACCAGCTTAGCAGAGAGTCAGGGTGACAGCCTTTTACACCATGCCTTCTTGGTACCCAGGTGCATATCTGGCATCCAGGAAGAATCAGGTCACACACTGACTTGAAGGATGGTGTATGCAGGGATTTTTTTTTTTTTTTTTTTTTTTTTTTGAGTGGTGGAGGTGGCTCTCAGCAAGATGGATGGGGAGCTGGAAAGGGGATGGAGTAGAAAGATTATCTTCCTCTGAGGTTTGGCTGTCTTGTGGCCAATCTCTCTGACTGTCCCTAGCAAAATTCCTCTTGAAATTCAGACACTCTTTCTCGTTTCTCCTTCTCTACCATACCACTCTGCTCCTCTTCTGCTCCTCTGCTCATCCACTCATGGAGCCTGGAGTTTGGGGTTTATATAGGTATAGAACAGGGGGACGTGGTGGGCCAAAAGGCAAGACTTGGGTGCAAAAACAGGAATGCCTGTTCCAATAAGGGCCACAGGTTTCCAGGTTTGAGGGTGGAGCCTCTGTCAGGGAACCATCCTCTTCTACCCAGTATTTCCCTGCATCCTGTCCATACCAACATTGCCTCTCTAAAAATGATAATTTGGCAGCTGAGCCAGGTATAGACAATCTCCTGATGGTCTACAGTGTCACACTAAAGTGTTAATTGAGAGCAGGCACCAGAGAAAAGCAACTTCCCAAACAGATAAAAACACTTGAGATTGATAATAAGATCTCAGGTATTGGGTGAGTAAGCCCAGGCATGCACAGTAAGAGACAAAATGGCATTCCACCAGAAAAGAGAAGAAAGCCTCAGATGGGCATGTGTACAACTTCCTAACCACACTGCACATGCTCACTTCCCAAGTGTAATGAGGGCACTGCACATGTGGGCAGCCTGCCCTAAGGGAAGAACCACAGGAAAGGGACACAAGACCCCAAGATAGGGCCAATCTGCAAAGTCCTAGGATCAAGTATAAATGCCACATTTGTCCTTCAGCTTGGCCACTGGGGTCTCTTCCAAATGTACTTTCCTTTCTTTCCTCCTCTAATAGTCTTTTTAAAATAAACTTCCACTCCTGCTCTGAACCTTGCCTTGGTCTCTTTTTCTGCCCTAGACCCATCAGTCAATTTTTTTCTTCTGAGGAAGCAAGAAATGAGGTTGTTACAGATCCGTACAGATTCACCACTGGTAACCCAAATACCTTCTACACCTAACAAAAGTATTAAAATCAAAATGAGCAGTGTGTATTCTTAAGATATCTTGTAGATTAACCTGGCAGGTCACATTGAGGTTTACAGGAATGGTGAATAGGTAGGATGGTGTCAGGTTACAAAACTTTGCAAGCCAAGAAAAAGAATTTTAAAACTAGGTAATCAAATGCCTTCATTTCACCCATAAAATGTTAAGAAATCTGACCACCAACACTCAACTAGAAACTGGTGATGGTAGAGGCAAGTCCAGAATCCCTGTCTCCACAGTTTTAAATCCTATGGTTTTATTGTTGTTGTTGTTTGTTTGTTTTACTATTCTACTCTTTCAAAGTTACCTTGACACACTTTAAAAGCAAAGGATATTTTTGTATCTTTTATATTGTAATATTCATGGAACAAAAACAAGATCCTTGGCTGGGTTTATTAGATTCATTGCCATTTGATCACTGCTTTAGCCCTCCTGCCTTACACAACTCATTGAGCCCATACCCTATACTTCTGAAGTAGTCCTCATGGTCACCTACACCCTCATGAAAACGTCCTTTCTCTATTAAGGTTGTGCCATTCTGTTTTTCCATATTATTTTCTCCCTTGCTCTCATTTACTGAACTTTAGCTTATTCACCCTTATTGGTTGAGAACTATGTCCTGGGATCCTAAGTTCCTTTTATTTCCAGTCTTCCTAAGATTCTGTACAGCCTTAATACCTAGACAGGTGATCCATATAATACCATGGCCTCACATCTTCATGACCTCCTCGATTTCAACTATGCTCTGTCCACTTCAACCACAGTCTGGACCTTGTCATCAACCAGAACTGCATCAACTTTGAAATCTTAATTCAGAAATATTAATCTGAATATAAACTCATATTCCTCCTTCTCTTTCACTATCTCATGTTTGTTTATTTGTTCCACCACCTACACGTACCAGGCATTAAAGTAGGACACTGAAGAAACAAGGATGAATAAGAGCTGGTAGCCTAGTGACAACTACCTAAGAAATTAATGGAAATAACTATGATAGGAGAAGTACAGGATGCTATGGGGGCTTATTGAGGGACACACAAGCCAGACTTGAGGGTCTAGGGCTTCTCAGGAAGTAATGTCTATGGTAGCCCTCAACAAGGCTTTTCAGATGCTTGATCCCTCTATTTTATCCTCATTCACCACTACTCCCCTATGACTTTGCTTCTTTCCCTCATTTGCCTAAACTCCATAAGGAAACATTTTACCTAATCTCTTCCTCATGTGCTTAATACTGATACTAGTCCCCTTATCTTTCTTCGACAGCCATTCTGAATACTTTCAATCTTGGATAAACTTAACAATCAGGCTTCTCTGATCTTATACTGTGGCTGCTGAGAGCTTCTTGAGAAAACCACACAAATGTGCTAATTGATATCACTGGATTCTGGATCTCTGATATCCAGTGAGCAGCATATACATAATCCTTATTCTAGTCAGACCATTTCTAGTTCCAATAACAAGTATATCAGTGTTTTCTCCTCTGTTCACAACTTCACTATTTCACCAATGTTGCCGTCACGCACATGTCAAATTCTAAAAACTCTTTGAGAACTTCATCTCCCGCGACCTCTTTGGAGCACTAAAAACTTCAGATCTCTCTCATTATCTTTAAACTCTGTTTTAATTTTACTTTAATGATATCACTCTCTCCTGGTTCTCTGACTGTATACTTAACCATTCCATCTTAATATCTCTTTAAGCTCTTATTCTTCTGGCTATTATTAAAAGATTGGTATATTTCACAGTTTTATGTTTCATCTTCTTCTTTGACATGCCACCACAGAGACTTCATCTAGTTTTGCAACTTGAAATCATCCTTCTGTATGTTCATAACTATAAATCTAGATCTGCAACTAAGACATTGTCCTGAATTCTAGGTCAAGAGCCTACAGATACCTCTGCCTAACTTAACATACATACAACTAAACTAACTATTCTTATTATCTCTCCCCCATCCAATTTCAGCTCAATTTTTTACCATATTCACTGTTGAAATTTGTAATCACCAGCCACCCAACCAACAAAGACAAGTCTATGAGTTATTAAGTATTCCTCTCTTTTCCTCACCCAAATATCCAAAGATAATCAAATATCATTTATTCTACTTCAAAAACATTTTTTCTTATCCGTCCCCTCAAAATTTGATCATGTCACTCTCTGCACCTAGATCACACAGAATTACTGGATATTACCTCCAAATCCAGGCTTGATATTTCTATGGCTTTTCTCAGTTTGCTTTGTTATCTGGAATGCCCTCATTTATCCCGATTTTGGGAACTCAGATAATGTCATCTTCTTAATTAATATTTTCTTGACCCACTACTGACTCCCCATGCCCACCAAAATGTAACCCTCCTATTGAATTTCATATATACCCTAACAAAGCACTTATAATATTAAGACACTATAATTTTATATATATATATATTTTTAATTGCATTTTAGGTTTTGGGGTACATGTGAAGAACATGCAAGATTGTTGCATAGGTATACACGTGGCAGTGTGATTTGCTGCCTTCCTCCCCTACACCTATATCTGGCATTTCTCCCCATGCTATCTCTCCCCAACTCCCCACTCCCCACTGTCCCTCCCCTATTTCCCCCCAACAGACCCCAGTGTGTAGTGCTCCCCTCCCTGTGTCCATGTGTTCTCATTGTTCAACAACAGCCTATGAGTGAGAACATGCAGTGTTTGATTTTGTGTTCTTGTGTCAGTTTGCTGAGAATGATGGTTTCCAGGTTCATCCATGTCCCTACAAACGACACGAACTCATCGTTTTTGATGGCTGCATAATATTGTATGGTGTTTATGTGCCACATTTTCCCTGTCCAGTCTATCATCGATGGGCATTTGGGTTGGTTCCAGATCTTTGCTATTGTAAACTGTGCTGCAATGAACATTCGTGTGCATGAAAGACACTATAATTTTTAAGACACTATTAACTCATGGGATTGTTTGCCTGTCCTATCTATAGGCCATATCCAAACTATTAAGCCAAAATATTCCTCTAGAAAGAGACCATTTCTGAATTTACTTTGTATCTCTGGGATCTAGCATAGTGCCTAGATCAGCAAATACTTCTTGAATAAATGAACAAATGAATTCATAACAACATACAGTGTCTGTACTACATCATTTTTGTGCAGCTGACACGAGAACACTGAGAGCATGGACTTTGGAGTCATATAAATATAGGTTTAAGTTCTCTGCTTAACAAAGCATAAGTTGTTTGTCCTTAACAAGTTAGCATCTTAAAATTTCAGTTTCCTCATCTGTAAAATAAAAATACTACTACTACCTCATTCAATTCTTGTGAGGATTAAATAAATGGAGGAAATGTGTAAAAAAGAAACCAGGGGACAATTGGCATAAAGCAAAGACTTAAATACCTATTAGTTATTAACATTATTATCCAAGCTGGGTACGGTGGCTCATGCCTGTAATCCCAGCACTTTGGGAGGCAGGTGGATCATGAGGTCAGGAGTTTAAGACCAGCCTGGCCAAGATGGTGAAACCCCGTCTCTACTAAAAATACAAAAAAATTAGCCAGGCATGGTGGCACACGCCTGTAATCCCAGCCACTCAGGAGCCTGAGAGAGATAATTGCTTAAACCAGGAGGTGGAGGTTGCAGTGAGCTGAGATCACGCCACTGCACTCCAGCCTGGGCGACAGAGTGAGACTCCATCTCAAAATATATATATATATTATCCTATCCTTTTGCTCAAATCTTCCCTCTGTCTGGTGAGTCCCCTCCCCAGGATGGCCTTCCTTCATTTTTTAAACTAATACCTTGACTTCTTTTAAAACTTAAGCAGGCTGTTTTCTCATCTCAGACTCTGCCCTGACTTCCTCCACCCCTTGTGGTCAAGTAGTACTCTTCTTTTTCACTGTTCTCAAAGTTCCTTATGCTATTTCTCCTATAGTAAATATTATTCAGAGCATGTGTCTGTTTACTTGCCTAGCTCTTGCATTAGACTATAAGTTCAATAAGAAAAGGAGCTATGCATTTTACCCCCATAACCTAGCAACCTGCATAGCAGGTATGTTGTGCTCAATAAATGATCACTGAGAAGATAAATACTGCGTAATAGAGTACCATGAGTGTGGTAAATGTAAATATTTTTTGATGATTCCATGGGATTAAATGGTTGATCTACTGTGCCCTATAAGGTTATTTGGGTTAGATTAATCAATCCCAGTTGAATTAAGTGCTATCAATTATATTGACCTGGTCTATATGGAGGTATTGTATATAGCACATGGTAACTATACACCGTTATGAATAAGCTCTTGTTTGGATATATTCACAGCTCTACCTTATAGCTAAGTTCAAAAAGTAGGCAAAGAAGTCTAGCTAAACAGGAAGTGGAATAAAGCATGACAAGAAACTCTTTTAGTCCCAAAAGCTATTTCTTCCCAGGCTTTCTTTTTTTAATTAATTTAAATGTTTATTGCTTTAGTCTCCATTCTGCTTAACACAAGATAATTAAGACTATGAACTCTTGTCTTAATTGCCACATATCACTACAATGAAACCTGCAAAAGATAGCACATTTTTCTTCATGTAATTTCTTTGATTTGTATTTGATGAAGAAAAATTTTTCCCTGAAAACAGCATGGAATCCTGAGATAATGGCTTAAAGTATTTATTTATAATTGGAAAGGCAGACAGACTCTTAATCATGGCATGGCTTAACTATAGCAGCATAAGTATAATTAGCACTGTTGCAAAAAATTACTAATTTATAAGATGAATTATCTTGCTTCATATTCAAAGTAGAAAGAGTTCTAAATATTATTGTATGAATTATTTGTTTAAATTATTACCATTCTGGATCCTGTCTGTTGATAACTAAATATCAAAATGTTTATTTCTCTCTATATACGTTAATTTTAATATCTAAAAGTTGAAAGTAGAAAAGCCAAGAAAACCAAACTATTAACCATTTTAATTTACATTATTCATTAAGCATCAATGTTCATTATCTATTTACCAATTTTTAAATTTATTTCAAATAGTTTTCAATATGTGTTATCCTTGTCATTGATACATGAGTAAAAATCAGCATGGATTTCTGCCTAAGAAATGGTGGGGTTTAGTGACAAAGAGAGAAAAACAAGTTAATGGCTAAAAAAGTACATAATAGATAGTTCTAATTCTTCAGAAGTACCATTTTGTGTTGCTATAACAATTTTTAACTTTTATTTTTCAGCTTAATGTTTCAAGTTCATTTTTAAGTGATATAATTTTCTTTTAGCCATCATTTTTTTGAGATGGGACCTCACTCTGTTGCACTGGCTGGAGTGCAGTGGCGATTCACAGATACAGTCATATCTCACTGCAGCCTCAATCACCTGGCTTCAAGCAATTCTCCAGCCTCCTGAGTAGCTGGGACTACAGAAAATATTAGTATTTGTAATGTCACCTACTTCCAATAGCTTTTTTCTTTTATTACATTGCCATTCACTATAAAGTATATTCCAGCAATAAGCTCTAGGTCAGACATATATTGCTAGAGAAAGATGGTTATTTGTTTAAATTCCTCTTTCAATATGATTTGTTACCATAAATCCTAGGCATTCTTTTTTCTTCTTAAAAGAAAAAGCACAATTTAGGAAAGAAGAATTTGCCACTATTACATCAGAGGCCAGAAAGTCTCTACAAAAGTAAATAAAGGGTTTAAACAAATTTCAAGTTATCTAAATTCCAGTGTATTCAAGACAAAGTGGATTTAAGGAGCTTGAATTCTCCTGAAAGTTGACTCAATTCTTTAATCACATTCAAATTGTATGGGGGCAATATATTGGAAGTATGTACACTTAAGCCTTGAGAAATTCAACATGTCAGTCTGGGGGTTATGAGGTCATTTTCTGAAAACAGAGATGTAATCACCTCATTCTCATAGAGTCTTCATTCCCAGCATGACTCACTTCAGAACCACTCATCAGCCACCGATCAGCTCTGCAGATTGGCCTGATGTTCAGGATCATCACAGATGTCTCTCTGATCAGCATTAATGAGACATTTGCCTCTGCCAGACTTCAAGAATCCAGCCTTCATGATTTAGTGCTGAAATAATTTGCTACCATAGAGAGCCTTGGGAATCAAAGGGGAAAAACTGATTAAGAAATTCTATTTAAAATTCATTACAGAAATTATATGATTTGTAAAAAATTAACCCAGTTAAACATTTTCTTTGATTTTTTTTCTCAGGGCAAGATACCATGGCCTAGCTCAATTCTTCTTAGCTCAATTCTTCTGTATACTCTTATAATAAATCAATACTGACCATTTATTGTAAAAAAAAAAAATGTTAACTGCATCTTAAGGTATAAATAATATACAATAAAATATTAAATATATTTATTTTAAGTCAAATTGCAATCTGCAATGTTATTGGTTTTTCTCTTTACCTAACTTCTTGCTAGGCAGTCTGATGATTTCTTGACAGTACCACCCTCAGCATCAGTCATAACTATTGAAGTGGCTTACATGAGTGAGGGAAAACATCGCTTAAAGATGACATGGTCATATCATTGACCTTGAGCTTCTCCTGAAGAAAATGAATTGGCTTACTAAAGCTGTCAAGCAGAAAGCAGAAACCATCATTTTCTAAATGTTTTCAAGGTAAAAATCCTCAGGGACAATCTTCTATCAGTGTCTCAGGCTTGATTAACTGTCTTAATTCACTATGATTAATGGCTTTTAAAACTCTGAGGCACCAACTTTCTTTATTTCTTGTATTATGTGAACCTTGTAAGTAGGATGTTCTTCAAATGAACATTCTAACCTACTCACAAACCACATCAACAACTGTAACAGATAATTATGCATTATGTCACTCAGTTAGTATGAAAGACATTTTCAGGTAAGGCCTTCCTTTCATTTAAATAGAGATGTCAGTTTCTTACCCCAACATACATATCCCTTCACACAGGCAATTTATCTTTCATCAACACATGACACTGTATTCTTCCTGTTTCCACAAATGATTATGTCACTTAGAAAACCTACTAATGATTCTTTTTTGTCAAATAAAGATTTCAGCCATAGTATTTAAAAATTACTTTGCTTTTTAATAGCTAGTGAATAGAAAATATTAAATAGAAGAGACAAATGTGAATGCTTATAGAATATCAAAGCTCTGCATATTCTTAAAGCTAATAAAGTTCAAGTTCCAACATTCTATGTAAATTATATAAAATTCAGTGAACCGCTATTATCTACAGTGAATAGGACAAAGGTTTCCATCTTCAATAAAAAGTAGGATCAATTACAAACTTTGGCCACAAAAATTGTGAAACTGGCACAAAAGTTTTATTGCAAATACTGGCTGAGCGTGGTGTCTCATGCCTGTTATCCCAGCACTTTGGGAGGCCGAGGTGGGCGGATCGCCTGAGGTCAGGAGCTTGAGACCAGCCTGGCCAACATGGTAAAGCCCCCTCTCCAATAAAAATACAACAGGCCGCGGAGCTGCCGCCAGGGAGAAGCAGCCGCTGCCGCCCAGGACTGGGCCCTTAGGGAGGAGGAGGCGAGAAGATGGCGGATGACCCCAGTGCTGCCGACAGGAGCGTGGAGATCTGGAAGATCAAGAAGCTCATTAAGAGCTTGGAGGCAGCCCACGGCAATGGCACCAGCATGATATCCTTGATCATTCCTCCCAAAGACCAGATTTCACGAGTGGCAAAAATGTTAGCAGATGAGTTTGGAACTGCATCTAACATTAAGTCACGAGTAAACCGCCTTTCAGTCCTGGGAGCCGTTACATCTGTACAACAAAAACTCAAACTTTATAACAAAGTACCACCAAATGATCTGGTTGTTTACAGTGGAACAATTGTAACAGAAGAAGGAAAGGAAAAGGAAGTCAACATTGACTTTGAAGCTTTCAAACCAATTAATACATCATTGTATTTGTGTGACAACAAATTCCATACAGAGGCTCTTACAGACTACTTTCAGATGATAGCAAGTTTGGATTCATTGTAATAGATGGTAGTGGTGCACTTTTTTGTCACACTCCAAGGAAACACAAGAGAAGTCCTGCACAAATTCACTGTGGATCTCCCAAAGAAACACGGTAAAGGAGGTCAGTCAGCCTTGCGTTTTGCCCATTTAAGAATGGAAAAGCGACATAACTATATTCAGAAAGTAGCAGAAACTGCTGTGCAGCTGTTTATTTCTGGGGACAAAGTGAATGTGGCTGGTTTAGTTTTAGCTGGATCTGCTGACTTTAAAACTGAACTAAGCATCCTGGTCAACATGGTGAAACCCCGTCTCTACTAAAAATACAAAAAATTAGCTGGGCACGGTGGCGCGTGCCTGTAATCCCAGCTACTCAGCAGGCTGAGGCAGGAGAATTGCCTGAACCCAGGAGGCAGAGGTTGCGGTGAGCCGAGATCGCGCCATTGCACTCCTGCCTGGGTAACAAGAGCGAAACTCTGTCTCAAAAAAAAAAAAAAAAAAAAAAAAAAAACTGAACTTAGTCAATCTGATATGTTTGATCAAAGTTACAACCGAAAGTTTTAAAATTAGTTGATATATCCTATAGTGGTGAAAATAGATTCAACCAAGCTATTGAGTTATCTACTGAAGTCCTCTCCAACATGAAATTCCTTCAAGAGAAGAAATTAATAGGATGATACTTTGATGAAATCAGCCAGGACACGGGCAAGTACTGTTTTGGCATTGAAGATACACTAAAGGCTTTGGAAATGGGAGCTGTAGAAATTCTAATAGTCTATGAAAATCTGGATATAATGAGATATGTTCTTCATTGCCAAGGCACAGAAGAGGAGAAAATTCTCTAACTCCAGAGCAAGAAAAGGATAAATCTCATTTCACAGACAAAGAGACCAGACAGGAACATGAGCTTATTGAGAGCATGCCCCTGTTGGAATGGTTTGCTAACAACTATAAAAAATTTGGAGCTACGTTGGAAATTGTCACAGATAAATCACAAGAAGGGTCTCAGTTTGTGAAAGGCTTTGGTGGAATTGGAGGTATCTTGCAGTACCGAGTAGATTTCCAGGGAATAGAACACCAAGGAGGAGACGATGAATTTTTTGAACTTGATGACTACTAGGTAGTCGACATGGGTCCGGCAAAATGTGCCTCATCCTCCAGCATCCAACCCAAGGAGCATACCCATGGTGGAATACAAACAGATCCCTGCCTTACAATTGGAACATTTCCAGAACTTAATCCATGAGCATTGGATATTGAAAAGAAACCGAAACAAAACCAGACCCGACCCTACACTTTGGTTTGTCATGGTGTCAGCACAGCAGCCTACGACTAAGTTCCTAAATGCCACTTTGGACTAATTTAAAAAAGAATCCCAGTTTTTACTTTTACTCGATGGTGAAATTGGTTGCTCTTGTATTTTATGAAAAAAAAAAAATGATTTTTTTAACCTTCATACATAGAAGCAAAAATAACTGCTGTAAACCTTCAAAAGTTAATAGAAGTGAGATCATTAAAAAAAAATACAACAACAACAAAAAATTAGCCAGGAATGGTGGTGCATGCCTGTGGTCCCAGCTGCTCAAGAGACTGAGCCTGCAGAATCACTTGAACCCGGGAGGTGGAGGTTGCAGCGAGCCAAGATCACACCTCTACACTCTAGCTTGTGCAACAAAGCAAGACTCCGTCTCAAAAAAAAAAAGAAAGAAAGAAAGACATAGTCTTTCTCTGTGGGATGAAGGGAATGAGACTTTTAAAGCTTTATTCAAACCCAAGTATGGTCTTCAGAACAGATGCCAAAGATAACTGCACTGTTAGGGACTACTTGGGCTTCCACATTAGTCTCCTTTAGCCTAGAAGCCAATTTATTTTAAGTCCACAAGCACTCAGAAAAGCAGATATACCTCATCCTTCCAGGTTCTCCTTAGGTGTGTCAGCAAATACACTACTCAAACTCTAGGACTTCCTTATTTCTCCCAGGCTTTAGGACAAAGTCATAACAACCTGAAAAGCAATGAGAATTAGTCAGGTTCCAAAACATCACCCCATTGACACTACTACCTTGAAGGATTTGTACCAAAAGCATACACCAACTTTAAAGAGAAAGGGGCATAGCTCACCTAGGCTGAAGTTGATGTGATGTATTTATCAGATGATTATATGAAGCTTTTAGAAGTTAGTTAATAAGAGTGAAAAACAAAGACGGGGAAATTTTACAAGGAAATAAGACCCTCATCCCACCAATCTCATTCCTTTCACAAACTTGTATAACTTCAGCTAGTGAAACAGTAATAAATTATAATTCTTAAGAATCAAATAATTTAAATAGAAATTGCCTCTTCTCTAAAGTTTATATATTTCTTTTTAGATGCAGAATTCATCATTTGAGTTATTTTTTCTTCTTCCAGAGGAAAATAATGAGTTCAATTTTACATGGTTGGTATGTGTTTATGATAGCTTTAAAAAGGATACCACAGGAGGCCTTTATTCATGGAAAATAAAACTGTTTCAGAGAATACACTGGATGGCTATTAAATTTTTATCTAAATTTTTTTCTATATCAAGCTTACCTGATGTAGCTCACTATATCTTCGTAACATAAAACTTCTTTAATGTCAATTTTTAAAAGACACAAATTAATTTACAGGGGAAAGAAATGAATACAGAGACATATTATTTTTAGGGTATTGATAGGTGTCATTAATCACTCTAAGGTTAGAATAGTACAGCCCCCAGTAAAATTCTACAACATTTTCTCTAGCATAAGATCTGTGACAGATGAAAAAAATCCAACCTATTTCTTTTCTTGTTAATAAAATGTAGAACTTACACCTCTGAAGAGTTTCACAGCTAAATCTCTAGCAACTGACTTTCTATACTGTACACAAAAGGAAAATGTACAGAGGCAGATGACCTTAAGATGTTTGTTTACTAGATTTTCTCACTCTTATGTACAATTTTGAAAGAAGTGAAAAACCCATGCTAAATAAATTTATCACTCCCTTTGCACAAAATCTATATAACGCAATAGTTTATGTTAATACAATAATATAATTCCCACAAAACACAAGATATAAGGGACAAACATCATTAAGAGGGCTGATCTGAAGTGCCCAACATTGATCTCCACAAAGAAGGACCAAAACAACAAATAGATAACTGTACTTTGGGTAGAGTGTCTAAGGGAGAACACTGCAATTCAGCAAGGAAATGACAAATATCCTCTGAGACAAGGAGACTCTGGATAGCAGTATAGAAAGGGAAACAAAGCACCCAGCTGGGATTGTCCCATAGACAAGGGGAATTTCTCATTATGGGGAAAAGCTAAGTGAGAGATCCCCAGCAATACCTATAACCACCATGAATACCTGCAATCCTAGCTACAGAAGGTCCTATGTCAGTTTAGGGAGCTGCATGGACCGAAACTTCTACAGCACAGGGCCATTTTGAGAAAGGAGCCACTGGAGAAGTGCAACCTGCCCTGGGACTCAATTTTACCACTTTTATTCAACACAACACTGAAAGTCCAGGCAAGAGCAATTAGATGAGAGAAGGATAGAAAGGAAGGGCATTCAAATTGGAAAGAAAGAAGTCAAATTAGCCTTGCTTACAAATGACATAATCTTCTTTCAATTTTTTTATTTTAATTTTTATGAATACATAGTAGGTCTACATATTTACTTGACAAGTATTTGCTGAATACTATGTGCCAGGCACTGCTCAAGAAACTAGAGATACAGTAATCAACTAGACACATTATGTAGGCTTTCCAGTTCCTGCATTTCATTTCTTTCAAAGGGCCTTGCCATGCCCAGAAACCCAGTCTATTCTAATTCTACAACCCCATATTTTTTTCCACCTTGTTCCCATTTTCCCTTGTATCCAACACATACCTTATCTATCATCTAGTCCTTGACTTTAATAATTTTTATCATTAATGCACAGATATATAATACATACATTCATACATATATATGAATATATATTATATAATATAAATAATATATATAAACTCATATGGGAATTTTCTTAACTACTTTGTAATTTCCCTGAGGGGTGACATATTTCTATCTTACATCTCTAGCATACAGTAGGAACATACAAATATTTAAGTAGTATATCTATGAGAATACCACTGGACAGGGACTATCTATTCATGCATAAATGGAATAAAGGAAAGAGATCAACTTAACTCCTCATTGTAATATAAAAATTCCTGTTGAATACTGGCATCATTGTAAGTGCTTTACACATATTTAATCCTCAAAAAAATTCTATGAAGAAGGTACTATTATTATCCCCATTTTTTATATAATAAAATTGAGGCAGAGAGAAATTAAATGCCTCTTCAATGCCAGGGAATGGTGGTGTCAGATACAGGCAAATTTTATTTAACCATTCTTATCTACTTTATCATACTGTTTGTCATGATTCTGAGTCTCTATAGAGATTTAGACTTCTGACATTATTAAATGCCTCTGCCTGACAACTTTCATAAGTGTCTTCATACTAATGTCATAGTGAAAGCTCTGTCAATAAAAAGAAAAAGCCCTAATAAATTCATGATTTAGACTTCTGTTAACATGGGGTGACTTTATAGTTTTTCATCCAAATCAAGACACTTTTGGGATTAAAGGGGGGTGCTGTATTTGTTATATATTGCTTTATAACCAATTATCCCTAAATTTAGCAGCTTAAAACAATACATACACCTCATCTCACATACTTTCTCAGAGACATGAACTTGGGAGGGGCTTAGCTCTTAGTTCTGTTTCAGGGTCTCTCATGAATCTGCAGTCAAGATACAGGCCCATACCCTAGCCATCTGAAGGCTTAACCGGGCTGGAGGATATGCTTCCAAGCTGGCTCACATGTCTGCTAGCAGAAGGCGTCAGTACCTCACCATAAGGCTGCTCTTGGCAAGGCATCAAGCTTCCCCTAGAGTGAATGATGACAGAGAGACAGAAAGGAAAGAGAAAGAGAGTGCAAGAGCAAGATGGAACCACAGTGTTTTTATCGTCTAATCTCGGAAGGGTTATACTCTCACTTTTGCCTTATTCTATGGTTAAATAGACCAACTGTGATATAGTGTGGCAAGGGATTACATACATTGTGAATGCTGGGAGGTGGAATCATGAGGCACCATCTTGGAGGCTGGCTACCACAGGTGTTATTAATAATTATACCAGGACAGTGAAGACAGTCCCTATGCCTTGATTTATATTTAGCATATCAGGAAGTCATTTTCTACCTCTGAAAGTATTTAATTCTATAGCTAAGCCCCTAGAAATCCATGATATGAATAACTGCCATGACTCTGTCCTACTCACTCCCACCAAATCACTCTATGACATTGCTGTGGAGGACAACAGCAGTCAACAAGTAGTAGCTTCTCAACTGGCTCTCTTTTCTTCCACAGCAAATACTAGACTGTTGCTTCTCTCTGTCCCTCATAATTACACCCAGGCCCTGAAACATCCACAGCAATCTGGGAGGTTCGTGAATGATAAACACTTTAAAACCCTGAAAAACATTGACAATTTTAAAACTTCAGTCCTTTATGATTTAAATCAATCTCAGTAAGATGACACTTGGAATTAGAATCATGATATTTTCTGTGACAGGTCAATGCACTGGCAGAGAAAAGCACTAAAACCTAAAAAGGATTTGCTCATAATTATTGGTACTCTCAACTCCGGGCATTTTGCCCTCAACAGCTAACTTGACCACGTGCCATCTTAATCACTTCCAAGTGAACTTGGCCATGGTGTAAAGCCAACAGCCAACTCCAACTCACCTTCTCAGTCTGTAAGAACAAGAACTAAAGCAAAGGCAACATATCTGGATTAAAAGGTTTGGTTATTAGGGGTAATTGATTCTCTTTTGTTCTGAATATACTAGATATTAAGCATATCTAACTATACCCTGATATCAGATAAAAAAGAATAATAATAGTGCATGGTAATATATTATTATTTATAAGAATCAAGTTGAGTAAACCAATTAAGTCAGAAAAACAATCCTTCATTTCTAATAATCATTAAAGTAAAGGCAACAACCATAAAGAATCACAGACATTGGAATTATAAGTAGAAATTCTGAAACTATTTGTTTTTACTCTGTGCGTATTATAAGGCCACCTGCTCAGAGGAAAGTTCATTAAAATTGGAGAATATAGTGACTGTCTCAAATAGGGCAGTAGCTATTATCATATTACAGTCAGAGTGGTAATCTGAAAGTCAAGCTTAAAACCTGAGAGTCCATGCATGATTCAGTGCTATTGATATGTTAATGTATTGGAGAGAGAGCCTGGGGGAGAGGGAAAACAAAAAAGAGAGAGTCAGAACAAACAGACTATACCTCCTTTCTCTTAATTGTATGTTCAACCTCTTGACCAGAGAAGTCAGGAACTGACTTGCGAAGATTGAAAACAACTGTAAACTTCCCATGAAAGTCAAACAAGAAACAATGAACCCAGAGAAACAGAGATAAAGCATTTCATCTATGTCTATCATGATTCATTACTTATATTTACTCAATTTCCAGAACTATCTTGACAAGCCTTGTTAAGAAGGATAAAGGAAAGTAACTGCATGACCAGGGTATATTAAATTGCTTTCCTTCTTCATCCTTTCAGTTGTGCTGGGGAAACAAGTTAGTTGCTATTTTCTAGGATTTTTTCCCCCTGTTGATAATATATCTTCCCATCATTTGTAAGCCCGGATCCTTTTTCTCATTTCAGTTTTAAAACAAACCTCCTGCCAGTTGAAGCTGACTTTGCCTTGCTAAAGGCTGGGTAATTCCTCTAGGCAGTAGAATACCTCATCTGTTACTTGAATGTTGTTTTCCTTAGTGGAGTCCTGTCAAATAATTTTTTTTCTTGCTTATCTATTTCCCTACAGTTCAGGGACCACTATTGATTTACCATAAGTTAAGTCAATTTACTCCTAAATTTTTCTAGCTGTGATTTGGGAATATTCATTCAAGTGCACAGAACACCCACTATAAATCACATTTACATGTGTCTTTAATCTTAAACCTTTAAGCATCTGCTAGAATTATTCTTGCTTCTCTCTTGTTTTTGCAACATGCACACAAAACATTATTTAATGCAGAAGAAAATTTCAAATCTTGTCTTCATTTAGAAGAGGTCACAGAATAGATGTTTCCATGCAAGAAAAATGTTTTATGTGTTTATAAAATGCATCCAAGAGTCATCAATTCTATTTGAAAGAAACTGCAAACTGACCTTTTTCCTTAGTTTGTGTTTTCCAGACAAATGGAAAGAGTTACTCTTCCAGGCTTGTTCTAAATTGCCCAGTTTTTCTGTCTAGATTTCCTGGAATGTATAGTAATATAGCTTGTCTTGAAACTAAATTTCTGATTATGTACACAAACCCATAAAATTAGTTGCTGTCCATCAAACATAGTCCATGTCATTCTTTACTACTGGTTATCACAAGCTACACAGAAATGACACCCAGGAATAGGAACACAAATATGGTGGTTTCTGCTTTCGCATTTCCTTCCCAGTTGTTCATTACAACCATTGTATTCATATGATAAATATGTATGAAGTACCTAGTATGTGCTAAACACTAAAAAAAAGAAGAGACACAGTCCTATCTTTCCAGGCTAATATAATTTCTGAAATATTTGGTTTATTTTATTTTGAATCTCAACCCAGTATTTTCAAACTCTCATAGCTGGATTATACCTTTTTAAAAAAAATTTAATATTACTTTATATACACAAGAAATACAAGCTGAAAGTCTCTGTTAAAAGGAGGCTCAGTGGAGAACAGCAACCTGTACCCCTGACAGCCTCCAAAACAGCCAATGAGGTACTGCTGAGAACTCTGGGACATCACAGATCACCTTTCAAACCACAGATGTAGCCAACCCCCTTATTTTTTAGGTAAGTAAACCATAAGTTAGAGGTTCTGTATGACTTGCCCAGAGTCATCAACCAGCCAGAGTCATGTTCAGAACTATCCACATTTCCTGACACTTAAGTTCTGGGTTTTTTCCAGGGATCCTAAACTATCACTTATTTTGAGTAATCTTGTTTCTTTGTCAGAAAGATTTCTGCTTGTAAATATTTACTTTTTAGAGCCTTATGAATTCTTAAGATATAGTTCATTGTATCTCAGAAGCAAAACAGAAAATGCATCCTGGCCAGGTGCGGTGGTTCACGCCTGTAATCACAACACTTCAGAAGACAGAGGCAGGCAGATTGCTTGAGCCCAGGAGTCCAAGATCAGCCGGGGGAACATGGCAAAACTCTGTCTCTACTAAAAATATAAAAATTAGCCTGGCAGAGTCCCAGCTACTTGGGATGTTGAAGTCGTAGGATCGCTTGAGCCCAGGAGGTCGAGGCTGCAGTGAGCCTTGATGGCACCACTGCACTTCAGCCTGCGCAACAGAGCAAGACCTTGTCTCAAAAAAAGAAAAGAAAAGAAAAAGCCTCATGAATTGCTCATCTCTGATATTAGACCATAGGTTGATTTTTAACAGCCTTCTTTCTTCTATAAAGTAAATGGATGAGAAGAGGGTAGTTTGTCAGTCTCTCAAAATTCAGAGGAGTAACCACTGTAGCTCAGAGGAAAGAAAAGATTTGTTCACCTCCAAATCACTGAAAGAAATTCCTATTATGGATACCTCTCCTAGCAAATAGAAATCCTGCATAGCTCCAGTATAATAAATAATAAAATGGAAAGCATTGTTGCATGCCCAAGGCGCTGTGCTTCCCAGAGTATTTCTCTTCTGCTTCTTTGCCCTTTTGTACTATTGCCCCCAGATGCTTCTCCCATCCTCTTTCAATACTAGAGTGAAGCTGTTATGTCACACCCTTTGCCCCCAGTTGCCCATGTCATATGCCCTGCTGGTAATAATACATTCCCATTGTTGAGAATACAGTGGCATCAGGAACACAGTGGCCTGCCATTACATCATTGCTCATTATTGATCACTGCTATGCATATATCTAAACTATTCTAAAAACTAATTTAAGCTGCCTTCATCTCTAGCTCTTAATCACAACAAAACATTCTTTTTTACCTCATCAATTAGTATATATTCATAGCCAGGAGTCTAGTACTTTTTTAAAAAGTTAATTCCAATCCTTTATTTAAAATAAAAACATTAACTGTTACCCCATACTATGCTGGTAAAACATTAAACTCAAGCTCTTGAGTGCACTGCTTTTATACTGCAGGTATTGAAATGTGACCCGTGCCATTATTGACTGATTAAAAGGGAAATTTTATGGCATCCCAGTATGTCATCTGCTTTTAAAGATTTTTTTTTTTTAATGATGAGTGAAGAATAATGAATTACAAAGGCAGTTCAAGTTATCAAAAGGTGCTTAATTTAAAAAGCATTTCCTGTAGTCATGGTTTAGGATGTTGATGCACATAGCTAAATTAGTTTACAACTCACCTTCATTAAATTCCTTAATTACTCAATTATTACCATGTATACTGTTTAAAAAGCAAAATGACTCCAGGATAATTGCTTCCATTTTTGTTTTTAATACACACTCAATTCCTTGGAACTACAGATCATGTATGTCAACAGATTTCTTCAATAAAGAGCGAGCTTAATGTTAGATAGTATAGGGGCAAAAAGGTCTAATACCTTTTCCTCACTCATCTCAGGGTCCAAGGCTGACACCCTTATAAGGAAAGACAGATTAACCAGAGAAGAGGGCTTGGTGTGGTGGCTCACCCCTGTACTCCCAGAGCTTTGGGAGATCAAGGATTGCTTAAGCCCAGGAGTTCAACACTAACTTGGGCAACATAGTGAGACCCTGACTCTAAAAAATTTTAAAAATTAGCCAGGCACAGAGTGGTGTGCCTGTAGTCCCAGCTATTCAAAAAGCTGAGGCAGGAAGATTGCTTGAACCTGGGAGGCTAAGCCTGCAGTGAGCTGTGACTGTGATACAGCACTCCAGTCTGGGTAACAGAGTGAGACCCTGCCTCAAAAACAATAATAATAATAATAATTTTTTAAAGAGAAAATCATAAATTTATCTAATTAAAGTTCTACATGACACAAGAACCTTCAGAAATGAAGACCCAAAGACCCAAGGAAAACTATATTTCTGTGCTTGTATTCAATGAAGAATGAACAGCCATGTAGAAATGTTACTGGACAAAAAACCAGTATGATGCAACTGTAATAAACTAGGAGAACTTTGCAAGGCAGATTTATTCAGATTCTTCTTGGCATCTTTGTGTAACATTACTTCCCCTAGATTATGGGGCGGGACCCCTCTGGAATGAAGGTCTTCAAGGGAGAAAGGACAAGGTCAGAGAGTGACCATTCTAGGTTTTATGGCTTGCTTTGGAAAATAGAAGTTCAAGTGTCTGTAACACACCTCAGAAAAGAGGAATTTAGCTTCCCATGTCTCATTTAGGGGGAGTAAAAAGGACATGAGACAAGAGGGCAAGAGAAGTTCAGAGTCTCTGTTTCTGAGCCTCTTCCAATCTCCTTCAGTTCAAAATACTCGGTATACCAAAATGCCATGCTTTGGGGCACTGTGTTCTGAGTCCAGACAATGTATTTTGGAAATTTTCCCCAAATATTCAGAAGTCATGTATTTTAAAACTCTATGATTTATTATTTCATTGTACAATTGTCTGATGTAAGATATAGCCTGTTAGTTTTCATATTTGTATAAAATACATGATACCTTTCTATTATAAATGTGCCCACTATATTAATGATTAATAACAGCACATTTAATTTTCATGGTTTTATAGAAAACAAAGCAGAAATTTGCTACCCCTACTGGTTTAACCTCATATATGTG
Organism: Aotus nancymaae; assembly: GCF_030222135.1. Lineage (NCBI taxonomy): Eukaryota > Metazoa > Chordata > Mammalia > Primates > Aotidae > Aotus > Aotus nancymaae. Next base: position 15,674,332 of record NW_026988476.1, on the reverse strand, counting down.
TAAATCAGGTCTCTCTAGATGTTTTGAATGCAAAAAAAGAAGATATGTAATGTTTTAAGTAAAATAATATTAAAACAGACCCAATCTGGCTGGGTGCAGTGACTCACACCTGCAATCCCAACATTTTGGGAGGTATTGGCAAGAGGATCATTTGAGCCCAGTAGTTCAAGACCAACCCTGGCAACATAGGGAGGCCCTGTTTCTACAAAAAGTAAAAGTAAAAAAAAAATTAGTCAGTAAAAAAACAAATTTACCATTTTTTTTCATGGTACATACCTGTAGTCCCAACTACTTGGGAGGCTGAGGTGGGAGGATCACTCAAGCATTCCTGGAAGGTTGAGGCTACAGTGAGCCATAATCATGTCACTGCACTCCAGCCTGGGTGACAGAGCAAGATTTCATCTAAAAAACAAATGAAAATGAAAAAATAAAATAGACCCAATCTTACATTATATAGAGTAGGCTTACAATAAAGAAAGGAATACAGAGTCATTCAAATGCTTTGAAATAACATAGGACTCTGTTACATGCAAGGGTATGTTCTAAGACCTCGATGAATCCCAAATTGGTGACTATACAAAAGCATATATTCCCTTCATAAAATTCAGTGAGGTACAACTGAAAAATTGAGGTGATTACTTCAGACCCTTACTGATTCCATAAATAGAAGACTAGAGTCATTTGTAAAACTATTAAAATGAATTCTGCCTCTGCCTCTGAAATAAACTCACTATTACATTACATCATGTCATTACTATAGAAATGTAACACAAAATTAACTGAATTTCTACATTCTTACAGCTTAAATGAGGCCTTGCCCAGGGATGCATGACCAAGTGGTTGTGTGGGAGCTGAAATCCATTTGCCAGGCTAAGCACTGGGCACGGAACTCATCAGGCCAGCATCAGCCTAGTGGAAAGAGCTTTTAAAATTCTTACAAAAGCTCTGTAGGTCCAACTGATGACCCTACTTCTCCCACTAACTCTGGGCAAGCCAAAATTAAATGATAAATTACATAGTTAAAGCCCAAATTGTCTTTCCTGCTTTACTTGTTAGCATCACTGCTTAGAAGGAGACACCAAGTACCTGGAATCCCCCCTTCAAGGAAGGGGGTTGTTAACTAGCTTACTCCTGTGTAAGGATTCCAAGCAACCTAGGCAGATAGATGTTTGATTTGCCCAGCCTGTCCTTCCAACCTCCAAGGGAGGATGGGGAGATGAATTACTCTGTGAAGTCAGGTAACAGAGCTCACTGGCCTGCACTGAGGGTAGGGTGCAGAACTGGAACTGGGCCTGGTACATTCTCTGGGATGGACTTTCCCAAGAAGATAGATGTTAATTATAGTCTAGTTTATATATGATCCATTTGAAAAATTGGTGGGGGTCAGGGGAGATGGAGAAGGAAACCTTCTCAGGTCGCTGAGGAAACTTGCAGAGAGATGTTCAAATGATGAAACTGCAAGAAATTTCCTCGGGGCAAGGAAAGAAGAAAGGCTCAACTTCCAGACGTCCAAAACACGAAGTTCCTTTTGCAAGAGCTTTTTGCAAGGTCCATGGTGCTGGCCAGCAATATAAAAACTTGGAAGACAGAGAACAAGAAGTACTTCTGCAAGGCTTGGTAATGGTTAGAGCCAGGATAACTAAAGAATTAGAGCCTGTATAGAAAGCCTGAATGTAATGAAGCTGGGACAGATAATCCCTGTGCACTCTCAGCCCAAACTATTTTTGACAGCAGGAGTAAGAAAGCAACAGCTAACAGTGTTGGAAAAGGAAGTGTGCCAGACCTCAAGGAGAAACAGGGACGACAAAATGAGATGGGGCTTCCCTCCTCCTTCTGCCCAGAGGAGAAGGTGACTGTGAGCAATAGGGATGCTGGCATGACAGGGGCAGATCACTAGGTGAGGTCCCCAGGGGCTTCCAGTTATACCTGGCCACTGGCACAAGGTTGTTGAATCACTCTGCCGGGAATGGTAATGTCCCTTATATTTTTTCACTGGCCTTTTCTGAAAAGGAGGCTAAGCATAAATGAAGTTTCCAATTTAATGTTCTTATCAATTAGTAACTCTGTATTAAAATGCAGGCATCAAACTTTCTCCCTGAGTCTCTGTGATTGTACTGAAAACTAGTTTTTTAACATGAGTCCAGGGGTTTCAAAATTAGCTTCATGGGAAATACACATTTCCACTAATAAAATTAGCATAAATTTTTTTGAAATTTCTTCTAGAAGCACGACTGTGTGGTATATGTGGGTCCTGAATAGATGGACTAATTCGATGTTTCATCTAGGCGTATGTGGGAATGTGACAACCTCAACATTTAATCCTTTCGAGGATGGCATACATTCCCATCTACACTAAATCACAATGGTTGGTGATTTAGTGCTGTTGGTATAAATATTGTTTTAAATTATTAACATCTCTATTTCAGGGATAAATTGTTTTTACTTGGGACTGACTTGCAACCCACAAACAGAGATGTTGGGGGGGTATAATTTAACATATCCCTACAATGAGGGTTATCAAAATGTTTTTTCCAGAGGCTAGGACTTGGGAAGCATATTTTCTAATACTCTGTGTTATGTCATTTTAGAATGTCAGCATGAGGTCCTGGCTTCTGAGCACATCAACATCACCACTCTCGCCACTTCCACGGCCCCTTCTTTAATAAAGAGTGATTTGTAAAAAAATGAATAAAATTTTAAAATAAAGAGAGATTTGTTGAAGAGAATTACAAACACAAATTGGAAATTTTTTCTTCTTGGAACTCTTTAACATTAAAATCTTTTACTATAAACTAAAGAATGAAAGATCCAATAGAAGAAGGTAAAACTTTTTACTGATAAGATTCTTTTACCCTATGCTCCAAACTTAAGTTGAATAAAAATGCTGTTATATTAAACTCTTTTATGGATTTTCATCCTATGAATATTTTCTGCCTTTTTTTCACTGGGAAAGCATGAAATTGCCACAGAATATACAATTGGGGATATGACAGTTAAAATTAAATATATATATAATACACATATTATATATTTTGTTTAAAAAATAGATTTAAATAATGGAGTACAAATGGAAAACTGGGAAAAGATTTTAAAGAATCCTTGAAAGCCAGTGCTTGTCTTATTTTGCCTTTTATTATTATTTTTTGTTAAGTTTGCAAGGACTCTGTGAAACTGGCTAGTGAGAGACAATTCTCCATGGTCTCTAGAGTTTCTTGCAAGCTGGGGCATTGATCTGACTATCTTTTTAAGGATGCTTATATCATAAACATGTTCAGTGTAATAAAAAGATGTCCTCCTGGGGCAATAAGTTTGAGAAGATTTGCTTACAGTCCCTTGTAAAAAATTGGGGTTTCTAAACTCAGATTCCTCAACTCTGATGCAAAAGCACTGTGCAGCAACCACCCGGGCCCGTGTCCATATAACCACTGTAAGACGTGGGAAATGAAGGGGAACATGAAGCTCAGGCTGATACTTGTGCTCTGAGTAACAGCTGATCTGTGAGTAACAGGTCTTTTGTATCTGACTAAAGAATCTTGGGTCTTCTGACAATCTTTTTGAAACTGCACAGGCTAACCTGTGAATTTGCAAACAGGTGAAACCTTAGACCCTTCATGGTTCTTAATACAGAGTACATTGTAGTTTGAAGGTTCTCTTGTGTTCCCCTGGAGAAAAGATGGAATTTGTTTATTATTACTTCAGATAGTTTAGGCTTGAATGCTGCTGACAAGATGTCTTTGGAATCATTTCCAGGATGCTGGAGCCAAGATTCAAAAATGAAGAAATAAAAGGAAATTTAGACTTTAAAGCTTAAAGAGTAATATTGGGTTGGAGAGCCAAGAATATAACATATACTAAAATTAGCTGACAAAAAAGTAGTAGCTTATGGAAGGAGGGAAATAAATAATAAATTCTTGAACTTAGAAAAATCTGAGATAAATTAGACTCATTAATCTCCAGCATACTTGTGACCTTTTTTCTTTTGAATCTCAATCTTTTCCTAACCTCCATAGGCCCTGGTTTCTCTCTGTAACCTGACGTTCCTTCTAGGCTTGCTCTCACACCTGGATGCTTTGAAACTGTCAACTGCCAGCAAGAACTTAAGATGTCACAGGGTCAGTACACTCCTTTTGCCAGTTTCTTTTATGTGGATTGCACTTGTTTTGATAAGACCTTGATGTCTGGGTTACCTCAGAAAAACCATAGAATGTAACAGCTAAAAAAGAGACAGAGAGAAAGAGACAGAAAGAGAACTCATCAATTCTATATCCCTTATTATATAGATACAAAGAGTGAGACCCAGAGAAGTTAAAAAACAGTCATGCATCACATAATGTTTGGGTTGACAATGGTCCTTGTGTATGATGGTGGTCCCGTTAAGATTATAATACTGTATTTTTACTGTATCTTTTCAATGTTTAGATATGTTTGGATATACACATACTTACCATTGTTTATAACTGCCTACAGTGTTCAGTATTGTAACATGCTACACAAGTTTGTAGCCTAAAAGCAATAGGCTATGCCATACAGCCTAGGTGTATAGTAAGCTATATCATTTAGGTTTGTATAAGTACCCTCTGTGATGTTCACACAATGATGAAATCGCCTAAGAATGCATTTCTCAGGACATATCCCTGTCATTAAGCAACACATGACTGTATATTATTCAAGTTGACCCTGCTATATTTGAAACTCACTATAACAATCTAAGAATTCATATCACAGGGTCATCTGAAGCAGAGAAAAGCAAGTCATTGTTTCTGATATCTTTATTTGAGGGTATCATTGAACTATTTTTGACAAATACTTCCTTTTTTTCCATATGGTTTTCAGAATGAAGTTGCTTACATTTCAGCTCTAGAAATTCTAAGTTTAAGCTTTTTGAGACTTGAAATGTATTTTTAAAAAGAGTTCATTTATTCTAATAATGAACATTGTAAAATGGTATATTACAAATAGTTTTTTAAACTGTGCTAAAAATTGTGATAAATAAAATATGTTGCCGTTGGGCCAAAAAGGATCGGCTTTTAAAACAATCCTAGAGAATTATTTGAATTGGTCCCACATTTGCTGCCCCAGTCCAACCTCCCTGAACCTTGACAACTTTAACTTCTTTTCAGTTCCCTTCGGGTCTGTAGTTTTCAGTAAATCTCAGTATCTACTAATGCTGTTCAATATCAGCTTATTTTCCCATTCACTATCCTGCCTTCAAAATCACAAAATATACCTGTCATTTGTGTAGTAATTTTCAGGGCTAATACTGTGCACTCATGATTGTCATCACTACCAGATCAAATGTCTTTCCTAGTCTTTATCCCTTTTATTCCTTTCTGTCCTTTGCTTGGTGCTGATGACTAAATCTACCAACTTCCCAACCTTAGCTCAAAACACAGTCCACTTAATTGTTTATACTGCAGTGGTAATTCCACTTTAACTTGTTGAGTCAGTGTTCCTGGCTGCAGGGCAACCAGCACTATTGAATTAAGACACCAAGACACTGATAGAAGTTCAGTTCTAAGTCCTCTCAGAGGTCATTATGAAGGCTGAATTCACTTGGAGACAGTAGGTATCCTTTTAGTCTTTAGAGGCCCTTTAAGAAAGTGAAGAGCCCAAAGAAAGTGAAGAGATTGTAAGAGGATGCCTACTGTTCTTTTTTAAATACTGTTTTATCCTTACTAATTATAAGATCATCTTAAGATCATTTTCCTTACAGAGGAGATAAAGGCAAAATTGGATTTGTGAATTCTCTCTTCTCTTTTTCACCCATCTGCTTTTCCATGAGTCCTGAGCAGGACTTGTCACTTCTTTGACTCGACTATACCCTAAATTTTTAAAAGGTCTTTTTAGCCTCATCATACAAGACTCAACTCATTTGAAGATACAGTCCTTCTGATTCTATTCTTAAAAGTCTCTGGCAGTCTCTCATTCATCCTTAGTCATGTGCTCTTCTTTCTCTCTTTTTGTTTATGGATTTAAAAATCTGAGCTCATTAGAGAATCTCCAGTGTCTCCATGTTGATTTCTTTGGGTTCTTCTGCCTCTTTCACATTTTAATCATATGGCAAGAGTTGACTCTTTGATATATAAACCTTTAGTTCATTTTTCTTTCAGGGACTCACGCCATGTAATTATGCCTATTTTTTGCCTCTCAACTTTGTAAAATCTGCCTTCCTAAAATCTACACTGTTTATCATGCCCAGTCTTCTCTCACTGGTTGTCATTAAGTCTGCAGTCATGCAGTCACAGACAATAGGCTGAGTCAGGAAGACATGGATTGTAATTCTGTATTCTACTCATAACTTGGCCATTAGCAAATTACATTACTTCTCTGAGCCCAGATTTTATCATTTGAAAAGTGAAGCTAATATTCTACTAAATACCTCATAAAATTACTAGGAGAATTAAGAAATATAATGTATATAAAGTGGCTGCCATGTTGAAGGTACTTGATAAATATCTTCCCTTACACATCACCAGAAAACAACTCTCTCTGGTCAGAATTAATTTCCAGGTAGTGGATCTCTTATTTAGTTAGCTGAAGTTATCACTAAAGCCAGTCAAGAAATGTCAAATATTCTTGGTTTATAAGAGGTTTAGAATGTTTCCAACAGCTGAAAATACCCATCACTACCGTAGATCACCATTATGGAGTTTTGTGATCTGATAATACAAACTTACCATCCAGTCTGTCATTTGGCAATGTGACCAATAGTAAAATTACATAATACAATTGTTTCTCTTCTTCTGTGTCTTTAACTATAGATTTTCATAGTTACATGCATAGGCATATTTATAATTGCTCACAGCAACATTCACCTGCTCCTTCTTAATGTTGGGGCTCAGGGAACAATACCCCAAAGCATGGTGTTTGGCATGCTTACTACTTTGATGGAAGGGGCTCAAAAGCCCCTCTCTAACCTTCTCCTGTCCTCCTGTCTTCTGCTCCCTTTTCTCCTAAGGCAGGCTATAAAAACTATAACTCCTCTTCCCCATAGTGGATCACAGAAACTAGAAATATTGCTCTAACCTTCCCCCACATTTATGAGTAAGAGCTGGCAAAAAGAAATCCTCTAACCTATCTTGCCAGATAGTAGGTCATAAGACCCTTGTTCCAAAAGAGGTCCTGCCCTAGACCCGGAAGGAAGAAATGCTACACAAAGAGGACAAGAAGAATCTGAACAAATAGGCCTTGCCTTTTCTGCCTTAGTCTATTACCATTAAACCATACTCTTTTAATTTTGTTAATAAAGAAGATGTCTTACAATGTTGCCCAGATTGGTCTTGACCTCCTGGGCTCAAGCGATCCTCCCTGAAAGTGCTGGGATTACAGGAATGAGCCACTATGCTTGGCCAGAGCACAGTGTCTTTCACATTTGTGACTAATCACATTTCTACATAAGTTGTCTATTCTTAATTGAACCTAAGCATAAAAACTGACAATTTTCCCAGACTCTTTGGCTCTTCATTTCTAAAGACTATCATATCATGTACAACTTTGATTAAATAAATCTGTTAAGGATTTCTCTTGCTAACCTGTCTTTTGTTATAAGAGTGCTGACTGTGGCCCTTAAAACATATGTAGTGAAGTAAAGGTATCATACCCTTTCTGCCCCTGCATTAACATGTCCATTCTTTTGGATAATGTATTCTGTTACTTTACTATACTCCAGTTCTCAGTTTGAAATCACCAATGTTTCCTAAGTTTCCTTTGTTGATTACTCATTTTTAATATGCTAAGGAGAAATCTGGGGACACAAGTAACAGTCTTGATTCTCTGTAATTGTTGTATCATCTATAGAATGCATCTTCTTCACTCTTTGCTCCAAGTCATACATGAGATCATCATTAGCTACTGTTTTCACTGGTTTATATGAGTATTTTTCTCTTTCTTTCATTGTATTTGACTTAGCATACAGTTATCAAATTAATTTGGCTTTATATCTTCTCCTATTTTTATGAAATGCATTAACTAAGAGTTCAATCAACTGGTATTTTAATCCATAGGACATAAATACAACTCATATTCATGAGGAACATCTGCACATGCAGCTGTTTACCTCCCAAGTCATCTTCCCTGTTCTATAAGTATTAAGTAGAAAGAAACCAATAAACTAACATCTGAGCTCCTAATTCCTTCTGCTTCTATATTTGCTAGATATTTGACAATGAACATATTTTATAATCACAAAAAAAACTTTAAAGGAATTTAAAATGTAATTCTAAGGACTTTGGAGAAGGACTCACATTATATAAGAAAAAAAAAAAGAAAGTAAAGACAAAATCCTGCCTAATTGAAAGGTCATGGTTTATCTTCGTGCAGTTACTTGAAATTCAGTAAAATATTAATGTCTTCAGAAATAGTTGCTAATTCTTTTTTTGTGGTAATACAAAAAGAATAATAATAATGATATTTGGTAAAATATTGTCTATAGATCTCATTAGCTCCAATCTTAACTCCATGTGACAGATATCATTTCTCCCATTTTCAGCTGAGGAAACTGAGGCTCAGGGAAATGAAAGCACTTCCCCACTGTCGCTAAACCAGTCACAGGCAGAGCCAAGACTTGAACAAAGTGTCTAACTCATGTTCTCCCCAGAATGCCAATATGCCTATTTGTGTATTGAAATTCAATGTAAGAATTTCTCTGACTACTGCAGGCCCATCTTTTATGAGACTCCCAAAAGAAGTTTCATACAAAGGATCAAGAATCAAAATAAAGTCAGACTTCTCAAGTGCCACACTGGAAGCTGAAGGTCGGGGACACAATGCCTTGAAAATCATTTCCTAGATTTTATTATTTCCCAGAATTATTTGATAGAATTCTGTAATAGCCAAACTAACAGTTATATGTAAAAATAGAATAAGGGCATTTTCAACACTTTTTGTGCAGCTTCTAAAGAAGATGAAATTGGTGGAATATCTGATATGTTTGAACATATTGAGAAGAGATAAATTAATAAGTACATAGAAAGCAAAACAAACAATAAAGAATATTATTAACCTCAAGGAAAACAAAAAGTTGTGCATACATGCCTACTGCATGGTTCAGATTTCAAGAGCATATACAAAGTCATAGCAATGTAAACATTTAATTTTTATCTAACCAAAATTGTAATATAACCCTATTGAGAGGATGAGGGACCAGAAGTCTATGAGGGTATATATATATACACTATTGAATGTGTGTGCTTAAGATAGAGTGTAAGGAAAAACATTAAACCCTTCATTTAAAAAAAGGAAAAAGAAAAGAAAGCTATCATCCCTCATAGAAGGGAGTCAATAGGTAATACTTAAAACTGAAAAATACAGTACCAGTTTGATGTTCAAATATTTGGCAATACATGATCAAAAGCAAATGGTTAAATTGTTAAAAATGGTTGCCTCTGAAAATGGGAAGCAAGAAGATAGGGGAGTCTGTTGTCTTTTGAAACAAGTTTTGGTTTATTATATGACTCTTTAAACAGTGTGATTAAAAAAAAGAAAAGAAAAGAAAACTAATCTCTTTAAAAAGAGAGAGGGGAAGAGAGAAGGAAAAAGTTGTTGTTCTCAAGGTGTCCATGAATTAATGGAAGACATCAACTGGTAATTGGTTAAGTGGTATGAAAGGCATGTATAAGATGTTCAGGGACAACATAAGAAGGTACAATTCATTCTTCCTTGGGCAGATGGGGGTGGTGAGATGCTGCATAGATTAGGTCTTCTTTGGATAGACCTTAAATTTTCAATCAGGAGTTTTTCAGTCTAGTAAGAGGGGAAAGCTATTCTAATCTAGTCAGGGAAAATAGCATTAGCAAAGGCATGGAAGCATGAAATTGCCTTTCTGTTCTCAGGAACTCTGCATCATTACTATGGCTAGGCAGTGCTGTGCATCCAGACAAATAGTAGACAACGGTGCTAGAGAGAGTATTTGGGGGTACATTGCAAAAAAAATACATCAATCCATAGAAAGATATTTTTTATGTCACAAATTTAACCATGCATATTGAGTAACATCGCCATCCAACTAGTGGCTTAGTCCATAACTCAGGAGTCATCCTTCACATTCCTTATCTTTTAATTCACATTTCTCATCCATCATCAACTGACACTCCCTCTGAATAGATGTAGTCTCATGAGTAAGGAGCTGGGAGCTTTTTTGCAGTGCATTAGCTACACAACTATATGGAGCGACCTTGTCCACCTAAGTCCAAATTCCCACTATCTCTTACCTGTAATCTCACAAGAGCTTCCTAACTAGTCCCTAGGGGTAACTTTTCCTTCCATTCTTCACTTGCAGCCAGAATGATCTCATCAAAATACAAATCTTACTATGTCAACCCTGCTATTCAGAATGCTTCAGTGACTTTCCATTTCTCTTGATAAAGACCTGTATCTTTACCATGGTCCTCAAAATTCTGCAAGGTCAGGTCTAAGCATAACTCCGTCATGTCCCCACATGACCTGGAGCTATGTCTGTCCTCCAGTTACATGGCTTTCTTTCATAATTTGAACCTTACATGTCCCCTCCACCATTTGTCCTTTGCACATAATGCTCCCTCAGCTCAAATACTCTCTTCCAGTACCTCCCACCACTTTCACCACCACTTTCACATTTATCTGATTAATTTCTACTCATCCTTCAAATGACTACCCTCAGGATGCCACACATATGTTCTTTATGGTACTGATCATAAGTTCAAATTCATTTGTAAGATTATCTAATTAAAATATATCTCCCTTCTTGACCGTAAGTTAAATGTGAGCAAGAACTAAATATATATCCATATCTATTTGTTTAGTTCATGAATGAATAATATGCACTTACTTAAGCCTACCAAAAAAATTTTTTAAAGCCTTAGGGAACAAAGAAAATTATTTCTTATATAGCAAAAATTCCAAAAAAAATAGCTCTCTAATGCCATGAATACCATCTAAATGGACAAGGTGTCCTGAAATAAAATAAGAAATATACAAAATATGCAAATAAGCATAAGATATATTTGGAAGTGAGCTCCTAAATGGCATACTTAAGACTTTCTGTCATCTAAAAAATGCAACAGATTCTTACCCTGTTTTAAGGGACTCACCCTTAATCCTCTCTGATTCCTATCTGATCTTTTTAAAAGTCAGCAGTATGCTGAGAACAGACTCTGAGGAGGTTGATAAAAATAAAAAACTTTTTCAATAGGTAGTCTCCTCTTCTATTTCCTTCTGAATAAAGAGAGATGTCATCTTCACAAAGCTTCTAGCCATCAGCAGACCAGATAATCCATCTGTTTTTTTAATTAAACAGACTGAACATTGCTTCATTTGAATTGGACACTCTCCAATCTTTCTAAAGTTTTTCTACCCACAGAGCAGCTTATCTATTAGAAAAGATTCAAGGAAGATACATAATTTTTCACTCTTTTACTGAAAATAGAGATTCTAATTTGCTAACATATTTACTTCCTTAACCCATTACAAACCAGATGGTATCTACAGAAAAATAATGATTAATGTTTTAGTTTAATTAACTATGGAATGTTTAAGTTCTATTACATCTTCTCTTTTTAGATGAGTAGCAAGAACAAAGAAAAAAATTACCAATAAAGAGTTAACAGGAAGGCCAGGCATGGTGGCTCATGCCTGTAATCCCAGCATTTTGGGAAGCCAAGGCAAGTGGATCACCTGAGATTAGGAGTTCGGGATCAGCTGGGCCAACATGGTGAAACCCCATCTCTACTAAAAACACAAAAATTGGCCAGGCATGGTGGCACACACCTGTAATGCCAGCTACTTGGGAGGCTGAGGCAGGAGAATCGCTTGAACCCGGGAATCGGAGGTTGCAGTGAGCCAAGATCATGCCACTTCACTCCAACCTGGGGGACAGAGCAAGACTCCATCTCAAAAAATAAAAATAAAAAAAAAAGAGTTAACAAGAAAATTCCTTTATTTTATTAACAATAACTCTAAATAGCTAACCATAATGTTCTCAAAGAAATTAGTTGCCCACCTTTGTCAATTCATTTATACAACAAAGGCTTGTATTAATTATTTGTCAGCCACTCTACTTGACTAGGGAAAAAAGAGACAAAAATTATAGTTCCTGCCTTCAAGGAGCTTATAGCCTAATCAGGGAGAAAGAAAAATAATCCAGCTTGATAGATGCCAAGACACATTTTGGTCATTCCAGTTGAAAGAGTTATCTTCAAAAACAGAGACAGCAGCAACTTAGGCTGAGGAAACTGCATGAACCTTTGAAAAATAAGGGGCTGTAGAAACTGTAAAGGATGAAAGTAAAGGCTAGAGAGGTGAATAGAATCTTTGTTAAGAAAAATCAAATGTAGACTTTCCTATGTTAAGAAACACCTTGAATGTCATGGTAAAGATTTTGGATTTTATTCTGAAGTTGAAGAGAAAGTGTTAAACATCCACTCTGAATGAAGAGACCTCCCAAACAGGCTTTGTGTGAGCAACGTGGCTGTTTATTCACCTGGGTGCAGTGGGCTGAGTTCAAAAAAAGAGTCAGCGCAGGACGGTGGGATAGGAGTCAGTTTTATAGGTTTGGGGTAGGCAGTGGAAAGTTACAGAAATTACAGTTTAGGGCAGTTTTTGCAAGCTAGGAGGGGGTTGTAGGGTCTGGAGTCACAAGGTTGACCAAGGTCGGTTACAAAGTCCAATTGCCTTATCAATTGAGGTGGGAATAAGGAACAATAGAAGAATGTCCCAAGTTAATTAGGCACTGCAGGAGTTGATCATTCTTCCCCTTTTCATGGTCTTCCCTTTACTTCAGATTTTCTAATTCCAGGAGGCCGTCCAGAGGTATAGGTATGGGTCATAGGGGTCTCCATGGCTCTACTTAGGGTATGGCCTATGGTGCAGCCAGTTCAAAGAACTTTGCAGAAAGGATCACAAAACCTTGTAACACCAAATATCTTATTTAGAAAAACTATCTTGGTAGTGATATGGAAGATGAGTTTGAAGAAAAAAAAATTTTTCATTAAATCTAAAAGCAATTCCTAAAATAGAAGACAGTTTCATATTACTACAAATGTAAAAAGAATAATGTACACTTAAGCAGACTGTCTAGAGTTCTTTCAAATACTATGCAATACCTTTGCAAATCAAATAATTAGTTACAAAAATTCAGCAACCCTAGCTCCTTAAAGATTTAAAAGCCTTAAAATTATCAACAGTTAATTTCTAACTTTATTTTTAACATGATCAAACAGCCTTAGCATTCCCTTCTACTTAACTCAACTTTAAACAAGTATCTCCTCAATATAAGCCCCCAGTCTCTTTTTTCTTATAGCATTCACTTTCAGAAAACTTTCCATTGTGAATTCTTTTTTTTTCTGCCCCTTTGAGATGTAAATACAATCTGGGAAAGTCTTTCTCAAGAACTTAAGAGACATCTTTCTGAAATGTAATCATCAAGAAAGATAGCTTCTATCTCCCACTGTCTGTGGGAAGGTAGAAGTCTAATTTCAGTAAGCACCAGTGAGCAACACAGATGGCCTAACCACACTGACCCCTAATACCCTCCAATACTTTCCAATAGCTCACTCTAATGCTTATAAAACTCACCTTTTGCTTAAACAGAGTTGAGTCCAATCTATCCCATATTGCTATGCTTAGAGCATTCATCCATATCCCCTTTGTCTTGCTAATTCCTATTCATCCTTCACAGCTCAGCCTGAACGCCATTCCTCTAGGACGTCTTCTGTGGTACTAGCCATCCAAGTCTTGGTCTAGTATCTTTCTCTATTTTACCTAAGACAGCATTTATTACACTTTTTTAGTTGCCCATTTACTTGTCCCTAGACACTATTAAGTCTCCATCAGGATAAGGAACATATTTGTCATGTTCATCACAGTGCATACAGTTTTAATAAATAAATATTTGTTGAATAAATTAATGAATGATTATAAAAATGGTCCAGTCTTCCATTCAAGCCAGCACACTGATTAGGCTCCTGACATTTCAGAATAGAATGCTAACTTTGTTACCTTCTTATCTGTTTTTATCCCATGTGGACCTGCCCACCATCATTCATAGAAAGGATTCTATGCTCTTGTCAAAAACTACAACCTCAAATTGTCTGTTTTCCTCTTTCTTTATAGACTTAGCTAAGAAGATTTTAAACAAATTTCCCCAAAAGAAAATGATGTGCCTTTTTTTCTACATGATCTAAACTATTTATAAAGTCTAAGAAGAAGAAAGTTTCACATTACTATGAAATAAAGATAAGAATCAAGTTGGACCACCAAAAGTCTACACAGTTGGACCATATTAGTTTAGTCCCTCAAAGACTCACCTGGGCCACTACTACCTTTGAAAACTCCATGGGCACTATGCACTCAGAATTTTGTGTGAAAGGCACACACACATACTTTATAGTCTGTTTGAATAGCGTCCCCTGAAGTTATATAAAGCACGATGGTCTTGAAATCACTTCTATCGAGTTGATCTTTGTGCTAAGCCTCTAGCTTTAATTTTAAAAAGCCAGAAACAGACACAAGAAATTCACTCCCAAGTTTTCAGTAAACTTAATGGTAATGAAATTTTCTTCTTCAATAATCAGAATCCAACAAAGAAATATATTTTTGAATTTGGTGTTAGCACAAATCCAATGCCAGTTTCTTGAAGAAAAGTAGTAAAACAAACCACTATCAATTCTAGAGGAAAATTCTGAAGGCTCCTCATCCCTCCCTGTCCCCTTTCATTATGCCCCTAAGAAGGAAAAATCTTCTTCTAAATTAGACAAATTACAAGGTAATCTTTGGGTTATAGTACTAGGTATCTTTTGGGAATGTCTAACTTCCATGATGCTGGAGACATAAGATAGAACTCAAGTATTTCACTTTTTGGGGAAAAGGCACTCTCTTGCCACCTATACCTCATTACCTTCTTCCTCCTTAAATGCCATGTGGGAACCAGAGAAAGCCTGAGGGAAAGGAGTGCATTTTGATCTGCCTCTTCTAGAAAAAAAAAGTTGGCTGGACCTGGTGGCTCAAGCCTGTAATCCCAGCACTTTGGGAGGCTGAGGCAGGCGTATCACAAGGTCAACAGATAATGACCATCCTGGCCAACGTGGTGAAACGCTGTCTCTACTAAAAGTACAAAAATTAGCTGGGTATGGTGGCACGCACCTACAGTCCCAGCTACTCAGAAGGCTGAGGCAGAAGAATCGCTTGAGCCCGGGAGGCAGGGGTTGCAGTGAGCTGAGATCGTGCCACTGCACTCCAGCCTGGGCAACAATCTCAAAAAATAAATGAAAAAAGTCCTTCAGAATCAACCTAATTCACTAGCATTCAGGACTTCCCTGGGGGTTTGAGTCAAATCTCAGGTTAAAAAAATTATATCCCTTTTTCTGGTATTGTTCCCTACAAACAAAAGGGTGGAATGAATCTTTGGTGCACAACTTTATTTCCACAGAACCATTCATTTTGACAGATTTAGGAATAGCCAAAATTTTCAAAAGGGAAAATTAATGAGGCTTTAAATATTAAAACATATTTAAAAACTATAACAATTGTTAAATGCGGCATTGCCAGACAGAGAAATGGAATGGAAGCATTTTAAGTAGGAGAATGACATATTCAGATTTGTATTTTGAAAGAGAATGTGGAGAATGGATTACCAGAGGACAAGTGTAGACACTAAGACAACAGTTTAGAAGTCTTATAGTCCTCCAAGGAGGAAATAAATAGGGCTTGAACAAATGGAAATGGAAAAGGGAATGGAGATAAATGGACTGATCCCAAAAATATTTTAAAAATTACAGTCATCACAACTTGCTGGTTGATAAGATGATGGAGGTGAGACAGAAAGAATAGATGTGAATGATGCTGAGTTTCTTGAATTTACTACCTGGTAGATGTAAAAAGAAAATGAAATTTAAGGACCTTTCAAATTTATTAGGCCAAGGGGAAAAGTTAAGCCTTAATGCTTTCCAAACAGTTGCCTTTACACTTTGCACTTGAATAAACCCTTTTAACTGGATCCTGAGCCTTTTGATTATTTTAGGTTGACATGGATAAAGGTGCCTTTCACAGAGATTGGAAACATAATAGGGGCAGAAAGTTTGGAAGGAAGATATTAAATGGGATTTTGGATATTATTAATGTAAGATATCTGGATGAAAAACAAATAGAGATAACAAAAAGTTGTTGGGTTTAAGTTAAAAGACAATTGTGAGGCCAGGCATAGTGGCTCACAACTGTAATCCCAGTACTTTGGGAGGCTGAAGCGAGCAGACTGCTTAAGGTCAGGAGTTTGAGGGCAGCCTGACCAACATGGTGAAACCCTGTCTCTACCAAAAATACAAAAATTAGCCAGGTGTGGTGACAGGCACCTGTAATTCCAGCTACTCAGGAGGCTGAGGCAGAAGAATTGCTTGAACCTGGGAGGCAGAGGTTGCAGTGAGCTAAGATCGCGTTCACTGCACTCCAGCCTGGGAGACAGAGTGAGAACCTGTCCCCTTCACCACCCTCCCCCAGCAAAAAAAAAGAGAGAGAGAGAGAGATAATTGTGACCTGGAGATGTAGATTTGGGAGTCAGCACCATAGAGGTAATTCTTAAAGCCATGATAGTGCTGAATAGCACCCAAGTGAGAAAAAAATTATGGCAAAACTTTGAGGATTACCTAAAGAATAGTAAAGAATGGACAGCAAGAAAGGATTCTGCAAAAGGGACTGACAAGGAGCAAGACAGAGAAACTGGATGAAAAATGAAGAGTAACATACCAGAGCAACTACTAGAAGAGGGATTTTTCAGGATAAATGAGTGTGACTGGGTCAGCAGCATCAAATGCCACTGATGTCAAGTAATAGTAAAAGGAACTGAAAAATGCCCACTGGACTCAGCTACAAGGAAGTAAGGACATTGACAGAAGTACTTCAGGGAAGTGAAAGGATGCTATCTGCAAACAGATTGAAAAATAAATGCAGGTAATGAAACAGCAACAGAGCACATAAACAACATTTCCAAGAGACTCAAATGTAAAACGGAAAAAGATAAAGAAGAAAAACAAGGCAGGATTAGTAAGAGTTGTGCTGTAGAGAGATTTTATTGATTTGATTACTTAGTTGTTTGAGTAGTAATTTTTTGCTGTTGTTTTGTTTGTTTTAAAACAGGAGAAAACTGAATATGTTTAAATGCTTATGGGAAGGTATGGGAGTCAGCCTCCAAAATCACCTCCATGATTCCTGTCTCCTGGTATTCATGCCTTTATGTAGTTTTTCTCTCCACCTTACAACTCCCCAACTCTCACATTCAATAGGACAGATCTATATAAACAATAGGATAATATGGAAATGATGGTGTATGATTCCTGAAGCTAAGTCATAAAAGGAATTGTAATTTCCTTTTTTTTTCTTTACAACGAAGTTTCACTCTTGTCGTCCAGGCTGGAGTGCAATGGCCTGATCTTGGCTCACTGCAACCTCCGCCTCTTGGGTTCAAGCAATTGTCTGCCTCAACCTCCCAAATAACTGGGATTACAGGCATGTGCCACCACGCCTGGCTAATTTTTGTATTATTAGTAGACACAGGGTCTCACCATGTCAGCAAGGTGGGTGTCAAACTCCTAAGCTCAGGTGATCCACCCACCTTGGCCTCTCAAAGTGCTGGGATTATAGGCGTAAGCCACTGCACCTGGCTGAGACATTGTAATTTCTTCCTTGTTCTCTTGGATGCCTAGCTCTGGAGGAAGCCAGTTGCCATGTTGTGAAGACACTCAAGTAGCCCTTTGAAGAGGTCCATGTGGCAAGAAACTAAGGCTTCCTACGAATAGTCCTCTAAATGAGACATCCTGAAAATGGATTTTCTATCCCTAATCAAGCTTTCAGGTAATTGTCAGACTCAGCAGACATCTTGACTGCAACCTCCTGAGACACTCTGAGCCAAAATCGCCCAGCTTAGTCACTATGGAATTTCTGATGCACAGAGACTATAAGATAATAGATGTGTGTTGTTTTAAGCTGGTAAGTTGTTATGCAGCAATAGATAACTAATACAGAAGGTTATAGTATTAAAGGAAAGAAGTTAAAAATATTTTTAAAAAGGAGGAAATCATTGATATGCAACATATCTGGGGACAGAAGAAGGAAGTGTTCTCTAAGTGAAATGAACAGCCTTAAATGGAAGAAAGAGTGCCTCTTTCATTTCATAGGAGGAAAATAAAAGGATGCTGCATTAGGTCAAGTTGTTTGTCAGTACCAGGGAATGACGAAGTATGCATCCAATGTTCTGTTTTCTCTGAAAAGTAGAAATTGGGGTTATCTGTTAATAATGATGGAGGAAGTGGAAGGGTTTAACTTGAAAAGGATAAAGAAATTTTAAGTAGCTGCTGTGGAAAATAGTAAAGACATGACTAAGGAATCATAAAAGAATTTCTCAATAGCTTTGAGACCTCAGTTGATATCAGAGATCATGAATTTTTTTACATAACCAATCTGTAAATTTTCTCCAAAATAGAGGTGAACTACAGGAGTTCCTACTGGCAAATCCTCACAAAGCAGCTTTGAATCACACTTCAAATTAAGACAAAGTTGCCTGCACTGTGGTCTAATCACAGCTTGACAATTAAAAATGGCAGGTGTGATTGAAGAGAAGCGTGGTGCTTTACATCCAAAAGAAATGGAAAAGTATATGGCCAAAGAAATGCTTATACCTCTTTCAGGCTTAGATTTAATAAATTGCATTCTTCAGAACTAGCCCATCAAATATATTTATCCATTAAATGCAACATATACATAAATTTAATCTAATAAATAACTTGAGAAATAATTGCTATGATCTAAGATATAAACTTTTCTCTCTAAAATAAATATCCATGATTGGAATTCAAATGTCAGAGCACCAGTATATAAACCACCTTCAATCAAGCTTTTTCTAGTTTGTCTCTTTAAATACAACTTTTTTAATTCCAAGATAAACCAGGCTTAGAAAGATGTATACAGTCCCACCATGCATTAGCCAAACAAGAAATAATACCTTAAATGTGAATGCTGCTCCCTTATATTAATCATATTCATTAAAGAATAAAATATGTCACACAAATGAAAAATTTTAGGCCCCAAAGTATGGAATGTAGTATTTTTTAGCCATGACTTTTTAAAGAGGTATATTTCTAAAAATACCTTGGGCTTTATTTCAGTAAACAATAACACAAAATAATATAAACAGATACACTGCCAAATCATTATTCCCATCCTTATTAAGGCAAATGGCACCACAGACTAACCTGAAGCACTATAAATAATGAGAGTGTTAAACTGAATTCAATGAATAATTCACGAAGCCCAATTTTTCCTGTATTCTTGGCAGTACTCTCACAGCCAGATGAAACAATGCAGAATGATTTCAAAATGTATCATCTGTGTTACTGGGGTATGTGCCTTATCTATTAAACTAGCTCATTTATTTAAATAATAATAATCATCTCACAGCTACTTTGTATTCTAAATGTTTGCTTTTGTAAGCTAATGTGATGCAAATGTACCTTACTGGAGTTTAAAAATGAGATAATGTCCGAATGATGTCTGCTTCACACTCAGGACCTGATTTAGGAGGGAACTGAACCTCCAAGAGTAAGACGGCACACCCTGTGACTCTCAGAGACACTGTATTGCATTCCTGATCCAGCACTTCACCAAGATGAAGGAGTTCAGTGTCATCATAAAGGATCCGGGGAGTTCAGTAAACTGAGAGACAGGTTCTATTTCTGGATCTGCCATTGACTTGATTTGACCTCAGCCAAGTAATGAAACTTGTCTAGATTTTCATCCCTAACTCTTTTGCATGAGACAATGGACTGGAATAACTATGAGGCTCCTTCTGGTCTTCATTCTCAGCAATCTACATCACCAAGAAACCAATTTTCTAGCTTCTAGCCATATTCTACTAAATTGTAAGAATCATGAATGCAGAGAGATGTTTTGTTTACCAGTGTATCCTCAGCACCTAGCATGGCATTGGAGTATTTCAACATATATTTATTGAGTAAATAAATTAACCTAGAACAATTGAAAAATACAATATCAATCCCAAATGTGTTTCTTCTTTAACACAACGTTTGACACAGCAAAAGTTTGGAATAGCGAAAGCCCTAAACTACTGACAAAAACTAAAGAGTCATTACATTCAATAACAAATATCTTCATGTTTGGTTTTCTCACCAAACTATCAGAATAATATATTTTTCAAAGTTTATGGTACAGCAAGTATTGAAAGTTTGTTTTTCTATTGCTCTGAGTAGCTAGGCTTAGGTCTAGCATTCTGAATAATCAGCTGGCTATTCGTTTTGATAGTAATCCTATTACAAAGCAATAAATCCTCTCCCTCTTCCAATATACAGACATGAGCATATATGCACACTTAAGCCTATATCTCTTCTCAAAACATAAACTTAAAAACTATACACACTAAGAAAAGGTTTAAATCATGGAATATTCTAGAAGAGACTATTCTAAAGCTTCTGCCAACTTTATACCTGCCACCAGTCTATCTTGTGATTTATTCCCTTTGTCTGATTGAACCTCTGTCCTACAGAATTTTAGCATTTTCTCCCATAATTGAAGATTAACATTCTGTTACTACCCTCAGAAATTCTTCCTGATTTAGGCTAGCTGTGGTAGTGAGGGGAAAGCATTTTAAGTTTTGGTTTCCCAAATATCTGAAATGTATTCAAGCAGATTCTTTTAATGACTTAAAAATTTTTTAAAAAGATATTTATAATGTTTATATCTAATAAATGTCTCTGTAACCGATGATTTCTACCATATTGTGCTTTGTATAATAATAATTCAATATGAATGATTATAATGTAAACTATCAAGTATAGCAGATAAGCCCAGAACCATTTAATAAAGATTATAATGCTACATTATAATAAGATTATAATGTAAACTATAAAGTATAGCAGATAAGCCCAGAACCATTTAATAGTGGTGAACCTTATAAAAGATACCCAATATTTACTTATACCATTGTTCCATTGAGTAATAAAAATATGGTTTCAGAATCTTATCTAAGCGTACATTTGTTAATAACTGGTTCAAGAATGAGTAGAAACATACCTCATTTAAGTGTGCTTCACTTTAGGGTGCTTCTCAGGTGGTGTATTTTTTATAAATTGAAGGTTTGTGACAACCCTTACATGGAACAAGGCTACTGGCACCATTTTTCAAATAGCATATGCTTACTTCCTGTCTCTGGGTCACATTTGGTAATTCTCACAATATTTCAAACTTTTTCATTATTGTTATATCTCTAACAGTGATATGTGATCAGTGATCTTTGATGTTACTATTATAATGTTTTGGGGGCACCAAGAACCACTCCAATAGAAGATGGCAATTTTAATATATAAATATAATGTGTGTTTTTAGAACTCCACCTCTCTCCCTCTCCTTAAGCCTCCCTGTTCCCTGAAACACAACACTACTGAAATTAGGTCAGTTAATAACCCTATAATAGCCTGTAAGTGTTCAAGTGAAAGACAGAGCTGCATATCTCTCACTTTAAATCAAAAGCTAGAAAAGATTAAGCTTAGTGGGGAAGTCAAAAGCAAAGTAGGCAAGAGGCCAGGCCTCTAGCACCAGTTAGCCAAGTTGTGACTGCAAAGAAAAAATTCTTCAAGGAAATTAGAAGTATTACTCCATTGAACACATAAATAATAGGAAAGCAAAACAGCCTCATTATTGATAATGAGAAAGTTTTAGTGGTTTACATAGAAGATCAAACTAGCCACAAGATTTCCTTAAGCCAAAGCCTAATTCAGAGCAAGGCCCTAACAATTCTCTTTAATTCTATCAAGGCTGAGAGATGTTAGGAAGTTGCAGAAGAAAAGTTAGAAACTAGCAGAGGTAAGTTCACGGGGTTTAAGGAAGCAAGCCATCTCCATAACACAAAACTGAAAGGTGAAGCAGCAAGTGCTAATGTAGAAGCTACAACAAGTTATCTCAAAAAATCTAGCTAAGACCATTGATGAAAGTGGCCACACTAAACAATAGATTTTCAATGTAAACAAAAAAGTCTTCTATTGGAGGCAGATGCCATCTAGACTGTCATAGCTAAAGAGGAAAAGTCAATGCCTAGCTTCAAAGCTTCAAAGGACAGGTTGATTTTATTGTTAGGGAATAATGCAGCTCGCATCTTTTGGTTGAAGCTAATGCTCTTTACCAACCCAACAATATCAGGGCCTTTAAGAATTGTGCTAAATCTACTCTACCTATGTTCTAGAGATGGAAGAACAAAGCCTGGATGATGCACATCTGTTGACAACATGGTTTACTGAATATCTTAAGCCCACTGTTGAAATCCGATGCTCAGAAGAAAAATTTCTTTCAAAATATTACTGCTCATTGACTATTCACTTGGTCATCTGAGAGCTCTGATGGGGATATACAAGGGAAGTAATGTTATTTTCATGCCTGCTAATACAACATCCATTCTGTAGCACATGAATCAAGAAGTCATTTCAACTTTCAAGTATTATTATTTAAGGAATATATTTTGTAAAGCTATCACTGCTCTAGAGAGTAATTGCTGTCATGGATCTGGGCAAAGTACATTGAAAATATTCTGGAAAAAAAAAATCATTCTAAATGCCATTAAGAACATTTGTGATTCATGTGAGGAGACTGAAATATCAGCATGGAAATAGTTTGGACCTTTGTCCACTTCTAATCTAATGAGGAAATGTGATCCCCAATGTTGGAGGTGGGGCCTGGTGGGAGGTGTTTGGGTCAGTGGGGTGGATCCTTCATGAATGGCTTAGTGACTGCCTCATGATAATAAGTGAAGTCTTGCTCTATTAGTTCACATGAAAGCTGGTTGTTTAAAAGAGCCTGGCATCCCCCTCTTGCTTCCTCTCTCACCATGTAATACACCAGTTCCCCTTCACCTTCTGCCATGATTGTAAAATTTCTGAGGTCTCACAGAAGTCAATTCTGGTGCTATACTTCTTTTACAACCTGCAGAGCTGTGAGCCAAATAAACCTCTTTATAAATTTCCCAGCATCCAGCACTTCTTTGTAGCAATGCAAAATGGACAATATAAACGTTAACAAGAATTTGGAAGAAGTCAATGCCAACCCTCTTGGATGACTTTGAGGGGTTCAAAACTTCACTGGAGGAAGTAAGTGCAGATGTGGTGAAAACAGCAAGAAAACTAGAAATGGACCCTGAAGATGGAACTGAATTGCTGCAATCTCATGATAAAATTTGAACAGATGAGGAGTTGCTTCTTATGGAGGAGCAATGAAAGTGGTTTCTTCAGATGAAATCTACTCCCAGTGAAGATGCTGTGAACACTCTTGAAATAACAGAAAAGGATTTAGAATATTGCATATAGACAGTTGATAAAGCAGCAGCAGGGTTTGAGAGGATTGACTCCAGTTTTAAAAGAAGTTCTACTATAGGTAAAATGCTAGCAAATAGCTCTGCACACTACAGAGAAAATCTTTCATGAAATAGAGTCAATCAATGAGGCAACCTTTATTATCCTCATATTGCTGCAGCCACCCCAACCTTCAGCAACCACCACTCTGATCAATCAGCATCATCAACATCAAGACAAGAGCCTCCACAAGCAAAAGGATTATGACTCACTGAAGGTTCAGATGATCATTAGCATTTTTTAGCAATAAAGTACATTTAAATTATGGTATGTACATCTTTTTTAGACATAATGCTATTTTATACTTAATAGACAGCAGTATAGGGTAAACATAACTTTTTATGAACAGGGAAGCCAAAAAATTCACGTGACTCACTTTATTTCAGTATTCACTTTATTGTGGTGCTTTGGAACTAAACTCGCAAATCTCTGAGATATGCTTGTAGTGGCATAATTATTATCAATTAGATATGCAAAGAGAAATGCTAGGAACCTCTAGAAATATTATTCTTTGTTTATAAAACACAGTGAGAAAAAAACTGGTGTCTCCTACAGCTGGACAGCTACACATGAACAAGAAAACATGTAGCTCAGTTGCAACCACTTAAAATCACAAAGGGAATCAGCCTTAGTTTGAAGTCTGACAATGCAGATGGCACAATAGAAAATAGAAAGAAGCTAGATCCATGATGCCATTAATGAGCTACTAAAGCAGTTAAACTTCTAGCCTACCTTACCTCTAGATGCTCTGTTATTTGAGAAAACCAATGTCCTTGTTTAAATTCGTTAAGTTAGGGCTTCTGTTACTTGCAGGCCACAGAATTCTATCTAATATACATAGTTATCTATTTGTGGGAATTTTAAATATGCATATAATTAATGTGATTTAAGATTATTTTAAAAACAGGCTAGGTGTGGTGGCTCACACCTGTAATCTCAGCACTTTGGGAAGCCAAGGCAGGTGGATCACCTGAGGTCAGGAGTTCAAGAGCAGCCTGGGCAACACGGTGAAACCCCATGTCTACTAAAAATACATGGTGGCAGGTGCCTGTAATTCCAGCTACTCAGAAGGCTGAGATGGGAGAATCATTTGAACCCCGAAGACAGAGGTTGTAGTGAGCAGAGACCATGCCATTGCACTCCAACCTGGGAAACAGGAGCAAAACTCCATCTCAAAACAGAATTTAAAAAATAATAGCAAATCTGTGAAGAGTTCTGCCATACAATTGTACAAAAAAAGCCTTCTCTGAGCACATAGTATTCTAAGCAAATATTTCCTATTTAATTTATTGAGGTTTGTTATTTGTTCACAAGCAATTTTTTGACAAAGTTAAACACAAAAGATATACTAGGAATAAAACTTTGTGTGTCAATATGTCACTGTGAAAAGAGCTTTATGAATGTAAAAGATGGAAAAGGTCTGTTTGATTGGTACTTTTTCCAAGACGTGATAGTTTGTTACCACATACTTTCTTGTTAAAATTATACAATGGGTCTCAATCTTGAGGCGCTAGTGGATAAGCTGACTTCTAGCTGGGATTGAAATGAGATTTTTCCCCCACACCCCTTAAGGAATAGTACTACAAATATGATCAAGTGAACTAGTGAGGAATTTCACCCTACTCTATAAGACTCCTAGTCTGTTCCAGCATGATAATTTCTAAATACACAAGAAAAATTAAATCCAATGTAAAAAGTTACTTCATGCCCTCAGCTTCCAAACAATCATGAACAGATATAGTTTTATGTGGAACTAAACTTTCTAAAAGATCATTCTGGTAGGTCATAATGACTTGCCAATTTTCTAAGGGCCACAAAAACCAGCCTCAATAATCTAACTTGTCCTTACACCCTAACCACACATCAGTCACATTAATCTAGTTGGGCTTTATAGTCTCTTATATTTATTCTTCCATGTTTTTATTTATGATGTCTCTTTCATTTCAGATGAACTCCCTCTCCTCTCATATTTCCCACATTCCTCTCCTCTCCTTCCTCTTCTCTGCTTTTCTCCCACCTTTCCTCTCTGCTTCCTCTTTCCCTTTCAATTCCTACTTCCTCTTTCCCTTCCAATTTCAGGTCTAATTCATATCTGACAACCTGCTGAAAACCTTTCCTGAGCACTTCTCTCTTCTGAAATCCTATGAAGGAAAGTCTGTAATACATAATCCCAACATGTCTTGATTTAACAAGGCAAAATGGTATAATAAAGAGCTTAGTCTTTAAGATGAAACAAATGTTGAAAGCCCAGCTCTGACACTCTTTAACTCTGTGACTTTGTATCAGACCCTCAACAAAGAGTACAGATTATTATTACTAATAACAACAGTAATAAATGACTATTAAATCCTGATTCTACTATTTAGTACCTTTATGATCTTGAGCAAGACATTTGATCTACCAGAATCTCAGTTTCCCTATGTATAAATGAATAACATCTGTCCTACTGACCTCACAAAATTGTGAGAATTGAAGCAAGACTATGAGAGTAATAGCATTTGTAATGATTATACAAATATCTACATGATAGATTCTGTGAAATAAGAATAAATCCTAAGCACCCCCAACCAACAGAATGAACTCTTCTTGGCCAAGGAGACTCCAGAAAAACTTAAAAAACTAAATTTTTGAGCCATGACAAGATGGGAGGTTGGTCATACCTCAGTGCACTCTCTTCCTTGCTAACTATTCTCAGACTTTTGTTTTCTTTTACTAAAAGTTAAACAGAAGCCAGCCCCATAAAACAAAGAACAAAAGACACACTCCTCCACTGACTTCAGCCAACTGCCTGACACTGCAACCAGACTCTCCTCCATTTCTGTGGTTTCAACGTGGCAGCTGACCAGTTTCACAAAGCATCCTTCCTGATAAATGACCACCAATCACAAATGGTTCTGATTAGTTTACCAAGGCTGCACACTAAGCACCCTTGTGTTCTGTTTCAGCTTTTGAAGTATAGAGCCTAATTTTATCGCATTTTTTCTTGTGTTTTTTTTTTGTTTTTTTTTTTTCCAGAGACAGGCTCTCGCTCTGTCACTCAGGCTGAAGTACAGCGGTACAACTGTGAACTCCTAGGCTCAAGCAATCCTCTTGCCTCAGCCTCCTATAAGCACAAGTCACCATGCTTGGCTAATTTTTTCTTCATTTTTGGAGAGATGGGGGACTCACTTTGTAGCCCAGGCTGATACTGAACTGCTGGCTTCAAGCAATCTTCTTACCTCATCCTCCAAAGCACTAGAATTACAGGCATGAGTCATCACACCCAGCCCTCACTGTATTTTAATGTTAACCCTCCATCCCAAAGTGAACATGGGACATGTGTAACATGTCTGTTTGCTTACCATGCATGCACATACCCCTTTTATGAATATTCAGATCCTCCTATAACCTATTAAATATATATGTTTCATCAATCTACTTAGCATAAAACTCCTGTCCCACCCTTCCTCCTTCAAAGTTACTGCTTTCAGTCTCAACCAAAGGCTCTACTTCCCAGCCTGCAGATTGTAATCCTTTTCAACAAAAAGAAAGTGGCAAGGCATGATGGCTCATGCCTGTAATCCCAGCATTTTTGGAGTCCAAGGCAGTCAGATCACAAGGTCAGGAGATAGAGACCATCCTGGCCAACATGGTGAAACCCTATCTCTACTAAAATACAAAAAATTAGCCAGGTGTGGTGGTGCGTGCCTGTAGCCCCACCTACTTGGGAGGCTGAGGCAGGAGAATCATTTGGACTTGGGAGGCAGAGGTCGTAGTGAGCTGAGATTGTGCCACTGTACTGTAGCCTGGCGATAGAGCAAGACTACATCTCAAAAAAAAAAAAAGAAAGAAAAAAGAAAAAAAGAAAGAAAGAAAGAAAGCTGTCCTTTCCAAACTAATAGATCTCATAATTTTGAGTCAATAATCCTGAGAGTAATTAAATATATTCATAAAACATTTTAGTAATGTAGGAAAATGCTTATGTTCTAACATCAAATGAATTGAGAAAAATATATCCCCAGGACAGGCAATCAGCTAAACACCTGTGTCCCAGGCCTTAAAAAAAACCACATAGGCCAGCTCATGCAAAAATGAACCCAGGCCAACCAAGAAGCCTTGTGCCCAAATCCCAAGCCTGAGAATCAGCTTTGCAGTACACCCCTGCCAGACATTCCCCTAGGCAAGTCAATCAGCTGTGTGTCCATGTCCCGGGCCTGAGAAACAGCCTCATGGGCCACCCAGCAGGCACATACTTGGAACTGCTAAGCAGGCATATGATCCCATACGGGGCCTGAGAAACAGCACCATTCACTACCAGCAGAAAAGCCCCTAAGCCAGTCAAGTAGCCTTGTATTAACATCCCATGCCTGTGAAGGAGCCTCATGGGCCACCCTCAGCAGACAAGCACCCAGGCCAAGCAAGGAGCCATGCACCCATATACCAGGCCTAAGACACAGCCCTGTGAATCATCCCTGACAAATATACCACAGACCAACCAAGCAACCACATGCCCATGCTTCCAGCCAGAGAAACAGACCTATGGCTTCAATCCCAGCCAGGCAGACCTCAAGTAGGCTGACCCCAGGTGTACATGCATGTGCTTCTGACTTGAGAAACAGCCTAGAGAACCCACTCCCAGCAAAAGCACACCACCACTGCCACAACCTCCCTCAGCTTAGGCCACTAAGACACTAACAAATGTCATTCGTGTATATTACAGCTGAAAAAACTACATAGAGATGACACTACTGTATCTATCTAGAACAAAGGCCAAACTATTCATACAAATAAAGCTTTCCCATGAAACCTTATCCATAAAATTGGAAAAGGCTACTTTCTCACCAGATGCATAGAAACAAATGTAGGAACACCACATCGAACATGAAAAAGCAAGTGATCATGACACTTAAAAATAATAATTCTGTAGTAACATATCACAATTATAAGGACATATATAAAATGCTAGAAAAAGATTTCAAAATCATCATCTTTCTTAAGGAAACTCAGTGAGATACAAGAGAATACAGACTGATAATGTAACAAAATCAGAAAAACAATTTATGATTTGAATGAGAAACTCAGCAAAAAGATAGATATAAAAAAGAGCCAAACAGAAATCTGAGAACTAAAAATTTCAAGAAATGGAATAAAAAATGTAATTGAGAGCCTCAACAGTGGATTAGACCAAGCAGAATAAACTTGAAGGCATATATTTTAAAATAACATAGACAGACAAAAAAAGAAGAAATAATAATTTTTAAAAATGAAGAAAGCCTATAAGATTTATAGGACACCATTAAGCAAACAAATATTCAATCATGCATGTTTCAGAAGCAGAGAGGAGAAAGGCATAGAAAACACATTTAATGAAATAATATCTAAAGGCTTCTTAAATCTTGGAAGATAAATTGATATCCAGGCTCAGGAAACTCAAAAAAACCTCAAGTCAATTCAAACCAAACAGGTCCTCTCCAAGACACATTATATCAAATTGTCAAAAGTCAATGACAAAGAAACAATTCTAAAAACAGAAAGAGAAAAGCATCGAATCAAGTATATGTCAAACTCCAATAGATTAACAGTTAATTTCTCAGCAGAAACTTTTCAGGCCAGGACAGAGTGAGATGATGTATTCAAAGTCCTGAAAGAAAAATACTGTGAGGCCAGAATATTATAGCCAGCAAAACTATCCTTCAGAATTGAAGGATGAAAAAATCATTCACAGATAAGCAAAAACTAAGGTAATTCATCACCAACAAACCAGCCTCAAAATAAACAATAAGAGAGAAAGTAAGGAACAAAGGATATATAAAACAACTAGAAAACGATCAATAAAGTGACAGGAGTAAGTCCTCACCTATCAATAATAACCTTGTATGTAACCACATTAATTTCCCCATTAAAAAGATATAGACTGGCTGGATATATTTAAAAAAAAAACAAGACCCAACTACATGCTGCCCACAAGAAACTCATGTCACCAGTAAAGACATATAGACTGAACATGAAGGGATTAAAAAAAGATATTCCATGCACATAAAAACTAAATGTGAGCCAGAGTAGCTCTACTAATATAAGACAAAACCGCAAAAGATACTGAATAGCCAAGGCAATCCTGAGCAAAAGGAACAAAGCTAAAGAAATCACACTACCAGCTTCAAAGTATGCTCTAAAACTATAGTAACCAAAATATCATGGTACTGGCACAAAAACAGACAGATATGAATGGAACAGAATAGAGCTTCTAGAAATTAATCCACATATCTACAATCAACTGTTCTTTGACAAAGGTGCCAAGAATATTCACTGGGGAAACAATAGTCTCTTTAATAAATGGTGTGGGGAAACTGGATATCTGTATGCAGAAGAATCAAATTAGACCCTGCCTATCACCCTATACAAAAATCAACTCAAAATGAATCAAAGACCTACATATAAGATCCAAAACTGTAAAATTACTAGAACAATACATATGGGAAATATTTCAGGATATTGGTCTGAGAAAGATTTTGTAAATAAGACCTCAAAGCACAGGTTTAGAAAAAAGCAAAAGTAAACAAATGGGATTATATCAAACTAAAAAGCTACTGCATAGCAAAGAAACAAAGATGAAAAGACAACCCAGAAAATGAGAGAAAATATTTACCAACTAGTCATCTGACAGGGGATATTTTAATATCCAGAATATATAAGGTACTTGATATAGTTTAGATATTTGTCCCAAATCTCTTGTTGAAATGTAATCTCCAATGTTGGAGGTGGGGCCCAGTGGAAAGTTACTGGATCACTGGGGCAAGTGTCTCATGAATAGTTTAGCACCATCCTCTTGGTGCTGTCCTCACAATAGTGAATGAATTCACATGATATCTCATTGCTTAAAAGTGTTTGTTAGCTGGGTATGGTGGCTCATGCCTATAATACTAGCACTTTGGGAGGCAGAGGCAGGAAGATCACTTGTCAGGAGTTCGAGACCTGCCTGGCCAACATAATGAAACCCCATCTCTACTAAAAATACAAAAATTAGCTGGGTCTGGTGGTGTGCACCTGTAATCCCAGCTACTCAGGAGGCTGAGGCAGGGGAATTGCTTGAACCCAAGAGGCAGAGGTTGCAGTGAGCCAAGATTGCACCACTGCATTCTAGCCTGGGTGCAACCTCACTGCAATCTCTCCCTCCCGAGTTCAAGTGATTCTCCTATCTCAGCCTCCCAAGTAGCTGGGATTACAGATATGCATCAACATACCCGGCTAATTTTGTGTTTTTAGTAGAGATGGGGTTTCACCATGTTGGTCAGGCTAGTCTTGAATTTCTGATCTCATGTGATCCACCCACCTCAGCCTCCCAAAGTACTGGGATTACAGGCATGAGCCACCACACCCATCCAAAATGGCTATTATCAACAAGACAAAAAATAAGAAATGCTTGTGAGGATATGGAGAAAAGGGAACTCTTATAAACTGTTGATAAAAACATAAACTAGTATAACCACTACAGAAAACAATATGGGGGTTCCTCATATAGCTACCAATAGAATTGCCATATAATCCATTAATCCCACTACTGGGCATTTATCCAGAGGAAAGGAAACCAGCACATTGAAGAGACATCTATACCTTCGTATTTATCACAGCACTATTCACAACAGCCAATATATGGAGTCAATCTAGGTGTCCAATAAGAGATGAATAGGTAAAGGAAATGTGGTACACAAGGGAATACTATTCAGCCATAAAAAACAATAAAATCTGTTATTTCTGGCAACATGGTTGGAACTGGAGGGCACTGTGTTAAGTGAAGTAAGCCAGGAACAGAAAGTTAAACACTGCATGTTCTCATTCATATGTGGAAGCTAAAAATAAGTTGATCTCATAGAAGTAAAAAGTACAACAGCGTATACTGTGGTAATTCACTCAGAGTGGCAGCAAAAATATTAAGGGAAAAATATTAGAGAAAGTTATAGAATATAGTCTCAAACCCTTTTGGAAGGCCTAAAGGTTTTTTCTATAGTTCTTGGCTGAAGGCAGCCAGAGTCTCTTTGCAGGTGCCAGAGAGATTAGGACACAAATACAAAAGAATGTGAGTAGTTTACCTAGCTAGCTTGTTTACTCATATGGTCTTAAAACTAACCTTTAAGCCAGATGGCCTTCTTGGGAGGAGGTAGACCAGGGTATTACCCACTAATGGTGTTTGCTTTGGGCATTGGAACCTATCCTTTAATCTTTAACCTCTAGTAGTGTTGACTCAAGCCTTTGTCAATTAAACTTTACTAAATAAATGTGAGTCTCACTGGCTGGGAAGAGCTGGTGGTTGCAACTATTTACAGGACACTCCAGGGAATCTGTAAGCTGCCCAGACCCTCAGCCGAACTGGCAAAGCATAGTATCTGTGTGACAGTGTACTTTATTCATCTGTCGTTGAGTCAGGGTCTGCAGGACAGAACCCCACAGCACAGGTGGTGACCCTGACAGGATGCTAGAAAGGAAGAATCAGTTCTAGTATTCTGTATCACTGTAGGATGAGTATAGTTAATAATAACATATTATATAGTTTCCAATAACTTGAAGAAGGATGTTGAACATTCCCAACTTAAAGAAATTATGTTTGAGATTATGGATATGCTAATTACCCTGATCTGATCACTATACATTACATGTAGTAAAATATCAATGGGTACCCGATAAATACATAATTATTATATATTAATTTTTTTAAAAGTAAGCTGGGCACAGTGCTCATGCCTGTAATCCCAACACTTAGGAGGAGACCAAGGCAGATGGATCACTTGACCCCAGGAGTTTAAGACCAGCCTGGGCAACATAGAAAGACTTCATTTTTACAAAAAAAAATTAGCCAATATGGTTGTGCATGACTATGGTCCCAGCTACTTAGGAGGCTGAAGTGGGAGGGTCATTTAAGCCTGAGAGGTCAAGGCTGCACTGAACTATGATCATGCCACCACACTCCCACTTGGAAGATAGAGTGAGACTCTTGTCTCAAAATAAATTTAAATAAATAAAATCTTTTTAAATATGCAAATGTTCAACAATATGAATAAAGCTACATAAAAAGTACATTTTACAAAAGACTATAATGAAATATACCAAATTGTTAATAGTAGCTTTTATGGCAGGGACTAGAGGGTAATGCAAGTGAGGCACTTAGGACACAAAATTTAAGGATACAATCACTTATCTCCTGCAAATGTAAGGTCAGCCTCCTTAAATTTCATGCCCAAAATAATATCCTGGATACCCAGATAAAGTTGCATTGCTGGGATGATGCTGATGGTAATAGCAAACAATCAGGAATGACCAGTGCCTTCTTTCACCTCCTGTCTTCCAATCTCCCTCTATTGCTCCTGGCAGATACTAACAGAAAACTAGCCAAGAACAAATAGTTGGCAGTCCCAGACCCAGCATTACCAATTATAGAGCAGCATTACCAATTATAGAAGGTCAACTTGGAGGTGGAAAATAATGGCTTAATAACTGGCACACCCATCAACTAAAACTTCCCTAGGAATAATATAACCATTTTTCTTTTAATCAAATTGTATGCAAAAATAAATTCTGACAAAGAGCAGAATCTCAACTCCCAGCTAGAAAAGGTCATGGAACAAAGGCAGGAGTACTATTGTGGGTTTCAGTGCAGTGAAAGGACTTGCCTTAAGTTGGAAATTGAGCCTGCCTGAAATTATTTTTACTCAATATATGATTTCATGGACCTGGAATGATCAATCTTCTAAAGAAATAACTCAATGGTAACATAGGTCACAAGAGGTTGTGTTTGACTACATGAATAGTGAAGCCAAAATTTATGTAGCCAAACTAAATAAAAGTCATTCTCAAGAAACTCACTAGAAGAGACACAATTCACATTCAAATTATCTAGTTTCAAATCCTTGCTTCACCATATAAGGGTCTAGTGACTTTAGGCAAGTTACTTAAATTCTTTGTGTTTTAGTTTTCTCATCTATAAAGCTAACATCATAATAGTAGCTACATGATTGCGCTACTGTGAAAATTAAATGAGTTAATCCACAGTGATTAGAGAAGCACAAGGAACGTGGTAAATGCTTACTAAATCTTGGCCATTATATGTGATTGATTAAATTTCTTCCTTTAGCTTAAAGGAATCTTGTTAGTTTGAAAAAGTATTAATGTATCTTGAGATAACACTTTATTATTGATTATTTATGCTACAGTGTAAAGAAAAGATCAGAGGGTGGATTTAGAAGAGAATATAAGGGGTCAATAGTGAAGATTTAGGAAAACATGAGAGTACTAGGTTTGTAAAAAAAAAAAAATAATGAATGTTAGAATATACTGTAATGGCTGAGTGTGGTGGCTCATGCCTGTAATCCTAACACTTTAGGAGGCCGAGGCACACAGATCATTTGAGGACAGGAGTTTGAGACCAGCCTGGCCAACATGGCAAAAACCTGTCTCTACTAAAAACACAAAAATTAGCTGCAGGTGGTGGCACACACCTGTACTCCAAGCTAGTTGGGAGGCTGAAGTAGGAGAATCACTTGAACTTGGGAGGTGGAGGCTGCAGTGAGCCGAGATTGCACCACTGAGCCCCAGTCAAAAGAAAAGAAAGGAAAGAAGAGAAGAAAGAGAGAGAGAGAAAGAGAAGATACTATAAGATCTACAGTATTTTGCTCATAGTTATATTCCTTGCATAGTGTCTAACACATAACAAGTCTCACTAATTATTTGTGGAATGAATTACTTGAATAAATTTAGTAACTAAGGAGTGTTGAAAGTAAACAATGTAATTGACATTTCTGCCTCAGTTCAATCTAGATGGAGGCTGTACAATGCTTGAAGTGAGTTGATTGACCTAAATATGGAACAGAAAGATGTAATATTCTTCCTTCATGTAAGGCCAGTAGCCTCGCCGGGAGCACAGACGCAGACCACCCCCCTTTTTTCCAAAGCCCGGATGAGCTCGGTCAAGCTCAGACATGCTCAGGCATGTTCCCTTCTCCCATGCTCACACAGCCTGACCTTCCCTTAAAAAGCCCAGTATGCAAACAAGGTGCTACAACCCTAGCCTCTTTCTAGCCAATAGCAGCCAAGTCTTTCTAACCAATAGCAGCCAAGTCTTTCTGGCCAATAGCAGCCGAGCCTTTCTAGCCAATGGCAGCCGAGTAATTCTAACCAACAGCAAGCCAAGTCCTAGCTGAAGGCTTGTAATTCTACCCAGTAACAGTCTTGCTCTCCCACAACCAATCGAGCTCCTTCATTCCCTATAAAACCCGGTGCCTGAGAGGAGTCCATGCAACTTCTCCGGTCCCTCCTGTCAGACGGCAGAACCTCATCCAGGAGCCTGAATAAACCCTTCGCATTGGATCTTCTTGTGCTGGCCTCAATTTCTTCATTTTAAACTCGGCGAGAACAAACCTTACACTTCCCTTCCACTAAATAAAATAATAGATGTTTGGGAGGAGTTATCTAGAGCTATCCAAATGATACAAAAAATAAATAAAAGATGTTCTCAAGAAATTCACTAGAAGAGACACAATTCGCATGCATGAAAAAATTGACATTATCATCTGATAGCAGCATATAGCAAAGAACTATATTGTCTGGAATAAACAGTAAATGCCACAGCAGTTTAAAGATAGAATAGTCAAATCACTAATCTTATAGAGGCTACAAGAATTCATCTCTCCTGCTCCACACAACACTCTCCAGTAGCAATGGCTCCTAAGGTCCTGGAGTAACAAATTAAGTCAAACATAATTTGACTGGCAGATTCTAAGATTTTATTTGTAACATATCATATTTCATTTATATTATGAAAATCAAAGAATATCTCAGCCTAACATTGAAACTTTTATGAAGATCTTCTAAGCCTCCATATTATAATAATTTTGTAAGTTTCATCCAATCCTCCCCTGTGTCAATATACATCTATGTCCATTTAACAAGGAAAGAAGAGGAGAGGAAGGAGGAAACGGAGTTTTGTCAGGAAAGCTTGCTGTTTTGTCCCAAAAGTTTCTAAATCTATCAATGTTGTTATCTTAGTCTTTGATCTTTCAAATAGGCTATAATGACACTCCGTGATCCCAGAAGACAAGCCTCAAAAATCTTAAAGGTATATATAGTGAAAGAAATCAGTCTTAAGCATTCCAACATTAGTCTTGTTTTCTGAAGTAGTTGTAACTGATCCTTAGAAAATGAGTCTCCAGAACTCAGCTACCTGGCTTTCAAATAGTAAAATATTTTTAAGCTATGCTTTGCAACTGTTTAGCGAATCATGATATTGATTATTTTAATTACGTAATATATATGTATATAAGTATACATATGTTGAATCATGACACAAAATGCATTCTTACTATGGGTCACAAGTCAAAATGTTTGAAAAACACTAGTCTAATTTGTTAACAGGGAAGAGATCAACAAAGGAAATTCAACATATTGACACTCAACCATGCAAAGTTATATTAACATTATTTTCAGCAAAAGAGAGGAGAAGATAAGTCATCTGATTTGTCTGACCTCCTTATAATTAATGTCATAACAGTGTTAATTATTAATAGGATAGTACAACTTGCTTCCTCTTATGGAAGGATCTGAAGAAAACTTCACATATTTTGGGTTCACCCTCCTTGACCATTTACAATGTAATGGCTGTTTTCTCCCCAGGTCTGTAAAGAAAAACAAATGCCTATGGGTGCTGAATAATTCATGTGTCTCTATATAGAAATATAAAAGTATAAAAGTTATACGTCTATGTATAGAATATGTAAGTGCAAAAGGTCATTTTTTTGTTAATATGGGCATTACTGGACCTGTCTGTAATAATTAAGTTTGTTAAGTAAACTTTATCAGATAGAACACATGCAGCATAGGCTATTGTCTTGTAGGGTGTGGGAAAGAATGCCCTAAAGAAACATGCTGCAAGTTATGATAAGCTGTCTATAAGCACTGGATAAAAGCCCACAACTGGGTGGCCAACAGGACAGCTGACAAGGAAGACAGACCAGTGTATGTGTGAAATGGCTTCCTTGCTCATTCTTATCCTGCTGTTTCTTCCTTATGCACCATAGAAGTTCAGCCCAACTGGTGCCAAACAGCTTTGAATATTAATCCAGGAGTAGGTGAAGCAAATTGCCTTCATCACCATAAATGCTCATTATTTCATCATTTCTTTTTCTTCTCTCCTTTAGATGATGTGCATTATATGTTATATGTACTAAAATAACAAATTCACAATATAGGTTGTTTGCTACATTTTGTGTATAAAGTTATTCAAATAACATCTTCCTAAGAAAATCATTTTTTCTCATCTGCACGAACTCTATCTAAAAGAAGTAGAAAGGCTAAGGAAAGCATACACAACTTCCCACAGAGCAAAATAAATTCATTTCACTTTAGTCTAGCTCTTTATCCCCAGATATGGTCATTATACTACTTAGAGCTGACATAAATAGGAGAAATAAATGCATAGATGAGGGGAGACTGGGTATAAGTACTTATTTAGTGCCATTTTTATAGCTTTTAGCAATTTTACAAAAGCACTTAAATATACATTATAACATTTAATCCAGATTACATTGTGATGCAGTAAACAATATTACTTATCCTTATTTTTCAAGTAAAGAATGGAGGCTCAGAAAGGTAAAAACAAACCCAAGACTCAAACACAGTCCATCTGTTTCTTCCATATACCACACTGCCCCTCTATTGACCCAAGATGATTGAGGCTTCTTCAAACAGGATGAATTGAAACTCTGAAAACAAACAAACAAACAAACAAAAACCTGTAGCGTGGCATATAATCCCAACTCCTTTTGACTTTACCTATAATTGTAATTCTATACAATGCTGCATAGGTCTCATAAATACCTGCTCTTGTCACAGCTCTCTGCTGCTATTAATTATTATGGCTCACAGCCATTAAAAGCACTGGCACTAACTGTCCAGAACTGAGCAAATACGCCAACTGTGCCCATCCTCTCATGGCAAAACTAATTTCTCTATTTGAACCTAACAATTAATTAGACATAAATTTCAAAATGCATGGTCAAAATCAGGAAATACTGTCATGTTAATTATATGTGTAAAATACAACTACAAGGTAACCAATGAACCCAAGTAAGAGTAGTCTTAGGACATTTGCTCATTTACATG
Source organism: Aotus nancymaae (assembly GCF_030222135.1). NCBI lineage: Eukaryota > Metazoa > Chordata > Mammalia > Primates > Aotidae > Aotus > Aotus nancymaae. The sequence continues at coordinate 15,636,839 of NW_026988476.1, read as the reverse complement.
GGTGTGTTTAGTGGGAAAAGCTGTGTCAATGTGAAAAAAGAAAGCTTCCCCCAGCAATTCAATCTTTCCTGATCTCCTACATCTAATAAAATGATAGAAAAGATTTTAAACTATTAAAAAGGGAAGATAGATCACTTTGATGAAGTTAGCATTATATTTAAATGTGTGGGTGTGTCTACATATCCATGGTGAGATATATATATATACACACACACACACACACACACACTATATAGTGGGTGTGTCTATATATATATCACTATATATATAGATGTGTGTCTATGTATATCTGTCACACATTTATATATATCTCTCACTCTCACTTATATATCTCTCTCACTTGCACATTAGCTATATTTATGCATAGCTAATGTGCAAGGCAGTGCATGCCACAATCACCACAAAAAAAGTGATAGTGGTAGAGCTTCAGAGACCCTGTGGTCCAGTCCCTTGGGAAATAGGCAGTTACTTCTCTTTATATCCTGTTTTGATGCTCCACTTTTTATCGCTCTCCTGCTTTCTCCCCTATAACATTAGCCTATAAATCTGACACAGAACTAAAAGTTTCTAATTGGGACCTCTCATATCCACGTAGTATCACAGAAAAAACAACTCTGAATGACCCCTTTCCTTGATATAATAGTAGGTAACATCCCATAAATTGAACATTGTAATAAAAGTACAACAGGGTCTTCTTAGAGCATTGTTTTGCTCTTTTACAAAAAAAATTGTAAGGAGTTATAAAAAAGTTTATGAGAATTTTACCTTATGGTTAAACTAATTAAGATTACATAAATTTGTTTACAAGGTTGCATTAAGAATTAGGTTTAACATTAATAGAACACTAATGCAAAGGTAAAATTTGCCTTTCTCTTTTGAACAAGATTTTCATGTAATATTAAAAGATAATGAAAGGTTTTTTGTTGTCCCTTTGGGCAAATGGCAGAAAAAAGGAAGAAGAGAGAGAAAAGAAACAGATTCAGGTGACTTCATGCTGTCTTTATTGAGTCTTGTTGTTTAGAATGCTGATTCTCTCCTCTATCAGTGAGTATGAGGTTTTGCCATTTAAAAAAATTTTTTTGAGTCACCACTTCAGTTAAATAAACAACCTGCAATCCTGTTCTGTGATAGCCAGTATTTTACACTTTGATATTTGACAAACTTTCCAAAATCAAATTATAAATTATGTCTCTTTCTGACCTAAATTAAACTTTTAGATATTAGGTACCCTAACAACCAAAAACGGCATTTTTGGCATATGTGGTGTAAGAAATCATATAGGAAGCATTATCAAATATGAAATGTGTTTGGCTTTCTTTAGGCTGTAGTTTTATAAATATATGTTATTGGCATATGTTCCAAAATTATGGGAAACTCCTAAAATTTGATATGACTTAGTATACATTATTAATAATTACAAGTGTTATGTAAAATTGTTGTATGCCACAGAAGTAACAAAAATTTCTAGTCAATTGTGGCTTTAATAGTAGCTATCCTAAGACTTGTCATCCACAGACAATTGTTGTCTTGCTTTGATTCTTTTCAAAAGACAATTTATAATCAGATTAGTACTCTGACAGTACTCTTAAATGCAGGTCTCTGATAACTTTAGAAATTATGCTATTGGAATGGAAGAAAAAAAAACAAACTTTTAGACTCTCACAAAGAGATGATGCATTAAACATTGCTAATTCTTTTGTTTTTCAGAGTCAAGAAACTTTTTCCTTTTGAACTACTACAACTTTTAGCAATTGAGTAAAATGTAACTCCTGTGAGCAAAATTTGAAGTACATTGCTTTCTCTCTGCCTGATTTCCCCAGAACCATATGTGAGTGTTCTCAATTTATGGCAGTACAATTATTTGGATAAGTGCAATGAGAATCTGTTTTCTTTTCTAACACAACACAATTAGACTAAATGGTTATTTTATCAGGCCTTTGACTGGAATGGCATACTTTCAGATTTTAACACACTGCTTTAGGGAATCAAATTTGACCTACAGAGCCAATAAAAGCCCCTTGGGAAAGCTGGCCTCATATCTTGTCTATGCACTTCCTGTACAGAATTCCTCACCTGTGGTAAGTTAAGCATATCACTTTCTGACAAGCCCAGGAGCCCCAGGTTATCTTGGGACCTTGAAAGGAGGAAAATTCCGGCATAGTGAAAGAGATAAATCCATGGCTGGGCTTCAAGGCTTTAAAAAGTACAAACTGAGATTTCTTAGAGAACAAAGTTTCAGCAAAGCCAATATTTAAAAGAGCCTATATGGCAAATAATTATTCCTATTGCACTTTATGCAAATAATCAGCCAGAGCACGGTAACACTAAAACTTATTTTGCAAGTAAATTTGACTTACTAAGATTTATTTTTAATAAAAATGGGTATTGAAAAGAGAAAAATTATGATTCAAAAAAACTATAGTACAACTGTTAACTGTTCCTGAGTTTTTTGCTGCAATTTAAACTAACTCCTAAATTATTTGTGGGCTACAAGTCCCCAAACTAATGCTTTCAAATCTTTACTTTAAAAACTGGAAACTGCACTCCTTATTTTAGAACTCATTATTTACCCTGTAGTATGCTGTTTGCTTAAATGCTGTACTTAAACTACAGGCAAGAATACAAACACCTTTGTTGTGCAAGCCTTGGAACCCCAGCCCAGCCTGCTGGAGTACACACAAGACAACTGCAAAATGGTTCCACTTTTCTTACTTTGGGGTCAACACCTACCTGACTATGCCACTGGTAAGCAGGAAGAAGTTAGAGTGGCCTTCATCCTTTATCCATCTTAATTAGCCCACACCTTAAAATTAAGATGTTACAAAACCCAAAGTGAGGGATTGAAACTGCCATTGCAAAATTATAATTGAGACAGTGAAAGAGATATGACCTAACCAAATCCATCTTGCCTCTGACTTCCAAGCTGTCCTTGTTCATTCCTGGGCATAGACTGAACTAACTTAGAGAGGAACTTAGTTCGTAGTTTATAGTGTAAAACAAAAGAGGACAACAGCCCTTTCCCCAAAAGAAGCCCCCTCTTGTCTGGGGACTAGGCTGCCTTTGTAAGATTAACAAATTAAGTACATGATTAGAAATTATGATATAGGAGTCATGAAGGTGGAGGCTACAAGATTTTGACTCTTCCCAAATTGTTCCTGGGGACATCACTATTATAAAACCTAAGATCAGTGCCTGAGATATTTTGCAGACCCTGCACTTGATGGATCAGCTGGCACCAGCCAAATCAATAAACTGACTCATCATATCTTCCCCTCTCTCCCTCCACCAGGCAGGAACTGACTCAGCACAGGAGGAAAGCTTAGACTTCCTATGATTTCATCTCTGACCCAACCATTCAGCACACCTGACTCACTGGCCCCGCCACCCACCTTAAAAACTCTGATAGTCGAATGCTCAGGGAGACTGATTTGAGTAATAGTAAAACTCCAATCTCCCACAATAAAAAAGGTAACATCTCAAAAGGATTTTAAAATTATGTTCAGTAATCCCATGGGTGTGTTGTTTTGGAGGAGTGAGTGGTTTTCTTCTTTTGCTTTGATTTGTGTTCAGTTGGTTTTGATACAATTATTTGGGGTTTTTTTGTAATTATAGCTCATATGAGAGGATTTATTAATGAAATTCACAAGAATAACATAATGAGATTACATACAACACACATGCATGCATGTGTACATATTATATAATCCAAATCCAAATTCAAAAGAATCAGGATCAGCCAGGCATGGTGGCTCATGCCTGTAAATCCCAGCACTTTCAGAGGCCGAGATGGGCAGATCACTTGAAGCCAGGAGTTTGAGACCAGCCTGACCAACATGGTGAAACCCCATCTCTATTAAAAATATAAAATTAGCCAGGTGCGGTGGTGAATGCCTGTAATCCCGGCTACTTGGGAGGCTGAGGCAGAAGAATCACTTGAATCCAGTAAATGGAGGTTGCAGTGAGCTGAGATTGCGCCATTGCACTCTAGCCTAGGCAACAAGCAAAACTTCATTAAAAAAAAAATCAGGATATAAAAGAAAAGATATCAAAGAAGCATCAGAGTAAAATATACTTGTCACTGCAATTAACATATGCTTTACTTTTTTTACCATATTGATTTTTTATCATATTAGTGATTATTTATCTTGTAATACCATTTAGTCATCAAGAGACAGAAGTATTGTCTACTTGTGTTTGAAAACAGTTTTAATTGTGCATTCCATACAAATCTTCTATTTTAATCATTAAAATTGTAAAGTGAATATTTATTCTAATACATAAACTTGAAATTGTATATATTGGGTTTCACGTTGGCTTTGTTCAAAACTAACATGGGTCATTCTGAAATCCTATAATCACAACGAAGTGATGTTTTGAAAATAAGGCTGACTGTATATCCATCAACGTTCAATGTTAACAGGCTGGAAACACTACATAACTTTCTTATTCTACAATCTCACATTGCTTATATCAAGTGGCCCAATCATGCATTTCAGATACAAGAAGGACTTCAACAACTCTAGTGTCTGGTTCGTATTGATAGGAAACCTCTTAAGAAAAATTTAAAATGACAACCTAAGTTGGTGTGAAAAGGTACAACCTAATGGTCTGAGATACTGCTCTTTCTTTCTGACCTCAATCTATCATCCGATAACATAATGTTACCATAAGCTAACCAAGACTGAGATTTATGCATATTGAAAATTGCTTAGCAGTTCTAGAACAGCACATGCCATAATAATGTGCATTAAAATTTTTCTGATTTAGAAAGCTCAATTTACAGTTACTCTCACCAGACTTGGGTAAACTAAAATCTATCCATACCTTATTAACTGAAAGTTTCAAAAACAACCACTCATTTTTTTTTTCCTGGATTTTTCCAGGAAGGGATATGAGAGACAATAAATGCAAAAAAGAATTAGTTATCAATATCGCCTTTGGGGAAGGTCCTCAGTGGTCTAGAAGAGTCTGGTTTTTATGCTTTAAATTATGCTTACCCAGTGGCTCACCAGAAAGTGGAAAGTAAATCAGCATGAGAGGAAGACTCTCAAGGGAAGAATGCAAAATTCTTAATCCCTCAAAAGTTTCCTACCTCTGGTCAACGTCAGATCATACAAAGTTACTTCACATTGGAAAGGGAGGAGAGCTAGCGCTGAAGAAAAAGAAAAGAAAAGGAAGAGAATAAATCCAAAGAAGAATATCCATACTCCTCCAATTGTCCAATTGTCCAACTCCACTTAAGCTTGTGGCAAATGCAATGTCCACTAGGCCAGCAATGAAGTAACAGCCCTTCTGGGGCCCTGACTTGGGCCCGCCCTTGCCTCATTGGCCACAACTATGTGCCTACCATTCACCTGAAGCTGGGCTGATGTGTTTTACTAAGTAACAGCCTCAGTTATTCAAGTGAGAAAAATCTGGCATTGACGCCTAAATCACAAACACAAGATAAATGACAGACATCTTTTCTCCCTGCCCTAACAGTGTGGTATACACCACAATAATTTCATGAGAGCCCTTCAACCTTTCTTTTTTCAGTAACACATAATCATAAATGTAACAAACAGTTCTAATTAAATACATTAGGCTCCTAAACTTTAATTCAAATAAAAAATTCAACAGGTTTTATTTTTTTCCTCTCTGCATGTGAGAGGTAAGGGAACTACCAATAATTCCCTTCTCACTTAATTTTTGTTAAGCTTTTCAACTTCCAAGTATATTTATCTTTCAGAAAAAAAGGAATGTTGATTTAAATATTATTTTCAGAACAACAAATTATTGTTTAAGATGAGCAAAAGAATTGCAAATTTTTTAGAGGCTACAGGTTACCTTCCCAGAGCACGGCAACAATGCATAAAATTCAGGCATCTTACATGACTCCTTTGTTAAAAATAAAATTTCCAAGAATGGTTTTATGACAAAAATAAAATTGTGCCCATGTTTCTGCAAATATAGAGGAAGAGGGAATATTTTATCTTTCTTATCATGCTGAGATTTTCATCAGTAGTTAGAAATCCCTACAGTTTTCTTGCTAGTACTAGAATTTCATAAATTAGCATCAAGAGAAAAATAAAGAGTAGGCTGAAAAGCTCAAAACTTACAAAACAGAAAAAAGAAAAGGCCAAATAAGATTATTAATACGTGAAAACTGGGAAAATCAGGCCATGAAATGTTTTCCAACCTCATTTGACAACTCAGTAACATTACAGTTGCAAAAATAATTATAATTACTCATATAAAGGGTGCAGGATTACATAGGGGAATCATGATAATCTGCATGGATATTTTATGTTCCAGAAGTCTAACTTAGCCAAAAAATGTAACGTTAACACGTTAATTCTAGACATTTCTTTCATTTAAAAAGTTAGTAAAACTATATAATCACTCATGTGAAATATAAATAAATTTTTAATTCCTTAAAGGAATTCTGCATTATATGAAAGGAATTTGAGAATTAGTATGCAATTCTGAGGATCAAGGTCCTTTCTAGAAGCATAAAATATTCAATTAACTATCCTGTAGAATTTTTAATTGTGACATTGAAATGCTAACCAGAGCATTAACATCTATTATTCTTTATGAATTAGTATTTTCCAGGACTGTACACACTGTCAGTTCTATAAAAGCACTTTAGGGTGCAATTTAAGGTTTTGGTTTCATTCTCAACTCATGTTAAAAGGTAGTGTTTAATTCCAAATAAGCTACTTTTCACATAATAACCAAGCATCATTTCAAACCAAGAAAATACTATATTTCCTTAATTTAAAAGGAAGATGATTTTTAATATATCAGGCCATCTTACATGATTTCAAAATCAATAAGATGTTCCAGATTCCCAGTGCTATGCTACAATACATTTTTTTCAAAATGTGCTTTTTGGTTCATTCCTTTCCTTCCCACACACACAAAAACAGGTCCTCCACCCCACTTTCAGGGAACAAGGCAGCCCTGCACAATTGTGCCATCAGCACAGAATGGAGGAAGCATGAAACAGAATGTTGACCACCACCAAGGACTTCAATGAAAAGAAGTAACCAGGGCTATGAAGTCAAAAGAGATAATTTGAATATTGGCACCATTAGTTTACTAAGTCTATGATTTGGGGCAAGTTTACTTAATTCATTTAAGCCTCAGTTTCCTTTTCTGTAAAATAAGAATAAGGATAATACCTATTTCATATGGATGCTATGAGAATTATGAGTAAATACAGGTATAACATTGAACTCAGTGCCTGGTACCTAGAGAGTGATCATTTGATGTTTAATTTTTATTACATTAAAATTCTGATCAATCATATGGGCATTTCATGTTCGGTGTAACTCCAGGATAATAAACAGGTTCAAACATGTCTATAGCTCCAGTCAATTGGCAGCAGCTGCCTAGAGCAATGAATTAAGAATAACCAATGAAACCAAGAAAATATTTGCTCAATAAAAGCGGAGTTGTATTTTTTAAGGCATCAGAACAACTTCTTACAAAATTTTAAAATCAATAAGATTTTCCAAATCTAAATCTGGACTCAGGGGAAAAGCATTATCAATTAGTGCGCTCTACTGTGGGCACAAAACAGTTTAATAGCGTGTTTTCCATCCCTGGTATAGGTATGTATTTGTTGTCATAAAAGTAATATTTTCTGCGTAAAGAAATTGTTTATTTCCCACTTAGTTAAGCCTTTGTGTGAACAGGAAAATCCACTCATAGATGTGAAAGGACAACTGTGTGAGCAAATCTACAGAAAATTAATAAATCACTTTTAGTCCAGGATTCCCTAATTCAAACTACCAATGCAATACTGCCAAGAAGTTTTGATGGATCATCACAATAAATGCTTACATTTTAAAATAAATACATTATGGATAAACATTAGGTGCAATATTTTTGCATATTGAAAACTGTGTAGATTCCTTTTTGCAATGTATGAGGAATGCTGAAGATCACATGCATTAAGACAATTTTTAAAAAGTAGTGTTTTTTTTTAAGAAATGAAATAAACATTCAAAAGAGATCAGTCACAAGCTCTACATTCTACCACATTGCTGTCAACTTCCCTAGTTTAAAAATAGGTATGATTTTAGAAAAAGCAAGCAATGCAGAAGAGAATATAATCTTAAAAATAATTTTAAAACAGCTCATCTGCTAAATTCATGTTACATAAATTTAGTAGATTTATAAAAGATGTTTTTCAACAATTCAAACTGAATCTTATTCAATATTTATCCTCTGTTACAGAGAATGTATCAAAGTATGGATTTCTTACCACTAAAGTGGCATAGCTAATTATAGCATCCACTAAGACATAAAAGATTAACTCATGTTTCCCAAAATATTAACATAGCCAACAGGTTTAATTTGCAAACTTAAAGTTATTGCTAATTCTGTCACCACATGTAATATAATTACAGGGGTTTTATTGCAACACAATGCTACCACCCATAGTTTGGCTAATATGTATTTTCTATTTAATTCTCTTTATGCTGTAGCACATCTTCCTTGATAGATAAGCAGAATATTCAACTATTATCTACAAATTTCTATTTCCTTCAGGAATGGCCCTATGAAGAATCTACCGTAAAACAAGTGGTCTAATGCAATTTGTATGCAATGCTTTTCACTAAATTAGTATTTTGAAGAAAAAAGAAATCTTTGTATTTCAGTATTAGAATAGGGTGTATCCTAGGCCAGGCACAGTGGCTCACACCTGTAATCCCAGCACTTTGGGAGGCCAAGGCCAGCAGATCACCTGAGGTCAGGAGTTTGAAATCAGCCTGGCCAACATAGTAAAACCCCATCTCTACTAAAAAATACAAAAATTAGCTAGGCATGGTGGCGGGCGCTTGCAATCCCAGTTAGTTGGGAGGCTGAGGCATAAGAATCCTCTGAACTTAGGAGGTGGAGGTTGCAGTGAGTCAGGGTCACACCACTGCACTCCAGCCTGGGGGACAGGCTTTGAGACTCTGACTCAAAAAAAAAGAAAAAAAAAAAAAAAAAAGGATAAGGTGTATCTAAAAATCATAGAATGTAAAAGACTGAAGATTGCTTAAAGCAGTAGCTACCAAGGTTTTAGCCAGTAAGGACCTCTTTTTAATTTTATCTAAAATAACTTATGCTTTTCTATATCGAGTAGAGAAGAAAAATAAAAAACTCATATACTGTTGGTGGGAATGGGAATGTAAATTAGTACAGCCATTGTGGAAAACAGTATGGAGATTTCTCAAAAAACTAAAAATAGAACTACCATACAATCCAGCAATCCTACTACTGAGTATTTATCCAAAGAAAAGGAAATCAGTATATTGAAGAGATACCTGCACCCCTGTTTACTGCAGCTCTAATCACAATAGCCAAGATATGTAATCAATCCAAATGTCCATCAACAGATGAATGGATAAAGAAAACACGATATATATACAAATGGCATACTATTCACTCATTAACAAAAAAAAAAGAGGAAAATCTTGTCATTTGCAACAACATGGATGAGCCTAAAGAATATTATATTATGTTAAATAAGTCAGGCACAGAAAGATAAATACCACAAGTTCTCAATCACATGTGGGAGCTAAAATAAAAAATAAAAAAGGAGCTCACAGAAGTAGAGAGTAGAACAGAGGTTGTTCAAGTTTAAGAAGGGGAGTGAAAAGAGGATAGGGTGAGGCTAGTCAACAATTAAAAAATTACAGCTTAGATAGGCCAGGCCCAGTGGCTCAGTCCTATAATCCCAGCACTCTGGGATACAAAGGCAGGTGAATCACTTTAAGTCAGGAGTTCAACATCAGCCTGGCCAACATGGTAACACCCTGACTCTACTAAAAAAAAGTACAAAACTTAACTGGGCATGGTAGCGCATGACTGTAGTCCCAGCTACTTGGCAGGCTGAGGCAGGAAGATTGCTTGAACCCAGGAAACAGAGGTTATAGTAAGCCAAGATCATGCCATTGCACTCCAGCATGGGCAATAGAGTGAGACTCTGTCTCAAAAAAATAAAATAAAATTACACCTAGATAGAATAGTTCCAGTGTACTGTAGCACTAAAGAGAGAATACTGTTAACAACAAGTTAGTGCATATTTTCAAAAAGTTAAAAGGATTTTGAATGTTCACAACACAAATAAATAATAAATGTTTAAGGTAACGGATATGTTAATTGCTTGACTTGATCCTTGCATATTGCATACATGTAACAAAATATCATTCTGTAGCCTATAAATATGTACAATTTTTATGTATCAACTAAATAAGGGGGGAAAAAAATCTTTCCTATATCCAAAAAAATGCATTTAGAAAAATGATGATTAATTTTTCCATTCAATATATGCAGACATAAATGCCCACTTTCCAGTGGGCTTTAGGAATACCAAATAGGCTGGACACAGTGGCTCATGCCTATTACACCAGCACGTTGGAAAGGCAAGGTAGGAGAACTGCTTGAGGCCAAGAGTTTAAAACCAATCTGATCAATATAGTAAGAGTTTGGAACCAATCTGATCAATATAGTAAGATCTTGTCTCTACAAAAAATAAAAAATTAGCTGGGTGTGGTGGTGTATACCTGTAGTCCCAAGTACTTGAGAGGCTTAGGCAGGAGGATCGCTTGAGCCCAGGAGGTCAAGGCTGCAGTGAGCTGTGATTACACTGCTACACTCCAGCTTGTGCAACAAGCTCCCACCTACCCTCCCAAAAAAAAAAGAAAGAAAAGAAATACTGAACATAGCTCTTGGGCCAGTTTGAGCATGGTGCACTGATAGAGTGTGATTTCTAGAGCCAGATACCTACATTTAATCCTAGATCTACCACTTACTAGTTGTGTGATCTGTGCTTGTTTCCTTACCAATTAATATCATGAGAATAATGAGAGTAACTACTTCCTAGGCATGTATACTAACATTTATGTCGAAAGCTTTTAAAACAATGCCTGGCAGACAGTAACTGCTCATTAAGTGTGAATTATTATATGAATATTACCATGGTAGTCCCTGAAGCAGAAGCCGTCTTTGGAACTCATCTAGTCTATGTCCACCTAATTCAAGTGTCCATTTCTAAAACAGTCTTAACTAATGGCTATCCATTTCTTTCTTGAACATGACCAAACAACAGGGAGTGTGTCAGTTATCTATTGGCACAGTAATACTGCATAACAAAGCACCTCAAAACACAGTGACTTCAAACTGTAAGTATTGTACATCTCACTCTCCAATCATCTTGCCCCAAAATATTCACATTGTGCTGTCAAAGGTACAAGAGAAAAGAAACCCCAATGTGCGAGCCTACTTCAATCCTCTGCTTGTGTCATACCTGCAAATGTCCCATTGGCCAAGCAATTCACGTAATTCAGCCCAGAGTTAAGGGGCAGGACAGACAACCCTTCCCATAGCAGGAGGCACTACAAAATTACATGGAAAAGGACATGGATGCAGGGAGTGGTGAAAGAGTTAGGTTATCATTGCCATCATACACAGAGAGTGGACTAGATCAAAAGGCAGTCCTTTACAATTATTAGACAGATATGCTTGGGGCTAAGCCAAACCATCCCTCCCTAAAACTTCTGTGGTTTCTTCTAGTTAATTCTCTGGAGCCACAACTGGGTAAGTCTAATCATTCTTCTACATGACATTAAGTGCCATTAAAATATTTAATTATGTTCCTCATAAATCCTATCTTCTGCAAGCTAAAAAAAAAAATCAATCCCTTCTATTGTACTTCATATAACTTGAGAAATGATCTTGCTTTTACTGTCAATGTTTCCCTTAAATCATGGCACTTTATATATGTCAGATGAGGTCTAATGTTACCTACATTATTCTAGGTACTGTACATGTATTACAGCATTTAAAAAATAGTATAGGCTTTTTTGCTGCCATATCACATTGTAAACTCACGCTGGGCTTGCAGATAAAAGGCCCAAGTGTTTTGCATGCGGTATTATTGAAGTAAGCTCCTCTGACTATAATTTCTCATAGAACAACCCAATCACACACTTTCCTGAGTACATGCTTTAGTTCACAATGAATCAGTATGACTACGCCAGGATTTTTGTTGCTATTTTATAAACTAATTGATCAGTGTATCCCAAATGCTAGTCCCTAGTCAATTGCTTTAATGATACATTTTGGTCCTGTAAAACCAGCTTTATTAGGACTTCCTGCATTAAAGAATGGATTTGGACTTACTGTGCTTCCATCAGAGGTGGTTTATGTAAGCTTATAAACTTAAGAGTTGGAAGGGCAATTTGAGATTATCAGCTCCAACCTCCTCCCCAATACGGATAATGTTGAGTAGTCCTGACAGGTAAATCAGGTCAATGTCTAAAGAACTCTAGTACAATGCTGTGTTTGTGGGAATACATTTCCTGGTTACAGGGACACCAGAACGAGTTTGCAGGGGAGGGTATCCTTACCTAGTTCCTTATATTTCTAAAGGCTTTTCAATTTCAAAGTGCTTTCTTATCGATTATCTAATTTTATCTCCTTTAATCCAGGTACTCACTGATTTCCAAATTACTTTAATAGGGCAAAAATCTTTGATTTAGCAATTAGAAGCACTGGAAAATTCTAATAGCTCTATGAGAAGAAAACTACTGATTTATCTTCACATTAGGATCTAAATTATTCATAGCAGAATTCTTTCCCCAACAGATATTTAAAGGGTGTTGTGGCGTCACTGGGATATTTAAAAAGGAACAAATTAAGTTCCAAATAAATCTTACACACTTCAAAACTATGGCTAGGCGGGAAAGTAGTGATAGATTAGAAGAGTAGTAGATTAATATCGGAGAGTCTTAACTGTCCATTGAATAAAACTGCAAAATAGAAATGAGTAAAAAATAACCACAAGCAACTATTTTTCTTGCTATAGGAAACATGGTGAATAACCAATTAAATGACACTGAAATTGGAACTGTCAGCTCTTAGCATTTATTTCCTTTGGCCATAATAATGGAAGAAATAAGAATACATGCTGGAGCAAAGAATCAAATAGCTGATAATGAAAATAATAACATTTTTGAAGAAAAATAGATACAACCACAAAATTAATGAAAACAGGAAGAAAATATTCAAACTTTGCCTTATCCCAAATGACATCACTCATTTCCAGGTTGTGAGTGTTGTCCCTACAGAAAGGAACTGTGGTGAATGTCCTCTCTCTTTTGGTTTGGGTTTGCTCTGCTCATTCTGCTGTGTGAAGGATGAGAATAAGAACTTTCAGAAGTATATAATACTCTCAGCATGTGAAAAATCCCAAAGAAGGAAAAACTGTATGTTTTCGATTAAATTATTGAGCTTCATTCTCTCCTTCACATTCCAAGTTTGAAACACACACACCACACACTCACACTTCCCAGAAAGAGATAGGGGAAGGTCTGATTTCCCCTACTAGATTTGCAATGCAATTGAACTACTTTTAATTTTCAAATAATAATCCAATTTCTTGGACATGTCAACAAAATGATTGCTTAAGCAAACCTTAAGGGCACATTTCCTGTCTTAAAGAATTTTCTTGTGCCACTTTTCCAGACAAACTGTCTTTTCAGGTCTCCAGATGGCACAGGGATCTATCCAATGTAGTCCTACCACCTACTGACAATCCATTTATCATGTTTCATTGTGAATTATTCATCTACATATCTGTCTCCTCTACCAGACTGTGAGCTCCAGAGGGCAAGAATTACTTTTTGTTCAATTTTTATATCCAGTGCCTAGCATAAGTTCTCATACATGGCATTTTTTTGACGAAGCAAATAAATGGAAGCATTCTGCAGCACCCTGCATCAATCTCCTCCTTTTCACTTCACCTCCGGCAGCCACTCAGGTTGACTCCTAGCAACAACTTGATAGGTAAAAGTGTGACTTAGAGGCTGGCGCAGTGGCTCAGGCCTGTAATCCCAGTACTTTGGGAAGCCGAGATGGGAGGATTACTTGAGGCTAGGCATTCAAGACCAATCTCGTCAACACAGCAAGACCCCATCTCTTAAAAAAGGGGAAAAAAAGTATGACTTTGGAGAAAGGGACAAAATGGCTGACTAGACAGCTGGAAGCAACTCTTCCCTAGAGAGGAACCAAAATATCGAGCAAACCTTCACACTTCAATCAGATTTTTTGAGGGAAAATATTAAAAGTCAACAGAGAGGTGACAAAGACTCCATGGTTGAAGAGGGAGGAAACAGGGCAACCTGCTTAGAGTCCCTGAGTTCCAGGACCAGCCCAAGAACCTGGACCAGACCTAAGGAGGAGGTGAGTGAAGGAACCCTGGGCCACTGCATTCCCACCATGGGCCTCTGAGATCCTAGCTACAGGAGTTCCCATGCTCCTCACAGATCTCTGGACTGGCAGGGGAAGCTGCACAGAGAGCAAATAGAAACACAGTTTGAACTTATGCAGAGCCCAGAAGGCTTCACTGTGCTGTACAACTGCAGCAAAATGCAGTCATAGGGGCCCATCTGCCAAGGTTCTCTGTCTTGCACTGAGAGGTTGCAGCACCTGCTGTCTGTTCAGCTGGGAGGAAGTAGGGCATGGGTACATTCACATGCTCAAGACAGGCCCTGTTGCCATTGCCACAGGACTGAGGTGCATCTGATCCATGTGAGTTCTTGCCTGCCAGCCCCTCTCAAGGCCACCTACCTGGCCGTTTCTACCCACAGCACAGGCCTCACTGCCCCACCTGAGAGTTGTATTGGCAGCCTGCGAGCAGTTCACCACCCCCATCCCAGCTGGTGTTTGACCCTAAGACGCTAGCAGAAAAGTCCATGGACCTGGTCCCAACTCCTCAGGACTCAAACACACTGCCCTGGGATATCAAGCTGAGATTTGTGGTCTGATCTCAAGTTGGGGAGAAGCTCCTGCTGTCAGAACACAGAGAAGAGTGTGGCATAGGTTCATGTGCCAGCACAGAATTTGGGTGCCCTCCCCTAGTAAAACTGGACTGGGAAGGGCATGTCCTGATAGCCATGGCTTCTTCCCCAGGGAGTCTCACAGCCTGGAATGCCTGGAACAGCTCAGCAATCTTGGCACAGGTGGCTTCACACCTCAGTCAGATTTTTTGAGGGAAGATACTAAAAGTCAACAGAGAGGTGACACAGACACCATGGTTGAAGAGGTGTCTCTGGCATTCACCCTGGCAGGAGGCCCTAGCCATTGAGGCCTTCTGCCAGGGTGAATGCCAGCAACCAGCTGGGTCAGAGGAACATGAGCTGGGCAAGACCCACAGCCACCTAGTAGTCTGAAAATCCCAGGCCACAGGCACCATACCAGTTGTATATCAGCAGTGCCACTGCCTTGCCTGGGAATCCTCCACCCTTGATCTACTGCACCACCAGACCATCCAGACCCTACAACCCACTCTGACTTTGGCAAGCACAGAGGACCCAGGTAAACTGCAGGTCACCTGGTGATCTTACCCTCAGCATGAACCACCCCTGAGGGAGTGGGGATTGCAGGCCACCAAAGCCCCTCTTCAGACAAAAGAAACATGGGCACAGCACACCCAGCTGAAGAGGACACCACCAAGGCTTGGAGAGGTAGTCTTCTCTTCCTCCTGACCCACATCCTCTCCCCAGTGCACTGTTGCAGACATACTGAAATACAAAAGGGATGAGTGCAAGCAGCGGGCACACTATTCAAATTTCTCTGCCACCTCTGCCCCCATTGAAGACAACTGGGCTGAATATAAAAGCATATATGTCACCTCCTTCTTTTGAGCATCATCTACTAGACTGCAGCCTGCATTATACCACCAAACAAAAATATACTGCTACAACAAGCAATGCCTGTAAAACCCACCACAGGAATCTATCTAAAACCAAGGAACCCATACAGAGCCTTGACTTTCTGAAGCACCCAGAAACAAAGCCAATTGATTATACCCAACATAGACCACAGTCATACCCACAAGGGAAACATAATAAAAACTCAAGAAAGCTTCATCCATATCACAGCAAATTCAAAAAGAAAAAGAAGCATCAGTCCTACAAATGAGAAAGAATAAGTGCAAAAACTCCAAAAATACAAAAAGCAAGAGTGCTTCTTCACCTCCAAAGGATCACACTAGCTCCCTAGCAATAGATCTTAATCAGATTGAAATGTCTGTAATCACAGATATAGAATTCAGAATCTGGATGGCAAGAAAACTCAATGAGATCCAAGAGAAAGTAGAAATCCAATCCAGTGAAGCCAGAAAAACAATCCAAGATTTAACAGATGAGATGGCTATATTAAGAAAAAACCAAACATAACTTTTGGAATTGAAAAAGTCACTACAGGAATTTCAAAATGCAATTGGAAGCCTTAATGACAGACTAGACAAAAGCAGAAGAAAGAATTTCAAAGCATGAAGACTGGTCCTTTGAATCAATTCAATAAAAAAAAATTTTAAGAATTTTTTTTAAATGAACAAGGCCTCCAAAAAATACGGGATTATGTAAAGTGACCAAACCTATGACTCATTAGCATTCCTGACAGAGAAGAGGAGTAAGTAAGCAATTGGGAAAACATATTTGACGATATAATCTAGGAAATTTTTCCAATCTCACCAGAGATTAATATGCAGAATTACTAATTTACTAATTATAATTTATTAATTTATTAACATAAATTAATATACAAGAAATCCAAGGAACTCCTGTAAGACACTATAGAAAATGTCCATCACCAAGGCACAGAGTCATCAGACATTTCAAGCTCAACACAAAGGAAAACATCTCAAAGGAAGCTAGAAAAAAGGGTCATATTAGCTATAAAGGGAATTCAATCAGACTAACGGTGGACTTTTCAGCAGAAACCTTACAAGCCAGAAGGTATTGAGGGCCTATTTTTAACATTCTTAAAGGAAAGAAATTACAACAAAAAATTTCACATCCTTCCAAGCTAAGTTTTATTAACAAAGAAGAAATAAAGTCTTTCCCAGACAAGTAATCACTAAGGGAATTTGTCACCAACAGAATGACCTTACAAGAGATGCTTAAGGGAGTTCTAAACATGGAAATGAAAGAACAATACTTGCTACTACAAAAGCATATGTAAGTACATAGCCTGCAGTTTCTATAAAGCAACTGCACATCAAGAATACAAAACAGGCCGGGCGCGGTGGCTCAAGCCTGTAATCCCAGCACTTTGGGAGGCCGAGGCGGGTGGATCACGAGGTCAAGAGATCGAGACCATCTGGTCAACATGGTGAAACCCCGTCTCTACTAATACAAAAAATTAGCTGGGCACGGTGGCGCATGTCTGTAATCCCAGCTACTCAGGAGGCTGAGGCAGGAGAATTGCCTGAACCCAGGAGGCGGAGGTTGCGGTGAGCCGAGATCGCGCCATTGCACTCCAGCCTGGGTATCAAGAGCGAAACTCCGTCTCAAAAAAAAAAAAAAAAAAAAAAAAAAAAGAATACAAAACAACTAGCTAGAAACACTATGACAGGAATAAAACCTCGCATGTAAATATTAACCTTGAATGTAAATTGCCTACGTATTCCACTTAAAATACAAAGAGTAGCAAATTGGATTAAAAAACAAGGGCTAGCTTTCTGCTGTCCTCAAGTGACTCATATCACATGTAATGAACCCTACAGGATCAGATAAAGGAATAGAGAAAGATCTGTTATAAAAATGGAAAACAAAAAAGGGCAGAGATTGCTATTCTTGTATCAGATAAAACAGACTTTAAACCAACAACAATAAAAAAGGACAAAGAGGGCCAGGAGCAGTGGCTCACGCCTGTAATCCCAGCACTTTGGGAGGCCGAGGTGGGTGGATCATGAGGTCAAGAGATCAAGACCATCTTGGCCAACACGGTGAAACCCCATCTCTATTAAAATACAAAAATTAGTTGGGTGTGGTGGTACGCACCTGTACTCCCAGCTACTCAGGAGGCTGAGGCAGGAGAATCTTGAACCCAGGAGGCGGAGGTTGCAGTGAGCTGAGATCATGCCACTGCACTCCAGCCTGGTACCTGGCAACAGAGCAAGACCCTGTCTCAAAAAAAAAAAAAAAAAAAAAAAAAATGAAAAACAACAACAACAAAAAAAGGACAAAGAAGCGCATTACATAATGATAAATGATTCAATTCAACAAGAAGATTTAACTATTTTAAATACATATGCACCCAACAATAGAGCACAATTGTTTTATAAATAGAGATTTATAAAAAAATTACTACTAGAGCTACAAAACAGACTTAGGCAACTACTCAATAATAGTGGGGGAAATTCAACACCCTACTGAGAACATTAGACACATCACTGAGGCAAAAACTAACAAATTTAATACTTAAACACTTGACTGATTGGACCTAATAGATACCTACAGAATACTCCACCCAACAGCCAGAGAAAATGCATTCTTCTCATCTGCACACAGAACATACTCTAAGATTGACCACATACTCAGTCATAAAGCAAGTCTAATAAATTCAAAATATTAAAAGCATGCCAAGCATTTTCTTGGACCACAGTGAAATACAAATATAAATTAATACCAAGAGGAACTATCAAAACCAACAAATACATGGAAACTAAACAACGTGCTCCTGAATGACTTTTGGGTCAACAATAAAATTAAGGCAGAAATCAAAAAATTATTTGAAACAAATGAAAATAGAGACACAATATACCAGAACCTCTGGGATGTGGCAACAGCCGCATTAAGACGAAAGTTTGTAACGGTAAACACCCATATCAAGAAGATAGAGAGATCTCAAGTTAACAACCTAATGTCTCACACCTAAAGGAACTAGAAAAGTAAGAATGTACTGAACACAGAGCTAGCAGAAGAAAAGAGATAATTAAGATCATATCAGAACTAAGCAAAATTGAGACCACAAAAAACACATAATGAATTAACAAATCAAAAAGTTTGTTTTTTGAAAAGATAAATAAGATCAATACACAGCTAGGTAGTTTAACAAAGAAAAAGAGAGAAAAGATCCAAAATAGCACAATAGGAAATGACAAAGGTGATGTTACAACCAATCCCACAAAAATATAAAAGATCCTCAGCAACTACACAAACACTTCTATGGGCACCATCGGAAAATCCAGAGGAAATGGATACATTCCTAGAAACACACAACCTCCCAAGATTGAACCAGGAAAAAACAGAAACACTGAACAAACCAAAAATGAATTACAAAATTGAATCAGTAATAATTAAAAAAAAACATACGAGACAAAAAAAAGTTGTGTACTAGATGGGTTCACAATCTAATTCTATCAGACATACAAAGAAAAGCTAGTACCAAACCTACTGAACCTATTCCAAAAAATCAAGCAGAAGGGATTCCTCCCTTACTCATTCTATGAAGCCAGTACCATTCCCAGACTTAAACTCTCGCAAAGACACAATGAAAAATGAAAACTACAGACCAGTATCCTTGATGCATATAGATGCAAAAATCTTCAACGAAACCCTAACAAACCAAATCTAGCAGCACATCAAAAAGATAATCCATCATGATCAAATGGGCATTATTCCTGAGAGGCAAGGATGGTTCAACATGTGAAAATCAATAAATGTGTCATCACAGAAACAGAATTAAAAACAAAAACTACATGATTATCTCAATAGATGCAGAAAAAGCACTCAATAAAATCCAACATCCTTAATGACAGATTAAAAAAAAAATCTAGGCGTCAACAATCTAGGCATCGTAGGAATACACCTCAATATAAAAATTGCCCTCTGGCCAGGTGTGGTGGCTCACACTTGTAATCCCAGCACTCTGGGAGGCCAACGTGGGCAGATCAGAAAGTGAGGAGTTCAGGACCAGCCTGACCAACATGGTGAAACCCCGTCTCTACTAAAAATACAAAAATTAGCTGGGCATGGTGGTGTGCACCTATAATATCAGCTACTTAGGAGGCTTAGTGAGGAGAATCGCTTGAAGCTGGAAGGTGGAGGTTGCAGTGAGCTGAGATTGTGCCACTGCACTCCAGCCTAGGCAACAGAGTGAGACTCTACCTCAAAATAAAAAAAAAAAATTGCCATCTACTACAAACTTATAAC
Organism: Aotus nancymaae; assembly: GCF_030222135.1. NCBI lineage: Eukaryota > Metazoa > Chordata > Mammalia > Primates > Aotidae > Aotus > Aotus nancymaae. Next base: position 15,616,857 of record NW_026988476.1, on the reverse strand, counting down.
CAATATTATACTGAATGGTCAAAAGTTAAAGCATTGGTTGGGCACAGTGGGTAGACCTGTAATCCCAGCACTTTGGGAGGCCAAGGCAGGTGGATCACCTGGGGTCAGGAGTTCAAGACCAGCCTTGCCAACATGGTGAAACCCCATCTCTACTAAAAATACAAAAACTTAGCTGGACATGATGGTAGATGCCTATAATCCCAGCTACTCGGGAGTCTGAGTCAGGAGAATTGCTTGAACCTAAGAGGTGGAGGTTGCAGTGAGCTGAGGTCACACCATTGCACTGTAGCCTGGGCAATAAGAGCGAAAGTCCAACTCATAATTTAAAAAAAGTTGAGCCGGGTGCGGTGGCTCACGCCTGTAATCCCAGCACTTTGGTAGGCCAAGGCGGGTGGATCACGAGGTCAAGAGATCGAGACCATCCTGGTCAACATGGTGAAACCCCGCCTCTACTAAAAATACAAAAAATTAGCTGGGCATGGTGGTGCATGCCTGTAATCCCAGCTACTCAGGAGGCTGAGGTAGGAGAATTGCCTGAACCCAGGAGGCGGAGGTTGCGGTGAGCCGAGATCGCGCCATTGCACTCTAGCCTGGGTAATAAGAGTGAAACTCCGTCTCAAAAAAAAAAAAAAAAAAAAAAAAAAAGTTGAAAGCATTTCCCTTAACTGGAACAAGAACAGACAAGGATATCTATTCTTACCACTCCTATTCAACAGAGTACTGAAATTCCCAGCCAGAGCAATCAGGCAACAGAAAAAATAAAAGGCATACTAATAGGAAAAGAGGAAGTCAAGTTATATCTCTGTTGATGATATGATTCCATACCTAAAGAATCATAAAGATTCTGTCAAAAAACTACTAGACCTGATAAACTACTTTAATAAAGTTTCAGAATACAAAATCAACATTTAAAAATAAGTAACATTTCTATACACCAATATCATTCAAGCGGAGAACCAAATCAAGAACACAATCCCATTCATAACAGCCACATACAAAAATAAAATACCTAGGAATACAGCTAACCAAGGGGGTGAAAGCTCTCTACTAGGAGAATTACAAAACATTGCTGAAAGAAATCACAGATGACACAAACAAATGGAAAAACAATCTATGCTTACACACTGGAATAATTAATATTGTTAAAATGTCCATACTTCCCAAAGCAGTTTACTGATTCAATGTTATTCCTATCAAATTACCAACATTATTCTTCACAGAATTAGAAAAAATTACTCTAAAATTCATACAAAACCAAAAAGAGCCCAAATTGCCAGAGCAATCCTGAAAAGAACAAAGTCAGAAGCATCACATTACTCAACTTCAAACTATACTACAAGGCTATAATAACCAAAGCAGCATGGTACTGGTACAAAAATAGATACATGGACCAATGGAACAGAATAAAGAACTCAGAAATAAAGCTGCACACCTATAACCAATTGTTCTTTGACAAAGTCAACAAAAATAGATAATGGTGAAAAGATCTCCTATTCAATAAATGGTGCTGGGAAAACTGACTAACGGTATGCGGAAGAATGAAACTTGACCCCACCACTCACCATTTACAAAAACTAACAAAAATGGATTAAAGACTTAAATGTAAGACATCAAACTACAAAAATTATAAAGAAAACCTAGGAAATACTCTTCTGGGCATTGGTTTACAGAAATGATTTAAGGACTAAGTCCTTAAAATCAAATTCCACAAAAACAAAAATTGACAACTGGGATCTAACTAAACTAAAGAACTTCTGCACAGCAAAAGAAACAATCAACAGAGTAAGTGGTCAACCAGAATGGAAGAAAATGTTTGCAAACTATGCATCTGACAAAGAACTAATATCCAGAATCTTTAAGAAACTTAAATCAACAAGAAAAAAAAACAACCAACCCCATTAAAAAGTGGGTAAAGGATATGAACAGACATTTCTCAAGAGAAAACACATAAGTAGCCAAGAAATACAAAAAAAAAATACTCAACATCACTAATAATCAGAGAAATGCAAATCAAAACCACAATGAGATACCATCTCACACCAGTCAGAATGGCTACTGTGAAAAAGTCAAAAAAATAGCAGATATTGGTAAGGTTGCTAAGTAAGGGAACATTCATATATTGTTGGTGGGATTGTAAATTAGTTCAGCATATGTGGAAAGCAATTTGAAGAGTTCGCAAATAACTAAAAATAGAATTGCCATTAGACCCAGAAATCCCATTACTGGGTATATAACCAAAGAAAAATAAATCATTCTACCAAAACACCACCTGTATTAACATGTTTACCGCAGCACAATTGCAAAGACCCAGAATCGATACAGGTGTCCATCAACAGTGGATTAGATAAAGAAAATGTGATACACATATTCCATGGAATACTACACCGCCATTAAAGAATAACAAAATTATGCACTTTGCAGCAACATGGAGGCAGCTACAGGTCATTATCTTAAGCAAATTAACATAGAAACAGAAAATCAACCACCACACGTTCTCGCTTATAAGTGGAAGCTAAACATTAAGTAGGCGTGGACATAAAATTTAGAGCAACAGGCCCTGGGAACTCTAAAAAGGGGGAGAGGGACATAGGTAGTTGAAAACTACCTATTGGATACTATGCTCACAATTTGGGTGATGGATTCAACTGAAGCTCAAACCTCAGGATCATGCAATATAAGCATGTAACAAACCTGCACAAGTACCCCCTAAATGTTTAAAAAAAACAAAGTCTGACTTGGTATTCTCTCCTTTTAAGATTACTTCTACTTCTTGTACTGCTTCTCCCTAACTCCAGGCACCTAATTTGTGTCCTACTATTGACTGCACCTTGATGTCCCTTAAGATGCTCATTAAGAATAGCAGAAAGCATTAAACATAAAATATCTTCCACATGATCCTTGACAAATAGTTGAAAAGTCTCTGCTCAAATACTTGAACTTCTAGTTATGGCAAAATTCCTCTAAAGAAAAACATCCGTTTACAGATAACTCTTTAACCAAAATATACTTTTTTGTCTCTCTAACACGTGCATGCTTCTAAGTCAGCCTCTGGGGTGTCCTGGAATAAATATAATTCTTCCACGTGACAATCTTTTAACTATTTAATGATAGAATCAGGTCCATTCAATTTCTCTCTTCCATTTTAAACATTTTCTATCCTCAACTACACCTCATGTGATACAGCTTCAATTCACTCTTCTCTGAATATACTCCAGTTTATCAGTCATTTTCAAAATGGGACACTCAGAATTAAACACAATCCACCAGATGTTTTACAGGGAAGAGAGGATATCACTTCTTTTGTGATGTGATCAATGTCTGCATTATGAGTTTACGGGTTTTCTGTTTCTGGGTGTTTTGTTTGTTTTTGCAAATACACCACACTGTCAACTATTTTAAGTTTACAGTCAGTAATACCCTTAAGATGTTACCATAAGTGCTACATTATACATTATGCCTGGGTTTGTTGATGGTTGTTGTTTAGTCACCTAAAAAAAAAAAGAAAAGAAAGAAAGAAAAAGAAAAGAAGAAAGCAGTATTTTAAGTTTAGTGTCAGAAAATTTCATTTTCTTAAATTTAACCTTCTATCTCCTGTTCCAGCTAATCAGGATCACTTCAACTTTAATTCTATCATCTGACATATTAGCTATGTCTCCCAGCTTCATCATTTGCCAATTTAATGAATATGTCATTTTAACAAAATGACATATTCATTAAATTGAAAATGTTGAACGCAACTTTTCAAAGACACATTACTAGAGATATACCTTAGGCACTATTTGAACACTGCCTTCAAACCAGTTACAAATCCAATTCCTGCATTTTTAATGTACTATGCCTTGAAAGCATGTTTAGATTTTAGTGTGAGAGCTTTAAAAGATCAAAAACCTGCAAGGCCAATAGAAATTAATTTCTAAAGATGAAATTTTTGAGTTGTGAGAGAAAGTGTTCTTCCAGGAGAGTTCTTCTATTGTAGGTGTCTGTCTGTTCATAAGCCTATACTGGCTAATCACATTCTTACCTAGGTTTTTAATTTCTTCTTTCCACAATGGTGATTGAATTGTGCTAAGAATTTATTAAAAGTATTGCCTTGAGTGAAATTGATTTGGAGAGATATGATCTGCTGATTTCTTTTAAGCATAAACTCTAATATATATCATTTCTCATGCAAATATCCATGGTGAACAGCTCCATATAAAAAGTCCCGAAGGGTTCCAGGTAATCACAAGCACTGTAACAATATAATATTAAAATGATTTCCTCATGTAAAATCTAGAAGAATTCAGAGCTTCTGGATATTAGGCTTGATTTTTAGCATGCACAAGTTACTATGATCATCTTCATTTCAGTTTCAGCTATTTTTTTTCCATTTTTACAACTCTCCTATGTCATTGAATCTTCCCTGGACTCTACAGCCATGACTCAGTGAAAACAAAGTGAATCACAAGCTATAGTTGTTTTATTTTTAGTACACAGCACAATGCTGAGAGAGTTGCAGATGTTCAGAGACAAAAACAACCACCATCACCTTGTGAAAAGCCAAAATAACACTGCCTTGCACCTTAAAGTGAGGATCTCCTGTTACCTGAATCTTAATAGATGTCAACAGAGATGGGGCAGCTCTAACACTTTCAGGAGAAACTGTGCACTCTCTCTGTACTTTTCTGGTGCCTTTTTCAGTTTCAGAGAAAAAGCACAAATGGCAAAGGAGGAATACCCATTCATGACCCAGGTTAGACGTCTACCACACAACTTTATTACTATTACACACAGGCTGTGTATGAAATGCATGAGAAAAATGGGAACCGGGGGTGGTGCCTTTCCAGCCAATAGAATAAAAAGAAGCCCTTTTTATCAGAAATGAAAAAGTCTGCTAAAATTATGCTGAATTACAAGCAAATTAAAAAAAATGGGTTCCAAACATCACTCTAAAGCTATTTTTAAGCAAAGTAGCCACTCATTTGGATAATAAAATGTCTGCCAATATAATTAATTCTACTTTTCCTGCTTTCTATTTGCTTTAAAAAGTTTTATATTTAACCTAGAGTGCTATAAGAATTCAATATAAACTAAATCTGATCTTAGAATATTATTATACCGGGCCGGGCACAGTGGCTCACACCTGTAATCCCAGCACTTTGGGAGGTTGAGATGGGCAGATCACAAGGTCAGGAGATCAAGACCATCCTGGCAAACATGGTGAAACCCCATCTCTACTAAAATACAAAAAAATTAGCCAGGTATGGTGGCGCATGCCTATAGTCCCAGCTACTGAGGAGGCTGAGGCAGGGGAATTGCTTGAACCTCGGCAGCGGAGGATGCCGTGAACTGAGATCGTGCCACTGCACTACAGCCTGGGTGACAGAGAAAGACTCCATCTCAAAAAAACAAAAAAGAATATTATTATGCCATTCAAGTGTTTCTTTTCCTCCACATGAATTTTAAATTAATGAAATCACATAACATCAGGCCTTATTATGTATGTATTTATATTTTAAGAGACAGTCACTCTGTCACCCAGGCTGGAGTGACAGTCCTCCCATCCCAGCCTGCAGAGTAAATAGTCCTGTAGTAGGACAATAGGCACATGCTATGCCCAACTAATTTTTTTTTTTAATTTTTGTACAGACAAGGCCTCACTCTGTTGCCCTGACTGATCTTGAACTCTTGACCTCGAGTGATCCTCCCACCTCAGCCTCCCAAAGTACTGGGATGACAGGCTTGAGCCACTGCACCTGGCCAGGCCTTATTTTTATAATACACTGAGTGTTTTTCTATAAGTGTGCCAAGATAACTATAGCTCAGTAAAAAATACTGTTTTTCCTTTACCTTGGGAAAGTAAGTGACTACATAGGCTAATTAGTGATGGGGACTGACCACAGCAATGACAACCCCAGCCACCAGAGACTGACACCACCTCAGGATATCATGAGATAAAAAATATCACTCTGTAGAAGTGTAACTCATGTAAAACAAACAATATTTTGAAATTAATTGGGTTTGTTTGTTTGGAGACAGGGTTTAGCTGTCATCCAGGCTGGAATGCAGTGGTGCAATCATAGCTCACAGCAAACCCAAACTCCTGGGCTCAAAGGATCCTCCCACCTCAGCCTCCCAAATAGCTAGGACTATAGGTATGTGGCACCATGCTCAGCTAATTTTATTTTTAATAGAAACAGAGTCTCATTATGTTGCCCAGGCTGGTTTCAAACTCCTGGCCTCAAGCCATCCTTCCATGTCAACCTCCCAAAATGTTGGGATTGTAGGCATGAGCCACCATGCACAGCCCAATGAATGATCTATTTTTAATTTAAATGTCACGCCATAGCAGTGGCATTTGCCGAGCTTCCTGATGGATTCATGGCCCATGTGTACAGTCAAACAGAGAATTTTTAAGTTGTATATATTATATAATTGTAGAAATAGGATATTTGGATATTTTTATTTCTATCATTATACCCTGCATCATTGTACCAAGTGTGATTTGTACATCAGTCCCATTAACCTCACTTAGAAGCTCATTAAAAATGCAGAACTCAGGCCCATGCCAACTCCTGAGTCAGAATCTGCATTTTAAATACAACCCCAGTTGATTCATATGCACATTAAAGTTTGAGCAACATTATCATAGTACACTTTTAAAGTCTCTTCTAGCTCTGATCCTCCACAGCCAGAATCCTGTACTCCCATTTAAATAACCAAAACACATCAATAATAGATGTCTCATTGAATCTTGCCTTCCTTTTAAATTAGCTGGAATAAAAAATTGTATGAACTTTGGTCAAACGATGAACAAATAACTGACTATGGTGGCAAAAATGATGGTTACATAAAAATTGTCTTTGGCCATGGAAAACAAATAACATCATTCATTCTTTCAGTATGCCAACTGCTGGTCAAATTGCAAATGATGCTACTAAATAAGACAAAATGACACAGCTATACAGAAATCAAAGAAGCACATCTGAGACAAATGCACAAAGAAAACTGTAATGCCAAAAGCAAAATTTCATTTGAAATAGGAATTGTTGTGCAGAAGAGTGTATGGACATGACAGTGTAATATATAATCATGAGGCAGGTCCTTCTCTCTTGTCTGTCACCCTTCCTATATGTTGTGGGGAGAAGCCCTATGTCCTATCCCTGGGCAAAACTGCTCCTAAACAACCACAAGCAATTAACCATTTCAACATTTTGTTGTTTTGTTTTAGTTTTTGTTTCTTCTGGCTTTTCTAACTTTTAAGTTCAGGGGTACATCTGCAAGTTTGTTAAAAAGGTAAACTTGTGTCATGGGGATTTGTTGTACAGATTATTTCATCACCTAGGTACTAAGCCCAGTACCCATTAGTTATCTTTCCTGATCCTTTCCCTCCTCCTAACCTCTACCCTCTGATAGGCCCCAGTGTGTGTTGTTTCCCTCTATGTGTCCATGTGGTCTCATCATTTAGCTCCCACTTACAAATGAGAACATAAAGTATTTGATTTTTCTGTTCCTGCGTTAGTTTGCCAAGGATAATGGCCTCCGGCTCCATCCATGTCCCTGCAAAGGACACAATCTTGTTCGTTTTTTTGGCTGCATAATATTCCATCATGTATATGTACCACCTTTTATAATCCAGTCTAACATTGATGGGCATTTAGGTTGATTCCATGTCTTTGCTATTGTGAATAATGCTGCAATGAACATATACATGCACGTGTCTTTATAACAGAATGATTTATGTTTTGGGGGGTATATACCCAGAAGTGAGATTGTTGGATCAAATAGTACTTCTGTCTTTAGGTCTTTGAGGAATTGCCACACTGTCTTCCATAATGGTTGAACTAATTTATCCTCAGACCAACAGCATATAAGCATTCCTTTTTCTACAAACCTTGCTAGCTGCTGTTATTTTCTGAATTTTTATAATAGCTATTCTAACTGCTGTGAGATGGTATTTCATTGTGGTTTTGATTTGCATTTCTTCAATGATCAGTGATGTTGAGCTTTTTTTCATTTTTTTTTTTTTTTGCCACATGCATGCCTTCTTTTGAAACATGCATGTTCAAATTGTTGACAAAAAGTCAAACTCTGTAAAATATTTGAAGAGATTTATTCTGAGCCAAATATGAGTGACCCTGGCCCATGACATAGCCCTCAGGAGGGCTTGAGAACACGTGCCCAAAGGGGTCAGGACACAGCTTGGTTTTATATATTTTAGGGAGGCCTGAGACATCAATCAAATACATTTACAACTCAAAGTTGGGGTGGGGGGCTTTAGGCTATAGGTAAATTTAAACATTTTCTGATTGACAATTGGTTATCTAAAGACCTGGGATCATAGAAATGAAATGTTCAGGTTAAGATAAAAAATTGTGGAAATCAAGGTTCTTTTGAAGTCTTATAGTGGCTACCCTTGGAGACAATAGATGGCAAATGTTTTCTATTCAGATCTTTAAAAGGTGCTAGACTTTTAGTTAATCTCTTTAGGATTGGGAGGGCCTGGAAGAAAAAGATCTAGCTATGTTAATAGAGATTCTTTACAAATGCAAATTTCCCCCCAAAAAGGATTGCAGGGTCATTTAAAGATATGGCAAAGAAACACGTTTTGGGGTAAAATATTTTGATTTTCTTCTTTTTCTCGTAATGTTATGCCAGTCAGTTTGGAAAGTAAATTACAATATATAGGGTTAAATAAAACCCATCTGATGAGAATTTATTATTTGTAGGGCATGACTCCCTAGACTCCTTAGATAGGAATTTGGGCAAGACAAAAAAATTGGAATTTAGTTCTCAAACTCCATTGCCCACTATTAATGGGGTTTGTATTTTTTCTTGTAAATTTGTTTAAGTTGTTTATGGATGCTGGATATTCAACCTTTGTTGGATGCATAGTCTGTAAAACTTTCTCCCCTTCTATAGGTTGTTTGTCTACCCTGTTCATAGTTTCTTTGGCTATGCCAAAGAAGCTCTTTAGTTTAATTAGATCCCATTTGTCAATTTTTGCTTCTGTTGCACTTGCTTTTGGAGTCTTCATCATAAAATCTTTGCCCATATCTATGTCCTGAATGGTGTTGCCTAGGTTTTCTTCTAGAGTTTGTATAGTTTTGGGTTTTATATTTAAGTATTTTCCATTTTGAGTTAATTTTTGTATATGGTGTAAGGAAGGGGTCCAGTTTCAATCTTCTACATATGGCTAGCCAGTTATCCTGGCACCATTTACTGAATAGGGAATCTTTTCCCCATTTCTTGTTTTTGTCAGGTTTGCCCACGATCAGATAGTTGTGGGTGTGTGGCCTTATTTCTAGGTTCTCTTTTCTATTCTGTTGGTCTATGTGTCTATTTTTGTACCAAGTACCATAGTGTTTTAGTTATTGTAGCCTTGTAGTATAGTTTGAAGTTGGGTACTGTGATGCCTCCAGCTTTATTCTTTTTGCTTAGGATTGCCTTGGTTATTTGAGCTCTTTTTTGTTCCATATGAATTTTAAAATTGTTTTCTCTCATTCTGTGAAGAGTGTGAATTATAGTTTAACAGGAATAGCATTGAATCTATAAACTGCTTTGGACAGTATGGCCATTTTAACAATATTGATTCTTCCTACCCATAAGCATGGAATGTTTTTTCATTTCTTTGTGTCATCTCTGATTTCTTTGAGCAGTGCTCTGTAGTTCTGATAGAGATCTTTTGTCTCTCTATTTAGCTGTATTCCTAGGTATTTCATTCATTTTTGTGGCAATTGTGAATGGGAGTTTGTTCCTGATTTGGCTCTCAGCTTGACTGTTGCTAGTGTATAGGAATGCTAGTGACTATTGCCCATTTATTTTGTATCCTAAGACTTTACTGAACTAGTTTATGAGCTGAAGGAGCTTTGGGCCGAGACTCTGGGGTTTTCTAGACATAGAATTATGTCATCTGCAAACAAGGATAGTTTGACTTCCTCTCTTCTTACTTGGATGTCCTTTATTTCTTTCTCTTGACTGATTGCCCTGGCCAGGATTTCTAATACTATGTTGAATAGGAGTGGTGAGAGAGGGCATTCTTGTCTTGTGCCAATTTTCAAAGGTTTTTTCCATTCAGTGTGATGTTGGCTATGGGTTTGTCATAGATGGCTCTTATTATTTTGAGGTATCTTCCTTCAACACCTAGTTTATTGAGTGTTTTTAATGTGAATGGATGTTGAATTTTATCAAAAGCCTTTTCTGCATCTATTGAGATAATCTTGTGGTTATTTTCATCTTTAGTTCTGTTTATGTGATGACACATTTATTGATTTGTGTATGTTGAATCAACCTTGCATCCCAGGAATAAAGCCTACTTGATTGTAGTTTATAAGCTTTTTGATGTGCTGCTGGATTTGATTTGTCAGTATTTTGTAGAGGATTTTGCATTGATGTTCACCAAGGCTATTTGGCCAGGTGCAGTGGCTAATGCCTGTAATACCAGCACTTTGGGAGGCCAAGGCAGGTGGATCACTTAAGCTCAGGAGTTCAAGACCAGCCTGAGCAACCTGGCGAGACCTTGTTTCTACAAAATACAAAAAAATTAGCTTAGTGTGATGACATGTGCCTACGGGCCCAGCTACTCAGGAGGCTGAGGCGGGAGGATCACTTGAGCTCAGGAGGCAGAGGTTGCAGTGAGCCAAGGTCGCATTCCAGTGTGGGTGACAGAGTGAGACCCCCTCTCAAAAAAAAAAAAGAAAGAAAGAAAGAAAGAAAAATGAATACTGGCTGGAAGTTGTTTGTTGTTGTTGTATCCTTGCCAGGTTTTGGTATCAGGATGATGCTGGCCTCACATGAGTTAAGGAGGAGTCCCTCCTCTTCAATTTTTGGAATAGTTTCAGTAGGAATGGCACCAGATTTTCTTTGGACATCTGGTAGAATTTAGCTATAAATCTGTCGGTCCTGGGTTTTTTTTCAGTTGGTAGGCTATTGCCAGAGTCATTTTTTAACAGCTTTATTGAGGTATCGTTGATATACAAAAAAAAAAAAAAACTATGTGATGTATACAATTTGATGAGTTTAGACATATACATACACCCCATGATACCATCACCACAATCAAAGTAGTAAATATATCCATCACCTCCCAAAATTTCATTGTGCCCCTCTGTATGGTTTATTTTGTTTCATTTTATAGTAAGAACACTTGGCATGAGATCTACCCTCTTAACACATTTTTAAATACACAATACTGCATTGTTAACTAAAGAAACCATGTTGGGCCAGCCAAAGTGGTTTATGTCAGTAATCTCAACACTTTGGGAGGCCAAGACGGAAGGATCTCCTGAGCCCAGGAGTTTGAGACTAGCCTAGGCAACATATCAAGATCCTATCTCTACAACAACAACAACAACAACAAAATTTTAATTAGCTGGGCATAGTGGTGCACACTTTTAATTACAGCTACTTGGGAGGCAGATGCAAGCAGATTACTTGTGCCCAGGAGTTAGAGGCTGCAGTGAGCTATGATCACTCCACTGCACTCCAGCCTGGGAGACAAGAGTAAGATTCTTTCTCTAAAAAAATAAAATAACAAAATAAAATTAAAATCAAGAAAGAAAAAAAGAAACCATGCTGTACAGCAGATTATTAGCATAACTGAAACTTTATACCAATGGAGCAACAACTCTCCATTTCCCCTCCACCATCCCAGCCCCTAGCAATCATCTTTTAAATGGAAAAAGCAGTCCTTTCCTACATTAAAACCCTTCAGTGTCAACAGGATTAAGACCAAGCCCCTTAGCAAGTACAGATGCTTTTCAACTTACGATAGAGATAGGCCTCCATAAACCCATCACAAGTTGAAAATATCATTGCTGAAAATGAAAATGCATTTAATATACCTAACCTACTGAAAATCATAGCTCAGCCTAGCCTACTGTAAACATGCTCAGAACACTTACATTAGTCTTCATTTAGGCAAAATCATCTAACACAAACCCTATTTTAAAATCAAGTGTTGAATATCTCATGTAATTCATTGAATATTGTACCGAACATGAAAAACAGAATTGTTGTATGGGTACTTTCAGTTCGGTTTCTACTGAACACATATCACTTTTGCACCATCATAAAGCCAAAAAAAATTGTTAAGTCAAACTAATGTAAATCGGGGACCATTTGTACACAGATCCCTTCATAAGCTGTTGATGACTTTCCAGGCTCATATCCTTCCACTTCCACATGACCTACCACATAACCATTCCACACTGCCGACTCATACTGCTACACCTTTGGACTTCGTTGCCCCTTACTAGAATGGTGTCTCTGTCCCTTTTAGCTTCTGGATGCTCATCATCCAAGTCTCAAGTTTCAGTTACCCTACATAGATGAGATTGGGCGTGTACAGAATCATATGGCCATAGACATCAGTTACTCTATATAGAATTACTCTTTTATCTGTTCTACCAATGTAGTAGCACTTAATACATTGTACTCTGATTAATATCTCTGAATCTTCCATTCAGCCAAACCCTTAGTCATCTTTGTAACCCCATCACTTGGTACACTGCCAAGCACTTACCACCACTCTTTTTTTTTCCACTTGGAGACAGTCTTATTCTGTCACCCAGGCTGGAGTGCAATGTCACTATCATGGCTCACTCCAGCCTCAATCTCCCAAGCCCAAGCAGCCCTCCTACTTCAGCTTCCCAAGTAGCTGAGACAACAGGCATGTGCCACCATGCCCAGCTAGGTTTTTGTTTTGGCTTTATTTTTTAGTGATTGGGTCTATGTTGCCTAGGCTGATCTCAAACTCCTGAACTCAAGCAACCCTCCTGCCTCAGCCTCCCAGAGTTTTGGGATTACAAGCATGAGCTACTGTGCCCAGCCAATTTACTGCTACTCTCACTAGATGTGTGTCACTATTGTTGGATTCTCTATTTTTGGATTAGTTTCTGGATTAGCTGGACTTCATTTGATGAGAGTTAAAAAAAAAAAAAAAAACTCTTAAATGCTTATGCCCTGACTACTTTATATTTGAATTATAACATAGATGAATGTAATATTTTTTCTATGAATGTGGTGGACAGCTCTATTTCTTCCAGCGCTGTTTCTGTAAAAAGTCTGACACAAGCTTGAATTTCCTTTTGTTAAGTAACTTGCTTTTTCTACTTGATGTCTGAAGAATTTTTTTTGTTGTTAAAATCTTGACACTCAGTAACATACAGTACACTTGTCAATGTTGATAATTCAGTATCAATTTTTCCTATTAGATGTGTGTGCTTTATTATTAAAGAGATTTTCCATTATTATATCTCTGAATACTTTTTCTCACCATCTGTTTTCTACTTCCAAGATGTCTGTTGTTTTGTCAGTGGTTCATGTCTACAGCCTCTTCCTAATTGCCTTCACCTCCATCTTGCCTCTCATTCACTGTAACTCACGCCTTTTTTCATCACATTAAATTTTAACTGTGTCTCTTCCACCTATTATTTTAATATATTTATTAGATTTAAAATTCTGCTTTACATCTGAGTTTCCTTGACCTTGCACTTATCTTGTTATTTCATTCTGTTGTTTTATACTCATCTTTAAACTTTCTTTTCATTGAATTTCTATTTGTGTAAAATTCTTGTACAGCAAGAGACATTCACAGGAAACAGTTTCTGTTACAGAAATTATTACTTCTTTTCTGCCTTTTTTTTTGTGACAGAGTTTCACTCTTGTTGCCCAGGCTAGAGTGCAGTGGTGCGATCTTGGCTCACTGCAACCTCTGCCTCCCAGATTCAAAGGCGTCTCCTGCCTCAGCCTCCCAAGTAGCTGGGATTACAGGCTCCCCTCCACCCCACCACCATGCCCGGCTAATTTTTTGTATTTTTAGTAGAGATGGGATTTTATCATGTTGGCCAGACTGGTCTCAAACTCCTGACTTCAAGTGATTGATCTGCCTCAGCCTCCCAAAGTTCTGGGATTACAGGCATAAGTCACCACACACCTGGCCTTTCTTTTCTTTCCTTTTTTTGGAGGCAGGGTCTTCACTACGTCACCCAGGATGAAGTGCAGTAGCATAATCACAGCTCACTATAGCGTCCACCTCCTGGGCTCAAGTGATCCTCCTACCTCAGCCTCCCAAGTAGCTGGAACTACAGACATGCACCATCTCCTCCAGCTACTTTTTGTACTTTTTGATACAGATGGGGTTTTGCAATGTTGTCCAGGCTGATCTCAAACCCCTGAGCTCAAGCTATCCTTCCACCTCGACCTCCCAATATGCTGAGATTACAGGCATAAGCCACCGCACCAATCCAGAAATTATTATTTCTTACAGATGGTTTCCTCATTTTTCTTCTACATGCATGTTTCTCTCAGTCTCTCTGTTTCTGTCTCTTTATATTTGTCTTTTTCTGTAGTACTTTTGCAGAGTTTTATGCCATTTCCTTTCATCTTGCATATGCTTATATAGGTAACACTGTACAGACACTATTTGCTATAATATAGTGTGTTTTGCAATCATTTTTACTTGTTTGTGCACAGTCTTCCATAAAGGTCATACCAGAAGATTTAACCCTGCTAATGTCTATAAGAAGAAAATAATAAATAATTCTTTTAAACATGACACAGTGCCATGATACATTGATTTACTACAATTTACTTATGGGGGGCCCTAAGATGTAGTGGTTAGGAGAGCAGGCTCTGGAACAAACTGTGTGGGTTTAAACCTGTATATCTTAGACTACTAAATCATTTAATCTTTCTAAGCCTCAGTTTCCCAGTCTCTAAATTGGGATTAATAAAAACACCCAATCTCATTGTTAGGGGGAGCAAATGAAACAAAGTATGAAAAACACATAGGAGGCACTTCATGTTTGTTAAATGAATAAATGAATACATATTCTCCAAATAAAACTTTTAAACATCACAATATATTTTCACTTTCAGTTTGAATAGCTTGATTCTAAATTTGGCTAAATCTGTGAATTGGTGCCTTTATCATTTTGATATAAGTGCAGCTGTCTCATGCAAAGATGTAAGTTTTAAACAGCAGCGATTTTTTAGCTTAATGCCACTGAGAAATTCAAAGAGGAGGCCTGCCATCTAGTGGAAACCTGTTAAATTCCAATGCCTCTTCTAAGTCTGCCAAATTCACAAATTAAGGTAAATTTTTCATTGTAATATGTTCGAGAGAAATTTCCTTTATATACCATGTTTGTGCACATTTACAGGAGGGAAATGTTCTGCGGTAGTACAAAATAATACTACTACTAACAGTAATAATAATCAACTTGAACTGTCCTCTGATTGAATGGGATTGGCTTTACAAGATACCATATATTTCACAGCATTCTCAAGTCAGACTTGAAAGAAAATTCCAGAAAGTAACGATAGAAAAGATATACTTAGTGTAAGATATGCCAGAATTTCTTCCACAATGCTCATGTAGAAATGTCATGAATATAAGTGGCCTCATGCTCCCAGGTCTCTTTCTGATTTTAAGGCCCAATTTCTTTGTTCTCATGAGCAACTTCCTTTCTTCTCCTTGCATTTAACTTTTTGTGGATAAAAGCCTGATCAGAAACTTCTAACCTATTTTGTCCTCTTAAACCATTTCCTTTTACTATCAAAAAATATCCTAAACAATGTTCTTTTTTTTTTTTAACAGATTGTCAGGTCTAATAAGTATTTCTGGGTTAAATATTATTCCTTTAATCATCACAGAGATGAAAACCTGAAGTAGCCAAGTCTTACGAAACTACTCCATATCTCAAGAAATAAATTACACTGGCAGGGTCATGAGCTGTGGCAATGATGTAGAATTCTTGGGTCAAAAAGGTAACCAATCTACATGTTGAATAAGGTCCTCTCTCTAAAAAGGTGGAAACTTGACAAAGTTATGGGTGATAATTCTTAAAAGAGGCAAGTAAGTGGATTCCGTTAAATTATTTGAAAGGTTAATGATTTTAAAATATAGTGAGGCAAGAGCTATGGTTAGGAGGGAAAAAATGTATCAGTGAGACCAGGGAGATAAACGCATCTGTGCAAAGCATGTAGTAGACAACGGTTCCAAGGACCTTCTGTCTTTCCAAAGCAACCTTTGAGTGAGGCTATTTTTGACTTTTATCTACATACTGAGCTGATCCATCCATCAACCAAGCTTAAATTTTTTTCTTTGTCCTTCAGGTAGAATCCTCCATAGAACCAAAGGCATGAGTTGAATGAAGGGCACTGTTAAAACAGTGATAGGTGCCATGGGGGTCTATAATACCTACTCGTGAAGCTTGTTTGAGCCATCTGGTTATGATTATACTTGCTCTCAAATGTACGAACTCCATCCTGTGAAGTACTGTTGCTTGGCCTGTCTGACCTTTCTATTTGGTAAGTCTGACAGAACCCAGCTTACGATGGGAATTTATATAATACATACATGGTTACTTGATACTCCATGGTCAGGCATCGTATCTCCACCAGGGCTCAGGAGCACAGCAAAAGGTATGTAATTCTCTACCAAAAACAGCATTATCTTGCTCCAGAAACCAAGAGACTAACATTATAATTTGCCCACTGGGACTTGCAACAAACTCTACACAGCATCTTGTCTTACCACTTACACCTTTATAATTGTAAGTTCTGCTAAATTGTATGACTCAAGTGGCAGGGCTGCTTGCACCCCACCCTGGACCTGTTGCTGAGATATTTCCTACTCCAGATCTGATTTAAAGTTGGCAGCATTCCGTGTCACCCAGTATGTTGGCTGGAGAAGCATCCCTAGTTGTAGAATTGTGGCTGCCTCCAGAACTCAGAGGCCCACCAGATGTTGTGCTTCTTTTCTAACACAGGAGGTACAAGATGCAAAAATTTGTCTTTTATGTTAGACAAATATAGGCACAGCCCTGATCAATAAACTCCTAAAGTATTTACAGACGTAGCAAGCACTTATATCTTCACAGGGTTTGTCTCTCACACACGAGAGCGCATCTTGCCAATGCCTGTACTGTGCTAGCCCTCTCCTGCAAATCCAACTCAATCAAAATCATGTCATCAAAGTAACTGATCAGAGTAATGCCAAATGTCAAGATGGTCCAGATCTCTTCAAACGGTATTATGACAGAAGACAAGAGGATTAAAAACAGCCCTGGGACAAATCTATAAAGAAATATTATTGTCCATTTCATATGAATATAAATTGTTTCTTATTCTCCTATTTAATTAGAAAAGAACACATTTTCTGACCTTATCTGTAGCCCAGTGAGACTGATTTTGGACTTCTATCCTTCAGAACTGCAAGAAAACAGATTTGTGTTGTTTTAAACTATCATGCTTGTGGTAATTTGTTATAGGAGCCATAAGAAATTGTTACAGCTAGAAATCTAATTGGTGTATGTTCACCACACAATGTTAACCCTTCAAGTCCATCTTGGATCTCATAAAAGATATATAAACTCCACTACAATACCTGTATCCAAGAAGCCATTTTATTGGAAGAAAGAAAAGGAAGCTGGCAGGAAATAGGATTTGTGAGATTAAACATTTAATACATTGTGTAAGTCATAAGGGATCAGTTTTTCATTTATCAGTAGGGGGCACTAGTGAGCATCTGGAGAGAGAAGACAATACTGGTCTTGGGCAGTGGCAGCCAGACTTAAATGTAAGGAACTCCAAATGAAACCAGCTTAAATCTTAGATTCTAAGAGACTATAGGAAAATGAAAGATTGGTTAACATCCAGAAATATCACCTACTGATGAGATCATCTAAAGCTCCTTTACTTTATGCTTCATGTAACACCAAGTCAGGAAAAACTGATGTCAAAGACTTCTGTAATCACAGGAATTGGGTATTCTACAAGACTACAATAGTACAAGTCCATCAGGGGAGTTCCCCAAGGTTCATATTCTACTATGCCCTATATATTTAGGGTATGTTGGTCCAAAAGGTAAAACTCAACCAAGAATCACAGATATTGGAGGCCAGTAACCAAGTTTAATGAAACCCTAGTTAGTTGAGATTAACTAGCATCATAGCTAGTTAAAACTTGGCAAATGTAGAATTGAGAAGAGACTCCAAATAATCCTGCTTCCAAGGTAACAAAAGCTCATGTTCCTGCCATGTGTTCCCTTTCAATGGATGTGACATATGGAAGACCTTAGCTTATTCCACTGTTTTGCATCTTTACCATCTTTAAGGGCCTCAGAAAAATAGTTCTGACTCTGAGGAAGTCATCCTAACAAAACGGATGTAAGGCTAACTCTAGGAACCCCAAATTCCTAGTAGAGTTTTGAGCTTTTTATTGCTTATCAATAAACTTATTCTTGCAGAGGGAAAAAAAATTCGAAATTGTTTCATCACAGGCAGAGAGTTTCTCTCTCACTGCCTCTCCTAAAACAGAGGCAAAAATATAAGAAATTACTATTGGTTCAAATACCAGTTTTAAAAATTGCCACATTCATCTCTATGTTATGTTGATAAGAGTAAAATTAATCTTTATAACATGCTTCCAACCAAATCATAACCATTATTGAACCTTGGACATTAGTATGGCCTTGGCTTCTATTATCCAAAGGAAGAAAAACATCTGCAGAAAAAAATTTCCAAAGTACAGCTGGAATAAATTTTACATTTTTTTAAATTTTGTTTTTAACTCTCAAGTTTAGATAATCATAAACAAAACCCAAGAAAGTTCTTCTATAAAAACTCCTCTTTAAGATGACTCAGGTAAAAAAAATAATAATAAATGGGGGGAGGCAGAGGAATGTTTTAGTTTTTATTTAAAAACTAAAACACTATATTATGACAGAATATTTTTTATTTAAACCAAATATATAGAGATACAGCTACAGTTTTGTTTTGTTTTTTGAGATGGAGTCTTGCTCTATCGCCCAGGCTAGAGTGCAGTGGCATGATTTTGGCTCACTGCAAACTCCACCTCCCAGGTTCAAGCAATTCTCTGCCTCAGCCTCCTGAGTAGCTGGGATTACAGGCACCTGCCACCGTGCCCAGCTGATTTTTGTATTCCATGTTGGCCAGGCCGGTCTTGAACTCCTGACCTCCTGATCCACCCGTCTTGGTCTCCCAAAGTGCTGGGATTACAGGTGTAAGCCACCACATCCAGCCAAGATATAGTTTTTATTTAAAAAGTAAAACAGCAAAAGATATATTTAAATTTTAAAGAAAAACCTGTACAAAAGCACTGAAATGTCTGAAGAGGACTGTGCTGAACAATTCTTGGTCACACATAGATATGACAATTAATATTCTAACCTTATCTATTAGACAGAAACCATTCCCAAAAAAAGGCAGTTCTCTTACTTTTAAAGACTTCCAAATGAAAAAATCTGTATCTGTTTCTTTTTTTTCATCTGTTAGGTGCCCTCTTCTTTAATAAGAGTATCCACTTTTTATGTCACTAAGAAAGAGTAGACTAACCTGCCTTAGTTCATTCCCAGAGTATGGGTCTCAGTAAGAAACAGGACACTCACCTGAGGTTTGTAGGTAACTTAATAAATAAACTATCTAACTTAATAAATAAACTATCTACAGATGTGTGAATTGGGTTAAGAAATGTTACAGGGATGCTGAGCACTTTGAAACTTTCACCACCCCTAGGCCTGAAGCGGTAAAGTGGAGGTGGAGTGCATTAGTTCATTCTCACACTCTACAAAGATATGCCAGAGACTGGGTAATTTATAAAGAAAGGAGGTTTAGGACACAATGGCTCACGTTTGTAATCTCAGGACTTTGGGAGGCAGAGGCGGGCAGATCACTTTTGGCCAGGAGTTCCGAGACCAGCCTGGCCAATACGGTGAAACTCCAACTCTATTAAAAATACAAAAAATATATATATATATATATCTGGGTGTGGTGGTGCGCACCTGTAATCCCAGCTACTTGGGAGGCCGAGGCAGAAGAACTGTTTGAACCCAGGAGGCAGAGATTGCAGTGAGCCGAGATCCTGCCACTGCACTCCAGGCTGGGTGACAGAGTGAGACTCTGTAGAAAGAAAGAAAGAAGAAAGAAAGAAAGTGGCAGGGAGAGAGACAGAGAACAAAAGAAAGAGAGAGAGGAAGGAAGGAAGAAAGGGACGAAAGGAGGAAGGAAAGGAGGGAGGGAGGAGGGGGTAGGGGAGGTTTAATTTACTCACAGTTCTGTATGGCTGAGGAGGCCTCAGGAAATGTTAACAATCATGGCAGAAGGGGAAGCAGGCACATTTTACGTGGCGGTGAGAGGGAAGTGAGAACACAGGAATAAACTACCATTTATAAAACTAACACATCTCGTGAGAATTCACTCAATATCACGAGAACAGCATGGGGGAAACCACCACCAGAATCCAATCACTTCCCTCCCTCAATCTATAGGGATGACAGGCCCCTCCTTCCACACGCGGGGATTACTTTGGAGATGAGATTTCGGTGGAGACACAGCCAAACCATATAATGGAGTAATGGAGACGTTAGGGGAGTGGAAGCCAATAGTTGCAGAGCTGCAGCCACACCCAGAACACAGGTCCAAGACAGAGATGGAGAAAAGAAAGAAACGCCCTAATCTCTCCTATCTCCCCACTTCCTGCAACCCCTCACTGGTGTTTGTTATTGCCTGAACCAACGGGAACTCGAGTAGAAGAGTATAAGAAAGTACAATGCAGTACAAGAAAGTCTATATAACACAGTTTATTGGGGTCCATCACCAGGAGAAAAAAGGAGGGCAGGGAATGGTGGAAAATAAATCTGGAGAAGAGTAGGCAGGGAAGCAGAATTATCAGTCAAGCACTGAAGTATTTTACCCATTAATAACCAGTAAAACAACCCATGTCCCATTTCTCTAAGAACCTTCTAAGAGATGTCCCTGGGGAGTGTCATCCCAAGTTCGATGGCATGTCTCCACATTGAGTTGCTACCTCTCACCAGAGCCAGAAACAAGTTAAATCTCTAACAGAGCATTCTGATATCCTTACATTATTTTAGTCAATTATCAGAATTGTCCTACCTACTCTGCTTCATTCAAGCAACAAGTCACAACTTTTCTCTAAATGCTTACATTACTTTGAAAATTAGGTTGTTTTTTGTTTTTTGATTTTGTTTTTGAGATGGAGTCTCTCTCTGTCACCCAGCTGGAGTGCAGCTGTGCAATCTCAGCTCACTGCAGCCTCCACTGCCCAAGTTCCAGTGATTCTCCTGCCTCAGCCACCCGAGTAGCTAGGATTATAGGTGTGCCACCTATAATGCCTAGCTAATTTTTATATTTTTAGTATAATTGGGGTTTCACCATGTTGGCTAGGCTGGCCTCGAAGTCCTTACCTCAGGTGATCCGCACACTTCGGCCTCCCAAAGTGCTGGGATGACAGGCGTGTGCAACCACACCTGACCAAATATTAAGTTTTAACTAGATACTTTGTTGCAAGTCATAATATTTTATGGCAAAGTAGTTATATCCATTTTTGGAAAATCACTTAAATATTTTAGGATGACAACTAAATCCAAATCACATATGTGACATCATACTAACCAGAGATAACAGTGCTACAAAAACTATAGTATGAATTAAAAATATAAGCAGTTTCCCAGGCAAGGTGGCTCACGCCTGTAATCCCAGCACAAGGTGGGTGATCACCTGAGGTCAGGAGTTCCAGACCAGCCTGGCCAACATAGTGAAACCCCATCTCTAATGAAAATATAAAAATTAGCCAGGCATGGTAAAACACGCCTGTAATCCCAGCTATTCAGGAAGCTGAGGCAAGAGAATCACTTGAACCCAGAAGGCGGAGGTTGCAGTGAGCCGAGATCGTGCCACTGCATTCCAGCTTGGGTGACAGAGCAAGACTCCATCTCAAAAAATAAAAAATAAACAGTTTCTAAAAATCACTTTAACCAAACATAAATATCTCATATCACTTAAAACAAAAGAGCAAACGAAGGAAAATTAAAAAGAGCTATTTAATAGGAAAATAATCCAAATATACTTTGAGGTATACACATTATGTAAAAATGAGTTTTTCTTTCTATATATAAAAGATAGCCAAAAAATTAAAGTCATTACCATTTAGGCTACATGACACATTTGGATGATTTTACTCTGCATAAACAATCACTAAAATTGTACATTCCATATCATACTTTTATCGACACATTAACAACTCAAGTTATCTTTAATTTTTCAGGTACAAAGTATCTCATGGACTTGGGGTCCTAGGAAAGAGGCATGATAGAATTATTTACTTTCAGAATACTCCATATGAGAGTTCTATTGTAGAAAGGGCAGCATAATGGTTAAGAGCATGAGCACTAGAGCTACATGTCCAGCTGTATCAGCTGTGTGATTTTTTTCAAGCATACCTAACTTCTCTATGACTCAGTTTCTTCATATACAAAATGAGTAAATAGTTGTCTCATAAGTCTGGATTAAATATGTCAATTCAAATAAAATGCTTTCAGCAGTGTCTTGAATAAACACAGAACACACAGTAGCCATTGCTATAGCTAAGCTGTCCCTCACGCCTAAGATTACTCCCTGGAAGCAAATTAAGTGATTTTGAGGGAATAGGATCTCTTGTGTCATACTTTCATTCTTTCACCCTACAAATTATCCTTACTCTCAATACGATAATTGATTTCAAAGGAGATCATACATAACGGTACACAGAAAAACTTACTGTATCAGGAACTGCATAAACAGACTTTAAAAAAAAAAACTTTAAACTCACAAAACTTTATTCGCTCCTTGCAGAGACAGAATGGTGGCTCCACAAAAGCATTAGTGACACTGGCTCATTCTAGCTTCTTCATCATCCATAGAAAGTAGCTTTCATTCTCAAAGTCATCTCATGAACCAGGAAGACTGCTGAGCCAAGACACAGTGGCTCATGCCTGTAATCCAGCATTCTGGGAGGCCAAGGAGGGTGGATCACCTGGGGTCAGGAGTTCTTCACTTGAACCCAGGAGGCGGAAGTTGCAGTGAGCTGAGATCCTACCACTGCGCTCCAGCCTATGTGACAGAGCAAGACTCCATCTCAAGATAAATACATAAATAATTTAAAAAAATAAAAATTAATTAGTAACAATTTAAAAATTAAAAAGGAGTGGGAGTTCCAGGTGAGCCCAGAAAAGCAGTTTTGAAACAAAGCAAGCAAAACAAACTGGATTGCTTTACTAGAACAAAATAACCAGAACTTTCATTTTTCTACTTTCCACTTTTTGCATTTCTTTGTGATAAATCACCCCACATTCTGCCAGGGATAGCCATGTGCCTTAAGAACATTTAGGTGTATTATAGCAATTATGCAAATGACAGGAAAAGTTCATCTTCACCTACTGGGAGTCAAAATAGGATCTTAAAGCAAGTCTTGAAAGCTAGGCTTAGTATTTTTTAAATTGATTTACTTCCAAGAACATATCAGGAAAAAATCTCGAGGGCTCAGACCATAGGGCAGAGAGGGCATGGAGGATGCACTCCTTTTGACTAAAATGGCTAGGCCCTGAAGCTTGCTATATAAGGCACAGAATAGCAGTTCTCAAAGTGTGGTCCAGAGGACCAATGGGGATCCTCATGACCTTTTCAGGATATCTGTGAGGTCAAAACTATTTTCATAATGTACTAAAACGTTTTGTGCTTTTTTCACTCTCATACTGTCATGAATGGAAAATGGAGTTTTCCAGGGGCTACATTATATATGAAATTCCAAATAATTGAATACAGAAGCAAATATGAGTTACTATTTAAGCTATCTTCTACTTAACCAGACACTAAAGGGAACACTAAATATAAAATAATGCCACTTTTTTCATCAATGGTGTTTTATTTTGAAAAATATAGTTCATAAAATATTATATGGTATGTAGTATAATTAATATTAAAATTTCTGCTTTAATTTCTTATATGGCAAATATCGATAACTATAACCCAAACAAATCAAATTTCTTTGAGGTCCTTGAAAATTTTTAAGAGTGTAAAGGAGTCATGAAACAAAGAGGTTTGAAAATCACTAACATAGAAGCAGAAAGTCCAACCCATCCAGGTATAAAGTGTTATAGAAGAAAAAAAAAGAAGAAAAAAGCTAGAACCAAGAAGTCAGATACTTGGATTCTCATATCTCTCTCTCCCTCTATGCCCTGTACTTCTGTCCAAATCTTGAGTGAGTTTAGAAACATCCAGATAGGTATGGGAAACTCAAGAATAATGAGACTAACATATATTAGAAGAAGGCTGAAAACAAGAATTCTCACATTTCTTTGTACCATGGACCACCTTTGGAAGTCTGATAAAAGTATATGGATCCATTCTTAGAATGTTTTTATATTCATAAAATAAAATACATATAATTCCAAAAATATATGTTGAGCTATATTTTTCTATTCATATGCCCAAAAAAATGTCCTGCACACGACCACTTCCAAAACGCACAAAAAAATGTTGGAATAGCAATTGCAGGCAGCTGTGGATAAATGAGCCTAGAACAATACCCGTGGTTCCCTATGACCAGTCCTTTTCAAAATGCACAGGATCCACATATTCCCAGGGAATGGATACCGAAGTGTAAAAGACCTGGGACTTAAAAATAAGAAAGAAGACAGAAGGAAGAAAAGAAGAAGAAGAAGAAAGAAGAAGGAAGAAGAAAGAAGAAGAAAAGAAGAAAGAAGAAGAAAGAAGTAGAAGTAGAAAGAAGAAGAAGAAGAAAGCAGCAGAAAAGAAAGAAGAAGAAGAAAGAAGTAGAAGAAGAAGAAGTAGAAGAAAGAAGAAGAAGAAGAAAGCAGCAGCCGCCGCCATTATATGGGGATACTTCGACACTTCAAAATAGCTTGGACCATGTACTCTAACAGCTGACTTCAGCATGTCACCTGCAGACTTCAGCGTATCAGACTTTAGCACATCAGCACCCCCTGCTGGGGGATGCTGAAAATGGGAGACACTATGCATGTCTGAGGACAGGGGCAAATGGCTAATCTCTGTACTTCCCTCTCTATTTTGCCGTGAACCTAAAACTGCTCTAAAAATTTTTTTTTTAATGTTCAGCATTGCTCCTGTTGCTCATCCCTGAGTCTATCTAGACATTTGGAATCACAAGACTAGAATAGGTCTCACTATATAGGTTCTCAAAGCAATCCGCAAGTCCAGAGGCTTGTCTTCATTGACCATTCCCATATAACAACTGAAGTGGAAGAGAATGAGATCCTCATGGACATGTGCAATGGTCATCTTGGATTAGATGCTCCATGTCCCAGATAAGAACCAACATTCATGGGCATAACTTCCTATTCCCCACAAAAGACATATCAAGTTATTTAGGAAAGCCCAAAGTTTTGGGTTCACATCAGGAATTTGTAGTTCTTCACAACTAGTCAAGGTAAATTTATCAATCAGGGTTATTTTTACTATAAACAACATTGCTAGTTACATAGTTGACATTCTGCCATGTACAGGTTTCTAGGGAAATGTAATTAGAAAGTTAATCCAAGTTAAATTTTGTCCACATAGAAAGAGAAAAAGTTTTGCTAACCTTCACTCCTTTTTTTTTTTTTTTTGAGATAGCATCTCACACCATTGCCTGAGCTGGAGTGCAGTGGTGCAATCTCAGCTCACTGCAACCTCCGCCTCCCGAGTTCAAGCAATTCTCCTGCCTCAGCCTCCCAAGTAGCTGGGATTACATGTGCCTGCCACCACACCTGGCTAATTTTTTTGTATTTTTAGTAGAGACGAGGTTTCACTATGTTGGCCAGGCTGGTCTCAAACTCCTAATCTCGTGATCCACCCGCCTCGGCCTCCCAAAGTGCTGGGATTACAGGCGTGAGCCACCACACCCAGCCCACTTATTCTTTCTATGTACCCTTTCCCAACATTCCATTAAACACCCTTGAAGCCACTAAAGAAGGTGGAAACTCACATCAATACCAAAAACTACGACTAATAGATATTTCAAAGCTGGATCTGAGAGAAATAATCCTTACTATAAGACAGATGGAATTTTTCTGTGAAAAGCACTTAAACTCTGCTTCATGAAACAGAGATTGCCTGACAAGAAGTAAGAAAATAATGCATACTTTCCTGCTATCTGTTTCTGAAGTCAGGGATACGGCATCTCCACCAATCAGAAATTTAGAATGCTATTCTTCTTTTTAAAAAGGGCCAGTCCACGCGTCGACTGTGTCTCTCCTCCATAAGTTGGGAGACAATTCTCCAATGGTCTCTTGTGTTTCTGTATATCTCATGAAGAGGCACTGACAGCTTTTGTTTCAGACTACCTTCTCAAGGATGTCTGGATGGAAAACAATCTTAGAAGATAAAAAGTTGAGTCTCCCTCTAGAGCAGAGCATATATTTGTTTCCTGCCAAAGATAGTAAATGTGTCTCTAATGAAATATTTTCTTGAAAACTGACCTAATAGAAAAGCGATATCATAGACCTCACTTTTAGGAGCAAAGAAGCTAATAAACAAGCTGATTTGTTTTGCAAATCCCAGAAAGTTTCAGGAAATGGAGGCTCCAGATACATCTGAAGGCAAAGTGTAGAGGTGAGCAGAAAACAGAAGAAATAGTTAAAAGTCTGTATTTTTAGGCCAGGCGCGGTGGCTCAAGCCTGTAATCCCAGCACTTTGGGAGGCCGAGGCGGGTGGATCACGAGGTCAAGAGATTGAGACCATCCTGGTCAAAATGGTGAAACCTCGTCTCTACTAATACAAAAAAAAAATTAGCTGGGCATGGTGGCACGTGCCTGTAATCCCAGCTACTCAGGAGGCTGAGGCAGGAGAATTGCCTGAACCCAGGAGGCGGAGGTTGCGGTGAGCCGAGATCACGCCATTGCACTCCAGCCTGGGTAACGAGCAAAACTCCGTCTCAAAAAAAAAAAAAAAAAGTCTGCATTTTTAAAACAATCATTTCTCAGTCCTCTTTTCTTAGCCCATAATTTGAAGGCACTTTTGCAGCTGAGGGATTAGTTCATCTGAGAAGAGGTTATTAATTGAAAGTCTTTATACTAAAATGTGACACCCCTAACCCTCTTTCCAGTTTGTCTCACAGAACACCAGCAGACAGGTTTATACTCTGTGCTGACTGCTCTCTGTTTGCCTCTCCTGGTCCTTTCTCTGTCATTTTCTCCCTGGCCCTGAGAAACTGACTTCTGTGGACTGTATCACCCAGGCTCTCTTAGTCTCAGGCTTCCATTTGGATTCAGCCAATGAGAGCCACCAGCATAAGATCCAGGGTAAAAGGAGAGATGGGTTTGGGCTTTTATTCTCTTTCTCCCCTTTCCCTGCCATTTTTGGCAGTTACTACATTTTTCTACTTTCAGATACAGCAATTGTTAGATGCCCTTTCACATACAACTACAGATCACTCCAATTCCAGTACACTGTTAGGCCTAGGAAAGGTAAGGGCTTTCAGCTGTTTTTAGTCCTGGAGTATTTTACCATCTCTTGATTGTTCCTGTCTGTGAAGGTTTGTAATGTTTTCCTCATTAAACTCTCTTCAAGGAATCCTTTCACTACTCTTTGCAATTTCCTCTTTGAGTGATCCATCTGTTTCTTATAGGCCCACAGAGTCACATAACCTCTAGCAACTTTGCAGGATGCCTCTGCTGAACTGGCCTGAACAAGCCCGAGAAAGGCCTACAAGATGTTTATTTCTAATCAAAAGGGGAAAGCATGAATGAATGATCATAGGCATGAAGCAGTTAATTGTGTTCTGGGAACTATAAGTGCTACTAGGTGTTCCATGTAGTGAAGTGGGCAGTGAATGCAGAGTAGGCCCAGAAAAAGACAAATGCCAACTCAAAGAGTATCTTGTAACTCACATCAAGGATCTTGGAGTTTACACTGTAGGCTCTGCAGAGGCACTGAAGGATTTCGTTTGAGCTTCAATCAATGCTGGAATAAAAATGAAGGAAAATGTTGATGCAGGCAAGGCTAGAAGATGGAAGACATGACAGAGACAAACAACTGCAATGGTTTCAATGAGAAACATTAGAGGCCATGATTCAGACAGTGGTAAAGGAATGGAGGAAATGGACAAAAAATTAGCGGCTATTGGGGGGCAGAATAGGTGAATGAGGGAATGGGGGGAAACAGTCCAAACTGGTTTGTGGGCCTCTGACTTAGCAATGGATAAACAGCCTTTCAATGAGATAAAGTGCAGAAGAAATGTGGGTGAAATTGTCCATGAGGTGCAAGGAAAGAACTTCCCTTTAACCCACTGAGTGTAGAAAACATTGAACTCTGAGTTTTCCCCTACCTCAATGAGGGAAACCAAATCGAGATCCACAGCAAAAGAAAAACAAAAACAAACAAACAAACAAAAACAGCAAATCTGCCTTTGATCCTTAGCATAGTAGTAGGCAACAGGCAAGACCAGAATAAAAAGCTCCCTGTGCAGATACCCATTTGACCACAAGATGGCATCAGAGCTAAGCTGCAGGAAAGCCCTAGTCAGAACCTACCTCAGTGTGGTAAAGCCATAGCTTAACTGTTTTTGTTTGTTAGCAAGGAAGGGCTATTCACCGGCAAAAATCATGGCTGAAAAGAGACATTTGGAATATTCTAAAACAAATTATACAGACTATACAGTATGGTCTAGGAGCTGGGAGGATGGCAGGTGATGAGAAGACTCAAGAGTCAAGCAGGTGCATTACACACCAGGGTCTGTGGAGGGGGGAATAGGGGAGGGACAGCGTGGGGTAGGGAGTTGGGGAGGGATAACATGGGGAGAAATTCCAGATATAGGTGATGGGGAGGAAGGCAGCAAACCACACTGCCATGTGTGTACCTATGCAACAATCTTACATGTTCTTCACATGTACCCCAAAACCTAAAATGCATTAAAAAATAAAGAAAGAAAGAAAGAAAGAATCAAGCAGGTGCCTGTTAAATTGGACATCAAGGGCTATGGGAGAGCAGATGTCACATAAGCAGACAACTTCAATATAAACCACAAAGTTGGCTGGGCGCAGTGGCTCACACTGATAATCCCAGCACTTTGAGAGCCCGAGGTGGGCAGATCATGTGAAGTCAGGAGTTCAAGACCAGCCTGGTCAACATGGTGAAACCCCATCTCTACTAAAAATACAAAAAAAAAAAAAAAAAAATTAGGCATGGTGGCAGGTGCCTGTAATGCCAGCTACTCAGGAGGTTGAGGCAGGAGAATCGCTTGAATGTGGGAGGCAGAGGTTGCAGTGAGTCAAGATCCCGCCACTGCACTCCAGAGCTTGGGGAACAGAGCGAGACTCCATCTCAAAAAAAAAAAAAAAAAAATACGAGGTATGAAAGGTGATCCAGAAATTAGGTCAATTGATATAACAATCAGAAACAAGAACAAAAACACTAGCAGGTTTATGTATCACCAGGCATGACCTCAAGCCTCACCCCAGATGGTTGTTGAAGAGGCCCAGGTATCCTCAGGTCCAATATTAGATTAGACATGGGCTCTCTGCCCTCTTGGCCCTTAATAAATACCCCTGCAAACACTGCAGTTCAGTCACTCACTGTGGAACTAAATGAGTGAGCAAGAAAAAAAACATGTCAGTGTTGGCATCTCATTCCTTCTTCCCCAAAATTATATGTCCTAGGAGTCATCTCAGCATGGAGAGGAGCTAGAAGCAGCAGGAGTAGAGTGAGACTTATGGCATTTCTCCCTGAGATTGGGAAGGGGATAGAATATTGTGATTTCTTTGAGAGTCAGGAATCTTCAGGGGCAGATTAGGCCAATATATTTTCAAAGTAGCCACTACTTAGAGAGAGAGAGAGGTATTTGACATACCACATTCAAAAGCAGGAACTGGGAAAATCAAGCCATCTCCTATGTACTTCCCAATAATTTGAGACTCTTTAATAAAAGAGTTCCATTTATTTGAATTCAAGCTAGTTTCAGTATGCCTTTTGTACCTATTAGTATGAACTGACATGGGAAAACACAATAAATTTTATGAAGTCACATCACATAAATCATAGATGCCCCCACCTTCCCAGCTCACTTCATTTTTAGCTGTAACTAAAATACTAGTTATAATAGGCATTACAGACATAGTTACTGTTAATACCACCAGGCCTCCCATATCACCCCAACCTCAGCCTACATGCAATTGAACTATCAATAGCTATTTCATCAATTTTCAAGTTGCCTAGAAATGGGCCATATCTCTGAATCATTTATCCTTCAAATCTCACATGGCTACCTCCAAACCTTCCTGTTACCATTGCTTAATTCTTACTGTCTTCAAGCTCCTCAAAACTTGTCTCTTGATCCTTCTATAATAATACTCCTAATAGTCTTCCCTTGCCTTTATTTTTATTACCATTCATTCAAAAATTTTAAAAAATCTGTCATCTGAACCACTCACCTAAGTATTTCCTTATAACTCCTCTGTATTCTTTTCATTCTGCTATATCCATTCCAAAATAACTCTAGGCCTGGATTAATATTTTCCCTTACAAAATTTATTAGAAACAAAAATAGTCAATCCTGTAAACTGGTGCAACTGCAAATCCCAACTCCAACTTTAGCTTGATTCTCAATATACTATAGCAATCTTTCTGTTTCTTTCATGAGCATTCTCTCCCATTTTCTAATAACAACTGTTCCGAAATTTGTCACCAAGCAATCATTGTGAGGATTAAGTACTTCAATATCTGCTAACTTAATTGTAGCCAATGATCTCTCTTCCTTACATCACTGACAAAAATATAGGCCATGAAAAGAGTTTAACATGAAGACTATTCCCTACCTAAAAAAATCATGTGCATCTCTACCAATAGTGCCTCCCAGGTAGTCATCCTAAAAGAAATGTCCCTCCATTTGTAAAAGGCTGACTGGGCGCAGTGGCTCACACTATAATCCCAGCACTTTGGGAGGCTGAGGCAGGTGAATCAGGAGGTCAGGAATTTGAGACCAGCCTGGCCAAGATCGTGAAACCCTGTCTCTACGAAAAAGACAAAAAAATTAGCTGGGCGCGGTGGCATGTGCCTGTAATCCCAGCTACTCAGGAGGCTGAGGCAGGAGAATCGCTTGAATCTGGGAGGCAGAGGTTGCAGTGAGCTGAGACTGTGCCACTGCACTCCAGCTGGAGCAAAAGAGCAAGACTCCCTCTCAAAAAAAAAAAAAAGGCTAACAATTCCTTAATCTTTGCTCAAAGAAAAAAAAATAATCTCGGCTAAGTCAAAGGCAAGTCTTTCCAACTCTGGAGAGAAATATTTCCTTAGTCCCAGATGGTCTAACTTCTTTCTCTCTCCTTCCTTTTACATATTTCTTGGGGAACAAATATCTTTGCGTCTGTCTCCAGTCACTCACCTCTTGATTACACACACTGTGACTACCATAACCAAGCTTCTGCCCTATGAACCTGTTGTCCCCAAGGCCCCATGATTGCTAAATCCAAAGAATATACTTTAACCTTTATTACATTTGCCTTTTGGGCAGCATTTGACATTAGAGAAAAAATAGTTCCAAATTGCAAATCTGTAATAATAACAATAACAACTACCATATACTAAGTACCTGATAAGTGCTAAGTGTTTTATACATGTTGCCTTATTTAAGTCTCACAATGATTCGATCTCACTAATGAGAAAATGGAGGTAAAGTAACTTGCCAATAGATATACAGAGAGTAAGAGAAAGTACTCAGTTTTTGAATCAGGGCTGACTTTAAAATCCATTCCCTTAATGACTATGCTATTTTCAGACCTATGTAGCATGCTGCCTACTGGCCAGTCCCTCTTGGATGTTACAAGGAAAATTCAAAATGACCAAGCCTAAAACTAAAGATATCTTCTTAACCCCAGACAAACCTTTCTTCCAGTATTACCTACTTCTCTAAATGGTACCATTAACCATCAAATTGCCCAAATCAAAAACAAGAAGGTTTTCTTTAAAAATTTTCCATCTTCCAAGTCCTACATCAAACTGATCATTTAATTTTGTCAACTACATTACCTTAACTTCTCTCCCCAATCTGCCCATCTCCGCTTTCCGAGCTTTGGATGAGGCCTTCATCATGTCTTGCCATGACAACTACAAAAACTTCTGAGACACAATTCTCATCTACAGCATCATCCCCTTCTAATCAATTCTCCACACATTGTCAAAGTGATTATTCTCAAGCTCAAATGTGGCTGAGAATGTAGACCACCTGGATCACTCCCATACTGCTGCTACTGGGAAAGTAAAATGGTACAGCCACTCTGGAAAATAATTTGAGTTTCTTTAAAGCACTAAATACTTCTCATGTTACCCAGAAATTGCCATCCTGGGCATTTACCTCAGAAATGAAAATTTAGTCTACATAAAAACTTACATATGATTTTTCATAACAGTTTTATTTGTAATAGCAAAAAACTGGAAATAATCAAAATGCCAATGAATAGATGAATGGTAAACAAATTGTGAGTACATCTGTAAATAAAAGGAACAAACTATTGATACACACAATTTGGATGCAAGGGAATTATACTAAGTGGGAGAAAAAAACACTCATCTCAAAAGGTTACATGTATGATGATTCTGCTTATACAACTTTCCTGAAATGACAAAATTAGAGATTAAATCCATGGTACAGTAAAATTGACACTTACAATTTACCATCACAGAGTACTAAAAAGAACGACCCAAGGCACCTAACTTTGTTTTACGTAACTTGAAACCTGTTCAGCATGAAAAAAAAAAGCAGCTACACAGAGGACAAAGATCATGTAGAAAAGACATGAAACAAGCAAATGACTATATTCCACAGGAAGCAACAACAACAAATCCTGAGGAGAGAGAAAAATGTGATGTCCAGAGTTAGCATATTTTAATATTCAAATATCCAGTTTCCAGCAAAAACATTATGAAGAATGCAAAGAAACTAGATAGTATGGCCTATTTACAGAAGAAATTAATACGAGCTCTACGGAAGAACAAACACTGAACTTATTAGAAAATAATTAAAAATCACCTGTCTTAAATATGCTCAGACAGCTAAAGGAAACCACAAAGAGTTAAAGGAAACCAGGAGAATGACGTCTTAACAATAAAAGATATCAACAAAGACAGAAATTATCAAAAGAAACCAAGTAGAAATTGTGAAGCTGAAAAGTACAATAACTGAAAGAAAATTTCAGAGGGTTGCAATAGCAGATTTGAGCAGGCAGAATAAGGAATGAGTGAACTTAAAACTGTCAATAAAAATCAAAATTATCCAGACTGAGAAGCATAAAGAAAAAAGAATGGCTGGGGACCGTGGCGCCACATTTGTTATCTCCACACTGTGGGAGGGTGAGGCAAAAGGATTGCTTGAGCCCAGTAATTCAAGACCAGCCTGGGCAACATTGCAAGACTCTTGTCTTTACAAAAAGTAAAACCAAAAAAAATGTCTGCTGGGTATAGTGGTGCAAGTCTGTAGTTTGAGCTACTTGGAAAGCTGAGGTGGAAAGACCTCTTGAGCCCAGGAGTTCAGGTATGCAGTGAGCCAGCCATAATTGTGCCTGTCAGCCTGAAGTGACAGAGCCAGACTCTGTCTTAAATAAAAATAAAATAAAATAAAGAATAATTATTGGAGTCTTTAAAAATCTATGGGAATAATCAAGAGTACCACCATACATATTACAAGAGTCCCAGAAGGAGAGGAAAAATAAAACAGTGGGAAGAAATGTTGAATAAATAACCAAAAACTTTCCAGATTTGGGAAGAACCCAAGAATCTCAACAAACTCCAATAAAGATAAACAGTTCCACACTGAGACACATTATAATCAAATTGTCAAAAGACAAAGACAAAAAAAGAATATTAAAAGCAGTGAGAGAAACAATTTGTCACATACAAGTGATTCTCAATCATAAGAGCATCTGATTTCTCATCAGAAACTATGCAGGCAAGAAGGCAGTGGGATAACATTCAAAATGCTGAAAGAAAAAGACTATCTACCAAGAAATCTATATTCAGCAAACTGTCCTTCAAAAACAATGGAGAAATTAATACATTAGCATGTAAATAAAAGCTGAAGAAGTCTGTCACAAGTAGACCTATACTATAAGAAATACAAAGGCCAGGCGCGGTGGCTCATGCCTGTAATCCCAGCACTTTGGGAGGCCGAGGCGGGTGGATCACGAGGTCAAGAGATCGAGACCATCCTGGTCAACATGGTGAAACCCCGTCTCTACCAAAAATACAAAAAAATTAGCTGGGTATGGTGGTGCATGCCTGTAATTCCAGCTACTCAGTAGGCTGAGGCAGGAGAATTGCCTGAACCCAGGAGGCGGAGGTTGAGGTGAGCCGAGATCGCGCCATTGCACTCCAGCCTGGGTAACAAGAGCGAAACTCTGTCTCAAAAAAAAAAAAAAGAAATACTAAAAGGAGTTCTTCAGACTTAAATGAAAGAAAACTAAACAGCAACTCAAAGCTATAAGAAGAAATCAAGAAGTTAGATAGATATAACTACATCTTTAAATACAAAAGCCAGGACTGATATGTTTTTGGTGTGTAGTTCCTCTTTTTTATATGATTTAAAAGACAAGTGCATAAAATAATTACAAATCTATACTAATGGACACACAATGTATATAGATGTAAGTGGTAATAATAGAAACATAAAGGAGAGGACTCAGTTGTTTAGGAGTAGAGTTTTTGTATGCTATTGAAACTAAGTTGGTATCATTTCAAATGAGGTTATTATAGATTTAGGTGGAAACAACCCAAATGAGAGTGGAGGAACAGGTAAATAAAATGTGGTGCACACACAATCATACACACAATATGGAATATTGTTCAGCCATAAAAGGAATAAACTACTGATCTACAATGTATAATTTTTGAGGTATATAAACCTCAGGAAAAAAAAAACTGTGAAAGAAGCTAGACATTAAAGGTCTATATTGTAATACTGTATGATTCAATTTATATGAAATATCCAAATAGGTAAATTCATAGAGACAGGAAGAAGATTGGTGGTTGTCTAGTACTGTGGGAAGGGGAGAAGAGAGAGTGCTTAAGAGTTATGGGATTTCCTTTTAGGATGATAAAAAATGTTTTATAGGTGATGGTTGCAGAACATTGTGAATGCACTAAATGTCACTGAATTGTACACTTTAAAATGGTTACTTTAAGTGAATTTTACCTTAGGATTTTTTAAAAATTAAAAGCCCTGACCATGCAGAAACATGAAAATATTCATATTGTATTACAATTGCATACCACAGGCAGTTCTTTGAGGAAACAGAAAATAATAACATGCACTGCGCAGAGTAATGTTAAGTAATGCTTTTAAAGCTTTTGTTTTAGTTAAGTGTAGTTTTGTATAATTATTAGGTTATAATGTACAATATTTCTTACTGTGGATTATAACAAAAAAATGGAAAGTGCCTGAAAATAAAATCTTATACACTCTTTTAATTATTCTTCTGTGACAGGCATGGAAGAGTGTAACTCTGATCTTTCGTTTAAAAAAAAAAAGTCACTGAGCTCTGAGGAGTGCAGTTTGTTGGGAAAAGCAGCAAAGGAGAAAGGACTTACAAGTTAACTGACTGCCTCTGGCTGCAAAGCCTTTGAGATCTGTTAAAGCCTTTGTGCTAAGGCCATGTTCTTCCCAGGCAGTCTCCAGCCTGGCAGATAGCAGGGCCTGGACTTGTCTGCCCACTGCAGGACTTCTCTTCCTATTGGGTTAGCCAAGACTCTGTCAAATCTCCATTGCAATCTTAGACTGCCCCTACCCAATTCCACTTGCATCAGTCTTTCCTTTTACAAATGTCAGATCTTTATTAAGATCTGAAGATTTACCAGGTCCAATTCTTCTTCCTTTCCTTTAGTCTTTCACAAGATCTATTTCCCAAAATCCTACTTCCAACTTGGCATCAGCTTCCTGGGTGATGCAAACTGATATATCCTTATAGCTGTTATCACAATTTGTAATATGATATGAGTTTATATATTGCCTCCATCACATAGCAATTTCCTCGGCAGCCTTTTTCACTGAAGGGTCCTCCTCTCACAAAACCTGGATAACTTCCTCATTGCCTCCCTCCTGTAGCCTATACAGGGGAGTAGTGGTTTTACTTTGTGCCTTACATAGTAAAGCTTTCACCCCGCTAAGAGAGTAAGAGGGGGCTGAAATCCTGTTTCAGGGCTACGTCTGCCAAGAGCAGAATTTCTCAACCATGGCACTACTGACATTTTAAAATAGTTAATCCTTTGCAATGGTGGGGGGCTGTCCTGTGAACATTATGATGTTTAGTAGTATATCTGTCCTCTACCTACAAGATGCCACCGGTACTCTCCCTAATTGTGACATTTATAAATGTCTCCAGGCATTGCCAATTGTCCCCAGGGGGGCAAAACAGTTCCTGCTTGAGAACCTTTAGCCTTGATGAAACAGCATTTTTCTACTTTCTCCAAAAGTGTCATATGGTCAGTTAGTAGTCCTGCTAGAACTTATCACAGTCCTGGGAATATTCCTCCAGGCTAAGCAGGCCCAGATTCCTTGGTAGCAACTGGCACACAATGTGAAGCTTTCAGTCTCTTCCTTTTACGTTCATTTTTTTAGACCCTACATAGGTCTGCATGTGTTTCCATGTGTTATAGGCCTAGGATGGGACAGATTATCCTAAGTGGCTGACTGTGAACTGCAAATCCACATCCAATCATCTTTTCATTATGGTCTCCCTTCCAAGCAGACAGAAACTTAAAGGAGGACCAACCCACGGCATTGAAACCACCTTTGCAAAATTATGACTGAGATGGTGAAAGAGATCTAACTTAACTGACTCCATCTTGCTTCTAACCTCCACGCTGAAGTAACTGTGGGAGAAACTTAAGTTTGTAGTATATAGTTTAAACAAAGACGGTAACAGTGCTTTCCCAAAGGAGACCTCCTTCTTGCCTGGAGACTAGATTGCCTTTGTAGAACTAATATTAGCCACAATATTAGAAATTATGGTTTGCAGCTGGAGGTTACAAGATTTTGACCCTCCCTAATCTGCTCCTAAGATCAGTGCTTGAGGTATTTTGCAGACCCAGCACTTAGGGGATCAGCTGGCACCACCCAGATCAATAAACTGGCTCATTTAATCTTGTGACCTCCCACCCCCAACCCAGGAACTGACTCAGCAAGAACACCGTTTCCACTCCCTGTGATTTCATCTCTGACCAATCAGCACACTAGTTCACTGGCTTCCCACCATCCACTAAGTTATCCTGAAAAACTCTGATCCCAGAATGCTCAGGGGAGACTGATTTTAGTCATAATGAAACACTTGTCTCCCACACAGCCAGCTCTACATGAATTACTCTTTCTCTATTGCAATTACCCTCTCTGGATGAATCGGCTCTGTGCAGGCAGCAGGCAAGGTGAACCCCTTGGGCAGTTACAGCATGTTGACATTAATGGACAGATGAACACTGTCCCTTGGCCACTAGGCCTTCTCATCACACTTTGCTATCCACAAACTGTTTAATTCAGTTTTGCTTGGAAAATTATTAGTCATCTTATGTAAATTCCTGTGGCCATTCATGTTGGAGCATACTATATGCTACTTCCTTCTCACATGAGAAGTGGCTAATTTTAAAAAATGTGCATTTCTAAGTGCCTGCCATTAATATTTCAGGGTTCCTATTTTGTCTAAATGTGTCAGCCACGGCCATCTTCATCGGGCACAGAAACCTCGATTTCAGATGCTTTGAAATTGGAATGCCTATTCCTTCAAACTTCCTCTTTCGAAGTATATTTCATACACGCCATTTAACCTGTTTTAAGGCGGGCTTTCCCCACAAACCTAGTGGAAATCCACGTCCAACAATTTTCTCATTGTGATGTACAAGCAAGAAACTTCATTTTATTCAGGTAAATTTGCTTCCTTTCCCCTACCTCCAACTGTTGTTTTTCATTACTTGCATTCATGTGGATGTTTTAAATTTATATTTTGGATTCTGATTATTCAGTGTAGATACAGCACTTAGGAGGGATTGCAAAAGTCACTTTAAAAAATTAATCCATTACAACCTTTTCAGTATAGGACTCTAAGTCTTAACAGGAAAATGTGATATATGACCAGGAAGCTTACCAATTTTCTTAGATGAACGGTAAAATAAAAAGAAACTCTCATGTCACAAATGCGGATGGTGGGGGAAGAGGGCACATTTCATGCAGGATTGGAATTGGACAGGATTGAGAGCTGAAAACACGCCTTACTACCCTGGCTTCCCCTTCTCTACTTTCAAGACTGAACCAATGAGTCCTATACAAGGCAAAACATACCCGTTACTCTGCGGTGGTTAAGAGTGGAGATTCATTGGGCGCAGTCTAAGGAGGGACGCAGCCTGGAAGTCACTGTTACAAACTGCATACTGCAACCTAGAGTTGTCAAGATTAATGTTTGTAGAATGTGAGGTGATAAAAAAATTTTTTTAAATCACTTCCTGGCCCGGTACAGTTGCTTGCCTGTATAATCCCAGCACTTTGGGAGGCCGAGATGGGAAGATCGCTTGAACCCACGAGTTCGAGACTAGCCTGGGCAGCATGGTGAGACCTGCTCTTTACAGAAAGTTTTAAAATTAGCCAAGCCTCGTCGCGCGCGCCTGTAGCTACTGGGAGGCTGAGGTGGGAAGATCCCTTGGAGTTCCAGGCTGCAGTGAGCCATTATTGTGCCAATGCACTCAGGCCTGGGCGACACAGAGACCCCCTGACTCCCACCCCCCACCCCCAAAAATCACACTTCTTGTGGAAACGGTTAAAACTAAACATCCCACTTTGTGCGTAACTTTATATTCAATCGATCATTCCCTCAAAGACAAAATGTTCTTTCTCCGCCTCAAACATGGAGGACTGAGAAAAACTGAGGTTCTCTCAAACTCAGGGAGCACGCAGATTTCCTGGGAAGAAAGGGAGGGATAGCAGCCGCTACTGCGCACAGCCCGTAGGGGAGGACGGCAGCCAGAAAGGGCCAAACTTCACCGCAGTAGCGCGCTCGCGGCTTGCGGCGTCTCCTACGTCAACCTTGCCGCGACAGAGCATCGCCGGAGGAATGGAGGCATTCAAGTTGGGCGCGTGCCCTGCGAAAACGCAACGAATTTTGAGGACAACTAGAGGAGCTCGTCCCCTGTCTGTGACAGCTTATGGTCACCTAATTTTTGTGGACACACTACGGTCCACGAGTGCGGAGGCCGCCAGAAATTTGCTTGCGTCCCAGTGAGACGCACGGTGGCGCAATTCCGAGCCTACCAATCCCAGGCTGACTGGAGGGCGGGCTCTTCAAATTTGAATTGCGGAAGTGTTGTGGGTGTTAGAGAACCTCGCGGCGGAGGTAAGCGTCGCTTGGGGCCCGGCCGCCGCGGGCAGGCGCCACCGTGGGCCTGAGGGGCGAGCCCCGCGGCGTCCGGCCCTCCCTCCGCGCAGAGCCAAGCCTGGACTGCCACAGTCTCGCCCTGCTAGGCCCTTCATCCAAGGTACGTCCTCCCCGCGCCCTTCTCTCGCCTCCCGCCGCGAGTCCCCGCCGGTGGTGGGCGTCCTGCCCTTTCAGCATCTTGGCCCACGCCGTTTTATTATTAATATTTGTAGATTTCTGGCTTTGGTACTGATTTTACAGCTGCGCACTCGATGTTTATTTGTTGCGTGTCTACTGTAGAGTAGAACACGATTGCTCACATTTATTTCGATGGTGAGCGTTCTAGGTCTTTGTTCTAAAGTCGCTTTAAAAAAAAAAAAAAAAGAATACCAAGTAGGAAAATTGTGTGCCTTAGTACCCAACTCTTCCCCTTGGCGCCCCAGGATCCAGGGCTACAGAAACAGTTCATCCATTCAGCTTATGTTTTCTTCTGATTAAATTGCATACTTGTTGCAAACAGCTTTAGATGTTAATAAAATTATTTAGAAAATGGTCGGGCGCGGTGGCTCACGCCTGTAATCCCAGCACTTTGGGAGGCCGAGGCAGGTGGATTATTTAAGGTCAGGAGTTCAAGAAAATGATAGGCCACTTCATCCTGCTCTTCAGAGATAACAGTTTACAATTTGGTTCACTTGCTTCCAGATTTTTTTCTCTGTGCTTATGTGTGTTTTATTTATTTATTTATTTTTACAGAAATGCAATTATATGTTCTGCTACTTTTT
Source organism: Aotus nancymaae (assembly GCF_030222135.1). Taxonomy (NCBI): domain Eukaryota; kingdom Metazoa; phylum Chordata; class Mammalia; order Primates; family Aotidae; genus Aotus; species Aotus nancymaae. The sequence goes on along the minus strand of NW_026988476.1, from coordinate 15,576,900 downwards.
CTCAGTTTAGTATTTCTTGGATTTTTTCCATGTAAGTACATATATATTTTTTTGTTGAATATGTAAATTGTATGGATGTGGCAGAATTTATTTTGTCCTTTATTGGTGGACATCTGTAATTTCATTTTATGCTGCAGGTACTGCAGCGTGAACTTTCCTGTGTAGTGGTTCTGTATGCTATGTTGCCTGTTAGTAAAGAACTTAGACTTTGGAGGTAGAATCAGATCATCTTTCTCACTTACTGTTAAGTGAACCTTGGCCAGGTTACTTAACCACCTATACCTTAATTTCTCTCTTTTCAAACTGGGAATAATAACAGTACTTAACTCTTTAGAGTTGCTATTAGATTATATAGTGACTGGCATGTAAATATTCAGTGAATATCTGCTATTATGATGCATATATATTTGCATTCTTATGTAGGTGTTTCTGTAGGGAAAAAAACAAGTTAGAAGTGGAATTTCTGTGTCAGTGGTATACAGACTTGCATTTTGAAATTAATCTTTACCAATATGATATGTAAAAGAAGTCTCACTGTTATAGTTTGCATTTCCATTTATTAGTAAAATCAGGTGTCACTTGACTTGTTTATTGACCTTTTCTATTTCTTCTATTAATTGTCTTTCATGTCCTGTGACCATTTTCTGTTTTGAACATTTTTTTTAAATTGATTCATTAGGTCTCTTTGAATGTTATGTAAATTAGCCCTTTGTCATAGGCGCTGAGTACTTATTTCAAGTGTATCATTTTTTTTCAGTTCTTTTTTTTTTATATTTTTGAAAAAATATAATTTTTTTACAATATTTTCAACTTAAACACTATTCACACTGAACACGTATGGCAGCTTAACCTACCCAAATATAAAGTTTAAAAAGCCAAAACTCTTCTAGCTTTGTTAAAAGAAAAGTTGTGCTGCAGACTCTTGTGATGGTTAACAAAGCAAGGAAAAGCACCACTCAAATCATAATGTTACAATATCTTTGTTCGGCTGGATTATGGGTTGGTATTGGTCATATGTTAGACTCCACACAGGCATAGCTATGATGCAGTGAATCCCTTAGAAGTTACAATTCTCAAATTACATACTTCCTCAGATGTAACATTAGAACTCGATATTTCTAACACAATAACGTATCAGAAAAACCTGGACTGGCACTCATCTGCTAACTACCTTGTAGCCTCAGGAATATGACATACCTGTCTATAACAAATTATCTCAAATTAACTAACAGACCTTCAGAAAATGGAGATTCTTTTTGATGGGGACATAATCAAATTTAAGTCTGAATTGAGAAATATGCTTAACAGTTGGAACTCAAATTAAATTTAATGATTTTAAAGTTTAGACACAAGTGTTAGTTAACACTAAGGGACCAGTTTAGCCTCAAAAAAAGACAATTTAGTAAGGTTTAGGTCTTTTAATTTGGTGCTTCTTTCCTTGCTGTCTTCACATGAAGCCATGGGGCCAATTCTATTTTCAGTAAATGTTTGACAGCTTTTTACTTAATAACAGTCTCAGCACTTATATTAAGCATGCAAGACTAACAAAAACTTTGGCAATGCGTAAGTGTAACACAGTGACAAGAGAGAGCTTTTTACAATTAAGTCTTCTAATACTGCCTTCACAGTGTGGAAATTGTGCTACATCCACCAAAAGAGGGCCCCGTCTACTCAAATATTTTAGTACTTCACCCCAGGGACAAACTCCTTTGCATTTGGATTCAGATTGCTCTTGACCACAAGATCTTCCAGAGAAGAGCCGTCACTGATAACAAGGTCATTAAACTGGTCTTGGATTTGGTCCATAGTTTGTGGGAGATCTCGAGCTGGAATAAACCATTCATGCTCTTCTTCCTCTTCCAGCATTTCTTGGAAACAGCGTTCAATAAATTCTTCTTCCCATAACTCCTCTTCTATTTGTCTGTTGAATTCTTCTTCATTTTCCATCCACATGTACTCTGCAAATGGATTGTCATCTTCATGAGAATGACCGTTAATAATCACATCTTCATTGATGATGCTTGGGCTAGTACTGCTGCGACTTGGATCTTTCATGGTTGATGTTAGTTGTCGTTTTTAACCCAGTGCACAGCAGCGGGGACGGCAGCCAACGAATCCTGTCGGCCTCCGCGGATCTCCACAGGCAGCGCCGCTCCCCAGCTCGACGTGCGCTTAGCCCCTCAAGTGTATCATTTACGTCTTAACTTAAAATTCTATTTTTACTCCGAATTCTATCTCCCAGTTTTGGTTAGTGTGCTCTGGGATTTTCGACCCCTTCCATAGTAATAGCTATTACTATTGTTACCACTACAGTAAATTCTTACAAGAACGTTCCATCTTTTGGGAGGAGGAGGAGGAGTTATATTCAGGATCATATACATAACAATTGTTTAGCTTCAGTTCTGTGTTTATATGTGTCACTTATAACTGCCTGGGATATATTCTGAGAAATACATTCACAGGTGATTTTTGTCATTGTGACAGTATCATAGAGTGTACTTACAAAAACCCAGGCTATATGTTATAATCTATTGCTCCTAGGCGTCAAACCTGTACAGCATGTTACTTTACTGAATATTGTTGGCAGTTGTAACATGGCGATAAGTATTTGTGTATCTAAACATATCAAAATATAGAAAAGGTTCAGTAAAAATAAGGTATAATCTTATGGGGCCGCCATATGTGTGGTCTGACATCATTATGCAGTGCATGACTGTACTATAAATGCTATGGCCAGCCCTTTCCTGCATGGTTTTCCCATTCCTGTGTCTTTATGTTGAAAACATTTTTTTTTTCCTAGTACCTCAGCATTTGTCAGCTTTTAGAATAAGTTTTAAGGATTAGATTTTCCAAACAACTTTAAACAGTTGATGAAAAGAGAAACATACTTTCTCCGGTCTGAGAGGGAACTAACAATGAGCGACCTCCATCTGTTAGGTCAACAAATGTGCTTGGTTGGCTTCAGGACAAACTATTCTTTCCTCCACTTGAGGGATGCCAGTTATTTAGTCTCCACAAATGCCTGTGTTTTATCAGAGGCTGATTTATTTTGTTCTTTTAACTGGGAAGGAAATGGAGCTTCAGATCTGTCTTGGTTTATCTAGACTCAGTGTTTTTTGTTTGTTTGTTTATTTACTCTGCAAAGCCTCTGTGGTCAGTGGAAATTGTAGACGATTTTTTTCCTCTGCATTCTGTCTTTAACAAACCCCTGGCAAATATTGGCTGCTTTTTTTTTTACTTATGTTGAGTTGCTCTTTATCACATGGTGGGAAAAAGGTCTCTTACTTTCTGCGTCTTTGGGAGGGGAAGTGGAATTTGAAGGCTTTTCAGAATCTTGGCTACCCAACCTTTATCCTACTGCTTGCCTGAATAAAGATGTTAGGAAACAGAAATCTCTGTGCTGGTTCTTGGAGCCTTTCTATGTGACCACAATTATCTGCCTTTAAATGGAGACAGTTCTGCATGTCCATTACAGATTGGGTCTGTTTTCACTGCTCTTAGCTTATTTGCAGTTTTTACATTCTGTTTAGCATTTCATTAGGCTCTGAGGAATTGAGATTGTGTAAACCTGAACATTCTTTGCTATTTTGCTTTGCAGTTTTCCAGTTTATTCTTTTTTTTTTTTTTTTTTAATGGAGTGTCACTTTGTTGCCCAGGCTGGAGTGCAGTGTCGTGATCTCAGCTCACTGCAACCTCCGTCTCCCAGGTTAAAGTGATTCTCCTGACTCAGCCTCCTGAGTAGCTGGGACTACAGGCATGTGCCACCACACCTGGCTAATTTTTGTGTTTTTAGTAGAGATAGAGTCTTGCCATGTTGGTCAGCCTGGTCTTGAACTCCTAACCTCAAGTAATCCTCCTGTCTTGGCCTCCCAAAGTGATGGGATTACAGGTGTGGGCCACCACACCCAGCTGAGTTTATTGATTTGTGATTTTGAGCAATTATACAGCTTTATTGTTTTTTCTTTGAAATGAACAGCTAAGCCACACATGGTGGTTCACTCCTGTACTTCCAGCACTTGTGGGAGGCCAAGTCAGGAGAATCACTTGAGCCAGGAGTTCGAGACCAGCCTGGGCAACAGGCTGTAATCCCGCCTATAATCCCAGCAATTTGGGAGTCCGAGGCGAGTGGATCACCTGAGGTCAGGAGTTAGAGACCGCTCCCCACCCACCAATATGGTGAAACCCCATCTCTGACTAAAAATACAAAATTAGCCAGGTGTGGTGATGTGCGCCTGTGATCCCAGCTACTCAGGAGGCTGAGACAGGAGAATTGCTTGAACTCGTGAGACAGAGGTTGCGGTGAGCCAAGATTGCACCACTTTACTCCAGCCTGGGTGACAGAGATTCCCTCTCAAAAAACAAAAACAAAACATAGCTCAGGTGTAGTGGCACACACTACTACAAAAATTAGCTAGGTGTGGTGATGTGCACCTGTGGTCCCAGCTACTCTGGAGGCTGAGGTAAGAGACTTGATTGAGCCCCAGATTTCGAGGTTGCAAGGATCCCTGATCACATATCTGCACTCCAGACTGGGTGAAAGATACACTGTCTCAAAAACAAAACAGAAATGAAGTGAATGGCTAATATAACATCCAGCACAAGAACTCCTGGAACTAGCACATAGTAAACATATACATGCATGCATTAATACGTATTTGTAGGATTCATATGATGTGGAAGAATTATAGCAGTTTTTGGAGCTCCAGACTTCCAAGATACCCTTCTTTGTTGGCTGTTATAATTTAGGAATATTTTCCTTTTTTTCTCTATTATCAAAAATTATTGGATTAGATAATTTTTATATTAATTGCTTATTTTTTACAGATGTTGCTGTAGATAAAGATACTTGATATCTTTTGATCTGGCTATGTTAGAATTTTCTGTCACAGGTTTTTTATGTTTATATGATGTTAACTAATTGGAATAGTTATAAATTCAGCAGTAAGAGATGCTGTAAATCTAGACTAGTAAGTTCCAGGATGCTTGGACTGAAATATTTACCAAATATTAGTTAATGTAACTGTATGGTTCCTCGCCTAGAACCTTAATTTCTAGGAGTGAATAATAAAACTTATACATAAGAAACAAGTTAAAGCAAAGCTAAAACTGTGTAAACTTAAGTACAATGTTTCTGCTAAAAATTTTAAATAGCATTAAAAAATCAGAATGAAAATAATAGACCATTTATTTGAGGATTTTTCAACTAAGACTTTAAAATATAAATGCTCTGGAACATAAAAAATCAGGATTGGTATTATTAAATAATTGAATAGTTTTTTTTTTTAGCTTTTATTAGAATAGATCATCGTAGTTGCTACCTTAAAGTTTAAGTGCCTAAAGGGAAAAATTATATTTGTAAAACTTTATCTTTTGTAACCTAATGTATTGCCATGTGCATGTATCATTTATTTACTATTTTTTTTTGAGACAGGATCTTTCTTTGTCACCCAGGCTGGAGTACAGTGGCACAATCATGGCTCACTGCAGCCATGATTTTGACTTCCCAGGCTCAAGTGATCCTCTCTGCTCAGCCTCCCAAGTAGCTAGGACTGCAGGCGTGTGCACCATCACATCCAGCTCTTTTTTTAAGTAGAGTTTAACAAAAATAAAATCTTAGTCTGATTTGTGAGCTATAGATTATCTAGCATTGTTATGAACCAGTTAAACATTTTAATTAGTATAGTGTTGTGGAAAGCATATAAACTTTAAACCTTTTCTGCACCTAAGCATGATAAAGGCTGATTTTATATTGAATTACAGGTTTCTGTGGGTCCCTGCTGAAGTTCTGTCTGAAAATTGTGCTTAAGTGAATTTTCTGTTAGAAGAACTTGCTTGCTACTGTCCTGTCAAGATGATTGCAACACCTTTGAAACATCCAAGAATTTACTTACCTTCAGAGACATCATCTCAAAGGAAAAATCTACCCATGGATGCAATCTTTTTTGACAGCATACCTTCAGGCACACTTACTCCTGTAAAAGATTTGGTGAAATATCAGAACTCCTCTTTAAAGTCGAATGACCGTAAAAAGAATCAGTTCCTAGAAATGACAACTTTTAACAATAAAAATAGATTTCAATCAACCATGCTGGCAGAGGCTGCCATCTCCAGCAGTTCTCTTGATATCAGTGTTATAAAGCCCAAAAAGGATGGATTAAAAAATAAAGCAAACTATGAATCACCAGGAAAAATATTTCAAAGAATGAAAGAAAAAGTACTGCGTGACAAGCAAGAACAGCCATCAAGAAACAATAGTTTGTTGGAACCACAGAGAAGTGGAAATAGTGAAACCTTCACTCCTAACAGAGTTGGCAAAAAACTACTGCAGCATACCTATCTCTGTGAAGAAAAGGAAAACAACAAATTATTCCAGTCAGATAACCGTTCACTAAGAGGTTAGTTTTATGTGTTAGCTAAAAAGCTGTAATGTCTTAAGTGTTTAATGTGTCAGACACTGTTTTAGGTGCTAGAATATAGCTGTGTGTAAAATGGACAAAAATCCTTGCCTTTGTGTAACTCACATTCATGTGGTGGGAAGACATAATAAACATATTAAGTAATTTTTTATGGCATAATAGAAGAGGAAAAGTGGAAAGACAAAAAGAAGAAAAAGAATTAGGATGATGGGGAAGAGTTGGAGGGGGATGTAATTTTCAGTGAAGTGGTCAGAGTAAGCCTCAATAAGAAGATTGAAATTTGAGCCCACAAAATTGAATGAGATAATAGATACATGTGTCTTGAGGAATGGGGAAGGATGATCTAGGCAGGTAACAGCTGTTACAAACGCCTTGAAATAGGAGCATGCCTGACATGTTGAAGGACTAGCTATGAAGTTAGTGTATCATGGAGTGATTAGATAGAGCTGAGGAGAGAGAAATAAGAGTGGGTCAGATAATATAAGGGCCTTATAGGTAAATATAAGAGTTTTGCCTTTTACTGTGAGCAGAATAAGGCATTGGAGGGTTTTGAGCATGTGAATGACAAGATCTGAATTATGAAGTTTTTTTTGGTTTTTTGATTAACCATTGAGTACAATGACTTAAGTTTTTAAAATACTACTCTGGCTGTTCTGAAATAGTTACTACAATAAGCCAGATGACAGCCAATGTTGGCTTGGTTCGTGTGCTAGTAGTGAAGATACTAGGTGGCTGGATTCTGGCTGTGTTTTGAAGGGATAGCCAATAGGATTAGCTCATAGATTGGGTGTGGAATATAAGACAAAAAGATATAAAGGACAGCTCAGGGTGTTTTTCGTTTTGTTATTTGACTGTGGCCTAAGCAACCAAGAGGATGATTTAACTGAAATGGGACAGACTGAAGGAAGAATGATGTGCGGGCTCAATAGTTAATATTTTTGTCATGTTAATTTTGATAATGTCTATTAAAAATCTAATTTTAGGTATTAATTAGGGTGTTGGAAAAAACTAATGGGAATATAAGAAAATGATCAAGGCAACAAAAGTACATTTGGGAATTTCTAGCACCCAAATGGTATTTCAAAAGCAATGAGATTTGATGAAGTCATCAAGGAGTAAGTGTAGAAAGAAAAAACATTCAAGACCTGGGTCCTTGGGTACTCCAGCATTTAGAAGGTAGAATAAAGAGTGGAAAGGCCAGCTGAGTGTCGTGGCTCACACCTGTAATCCCAGCACTTTGGAAGGCCGAGGCAGGCAGATGACCTCAGGTTGGGAGTTCGAGACCAGCCTGACCAACATGGAGAAACCCTGTCTCTACTAAAAATACATAATTAGCCAGGCGTGGTGGTGCATGCCTGTAATCCCAGCTACTCAGGAGGCTGAGGCAGGAGAATCTTGTACCTGGGAGGCGGAGGTTGTGATGAGCTGAGATCGCGCCATTGCATTCCAGCCTGGGCAACAAGAGCAAAGCTCTGTCTCAAAAAAAAAAAAAAAAAAAGAGTAGAGTAGAAAGGCCACTGAGAATACCAGGAGAGTGATACAGTGAAAGCCAAGAGAATAAAGTACTTTAAGTTGGGAGTCGTCAGCTGTCTACTGCTTCTAATTGGTCAAGTAGGCTGAGATTCTACTGGTCGATTCACCAATATGAAGTCATTGTTGACTTTTTAAGGGTGGTTTTGGAGGAATGGTAGCAGTGAAAACATTTGAAAGGATTCGAGAGAGAACATGACAAGAGGAAATGGCAATAGTGAATGTAGACAGCTCTTTTTGAGGGGGGCAAAGAAATAATGGCAAGTGTAGTTTAAAGTTTTATCATTTTTAATACTTGGTGAAATGCAGCATTTTTGTTTGCTGTTGGGAATAATGGAGTAGGAAGAAAAAAATTGAAATTGCTAGTATGATGCCCTTTAGTAATTGATTGAGAGGAAATATAATCTAATGCATCATTAGAGGTTTGACCAGAACACAGCAGACCAATTGTTAACAGAAAAGAAAGCTGTTTACACAGATATTGGTGGGTCATTATTGTATGACTTCACAAATAATCTGAAATAAGAAGTAAAGTCATCAGCTAAGCGAACGTGAAAAACAGTTTGAGGAGGTAGAGGTTTGAAAATAGTTTGGGAGAGGCCTAAATTTGATTTCCTGGGTAACACAGAAGAGCTGTTTAAGATATGTGGACATGAATTTAAACTGGAACCACTAAATATGGCTGTGAGTTTTCCTTTAACCCTGTGTAGCTGCTAAGGTGCTGGTGTAGAACAGGGAGGGAGTTGGATTTAACTGGATTGTAATTTTGCCAAATAGAATAAAGTGACAGAGGACAGGGGAGCTGAGGGTGTATGTGAAGGAGTCATGGTGAAATTTAAGTTGATCAATGAGGGCAAAGGATCTGAAGGAGATGAGGGATTGTGAAGAAGTGTACATTTTGTTTGGATAGTCACTGGATTTGAGAGAATGATCTGGAAAGATAGACACTACAACAGTTGAAATTGAGATTTTACTGAGTTTCAGTCATTGATAATGAAAGATATTTTACATGTATTATCTCTGTCTCTTTTTTTTTTGAGACAGAGTTTCAGTCTTGTTGCCCAGGCTGGAATGCAATGGCATGATCTCGGCTCACCGCAACCTCTGCCTCCCAGATTCAAGCACGTCTTCTGCCTCAGCATTCCCGAGCAGCTGGGATTACAGGCATGCGCCACCATGCCTGGCTAATTTTGTATTTTTAGTAGACATGTTTTTTTCCATGTTGGTCAGGCTGGTCTCGAACTCCCAACCTCAGGTGATCTGCCCACCATGGCTTCCCAGAGTGCTGGGATTACAGGCGTGAGCCACCGAGCCTGGCCTTATTATCTCTTTTAATCCTTTCAACAAACACTATGGGTAGGTACCCATTAGAAGTCTGTAAATGGGGATTATAGAGAGAGTAAGTCTGCTTGCTGTATGTCTCATAGGTAACAAGTGATAGGCTGAGAACTGAATATAGGTATCTCTTAGAAAGCCCATGTTCTTAACCACTATACAGTAGGTTGTAGGTATATTGTTGAATTTCCAAGACAGTGACATATTCCAACACAGTTTTCTAAGGGAGTTTGGGGGTAGAAGTGGGGAGACTCACAAAGTTGTCTATTTGTCGTATAGCCTAGGATAAAAGGAAGAAGCAAATGAAATAATGCAGATTAAAGTGTTTAAATATAATAAGGTAGCATTTGAGAGTAAGGAATACCTGTTTTGAGAATTTGGTGACCTTTTCCCCCAGAAAATATACACACAAATACAAACACAAATTTTATATATAGTTTTAGAAACCTTTTAGAGAGTCTTCATGAACCTTGGATTCCCAAATAAGTGAATAAATATAACTTGTTGCATTTGATTGAATTACTACTGAATTGCCTTACCATTTCCAATAGAATGAGTTAAAGATGTAGAAATTTATCATTTCTTTTTGTGACATGTTGTTATAACAAAATCTTTATATTACGATTTCTGAGATCAAAGTGGCATACTTAATTAAAGCATAGTCACTACCAGTTTTTTCAAGTATAAGATTTAAAATTAAACATATAAGATAATTATTCTCGGGATCAAATTTTAAGTCTATTATCACCGCCTTTTTGTGTGAAAAAACTATATTTGAGAAACATTAAACTTCAAAGATCTAAGAGGTAAAGCATAATAAAATGTAAGCTGTGCTATTAGTCCTTATTTGTTTTAGTTGAGAAACCTTCAACTTCTGAGTGTTTGGAGGCCTACTAAAAAGCTGTCTAAAGGACATAAATTATGGTTGAGTCTGCTGTTGCATCTCACATTTTAACTTTTAAAGAATAAGTTCGAACTCTTTGTCTTTCATGCTTTCGATATTTACAGCAAGCAGAGAAGAATCAGAGTTTTCAAGACTGGGTGACACTTTATATTGTAAGCTTAACATATATGTATCCAATCTGTGGCAGCACCAGAATTACAGATCTCTAGGTTTCTAAGTCTAATACTTTTGTCTAAAGCTGGCAGGTTGTCTTGGAGAAGGTTTTAAAAAATTCTTCCTCATAATGTTGGTATAGAGAACGAGGTAAAGGTATGAAAAGATAATACAGTGAAAAATGTATGTAACTATCATATATTGCAAAAGTACTGTATTGGTTTGATCATTACTAGTGTCTTTGTTTCAAGAATTTTAAAAACTTTTTTTCTTTGTGACTAATACAATTCAACTTCTTCTTTCTTTAAAACAAAACCTTAACCTCAGTCCAAGAAGCTCCTCTAGAATCATCAAATAATGATACTTTCCTCCCGGTCCAACAAAAGATTCAGTGCCAGCAGGAAAAGAAAGCATCACTGCACAATTTAACTTACGGTAAACTATTTTTTGTCTGTTTTTAGTTTGTTACTTAAGTATATTGTTAAATGTCCTAGGTAATTATTTTCCCTGTGTGGGCATTAAACTTTGGCTGTGGACAAGAGCTTGAATCGTACAAGAGACACTCAGACTGGGCAGGCGGGTGGAACAGTCCTAACCTAAATTTCACTTTTAATTTTATGTCATCCTTCTATAAATTTTGTTTTGTTTCGTGTTTTTTGCAGACCTTCCAACTCTGAACCAAGAACAGGAAAATTTTTTGGCTGCAGAAGCCCCAAACAAGGCATTAACTAGAGCTCAATTGGCTAAACAAATTCTTCACTCAAAGGAAAATGTAGTTGCAACCACTGGGTCTAAAAAGGACACATTTGTTTTAGAAGGCGTAGATTCTGCTGATGAAAAGTTTCAAAATACTAATGCCGAGACTCTCAGTACTAATTGTGTTCCTGTTGGCAGTCTGTTAACGATTTCTGAGAGTGAGAGGACGACAGAAGGGACTTCGCAACAGGAAGTTAAGAAAGGAGATGAAAAAGCAGTGCCTGGAGAGACTGGTCTACCAGGTTCCACGAAAGATACATGTAAAATTGTACTTGCAACACCAAGACTTCATATAACAATACCTCGGAGGTCAAAAAGAAATGTTTCAAAGCTTTCTCCAGGAATATTTCAAACTGTAACAAATCAAGTTAAAAAAAATCAGGTGGGAAAACTTTTAAGGCAGATATTCTATTTTTACCCCATTCTTCAAGAGCTTTTAATGTTCTCTCATTTTTTTTTTTTTTCCTAGCTAGGATTTGAACCTGTGTGCTTCATTATTAACAGTGTCTTCATTATCGCATTTTATTATATACTATAGTGACAGTGTGACCTAGTGAAAAGAACAGTGAGCTGAATGTAACAAGACCCAGGTGTTAAGTCTTATCTTGCTGTATTACTAGTTGTGTAGTCTTCAGTAATTTACTTGTTCCCTTTGGTAATGAACACTGAATTTATTTCTGCTCTTTTTTTCTAATACTTAGGGTGCTGTTAAAATAATTAGATCAATTAAGATAGAAAGGAATTGTAGCATCTGAAGAATTTAGAATTTTTCCCAAATTAAATATAGAGTAATCAATAAAAGCCTTTTTTTTTTTTTGAGACAGAGTTTCGCTCTTGTTACCCAGGCTGGAGTGCAATGGCGTGATTGCGGCTCACCGCAACCTCCACCTCCTGGGTTCAGGCAATTCTCCTGCCTCAGCCTCCTGAGTAGCTGGGATTACAGGCACGCTCCACCATACCCAGCTAATTTTTTGTATTTTTAGTAGAGACAGGGTTTCACCATGTTGACCAGGATGGTCTCGATCTCCTGACCTCGTGATCCACCCGCCTCGGCCTCCCAAAGTGCTGGGATTACAGGCATGCACCACCGCGCCCAGCCCAATAAAAGACTTTAAAGCATCAAACTGTTACATTAGGATGAATTCTCTAAGAAAGTGGAAAGGAAATACAGACTTAAGGAGGAAGATGGAGTGTAAAATTTCCAATTGTTAAAGGTTTGCCTATTAATTAATTATTTATTTATATTTTGAGACCATGTTGGCCAAGCTGGTCTCCTAACTCCTGACCTCAAGCGATCCTCCTGTCTCAGCGTTCCAAAATGCTGGGATTAAAGGTGTGAGCCACTGCATTCAGCCATTAATTCTTAAATGGATGATGGGGGTTATAAAATTGAGATGGTGTATAAATTCTATCTAAATTTTAATTAATAATCAATTTTTTAGATGAGGCCCTACTCTGTTGCCCAGGCTGGCTTCTTGGGCACCTAAGCCACCCTGGTAGCCATGTAAATTTTAAAGCACGACATACCAGTTATGGTTTTGTATCTCAGTATATTCACTGGAAATCACATTATTTGAAAATATTTAAACTTTTATTTATTTATTTATTTGGAGACGGAGTCTCGCTCTGTCGCCCAGGCTGGAGGGCAGTGACACAGTCTTGACTCACTGCAACCTCCGCCTCCCGTGTTCATGCAGTTCTCTTGCCTCAGCCTCCCGAGTAGCTGGGACTACAGGTATGCACTGCCATGTCTGGCTAATTTTTTTATTTTTATTTTTGTATTTTAGTAGAGATGGGGTTTCACCATGTTGCCCGGGCTGGTCTTGAACTCCTGAGCTCAGGTCATTCATCTTCCTTGGCCTCCCAAAGTGCTACGATTACAGTTGTGAGCCACTGCGCCCGGCCTGAAAATATTTAAACTTTTGATGAAAAGTTTTAGATGTTGACTTAAAAATGTGTGAGGTGGGTTAAGCAGAAAAGTTTGAAGGCAACTATTCTAAGAGGCCCCGTAGTACTAATTCCATCATCTCTATAGTACTGTTTATCTCAGTTTCCACTAGAAGTCCAAGCTTCCCAAGACTCTTATCCCTATTTAGTTCTGTACATCATAATTCTGTCTCAATTTCTCACTCATACCTAACTCTACATACATTACATTGTGTCCTTTTGAACTCCAGTTATGGCATCAGCAAAATGTTTTATTCCCTGTCTTCTATGAAGATTTCTTAACCTTGCTCTAACTAAAATACGGCTTCTACAAACAACCAACTCAAGTGGTGGCTCCTTTTTTCTCATATCCCGCATTCTGTTGGACCTAGAGATGACATAAGGTGTGTTTCTCTTTCTCCTTATTGCTACTTCAGACAGTTTTTTCTTCCTTTTTTCTAAAGCTTCTTTGAAGCACATGCCATAAGACTTTACCAGTTGTATACATCTGTAATACAACCTCCTAGTTATGACCTTGCGTTTTTAAGTGTTTGACATCTGTAAGTTTTCCCCCTACTACTTCTGTCATAATCTCTGGTTACATCTGCACTCGTTGAGATGATCCATCCAGCCTTCTTTTTTTGATAGTCAGTGACCTTTCTCCTACCTTTACCCTCTACCATAGACATCCCCAATCCTTCTCATTACCAAATAAACATGCACTGAATTTTCTTTCAGATGTGCCACTCTCTCACTGCCAACTTCTATAGTTCAGATCATTCCCCTTTAGCACTGTTCTCCTACCCCTCCCCATCAATGTTCTGACCCCACTAAGACAGCATTCATCCATCAGCTCTCATGTCCTCATTTCCCTAGTCCATCACTATAACCATTATAGGTTATAAGTCTCAACTCTTCTTTTCTCTTTGTCTTCCACTGGCAAAATCTCAACCCTGGTTAAATTTAATTCTACATTCCTGTACCAGACAGCTGAAAATGGCTGTAGCAAAACCACACAACTATGCTGACTCATCTCATTTAAATTTGACAACAAACCTTAAATGACCTCTCAGTATTGCCCCATTACTCCTGGTACATTTCACTTGTCAATCGGAGTAACTCACTTTTTCTCTCCAAAAACCTCCAGGCCTTCTCTTCATTCCCATTTCATTGAGAACTTCATAATCCCATCACAAAATCTAACTGCTGCTATGTTTTCACATACTCTGCTTTCCCTCCTGTTAAAAATGGATGAAGTATTTATGTCCCTTTTCAGGACCCATTCATTTCCTCTTACCATCTAAACGACATTGCCTTTTCAATTGCCCCCTCAATTTTTCTTTTCTAGATCATTCTCTTGAGCATATAAACACGTTGAAATATGGCCTGCATTTTTTTAAAAACTTGCAAATAAAAGTCCATTTTTCCTTTATCCCTTATCAAACTCCAGCTGCTACAGCATTTTTTGTTTCCCTTCAAGATACTTTGAAAGAGGTCTTATGTATTCATGGTTTTAAGTTCTCCATTCCTTCTTGAACATGTTTCACTTTGGACTATGCATAAAATATCCACTATTTTATGAATATTGCCCTTTCCAAGTTCATCAGTCATCTCTATAACACCAAATCCAGTGACAGATTTTGGTTTTTGTTTTTTTTTTTGAGACAGAGTCTCGCACTTGTCTCCCAGGCTGGAGTGCAGTGGTGCAGTCTTGGGTTCAAGTAATTCTCCTGCCTTAGCTTCCTGAGTAGCTGGGATTACAGGCATGTGCCACGACACCTGTCTAATTTTTGTATTTGTAGCAGAGACAGATTTTCACCATGTTAGCCAGGCTGGTCTCGAACTTTTGACTGCAAGTGATCCACCCACCTCAGCCTCCTAAAGTGGTGGAATTACAGGCGTGAGCCCCCGCAGCTGGCTGACTGATTTTTTTTTTTTTTTTAATGAAGTCTTGCTCTGTCCCCCAGGCTGGAGTGCAGTGGAATGATCTCCGCTCACTGCAACCTCCGCCTCCTGGGTTCAAGTGATTCTCCTGCCTCAACCTCCCAAATAGCTGGAACTACAGGCATATGTCACCACACCCAGATAATTTTTTGTTTAGTAGAGATGAGGTTTTCACCACATTGGCCAGGATGGTCTTTATCTCCTCACCTCTTGATCTGCCCACCTCGGCCTCCCAAAGTGCTGGGATTACAGGCATGAGCCACCGTGCTTGGCCTCTTAATTCTTATTCTCAGTTTCTCATGAAGGTTTAATGCAGTGAATCAAAATGTCTTTCTAAAAAAAGTGTTATGCTTTGTCTTTTGTATTCCAGGATATCTCCTGATTTTCTACTACATGGCTGGCCATCCATTCTCAGTCCTCCTTGCTCTTTACTCTTTCTTTCCCCAGAGTCACTCCTAGAAATGTTGGAATTACTACAAATCAGTCCTATGTTTCTCTACCTATATGTACTCTCTAGACTGTATCTCCAGTGTCATAGCTTTAAATGTCATCTCTATGCTGATAGCTCTCAATTTATGTTTCCAGCCCAGAATATTCTTCTAAACTCTACTCTCTGTGCAGTTGTCTGTATGACTTTTCTATTGATATCAAATAGGCATCTCAAATTTAAAATGTGAGAAAATGTGAGATTCTTATTCTTGATGTTTTTACTGCACCTTCTCCTCCATTGTTCTTAGTACATTGTATTATCATTGGCCCCAGTATTTAGGCAAAATTTTAGATTAATCTCAGACTTGTTTTTTTCTCATGCTCCACATCCGAACCATGAAGAAATTCCATTGGCTCTACTCTCCTGAATGTGGCCTCTTTTCACTGTTCGACCACTACCTCCTAGTCTAGGGTTAACTGTCATAGCCTAGTGATCTCCCTGCTTCCAATATTGCTTTTCTCCTTTTCAGTCTTGTTTTCCAGACAGAAGCTAAAATCTTTATATAGTCTCATCTCTACCCAACAGCCCCTTAAAGTATTAAATGTTGTTATTCTGTTCAGAATCCTCCGGTAACTTTTCATCTCAGTAGAAAACACTAAGCCTTTACCATGGTTTATGGAGCTGTACTTAGTTAATCCTGGAGATCTCAAGCCTCACCACTTATTCCCCGTCACATACTCCTTTCAAATTACTATGCCTTTCCGTGTGCCTACCTCGGTCTTTGGTCTAACTCTCTGTGCTTGGGAGAATCTTCATCTTAATATCCATGTGACTCATCCCTCACTTTATTCGCTTCTCTCTTCTAAGACATTCCTTGACTGTTTTGTCTAAAAAAGTACTCGATTTATATTTATTTTTCATAGTAATTATCACTACCTGACATTTTCATATTTGTTTAGTGCCACCATCCTGCTTGCCTCTGCCCCCCACCTCAACACACACACAAGAATGTTGGACCTAAGAGGGCAGCTGTTTAGTTTCTCACTGAATCCGCTATCTAAAACAGTGTGTAGAACGCACCAAAATTTGTTGAATGAATAATGAATGTTTTGATATCTTATATAAACAGTATAATAGTATGGTACAGGATTATCTACATCTGACTGATGCATTGATATATCTCATGTAGTTCCAAATGTGGGAGATGGTAAAAAGGGAGTATTATTTACTGCTCCTTCCCCAAGTCCTACCTATACTTTTTTATTGTCAGAAATAAACATTTAATAGGGGCTTAAAAACAGAAGCCATGTCTGTGTCTTCGGTGAGGGGTGAAACAAGATGGTGACTCCCCTTGCCATTACTACTGAGACCCACGGCTTATAAACCATCCTATCTATAATTTTTTATTTTTATGTATTTACTTTTTGAGACAAGGTCTTGTTCCATCACCTGTCGAGGCTCACTGCAGCCTTGACATCCCAAGCTCAAGTGATCCTCCCACCTCAGCCTCCCCAGTAGGTGGGACTACAGGGTGTACCATGACACCCAGCTAAATTTTTAAATTTTTTGTGGAATCTTACTATTGCCTAGGCTGGTCTTGAACTCCTAGGCTCAAACAGTCCTCCCAACTTGACCTTCCAAAGTTCTGGGATTACAGGTTTGAGCAACTGTCCCTGGCCATTACTTCTAATTTTTTTAAATGAACATAATTGACATGTGTCGTAACAAAGACTGTCACATTTTAATGTCTTTTCCTGACTCAGTATAAAAGTACAACTAGAGATTTTGTCTTTATTTGTGAATGTATAACTTTATATATAAAGTAAATTGCACTCAAATTATTCCATAAATTTTGACCTTTTTTCTCATTGTAGTTCAATCTTAAATTTTATGAAATATATACAAGAATTTCTTTGCACAGATGGTCAAATTTTTTTCCAGTAAAATGATATTTTACTTAAAATAATAAAAGAGTTCTCTGAGCTATTCACATGTTCACTTTGGAATAAATTGCCGTTAAATGTAGATTACCAGCAGTCACCTTTTTAGTTGGTAGAAAATTGGGATGCAGTTCTAAACTTTACAAAAAAAAAAAAAGCTCTAATTTTTTAGTTACAAAACATAGCTGACTTCTTTTCACTCCATGTTATTGGGCTTTTTATAGGACTCTTTTTTTTTTTTTTTTTTGGGAGACAGAGTTTTACTCTGTTGCCCAGGCTGGAGTGCAGTGGCCAGATCTCAGCTCACTGCAACTTCCACCTCCCAGGTTCAAGCGATTCTCTTGCCTCAGCCTCCTGAGTAAGTGAGATTACAGGCGCGCACCACCACGCCCAGCTAATTTTTGTATTTTTAGTAGAGACAGGGTTTCACCATGTTGGTTAGGCTGGTCTCAAACTCCTGACCTCGTAATCTGCCCGCCTCGGCCTCCCAAAGGTCTGGGATTACAGGCGTGAGCCATGCACCTGGCCAGGACTTGGTGTTTTAATCTGTACCTTGGGATTTTACATGATTTTTTTTTCTCCCATCAGTTGAGATTTGATAATGGAATGAAGTATAATTGTTTAGAGCAAATGTAATACAACCTGAATTCAGTCTTTTCTGTTTAATTATATACAAGAATTTTACCTATTACTTTCTAGAATAGAATGTGAATCCTATATAAATGGGCACTAAGGAATATTTGGATTACTTAGACAAGTTTTTTCTTTTAATGTAAATTAATTTTGTAAAGCGTGTGCTGCAAGTAATACAGGAAATATGTTCTTTGTTTTGTACTTGATTAGGTAATTCAGCTACAGGAATGGATGATTAAAAGCATCAATAATAATACCGCTATATGTGTAGAAGGAAAATTGATGTAAGTATAATATTTCAATATTCTTTTAATAAAACTTTAGTTATGTGTAAGCACTTAAAAGGTGATGCATGAGAAATAGCATCTTCCACAAAACAAAGACCTAATGAGGTTGTGAACTGAAGGCAAAAAAGTAAAATTACTGTTCAAGTCCTAGCCACGTTCATTGCTACCAGCTTTCTTGTTTTTGCATGTTTACTCAAGCTTTTTTTAAAAATAGTGACAGTTCAAATTTGTATAGTGCTTTATTTTTTTCTGAAGTGCTAATAAGTAGACTGGTATTATCTGCTTAATTATATATGATCAGTTAATATTTACTACATGCATTTCAGTTCATATTCTCCCACCTAAATTGGGACAACCAGATATTAATTACTGATCCAGAAAAGGAATCAAAATTACTTAAAATTTTGCCCTAAAGCTACATATTAAGTAATCATTGGCACTGTCTGGTTCTCCCTAAAGTGAGAGCATCATCAGGTAAGTGGGCTTTACCTAATTCTGCTGCTGTCTTAGCACCATTTCCTATTCTTCAAGACCAGTTTCTTAGTGCTACAAATATTTGTAATAAAAGGTTATAACTTCTTCAGCCTGGGTGACAGAGCGAGACTCATCTCAAAAAAAAAAAGTTGTAACTGTTTAAGGTACTTATATGTAAGTTTGTAAGTTGTATAGTCCATTTTTATCTGTCTGCCTTGTGCCCATTTCCTTGCTATTCAAGATGATGCAGTGTAGATTGCCTTTGTTGGAATTCTGTTGCTGCTGCTCACTATTTGTATTACCTGGGCAAGTTACATATCTCCTGTCAATCTGTTTCTTCATCTGTACAATGTGGATAATTGTATTACTTACCTTGTTAATTGTGTTGAGGATTAAATGAAAGTCTAGAGAACAGTGCTTTCACAGTGTTATTTAAATGTTTCTTAAATAAGTAAATAAAGCAAAAGAAGAACTGAAGAGAAGTAACAGTGTATTAAGGTATACTGTATGAGTTTAATTCCAATTGACCAAAGTAAAGTAACTTGACTTCCTTATTTGTCATGCTTATCATTCGTATGTTTATTATTACTAGTTATCTGATGAATGGGACAGTGTTCATCATTTATTTAATACATCTTCATCTTCATATGTTCTATTTCATATTCTTTAAAGAAATATGAAGAATAGATTATGGGTTTGTGATTTGATACCATAATTTGTTTTTTCCCACTTAAGCCTCTTTTGGTACCTTCAAAAATGAAAGGTTAAAACATTTGGCTGTATAGCAAGGGGAAAAAAAACACAAGATTAGCTGGATCCAATCTGCTTCTCTGCATAAAAGCTAACAAAGTATAGACACTGAAAGAGAGGGACAGGGAAATCATTCTTTGGAAGCTCAGCATCAGTTAAGCTGAAGCTTCAAGTATTTATTGCCAGCATCAGATATTTAGACAAGGCCCTTGCTTTCTTACAATAATATTTTATAGGAGGAACATGGTTTGGCCACAGTATAGTTTTTTTGGTACATAATCTGAGGATTACAATAGCCAAGCAGTTGAGTTCTGCTGTAATGTTTGGCCCTCAAATATTTTGTAATTAGACTAATAACATTATTAGTGTTGCTGTAGCTAGAGTGTAAAATTATTTTGTGTTACAAATTTGTATGTGAATATTTTAACCTTACCAAAACTATTTTTTTCTTTAGAGATATCACTAATATATACTGGCACAGTAATGTAATTATAGAGCGGATTGAGCACAATAAACTTAGGACTTTATCAGGCAACGTTTATATATTAAAAGGCATGATAGACCGAATTTCCATGAAAGAAGCAGGTAAATGACTGTTGTTATTGATAAGTTATTTTAAGAAGTAAAGCAGTTAACTGTTTCTCACAGTAATATACTTTAACTTTTTAATTAGGTATTTTAAAATTATGAATAAATCTGAACTAAAAATTAAAACATAACTGATACTATGTATATGTAAAACTTTTATTAAATTGATAATTTTATTGACAATTTTAAATAAGTTACGTGATTGTGTGTGTGCGTGTGTGGTTTTTTTTTTTTTTTTTTTTAAGACAGAGTCTCGCTCTGTCACCCAGTCTGGAGTGCAGTGGCATAATCTCGGCTCACTGCAACCTCTGCCTCCAGGGTTCAAGTGATTGTCCTGCTTCAGCCTCCTAAATAGCCAGGACAACAGGTACCTGCCCTCTGTTAACCACATATCTCCTTTTAGCCACTATTGTTCTCATTTATAGCAAAACAACTCATAGTTTGTTTATATTTGCTACTGTAAATCTAATTTTTCTTGAATTTTCTTTTTTTTCTTGAACTCTCTTTAATCTCCAATTATTCACCAAAACCACCCATATCAAGGTCACCAGTGGCCTCCATATTGCAGTATACACTTAACAGAGTTCATCATACTTACCTCCTTGAAATACTCTATTTAGCTTCTCTAATGCCATATTCCAATTTTTATGCTGCCTCACTGCCTGTTCCTTCTTAATTTCTTTGTGTATTTCCCTGTTTCTTCTTTACCTCTGCATAATAGGATAGCTTGGGGCTCTTTCTATTAATACGTACCGTGGTGTGCTGATTCCTTTTAGTCTTTAAAAATAATTTATATGATGATAAACACCAATTTTATATCTCAAACCAAGACCTCTCCCCTTAGTACCAGTTAATTTTCCACCTGTTTATTTGACATCTCCACTGGGATGTCTGTAGGCATTTTTGAACTTAATATATCTAAAACCTGATCTTTTCCTTTAAATTTGCTAAACTGATAGTCTTCCCCATCTTTCCATGTGTCCAGTGGTTAGCCAGAATTCTTGGAGGCATCTTTAAATTCTCAGTTTCTCTCATCCACATCAGTGTGTGTGTGTCAGTGCATCCTATTAATATATCTCCAAAATATATCCAAAACTCAGACCTCTGCAGCCTCATTATAGTCCAGACTTTCCTCATCTTTCATCTGAATCATTACCGTGGCCTGACTGGTCTCATTTTTTCTCCCCTTGCCCTTCCACAGCCTCTTCTCAAAATAGCAGTTTACTGTAGCAGTCCTTTTAAAGTAAACTAGATCCTGTATCTCCTCTGCTTGGAATCTTTCCATAGCTTCTCATATTGTCCAAAGTAAATGGCCAGTTCTATAAAATGACTCTAATAGTCTTGTATTATAATCTCTCACACTTCCTACTAGCTCTGTTACTCATCTGAGTGGACTCCTAAGTCCTAACCCCTCCTTATGCCATGTCAAGTATACTAGCCTCCTGATTGTTTCAGACAGGCCAGGTATACTCTTGTTTTTCACTTTCTGTTTTCTCTGTTTCCAGCATTCTAACCCTATATTGCCACATAGTTCAGTCACTTTGTTCAAATGATGCTATTTCATTAAAGACTTCCCTGATTATCCTTTTTTAAATTTCTATTCACCCCTCTACTCTTCAATAAACATACTGATATCTGTATCTACCTTCCCTGCATAACTGTCTAACAAACAAGATATTGTACTTGTTGGTTAGCTTTCTTTATCCACACTATAAGGCAAGTTCCATGAGGATGGGAGTTTTTGTCTGCTTTGTTTACTGCTGAATTCTGAATATCTGTAATAGTGCCTGGCACATATTAAGCAATAAGTACATATTTCTTAAATTATTTAATGAATTAATGATATCTCTTTAAAATTCGAGACTTTTTAATACGTTTTTTTTGTTGTTTATCCTTAAATAGGGTATCCAAACTATCTCATAAGGAAATTTATGTTTGGATTTCCAGAAAATTGGAAAAAGCACATTGATAATTTTCTAGAACAATTAAGGTAAAATGTTGTTTTATGTTTTTAGAAGCCAACTTTATTGAGGTATAATTTACATTTAATTATACGCGTGCCACCATGTCCAGCTAATTGTTGTATTTTTAATAGAAATGGGATTTTGCTATATTGGCCAGGCTGGTCTCAAATTCTTGGTTGCAAGTGATCTGCCCACCTCAGCCTCCCAAAGTATTGGGATTACAGGTGTGTGCCACTGTGCCTGGCCTGAGGTATAATTTACATTTAATTAAATGCACCTGTTTTAGGTATTTGTTTGAAATGCCAGTTGAGAAGTTTGCTTTGGTCTGTGAAGCATTTCTGCAGCAGTAACTTTTTTTTTTTTTTTTTTTTTGAGAGGGAGTTTCGCTCTTGTTACCCAGGCTGGAGTGCAATAGCGCTATCTCGGCTCACCACAACTTCCGCCTCCTGGGTTCAGGCAATTCTCCTGCCTCAGCCTCCTGAGTAGCTGGGATTACAGGCATGCGCCACCGTGCCCAGCTAATTTTTTGTATTTTTAGTAGAGACGGGGTTTCACTATGTTGACAAGGATGGTCTCGATCTCTTGACCTCGTGATCCACCCACCTCGGCCTCCCAAAGTGCTGGGATAACAGGCGTGAGCCACCGCGCCCGGCCAGCAGTAACATTTTACTAGAACTTCTGTCATATTCAGTAAATCTCAAAGGAAAATGAAACTTTTGATATACATCAAAGAGTAATTCTTAATCTTCTGCCCTTCAAAAGGCATGCAGTTATTAAATACTAATGTACAGTTCTTGCTCCTTTTTTTTTTTTTCATTCATTTTCTCGGTAGTTATGGAGTCTGCTACTTAATAGCCACCATAGTTGATGCTGGCGAAACAAAGAAGAATTTGATTACTTCTTGCCCTTATGGAGCACATAGGGGAGACAGAGTTTAAACTTAATCACAGCACAAATGTAATAATTGATAGCAGGGGCTGGCAGGTTTTTTCTGTAAAGGAAATATTCTGCAAAAATAATATTCTTGCAGGCATATTGCCTCTATTGCAGCTATTCAACTCTGCCTTTGTAGCAGAAAAGTAGCCATAGATAATATATACATGAGTGAACATGGCAGTGTTTTAATAAACTTTATTTATAAAAACAGGCAACTGGCAGTTGTCTGGTAGTTTTCCTGTATCATCAGTTTAAATAGGAATTATAAGAGCATATAGTAGAAAGCAGTTAGGAGATCATATTTGAATCCTTTGACTTAAGTTGTTACACCTCAGTTCTTTGTGAAGGAGGGAGTGGGAGCCATGAAGGATTAATAATGTAAGATTAAAGATACCCTGCCTGGGTGGAAAGAGCTTTCTGTGAAGGATTTTTATTTGTTTATGAAAGGGTTTTTTTCTTTGTTGGTTTTTTTTGAGAATCAGTATTAAGGAAAAACAATTGCTTTTAGGGCTGGTGAAAAGAACAGGGAAAAGGCCAGAAAAAAACAGAAAACTGGAAGATCTGTCCCTGACATAAGAAAATCAATGAAAAATGGTGCACGAGAAAACCAAACAGATACCATTCAAAGAGCCACCACCACTTACTATCTTAATTGTGATAACTCGGGTATGTTTTGTCTTTACTTCTCTGTTGGTACAGTGGTAAATTCTTCCATGATCTACATTGTTTATAATGTGTGTAGTATTATATTCTTTGACTTATACTGCCCCAAAATTCTTACTCCTTCACTACAAAATGAGAAATAACTATAATGTAGATTGATCATAGTCAGCATTCAGCTTGCTTCATTAAATATCATTTATGGCTGGGCCCAGTGACTTACGCCTGTAATACCAACACTTTGAGAGGCTGAGGTGTGAGGATTGCTTGAGCCCAGGAGTTCGAGACCAGCCTGGGCAACATGACTAGACCCTGTCTCTACTAAAAGTCAAAAAAATTAGCCACACATGGTAGCACATGCCTGTGTTCCCATCTTCTTCGCTAAAGTTGGAGGATCGCTTGAGCTCGGATGGTTGAGGCTGCAGTGAACCTTGTTTGCACTACTGGACTCTCCAGTTCGGGCATCAGAGTGAGGCCCTGGCTCAATAATATTAATAATCATCTTTTTATTAATCAGAATACCAAGAACACTGATAAACATATTAATGAAAGATGATTGTTCTTTCAGTTTCCTTGACCCAAAGTGTTTAAACTGCCAACCTACCTCAAACCTATTGTATAAGACACATTTTTGTGCTAAATTTCATTCCTCCAAATAGGCAAAATCTGCTTCCTTTTGTGGAGGAAATGAAATTCAAGAAAATGGTTTCCTTGAATGACTGTTGTACAAGAATAGATTGCAGAACTGTTCTTTCTTTCCGCCCCCCTTTTTTTTTTCTTTTTTTTTGACACAGAGTCTTGCTCTGTCGCCAGGCTGGAGTGCAGTGATGCGATCTCAGCTCACTGCAGTCGCCACCACCTGGGTTCAAGTGTTTCTCCTGACTCAGCCTCCTGAGTAGCTGGGACTACAGGCGTCTGCCAACATGCCTGGCTAATTTTTGTATTTTTAGTAGAGACAGGGTTTCACTGCGTTGGCCAGGATGGTCTCGATCTCTTGACCTCATGATCTGCCCACCTCAGCCTCCCAAAGTGCTGGGATTACAGGTGTGAGCCACCACGCCCGGCTCTCCTCTTTTTTTTTTTTTTTTTTTTTTTTTAATATAAGGAGACCAACTAGCCAGAGCAGAACTGTTCTGTATCAGGTCTTTGCCAACACTATAATCTGCTTCACATGTATAAAAATGTATGAACATGTCCAGGCTCTGTGGCTCACACCTATAATCCTAGCACTTTGGGAGGCCAAGGTGGGTGGATCACCTGAGGTCAAGAGTTTGAGGCTAGCCTGGCCAACATGGTGAAACCCCATCTCTACTAAAAAAAATGCAAAAATTAGCTGGGCATGGTGGCAGGTGCCTGTAATCCCAGCTACTCGGGAGGCTGAGGCAGGAGAATCACTTGAACCGTGGAAGCAGAGGTTGTAGTGAGCCGAGATTGCACCACTGCACTCCAGCCTGGACAACAGAGTGACACTCTGTCTCAAAAAATAAAAAAAAGGTATGAACATTAATATTAACTTACAGCTCTTTGTAAACAATATAGATGAGTAAAAGTTACAGAAATATATTATAAACATTTCTGCTGATTTTACCTTGACCTTGTAACCAAGAGCTTTACAGAACTTAGAAAAACTTAAAAAAGAGTTCAGGAATCCTTCTACCAAAAACATAGCACCATACTGGATATACATGTACCTCTATCCTATTCTAACCACTCCCTAACCCGCATTTGAACTTCAACCCTTGAAACTGCTTATCCTTTCTAATGCAGAGAACACTATTTAAAGAATAACTTAAATATGTAGATGACTGCCTCCCCAGAGCTAGCAAAAAGTCACTTACCATTGCTCTAGATCCTTCTCAATCCTTCCTCTTTTTATGAAAAGTCATCCTATTTTCCCTAAATTAGGCATATTGCTTATTGTTACTGCTGGAACATCTTGAGTGTGCTGGAATCTTGGGGATTCAGCACGTGCGATCTACTTTTTTACAACTAAAACAAGAAAATCTTTGAAAGTATAGCTCACTTTTAATTATTTGTTAGTCTTTAGTCTTGGTTCTTATGTCTTCATCTACCCCATTTCACTTAGCGCCAGCACTTATTAGGGATTTGAGCTTAATTGTCAATATTATCAGTAAAGTGTTTAAGAAAACTAGTGGCAAGATAACTTAATACAAATTTAAAAGACTAAAGTTTGGTAAATTATGTGTCAACTGTGTCCATAGGAAAATCACTCAGCTTTTTTTTTTTTTTTTTTGAGACAGGGTCTTGCTCTCTATCCCAGGCTGGAGTACGTGGTACACTGCAGCCTCGACCTCCTTGGTTCAAGTGATCCTCCCACCTCAGCCTCCAAAGTAGCTGGGACTACAGGGATACAGTACTGCACCTGGCTTTTTATTTCTCGTAGGGATGGGAGCCTACTATGTTGCCTAGGCTAGTCTCCTACTCCTGGCCTTAAGCAGCCCTCCCCTCTTGGCCTCCCAAAGTGCTGGGATTATAGACATGAACCATTGCACCTGGCCTCAACATTTTAAAAATGCTTTCCATGAACTCCAGTCTATGTAAAGTTGTAGGAACTTAGAGATGAATACGACATGAAACCCCTTACCCCCAGGGATCTTAGTTTAGGGGCAGATATTACTGTATTCTGTTATGGTTGCATCATTTTTCTAGTATGATTCATTAAATCTTTGTTTAATGAAACTGTTAGACTCTATCTTCATATCACATAAATTTTGAGTGGTGATTGGAGCTGTTAATAATTTTAGTATCATTACACTTTGCATGAAAAAAACGAAACCACATCTAACATTAAATAGCTAAGGTTATGTAAAGATACCAACCCATGTTAATTTAAGATAATGTAATTGTATGTATGTGTTTTAATGATTTGCCTAA
The DNA here is from genome assembly GCF_030222135.1 of Aotus nancymaae. Classification (NCBI taxonomy): domain Eukaryota; kingdom Metazoa; phylum Chordata; class Mammalia; order Primates; family Aotidae; genus Aotus; species Aotus nancymaae. The sequence continues at coordinate 15,550,379 of NW_026988476.1, read as the reverse complement.
AAAGTACTTGTGTATCATAGTGTTGCTCATAGAGCACTTTATCTGTTATTACACTTACAAAAATATATGATAAATGACCTATCATAATAGAAGCCTCCTTCATTATATGGTAATATTTTCAAGAGCAAGGACTAGTCAGTACATCTTTAAAGTATAGATTCCAGAAGAATAACAAAAAATGTTTTTATACTTTTTATGAATTTGTTTTAACTTATCTAGAATTCCAGCTGAGTAACTGTTGAACATATATACTGTATAATTTAGTTTTGCTCAAAATTTTAATTAGCAGAAATTTAGTTATACATTGGAATACATAAACTAGTTGAAATATAATTCTACATACGTGAAGAAATAGGAGAGGAACAATTACTAGCTTTCTGTTTTGTTGATGTGCAATTAGGATGAATTTTTACTTACAAAATGGATTAACCTTATCTTTAGATGTGACAAAGGAGATACAAAAAAAAGGGTCATGAATAATATGACTGTCTAGGTTTTTTTATTTTTATTTTTGAAGAAAAGTGATTTGGACAAAATATAGCCCTATATAGAGTGATTCTGTCCAAATAAAATTGCTTTATATCATAGTCAAATTATAACAAATATTTGTAACATTAATTAGACAGGTTTTTTTTTTCAAAATTTTCATTATTTCTGAGAGTGTTGCTCTGTCACCCAGACTGGAGTGCAGTGGCACAATCATAGCTCACTGCAGCCTCGACCTCCCTAGCTCAAGTGATCCTCCCACTTTAAGCTTCCAAGTATTTGGGACCATAGGCATGCACCAGCCTTTTATTTTTTGTAGAATCAGTGTATCACTATTTTGCCTAGGCTAGTCTTGAACTACTGGGCTCAAGCAATCCTCTTCCCTTGGCCTCTGAAAGTGCTGGGATTACAGCCGTGAGCCACCACACCTAGGCTCAAAGTTAATTCTTCATGTAGAAAAGCAGCTTACCTTTTATATAATCATTGATTGAGATCTCCATCTTTGTATTCATAGAACTGAAGAATAATAAGCACAGTGAGTTGCCAGGGGCTACAGAATTAAACGTGTGCCACAGTAATTGCCAAAGTAAACCATCATTAAGGTTCCCAGATGACCAAATAAATAATACCATTCAAAATGAAGGAGGATATGAGTTACCTAATCAGGTAAGACTTTATTGTACACTGCATAGTACAAGTTGATATTTAGAGGGGTGATTTACTACTGAAAAGGTTTGGGATCGTATCAGGGACATGAGTTCTGTGTGTGTGTGTGTGTGTGTGTGTGTGTGTGTGTCCGTGTGTTCATATCAGGGACATGAGTTCTGTGTGTGGTGGGGGGAGGGCAGATTTGGGACCATATCAGGGACGTGTGTGTGTGTGTGTGTGTGTGTGTGTGTGTGTGTGTTTATGAGACGCTTTTCCCTCTGTTGCCCAGGCTGTAGTGTAGTAGCGTGATCTCTGCTCACTGCAACCTCTGCCTCCTGTGTTCAATTGATTCTCCTCCCTCAGCTTACTTAGTAGCTGGGACTATAGGCGTATGCCACCACGCCTGGCTAATTTTTGTAATTTTAGTAGAGACAGGGTTTTACTATATTGGCCAGGCTGGTCTAGAACTCCTTACCTTGTGATCCACCCACTTCGGCCTCCTGAAGTGCTGGGATTATAGGCATGAGCTGCGCTCTTCCATGAGTTATGTTTTTTAAGTATCAGCTTTTCATTCACTTGGGTACTGAATGTCTTGATGTTTATTTTCCCTGTCTCTCATTGACAGAATGCAGGCAACAATAAAAGTTTTAGCTTTTAGAGAAAAGCTTAAATAAAGTATATTTTTAAAAGCACTTGAAAAACCACAAAATATTAATAAAGAAATTATATAGGATAATGGACACCCATATGTTGCTCGTAGCACTCAAGCTCTGGCAAATGAGTTTCTGAATGTGTCCACTAGTGAAATTTGTGGAACTATAAGTACCCAGAAATTTGTATGTTTGATGCATACTATGAAAATGCTTCAGATCATGTTTAGGTAGTAGTTTTGAAATAAAACCTAATTATGTTTTTGTTTTGAAGGAATTAATTGGAGAAAAAGAATATAAAATGTCTTCAAAGAAACTAAAAAATGGTGAAAGAACAAATGAAAGGTTAATAAAAAGTCAGAAGCAAGGTGATATATTTTTCATGGTTTTTTAATGATAAGCAGAAAGCTACTATTTGAAATGTTTTTATATGATAAAAGTGATCTTCTAATTTCCTAGTGTAAAATGGCAAATTATTTAATGGTTTTAAATGTTTGGTTTTGTTATTTTTACATAAGATGATTTGCATAATAACCCATTTAAATACCACTTATACCTACAGGTTTGCGCTCTTTAATCTGGGTACTAAAAGATTTGTTTAGATCACAAAATTATCATTTAAAATATGCTTACAGGAATGTGTAAAGACTGAATCCTTTTATGAATTTAATACAATAATTTTGTTTTGTTTAAGTGTGGATTTTCGGAGTGATTTAACTGGAATCCTGCAGGACATAATTTAGAGCCTTTCCTCTAAACATTAGCAAGTTTACAATTTCATGTTGAGCTAAAGCCATTAGTTTTATAGCATTTTTTCAGTTTTATTTCTTGTAAGTGAAAAGTGAAAGTAAAGAACATTTATTTGTTTGAAGAAGAAGATAGGAAAGCGCTGCTACTTAGATTAGTTTATGCAAGTTGGGTTAAAGTATCCAAGACAGCTGGATCTTTAGTAAATGGTTTATTAAAATTAACAAATATTCTGAATGGAAGTATTGTTCAGAATTAGAATGTTGAAATTTTTCAAATTCCCAACTGAACATTTGAATTGGATTTGTATGAGGAATTAGAAGAAAATACTTCTCTCATAATTTGAAGATACATGATGGCAGTGGAAAATCTTGTAGGATCTTTCTAAGTTATTTTAATTAGTACCTTTTTCCATGGATTATAACTTAGAGGCTTCTTTTCTCCCCAGCGTTCAGTATTATCCATCAGTCTCATTTTGTCAGTCATCTTGTAAACAATGGCACATAATATGTGGAGGTTATAATATGTTTCTATGACAATTGGTGGGATGATTTGCAGTTAACGTGTATTTCTGATTATAGTTGGATAGGTCAGTTTCAGTTAGTTTGACTTCTCACTTAGGTTTTGAATTGGTGAATTGTTCTCATTTTAATTTGCTTTCTTTAGTGACAAGGTATAAGATGCTCAGGTTCTGTTTTTCTTGTTCTGTACTTCATGGTGTTTGGGGGGATTCGGTTTTGGTGTGTTTCTTTGACACATCATTGGTCAATGAAAGTGGAGACATGCAGATGAAGTTCCGTGTTTTCCTAACTAGCACAACTCATATAATACATACTTAGTAAGGTTTCAGTGACTCTGCTGGGTTTCTTGTATCTTCTGAATATTTTACCTTCAGGGCATTGATTTAACAAGTATTTACTTATTGTCTGCTATATATGTGAAAGGCTCTGTACTAACTCCAGCAAAAAAAAATCAAACCATAAAGATAAAGTTCTAACCATTAATAATTTTTTCCAGTCTGATTGAAAGACAAGTGTGCAGTTATAGTACTGGACTCACTGTCAAACATGTCGTTATTTTAAAGTATTCTGGAAACTTGCAGGAGAGCTTTCATTCAGTATAGGGAATGTGTACAAGTTTGTACACGAGGTGGGTTAGAGAATAAAACTGAAGTAAGTAGTGATTTTGTTTATAGATAAGTGAAGAACATTCTTCCCTCCCCTCCCCTCTCCTCTCCTCCCCTCCCCTCCCCCTTCTCACTTCTCACTTCTCTCTTCTCTCTTCTCTCTTCTCCCTTCTGTCTTCTCTCTAGAGTCTTGCTCTGTCACCCAGGCTGGAGTACAGTGGCACAAACTCGGCTTGCTGCAACCTCTGCCTCCCAGGTTCAAGTAATTATCCTGCTTCAGCCTCCTGAGTAGTTGGGACTAGAGGCACTTGCCACCACATCCAGCTAATATTTTGTATTTTTTAGTAGAGATGGGGTTTCACCGTGTTAGCCAGGATGGTCTCAATCTCCTGACCTCGTGATACGCCTGCCTCAGCCTCCCAAAGTGCTGGGATTACAGGCATGAGCCACCATGCCTGGCCAGAACATTTTCAAAGCAGAGTGAACAACATTAATGAAAGTTAAGAACCAAGAAAATCTGAGAAATAGCAAGTGGTGTAGTTCTAAACATAGAATATAGTTGAGATTTTGAGAACATTGAGAGATTGGAACTATGTGGAAGGCCAGGCAAAGGAGCTTATTTATATGTCTACTAGAATACTGTGAGAAGTCACTGACAGGGTTTGTATAAACAATAGTATCTGTTTATAATTGAAGGGACAGTGGTCTGAATAGACCTGGGCTTCAGAAAGATTAATATGACAAGAGGGTATACAGTGTTAGCGTGGCGATAAAAATGGTATATTGTGAAAATATATTTTCTTTGCTTATATTTGTTTATAGCTAATTTGAGATTTTGGTCTTTGGTTTTTGTCTTACAAAATTATAGAGACAACTGAAGAATCGGATATATCCATTGACATTCTAACTTCAAGGGAACAGTTTGTCCCAGATGAAGAAGGAAAATACATCACCATCAATCAGAGAAAAGCTTATATTTTAGTAACACCACTTAAATCTAGAAAAGTGATAGAGCAAAGGTGCATGAGGTATAATCTGTCCTCTGACACCATTAAAGCAGTAACAGATTTTGTAACACCAGAGCATCAAAAAGAAAGTCCTGTCAATAAGTCCATGGGGACTTCAGAAAATACATTGGAAGGTCGTAAAAGTAAAAACAAGGAAGATTGCAATGAACGTGATTTACTTAGCGTCAGCAAGAAAGTAAAAATATCTAACCTTGAAAAGGAACAAATGCTCACCTCTGACTCTAAGAAAAATGCCAAGTTGTTATCAAAATTGAAGAAAATAGAAAATCAGGTAGCTATGTCATTTTATAAGCATCAGTCCTCACCAGATTTGTCAAGTGAAGAAAGTGAAACAGAAAAGGAAATTAAAAGGAAAGCTGGAGTTGTTAAGAAAACCAAAGCAAGAAATACCAAAGAAGCAGTGGTTCACCTGAGAAAGAGCACCAGAAATACCACAAGTAATATTCCAATGATTTCAGAACCTGAAACTGAAGAAAGTGAAAATGAATTTTATGTCAAACAAAAGAAAGCTAGACCTTCTGTCAAAGAAACTCTTCGGAAGTCTTGTGTTAGGAAGGAGTTTCCAATTACTGAGGCAGTAGGAGCTGAGAAGTCAAATATGCATTCCTTAGAATGTTTACCTGGTTTAATTCAGGATAAGGAATGGAATGAGGAGGAGTTACAGAAACTTCATTGGTAAGGTTTTAGATTTGATTCTGAAATATCTAAAGAGCAGCCATAAAACAGTTAAAGTCATAAAAACAGCAATAAGGGGTTGAATTAATGACTTCTGACAAGTAACATGGAAGATGTCACCCAAAAAAATGGGGAGAAATTACAGTTTGTACAGGGAATAGAGATAGAATACAGATAACTTCTAGTGGTATTTTGTGGTCATCTCTAATATGAGGAAAGTGTGAGGAAAGCCTATGTATGAGGAAAGCAAGTGACTTTCTTTTCATTCCCATGTAATATTTCAAGGTAGCCAGATTACATAGCTTCATAGTTTAAGAAATGGTTTATAATTAACTTTACTATTATAAAACCATAAAACTGAATTCAAATTTGCAGGTTACTTAATGTAGTCTTTTTCCTTTCATTTATAGGGAATAAAACAGTTTCAAATTGATGTTTTTTTCCAAGGTTTTATACTTAGAACAGAAATTCGAGTAAAGCTCAGTTAAGAACCTGCTCTTTCTCCAACTCCATTAGCTCTGTGCCTTAAGAAAAAAAAAAGAACCTCCTCTTTCATTCATTCATTCAACATTGACTTATTGGGTACTTCCTATATACTAATTAGTTTGGAATGTTTGGAGATACAGAAATAAAATAGACAGGGTTCTTTTCCTCAAGGAGTAATTTAATAGGGAAGATAGATAATACAAAAGTAAGCCAGTAAATAAAAATAACTAATAAATTGTGATACATTCTGTGAAGGAAGCAAACACGAAGCTGATGTGGGGAACTGTAGGTGGTAGTATCAGGAAAGCTTTCTTTTGGTTGATGTTACTTAAATGGAGATCAAAGGATTATATAGTGTCACCCATATGAAGAACTAGAGAAACCGCATTCCAGGAACAGAGAACAACCTAAACAAAGGTCCTAATGCTAGGAAAATGTTGATATGGGAGGAACTCTAGAATAAGACTACTGTTATTGAGCATAATGAGTTGTAGGGGAATGGCTTGAGTTGTGAGCAGAAAGAGGCTGTGACTATATTGGGCACAACCTTCTAGGTCATGCTTAAGAGTTTTTCTTTTGATTTTAGGTGTAATAAAAAGACATTTAAGGATGGCATGATACAGTTTAAGAAGATGCCTTTGGGGAGGTAGACAAGGCATTAATTGTGGGGTTGTTGGAGTAGTCCATTGTGGTCTGCACTGATATGGGAAGCTGTAAAGATGGAGAAAATCAGATTAAATCTAGCAATATTTGTACAGTATCAAATACAAATTCTACCAGTTGTGTGGCACCTGACCTATACTTGGTAGACGGTGGTGTGGGAAATATTTGAGGAAAGGATAAGTTGAGATTGGGAATTGAGTTTCTTTTTAGACATGGTCTGTTTGGATTGTCTGTTAAGAGGCAGGTTTCAGTGAGTTCTAGGCTACAATATAACTTTAGTAAGCATAAAGATGGTATTTGAATCCAGTAGATTGAAATGATGAGAAAATATAAGGAGATGGTGTAAAGAGAACAAGGGCATAGGCCGGGTGTGATGGCTTATGCCTGTAATCCCAGAACAGCACTTTGGAGGCCGAGGCGGGTGGATCACGAGGTCAGGAGTTCAAGACCAGCGTTGCCAATATGATAAAACCCTGTCTCCACTAAAAATACAAAAATTAGCTCAGTGTGTTGGCATGCACCTGTAGTCCCAGCTGCTCGAGAGGCTGAGGCAGGAGAAGAACTTAAACTCCAGAGGCGGAGGTTGCAGAGAGTTGAGATTGCACCACTGCACCCCAGACTGGGTGACAGAGCAAGACTCCATCTCAAAAAAAAAAAAAAAATTAGAGAATAGGGCATAATCTTGAGCTCTGAGAAAAGTATTTAAAGGAGGGAGAGGAGCAGGCCAATAAGGGGGGAAAATCCCAGGACTAAGTCATATTGTAGAGACGCATAGTGAGAGTCTTTCAAAAGTGTTGGAGTGATTTGTGGTGCCCATTGCTGCTGTTAAATCAGGTATATTAAGAATTGGATATGGTGGCTGAGCGCATTGGGTCACACCTGTAATCCTAGCACTTTGGGAGGCCAAGGTGGGCGGATCACAAGGTCAGGAGATGAAAATCGTGTTGGCCAACATGGTGAAACCCTGTCTCTAATTGGTTGGGCATGGTGGCATATGCCTGTAGTCCCAGCTACTCGGGAAGCTGAAGCAGGAGAATTGCTTGAAGCAGGGAATCAGAGGTTGCAGTGAGCCCAGGTCGTGCCACTGCACTCCAGCCTGGCGAAAGAGCGAGACTCTGTCTCAAAAAAAAAAAAAAGAATTGGAAACCAGATCATAGTTGAGTGATTAAAAGTGAATTGAAAGGTAAAGAGACAGCCTAGATAGACAACATAAGAAATTTGGCAATGATGGGGAATAAGAAAATGCATAAATAATAGAAGAGAATGTGAAGATAAAGGAAGGTGTTTGGTTGCTTACTTGCTTATTTGTTTGTTAAGATGGCTGTTGCCAGAGTATGATGGTATGCTGATGGAAGTGATCTAGTGAAAAGAAAGGAAGATATGATCAATAAAGGCGAGAAGGAGAACACAAAACTATACCACATCTAGTGTTCTACTGCCTTGTGTACTCCCCAGCCTTACAACAATTATAATTCATTTTGTATTTGCCTTTTGAAATACTATTCCTAGAGCATCTCTGTGAAATTGTACTCTTCCTTTTATAATTTTCTAAATATTCTTTCTCTGTCTTAATTTCAGACAGAAAAGGTAATCTTCTTTCTTATTCCTCCCAAATTTTTTTGTCTGCTTTCTTGCTGTAGAATCCCCTCAGTGATCTTTTGTCCTCACAAAATACTAACTTTTTTTTGTACAATGAGTCCCCAGTCTGTATCTCTAGCCCTGAATTTTTGTATTTAGATTTGTATTTCCCATTGTCTGCTGGGCATTACTATATAAACCTCACCCATGGGTCTGAAATAGTATGTCAGAAGCAAACTTATATTCCCCTGCTTGCCTACTTTGCTAACATTTCTTTTTCTGGAAATGTAATTCTTTTTTGTTTGTTTGTTTTTTGGGAATGTAATTCTTTGTCATTATTGATTTTTTTAAAAATTCAATTAGTTGCCAAAAAGCTATTCCACAGAGTCATTCTGTCTGCACCCTCTTTTCTTGACACTACCCTTTTAGATCTTTGATGTATTTTGTCTGAACTATGGAAGTCGTTTTATTTGTAGTTTCTTCTTTTTGCCTGTGTAACCTTTTTTATACATCTCCGGGTTAGTCTTTATACATAATTGTGGTTCTGATCAAAAACTTTCATTGCATTCTTACTAATCTTCAGATTATGTAAAGATTCTTCTGCCTTGCATTGAGAGCAATCCATATAATGGTCTTGATTATCCTTTCCAGCTATATCCCCTGTTGTTTCCTTTAATAATGCTTCTTAACCTTTACTATATATTCAAATCATCTGAGGAGATTTTATAATGCCTGAACTGTAGAGATTCCAGTTCCCAGTAAGGTGGAATAAATACACTCCACTCTGTTTCTTCTGTGCACCTATAAAACCTAGAGGCCAGTGCGGTGGCCCATGCCTGTAATCCCAGCACTTTGGGAGGCCGAGGCAGGTGGATCGCCTGAAGTCAGAAGTTTGAGACCAGCTTTGTAAATGTGGTGAAACCCCGTCTCTACTAAAGATAAAAAAATTAGCAGGTCATAGTGGCACATGCCTGTAATCCCAGCTACTCTGGAGGCTGAGGCAGGAGAATAGCTTTAGCCCGGGAGGCAGAGGTTGCAGTGAGCCAAGATTGCACCATTACACTCCAGCTTGAGCAACAAGAGTGAAACTTTGTCTCAAAAAAAAAAAAAAAAGAAAGAGAGAGAAAGAAAGAAACCTAGACAGAATGCATGAAGCGGCTTTTTGTTGACTTTAAAAAGTAAATGATAGCAGGTCGATTGTAGACTGGAATTTTAAGTACCACTAAATCATCAGTGAGTTTCTAGTTCTCCAGTTCTGGGTTAAGGAGCAGAAAGGAGGACTTCTAACACTAAAAAACAATAGAGGAAATCCGTAGTTTTCTTTTGTCTTTTTTCTTAGCTCAGTCCCCATGCAATCCTGCAGGGGCTACAATCACATTATCAGCTGGGGCTGCTGAGGTATATCTAAAACTCTGAGAGATGAAAACCTCCTCTACAATTAGGATTGGTTGTCTCAAAATAGTGAGGCAAGTACCTGTTGCTTCTGTTTTTCTGTTGGCTGTTGCTTGGTAATGGACAAAAATTCAGTTGTGTGAAGCATACAGCAGAGCAGAGTAATGAAAGCCCAAGCTTTCTGGCCAGTGAACTGACAAGGGAAACTCCTGGGAACCAGAAATCACAGAGAAACTAGCAACCCCATAAAGTTGTTTATGAACTTCTCTACCCACCCAGGAGTTGTACATATGTGGACGTGGTCCTAAACAGCATATAAAAGTCTTTGAGAACTGAACTAAACTGAGCTAACTGAAACTAGACCACATCTAGTTTCTAGACTTACTACTCAGTGTCTCACACACAGGATAGATCCTAATAGCACTGAAGAGCTTTGAAAAATGAAACGGACACTGAAACAACAATGATAGTAGACTGAATGGATAGCTTGGGATACAACCAGTTTGATGACCTACTAAAAGAAAAATATTAACATTTCCCTTGAAGCTGTAAAATACTGATTCTAAGCAGACTGTTGAAGTTAAATATATTTAATGTCATCCCTAGAGCAACTTCTAAAAAAAACTATTCAAAGAGATAAATTTAAACATGTAAATTAAAATACCAGAAAATCAAATAGCCCAAAAGAAGGCAAAAAAGAAGAGAAATGGAGGAAGTTTTTATGTGGAACAAGCGGGAAACAAATAAAATGATTGACCTAAATCCAGCATAATTAAATTAAATGGTCTTAATATACCAATTAAAAGGCACATTGTCACAATGAATTTAAAAACATGATCTAACTATAAGCTGTATACAAGAAATTCACTTTAAATATAATGATATAGGTAGGTTACAAGGATAGAAAAGTATCATGTAAACACAAAAGAAAGTTTGAGTGGCTGTATTAATATCTGTCAAAATAGATTTTAGTAGGAAGAAAATTATCAGGAATAAAGAAAGACATTACAAATGATAGAAGGGTCAGTCATAAGGAAGCCATAAAATTCCTAAGTGTGCATGCACCTAACAATAAAACCTCAAAATACATGAGTTAAAAACTGACAACTGAAAGCAGCAGACTAAACTGCAAGGATAGTCAAATCTATTCATCTCTTGGTATTAGATAGGACTAGTTGACAGAAAATTAGCAAGGATATTGAACTGAATAACACCATCAGTCATTTGTATCTGATTCACATTTACAGAACATTTCACCCAATAATAAGAAAAATAATACATTATTTCCAAGGATAGGTTTGATCATTCATCAAGATAGAACATATACTAGATCATAAAACATCTTCACAAATTTAAAATAGCTGAGATCCTACAATGCATGTTCTCTGATAATTGAATTAAACTATAAATCAATAAAAGGAAATTTTCCAAGTGGTTGAAAATTAAATGATTTATAAATACATATAAATAATCTGTAAGTCAATGAAGAAGGCTCAAGGAAAAGTAAAAAAAAAATTTTTTTTTTTTTTTTGAGACAGAGACTGGTCTGTTACCTAGGCTAGAGTGCAGTGGTGCAATCTCGGCTCACTGGAACCTCCACTTCCTGAGTTCAAGCAATTCTGCCTCAGCCTCCTAGGTAGCTGGGATTACAGGTGTGCACCACCATGCCCAGCTAATTTGTATTTTTCGTGCAGTTGGGGTTTCACCATGTTGGCCAGGCGGGTCTGAAACTCCTGGCCTCAAGTGATTCACCTTCCTCAGCCTCCCAAAATGGTAGGATTACAGGTTTGAACCACCAGCCTGGCCAGATATTCTTAACTGAACAAAAACGAAAATATATCAAAATTTGCAGGATGGGCCTAGGAGTTCATCAACAACTTTAAAGGGTTGCTGTGCCAGTCTCCTCCCTTTCTCTGGTTTCTGTCATACTTTCTGCATAAACAAATTATGATACATTTTTTCAGTGGACTACTAAGCAGTAAACAGGAAGAACTATTGATACATATAACAACCTGGTTGAATTTCAAAGGCATATTGAATGAAAGAAGCCAACTCAAAGGGTTCTATACTATATGATTTCATTTATAGGACATTCTGGAAAAGACAAAACTTGAGAGGAAGAAAACACATTAGGAATTGCAGTGGTTAATATTGTGAGAAGGTGTGACAATAAAAAGGTAGTATGATGGATTTGTTTCCTTGTGGCAGAACTATTCTGGGTAACCCCTTGTGATAATGGTTATGCAGGTCTATATGTGAAGAGTCATAGAACCATATACCAAAAAGTCAACTTTACTGGATGTTAATTTTACAAATTCATGTTAGAAGTGCATACTGTTAAGATATTCAAATATGGGCTGCCTGGGTTTAGGTATGCTTTTCTAGTTTTTTTCAAAGCTCTGATTTGCAGCCATTACTTTCAAATTTATTGTACTGTGAATATAAACTGTTTGCCATTCCCTAACCAAATGTCATAGTTCCTCATCTTCTTTTGTTTGCCACTGTTATTGCTTCATCGTCCACCTGTTATATTTTTATCTATTCTTCAAACTGTATCTCACCTGTCACCTACTTCTTGAAGCCTTTCCCTGTCATTAACTGTTTTTGTTAACCACTCAGTTATATGTGATTCTCTTTCTTATGAACAACATAAAAGCAATTTTAATCCTGCCTACACAGCCAAATAATCACAGGCGGTCCTTTTGAAGAAATGCAAATTACTGACATCTCAGACTTGCTAAATTGAAATCTTCAGGAGTAGAGTCTATCTGCTTATGTTACTTACCCATTTGCTTGTTTGCATTTTTGTTCTAGGCTCCTCAAGTGATTCTCAGTTACAGTCCACTGCCTTGTACCCCTTATCATGATTGTAACTGAATAGGGTAGACAGATACTTAGCACATAATCATTGTAGGAAATTTATAAAAATAATATATATATCAGGGCAGTCTCATGTAATTTAAGCCTGGTACTTGAACTAAGATCTGAAGGATAAATAAGAATTATTTAAGCCACCTTAAATAGAACAGTGTACTTAAAAGTAGGAATTAAAGGGGTATATTTAGAAATACCGAAAGGATGGGCGTGGAGGTATGCACCTGTAGTGCCAGCCATGTATTAGTCCATTCTTGCATTGCTATAAAGAAATACCTGAGACTGGGTAACTTAAAAGAGGTTGTCCAGGCGTGGTGGCTAACGCCTGTAATCCCAGCACTTTGGGAGGCTGAGGCGGGCGAATCACGAGGTCAGGAGTTCAAGAGCAGCCTGGGCAGCATGGTGAAACCCTGTCTCTACAAAAAAATACAAAAAATTATCTGGGCATCATGGTGCATGCCTGAAATCCCAGCTACTTGGGAGGCTGAGGCAGGAGAATCACTTGAACCCAGGAGGCGGAGGTTGCAGTGAGCCAAGATCGTACCACTGCACTCCAGCTTAGGCAATAGAGTGAGACTGTCTCAAAAAAAAAAAAAAAAAAAAGAGGTTTAATTGGCTCATGATTCTACTGGCTGTACAGAAAGCATATTGGTATCCACTTGGCTCCTGCGGAGGCCTCAGCAAACAGTCATGGCAGAAGGTGAAGGGAGGACAGGCACATCACATGGCCAAAGCAGAAGCAAGAGAGCGAGGGGGGAGGTGCTACACGCTTTTAAATGACCAGATTACACGAGAACTCATTATCACAAGTACAGTACCAGGAGGGATAGTGTTAAATAATTCATGAGGAATCTGCCTGTGTGATCCAGTCACCTTCCCGTAGGTCCCACTTCCAATACTGGGGATTACATTTAGATATGAAACTTGGGTAGGGACACATATTTAACGTATATCAATAAATAATCATTTAAGCCAAAGATTCAAGACAAATGGACCTTGCAATAGCATACACAAAAGTAGAAAGGAAGAGGCCATATTTAGAAATACTGAAAGAATGGGTGTGGTGTATGTGCCTGTAGTGCCAGCCACTAAGGAGGCAGAGTCAGGAGGATTGCCTGAGCCTGGAAGCTGGAGGCCACATTGAGCTGTAATAGACAGTCCTAGACTTAGAAATTAGCTACACACACAAAAAGGGAAGCTTAAGTTCCCAAGTTCTAGTTTTTCACTTTAGAACACCTGTGGAATGATTAATTATGTAAGATTCATTAACAAGTATTTAATGCTCATAAGTATTCTTTTCTGCATGGAATAGTATACTGTGGTCAACTGGTAGCTGTTCATAAGAGCTGATTGTTACATTTTGGGGAATTTTACAAATTGAGTGTTAAAGTCATTAAAAATTAAATTATATAAACTTGTAATTAAATTATTTAAAACATAATGCTCAAAACTCATTACTTCCTAATTATTTTACATTTTATTATGTATGCTCTTGAGGCTCTTCACCTTTCTTGTATGGTGGAAATACTATATATATAATTGTGTGCTATCACACATTTTTCATCAATTCCACAGTCAGTGACATGTTGGTAGCTTGAAATCAACTACAGTGGGAGTATTTATCCTGTGGAAATCGTCAGACTGTATAAATCAGGGCTGATTAAAAATTTTTTTGCATACTACTACATGAAACCAGTATCTACTAATTGGAATCCAAGTTAAAATAAAAATATTTTGTCAAAGAAACAGATTAAAAATAAAGACATGGTATAGTTGAAATAACATTGTTAATATCACCTTTAGGCTAATTGATGAGTTACATAGATGTTTTCTGGCTAAATTATCAATCTAACCACAATACGTAAAATCTTTTTCTGGGGAGAGTGGGGGTGGTAATGTGTAATCAGGTTCTAAATCATTTACAGAGGAACTTGTAGAATGTAACTCAGATGTTAAATTAGGGACTTCCTTACAGTTTTCTCTATTTCAGTTTTCATTTTCCTTAAGAGAGCATGTATCTAAAATACTGAGTTCTATAAAGTATAGCAGAATGAAAGCAAGCATAAAACTTTTTAATACCTTATAACCTAGACTATATAAGAGAACTAAAAGCTTATTGTCCAATATACTTATCACCAGTAAGATTTAAGGTAACAGGGTAGAAAATTTGGTCATGCCGGAATCTCCCAAAAAACCGTATTTTCGATTAGTTGTACTTAGGAAAAAAAAATGTTGAAAGATTGAGGGGTCATTTTGCAGGTTTAATAGAACACATCAAAATACTTAGACATCTACTAGATATGCAAAATTACATCTTCATATTTTAAGTACTAGAGTAAGTTACTGGGGGGAGCGAATATCTTTCCTAATTTTATCCAGAATGGTTTTGATAAAATGAATTCCTTCATCCCAGTAAATCTCATTAATTCAGTGGTAAGCTTTTAAGAGGTTATTGTCACTGGTTTGAACTTCTTATGCTTTAATTGGTTTTGATCTTCCATAGTGCGTTTGCATCTCTTCCAAAGCACAAACCTGGTTTCTGGTCAAATGTAGCTGCAGCTGTCGGTTCTCGATCTGCTGAAGAATGCCAGAGGAAATACATGGAAAATCCCAGAGGAAAACGATCCCAGAAACATGTCACTAAGAAAAAGCCAGTGAATTCCAAAGAACAAAACGGTAATCTTTGTAGTAGTTTTTTCCTAGTGCTCAGTGTTGATGTCTGATCACTGAAATCAGATGTATTTTATATTTATCCATGAATATTGTTTATAGGTATATGTTCTTAAAATAGTAAAGCTAGAAAGAACTTCAGAAATCATCTGTTTAATTTTTAATTCTTACCTAGGTTGCTACTTTCATTGGTAGTAGTATAGTAGCCTTGTGCTTTGAGTTTTAGGAATTCTGCAGTTGGATCCAGAGATTTCAATATCTGAATTATTGTTCTAAGGATTTAATTAAAAAAGCCACTTGGGTCAGATTCCCCAAGTAATTTATGAGAAAGCTCAGAAAAAATGTCATAGTCCCAGGATTATATACTCCTGTTCATGATTACAAGTAAAAGGTGTATTATGCTAGAGAATTTCTATCATAAGCATTAGTGAGCACCCAGTATGCCTGTTGTAATTCAGTAAAGTTTATATATTTTAGCAAAATCAAATTAGGCATAGTATCATGTGGGCTAATCATATTGCACAAATCTCAGATCCCAGTGTAGAAATAATCATTTGTTCTATAGGAGACTTGTAAAATAACAGGTTAAGTTTTCTTTTTTTTTTTTTCTTCTTTCTTTATACTTTTTATAGAGACAGGGTCTCCCTATATTGCCCAGGCAGGTCTCGAACTCCTGGGCTCAAGCATTCCTCCTGCCTTGGCCTTCCAAAGTGCTGGGGTTACAGGCACGAGCCACTGAGCCCAGCCGAGGCTGAGTGTTTTTCTTTTTTAACATGAATGCACAATTTAGACCTTGCAAAGGCTGTTAACTTTATAGAGCAGTTACTATAAATAACCAAATCTTTATCAAAATGTTTTGCTACTCAAGGCAAGAGAGGCGATGCTGATCAGAAACAAACTATTAAGATAACTGCCAAAGTGGGAACTCTTAAAAGGAAGCAACAGATGAGGGATTTTCTGGAACAGTTGCCAAAAGATGACCATGATGATTTTTTCAGTACAACACCTTTACAACATCAAAGAATACTGGTAAGAGGCATGAAATCATTGTTTTCTTTATCTGTATTGACTTTTGTGTCTTTCATTTTTTTTGTATGGTTAATGTTCATCACTAATAGGCCAAGGATCAGTAGCTTCCCTAGACATGATTGTAGTCTTATGGCAAATGATCTGCTGATACATGCCATTCTTACTCGTTTCCAAAGTCTGCAGTTTCGTTGTTGGTTCAAAGGTAATGTTTATAGAATCAAACAGTAAAGTAAACCTAGAAATAGGCCAAACATATATATTTAAAGTTTAATATACTACCAAGCAAACTTTTTTTAAAGGTGATGAAAGATTATTATCTACTGTGTAGTAATTGAAAGAAGGGATTGATAGTAGCACAGTATTGAAAGATTTGAATGTATGAAAGAATTTTTGTATATGAAGAGTAGCATTAACTAAATATTCACAGCAAATGCAACCAAGCTAATATCTGTAATACTAAGAACTCATTCAAATGTTACTGGAATAACAAAAAGTACCAGGATCATAGCAAAAGTGTGACTAAGAACAAATTCAAAAGGCTGAATAAACAGCTGGGGAAGTCATTTTATCTAGTAATCCAAGAAAGTAAAATGAATTATATGTATACTTTCTAAATTATAGAATCTTTAAGAAAAAGTTAAAATATCCACTGCTAACAGAAGCAATGGTGATACTGATACAGTCATACATCAGTGGGTATACAAATTGAATCATACCTTTTAGTAAGAAAGCATTATGGCAATATATTATAAAAAGCCATAAAGATTTATTCTATTCTTGAGAGTTAGTCTAAGAAATCCAAAAGCCCAAAATCTTTGCAAAGATATTTATTGCAGTTTTATCTTTACAGCAAAAAACTGGAAAACAATCTGTATGTCCAATAAAGATGTTTTTCATAAACACAGTGAAATACAATACAGATATTAAATATACATTTAAGACTTTCTAGAATTTAAATATAAATGTTAAGAATATTAAGATTTAAGTAATGCAAAAATGTGTGGATAATAGACAACTGGACTATGGAGAATAAAAATTCAAATAGTTGTGTTAGTTAGCTGGACATAAACGTAATTTTTTCATCTACCAATTTCTTGTCATTAAATCATCTTCAATTTAAAAAGGCTACACTATGCTTTACAGAGTTTAGTAACATCATTAGCTGGGCCCCCCTTTTGCTTATACAAGTTACAGAGGGAAGTCTTTTAAGAGAGCCATCAGAGGCCCTGACAATGTTTTCTTCACAACACTATGGTCCACTAGGGGTTGTACCCTTTATATTATCCCACCATCATTTCAGGTTCTATATATGTAGATTTTAGCCTAAATCCAATAGTAGCATCATAAAGAACAGAACTAAAGTAGAAATAGACAGCAACAAATTATCTCATTTTCTATGATATAGTTTTAACACAGCTTGAGTCCCTACTAAGTGCTAAGTATAATAGTAAGTGAATTATAGTTTTATTTTGTTCTGTTGATATGAAGGGATAGCAAACTGTGGCCCTGTGGACCAAATCCAGCCTACCACCTTTTTTTGTTAACAAAATTTTATTGGAACACAGCCATGCCCATTTGTTTGCATATTGTCTATGGCTACTTCCATGCTACAGTGCAGAGTTGAGTAGTTAGGACAGAGATTGGACTACAAAACCTAAAATATTTATTGTCTGATTCTTTACAGAAAACATTTGCTGACCTCTGGTCTACATAACCTTTAGAAGTAGGTGTTATTATCTCGGTTTTACACAAGATAAGTCTTTAAAGGCTAAGGCTCTGTCCTTGTTCCAAGGTGAGTAGGTATATGCAGACCTATCCCCAAAGGCTAAGGGAACTGAGAGGCTGAAGAAAGAGGCTGACAAATTCAGTTTCTCAGAGAAAAACATTTAATGGAGAGCTGCAAATACAAGCTATATCTCAGGTGGCTTCAGAATGCTGGATCCCTGCACTGTTACCCACAGACTCAGGGCTTAAATACCATAGTTGAAATGGGTGAGTTCCTCTTTTCTCAAGGTATAAAAATAACTTGGGATTCCTAGGCCTGTCAGATAGTGACATGCTTAACTTAGCATGGATTAGGAATCTTGTAAAGGAACCTGTGTAGTCAAAATACCAGACCAGTCTTTCCAAGGGGCTTTTTAACAGCTCTATAAAGCTAAACTCAATTTCTCAAAGCAGTATGGTCATATTTGAAAATAGGCCATTTCAGTCAAAGCCGGCGTATAAAATAACCCATGTCTCCAATGTGTCCTAGTACAAAGGAAAACATATTCTTATTGAAAATCACTATATTGCTACAAAATAAAAATATGTAACAGTTTCCAGATTTTGGAGAACTCAGAAAGGTAAATTTTGCTTGTAAAATATACTTTACTCGGCCGGGCGCGGTGGCTCAAGCCTGTAATCCCAGCACTTTGGGAGGCCGAGGCGGGTGGATCACGAGGTCAAGAGATCGAGACCATCCTGGTCAACATGGTGAAACCCCGTCTCTACTAATACAAAAAATTAGCTGGGCACGGTGGCGCGTGCCTGTAATCCCAGCTACTCAGGAGGCTGAGGCAGGAGAATTGCCTGAACCCAGGAGGCGGAGATTGCGGTGAGCCGAGATCGCGCCATTGCGCTCCAGCCTGGGTATCAAGAGTGAAACTCCGTCTCAAAAAAAAAAAAAAAAAAAAAAAATATACTTTACTCAATTCCTGTAAGCTCTAAATAGCTTAAAAGAAAAAAAGGTGTTCTTGACTCTTCTTTAATCAGAGTAGCAGCCTTCAAAACAAGGTTTGGACAACATGTTGGAATTGCCATCTACAAACCAAGCAGTTGTTAATCATGTGAGAGCTGTTTATTAGGTACTGTGGAATCCAGCAGCTCATCACACAGTTCCAGAGTCAGTCTTAGTGGAAAAAAGGCTCGCTGCTCATACTGCCTCATACTCTCCTAGTAGCATGACCCTGTAGAAATTGTTTCCATTGCAATATGGCATGCTTCCAGGCACTGCTGTTCCCATTACAGTGTTTCTCTGACATCACCTCACACAGCATAGGTATTTCAAGTGTCAGGATCATTTTATATCCTTCAGTCATAGGGATAGCTTCAGTTAATAACTCATAGCAAGGCAGTAAAAGTCCCTCAAGTGAAATTCTCCAGTCTAAAGTCCCAGTAGTCTCTGCTGGGAGGTACTCACGGACTTTTGCCGTAAGCCCCAGTGAGTTTTCCACAAAGGGCTATCAAGTGATGAATTTATCCCTACCAGTACTGCAGCTTCTTCTGTATACTCTGTGGGCTCAGGCAGTCTTAACTGGTTCCCATTTAGCATGTCCAATTAATATTGCTCGAAGAGCAGATTTACATATTTTCTCTTTTACAGGCTGAGGTAGGGAAAACAATCACCAATGAGATACAATGTTTGTTTCCATAAAACATTTAGGTAAAGGGGACACAACTACTTTACATAAAACTTGTATAAACAGAATATAACTTTCATAATCCTGTCAACCCTTACATTTTATGTTCTAGTCCCAGGAACTTTGCTTTTCCACCCCTAGGCCATTTTGCACTTTCTTGTGAAAAAGGTTTTAGGTTCCTAGCCGGTGGTTGAGCCAAGTGACTTGATCCCTTCTCCCAGTCTTAATTAGTCTAACCATTGACCCAGGCAATTACAGGTGGGGTTTCTCATTGTAATCTTTACTTTCTGACTTTTAAATTTTCTCCAAATTTGGGAAAATACAGTATACTGATGTGGAACTTCTTTTAATATTGAGGGACCAGCAGGGACTCCCTTTGGTCCACCCAACCATTTGGTCCACCCAACCTTAGATGGTGGTGTAATTAAGACATTTTTATTTATTTTTTATTTTTGAGACAGATTCTTGCTCTGTTGCCCAGGCTGGAGTGCAATGGCATGATCTTGGCTCACTGCAACCTCTGCCTCCTGGGTCTAAGTGACTTTCCTGTCTCAGCCTTGCAAGTAGCCTGGGATTACAGGCATGTGCTACCACGCCGGGCTACTTTTTTGTTTCTGTTGAGATGGAGTTTGCTATTTTTGCCCAGGCCGGAATGCACTGGCACGATCTCAGCTCACTGCAACCTCCACCTCCTAGGTTCAAGCAGTTTTCCTGCCTTAGCCTTCCAAGTAGCTAGAATTACAGGTACGTGCCACCATGCCCCACTAATTTTTGTGTCTTTAGTAGAGATGGGGTTTCACCATGTTGGCCAGGCTGGTCGTGAACTCCTGACCTCAAGTGATGATTTCCCTGTCTCAGCCTCCTAAAGTGCTGGGATTATAGGCGTGAGCCACTGTGCCTGGCCTAAACATCTTTTCAAAAATGAATATAATCCCGTTTCAATTCTTAGTTTTTTTAAAAATAATTATCAAAATTTTTTAAAAAGAGAATTTGACCAAGGAAACATAAAGCAGAAGGAGAAACCAAGGCAAGTTTTAGTGCAGGAATGGAAGTTTATTTAAAAACTTTAGAGCAGAAACAAAAGGAAGGAAAGTACTCTCAGAAGAGGACCAAGCAGGTGACTTGAAGGACAAGTGCGTGGTTTAACCTTGTGAGTTGGAGGTCTACACGTTGGCATGCTTCTGGAGGTCTTGTGTTTCTTCTCCCGATTCTAACCTTGAGGTGGGCTGTCGGCATCCCTAGTGGCCTGCTAGCACTTGAGAGTGTGCTTACCGGATTTGTACGCAGGCTCACTTGAGGTTTTCTTCCCTTATCAACAGAGTGTCCCTAGAAAGTTATGTACCAGTTCAACTCCTCCCTTTTCCCTCTTAATGCACATGCTTGAGCCCACTTGCCAAGCTCCTGAGATCTTATCAGGAAGCTGCTGATCACCAGTTTTGGGTGTTTTATTTATTGGGAGATTGCCTTTCCCCTGGTGCTGGCTGCAATTATTTATTATTTTAGAGACACAGTTAATAACAGCTTGACCATGGGATGGTTGCCTAACATTCCTGGTGAGGGGTGGGGAGCCCCGCTTATTTCCTGCTTATGCCTGACTAGCTTACCTGCTGTAACAGTCCCACCTCGACAAGTCACCAGTCAAAGTTAGATGTTTCTAGCTGGAGAGAGCTAAGGCCCAGGGGAGTTTAGGCTGTAGGTGGCTTGTTTCCAAAGTAGTCAGGAGGATGGAGCTGGGAGAAATAGAAAAGATGAGGAGAGAGAGAGATTAGGGGCCATACACATGGACAAACAAATGGTGCACCACCTCCAAACAAATACCCAGTTAAGGGGGGCTGGGTAGAGTTCCAAACTCCTTGCCTTGGTTTCAAATGGCCCTCCCCAGGGGACTGAGTCCAATGCCAGCAAAGTCCTGAGGGTGCCACAAATATAAATGCATAAAAATGGCCAAATGGTGACACTAACAGCTAAGTCTAAACAGAGCAGAGCCCCAGCAACATCCTAAAAGAGGCAGAGGGAGGTTGGGTGTGTAAGGTTTGTTCTCGCCGAGTTTAAAATGGAAGAAACTGAGGCCAGCACAAGAAAATTCAATGCGAAGGAATTTATTTAGGCTCCCGGACGAGGTTCTGCAGTCCGACAGGAGGGGCCAGAGAAGTTGCGCGGACTCCTCTTAGACATGGGGCTTTATAGGGAGTGGAGGCGTTTGATTGATTGTGCCCAAGGTGAGTGGGACCCGGATGGGACAAAATGATAGGCAGGGAGTGGGGCCCAGATGGGACAAAATGCTATTGGGTAGGTCCTGGCGGGGCTTTTTTTTTCGGGCTCCCGGTGGGGTGAGGTGTGTCCGGGCACCCGGCAAGGGAAGGAGGTGTGTGCGCGAGCTCCCGGTGAGGGAGAGGGGTGTGTCCGAGCTCCCGGCGAGGGAGGGGGATGTGTCCAAGTTCCCGGCGAGGGAAGGGGGGAGCGTCCGAGCTCCCGGCGAGGGAGGGGGATGTGTCCGAGTTCCTGGCGAGGGAAGGGGGGAGCGTCCGAGTTCCCGGCAAAGGAAGGGGTGAGCGTCCGAGCTCCTGGCGGGGTGGAGGGTGTGTGCGTTCATGCTCCCGGCAAGGCAACCGGCCATACATTCCGACCTTTTGGTGAGAGATAGAGGGCGCCGCTCTTCCTGACTACTTCCTGCTGAATAGGGGCGGAGTAAGGGGGACAGGTCATTTGGCTGGTGACTTGACTGAAAATCGGACGAAGGGATGAAGCAGCATTTGGTTAACAGCCACTCATTTAATTTTTCGCATACGAGCTTGTAGGAACCTGGGCCAGTGACGTGATTTGTCGCTGGAGGCCAGAGAGGCGGCTGACGCTTTAATGGCCACACGGAGCTTGTCTTTCAGTGACACTGTACCCTAGGGCACCGCTTCCGAGTCCGGCTGCTGCTAGAGAGGATGCTAGAGAGAGACCAACAACTATTGGGAGGAAGACAGACTGCTCGTTTGTTTTGGGGAGCAGAGGGAAGCGTAAGGAGAGATAGGAGCTTAGCTTGCCCATATACCTTTAACCGCAAGACTAGAGTAACAGGCACACAGGGGGAGGGGAGAGAGGCACTTATAACCTTGGTTAGGGTCCCATTACACCAAAAATATCCTCCCGGAGGTGCGTAGTGGGTGGATTTTACTTTCACAGTCATGTTGCAGCTGGAGCTGTTAGTCGTTCCGTAGCAGAGAAAGAGATCTTGGGAGTGTACCTTGAACAGCAGGATACCCATTAGGGTGGTGTCAGGTCCTTTAGATGATTGTGACAGGTTGAACCCTGTCCAGAGGGGAACTGCGGCTAAGGGGGGTTTGTTAAGGGAGGCACATAAAAGCAATTAGTGAAGTTTATGGATTTGACTAGTGACCTTTATTATCACCCTTATTATTACCACTGTTATTACTACAACCTTTACCATCACCACCATTACCATTACCATCATTACCATAACCTTCATTCTTCATCATCACCATTGCCATGATCATCACCACTTTTACCATCATTACCATTGCCTCCGTAACAGTCACCTTCATCTCGAGGGCCTGAGTTGGTTAGTTAAGGTGGCCGCATTCTGTAGGTCCATAGGGGGGCAACGTGCCTCAAGGATGGCTGAATCTGTAACTACTGCATAGGCCACTTTTTGTCGCCCCTTGGCTGTCACTATTGAACTCTCATTTACAAAAAGGCAAGGTCTGGGCTAGAGAGAGGAAGGTTAGACAGGCACTCCCAATGTGTAACAAATGTATTTATTTGTTCAGGACAGGAATGGGCTGGAGAGGGGGAATGGGATGGAAGAGGAAACAAAGTAGCCGAGTTGAGTAGAGAAGTGGGATGAAGGCTGACTGAAGGATTTTTAAAGAGAAAGTAAGACTTAGAGTGTAGAGGAATGGTAAAGAAGGACTGAGACTTGGGAAGGTATGATAGGCCCAGAGTAGGAAGGAATAGTTAGCTCCCATATCTACTAAGAAGGAAATGGACTTACCCACTACCTGCAGCTTTACCCTGGGCTCGGCAAGGGTGATGGGGGTCCTCGACTCCAGGCTGCGTCAGTCGTCCAGAAGGCCGAGAAATTCAGGCAAAGGGATTGCTTCCTGTGGACCAGGCTGCTCCTCACATAGAGGTACGGGGAGTGGGCCTGTGGTCCGGGATGGGCAATTGACCTTCCAGTGTCCAGTTTGCTTGCAGTTTGGGCAGGGTTCAGGAGGTGGACGAGGGCAGGGGCACTGCCGGGCCCAATGTCCCTCTTGACCACATCTGAAACAGGGCCTGGGCCAGGCCCTTGGAGCCTTTTGGAAGGGTTTCAATGGACCTCCCCCACTGGATGTTCGGTGGGCTGCTGGCCTCAGGGCTGCTACAAGAGCTCGGGTTTAGAGGCCTACCCTCTGCCGTAAATGGGCATGTCGGGTGGCCTCAGCCTTATCCTCTCAGCTGTTAAAAACTTTAAATGCCATGTTTACCAGGTCCCGAATGGGAGTTTGGGGGCCCTCGTCGGCTTTCTTAAGTTTTCTCCTTATATCAGCCGCTGACTGGGAAATGAAGTGGGTGACTAGGACTGTAGCTCCTGCTAAGGAGGCTGGATCCAGCCGTGCATGGAGGATCATAGCATTAGTTAATCAAGGAAGGCGGCTGGGTTTTCATCAGGTCCCTGAGTTATTTCCCTCAACCTGTTGTAATTAACTACCTTCTGGGCTGCGCTTTGCATGCCCGCTAAGAGGCACTGTATCATCTGGTCTCGGCGGCAGCAGCCATCTTGATCACCTTGTGCCCAAGGTGATTGGGGCCTGGATATTCCCAATTAGGGTCGCCCTCGGGGACCGCTGCCGCGCCTACCGGCATCTGGTTGTCAGTTAGGTGTACCTGATCGGCATGTGCCCGGGCTGCTGTAAAGATCCAGTCATGCTCATCTGGGGTGAGGGTGGAAGACAGGATTACATATGTGTCATGCCAGGTTAGGTCATATGCCTGAGTAAGATAGCGGAATTCTTTGGTGTAAGCAGTAGGATTGGTGGAGAAAGACCCTAGGTGTTTTTCGATAGCTGATAGATCAGAGAGGGAGAAAGGGACGTGCACTCGGACAGTGCCCTCTGCTCCGGCCACCTCGTGGAGGGGACAAAGGAGGGAGGCTTTGTCGTTGGGAGCACAGTGCAAGCGGGTGTGACCACTAACAGGAGAGGCCAGGTTGTAATTAGGAGGTGGAGGAGCTGAAGGGGGTTGAGGTCTGTCATAGGGCGGAGGATTATTGGGTCGGGCAAGCGGAGAGGAGAGTTCCTCAGACGCATTGGGGTTAGAAAAGGAAGAGAAGGAGGGTGGAGAGGCTAAGGGTGAAGAGGAGGTTTCTTTGGCTAGGAACACCTGCTTAAGGGCAAGGTACAGCTGCCATTTTGAGAGGGAGGGAGAGAAGAAAAGAGAGAGAGAGAGAAACAGAAAAAGAAAGAAACCAAAAATACAGTTTTGTACTTAACGGGAGCCTTTTTGCCAATAGGCTGGTTCAAAATTCGAATTTTGGTGGCATAAGCTGGGGGAGTTGGCTCTGCCGTGAGGCAGGGCTGCTTGAACGGGGCTTCTGAATACCCACACCTCGGTCACTGGTGAGGGTTCAGGAAAGTGGGGACGTCTCCCTCAAATTCCTGACCCTAAAAAACCCTTCACGGGGAGAGAACAAGAGTGTAGGGATGTCTCCTCTTACACTCAGGTCCTAAGCCGGGGCCCCAGACCCACGGCAGGCAGCCAGAGTCCTGGAGTCCCGGACTCCCAGCAGGAATCCCTGACGCTATAGCGGTTTCCAACAGGGACTCCCCAAGAACAGCTGGTGGGGTGGTGGGCAACAGAAGTCTTACCTTGTGGTGGAACGAACGGTAGCTTCCCCGTCCAGCTTTGTGTAGAGGAGTCAGTTTCCTCCAGGAGGGGTCTTCACAACTCCCCCTGGGTTTCGGCACCATATGTAAGGTTTGTTCTCGCCGAGTTTAAAATGGAAGAAACTGAGGCCAGCACAAGAAGATTCAATGTGAAGGAATTTATTTAGGCTCCCGGACGAGGTTCTGTGGTCCGACAGGAGGGGCTGGAGAAGTCGCGCGGACTCCTCTTAGACGTGGGGTTTTATAGGGAGTGGAGGCGTTTGATTGGTTGTGCCCAAGGTGAGTGGGGCCTGGATGAGACAAAATGGCAGGCAGGGATTGGGGCCCAGATGAGACAAAATGGTAGGCAGGGAGTGGGGCCCGGATGGGACAAAAATGCTACTGGGTAGGTCCTGGCGGGGCTTTATTTTTCAGGCTCCCGGTGGGGGCGGGGGTGTCCGAGCACCCGGTGAGGGAAGGAGGTGTGTGTGTGAGCTCCCGGTGAGGGAGAGGGGTGTGTCCAAGCTCTGGGCGAGGGAGGGAGGTGTGTCCGAGCTCCCAGAGAGGGAAGGGGGAGTGTCCGAGCTCCTGGCGAGGGAAGTGGGGAGCGTCCGAGCTCCCGGCGAGGGATGGGTGGGTGTGTGTGCATTCATGCTCCCGGCAAGGCAACCGGCCTTACAGGGTGCACATCAGCATCTTACCCAGTTACAGTGTTTGTTGTTTTCTTCAAAATACCACACTCTTTGTGTCAGCAAAGCTTTGGAAGCAGCAGATGCTGTGGCAGAAAGAGAAAGGGAGGGAAAGTTGCCTGAGACAAAGGCACCATGGCAGCTGCTGGAAGCTCCCCTAATGTTCTTGCCACAGGGTCAGCTAGCCATGAGCAGCTGGCACTCATAGGCCATGGCTCAATCCAACAGAAGATCAGAGAGGTGGGTCTGCAGCCTCCTGTGAATGAATACACAGGGTTCCCTGTATGGGCCACCAAAAATTATAACCAGCCTAGGGGTCCAACTACTCACCACTTGTCAAAAGAAGCCAATATAACAATAGCAAGATATGATAGAGTTTTATTATCTGTGCCAGCAAAGGGAAGTGTGGGTGGAATTCCAAAAGTTCCAGTCTTCAGTTTGTAGAGTTGAACATAGGGGTTTATAAAGAAAGAAGGTTTGGAATGCAGGAGATGTCAGGTGGCTCAATCTTCTCCAACAAATTATTTTGAAATATTCCATTTGGTGAAGGGGCCAGCACCATCCTGGGCCCAACCAGGTTACAAATTAATTGTAGTAAATCTCGCAGTGAATTTCTAGATGAGAGTGAGTTTTGGGCTTGACTGGGGAGAGAATTCTGGAGGTGTCCAGTTTGTGCCAAGATCCAGACCCTGAAGCTTCTAAAGAAATATATAACCAGATAAATGAGCATGGTGTATGCTTAAAAAGCATCTAGGTAAATACATGTGCATAGGGCATGGGAGCATAGAATGGGCAAAGAAAGGGTATGAAGGTTCACAGCACATTTTGAGGCTGTATTTCAAGATTAATGGAAAAACATATGCAGTTTATCTCAAAGTTATGTCTTAAAATTGGGGAGAAAGGAAGAAAAAGTTTTGGAACATGGTTTGAAGCCATGCTACAAGGTTACAGGCTGAATAAAGAGGGTGACAAATCCAGTTTCTCAGAAACATTTAATAGAGACTTTTGAGCAGAAGCCATCTTTTGGGTGGCCTCAAGATGGTGGATGTGTACACTGTTATTCCCCCAGACCCAGGGTTTATATACCATAGGAAATTTGCCTAAGGGCAGGATTTATGTTTAGTATGTGTTTACATACGATAACATGAAGGTTGTTTTGACCTAAGGACAAGATTTCCGATAAGTACATGGAAGTAGAAATCTTAAGAGGCATTTCCAGAACTGGGGTTAATCAGAAGTCAGCATGGTGGATTAGCATCTAAAATGGAATTCCTCTAGCCTCTACTCCTCCACCTCTACTACCAGTGTTTTTAATTGTCTACTACTATTTTTAAATGTTATAAGAAGGAAAACCAACTTATCAGCCCACCAAAGACTATTTTGTGATAATGATAAAATACATTTTTATGGGTGCCTGCTGATAATAAATACTTGTTTTCTAGTTGCCAAGTTTCCAGGACAGTGAAGATGATGATGATATTCTACCAAATATGGACAAAAATCCAACAACTCCATCATCCGTTGTCTTTCCATTGGCAAAAACTCCTCAATGTCAGCATGTCAGTCCTGGAATGCTAGCTTCCGTAAATAGGTAAATATTCATGCATATGGTATATTAATTCTCTGCATCAGAGTAGGGAGGAACATTTAAACATTTTGTGAGGACCATAGATGCCAGTAATGGGAAGAGTCATTATTATTAAAAAAAAAAAAAATCAAGAATATATAATTCCTAGAAGTTAAGGATGGACAGTTTCATCAAATCAGGGTGCTTTTCAGTAAATAGCATTGTAATATAACCCACATTTACAGCTGGATAGATTTGAAATGGATCAAGGTTTTACCTGTAAAAACTAAAATAAATACACACACACACACACACACACACACACACACACACACCCCAAAAGAAACCTTGGAGAATTATTTTATAATACCAGATTAATGATGGTCCTTCTAACTATGATATAAAACCTATTAGCCATTAATGAAAAGATGAATAAAGTCAACTGTATAAAAATGTTCTAACAAATTTTACCTGGTACCAACCACTACAAACAAAAGACAACCTGAGAAAAGAATATATGCAACTTGTCACAGGCAAAAGGCTGATGTCCCTAATATATACAGCATTCCTACAAATTAACAAGAAATGCATTGTTAATTTTCATGTATTGCTAGTGAGAAGGTAAATTAGTGTTATCTTTGCAGCCACAATCTGTAAATAATCTATCCAAATTATAAATAACACATGACCTTTGACTTAGGAATTTTACTTGTAGAAATATGAATGTATAGCTTATTCATTATAGCATTTTTAATAATAGCAAAACCTCAAAAAGCCATCAAATAGGGACTAATTAAATGAATTCTGGTCCTTTATGTAGTCATAGAAATTAATGAAGAGCCAGACACAGTGGTTGAAGCCTGTAATCCCAGCACTTTGGGAGGCTAAGGTGGGAGGATAATTTGAGCCCAGGAGTTCAAGACTAGCATGAGTAACATAGGAAGAGCCCATTTCTACAAAAAGAAAAAAGTTAGCAGAATGCAGTGGTGCAAGCCTGTGATCCCAGCTACTAGGGAGGGTGATGTAGAAGGATTGTTTGAGTCCCAGAGGTCTAGGCTGCAGTGAACTATGATTGTGGCAATTACGCCCCAGCCTGGGCAACAGAGCAAGATCCTGTCTCATAAAAAAAGAAATTAATGAAGATATTTTTTATTGCTATTATGATAAAATGCCTAAGATATATTAAATGAAACAAAGGTAGATGCACTGAATAACACACTACTGTTTGTGTAAATAGAAGCTATGTGTATGCATATATGTATATATATGTGTGTGTGTGTGTGTATATATTTGTGTGTGTGTGTGTGTGTAATTGCTTTTATCTTAAAGGATACATAAGAAACCAAAACGTTGGTGATCTCTAGGAAGAAGAACTAAAATAGCTAGAAGAAGGAGAGGGAGGCTTTTGAATTTCGAACCATGTGATTATAGGAACAATTTGAAATATAAAAATAAAATCAAGAAAAAAGTAGGAGTGACCAACAGTAAAATGTCAAAGGAAAAAAAGAGGAAAAGAGGGACAGTAGTAAGAATGAGGCCTGAAAATAGGCTATTCCACTTGGCAAGTAAGAGGCCATTGCTGATCTTAGAGCAGTTTCCACTAAATGAGAGGCAGAAGCAAGATGATAATGACTGAGAAAAAAACTATTCAGTAATCTCAGGAAGCAAGTAAATTTTAATTTGCATTTGTTGGATAAAAATATAATTTTCTTGGACATCTACAATTTTTTTTTTTTTTTTTTTTTTTTTTTTTTAGTATTTAATGCAGGGAAAGCATATTGAGAGTACAATTTTGGACAAACTTTTTGATAAGCACTTTGGCCAAATCATATTCTTTTGGCTGTTGAATTTTATTAAACACTAAGGAAATAGGAGATTTGGACAAGCATGTATTTGTATGAACAAAGATGTTCATCACAAACATAATACTGAAAGTTTGAGAATGACCTAAACATCCAAAAATAAAGAAAATAATAAATTAAGATTTGTCCATATAATGGAATATGAAACAACTAAAAAACTGTGTCTTCAAGAATTTTTTTTTTTTTTTTTTGAGTCAGAGTTTTGCTCGTTGTCCAGGCTGGAGAAGAATTTTTAATGACAGAAAAATGTCCAGTGGATAGTAGTTTCTAAAAGCTAGGAAAACTACATTCAGTATGATCCCAATTTTATATAACAAATTCATAAGGAAGGAAATTTTTTAACTTACATATTACCAGCTATTATTTCTAGGTTGTAGAATGACACCAGTACACCAGTGTGGGTTGGGAGTTTTTGGTTTTTGTTTTGGGGAGTTTTTCTGTCAGTTTATATCACTTTTTTAATAGGAATCAGACTCACTTATGTCATGAATCTATATTCAAAACTTTTTTCTTAAAAAATGATTTTCTTAGGCTTCTTCACTAGCAGTAGTAATTGACTTACTTTTCATAACAGTTTTAAGTAACGAAACAGTTGTATCACTTCAGAAGTGAAAAACTCTTTGTCTTCAAAGAGATCTCTTTTTGATAACAGACTTTATCAGTTGCTGACCCTTAACAACTAGCTAGGCCTGTTCATTGGTAGTTTTTTTGTTGTTCATTTTTGAGATGGAGTGGTCCAGGCTGGAGTGCAGGGGCACAGTCTCAGCTCACTGCAACCTTTATCTTCCGGGTTCAAGCAATTCTTGTGCCTCAGCCTCCCAAGTAGCTGGGATTATAGGCGCCCGCCACGATACCTGGCTAATTTTTGTATTTTTAGTAGAGATGGGGTTTCACCATGTTGCCCAGGTTGGTCTTGAACTTCTGACCTCAGGTGACCCACCAGCCTCCACCTCCCAAAGTGTTGGGATCGGCCTGTTCATTTGTTAAACAACTTGCTAACAATTGGCCATGCTTATTCATTGCTAAACAGCAGTGTTTGATTCAGATAAATATCTTAATACAGTTACATTTACAAATATCTACATGTCATGCCTTTAAGGTTGTTCCCAAATAGTCATAAAGGACAGAGGATACTCAGGTATGTAAGATCTTGGAGCCAAGGGAGAGGATGGAAATGGGTGTTCAGCTGGTAGTTACTGTCATAACTGGGATTAGAAATTGTGGGGTCGGGGAATTTAACCAACCATTCTACTTGGCTTTTAATCTCTTAAGTCATGAGTCAAGCCTATTTACACATAAAGGAAGATATAAGGTAAAAGAAATGAAAAAAAAAAAAAAAAAAAAAAAACTTGGTGGTTCGTATGGGGAATACAAGAAAGATATAATTGTGCAGAAATAAAAGGCTTGATGAGCTGGATTGGAAACCCAACACAGTTAGAAAAATTGAGGGTTTTCAATAGTGAGGGTTTTCAAAATATCTTTAAAGTGAATAAACTGAGATTCAATTAGGATAGGGAAGAAAGTGAACAGGAGAGATAATGGTATAGCAAAAGGGAGTCTAAGGACAAGAAGTCTCAGAGTTTTAGAAAAGAGGAGCAGCAAGATACTGGAAAGATCGTAGATGGTACAGTGACAAGTAAACAAAGCATAATTTCCTAAAATAGTCTTATTCACTGTTTCCTTTAAAATCTTTGATTTAAGCGTTTTATCCATTGCCATAGGCACATTTTATTGTCTTTTAATCGTTTTATCCATCACCATAGGCACATTTTATTGTCTTTAAAATACAGAATGTAATTTTTTTTTTTTTTTTTTTTTTTTGAGGCGGAGTTTCGCTCTTGTTACCCAGGCAGGAGTGCAATGGCGCGATCTCGGCTCACTGCAACCTCCGCCTCCTGGGTTCAGGCAATTCTCCTGCCTCAGCCTCCTGAGTAGCTGGGATTACAGGCACGCGCCACCATGCCCAGCTAATTTTTTGTATTAGTAGAGACGGGGTTTCACCATGTTGACCAGGATGGTCTCGATCTCTTGACCTTGTGATCCACCCGCCTCGGCCTCCCAAAGTGCTGGGATTACAGGCTTGAGCCACCGTGCCCGGCCAAGAATGTAATTTTTAAAGATGGAAATACGTTTGAGGTCAGGTGGGGTGGCTCATGCCTCTTGGGAGGCCCAGAAGGGCAGATTGCTTGATGAGCTCAGGAGTTTGAGACCAGCCTGGGAAATGTGGCAAAAAACTGTCTCTAAAAAAAAAAAAAAAAAAATACAAAAGGTAGCCAGGCGTGGTGGCATTGTGCCTGTAGTCCAAGCTACTTAGGAGGCTGTGTTGAGAGGATCACCTGAGCCTGGGAGGTTGAGGCTGCAATGAGCCATTATCATTGGCAGTGCATTCCACCCTGGGGGACAGAATGAGACCCTGTTTTAAAAAAAAGAAATACATTGAAATTAATTTAGGCAATTGCTGTTCAACCTGTAGACAGCTAATGTTGACTTAAAATTATTTTGTATCCAAACAGGAATGATTGTGATAAATATGTTTTTCGTATGCAAAAATATCATAAAGGTAATCGTGGTATTGTCTGGGGCAACATCAAGAAAAAATTAGTAAGTATTTTTCTTTACCCAACATGTATCTCTGAAACAACTTTTACAAGTTATGTAACAGTCCCTATCCCTGAGGTGCTTATAACCGAGCAAGCTATAATAATGAAGCCATGAATGAGGTAAGCACGTAAGTACTGTAGGATTACAGATGGCATCACATAGACTGAGACATTGGAGCAAGGGGAAAATGGGTAAAAACTTTGATTTGGGAAATGAGGAAGGGTGGGAAAAATATAAAGTAAGAAATTTCATCAAATCCTATCAGCTTTAAAATGGTTTCAAATGTTTTTCAGATTTAGCTACTTTTTTTTTTTATTCTAACATTTAAAATCCAACTACAGAAAATTTTTAACTGAAACATGCCTTAATAGAATGATCTATGTCCTTTAGAGAAGAGTTTAGGACAATCCTTTATCCCCTTGAATTACTTTTTAAATTTTTAGTTTTCTGATTTTAATTTCAATAACAGATTACCAGATATAAGTACTAGTATTCTGGAAAACCTATTTAATCTTAAATTTCCTCAAAGGAAGTAGCTAATCTTAGAGAATGGTAACTTATGGGAACCCCCTTGAGTCCCCTGCTTTATGACACTGAACAAGTTACTTGAGCTTTCTAATATTTTATTCATGTGTGGTATGACAATGGGGATCACGATTATATTGGTTTTATGTTACCGAATAATTTTTAGGGCTAAGTGATATATGTGTTTTGACTCATTTCAGAAATAAAAATACATTTATATCACAGTCTGTGAGCATGAATTTGTAACCAAAAAATTCTTAAAACAGTACTGGCCAGGCGCGGTGGCTCCTGCCTGTAATCCCAGCACTTTGGGAGGCCAAGGCGGGAGGATCACAAGGTCAAGAAATCAAGACTGTCCTGACCTACATGGTGAAACACCGTCTCTACTAAA
The DNA here is from genome assembly GCF_030222135.1 of Aotus nancymaae. Classification (NCBI taxonomy): domain Eukaryota; kingdom Metazoa; phylum Chordata; class Mammalia; order Primates; family Aotidae; genus Aotus; species Aotus nancymaae. Next base: position 15,517,439 of record NW_026988476.1, on the reverse strand, counting down.
AATACAAAAAATTTACCTGGGAGTGGTGGCGCGTGCCTGTAGTCCCAGCTACTCGGGAGGCTAAGACGGGAGAATTGATTGAACCTGGGAGGCAGAGGTTGCAGTGAGCCGAGATCGAGCCACTGTACTCCAGCCTGGCGACAGAGACTCTGACTCAAAAAAAACAAAAACAAAAAACAGTACTTACTCTTAGTATAAGGGCTATCATATTTTTTATTCTGTTCTTTTTTATTTTTTTAAAGATTGCCAGCCATGGCCAATAGTTTGATAAGCATTGTAATGTGTGTGAGCATGCACTTCAAACTTGCCATATACATTATTACCATTTTAGCCAAGAATTTCAAGTACAGAGAATTAAAATTTTGCTAGTATAAAACATTGTACTATTATAATAACGGACTGTAGGTAAAAATAGTACAGTATTTACTATTCCCTATTGTATATAGTAATTACTGTAATAGGACAGTATAGTATGGTAATTATAATTACTATAATTGTAATAATAAATTGTGTTTATATTTTAAGTTTACTAAATGAGTATATTCGTTACTTAATTACTTAGTACATCTGGTAACTTTTGGAGGCTGATAGACTATATCCTTTAACCGCAACAGCATTAGTTTATAATAATTTCTTAGAGCTGTGTTTGCCAGCAGTGGGAAGCAACATTGAGTAAGTCATAGTTCTTGCCCTGGATAAGCCCAAGAGAATTAGGCATTTCACAGATAATTTTAATGTGATAAAGTATTGTTATAGGCATATGTTCAAAGTACTCTGGGGATAAGCATGCTAATTGTCTAGGTTTGAGGTAGGCTTCACCAGGAAGTACCATTTAGCTATTAATATTAACTCTTTTATAGGCTGAAACTGATTTCTCAGCTCCAACATCAAGAAGGAAAACCCCATTTAACCCAGGTAATATTTCTTTCTTTTGTGGTTCAGTTCTATTGTAAGGTAGGTTCTTTATTTAAATGATATTAAAATTAATTGGTCTCAAGTGGACAGACTTAGCATTTTGTTCCTTACAGTTGTTTTCAGTTTTATCGAAAGTACTTTTAGAAATTTATTAATCTTTTTATTAAACTTCTCTTTACAGATTTAGGAGAAAACTCTGGTGTTGGAAAACTTTTCACTAATGCTATGGAATCTTTAGATGAAGAAGAGAAAGATTATTATTTTTCAAACTCTGATTCTGCAGAGTAAAATGAGAAAATATGATTCCTGAGGGGGGTTACCATGAAGCAGACAGTGTATTTGTATTTTCAATTGAAGTACATGTATTTTCTTTGTAAAGTAGCTTATGAAAATGTGGACTTTTTTGAAGGTCTTGTGTGTGTGTTTGTATTCAAAGTAAAATATCCTCATTGCTGCAGCTTACTAAAAACTTAAAGAAAATTGCTCTTGCTTGTGTAGATATCTGTAAATTTCTGTTTTTGCACATTAAAATATATATAGATACTTTTTAAATGAGAATCTAGGTCTGTTTACTTAAAATCATTTCCCATTTTTTTTTTAATTTCAAGAAAATTTTGCTACCATTTAAGTAAGGGAAGGTGAAAGGATGACAGAGGTTGTATTGGCAGCTACTGAATTCATGAAAACTTTTAAGTTAGCATTTGTTACCAGTTCATATCCAAGCCAGAGTAGGATTTGTTACCAGTTGTTGTCCAAGCCTGATCTTTAAATTACACGTTATTGAAACTGGCATGCTTGTCTCCTGATTTTTTTTAACTTATGATTGGTATGTCTATGAAACCTATGTAAATTTAGTTTATTACTTTGCCATTATTTTACTAGGTAAAATTAGAGAACAAAATCTCTTCTTTATTTACATATGCAGATACAGCTTAAATATTTTGACTAGATTAGACATTCAGTTAATAGATTCACCATTAGGAGTCAAATTAATATGTGAAATTTCTTCTTTTAGAAATAAATTTTCATTTGTTATGAAACATAGGATATTTTCCCTCTGGCTACACATTCACCTACAACTTGTTCTCTAGTTAGACTGTTCAAATAAAGTTAGTTTGCTTTTATAGTATTTGTTTGTTTTTTGTTATTAATTACTGGATGATAGATATAAAAACAAATCACATTTTGTTACTTAACCTGTTTAAGTTTCCTTAAGAACAAATACACAGGTAATAACATTTTCTTGTTTCGTATTTTAGTCAGAGCAGGCATGGTGTCATATAGCTGTAGTCCCAACTACCTTGGAGGCTGAGGAAGGAGGATTGCTTGAGTGTAGGTGTTCAAGACTGAAGTGTGCTATGAGCATGCCTGCATCTAGCCACTGCACTGTAGCCTGGGCAACAGAGAAAGACTCCTTCTCTTAAAAAAAAAAAAAGAATTTAGATGTAATAATCAGCAGTTATATAATTATAAGACATATAGAAACAGGATGTGAAAAGAACAGTGCAATTGGACTAAGATAATTCTTTAAAGTACCATGATTATTTCTGACATAAAGACCCTTGGTCAATACAGGATAGATCAAAACAAAGGGTTATTTTGTAGTGGCCCAAAAAAATACTGTTGTAGAATTTGAGTTGCCAATATTTGATCTACTGCTATACTGCTTGAAGTTAATGGATAGCATTTTAGGGGTTAAGAAGGTGGTTAAGTCCCTTAACAGTAAAAAGGTACTTGAAATGTCATAAGCTTGACTCAAACCAAGAGTCTGACCCCCTACTGCTCATATGTTCCCTGTGTCCTATCAGAACTCCTTCAGCACCTTCCCTATTCTAAGGTATGTCACCTGCCAGGTACCTGGTTTGTCCCATTTCTTTCCATCAGGTTGTAAGATTAACTAATAATAAGGTTTAAGGTAAGTAACCCCCAGAGGAGACTTAAAAGTGGAAGAGAAAAATACTTTAAAGACTTAAATAATAACTTGGGCTGATAATCAATGGTTAATAATAGTTAACCATAATGGCTACCAATGAGAGTATAGGAGGAGGCTGTTAATAAGCCTAAATATGGATAGAGCTCTCCGCACAGCAAGCATACATAAATAAAATCCTCAAGGTTATGTCTGTAACACTCTGTTAATTTATGTAGTTCTTTTGTCTGATGGAGACACACAGATGAGTCGGCATGTGGTGGTACCTGTGTGGGAGGTGCTGCAAGGTCAGCCAGCCAGCCTCTGTGTGAGATTGTTGAGCGACTGCATGAATCTGGTATGCAGCTGGGGCAAAGCACCACCAGATGTCCCTACCCACAGGCCCTGCTGACAGTGTAGCAGGAGCTTGATGCATGAAGATGTAGCACAGTGGAACCAGAAAAAAAGGCTCCTTTCCTCCTCCCGTCAAAGCTTAGCATTGTGCTCACTACTAGAGGAGAAATACTCAAAAAGTCGAGTTATAATAAATTGATAACTGCACACTAGGCAATAACTTGTAGTGCTTCCTCTCTCTGGTTTTGACAGAAAAATTCAATAGCTGCTTTCAGATGAATTGAGAGTTGATACTATCTCAAAGGAGCTAAACAATTAGAGTAACTTGTCTCCTTTTTCAACACCATAGAGTGAAAGAGAATACCTAGTTTCTGGGTTCTTCTAGATTTGCCAGTCAAAACCTGAATAAGTCACTTGTTTCTGGGCCTCACTTTATCATTTAGTAAGGAAGGAAAGAGAAGCAATTTGAATTACATGCGCTCTGAAGTCCTTGCCAGATTTAAGGTAAGGAAAGCTCTCTGGGGTGAGGCTGGTTCAACTACTCAACAATGTTATAGGGATAAAAATGAGGCTAAGAATAAGACTTACATAATTAAAGGCGGCTTTAGTACTACACTGACTAGAAGATGTCATATATATTGCAGATAGAAGTGAAGCCTTCTCAATGCCATCACAAACAATAGAATGGATCAAAATGGTAAATGTAAGGGGGTCAATATAATGGGCCTACATTTGGTAATTTATATTAAAAAGAAACTTTCTAAGTCCAAACCAATATACCACTTCTTTGAGTATATTTCAGCAACAAAAAGAGTAATGTAGCTGGGAGTTTGTATTAGTCCATTCTCATACTGCTATGAAGAAATACCCAAGACTGGGTAATTTATAAGGAAAAGATGTTTGACTCACAGTCCCAACATGGCTTGGGAGGCCTCAGGAAACTTCTTATAATCATGGTGGAAGGGAAAGCAAACATGTCCTTTTTCACATGGCCATAGGAGAGAGAACTGCAGAGATAACAGGAAAAGCTCTTTATAAAACCATCAGATCCTCTGAGAACTCACCATCACCAGAACAGCTTTGGGAAACCACCCCTATGATCTAATCACCTCCCACGAGGTCCCTTCCCAACACATGGGGATTATCATTCCCATTACAATGCAAGATGAGATTTTTGGCTGGGGACGTAGACAAACCCTATCAGAGTTCATAGTACTAGATTTGACAGTACCTAACTGGGATACACCTTTGGTCAGATAAACATTCAGTTTTCTACTTTCCTAGTTACTGGGTCATTTATCTCACAACCCACCTATCACCCACAGCTTACCAAGTACATATATTTAGAATCAGTACATTTAAAGTATACCATCTACACACAGAAAATTTAAAGTGTACTATCTACACACAGGGAAAATCAACAAGTTGGCTGTGGTCAGAGACATATCAACTTTACTATTTATCACATTAGTACATACTTCAATCTTAGGAACATTCCAAAGTGCATCTCTAACTTAGCTTTTACTTTGTTAAACTATCCTTAGTAGTAATACTTTTAATAAACCTTGTTTTATTTAATAAAAAAAATTAGTTTCATAATCTAGTCAAAATGATCACTGAACATCAGATTTTTAAAAATTATATAATCTATATAAATAAAAATGTATACAATATAAAATAATATATTTAAATGATAAGGAAATACTCTTATTTACAGATTTTAAACTGATAATCACAAACAGCAATGATTACTGAAGTACGTTTAATATTGTGAGTTATTTGATAACCCCATCTTTAGCAGCTTGATCATGCATCACATTTCAGCCTGTCTTGGTTAAGATCATTTGGTAACATTTGTATGTCAAATACATAGTGAATATATCTGTAGATCTCCTCAGCCTTCTGATGAGTTACTTGTGCACAGATGGATATTTCTTGAGGTGAGCTGAAAAATAAATGAGACAAAATCATTACACTAGGACTTTTGGCTTTTACAAAATTTAGTATTAGGTAATAATAAACACAGTAGCCTTTAAGAAAATCATCTCAAACATTATCCATTAAGCTGATATGTCTTTGTTTGGATAAAAGTTACTTGTTTCCTTTCCTTAAAATTATCTGCAATAACAATTTCAGTATCTTCAATGAACTGAATGTTTTTGTGTTCCCCAAATTTGTATGTTGAAGCCTTAATCCCAATATGATGGTATGTGGAAGTAGCAACTTTGAGAAGATAATTTGGTGATGCAGGAGGATATCCTAGTGCTCTTATAAGAAGTAAAAAGATAGCTAGCTCTGTTTCTGCCATGATAGGATACAATGAGAAGTTGGTAGTCTGTGACTGTAGAAGTCTCTCTCTAGAACCCAGCCATGCTGGCACCATGATCTCAGATTTCCAGTGTCCAGAACTGGGATAAATAAATTTCTATTGTTTATAAATTACCCAGTTTATGGTATTTTATCATGGCAGCATGAGCTAAGACAACATTTGATGTAGGCCTTTAATTAAAATGAATAACATTCTAAAATCTCCCTCTTCAAGAAATATAATGATCAAAACTAGTAAAATGCTCAAACATTTTTCTAGTTACATATAGAACTGAACAGCCCAGAAATGTTAGATTGCAAGGTCAAATGTAACTGCTATTTATTGTCTCTCCACAGAGCTCTAAGCTTCTCAAAGGAATGCCTACACCTATTTTCTTTTTTTTCCATTAATGTCCCTCAGCTTCATACAGTAACTAATATATTTTGGCAGGCAAAAAATGTTTACTGAATAAAATAATCCAACAGGCACTATTCTTCTTAAATTTTTTTAACATTAAAATTCTATGAAATGCTTTTAAGAATCTTTTAAAAGTAATCATTTAAAAATATTACAACAGACATACCTGTTAGCCATCTTTTTCACAGATGAAAACTGGTGACACATATTTAATGCAGTTATATAACTTATATTGGGAATACTTAAATAAAACTGGAGTGCCTCACTTTTACTACTATTCATCACTGTTGGAACATGAATACCAACATTCTTTCTTTGTTCCACTAAGGACAGTTCCTTTAGCAAATCTGCAGTTTCTTCTTGGCAGGAACTGAAAAGAATTCGGATTCCAGCGCCAATTAAGGTAGTCAGCAGGCTGTCATAGCTCTTTGTTCTCCTAAACATCCTTGATATGTCTCCTAAATATTTACATTTAGGGAAAGGCAAACTTTAGTAAATAACATTAAGTAGAATAATTAATATACTTTATATTATTAAAATCCCAAGATCTACACCATTGAGCAAACTAGTGTGACATTCTGCTAATGAGAAACCCTACAACTAATGTTTCTCAAATATCTGAGAAAGAAAATAGGGACAATTATGAGTGCCTTGAGTTGGAATCAACAAAGAAGGGTGAGTAAGTTGATTTGGAGGTAATGATAAAAAAAAAAAAAAAAAGGGGGTGAATAAGAAAGAGCTTACATTTCTAGATAATTCACTCCAGAAGGCCAAGACTACTCATCTCTAATTTTTCATGCTAGCTCTGATGAAGGGGGCATTAAGTATTTAACTGATATAAAATTATTTATTCCAAAGAATAACTCAACAAATACCCTGTACACCCATTTTAATATCATCTTGACAATTACTTCCCTACCCTTTCTTGTTTTCTATTCCATATTCTACTTAAACACTTTTATTGGTACTCCCTATTATGGACCTCTATACTTTTCTATAACTTTTGCCATGTTACCTTCCTGTGTATTCTAAATCTATTTCCTTTATCCCTGACTTTTCAAATTAAAAAGAAGCCTAGGTGCGGTGGCTCACATCTGTAATCCCAGCCATTTGGGAAACTAAGGCAGGCGGATCTCCTGAATTCAGGAGTTTGAGACCAGCCTGGCCAACATGGTGAAACTCCATTTCTATTAAAAATACAAAAATTAGCTGGGTGTGGTGTTGGGCGCCTGTAATCCCAGCTACTAGGGAGGCTGAGGCAGGAGAATTGCTTGAACCTGGGAGGTAGAGGTTGCAGTGAGCTGAGATGGCGCCATAACCTCCAGCTTGGGCGACAGAGACCCTGTCTCAAAAAAAAAGAAAGAAAAAGAAAAAAGTTGGGTAACCAAAAGATAAAATGACTCATCTAAGGCCACATGGTTCACCAATGACAGCACAGGGATGAAAAAGCTGACCAATTTCCACACCAATATTTTACATAAACTATACTATTACCAAAGTATAATTCTTCAATTCTTCCAAAGTAGCTTTCACCTGCATGATTTTACTTAGTCCTCATAATATCACAAGATGAGTAGGACAAGCGTATTATCAATTCCCCAGAGGGAGTGATTTGTCAATGCAATGTCACATAGAGAAACCAGAAATCACACAGAGATACCAGTGTCTTCTGATTCCATATCTCATGATCTTTTCACTGTTCTTGAGGGCTTGCCATGACTGCAGAAATTCTCTACCTAAGCTCCAATCCTGCATTTCCAAATGCATTCTAGGCATTCTCTTCAGTGACCTGTTGAGAACTCAATCTTAACGTGTTCAGAATTGAACTTCCCTTGCCCCCCATATCTGTTGCTTCCCTTATGTTCACAGTTGCAATAAACAGCACCACTACTTAACTGCCCAATAACCAAGAATTTGGTCAACTTAGTAATTCTCAACTCCTTCCACCAACCCTTGCTAATCCTAAACATCTCCTGAATACTACTTCTCCTCCCCACTGCTGCCTTATTTAAGGCCCTCATTCTTCATGGGTTCCTGAAAAAGTCTTATGTTTGGCAGACTTGCCTTCAATTTTGGACCCTTCAGTTCTCATAAGCTGCATTTAAATACAATGACTAGCGATAACCATTATGGCTGTGTGAAAATATGAAATGACATTCACCAGTCAGGTGTTTCAAGAGTTTCCCACATCCTAATAATAAAAGAATAAACTAAGTTAACAGTCAACTTCCTTTACAGCCTTATAAACGAAGATATTTAAAAATACAAACCTGTTTTTTCTCTGTCCTTTTCCACAATCACACATATTCTTTCAAACATGCTCTGCAGGTGCTGGATCTGCTCAATGAGCTTGTTCTTATTGACACTATTTAACATCTCAGATTGAGACCTCCTTTCCACCACCATGCGGTTACTCACAATGTAATCACAGCCATTAAGAGGACAAACTTCTACTTGTAACCCATGAATTGCTCTTAGGGAAGAAATTACTTCTAATCCAGAAGTGATTTCATGACCACCTACAAGAATACAGGTTCCTTTTCCTTCCTGTAGAAGCCTAAGAGAAGTATGTGTCCCAGCTAAATGTGGTCTTGAATTGGAACAGAATGCCCCTGAAGTGCTAGAATCCTCCAAAGCATTACCATCCTGAAAAAGTGGAAAACACTGGTCACAATCAGGTTAAATACATATAAATGACATAAAAATCTCACACCCAAAGTTGATTCTCCTTACTGATAGTGTCCAGTTTTCCTCCTTTAACTTGACCAAAGTGACAATAAATGAAGGAATAAATAAGTCACTACTCTTATACCTCAAAAAATTGTAAAGCTATAATTAACAACAGAAGCTAAGAACAGTAGGATATAAAGAAATAGGAGAAAGTCTAAAAATGAACAGGAAAAGAAATAAGTGTTAAAAAAGAAAATTACAACTTTTAGCCTAGAGAAAACAAATGAATGGAAGGTGAAATAACCTTACAGCAGGTTAGATTTCATCGTGAAGAATAAAAAAACTAGAGAAGACATTTTTGAAAAATAATAGGAAGATTCAATAACCAGAAAGTATCACCAGCTAAAAACAACTTAACCTTTTTAGTTTTTTAAAAACTAACATGTTTTTAAAAAATACTTAAAAATGCCTAACTGACATGTTGTTTCTGACCTCGGTTCATTCCTTACTTTCTTTGACAAGAGAAAGAAAAACAACATGGAAGTGAGAATTCTGGAAGTTAGTTAAGCCAGAATATACCCAGCTTTCTTTTCCAAAGTAATCTGCCAAATCCTGTGAACCATGAGCTCCTCTTTTTGCAGAGGCACAGGGTATGGAAAACATTAGTGCTAGATGTCCAAACCTCTGTCCCCAAAAACAGTTAAACATTTATTGTAGGTGCAAATAAAAAATAAATCTACTCCATAAAAGCAAAAAGTAGTTCTCAATCTCAATATCTGGTATAGAGGGAAAATCTCAGAATTGGTATCTACACACTGGCCCTCCAGCCCTCATATGGGCTTGTAGCCAGAATACACAATACCTGTGTGATCCACAAAAGCCTTAAACAAGTAATAAAATGTGCTCTCCAAAAACAGATGCAAATGGCTCTTAAGAGCTATATGAATGGGGAAACCCATACTAAATTTCAAATATTTCAAGGAACTCTGAATATCTAAAGCAATCTTAAAAAAGAACAAAGTTAGAAAACTCGGACTTACTAATTTCAAAACTTACTATAAAGCTACAGGAATCAAGACAGTGTGGTAGTGGCACAGAAAAAGACTTATATGCCAAAGAATTGAGAGCCTAGAAATAAACTCTCACATATAGGGTCAACTGATTTTAAGCAAGATAGCCATGCACCACCACCAACAAAATTTGGACTTTTACTTTACATCATTAACAAAAGTTAACTCAAAATGGATCAAAGGTCTACAATGAAGAATTAAAACTATAAAACTCTCAACAAGGAAACATAAAGGAACATCTTCATGACTTTGGATTTGGCAAGATAGTCTCTTCCCATACTTGTGTTAGCAGACTGCTCTCCTTACTTGGTGTTTGCTAGCCTGGTGGGAGGGAGAACTAGGAGTGTGGAATTAGTGTTTTCTGTTGTCCTGGTTCAGCCATAGTATTGGGCAGGACCTGCGTCCCTGGGTCTGGAGGATAGGAATTTTTCAGTGATCCCACTCTCCCTCTCAGTGATCAGAGATGTCTAATTGTCTAGGCTTAAGATGTTTTCCTGCCCTTCTGTCAGGTATAGAGGGTATTTTTCTTGTTTCCTTCCTGACCTGCAGTCTTCACCTAAGCCCTGAGGGCAATACAATTTGCTGATCTTCCCTAGTGGTTTAAAGCTTTTTGTTCCATTGGGGAAACAGAGAAGGAACAAGGTGGGGCATGGTTCCTTTTCCACAGTAATTGCTTGTCTCTTCTCCAAGGACTGTACTAGGAAAATGGCTTTTTCTCATTCTCAGTCTTTTTTGTGAATGCCTGATGAGTGTGTGGAGAAGAGCCCATGAGTGGTTTTAAATTCCCCTTCTGTCTACAACTCCCAGGAGTTCTAAACTAGTCCACTGCCTTTTGCAATTCAGTAATAGCTGAATTATTTTCTTTTCTTTTTCAGACAGAGTCTCACTTTGTTGCCCAGTCTGGAGCTCAGTGGCGCAATCACAGCTCACTGCAGCCTCAACCTCCCAGGCTCAGGTGATCCTTCCACCTTGGCCTGCCGAGTAGCTGGGACTACAGGTGTGCACCAGCATGCTAGGCTAATTTTTTGGGTTGTTTAGTTTGTTGTTGTTGTTGTTGAGAGGGAGTCTCACTATGTCGCCCAGGCTAGAGTGCAATAGCACAATCTTGGCTCACTGTAACATCTGCCTCCCTGCTCCAAGGAATTCTCCTGCCTCAGCTTCCTGAATATCTGGGACTACAGGTATGTGCCACCACGTCTGGCTAATTTTTTTTGCGTTTTTAGTAGAGACAGCGTTTCACCATGTTGGCCAGGCTGGTCTCAAACTCCTGACCTCAAGTGACCCACCTGCCTCGACCTCCCAAAGTGCTGGGATTATACGTATGAGCCACTGCACCTGGCCAGCTGAATTATTTTTACCAGATTTTATACTGTCCAGTGATTGCCATGAATCGGCAAGTTTTTCTTTGGAGGGGCCTGTTTCTCCTTAAATATCAGTCTAATTGTTTGCCCTACAACCTTAGCTCTGTAATGGTTTCAAGAAAACATGATTTTGCAGATGACTGGCTTTTTGTTATAGTAAGGATAGGAGCAACACTCCTTCCACCTTTCTACATCAAAAACTAAGATGAACTTTACACCTTTTAACATGCTAACCTATGATCGACATCCTAATTATTCAGAAATTATCACTTATATTTATTAAATCATTAGAAAATGATTACTGGCCGGGCACGGTGGCTCAAGCCTGTAATCCCAGCACTTTGGGAGGCCGAGGCGGGTGGATCACGAGGTCAAGAGATTGAGACCATCCTGGTCAACACGGCGAAACCCCGTCTCTACTAATACAAAAAAAATTAGCTGGGCATGGTGGCGCGTGCCTGTAATCCCAGCTACTCAGGAGGCTGAGGCAGGAGAATTGCCTGAACCCAGGAGGCGGAGGTTGCAGTGAGCTGAGATCGCGCCATTGCACTCCAGCCTGGGTAACAAGAGCGAAACTACGTCTGAAAAAAAAAAAAATGATTACTACATGTAATGAAGGAGGAAATAGCCACTAAAGAACTAGAAGAAAATACTGGAAGTACTTAGTTATCTTAGAGTATGGCTTTCTAAACATGACAACAAGGTCAGGAAGTACAGAGAAAAAAATATAGACTGCATAAATAAGTTATATTTTATATAGCAAGAAACACTAAACATAAAACAAAAAATCAAATGAAACGAGGAATACCGTTTATAATACACATGACAATGGAAATATTAGTATTTTTAATCTGCGAAGATTTTTGTCAGGGTATTTAGTCTATTTTATGTCTTTTCAAATTTACCTCAAATTCTTTCCCCTCCTAATTTCAAGTAATAAGAAGCATACTATATGTAATTTTATTCAATAATAGTAGAAAACTTAGACCCTGTTTCCATTAAAATCTATTAATCCTTTTTCATAGTCTTCTTCAAAGTATCACTTGCCCTTATCTATTTTTTAGTTAGGACATACCAAAGTAGAAATACTGCTTAAAGTGTTAGTGCTAACCAGTGCTTACTTCTCTTTTCAAAGTACAGAGCACTGGAGTGTAGTGTGGGGGTGAATAGGCACCTACAGTTATTAGAAGCCCAAAGGGCAGTGTAGAGGCAACCAGCCTCTGTAGCCTCATCTCCACTGTTTAGGTTTAGCCCAGGGTCAGGAGGGACTTTGCCTTGTGAAGAAATCCTAGGATACTGAGACACTTGCAAATGCCACTAGTGTAAATTATAGCTAAAGAAACTAGACAGAGACTACACTACCGTATCCACCTAGAACAAAGGCCAACATACCCCACCAAACTGACACCCTAAGACCCATTCATACAAATAAGTCTTTCCCTGGGAAATCAACTCCATAAAGCCAGATGAGGGGAATGTCCCACCAGACGTGTAGAAATCAACATAAGGACACATCATACACTTTATACTATAGATGAGGATATTGATGCTCAAAGAAATTAAGTACTTTCTTGTTCTCCAGTCTATCATAAACACTTAATGTAGTTAATCTTTTCCTAATAATGCCTTCAAGAAGTAACGCATTAAAAAAAAAAAGCTGGGGACAATTTAAAACTGGAAACACAAATATGAGGACCATTGTGTGGACACTGTTGAGCATATGGCTAAGGCAGCGTGTGGTGAAACATCTTGGGGATAAAGAGAAGTAGAAGCAGACAGTGGAACAGTGGTGAGTAGGGGGTTAAGGTGGGGGCAGGGGATGTTGGTCAAATGACACAAAATCTCAGATAGGAAGAGTAAGTTCAAGAGGTTGAATGTACAACATGGCGACTCTAGTTAATTACAAGGTATTTTATCATGAAAATCACTGCAAGAGTAAATTTTAAGTGTTCTCAACACAAAAAACGATAAATACTTGAGGTAATACTATATTAATTAGCTTGATCTAACCATTCCACAATGTATACATACTTCAAAACATCATGTTATACTTGATATATACAATTTTAATGTTAATTTTTTAAATTATTAATTTTTAGTAAGTCTATTTTCAGTCTCACTCCTAATTAAAGAAATGAATCAATATATACAGTTCCTATTCACTTTAACCCCTATTTAGCAAAATTACTATAACGATAAAGTATTAAAAACGGAAAACAGTTTTACAGTGATTCTTCTAGAAATAGTACAATAGGGAGAAGGTAAAACTGGACTACTTAGTAGCCATTCTGAAAGGAAATGGAAAAAAACTTTAAGGAAACCAGTTGGTACTCCTAAATCCCTTTACCCAATAAAAAGAGACTTACATATCCAAAGCCTTTGTGAAAAGTTAATCTGGGAACTAGTTCTAGTTTTGTTTTGTTTTTTTTTCAGACACAGTCTTGCTCTGTCATGCAGGCTGGAGTGCAATGGCATGATCTTGGCTCACTGCAACCTCTGCCTCACGGGTTCAAGCGATTCTCCTGCCTCAGCCTCCTGAGTAGGTGGGACTGCAGGCATGTGCCACCACGCCGGCTAATTTTTGAGTTTTTAGTAGAGATGGAGTTTCACCATATTGGCCAGGCTGGTCTTGAAGTCTTGACCTCAAGTGATCTGCCCACCTCGGCCTCCCAGAGTGTTGGGATTACAGGCGTGAGGCACCGTGCCTGGCCAGGGAACTAGTTCTAAACACATATTTTCAGTTAATTTTACCTTGCAGAAAGTCCTATTTTCCCACATCCTTTTAATAAAATTATCAAGTTCTCTTACATAGTGTTATTAAGAAAACATTATTTAAAAAATTAAAACCTAAGCATCCTGTGAATTGCCCATATAATTTTGTGTATTGATTTCTTGCTTGAAGACATTTTCTTTACAATTTCTTTGTTAATTTTTCTTTGACCTAGTCATTTAATACAAAACACACACATAAGAAAGAAAAAGAAAAACTTCTGGTAAACATCTGAAGACATTTTTCCTTTCTTTGATCCATACCTTTTGTGGAATTGGAAATTTTCTACATTCTTTCTGTGAATCAACAGTAGTGAATGGTGGTGTGGTAGACTGGACTTTATTATGATTCTGAGGTTTTAAGTCTGAGACTTCAGAAATTGTATCCTTTAAATTAAGTGATGGCTGTTTTCTGTGCTTTGGTGATTGATGAACTATTGGAGTAGAATGCTCCTTGGACTGCAGTGAAGATCCAGAAGGCACTGAATTGAAACAAGGGTCCTGTTGTTTGTTCTTCTTAACAGTGCTTGGGTTAACCATAATATTAGATTTTCTTTTATCGTTTACATTGTTCTCCTCCTCACTTGAATCATCTGGTAAAATAATTCTGGATAATTTCTTTTTTGAACGTGCACAGTTTTGTTCCATCATTTGTTTTAGCATTACTGCACGTCGAGTTTTATATTTTTTACTCCTATTTGCAAAGGAATCATCAGCTATTAAGTTAAAATCAACACAAACTTCTTCTTCACTTGATTGGCTTTTGCAAGACTCCTCTTCATTAACACAAAAACTATCCTCTAAATAGGTTTCATCTTGTTCAGGAATCTTCAATAAAAACACAAGAATATTTTACATTTATTTCAGACAAACAGGTATTTAAAATATGCTTCTAAGCACATGAAATCTTCATTAATATTTGTTTCATTTACTTTATTAATTCAGCCACTTACTCAACTAACATACACTAAGTACTTTCTTTATGGAGGAAAATGAGAAGTTTGAGGATAAAGGAAAAGAGTAATGTACCGTCTAGAAATGTAAGGTCTACTAACAGGCAGGTAGAAAGTAACTAATAATAAATAAATACTATATAATAAGCACAATAAAAGTACAGAGAGAACACATAACCTAGCTGAACATGGCAATTTATAAACAAACAAGACTAATATGAAAATGTTTTCCATAAATGACATAACCTGTAATTTTCAGAATATAACATTTTTATGAAAAAAATAAATTTTAATCAACCAAAAACAAAAACAGGATCTTTTTATTTTTTGAGACAGAGTTTCGCTCTTGTCGCTCAGGCTGGAGAACAATGGCGCAATCTCGGCTCACTGCAACCTCCACCTCCCCGGTTCAAGTGATTCTCTTGCCTCAGCCTCCCAAGTAGCTGAGATTACACGTGTGCACCACCACGCCTGGCCAATTTTTGTATCAGAAGAAACAAGGTTTCAACATGTTGGCCAAGCTGGTCTCGAACTCCTGACCTAAGGTGATTCACCAGTCTCGGCCTCCCAAAGTGCTGGGATTATAGGCGTGAGCCTCCAGGCCCAACCAAAAAGGGATCTTAAGAATTCATTTAGTCCACCTTCCTTACCTTAGGCAGAAATTATCTCAAATAGCTCTGAGAGCCCACTTTTAGAAACAAAATGGAGGCATCATTAACAAGAACATATTTCAACATCACCATCTAGAAATTCTCCATTATATTTCTACAGTTCATACCTGTGAGAAAATGTTTATGTTTTTATGTGTCTTATGAATCATTTTGTACTTATTGTTCATCATTGGACTACGCAAAGATTTCATGTAAACAGCTCTCATTTCAGAATCTGTGTAAAGAATTTAAGATAAAGTAGCAAAATTATTTAAATGAAAACCAGCAAAGTATTTAACTTCAATTTATTTCAAATTTACGTGATTCAAACCTTGTGCAAATATTTTACACAAAAGATAATATATATTAAAAGATGTCTATAAACAATTATTCAAAACTATAAAGTTAGGAGTTTTGTCTTTGAAATCAGATCATCTAGGTGAGTGATCATGGACAACTTAAGTTCCCTGCTTTAGCTATCTCTCTGAAAATGAGGATTCAGATAGCGCCTCTTCACTCAAAACAAAGGTATACAAAGACCTTAAAACTGTACCAGATTTACAGAAGTTTCAAAAAAAAAATAAGAAATCTAGACCAAAAAGCAAATATGCACTAAAGACATTAAAAGCCATAGCCAATAAAAAGTATGTTTCATAATTTTCAGTTAAGCAAAACCCGGGAAACACATTGGTTTTTTTTTTATGCGTATCATTTTTTAAAGTTATAATATAATGAACAGTACTTGAGACATGATACATAAAAACAAAAGTTCATGTGAATTTCAAGTTTCTTTAAAAAAAAAAAAGCTTTGAAACTGTACATAGTTCAAACATACTATGTCTAAAATGGAATTAATTTCAGATCTCTCTAATCACCATCTAAACTGTTGCATCTGCAGTCTTCCCAATATCAGATAACAGGGACTATGTCCTTCTTGTTGTTCAAGGCTACTGTCTCCTTTCTTCCTAATCCATCAGAAAATCCTGTCAGCTTTATGTATCCAGAATACAATCCTCCTCACTCTCCTCAGTGCTACCATCTTGGTAGAAGCCACTACCCTTCCTTGACTGGAGGACTGCAACAGTCTGGTAACTGGTCTCAATCTACTTCTGTTCCCCTGTAAGTCATTCTTAACACAGAAGCTAGAGGGATTCTACTAAATTATGTCAGATTATGATCTGGCTGCTATTTATCTGATCTTCCTACTACCTTCCCTTTTCCCTCATTCCAGTCCTTCAACAGGCCAGGTATATTACTGACTCAGGGCCTTTGCACTGGCTCTTGTCTTTGTATCAACATTCTTCCACTGGATTGTACTGTAAACCTGCAAAAGCCACTTCTATTAATGAACATGAAGGGCATAAAATCTTATCCTGCAAATTATATCAGCATTAAGGGCAGTACTAAGAACACTATCTTTAAACACTTTTTTCTTTACAATCATGAACTTTGGGAAATTTTGCCACTTTAAATAATATCAGAGACTGCAAAAGCAGAATAAATGGTGAGATCTGTGAAAGATTACTGAAGAGATAATCAGAATATTTCTCACTTCGAAAACAGCCAATCTGAATCATCTCCTCTAAATGTATTTTATGTAAGATCTGTTCAAGCACTATATAAACACATCATTTTCTGAAAGTAAACTGCCCTTACTTGGCACATTTAATAAATTTAGCTTTGTATTTCAGTTGGTTTTAACAATCTACATCATGAAACCTCTCTTCTTCTAGTCTTTGATGAAATGTCACCTTCTCAATAAGGTCTATTCCTAATTGCCTTATTTAAAATCACAACTAGGAGGAGTGCAGTGGCTCACAGCTATAACCCAGTACTCTGGGATGCCAAGGTGAGAGGATCGCTTGAGGCCAGGAGTTGGAGAAAAACCTGGGCAACATAGTGAAACTAAATCTCTAAAAAAGGCCAAAAAAATTAATGGTCATGTTGCACATGCCTGTAGTCCTATAAGAGGCTGAGGCAGGAGGATCTCCTGAGCCTACAAGTTCAAGGCTACAGTGAACTATGACTGTGCCACTGCACCCTAGTCTGGATAACAGAGTGAGACTCTGTCTCTAAAAAAATAAAATTTAAAAATAATAAAATTGCAACTTGTCTGTTACTTATACCCTCAACCCCAACTACTCCAAATCTTTCTTATCTTGTCCAACTTTTATTTTTCTATGATTTTTTATCTTACAGTAAACTAAGTAATTTAGTATGTATATTGTCTCTTTCCATTTGAATGTAGGCTTCATAAGAAGGAATTCTTTGTCTATTTTGTTCATTGATATATCGTTCTTAAATGCCTTACATAGAACCAGGCAATAGCAGGCACTAAACACTTGTAAAATGAACATTTGACACTTGAGCAACCCAGGTCATTCTGAAGAGAAATATTCAAATTAGCAGAGGTCTATAAACAACCAAGTCTAAAATAAAGCAAGTATTAAAGAATTTGAATGAAAATGATCAAACAAATATTTTGCACATACCACATTTAATTACCTTTAAGGTCCAGTTTCATTAAACACTGATTAAAAGATTTAAATATAAGCACATAAAAACATTAAAAAAATTTTAAAGAATCATTATAACATTTACCATTAATAGACTGTGAAAGCTGAGTTTCATCATTTAAAAAGTCAAGTAATGAGGAATCCTGTTCATTTTCAGACTCATCATTTTCATCTGATGAAACACATTCTGCATCTTCTTCAGAAAGTTCTGCTTCATCATCTAAAAACTTCCTAGCTACATGCTAAGACAAATTAGAAAACATGAAGATACCATTGAGGAAATAAATTTCTCTCATGATTGGAAATAATTCTGGTAAACTTATTTCTTATCAATGCTTTCAAGATTAATAAAATAATAAAAATAGAAAATTTCTACACCAGGCATGGTGGTGCACACCTGTAATTCCAGCACTCTGAGAGGCCAAGGTGCGTGTATCATCTGAGGTCAGGAGTTCAAGACCAGCCTAATATACTGAAACCCTCTCTCTACTAAATACAAAAGAAAATTAGCCAGGTGTGATGCACATGCCTGTAATCTCAGCTACTCAGGAGGCTGAGGCAGGAGAATCACTGGAACCCAGGAGGCGGAGGTTGCAGTGAGCTGAGATGGCACCATTGCACTCCAGCCAGGGCAACAAGAGCAAAACTCCATCTAAAAAAAAAAAATTCCAAGAAGAAATGACAAAGTTACATTTCTATTTAAAAATTCTGATAATTCTGTCATAAGTAAAATAAAGTAAAACTCAGCATATCTGCTTGATTTTTTTTTTGAGACAGAGTCTTGCTCTGTCTCCCAGGCTGGAATGCAATGGCATAATCTCGGCTCACTGCAACCTCCTTTTCCTGGGTTCAAGCGATTCTCCTGTCTCAGCCTCCTGAGTAGCTGGGATTACAGGCACCTGCCACCATGCCCAGCTAATTTTTGTATTTTTTAGTAGAGATGGGGTTTTGCCGTATTGGCCAGGCTGGTCTCAAACTCCTGACCTCAGGTGATCTGCCTGCCTCGGCCTCACAAACTGCTGGGATTACAGGTGTGAGCCACCACACCTGGGCAATTTTTTTTTTTTTTTTTTTGAGACACAGTCTCACTTTGTTGCCCAGGCTTTAATGCAGTAGCACAATCTCGGCTCACTGCAACCTCCGCCTCCCAGGTTCAAGTGATTCTCCTGCCTCAGCCTCCCGAGTGGCTGGGATTACAGGCATGTGCCACCACACCCAGCTAATTTTTGTATTTTTAGTAGAGACAGGGTTTCACCATGTTGGCCAGGCTGCTCTCGAACTCCTGACCTCAGGTGATCCACCTGCCTTGGCCTCCTAAACTGCTGGGATTATAGGCGTGAGCCATCATGCCCAGCCTGCTTGATGTTTCTTAATAAGCATAAAATCTCCTGAGTCTTCCAGCTAAGTTCTTTCAAGAAAATTACTGCACCATAAAAGAATGTAATCAGAAAGGAAAGGTACTGAGAACACTTTTTCAAATATTTGAAAATTGGAGAGAAATAAGAAAAACAATATAATGATCATAAAAGCAAATATCTTAAAACTCAAATTCCTAACTCTATATTGTTCAATTTGAAACATAAATTCTCAATACACTTGAGTTTTTGATATTCATTCAAAGTAACATAACACTGCAAGATAAAGTATCAAAACACAAAGAGAAACAAAAAAACTATACTTTGAATTTAATTCCAGTAAAAAAACTAAATGGGTGTCAAAATACTTAAAATTTTTTTCTATAAAGAGAATTCATAGAGAAATCTACTTTGATGTAAAACCAAGGATCTTTACTGATAAAACACATATATATAATAAACTAAAAAAAAAAGATTACCTTTAGGTGACTCTGTCTCTTTTGGACTTTGATGCCTCTTCTGGCATTCCTGTTACAAACCTTGAAGTCTTCTAATTGTGAATATGGGTTGTAAAAATTCTCACTCTCATCACTAGATGATAATTCTGACTATAATAATTCAACAAAAATCTTGCATAAGAAAAAATAGTTGAATTTTTTTATTTTAGTGCATTTCTCAAGGGTTGTTTCTTTTTTCATTTTTTTCTTTTAAAATATTTGGCCCAATACTTTCTTCCTAGTTCAATAAAATTACTCTCACAACTCAGAGCAATGTTATAAATATATTTATGTTATAAATACTTAAGAATGCAAAAGTAAATAGGTAATATTAAAATGCTAAAATACTAAATTAGGTTATAAGTAATACTAGTATAGGTATTAATTCAATATAGTATCACATCAAATATATTTGATGAAAACACACTTTTAGTTTTTATTTTCATTTTTTCTGCAAACACTATGGTGACTTGGAAACTGATACTTTTAGTTTAACAGTATTTCCTTCAGAAGATCTTCAAAAGCTTCACAAAGAACAAGCTATAAATTGGGCCATCAAAAGCAATCCAAACATAGGAATCCTTTGAAACCAAGAAACCAATATAATAACAAGTTTTGACTATGAGGCCTACCACAGTATCTCTTACAAAATAATATAAAACCAGTCAAAAGAATCAAAAGTTTATCAAAATCATTTCAATTAACAGGAATAAATTTAGTTTAAAACAGATTGATCATCAGTATTATCAATATTTTAATTCATTTCTTCTAGTTAAGGTAGCAAGTTTTTCTTCTAGTGAGGTCTTATATGAGTACAAAAGGTTAATACAGACTGGTTGCATTTTTAATTACATATGGTTCCCAACTTACAATGGTTCAACTTAAGATTTTTAGACTTCACCAAAATGCAACACTTTATTATAAAATAAGCTTTGTGTTAGATGATTTTGCCAAAATATGTGTTTTGAACACATTTAAGGTAGGATAAACTAAGCTATGATATTCAGTAGATTAGGCGCATTAAATGCATTTTCAACATACAATGTTTTCAATTTATGATGTGTATCAGGATCCAACTCTATTCTAAGTTGAGGAGCATCTGTAATTTTACACAAATTATCCTAGACTGTATTAGAGAATTAAAACAGACAAGATTTGCTAGTCTCAAAATTTAGCTATCAGCTATAAACTGATGATTATCATTAATCTTAAGATCTACCCATCTACTCAAACTTCGGATTCACAGTCACCAATGCCTGCCAGACACTATGACTTTACTATCCCAGAGGAACCTAACACTCTAACCTGTGCAACACTTAGCTTACCAGCTCTTTCTTGTTTTGCCTAACTCTGTAACACACTTGCCAAACAGCTCAAGGCAACCAGAGAGTCATCCCAGACTCCTTCCTTTCCTTCTTTCAAACTCATTCAGTAATCAAATGAAAGAATAAGCACTTCTAACACCTGACTTTAATTTTTCTCCAATTTTACCTCTTGAAACTCTTTTGTCTTTACAATCTAATAACATAGAGATGCTGTTTCTCACCTTTGGGTCTTTCTTTAAGCTGTTCATTTTGTTAACAATGCCTTGTCTTCTCCCTTTTTTGGCCTAGCTGCCACATACAGTTTAAGATTTAATTAAGGTATGACTTTTAAGAAGCTTGCCAGAAGATCCCAAAATCAAGGTTAAGGGCTTAACTTCTCATCTCTCAACTTTAAAAATTATACTGAGATTGTCTGTTTACTTCTTTATCTCTCATACCGGGTGTTAAGACAGTATCAGGATATATTCTTTTTATTCTTTACTTTACTTTTTTTTTTCCTATTACCAGGGGAAATCGTGAACACAGTCCCCCACTACCACAAATTATGCAGTCGAGTTTCCCACATTTGGGGAATTCACAGGGCTCAGCACATCCGGAGTGCAATGTATAAGACTCGTCCTGGGAAAACCACCTTCGTAATCATGTTATCTCCCCTGCCAGGTAAGTATAGTATCAGGATATATTCTTTAGAGTATCCCCAGCAACTTACACAATAGACACATAGTAGGTATTTAATGATACCTACTTGCTGAACTGCTAAAGTGTACTGACAAAAATAGGATGGTTTTCAAAGAGTCTAAAATTATTTAATAATTGTATTTATTGTGCGTAGGAAAGTTTACAGTGAATACATCTTTGACAACTAACAGAAACTAGAAATTCCAATCACATACAATAGAATATCAACCTTTCTATTAAGGATTAAAAATACCTACATTTATCTACACATATATTTTTCTTATAATTTTTATCCCAAAGGAATTTGCATTATTATACATTATCTGTTATTTACTTACTCTGTTTATAGGAAATCTGCGCTTTTTGACAGCATGAAGCGGAGAATCAACTTCACTATTTTTCTGATCCTAAAGTAAGTAAATAAAGTAAAAGGTAACAAAAGTCTCAGCAGAAGCCCAAGTATAGAAGGAAAATAGCCTTTGATATGATTACACTATTGTAATTACTGGAAGACTCACCTCAGGAGAGTTTAAAACATTTCCTTTTGCTTTTTTAACTTTTCTTTGGAAAATCTCATCATCTTCACTTTCATTACTTGTTAATAATTGTCCATCTATAATTTATTTTTAAAATAATGAATGGTTAATAGATTTAGGTTTACCCAATCATAACAATCTATTTTATTGACTGTTTTTCTACGTTAAGAATTCTTTCAGGCAATCTCAACATTTATTCACTTTCAAAAAAAAGATAGTCTTTGAGAACTTTGGACAAAAAACCTCAACAAGAAGAGAAAAAACTTAAAATGCCAGTGAAGAAAACAAGACAATATCTTTTGTTAATAAACACATTTGAATGAAGTTCAATTTTATAAATTAATTGAAATGAGGCCAGAAAAATACAAAAATGTAATTTCATTAGTCACTGTTTCTCTTAATAGAATTTATCTCTAGAATCTGTAGTCTTTCTGCCCTCCGTGTCTTATTCTTTCTACCTGAAAGAGTTAAAGAATAAAAATGCAAGCTACAAGCCAGGTGTGGTGGCTCACACCTGTAATCCCAGCACTTTGGGAGGCTGGGGCGGGCAAATCACTTGAGGTCAGGAGTTCGAGACCAGCCTGACCAACACAGAGAAACCTCGCCTCTACTAAAAATACAAAAATAGCTGGGCATGGTGGCGCATGCCTGTAATTCCAGCTATTCAGGAAGCTGAGGCAGGAGAATCACTTGAACCTAGGAGGCAGAGGTTGCCGTGAGCCAAGATCATGCCATCACATTTCAGCCTGGGCAGAAAGAGTGACACTCCGCTCAAAAAAAAAAAAAAAAAAAAAAAAAATGCAACCAACAAAACAAATATATGAAAAGATTCTTTGTCATGTATGTGTTTTCCATATGTGTTTGTGTGTGTATGAAATAAAAATTGGTAAGATACAACACAATACAATATATATAAATACGATACAATGTTGTAACTAAAACTGTGCAGGTCAGACTTAATAACTCGCTTCTAACAAAAGGATAAAATGAAAATGAAGGTGTATAACTTATAAGTCTAGGCCATAAAAGGTATTGTGGCCTTATTTTTGCTTTGTCTCTTGCAGTGCGAGAAGTCAGATGCTATGTTTTATGACTGTATCAGGCCTGGAATGGTGGCTCACATTTGTAATCCTAGCACTTTGGAAGGCCAAAGGAGGCAGGAGTTCGAAACCAACCTGGACAACACGGCAGAACCCTGTCTCTACAAAAAATACAATATTTAGCTGAGCATAGTGGCACATGTCTGTAATTCCAGTGGCTGAGGAAGGAGGACTGCTTGAGACCAAGAGACAAGTGGCAGTGAGTCATGACTGTACCATACATTCTAGCCTGAGTGACAAAGTGAGACCCTGCCTGAAAAAACAAACAAAAAACCGACACTTAACCAACTACCCTATGAAGAGGTCCACATGGCAAGAAACCAAGGTCTCCTACTAACAGCAATATGACTCAGCCACCTTAAAAGCAGATCCGGCCAGGTGCGGTGGCTTACACCTGTAATCCCAGCAGTTTGGGAGGCTGAGGCGGGTGGATCAGGAGGTCAAGAGATTGAGACCATCCTGGTCAACATAGTGAAACCCCATCTCTACCAAAAATACAAAAATTAGCTGGGCATGGTGCCACATGCCTGTAGTCCCAGCTACTTGAGAGGCTGAGGCAGGAGAATTGCTTGAACCTGGGAGACGGAGGTTGCAGTGAGCAGAGATCATGCCACTGCACTCCAGCCTGGTGATAGAGCAAGACTCTGTCAAAAAAAAAAAGCGGGGGGAGATCCTCCAAAACTATTCAAGCTTTCAGATACCTGCAGCCCTGGCCAATGTTTGAACTATAACTTCATGAAATATCCTAAACCAGAACTATTCAGCTAAGCCACACTTAAGTTCCTGTTGCAAAGAAACTTTGAGGTAACAAATCTGTTATTTTACATCATAAAGTTTTGCACGTAGATTGCAATGCAGCAACAGATAAATAATACAGATTTTGGTACCTGGAAATAGGGAGTTGCCAAAACAAAAACCTAAACTGGGAAAGTTGCTTTGGAACTAGATAGTGGGTGGATGCTGAAAGAACTTTGAGAGTTTTAGTGAAGGAAGGCTTGAAGAGCCTCAAAGAAATTGTAAGGGAGGAGTTCCAAGATGGCCAGTTAGATCCAGCTCAGGATTGCAGCTCCGAGTGAAAGTGCAGAGGGTGAGTGGACGCCGCATTTCCAGATGGATTTTTACTGCCCACAGACCAGGAGATTCGCAGGCGGAGGAGCCCCATGGGTCGGCAGCACGGCTGTTTTGGCCGGCGCGGCTGTTTTGCCTGCTACCTGGCGCAGCCGCTCCTGGTGCAGAGTAAACAGGACTGTGTTCCCACTTAGCCAGCAAGGGGAGCTGAAACAGGGAGCCAGGCCAGGAGATTCCCGGGCAAAAAAAGCGCCATGAATCTCAGAGCCGCGGTTTCAGCGACGCAGTGGGTCGCCGCACGGGAAATCACACAGATCCTGGTGCCTATTCAACAGGCGACCAGGTCACCTGGTAGAGAGCCGACTATTCAACAAAAAAATAAAAGGCTCTGAGGCAGGGAGCCAGGAGATCAGGCCTGGCTGGTCCCACCCCCACAAAAACAAAAACAAAAACAAAAACAAAAACAAAAAAACAGCAATTGGAAACGCTCTGGGTTGAGAGTTTCACAGCAAGCACAGCTGAACCCGGGACGGTCCAGCTCTGTGGGGGAGGGGTGTCCGCCATCACTGAGGCAGCCTGCCGTTGCTGCGGCAACCCGACATTACAGAGAAAGCCGTGATTACAGAGGTGGGCCAACATTGTGGAAGCAGCTCTAACTACACCCATATGACAGGACTGCAGGGAAGTTCAAACGGCAGCTGGGCGGACACCATAGCAGCTCAGCAAATGACTAGGCTGCCTCCTTGTGGGCAGTGCAGCCCTGAAGAAAAAAAAAGGCAGCACCACAGAGGAAATTCATAAAGCCCTAACTCCCTGGGACAGAACACCTGGGGAAAAAAAAAGGGGGGGCTTATGAGTTCTGCTGCTGCAGACTTAAATTTACCAGCCCAGCAGCTCTGAATGAACAACGGGGCTCACAGCTCAGCAACTGAGCTAATATAAAGGACTGTTTCCTCAAGTAGCTCCAGACCCCCGTATATCCAAAGAGTCACCTCATAAAGGAGAGCTCAGACTGACATTGGGCAGATATCCTTCTGGGACAAAGCAGAAGAAGAAACGGGTAGCAACCTTTACTGTTCAGCAGCTGCTGCAAGTGATCCCCAGGCAAGCAGGGCCTGGAGTGGACCTCAGCAGTCCTACAGCAGAGAGGCCAGACAGTTAAAAGAAAAACTAGGAAACAGAAATAACTTCATCAACAACAAACAGAATGTCCACTCAGAGACCCAATCAGAAAGTCAACAACTACAAAGCCGACAGGTGGATAAATCCACAAAGATAGGAAGAAACCAGCGCAAAAAGGAAGAAAACACCCAAAACCAGAACACCTCTCCTCCTACAAGGGATCACAACTCCTCACCAGCAAGGGAACAAGACTGGATGGAGAATGAGTGTGATGAAATGACAGAATCAGCCTTCAGAAAGTGGGTAATAAGATACTTCCGTGAGCTAAAATAACATATTCTAACCCAATGCAAAGAAACTAAGAACTCTGAAAAAAGATTTGACGAAATGCTAACGAGAATGGACAACTTAGAGAGGAATATAAGTGAATTGATGGAGATGAAAAACACAACACGAGAACTTCGCGAAGCATGCACAAGTTTCAACAGCCAAATTGACCAAGCAGAAGAAAGGATATCAGAGGTCGAAGATCAACTCAATGAAATAAAACGAGAAGGCAAGATCAGAGAAAACAAGGTAAAAAGGAATGAACAAAGTCAACAAGAAATATGGGACTATGTGAAAAGACCTAATCTACGTTTGATAGGTGTACCTGAATGTGACGAAGAGAATGAATCCAAGCTGGAAAATACTCTTCAGGATATTATCCAGGAAAACTTCCCCAACCTAGCAAGGCAGGCCAATATTCAAGTCCAGGAAATACAGAGAACACCACAAAGATATTCCTCTAGAAGAGGAACCCCAAGGCACATAATCGTCAGATTCACCAGGATTGAAATGAAGGAGAAAATGCTAAGGGCAGCAAGAGAGAAAGGTCGGGTTACCCACAAAGGGAAGCCCATCATACTCACAGCAGATCTCTCAGCAGAAACCCTACAGGCCAGAAGAGAGTGGGGGCCGATATTCAACATCCTTAAAGAAAAGAACTTTCAACCCAGAATTTCATATCCAGCCAAACTAAGCTTCATAAGTGAAGGAAAAATAAAATCCTTTGTGAACAAGCAAGTACTCAGAGAGTTCATCACCACCAGACCAGCTTTACAAGAGCTCCTGAAGGAGGCACTACACATAGAAAAGAACAACCAGTACCAGCCACTCCAAAAACACACGAAATGGTAAAGAGCATCAACACAATGAAGAATATGCATCAACCAACGGGCAAAACAGCCGGCTAGCATCAAAATGGCAGGATCAAATTCACACATAACAATATTAACCATAAACGTAAATGGACTAAATGCCCCAATCAAAAGACACAGACTGGCAAATTGGATAAAAAGCCAAAACCCATCAGTGTGCTGTATCCAGGAAACCCATCTCACATGCAAGGATACACAAAGGCTCAAAATAAAGGGATGGAGGAAGATTTACCAAGCAAATGGAGAGCAAAAAAAAGCAGGAGTTGCAATTCTCATCTCTGATAAAATAGACTTTAAAGCAACAAAAATCAAACTAGACAAAGGACATTACATAATGGAATGGAAACTGAACAACGTTCTCTTGAATGTTGACTAGATAAACAATGAAATGAAGGCAGAAATAAAGATGTTCTTCGAAACCAATGAGAACGAAGACACCATGTACCAGAATCTCTGGGACACATTTAAAGCAGTCTCTAGAGGAAAATATATAGCAGTAAGTGCCCACATGAGAAGAAAGGAGAGATCTAAAATTGACACCCCATTGTCAAAATTGAAAGAGCTAGAGGAGCAAGATCAAAAAAACTCAAAACCTAGCAGAAGACAAGAAATAACTAAGATCAAAGCAGAATTGAAGGAGATAGAGACATGAAAAACCCTACAAAAAAATCAATAAATCCAGGAGCTGGTTTTTTGAAAAGATCAACAAAATAGACAGACCACTAGCCAGATTAATAAAAAAGAAAAGAGAGAATAACCAAATAGATGCAATAAAAAATGACAAAGGGGATATCACCACAGATTCCACAGAAATTCAAACCATCATCAGAGATTATTACAAACAACTCTATGCACATAAACTAGAAAACCTGGAAGAAATGGATAAATTCCTAGACAGTTGCCTCCTCCCAAGCCTAAACCAGGAAGAAGTCGAAACCTTGAATAGACCAATAACAAGGTCTGAAGTCGAGGCAGCAATTAAGAGCCTACCACCCAAAAAAAGCCCAGGTCCAGATGGGTTCACAGCAGAATTCTACCAGACATACAAAGAGGAACTGGTACCATTCCTTCTGAAACTATTTCAAATAATCCAAAAAGAGGGAATCCTTCCCAAATCATTTTATGAGACCAACATCATCCTGGTACCAAAACCCAGCAGAGACTCAACAAGAAAAGAAAACTACCGGCCAATATCCATGATGAACATAGATGCAAAAATCTTCAATAAAATACTGGCAAGCCGATTACAACAGCATATCAAAAAGCTTATCCACCACGATCAAGTAGGATTCATCCCGGGGATGCAAGGCTGGTTCAATATATGCAAGTCTATAAATGGAATTCACCACATAAACAGAATCAAAGACAAAAACCACATGATTATCTCAATTGATGCAGAGAAGGCCTTTGACAAAATTCAACAGCCCTTTATGCTAAAAACCCTCAATAAACTAGGTATTGACAGAACGTATCTCAAAATAATAAAAGGTATTTATGACAAACCAACAGCCAATATCATACTGAATGGGCAAAAATTGGAAGCATTCCCTTTGAAATCTGGCACTAGACAAGGATGCCCTCTCTCACCACTACTATTCAATATAGTACGGGACGTTATAGCCAGAGCAATCAGGTAAGAAAAAGAAATAAAGGGTATTCAATTAGGAATGGCGGAAGTCAAATTGTCTCTATTTGCAGACGACATGATTGTATATCTAGAAGATCCCATCATCTCAGCCCAAAATCTCCTGAAACTGATAAGCAACTTCAGCAAAGTCTCAGGATACAAAATCAATGTGCAAAAATCACAAGCATTCCTATACACCAATAACAGACTTAAAGAGAGCCAAATCAAGAACGAACTGCCATTCACAATTGCTACAAAGAGAATAAAATACCTAGGAATACAACTAACAAGGAACGAAAAGGACCTCTTCAAGGAGAACTACAAATCACTGCTCAAGGAAATAAGAGAGGACACAAACAGATGGAGAAACATTCCATGTTCATGGTTAGGAAGAATCAGTATCGTGAAAATGGCCATACTGCCCAAAGTAATTTACAGACTCAATGCTATCCCCATCAAGCTACCAATGACCTTCTTCACAGAACTGGAAAAAACCACCTTAAACTTCATATGGAACCAAAAGAGAGCCCGCATAGCCAAGTCAATCCTAAGCAAAAAGAACAAGGCGGGAGGCATCACACTATCGGACATCAAACTATACTACAAGGCTACAGTAATCAAAGAGGCATGGTACTGATACCAAAACAGAGATATAGACCAATGGAACAGAACAGTGGCATCAGAGGCAACACAACATATCTACAACCATCCGATCTTTGACAAACCTGATAAAAACAAGCAATGGGGAAAGGATTCCTGTTTAATAAGTGGTGTTGGGAAAACTGGCTAGCCATATGCAGAAAGCAGAAACTGGACCCCTTCCTGACACCTTACACTAAAATTAACTCCAGATGGATTAAAGACTTAAACATAAGACCTAACACCATAAAAATCCTAGAAGAAAGCCTAGGCAAAACCATTCAGGACATAGGCGTAGGCAAGGACTTCATGACCAAAACACCAAAAGCATTGGCAACAAAAGCCAAAATAGACAAATGGGACCTAATCAAACTCCACAGCTTCTGCACGGCGAAAGAAACAGTCAACAGAGTGAATCGGCAACCAACAGAATGGGAAAAAATTTTTGCAGCCTACCCATCTGACAAAGGGCTGATATCCAGAATTTACAATGAACTAAAACAGATTTACAAGAAAAAGACAAACAAGTCCATTCAAAAATGGACGAAGGATATGAACAGATACTTTACAAAGGAGGCATACATGAGGCCAACAAGCATATGAAAAAATGCTCATCATCACTGGTCATTAGAGAAATGCAAATCAAAACTACATTGAGATACCATCTCACGCCAGTTAGAACGGTGATCATTAAAAAATCTGGAGACAACAGATGCTGGAGAGGATGTGGAGAAATAGGAACACTTTTACACTGTTGGTGGGAGTGTAAGTTAGTTCAACCATTGTGGAAGACAGTGTGGCGATTCCTCAAGGACCTAGAAATAGAAATTCCATTTGACCCAGCAATCCCATTACTGAGTATATATCCAAAGGATTCTAAATCGTTCTACTATAAGGACACATGCACACGAATGTTCATTGCAGCACAGTTTACAATAGCAAAGACCTGGAACCAACCCAAATGCCCATCGATGATAGACTGGACAGGAAAAATGTGGCACATATACACCATGGAATATTATGCAGCCATCAAAAACGATGAGTTCGCGTCCTTTGTAGGGACATGGATGAACCTGGAAACCATCATTCTCAGCAAACTGACACAAGAACACAAAATCAAACATCGCATGTTCTCACTCATAGACGGGTGTTGAACAATGGGAACGCATGGACACAGGGAGGGGAGCACTATACACTGGGGTCCGTTGGGGGGGAGTTGGGGGGACAGCAGGGGGTGGGGAGTTGGGGAGAGATAGCATGGGGAGAAATGCCACATATAGGTGAAGGGGAGGAAGGCAGCAAATCACACTGCCACGTATGCACCTATGCAACAATGTTGCATGTTTTTCACATGTACCCGAAAACCTAAAATGCAATAAAAAAAAAAAAAAAAAAAGAAATTGTAGGAAGATTAGTTGGCCATTGAGGAAATGGTGGATGAGGGCTTAAAGAAAAGTAGGAAAAATCTTAAATCCTTTATGTAGAACCAGAAAGTTTAGCAACATTGCAATTGGCACAAAAAGGAATAAATGTACCTAATCTATGGGGTGACCTAGCTAAGGAGACATCTAGACAAAATGTTACTTTTTGCTATAATAGCAAAATGCAAAAGGAAAGACATTAAGGACAAACATAAAACAATTCGAATTTGCTGATTTTGAAAACTCCCAGCATCTCCTGATGGAAAACAATACTAAAAATGAGAAATTTTCTTCTTTTTCTTTTTTTCTTGAGACTGAGTCTCACTCTGTCACCCAGGCTGGAGTGCAGTGGCCCAGTCTCGGCTCACTGAAACCTCTGCCTCCCAGATTCAAGTAATTCTCCTACCTCAGCTTCCCAAGTAGCTGAGATTATAGGCACCTGCCACCATGCCCCGGTAATTTTTGCATTTTAGTAGAGATAGGGTTTCACCACGTTGGCCAGGCTAGTCTCCTGACTTCAGGCGATCTGCCCGCCTTAGCCTTCCAAAGTGCTGGGATTACAGATGTCAGCCACCTCGACTGGCCAAAATTAATTAATTAATTAATTAATTTTTCTAGGCAAAGATCAAACCCAGAGGACTGCCAGGAAAATATTATGAAGCTGAGGTTGTAGTTTAAATGCTTTAAGACCTCCTTAAAAATCAAAGGTTGTGCCTCAGAGTACCATTCAGTCAAACAGTAAGGATTTTATCTTATTTATTTATTTATTTATTTAGAGACAGAGTCTCACTTGGTTGCCCAGGCTGGAATGCAATGGCACGATCTCAGCTCACTGCAACCTCTGCCTCCTGGCTTCAAGCAATCCTCCTGCCTCAGCCTCCCATCTAGCTGGGACTATAGGCGCATGCCACCACGCCCAGCTAATTTTTATATTTTTAACAGAGATGGGGTTTCACTATGTTGGCCAGGCTGGTCTTGAACTCCTGACCTCAGGTGATCTGCCTGACTCAGACCCTCACAGTGCTGGGATTACAGGCATGAGCCACTGTGCCAGGACCATTAAGCATTTTAATGAAGCTCCTCACAGATGCTCTCAAACAACATGCCTTCTAAGAAGCTTTTTTTATTTTACTCATTATTTTAAGCCACTAAGGTTTTGGGGGGAACTTTGTTAAACAGCAATGGATAAGAAATAAAAACTCACACAATAAATTTCTCCTCTATGTTCTGCTAGTAAAATTTACGTTCTGCTAGTAAAACATCTACCCAGGCAGATAAACTTGAGTGATTTCCTTTTTGCAGATGAGCAATATATAAGTCACCTAGTTTTTCCTTTTTCATTACCTTCTAAGGAAGCCAGAGTTAAATGCAGGACTCGGCTATACTAACCAACTCATTCCAGTAAGTTTCTTTTTAAGTGCTTTCATGATGTTTTAATGAACCATGTTTTTCATATATAATATGGAAAATGAGCTTAAATTCTTTCTTTGAATTAAATAGAATAAAAAATAACTAAACATTTTCCAATAATTTCCCTGATATGTGCTAATAATTATTTTGCCCATGATTTATAGTTAAGTATAATCCTAGAAAAAATGTTTTAGTGCAAATCTGACAGAAAACCAGAAAAATGATCTCACTCATTAACATGGACTTCATATAGAGGTTTTCAAGCAAATATTGAACACTCACAAGCAACATACACTTTGTAAAATACATATATATGTCATGGCACAATCCAGACTATATAGAACAGCAAGGTTTTGAAAATTAAACCTATTTCCAGAATTTACTTCCAACATACTTTCATCTTAAATAGAACATTCACGAACCATGTTCTCCATGCTAATGAGAATAACATAAGGAAAAGATTTACAGAGGAAACTCTCTCTTTATCCTACAGCTACTTTTTATTCAGCTTTTAACAGAAGGAATAAAATTCATAAATGGCTTGATATAATAATCTTTGGAGCTGTATTATACAGCAGGACTTCATATCAAACATCTATCACTATATCTTCTAGTTTTTCTGTAAGCAAAATGGTTAAATTAGAGAAATCCAGAGATTTCTCTCACTTTTTGTGGTCTAGTCTCAATCTGCTGAATATAGTTTTTATTTCTCAAACATTTTGCTACCTAAAACTCTTACTTCAGACTATCTCCCAAAATCATACTTTCCTTCTTTCTCCTTGCTTTCATCATTTTATAACACCCAAATTATGTCTTTAGTATCTTCAACATACCAAAAGCATAAATATTCCCAAGGAACCAAAATGAAAACCTACACTATATATAAAATCTTGGTCAGATGCAGTGGCTCATGCCTGTAATCCCAGCACTTTGGGAGACTGAGACAGGAGGATTACCTGAGGTCAGGAGTTCAGGACCATCTTGACCAACATGGTGAAACCCTGTCTCTACTAAAAATACAAAAATTAGCCAAGTGCAGTGATGGGTGCCTGTAATCCCAGCTACTTGAGAGGCTGAGGCAGGAAAATCACTTGAACTCAGGAGGTGGAGGTTGCAGTAAGCCAGCCGAGACTGCGCCACTGCACTCCAGCCTGGTCAACGAGAGCAAAACACCATCTCAAAAAAAAAAAAAAAAAAAAAAAGTCTTTCCAATCTAATCAAACTCACAATTTCATCATCCTCTGAACCTTCTCAACAGCCACTCTCTGATTATTCATTTGGTAGTTATTTCCACATTTTACTGGCATCTTTTTAAATACATATGTCACATAATTATGTTTTACAACCAAGACCTAGGGCGAGATCTTATACATCTTCATATATTTCATAATGTCTAGCAATAATAACCTTTTCCATACCATGCATGCCATAGTATATGTAAATAAACCTAATATTAGTAAGATCGGCTTAAGAAAAATATAACAAACCAATTATCTAATCCAATATTTATATTGTACCATATACTAAAAAATTACATTTGGAAAAATTACCAAAGTATTTGTAGAGTAATTATTCTAGAAAGATTTATAGACTTTATAAAGATGGAATCTTACCTTCAACAGAATGACAGGATTTATGCAGATACATCTGACCACTGCTTTTAGACTTTTCTAGAGAAAATTCTGAATAATCAAAAGTTGAATTCAATGCTTCTTTGAATCTTTGTAGATTTACTTTTTCCTTATTAGAATCTGGTGTCTTAAGTATTTCCTTTCTTATATTAGAAAATGAGTTCAATGTGTTTGATTTAGAGAGTGGTGTACTCATAACTTTTTCTCCCACTGGTAAAGAAAACTGAGAATAACCAGGAGATAACAATTCTTCATTTTTTGCTGTACTCAGTGGAAAATTTACACATTTTGGATTCTGTATATCTTCATTTGATGAGACAACAACAGTTCCACTTGTAAAATTTTTGCTATGATCTCTTGGTATCAGTGGTGGATTCAAAACATAATTTGCATCACTTATCTCCTTAATTTCCAAATACCTTCCAGATAGATCATCTAGAGGTCTACTGCTATCTGATACATGTTCCAATATTCCATCATCGGAATCTGGACTACAGAATCCTAAATCAAAGGTAACAGAAAATAAATCCCTAGAGCAATCAAAAATATCCTCATCATTCTTCACTTTTTCTTTCTGTACACCTCTCAAATCATTATGAGATTCAAAATTATTAGCATCACAGGTGATTTGATCTTGGGGTTCAGAATTATTGTCCAACAAAAGTTCATCAGAAATTAAGAACTGAGAGACCAGAGGCATTTCACTAATAGCAGTCTTGTCTGACTCATGTAAAGATTTGCTTTTACTGTTCAAGGGTGAAAGACTCACATCATTAAAGTCTGTATTAACATCTTCAAATAATAGCAAACTTTCATCTTGGTCAGTGGACAATACTGGGAGGTCACTGTTCTCAACATCGTGATTGTTCTCTCCAACTAAATTCTGTGCAGGGACTCTGTGCATTTGAACACGATTGTTAGGTACTAAATTTTCATTTTGATTATGTTTATGTACATCACGGTCACAGAAGCTTGTCTCATCAGAAATATTATCATTAGGTATATCAAAAAGGTATTTTTTTTCAGATGGATAATTAATACATTTAAGTGAATTCAATTCTAAATTCTGCTGAGAATTCACAGCTGAATGTGACATCAAACAGGTGCATTTATCACTTTGTAAATGCTCTGTATAGGGTAAGAAAAGCAAATTCTCAAGTGCGGAACTCTTAGCAAATTCATATTCCAAGTCTGAGAGTCCACTAAGAGGTGGAGGAGAATGAGATAAAAAACTCTCTACGTTAGCTAGTACCTCTTTTGTCAGTGAGTGACAATTAGAAAATTGATCATCTGTTCTAACAATATACAGTTCTTCTTCAAATGGAAGAAATAAGTTAGATGAAACAGATTTTTCATCACTGAAACTGTTATAACCAGAATCTAAAACATTTCCAGCAAATGAATTAGATTTATTTGTAAACTGACACTCTGTTAATAACACACATGGCTCTTTAATAAGGTTTTCATTAATAGTACATGTGGCAGCAACTTCATCTGTATCTGATGTCCTTTTATCATTTGGTAGGTCTACTTGAAAAATATTTTCAACAGTAGAATTTCTGTCAGTATCTAAAGAATCTATAATACTATGATTATTTTCTTTTTTAAGCTGATATTCTTTTATTTCTTTAGACACCTTTTTCTTTAAAGAAACAATTTTAGAAGGTTTGATGTGAGTTTGTTTCAAAATTTCAGCATATTCTTCATCAGATTCTATCACTGAGGATGAACTGTCTTGATGTATGTTCCTTATAAATGACGATTTCTTGTGAGTGATAGAGGTGTCATTGGCAAGATTATTAGATTCATTCCTGGGAGCGATAAATGTTGAGTTGACATCTTCCATTTGTAAATAAGATCCAATTTCCAATTCATAGCTGCATTCTCCCTATAAATAAAGAAAATTTTAAAAGCCAGAGGAAAACAAAACAGAAAGCCAAATCTGAGAGGAGTTTCACTCTATATTAAAATTTCCCTTATTACATTATTCCAATGATATTCTTTTATACCTTAACAGTTATTCTGATAAATCAAAATTATAAAGTACACTATTGCAAAAAAACTATCAAGTTATCATTAATCAGTTAACTTTGTCGTATCCCCAGTACTTAATACCCAAAAGACCCTTGATAACTATTTGTAGGAAGGACAAATTTAATGATTATGTAAGAACATAAATACTGTGTTTTGCACTTCTAACACTTTACGGAATTATTCTAATTTCCTAAAAACAGATATTTTAAAAATCATGTATATTAATAAAAAACACATACGTTTGTTAAATTTACTCTTTCAATAGCAGTAAACTAAGAATAGCTTTTAGAACATCCAACATAATAGTAACTGTATGTGTACTAGGTTGTATCCTGGAATATACTTCTATTTTTAACAAGTTCCTAATCAAGAATTTGTATAGTGAATTTCTAAGTCTTACTTATCTCTAAGTTATTAGCTAAAACTAAAATCTCCAACATTCCTCATTTCCTCCAAGAATGCTACTTTAATCAGGATTCCTCTACTACTCTTAGACTTTTGAGTGGTTACCTCTCGGCTTTTTTTTTTTTGAGAGCAGTCTCACTCTGTCATCCAGGCTAAAGGACAGTGACTTGATCTCAGCTCACTGCAACTTCCACTTCCTGGGTTCAAGTAATTCTTCTGCTTCAGCCTTCTGAGTAGCTGGGATTACAGGCATGTGCCACCACACCTGGCTAATTTTTGTATTTTTGGTAGAGAGGGGATTTTGTCATGTTGGCCAGGTTGGTATCTAACTCCTGACCTCAAGTAATCTGCCTGCCTCAGCCTCCTACAGTGCTGGGATTACAGCCATGAGCCACAGCACCCGGCCTTCTCTGCTTTTATGAATAATAAATATAATAAGCATTAATGTGAGCCAATGTGTCTCCGTGCTAGTTTATATACTCCTCTTAAACAGAATATTTTCTCTGGTTTGCTCGCAGTGTTAGCCATAAAGCAGGGAACAGAGTGTGGTATATAGAAGGCACTTAATAAATATATGTTAATTTGATTGCACACATTTTGCTGGGATCCACATCTAACTACTTTATTTATGTTGGGGGAAGTAGCAAAGGAGAAAGGACTTACAGAGTGCCTACATAAACTGGTTATGAGTAACATATAAACTGGGAACAACAAACTGCAGCAAACTGCGGGAGGCCTCTGCGGAGGCAAACTTCTCCATGCCTCATGTCCTGGTGCAGGGTGACCTAAGCTGTGTTACCATAAACACTGTGTTCAAGGAGGTAAAACCCCTTCGTAGCACTATGATGTAGCACTATGATGTAACCAGACTTGTAGGCTCCTTGTAAGGCCTGCATTCCAGCAGCTGCACATAGATAATAGGCTAAAGATAACCACGTTCTTGTTTTGTGAAACTCCCAAACCGCCACTGTTATCAATCTTTAGAATGACACACCAGTTAAGGCTCACTGATTGATTTCCAGCTCACTGATTCACTCCACCATCAGGTCACCCTCTCCCGACCATCGCTCCACCCCTGTAGATCAAAGTGACTGTAACCAACAAAATAGTGTGAGAGATCAGAGCTAGGGGCCTTCACTGCCTCCATGCCAAGTGATAGCCCCCTGGTCCCACTTTGTGCCTTCTTAATCTTTTTCTCATTTATCGTCACTGAACTCGGGGTACCCACGGGTGACGTGGAGGGGCTGGTTTCCTACAATTTACATGTATGCATGACCAAAGGCTAATAATAAAAATAGGAGCTACAATTTACTGAGTACTTATTATATGCCAGTTACTAAGTGCGTTATATGTATTAGGTCATTTAATCCTCACAACAATCTTGTGAAATAAGTATTATCACTATACCTGTTTAACAGATAAAACCGATGCACTGAGAGGTTAAATAACTTACAA
Source organism: Aotus nancymaae (assembly GCF_030222135.1). Lineage (NCBI taxonomy): Eukaryota > Metazoa > Chordata > Mammalia > Primates > Aotidae > Aotus > Aotus nancymaae. The sequence goes on along the minus strand of NW_026988476.1, from coordinate 15,480,045 downwards.
GCACACAATCAGTAGGAGACAGACTTTGGACTCTAACCCAGGCATTATGGATTTCACACTCATAATTGGTTCACTATGCTGACTCTAGGAAGAATAATCAAGGAACTGCTCAAGGAATCTACAATTCTCTAAACTAGGACCAACCAGGATACAAGAAAGATATCATATAACCTAGATGATACAGAATATTTCAATAAATCCCAATCCAAAAGAATCTTAAACTAGCTTTATAACCAGTTTACATAAATCATTAAGTATATTAAATTCTACTCTGGCCTATCAATATTTACAGATGATATTCTTCTTCTAATTAATTAAATCAGTTTCTTCTCTTAAGGCAGAAACTCATTCCTTATTGAGGTCACAAGGAACTATACAGGAAAACAAAATATTTCTTATTACTTCAAATTAAGAAAAATAAAATCCAACTACTCTACTTTTACTATCACACCAGAAAGAGAAAATTAAAATAAAACCCTACCTCTTCGTGTCTCATTCCTTCTATCATTTGCACAAGGCCTATAAAATGGCGGCATCGATCTGAGTGATCAACTTGATATGTAGGCAAAGGATGATCTTGCCACACTCTCCATTCAGAGAGAGAGAGTTGATGAATTCCAGTGGTTGGTTCCTGAGTCTTAATTATTTAAAAAGTAATAAAAATGATGAAAACATACTGAAATTTCACAAACAAATTTTTAAAAAACACTCAATACACATGTAATCAGCTTAACATAATTTGGATCCATTTAGGTACTCCCAACTAAAATCTGAGAAGAAAAAACTGAAAATAATTTCATGAAGCAGAAAGATACCCTTTAAAATATATTTGTTAAATAACTGTTAGATGACTTACAAGTTGACAATATTCCTGTTTACATATTTCCATGATAAGAGCAAATAGTTAAATATTCTAAAAGAAATCTTTCCTGAGGTTGTTTTCCTAGCTCTCCAGGCACATATGCAACCTTTGATCAGTTCTCTTGACTTTCATAAAATTAACCAATAATTTGTTAATAATAAATGAATAATAACATCAAATTTAAAGTATTACCTATAACTTCAAAACAAAAAGTAAAAACTGGTTTACAAGGATGCTTATGAAAGCATAATTTATGTTTACAGCCAACTGATTTTCAACAAAGCAAAAACATAAAGTGGGGGAAGGACACGGTATTCAACAAATGGTGCTGATAATTGGCAAGCCACAAGCAGAAGAATAAAAATGGATCCTTATCTCTCACCTTATACAAAAATCAACTCAAGATGGATCAAAGCCATAAATCTAAGTCCTGAAAACAAAAAAATTCTGTAAAATATTCAAAAAACTTTTCCAGACATTGGCTTAGGCAAAGAGTTCATGACAAAGAACCCAAAAGCAAATGCAAGAAAAAAAGATAGATGGGACTTAATTAAACTAAATGCTTTTACACGGCAGAGTAAACAGAGAACCAACCCACAGAGTGGGAGAAAATCTTTGTAAACTATGCATCCAGCAAAGGACTAACACTGAGAATCTATAAGGGACTCAAATGGCCAACAAACATATAAAAAATGTTCAATATCACTAATTATCAGGGAAATACAAATCAAAACCGCAATACAATACCACCTTACTCCTGCAAGAATGGCCATAATTAAAAAATAAAAAAATAATAGATAGTGGTATGGATGTAGTGAAAAGAACACTTTTGCACTGCTGGTGGGAATGTAAAGTAGTACGACCATTACGGAAAACAATATGGAGATTCCTTAAAGAACTAAAAGCAGAATTACCATCTGATCCAGCAATTCCACTACTGGGTATCTATACAGAGGAAAAGAAGTCATTATATTAAAAAGATACTCACACATGCATATTTATAGCAGCACAATTCACAACTGCAAAAATATGAAACCAGCCTAAATGCCCATCTACCAATGAGTGGATTTAAAAAAATGTGGTGTATATAGGCTGGGCGTGGTGGTTCATACCTGTGATCCCAGCAGTTTGGGAGGCCAAGGTGGGCAGATCATGAGGTCAAGAGATGCAGACCATCCTGGTCAACATGGTGAAACCCCATCTCTACTAAAAATACAAAAAATTAGCTGGGCGTGATGGCACAGGCCTGTAGTCCCAGCTACTCAGGAGGCTGAAGCAGAAGAATTGCTTGAACCCAGGAGGTAGAAGTTTCAGTGAGCTGAGATGGCACCATTGCACTCCAGCCTGGCAACAGAATGAGACTTCGTCTCAAAAAAAAAAAAAAAAACGAAAAAAAAAGAAAATGTAGTGTGTATATATATACCATGGACTACTTCAGCCATAAAAAAAGAATGAAATAATGGCATTCCCAGCAACTTGGATGGAGTTGGGGACTATTATTCTAAGTGAGGTAATTCAGGAATGGAAAACCAAACATTGTATGTTCTCATTTAGAAGTAGAAGCTAAGCTATGAGGACCCAAAGGCATAAGAATTACATAATGGACTCTGGGGACTCGGGGAGAAGGGTCGGGGGAGGCAAGGGATAAAAGACTATACACTGGGTGCAGTGTACACTGCTCAGATGATGGGTGCACCGAAATCTCAGAAATCACCACTAAGAACTAATCCACGTAACAAAACACCACCTGTTCCCCCAAAACTATTAAAATTTAAAAAAAAAAATGGTTTACAAGAATGCTTATGAAAGCATAATTTATGTTAGTAGAATATTGAAGGCCGAGTGCCGTGGCTCACACCTGTAATCCCAACATTTTGGGAAGCCAAGGCAGGAAGATCACAAGGTCAGGAGATTGAGACCATCCTGTGTAACACAGTGAAACACTGTCTCTACTAAAAAAACAAAAAGTGAGCAAGGCATGGTGGTGGGCACCTGTAGTCCCAGCTACACGAGAGGCGGAGGCAGCAGAATCACTCGAACCCAGAAGGTGGAGGTTGCAGTGAGCCGAGATTGGGACACTGCACTCCAGCCTGGGCAACAGAGCAAGACTCTGCCTCAAAAATATATATATATGTATATATATATAGAAAAAGCCAGATGCAGTGGTGCACACTTTTAGTCCCAGCTACTTGGGAGGCTAAAGTAGGAGGATCACTTGAGTTCAGGAGCTGATGGCAAGCCTAAACAACAAAGCAAGACCTCATCTCTTTAAAAAAAAAAAAAAAAGTTGAAAAGAATCCCAAAACACAACAGGTAAATAGTCAAGCAAACTATGGTATATTGCAGATATACCTATTGTGTTTTGGGATTCTTACCTTAACCATGTAAGATTATGCCTATATAGAAACGTTTAAATTACAGTAATGAAAGGCAGAACTTATGTAAAAATATCACAGTTGGTTAAATATATACAATAAATAATATAAGAAAATTAGTAGTTTTGTAAACTTAGACGTCAATCATTTTTAAAAACTGACAACATTCTTAATTTCTTATAATCCAATGACATTTATTTCATTACTCCCAAAGCTATTGCTTGATCATTATAAAAAACATCTGAGGGCCGGGCACAGTGGCTCACGCCTGTAATCCTAGCACTTTGGGAGGCTGAGGTGGGTGGATCACCTGAGGTCAGCAGTTCAAGACCAGCCTGGCCATCATGGTGAAACCTCATCTTAAAAAAAAATAATAAAATAAAATAAAATAAAAAACAAAAATAATAAAAATAATAATAAAAAAATAAAATTAAAAAAAAGGTAACTCCATGAGGAAGAAGAGGCCAGCATCAGCTGGGCATGGTGGCTCATGCCTGTAATCCAAGTACTTTGGAGGCCAAGGCAGGCGGATCACCTGAGGTCGGGAGTTCAAGACCAGCCTGACCAACATGGTGAAACCCCGTCTTTAAAAAAAAATTAAAAAAAAAAAACAAACATCTGAGGGGTTTTAGTATTAAAGTAGGGGGTGGGTGGGAACATATGAAAATACATTCAACTTACTAGTCTGTTTTCTTCATTTTGTAAAGAAGAAAACTGAACTTGAGGCAATGTTATCTCTTTAATTTCATCACTGTCTCTTAATCTATAGAGTTTGTTCCATAATTTAAATTCTTCTTCTGATAAGAACCAATCTTTCTTTAGGTTACTTTGCCTTGTTCCTATAAGTTGAAAAAATAATGGAAAAGAGATTTTTTAAAAATCTGCAAGGCAAAAAAATCCACAATATCAATTCAAACTCTGTCACCCAGGCTGGAGTGCAGCAGCACATTCAGAACTCACTGTAACCTCGAACTCCTGGGTTCAAGCAATCTTCCTGCCTCACTCTCCACAGTAGCTGGAATACACTCATGCCACCAGGCCTATCTAATTGTCTTATTTTTTTGTAGATACCAAGTCTTGCTATGTTGCCCAGACTCGGCTCAAACTCCTGGGCTCAAGTGATTCCCACCTCAGCCTTGATTCTATTTCTTAAAACTAGTATTCTTCATATAAAACCACTTAGTTTATCACTTCTGCTTCCAAATATCTCCTGAACTTCTCTCATCTCTCTGAATGTACCTATTTGTCTAGAAGCTAACCTTTGGTAATGAATTTATTAACAGAACAGAGTCAGGTAGATATTGGAAAGTTCATCTGAAACTTGGTGCGGGTGTTGAGAGTGGGCAGGAAAGGCCAAGACTTTTAAAAAGGGTATGTATCTTAAGTCTTAAATGGGGTTGGGGGCAAAAGGAGTAAAGGGTTGGGGGAACAGACTTGTTGCTTTTAAAAAGGACATAATAATAGACTTCTAAAAATATGTATAATACATTAATTCTTTTCAGCTTCTATAATCTCTAACAATCACCAAACTGAAAAGGCTAAACAGTACAAAGCAAGAACTCTGGCTAATACATATGAGAGCAGAAAAACTAAGAAGCTACTGAATTAAAAATCAGAAAACTGGCTGGGTACAGTGGCTCACACCCGCTCTGCGGGAGGCCGAGGAGAAAGGATCAGTTGAGGTCAGGAGTTTGAGAACAGCCTGGGCAACACATCAAGACCCCAAGTTTAAAAAAAATAAAATTAGCTGGGCATGGTGTTGCATCCCTGTCATCCTAGCTACAGAGGAGGCTAAGGCAGGAGGATCTCTTAAGTCCAGGAGTTGAGGCTTCAGTGAGCTAGGATTATGCCTCAGGTATTCCAAAATATAGTGTAAGAAGCTTTTTTAAAATGTTAAAAAAATAAATGGCTTCTTTGCATGTGTTTCCTCATCTGTAAAATAAGGGGGTTTGAACTAAATGATCTCTCAGGCCTCTTTCAGACCTGAAACGTAGAGGCTCTAAGATTCTGAAATAGCCAGGTACCCCTAGTCTCTTAAAATAAAATCAGAGTTGCTGGGTGCAGTGGCTCACACTTGTAATCCCAGCACTTTGGGAGGCCGAAGAGGGCAGATTACCTGAGGTCAGAAGTTCCAGACTAGCCTGGCCAACACGGAGAAACCCTGTCTCTACTACAAATGTAAAAATGAGCCAGGTGTGGTGGCACATGCCTGTAATCCCAGCTACTCGTGAGGCTGAGGCGGGATAATTGCTTGAACCTGGGAGGTGGAGGCAGCAGTGAGCCAAGATCATGCCACTGCACTACAGCCTGGACAACAGCATGAGACTCTGTCTGAAATGAAATATGAAATGAAATGAAATAAATTCAGAGCTTTAAGCTCAAATGAATTACATACTAGTGTATATAATATGTACTATGTATATACACTAGTATATAATTTACATACACTAGCAAATACATAGTTTATACACTAGTATATATTTTATAGATTAGTATAAATACACTAGTATATTGATATACCATTATAGAATTATAGAATAATTCCATACATAAATCACATAATCTTAGCAAGATAAATCTTTGACACTTGAAAAATCAAAGAAAATGGAAGGAAACAAGTATAGAAAAATGAACATAAGTTTATATTATCCCAATTTCTTAAAAGGATAGGTTCCAGATATTCAATAAAGAATTGGCTATCCACCCAAGTAATATTTTAGAAATAACTGTTAAACACAAGATTAATTAGCAGCTATAAAAAATATAATGATCACTAAAAATGATTTATCCAACCTAATCAAGTTTTGATGCTTTTATTAATTTATCAAATTCAAGAAAACTAAAAAGACATGCTATGTTTTTATTTTAAGCAAATAACTGGCAAAATCTTGAAAAATGACAGGTATGTTCCTATTAAGTGGATTTGTATTAGGTTTAATAGACATAGCCAAAAAAACACTGATTGACAGCTCTGAGTTAAGGGAAAGAACATTAGCAAATTTGAATCCAGAGCAAATAGTAGGAGGGTAAAGACTTCAAAAATGCATGGTATGAAAATTAGTGGAACAAACAGTTGAACAAACTTGAAAGATATGGCCTTCAAATACATAAAGAACCATTATAAAGGTAAACCAAAGATGAAAACTGTACTTTTTATCTACAAAACTAGATCAATGAGATAAAGGTACAAAGACACAGATTTTTCAACATTAGAGTCTTCTACTATATAGGGTCATTCAGCAATGGAATGAACCCTCATAAAGAAATATAATTTATATTAACAGAGGTATTCAAGTTGAGGCTGGCTATGTATTAACAAGAATCCTGCAGAAGCATTCCCACCTTGATAAGTAATTGGATCACATGACTCCTGAGTTTCCTTCCAAATGTTAAAATATATGATATCTGATTATTTAAAACCTGCATTCGAGATAAAGTAAAATCCAAAACATAAACTTTTTTTTCTCACTTTGATAGTGCAAATATCTCAAGATACTTTCTTGGTATTATGTCTCTGCAGTTCTTAAGCTAGGAGTACTCTCTCTCCTTACTAACAATGCTTCTGGCACCAAAGTATTTGTTTCTTACTGTCTCAATATTACCAATAATTTCATCTAACTTTACCATTATCTTGCATAGAAGTGAATTTTTAAAAAAAATTTTTTCTCCTTTGTGAAAAGGGAAAGAGACCCATGCCCCTCCCTTTCTAGGAGCATTTGCAGACACACAAACAGCTTCTAAATCCTTTAGGCTGGGCATGGTGGCTCACACCTGTAATCCCAACACTTTGGGAGGCCGAGGCGGACAGATCATCTGAGGTCAGAAGTTTGAGACCAGCCTGGCCAACATGGTGAAACTCTGTCTCTGCTAAAAATACAAAAATTATCTGGGTGTGGTGGCACATGCCTGTGATCTCAGCTACTGGGGAGGATGAGGCGGAGAATCCCTTGAACCCAGGAGGTGGAGGTTTCTAAGTAAGCCGAGATCACACCACTGAACTCCAGCCTGAGCATCAGAGCAAGACTCTGTCTCAAAAAAATTAAAAATCTTTTCTTTAATCCCCTGATATCTATGTAAATCTGTGTAAAGACCAAGCAAGCCTCTATCCAACTTTCCAAACAAGAAATGTGTTTTTTTAAGTGTTTGGAGGTTATTTCTTTAAAATACAAACATCAAGGAAGATAGTGTCCCTCTCTGCCATCATCATGAGTGTTCAGGCATTTCTCTAAGATCTATCAATTTCTGCTTGTTATAGACATAAGAGAAGTTTTCATTATTCCTTCAGATAAAGGCAACCAGCTAATGCAAATGGCTACCTCAATTGCCAGGTGAATATGTTATAAACTATGAAGGAATATATAGCAAATGGTGCCTTCTTATATGAGGACAAGTTACTATTAGTCTTGACAACATGTATGTAAAGGATTATAAGTGCTTGGGAGTACATATAAGGAATTTCTTTCTGTCTTGGTATTATCTTAGTAGATTGTCTTCAGCGCATATTGTAATCTGGTTTAATGCTTATTCAAAAATAAAACTGTTTTCTTTCTTTTCTAAACTTTAAGGAGAACATTCTCTGGGTTGGTAGGATATTTTTAACACTGAGTTTCTGTCACTCTATACTACAAGTGTCTCTCCATTTGCCCCAGGAATAATCTCTTATAGCCTTTCCAAAGAGAATGCTTATAATATCCTAGAACATAGATTCAGTTTTACAAACAAGAAATATTATATCAATATATGACCTGCTAAGTAAGAACAGGGGAAAAATGCATGTGTCAAATGCAAAATTTATTTACCATCCTTAAAGGAAAAGATAGATGACTTTCGCTGCAAGTTCCGAGAAGGCTTCTCTGGTTCATAGACACCATGTGTGATGAACATTTTGTGTAATTTTGGGTTGATTCCATCAGGAACCATTCGTGGACTTCTTTGGTAAAAATGAAGGACCTGCCTGTTACTTGAAATAGCTTTATATATATTTCTTTTGTTGGACTGACTCTGATTATAAATCTGTAAAAACAAATATAAAATGTCAGATTATTTCTGTAAATAACAATTTATCCACAACAGGCAATTATTAGTTTGGATTTATTGTAAACATAAAATTGAACCCCAAGCTACTTAAATACATAGAGAATAAAGCTTCTGGGCTGGATGAGGTGGCTCATGCCTGTAATCCCAGCACTTTGGAAGGCCGAGGCAGGTGGGTCACAAGGCCAGGAGATCGAGACCATCCTGGCCAACATGGTGAAATCCTGTCTCTACTAAAACTACAAAAATTAGCCAGGCATGGTGGTGTGCGCCTTTAGTCCTGGATACTCAGGAGGCTGAGGCAGGATAATCACTTGAACCCAGGAGGCGGAAGATCATGCCACTGCACTCCAGCCTTTTTGCACTCCATCTCAAAAAATAAAAGAGGGAATAGAGCTTCTGTTCTCTTGATTTTGTTTTGTTTTGTTTTGAGACAGAGTCTTACTCTGTCACCCAGGCTCTGGACTGCAGTGGTATGATCAAAGCTTACTGCAGCCTCAACCTCCTGGGCTCAAGCAATCCTCCAACTTTAGCCTCCTGAGTAGCTGCGACTACAGGTATGAGCTACCACACCCAGCTAATCTTTAAAATATTTTGTAGAGTTAGGCTGTGTGTTGCCCAGGCTGGTCTTGAACTCCAGGGCTCAAGTAATCCTCCAGCTTTAGGCTCCCAAAGTGCTGAAATTGCAGGTGTGAGTCATTGAGCCCAGCTGTCTTGAATTTTAAAACCTATCATCAGTAAACTGTTAGATTAATCTCCAATGAAGATCATTTCAAAGTCCTTTATTACAAAAGCCCACCTTAGCAGTTATATTGCATAAAGTAAACCTATTCTTTGTTATCTTGCTGTTTTATAAAAAGGCTGATATTTACATAGAAGTGTATGGTTGTCTTGTGTTTTTTAAAAACTATTCCTTTATTTCAGTTTGTTCATCTCTCTATACTTCAGTTTCCTTCACTGTATACAACAAAAGCTTTACTCCCCTTACAGGGTGCTGACAGGGTTACATAAGATACTGAATTTGAAACTTGGAACATTACACAGCATAATGTAAATACTGAGTAAATGTGGCTATTGTTACTATTTTACAGATAAGAAACCTAACATGTTAATGGAAAGGTTAAGTAACTTGGCTAGGGAATACAATTAGAACGCATTTCCACTCACTGATATTACATGGCCTTTTACAAGCTACCAAACATTTCATTAGGAACATTTTATGAATAAACTAGATGTTACATATGAATATGCATAATCACATGAAAAGTATTAGAGAAATAATTCATTTTTCAAGGTGATTTTAAAGAGTATTTAAAATATTTAAAATCAACTTTTTTTCTTCAGATGGAGTCTCACTGTTACCCAGGCTACAGTGCAATGGTGGGATCTTGGCTCACTGCAACCTCTGCCTTCCAGGTTCAAGAGATTCTGCTGCCTCAGACTCCCATGTAGCTGAGGTTACAGACGCGCACCACCACACGTGGCTCATTTTTGTATTTCTTTAGTATAGACGGGGTTTCACCATGTTGGCCAGGCTGGTTTCAGACTCCTGACCCTCAAGTGATCTGCCTGCCTCGGCCTCCTAAGATGATGGGATTACAGGCATGAGCCACCGCACCCAGCCTAAAATCAATTTTTAAAAACTATCATAGTTGTTAAGGCAATCTTTAATGTGATCCTGTATATTTGGCCACTGAACTAGTCTCAATGAGTCATAAAAGTTAATTAATACCTTAGTATAACAAATACAAAATATTATTTTATATAACATCTTATTTAGAAAGGCCTGTCACTCAAGACTGTAGCAAAATATGAATATAATTCAAGTTACTTATCACTTAAAATAGGCATCAGCAAACTTCCATAAAGGGCCAGAAAGTAAGTATTTTGGGTTTTGCAGGCTACATATTGTCTGATATATATTCCTTGTTTCTTATTTAGTTAACATCCCTTGAAAAGGAAAAAACAATTCTCAGTTTACTATAGTTAAAAAATAAAAGTAAACTAAACACAAAGCATAGGCCTTCTTTAGAAGCACAGGGATATAGTAAAACAAAGTAATACATATTGGTTTCTGGATCTAGGTATCTCTGAATTACTACTTAAGTATTAAAATGTGTTTCTTTAGATGGATAAAAATTAGGAAACTGCATCCAGTCAAAAATTTGCCGAGTTACAAGATAGAATCCAATACAAAGGGGGGAAAAATAAACCACAACTATCCAGAGTGTTTGGACTTGGAATGCTAAAATGTTGATATTTATCTTTGGGCTTTATTTCTCAAATTTCAAGTGACAAACTGTGTTTCTGCAGCTCTACTTACACGTTCCTCTCGTCCTTCCGAAAGGATAACAACTATCCTGCCTTGACGTTTTCGGCCAGTTCTACCCATTCGTTGTACAAGACGAATTGGGCTCTTCTGAGAATCAAAACATATTATAAGATCAACTTCTCCTATATCCAAACCTTCTTCACCCACACAGGTAGAAACCAATGTGTTGTAACCACCATCACGAAACTGTTTCACTACCTGAAATAAAAATGATTGAAAAATAATTACATGCAAATATAAGAGAACCGTAGATCAAAGTATACTGTTCCCCACTCACCTGAAAAATAGTGAAATCAGATTAAAAATCAGTCTCAAAGTTGGCCACAGCTCATGCCTATAATCTCAACACGTTGGAAGGATAAGGCAGAAGAACTGCTTGAGTCCAAGAGTTTGAGCTCAGCCTGGGAACACAGAAAAACCCTGCCGCTACAAAAAGAAAGAAAAAAAAAAAACTAGCCCAGCATGATGATGCATGATCTAACTACTTGGGAGGCTGAGGCAGGAGGATCTCTTGAGCCAAGGAGTTGGAGGCTGCAGTGAGATATGACTGTGTCACCACACTCTGGCCTAGGCAACAGAGTAAGACCTTGTTTCAACAAAACAAAACAAAAAAATCAGCATCAAGGGTAGTATAGAATAGGAAAAGTGGCAACCAACTGGCAATATAAGCTGAAAGAGATTATGGTCAAATAAACAGTTCTAATTATTTTGCTTTAGTAACGGTTGTGATGTCAAAAGGATCTGTCAATAATTTAACAGATTCTCAATGAATGAGAAACCCCAGAGTTTATTTTTAGCACCACAGAAAGGGGAATAGGGCAGGGAAATGGCCTATAGCAATTACTCCTATTTATCATATCTTAGACCTAAATGTAGAGCTTTATCTAAAATAGGTTTATAAATATTTCTCATAATATTTGTAAGTAAGAATGTTATATTACTCCTAGAAGTCATATCTTAGCTTTTACACTACCATTCTAGGATTTCTCTGATCGGTTTAATGAAACCACAATAGCGTAAGAAAGAGTTAATGAAAAAGTTAATGAATCATTTTCTAAAAGTCCCTAAGCCTTATAAATTTAGTTCTCAACTGCTCTGAGCCTCAATTTCTCCATATAGATCAACACCAACATTGCAGGTTTGTGTACAGTGGTGTGGTGGCAGTGGTAATTAAATGAGATAATGCAACATCAAAAGCTGAATTCGCTCATAAATAATGATAGCTACTATGTGCAAGGGCACACTATGTGCCAGGTACCACACTAAGTATATATTAGTTTTTACTGCCAACGACCCTAAGAAGTAGATATTATCATTGCATTTTATTAAACAATCTGAAAATCTGAAAAGTTAAGTTATTTGCCTAATGTCTCACTAATGAACATCAGCATTTGAATGTTGGTGTCTCTGACTCCAAAAACCTATCTTAATCTGTGAGCTACTTTTACTGTTAAAAACAACAACATTAAAAGTAGGACAATAAATATAAATGTATCGTGTTAAGTCTTCTCATAAACATTTCAAGTGCACTGGTCAAAGGATTTTCCTTCAATATGAAAATCCCCAAGAGTACAGGGAGAAACAATAATCATGATTAAACATTAGGAGTAATTCACTTCCTGATCCTGTGCGGTGGTTCATGCCTATAATCCCAGCACTTTGGGAGGCCGAGGTGAGTGGATCACCTGAGGCTGGAAGTTTGAGACCAGCCTGACCAATATGGAGAAACCCCGTCTACAAAATTAGCCAGCGTGGTGGTGCATGCCTATAATCCCAGTTACTTGGGAGGCAGAGAAAGGAGAATCACTTGAACCCAGGAGGCAGAGGTTGTAGTGAGCCGAGATCACACCATTACACCCCAGCCTGAGCAACAACAATGAAACTCCATCTCAAAAAACAAACAAACGAAGAGTAATTCACTTCCTTTGGAATTTGTAATGACATTAAGTCAAACTGCATATAACATAGTAAAACAGATGTCCTTTTTGCCCAGATAAAGAAAACAAAAGGGCCACATTGCTAGAGATACATTTTTTGAAATTCTTAATTAACAGATAAAGTCAATTTACTTTGTAGTTAACATGTATAAACAAAACTGTTACTTCCATGCTTAAGATTGGTATTAATTTGCCACTGAATATACACTTCCATGAACCCTTTCCACAAACTGAAGACATATATTCAATTGCTTACCCAACATCTCTGCTTGATGTTTAAAAGAGTGCTACTGAAAGTGTGCTCCATGAACTGTTTATTACTGGCTGACAACAAGATAAATTGTACTTCAACTTTTTCATCCATTTTACTTTCTAGTAATTCATTTTTATTATTCTGTTCAAAAGTATCAGTACTGATGTAGTAGGGGATATAAACTGGTCCTCTATCAGTTTTGATAGTTTGAAAAGCATTAATCTGAGAGGCATGTCAAAGTTAACTTACGTAAATTAGCCAGGCATGGTGGCAGATGCCTACTTGGGAGCCTGAGGCAGGAGAATTAGAGAATCTCAGGAGCTTGATATTCTGGCTAATTTTTGTATTTTTAGTAGAGACATGGTTTCAGCAAGTTGGCCAGGCTTGTCTCAAATTCTTGACCTCAAGTGATCCACCTGCCTCGGCCTCCCAAAGTGTTAGGATTACAAGCATGAGCCACCACACCTGGCCTTTCCTGCAGTCTTACCCATTTTAGTTAATACCAGCTCCTTTCAGTTGCTCAGGCCAAAAAACTTGGAGTCATCCTACAGTCAAACTTCACATGCCTTTATCTCATATCCCACTCTAGTTTGTCAATACACCCTGTCAGCTTGACCACTTCTCACCAACATCCTTGTTACCACCCTAGCTCAAGTCACCATCATCTTCAGCTTAAATTGTTGTTAGTCTCCCAACTGGTCTCTCCACTTCCATCCCTAGCCCCCTAAAGTTTATTCTTCAGACAATAACCAGTATGATTCTTTTTTATTTTCTTTTCTCCAGACAGGGTCTCACTGTGTTGCCCAGGCTAAAGTACAGTGGCGTGGTCTTGGCTCACTGCAGCTTTGACCTCCAGGCTCAAGCATCCTCCCACCCCAAGCATCCTCCCACCTCAGCCTCCCAAGGAGCTGAGGCTAAGGCGCATGTCACCACACTTAGCTAATTTTTGTATTTTTAGTACAGATAGGGTTTTCACCATGTTGCCCCAGTTGGTCTCAAACTCCTGGCCTCAAGCAATCTGCCTAATTTAACCTCCCAAAGTGCTGGGATTACAAGCATGAGCCACAGTGCCCAGCTGATTCTTTTAAAATATAAATCAGGCTAAGACCATCCTCTGCCCCAAAATTTCCAAGAACTTCTCATAGCAATCAGAGTAAAAGAGAAAGTCATTAAAACAGAAATGACATACAGGGCCCTAAAGGATCCCACCCCCATTTCTTTTCTGACTTAATATCCTGTTTCTAAATAAATGGGCAATGTACACTTATTTGCCTGAAAGCTTGTTTCAAAATAAAACAGCTGTTATGAAAGCAAGAACGTATAGGAGTAATAAAAAAAGTTTTTAATTGGCATACATAAAAATATTATTGATATAAATGAGTAAATGATAAAGTCAGTAAAATCAGTAAGGTTCTTTATGGTACCTGACAAGTTCAGGAAATAATGACTTTACAGAATACTGAAATTGATCAGATTGGGTATTTCAAATAATAAAAATGCTTGACCTCCAAAGCAAAAATCCAATTCATTTTTCACTCATACATAAATGTTTAAGAGTAGTAATCACTGACTAGCTGTCTGAACCCTTTAAAATATGTATAATCTGACTTGATGATGGGTAAAGGTATTATTTGCAGATTTAGGAAGACACTCCCTACCATATCCAGTCAGCTTAAACAGACTCTTCTCAATGTAGTGAGGGCTGGTATAAAAGGTATTTAAAGAATACCTGACCAACACGCTGAAACCCTGTCTCTACTAAAAATACAAAAAAAATTAGCCAGGCATGGTGGCACATGCCTATAGTCCCAGCTACTTGAGAGGCTGACACAAGAGAATCACTTGAACCTGGGAGGCAGAGGTTGCAGTGAGCCGAGATCGCCATTGTACTCCAGCCTGGGCAACAGAGCAAGACTCCATTTCAAAATAAATTAAAAAAAAAAAAAAAAAAAAACAGAATAACGTGGCCAGGCACGGGGACTCATGGCTGTAATATCAGCATCTTGGGAGGCTGAGGCAGGCAGACAGGCACCTGAGGTTAGGAGTTGGAGACCAGCCTGGCCAACATGGTGAAACCCCATCTCTACTAAAACTACAAAAATTAGCCAGGCATGGGTGCCTGTAATCCTAGCTATCTGGAGGCTGAGGCAGGAGAATCTCTTGAACCTGGGAGGCAGAAGTTGCACTGAGCCATAATCGTACTACTGCACTCCAGCCTGGCAACAGAGTGAGACTCTATCTCAAAAAAAAAAAGGGATACCTCACCTACTAATGTCTGCAGAATCAAAATGCATCTGTCAAAATGAATTAGACATTAAAGACATATCTAATTGTCAGTCATTACTCTAGTATAGACATATGATTTATAAAAAGCTGCAAAGATTTTATAAAAATCAATAATGTAAAATTTCCCTCAAAACATCACAGCACTAGAAAACTTAATGTCCTCTTACTCAAAGCATGAGGCTATCTTAACTACTATCATGGTTTCTTCTGACCACACTTTTAAAATAAGATTTTTAAATAAATA
Organism: Aotus nancymaae; assembly: GCF_030222135.1. Lineage (NCBI taxonomy): Eukaryota > Metazoa > Chordata > Mammalia > Primates > Aotidae > Aotus > Aotus nancymaae. The sequence goes on along the minus strand of NW_026988476.1, from coordinate 15,464,722 downwards.
ATAAGAGATAGGCTCATTATTTATTTAGAATAAATTATTAAAGGGACTTAACATAAACAGTAAACATTTACTGATGGCTCTACAATAAGATCTCTTTTAATGTTTACAACAACCATGTGATGTATGTTTACAGATAAATAAAACTGAGGAACAATTAGTAAAGAAACTTTTAAGTGGTAGAGTCAGGATTCCATCCCAGGTAGTATGTTTTCAGAGCTTTTCTGCTTAACTTTTACACTTTACATTACTTTAAAAACAAACAAAAAAAGTTCCAAAACTACACAAAACATTTGTTATGGTCTTTCAAAATATGCTTATTTTTATTTACATATTTACTATAAAATTATTTTTAAGTACCCAATTGACCAATGAGTTAAAACCAACAAACAAAGAACAAGTGCAAAGCTAATCAATCTTAGTTTTATTTTCATCAACTCTAAAAATAATTACCTCCAGTTGTTCCTTCTGGGTAAAACCCTTCGTGCTTTTCCCTGAGGCATGGCCAACAAAAGTCATTACTCTAATAATTGGCTGATGCTGTGAAAGCATTTCTGCAATTTCTTGAACACTATCTCGAAAAGAAGAGAAGATCATAACTCTGGTCTCATCACGTTTCTTTCCAGAAGTGTTTTCAGCTGTAAATATAAAAACTTTAATTACAACTTTTTACAAAGCATTTAGACAAGAACTAGTTCAAAAGACAAACCTGAAAGTATTATGCTAATGAAGATAATTCTTTCCAAAAAAAAAAACAATTTAGCTGTATGTGGTAGCATACACTGTAGTCCCAGCTTGGAAGGCTGAGATGGGGAAATCATGTGAGTCCAGGAGTTCAAGATTAGCCTGGGAAATATAGCAAGACCCAGTCTCTAATGAACAAACAAATAAATAAATAATTTCAAACATCTTGAAATTTTGCTGACTTTTTTAACTACACTTGCTATTAATTTTAATAATCTCAGCTTATTTCTCAGTCGCTGTCATACAATCCTAAGCAAATCAAATATGAATTACCTGAATCACTTTTGACTAGTTCTTTAATTCAGGCATAATGACTGTTATTTCCCTTTACCTTCTAAGATAGCCAGAAGCACAGAACTATACAGCTCCCCCTAATTTCATAAATTGTCCCTTTCCTTTCTGTTCACTAAAGGCACTGTCTTAATCCAAGCCATGCATTCTGTCCCCAAATCTACAATACTTTCAAATTCTCCAAAGACAACTGCAGAATATACCCTACAGTCAATTCCAAAGCTGCTCTTGATATCTCTGTGCTGGCGGAAGCTGGTGGAGTATGGGGATGGCAGGCAGTAGAATGTACTCATAAGAACATGATCTTTGTGGCAAGGCACTTAATCCTCTGGGTGACTGGTGATCATGGTAGTTATTTAAGCTCTTTAAGGTTTAGTTTCTTCATATCTAATATGGATTAAGGTATAAATGAAACAGTAAATATAAGGTATATAGTTTTGCACACACAGTAATTGGTTAATTATTACATATTGTGTGGGGTTTCTGGTTATTTGTTTTTATTTATTTTTGAGACAGGGTCATGCTTGGTCACCAAGGCTGGAGTGCAGTGGCTCCATCATGGCTCATTACAGCTTCCACCTCTTGGGCTCAGGTGATCCTCCCACCTCAGGCTCTGAGTTGCTGGAACTACAGGTACATGCCACCATGCCCAGCTACATTTTAAAATTTCTTTGTAGAGACGGGGTTTTGCCATATTGCCCAGGCTAGTCTGAAACTCCTAGGCTCAAGAGATCTACCTGCCTCAGCCTCCCAAAGTGCTGGGATTACAGCCATGAGCCACCACATCCAGCCTCTAATGATTTTTATTATAGGAATCATCATATGTATTCCAAGGACCACGCTAAGCATTTTATATATGTTAACTCATTTAATCTTCACAACAACTCTAAGAAATAAATGACTTATGAAATGTAAAGTTAGGCTGGGCATGGTGGCTCACGCCTGTAATCCCAGCACTTTGGGAGGCCCAGCGGGCAGATCACGAGGTCAAGAGATGGAGACCATTCTGGCCAACATGGTAAAATCCTGTCTCTACTAAAAACACAAACAATTAGCCAGGCGTGGTGGCACATGCCTGTACTCCCAGCTACTCAGGAGGCTGAGACAGGACCCGGGAGGTGGAGGTTACAGTGAGCCAAGATGGCACCACTGCACTCCAGCCTGGGCAACAAGAGTGAAACTCTGCATCAAAAAAAATAAAGTTAATGTACAATACAAAATCAAACGTAGGACCTGAAGAAGCAGCTGTTCCAAGTAAGATTATTCTAAGTAAACTTCTTTTGAATCATCATTGCATTAAGCATTAAGCCCCTATATACAACCAGTTCCTGAACGAATTGCTGTTTTCATCACAAAACTACATCTCTTTAATCTGTCACAGCCTGCCTTTTTACCCTCATTCCACTAAAGCTCCTTCCAGCAAAATAATCAATAACTTCCCCACTGCCAAGTTCAACGGACATTTTTTACTTTAACACAGTTTACTCTTTCCTTGTGAAATAGCCTCTTTCTTCATCTTCTCTGACACTTTACTTGTCTGTTTTCCTCCCCAAGCTCCTTAGTGGCTTTTTCTCTTCCAAACTCTAAATGCTGATATTCCTCAGGACTCCATTCTGGTCCTCCTTCTGTCTATCTCTACCGATAATCACATCTATTCCTGAAACCTTAAATATTACCTTTTTGCTGATAATTCTAAAATATATTCACATATATGTAAATATATAAAAAAACAGCACCAGCCATTCTTCTGAGATCCAGATTTGCTTATCTAATGCCTACTTGACACTTAGATGTCTCAAAAACATCTTAACATGTTTCCTTTTCCTTTTGTTATTTGTTTAATTGACAAATAAAAGTTGTATATATTTATATTGTACAATATGTTTTGAGATGTATATATACATTGTGGAATGGCTAAATCAAGCTAATTAAATATGCATTACCTCACATACTTATCTCTATTCTTCATTTTTCACTTTGCTTGTATAATCATTTGCAAACATGTACACATAAACGTATATACACAGCCTTATGATTCTTTTTTTCTTATATCCTACGTCCAATCCATCAACAAATAAGTTGGCTCCATTATGAACATATATCTAGACTCTATTTCCCAGCACCTTGACCACTATTGCCTTGATGCACATCACCACGATGTGTCCTCATCCGAGACTATTATAATAGTCTTCTAAGTTATGTCTATGCTCCACAAAACTTCCAGAGTGATCCTTTTAAAATCTGAAGTCATTCCACTGCTATATGTATCTCTGTTTGGTTTTGCAAAGCACAAATATTCAAAAATTAAAAACCAAAGTCCTATATTATCTGGCTACCTCTCATCTATACAACTTGTAGCCTCAGTCACACTAATCTAACCACACTGGTCTATTTAATCATACCAAGCATCCTACTGCCACCTCAGGGCCTTTGAATCTGCTATTTTTACTGCTTGGAATTCTCTCTCCCCCAACCTCAAAAAATCACAAGGCTTGGTACCTTATCTCCATCAAGTATCACTTTAAATATCCCTCTACAGAGAAGCCTTTTATAACCATCCTATATAAAACAGCACTCCTCCCTAACTCTCTCTCTCCTTACCTACTTTACTTTACCCTTCTACTGTACTATGTATTGTTTTACTGTCCACTTCCCTTATATTGCCCCAAGCTAATATATAGAGTACCTTATTCTTAACATTCCCACCACTACCCTTGCCCTAACCCCTCCAAAATTTCTCAGAGATTTTTAATATTCATTATCCAGAGGAACTAAAAGCTCACCTTCTCCACAAGAAGTGTTAGCATAAACTAGTAAGTTGAAGTTTTTTTGTTGTTTTTCTTTTTTTATTTTCGAGACGGAGTTTTGCTCTTGTTGCCCAGGCTGGAGTACAATGTCACGACCTTGGCTCACTGCAATCTCCACCTCCTGGGTTCAAGCGATTCTCCTACCTCAGCCTCCCAAATAGCTGGGATTACAGGCATGCACCACCATGCCTGGCTAATTTTTGTATTTTTAGTAGAGACGGGGTTTCACCATGTTGGCCACACTGGTCTTGAACTCCTGACCTCCCATGATCCACCCACTTTGGCCTCCCAAAGTGCTGGGACTACAGGCATGAACCACAGTGCCCAGCCATAAATTGAAGTCTTACCTCTTGCAATAACTTTGTCTTCCCTTAAAGCTACTAAACATGACCTACCGTTCCATGACTTGAAGTGTTCAATTACAACTTCTTCTAATTTCTTTAACTTTGGATGACCATAAACAAATTTTTTACCACCTGGAAAAAAACAAAAATATCAAAAAATTTTCCTTTTTTTTTTCCCATAGTCAATTACAGTAATTTTTCAAATGCATATGTTGGGATTTTTTAAAATTTAAACCAGGAGTAACACCTAGGTAGCATATAAGTCTTACTGTAAAATGAAATTTGAACTTTTATAAACATTTCATTCTGAGAGAACCCAAATAGGAATCAGCAGCAAAGAAAGCAAAAATATATGTTAAACTATAAATCAGGTTTTGATAGTTCTGAGAATTTTCACTACCACTAACAACTACAGTTTGTAAACTTGTTTAAAGAAGTTTAAACATTGTTTAAAGTATATAAACTTTAAACTTGAATATATATATATTAATCCTAACTTAAAAAATGAAATATATATGCATTTAATAGATCTGTTGCTACAAATAATTGTAGACATTTGCATTAATGGAGCAAAATTTCAAAATTAACTATGATTAAGCAAAACAACAGAATATATAATTTTAAAAGAAAAACCAGACCTTGTTGGATAGCAGAAATACCATTTGCTGAAGTACTACGTGTATGTGCAAACATGCACTCTAGATATTTATAGAGTTTCATGAAGTCTTCATTTCGGCTAAGTTCATTTTTTGACCGTGTCATTCCTTCAGAAATTAAGAAAAAGTTTTCCAAATAAATAATAAAAGTGATGAAATGTATTATTTATTAAAACAAAATTAAACTTTAGCAATGAATATAAGTTTCTCAAGTGTAAACATGAAAACCAGCAACTGTTTCCAGTTCTACATTCATATATGTATTAATGAATGGTTTCCTTTTTTCTAGCAATTTGTTAAAAACAAAGAAACATGGCTGTTTGTTAATTATTCCAATGCTTTTTTTTAAAAAAAAAAATCATTTTTAAGTAATCCAAATTCTTTTTTTTTTTTTTGAGACAGTCTTGCTCAGTTGACCAGGCTGAAGTGCAGCAGCAGCATGATCTCAACTCAAGGCAACCTCCGCCTCCTGGGTTCAAGCGATTCTCCCACCTCAGTTTCCTGGGTAGCTGGGATTAGAGGCATGCACCACCACACCCGGCTAATTTTTTTTTTTTTTTTGGAGACGGAGCTGTTTCGCTCTTGTTGCCCAGGCTGGAGTGCAATGGCACAATCTCGGCTCACTGCAACCTCTGCCTCCCAGGTTCAAGCAATTCTCCTTCTCAGTCTCCCAAGTAGCTGGGACTACAGGCACGCGCAACCACGCCCAGCTACTTTTTGTATTTTTAGTAGAGATGAGGTTTCACAATGTTGGCTAGGCTGGTTTTGAACTCCTGACCTAAAGTAATCTACCCGCCTCGGCTTCCCAAAGTGCTGGGATTACAGGCGTGAGCCACTGTGCCCAGGCCTTCAATATGTCTTTAACCAAAATAATAAATGTCATTATTTCTTTAAATAATTTGATATAATTTACCTTTAGTTCCATCCATAATTCCACAAAGGAAGAAATATAATGATCTCATTCCCATTTGCTGCAATAATTCATAACCATGATATAAACTAATACAAATAGCAAACTCTCCCTCGATTATGCCTTGTTGTATTCCCTAGAAAAACAGCATATGTCAAATTTAACCAGAGAAGTAAATGAACATACATGTTCCATGCCCAAGTTGTCAGGCCATAGGCAGTGTAACATTTATAATATAATCCAAATGATCATAATAATCATTCCCTTCTACACTGCTATAATGGATTGGCTATTAAATATTGTCTTACAGGATGTTGCTATGAAAAGGTATCAATGTATTTTCTATGTAAAATCTTTCCCTTTTTTTTTTCTTTAATTAAACAGGAAATTCACATTTTAAAAAGATAAGGAGAAAAAACTATAATATACTGTTTCTCTTTACAGGTAAATTAATTGGCAGTATACAGATACATTTGTTCTTTCAAAACTATATAGTAAGCATCTACTACATGGGGAGCACTGAGCTAGATAAAATGGAAATGGAAAGTAAGTTACATATGGCCTGTCCTCATGAACGTTACTGGCAAGAGGATAAATATTTAATCAGACTGTTTTGATGCCAACATTTAATACCAAGTATATACGCCATGATAATATCTGACACTGAGCCCCAGAAACTATTCTAAGCACATTATTTGCATAAATTCGCTTAATCTCAGTATCTAGTAGGTAGCTACTATTGTTATGCCCATTTTACAGATGAGGAAGCTCATACAGGCGTTAAGTAGTAGAATCACTATTTAGACCCAGGAATTTTGGTTAAGGTCCCTTGTGCTTTCAACCACCACCCTCATGGAAAAATGAGGGACACATTCCTTTATGGAAGTGCATGGAATGTGTATCTGTCTGATAAGATCGTTTTCAAGGAGACCAGGGAGAACATATTCTAATTATTTTCCTTTGAGATGAAGACTACCGTTTTCTATCTAACATTTTTAGTAGTATTTAACATCAGTGTTAGTGATTTTAAATATTTCCAGGATACTAATAAATGCCCTAAAATGGTACTCTAATTTCCTCTCACCAGTTCCAGTTAAGATCTAGTTAAACAGGTTTAGATTTACTATTTCCTAGTTGAAATCAAAAAAGTTGTAAATAATAATATACTATAATTTTACAGAAAACACTCCTTCATTGGTTCCCCAGACACTATATGATAAAGACCACATTTCGTGGAATAATGTGGTCTACTCTCATGTAGTCACAACCTATATTATCATATCTGGTTTCCATATCCTCAGCCAAATTGGTTTGCTCACTGCCTCCCACAGGCTTTCATTCAATTGCCTCTGTTCTTTTGCACAGGCATTCCCTATTAGTTCAAAGAATGACTCAGTGCCTTTTTTCGTGTTTGTCAGTGTCTTCTCTGACTTTGGACCTAGTCTGATAGATAATTTCCTATCCATTTATTTTCCAGTGAAGGTTGGAAATAAGAATCTTGCTGTGATGCTTTCTTCAAACTCTGGTATTGACAGCAAGAATAAATGTTCTGTGCCTAAAATTCAGTTACAATTTACCTTCTCATGGCCTTGTGACTTTACAAAATACAAATGGACTAAAAGACAAATTCTTCATCAAAAGTTAAAAAGAAAGGCTGGGCACTGTGGCTCATGTCTGTAATCTTTGGGATTACACTCTGGGAGGCCAAGATGGGTGGATCACCTAAGGTCGAGACCAGTCTGGCTAACATGGTGAAACCCTATCTCTACTAAAAATACAAAAATTAGCCGGGCATGGTGATGCATGCCGGTAGTCCCAGCTACTAGGGAGGCGAAGGCACGAGAGTTGGTTGAAACTGAGAGGCAGAGGCTACAGTGAGCCAAGGCCATACCACTACACTCCAGCTTGAAAAATAGAGCGAGACTCCGTCTCAAAAAAGAAAAGAAAAAGTTCAACAATAAAATTTATCTTAATGCAGATCATTAAATTGTTTTCTTGCTAGATTTTTTTCATGCTTTTATAAACTATATAAACATTTAAAAAATTTTTTTTAACTCTGTCACCTAGCCTAGGCTGGAATGCAATGCTACAATCACAGCTCACTGCAGCCTCCACCACCCAGGCTCAAGCAATCCTCCCCTAGAGAAGTAGGTATATAGAACCATGCTTGGCTAATTTTTTAACATTTGTAGAGACAGGGACTCACTAAGTTGCCCAGTCTGGTCTTAAACTCCTGGGCTCAAGTGATCCTCCAACCTCAGCCTCCCAAAGTGTTGGGATTACAGGCATCAGCCACTGTGTCTGGCCTCATTTTTGAATTCTTGATGAGCTAATAGGTACCCAAAAAATCATTACCTATGTTTTATCTACGTTTTATCCTGGCTTTGAGTGAAAATTTAATCTGTCATCAAAATTTATTTAAAAATACCTACCACAATATTCGGAGATGGGTTTTTCCTAAATTGATCTCTTGCCAGAATTATCTGGTATTTTGTGAGATTTGAGATATCCCTTCTCATCAAAACATTCCTCTGAATCAAAGAATGAGCAAATGCTTCCAAAATCTGCAAATTTAAAAGCAATCCAGTTTAAGCTTGCTTTAAAGTTCTTTTTCAAGTACAGTAATCTTCTCACATATTAAAATAGAAATTATATATTTAATAAAGTCTGTCTTAAAAATGAATATTTAACTGAACTCAGCAATGATAACAGCATTTCAAATTTGACATCTATCCCCAAATAATACCCATATAAAAATCAAACTAAGCAATTATTATATACAACTATAATTTAAGAACACATTTGTTTATCTGTTTATTGCTTAATCCTCTCTCCCTCAACCTATACGCACCGTAATCTAAGTACTATGAAAGAAGACCTTTGATTTCTTCCCTGTTACATCCTCAGTACCTAGAATAGTTTGGCACTTAGGTCCTCAGTAGATATTTGCAAAGTAATTTGTAAAGTACTGAATAAATTGAAATGTCTTGAGTATATTTAATTTTACTCACTGATTCATTTTTTTCAACAAATATTTATTAAGCATCTACTATGTAACAAGCACTGTTATAAATGCTGGGGATAGTGTGGCTAAGACAAATAAAGTCATTGCTTTCAAATAGTTTAGATTCCAGTGAAGGGAAGCAAAGAATAAAGTAAACAGAGAAAAAGTAGATAATTTTGATTATGATAAATGCATTTAAGAATCTAAAACACAATAATGCTGTAGAGTCTTTGAGAGGAAAGGGATCACTATTAAAAAAGGTAAACAGAATGGGATCGATCCAAGATGGCCGCTTAGGAGGAATTCGGGAATGCAGCTCCGAGAGAAAGCACAGAGGGTGAGTGCACGCCGTATTTCCAGAATGATTTTTACTGCCCACAGACCAGGAGATTCACACGCAGAAGAGCCACACGGGTCGCCAGCGCCGCTGGTTTGAACGGCGCAGCCGCTGGGCCGGCACCCTGAGGCAACGGCTCACAGTACAGAGTGAGAGAGTCTAAGTCCCCTATAAGCCAGCAAGGGGAGCTGAAACGGGGAGCCAGGCCAGCGCCACGAATCTCAGAGCCGCGGCTTTAGCCAACGCAGTGGCTCCGGAGGCAGATCAGATGAGACGTTGTCCCCTCTTACCCAGCAAGAAGACCTGAAACAGGGAGAGAAGACAGGAGATTCCCGAGCAAAAAAAAAAGCGCCACTGCAAATGCAACTGAAACCGGGACGGTCCAGCTCTGTGGAGGAGGGGAGTTCTCCATAGGCACCCTGCTGTTCCCAGGGCAATCTACCAAGGCAACCCGCCACTACAGAGACTCCGTCACTACAGGGGAGGGCCAACATAGTGGAAGCAGTTCTAACTACACCCAGAAGTTCACACGGAAGCTGGGTGGAGCCCACAGCAGCTTAGCGAAGCCTCTGCAGCCTGAGTGTGACTAGGCTGCCACCTTGTGGGCAGGGAAAACAGCAACCGCACAGGGGAACATCATAAAACCGTAACTCCCTGGGACAGAACACCTGGGGGGAAGAGCAGGGGGTTTATGAGTTCTGCCACAGCAGACTTAAAATTACCAAAATCAGAAAGACAACAACTACAAAGTCAACAGGTGGATAAATCCACAAAGATGGGAAGAAACCAGAGCAAAAAGGATGAAAACACCCAAAACCAGAACACTTCTCCTCCTACAAGGGATCACAACTCCTCACCAGCAAGGGAACAAGACTGGATGGAGAATGAGTGTGATGAAATGACAGAATCAGCTTTCAGAAAGTGGATAATAAGAAACTTCCGTGAGCTAAAAGAACATGTTCTAACCCAATGCAAAGAAACTAAGAACCTTGAAAAAAGACTTGACGAAATGCTAACAAGAATGGACAACTTAGAGAGGAATATGAGCGAATTGATGGAGATGAAAAACACAACATGAGAACTTCGCGAAGCATGCACAAGTTTCAACAGCCAAATTGACCAAGCAGAAGAAAGGATATCAGAGGTCGAAGATCAACTCAATGAAATAAAACGAGAAGGCAAGATTAGAGAAAACAGGGTAAAAAGGAATGAACAAAGTCAACAAGAAATATGGGACTATGTGAAAAGACCTAATCTACGTTTGATAGGTGTACCTGAATGTGACGAAGAGAATGAATCCAAGCTGGAAAATACTCTTCAGGATATTATCCAGGAAAACTTCCCCAACCTAACAAGGCAGGCCAAGATTCAAGTCCAGGAAATACAGAGAACACCACAAAGATATTCCTCTAGAAGAGCAACCCCAAGACACATAATCGTCAGATTCACCAGGGTTGAAATGAAGGAGAAAATACTAAGGGCAGCCAGAGAGAAAGGTCGGGTTACCCACAAAGGGAAGCCCATCAGACTCACTGCAGATCTCTCAGCAGAAACCCTACAGGCCAGAAGAGAGTGGGGGCCGATATTCAACATCCTTAAGGAAAAGAACTTTCAACCCAGAATTTCGTATCCAGCCAAACTAGGCTTCATAAGTGAAGGAAAAATAAAATCCTTTGTGAACAAGCAAGAACTCAGAGAGTTCATCACCACCAGACCAGCTCTACAAGAGCTCCTGAAGGAGGCACTACACATAGAAAAGAACAACCAGTACCAGCCACTCCAAAAACACACGAAAAGGTAAAGAGCATCAACACAATGAAGAATCTGCATCAACCAAAGGGCAAAACAGCCACCTAGCACCAAAATGACAGGATCGAATTCACACATAACAATATTAACCCTAAATGTAAACGGACTAAATGCCCCAATCAAAAGACACAGACTGGCAAATTGGATAAAAAGCCAAAACCCATCAGTGTGCTGTATCCAGGAAACCCATCTCGCATGCAAGGATACACAAAGGCTCAAAATAAAGGGATGGAGGAAGATTTACCAAGCAAATGGAGAGCAAAAAAAAGCAGGAGTTGCAATTCTCATCTCTGATAAAATAGACTTTAAAGCAACAAAGATCAAAAGAGACAAAGAAGGACATTACATAATGGTAAAAGGATCAATGCAGCAAGAAGAGCTAACGATCCTAAATATATATGCACCTAATACAGGAGCACCCAGATACATAAGGCAAGTTCTTAAAGACTTGCAAAGAGACTTAGACTCCCACACAATAATAGTGGGAGACTTCAACACACCATTGTCAATATTAGACAGATCAACGAGACAGAAAATTAACAAGGATATCCAGGACTTGAACTCAGACCTGGAACAAGCAAACCTAATAGACATTTACAGAACTCTCCACCCCAAATCCACAGAATATACATTCTTCTCAGCACCACATCACACCTACTCTAAAATTGACCACATAATTGGAAGTAAATCACTCCTCAGCAAATGCAAAAGAACGGAAACCATAACAAACAGTCTCTCGGACCACAGTGCAATCAAGTTAGAACTCAGAATTCAGAAACCAACCCAGAACCGCACAGCCTCATGGAAAATGAACAACTTTCTCCTGAATGTTGACTGGATAAACAATGAAATGAAGGCAGAAATAAAGACGTTCTTCGAAACCAACGAGAATGAAGGCACCCCATACCAGAATCTCTGGGACACATTTAAAGCAGTCTCTAGAGGAAAATATATAGCAATAAGTGCCCACATGAGAAGAAAGGAGAGATCTAAAATTGACACCCTATCATCAAAATTGAAAGAGCTAGAGGAGCAAGATCAAAAAAACTCAAAACCTAGCAGAAGACAAGAAATAACTAAGATCAAAGCAGAACTGAAGGAGATAGAGACACGAAAAACCCTACAAAAAATCAATAAATCCAGGAGCTGGTTTTTTGAAAAGATCAACAAAATAGACAGACCACTAGCCAGACTAATAAAAAAGAAAAGAGAGAATAACCAAATAGATGCAATAAAAAATGACAAAGGGGATATCACCACAGATGCCACAGAAATTCAAACCATCATCAGAGATTATTACAAACAACTCTATGCACATAAACTAGAAAACCTGGAGGAAATGGATAAATTCCTGGACAGCTGCCTCCTCCCAAGCCTAAACCAGGAAGAAGTCGAAACCCTGAATAGACCAATAACAAGGTCTGAAGTCGAGGCAGCAATTAAGAGCCTACCACCCAAAAAAAGCCCAGGTCCAGATGGGTTCACAGCAGAATTCTACCAGACATACAAAGAGGAACTGATACCATTCCTACTGAAACTATTCCAAATAATCCAAAAAGAGGGAATCCTTCCCAAATCATTTTATGAGACCAACATCATCCTAATACCGAAACCTGGCAGAGACTCAACAAGAAAAGAAAACTACAGACCAATATCCATGATGAACATAGATGCAAAAATCTTCAATAAAATACTGGCAAGCCGATTACAACAGCATATCAAAAAGCTTATCCACCACGATCAAGTAGGATTCATCCCGGGGATGCAAGGCTGGTTCAATATATGCAAGTCTATAAATGGAATTCACCACATAAACAGAATCAAAGACAAAAACCACATGATTATCTCAATTGATGCAGAGAAGGCATCCCATTACTGGGCATATATCCAAAGGATTATAAATCGTTCTACTATAAGGACACATGCACACGAATGTTCATTGCAGCACAGTTTACAATAGCAAAGTCCTGGAACCAACCCAAATGCCCATCGATGATAGACTGGACAGGAAAAATGTGGCACATATACACCATGGAATATTATGCAGCCATTAAAAACGAGGAGTTCGTGTCCTTTGTAGGGACATGGATGAACCTGGAAACTATCATTCTCAGCAAATTGACACAAGAACACAAAATCAAACACCACATGTTCTCACTCATAGGCGGGTGTTGAAGAAGGAGAACACATGGACACAGTGAGGGGAGCACTATACACGGGGGTCTGTTGTGGGGGAGTGGGGGGACAGCGGGGGGGGTGGGGAGTTGGGGAGGGATAGCATGGGGAGAAATGCCAGATATGGGTGAAGGGGAGGAAGGCAGCAAATCACACTGCCACGTATGCACCTATGCAACAACCTTGCATGTTTTTCACATGTACCCCAAAACCTAAAATGCAATTAAAAAAAAAAAGAAATGTGACAATGAAGCACACATGCTTTAATTAACCATGTGTAATTATTATAAATAAAAATTAGCATATCTAAAGTATAAAAAAAAGGTAAACAAAGACTTTCTCTTTGAGGAGGGAACATCTGAGTTCACATGTGAATCATGAGGTCTACCATGTGATGAGATATGAGTTCACATGTGAATGATGAGGTATGTCTACCATGTTAGGTTCTAAGAACAAAGGACTCTAGAGAGAGGAGATAGCAAAAAAAAGGTCCTGGGGCAGAAATGAGCTTAAAGACACAAAAAGAGACCTGCAGATGAAGACCTACTATAGCAATATGTAATTGTTTAAATTTTTGCCTAATTTGTATTTTCTAAACTATGGCTAGGTTAGTACATTTTTTCCCTCCCTTCCAGCTTTGCTGATCATATGGCCTAATAAGGCACTCTAAAAATACCAACAAAATTAAATTATATTTGCATATGATTATAAGAATTATCATTTTTACATGTTATAAATGGAATAATTTTCAATTAAAAATGCATTAATATCAAAGGGATGATTACAAAAAAGACTTTGCCATATCTTAACTCAATAATGCTTAGAATTTTGTTACAAATAATTTAAAAATAGAAAACAAGATTTATTCCTAGAAAGCATCCCTTTAAGAAAGGCTTATTATAGATTAAGTAAGTGATAGATAACTTTTTGGTTATCTATTCCTGTAACCATCTTTAATCCATGGCAATGAAAATGTGAAAACATGTTGTTTTACCATGACACTAATTATGAACTGTAGAAAAACAATGTGTTATCTCGCATTTCTCCCACTGAAAATGACAATCGTCTAAGCAGGTCCTTAACAGTGATAATATAGACATTTGGCCAGATAATTCTTTGTTGTGGGGCTGCTGTCCTATCCACTATAGGATGTTTAGCAGCAATCTGGTCTCCATATATAGATGCCAATAATAACTCCAAATTTCACCTCTTACCTCCCCTTCTCTCCTGCCTTTTTTTGTTGTTGTTTTAAGAACCAAAAATGTGTCAAGTTTTTGCCAAATGTTGCAAGTGGGTGAAATAATTTCCAGTTGAAAACCACTGCTGTAAAAAAGATCAGGGAGGACAATAGTGAAAATTTATTTCATTACAAAGAAACTTCTGGGGGCCAGGTGCATGGTGGCTCATGCCTGTAATTCCAGCACTTTGGGAGGTCGAGGTAAGAGAATAACTTGAGGTCAGGAGTTCAAGACCAGCTTGGCCAACATGGTGAAACCTCACCTCTATTAAAAAATACAAAAATTAGCCAGGTGTGATAGCATGCTCCTATAATCCCAGCTACTTGGGAGGCTGAGAAGAATTGCTTGAACTGGGGAGGTGGAGGTTGCAGTGAGCCGAACAAAAAACAAAAAAAAGAAAACAAAGAACATTCTGGCTGAATCTTGGTATGTGTTCACGTTACAGGCATGTGCACTTTGTGAAAATTCACTGAGCTATAAACTTACACTTTGTCTACTTTGTTGTGTGTGTGTGTGTGTGTGTGCGTGTGTGTGTGTTCTATATTACAGTTAAAAGGTTTACTTAAAAAAATACAAAACCATGTAAGGCTATTATTTGCTTTACAAATGGTCCATCTTTTGTAGTTTCCCTTTAAATAATACTTTGCTAGTACATATAAAACACGGTGCTCATTCCAAAAATTTTAACTTCGAAGAATTTTTTCAATATATCAATTATATAAAAATAAGATAACTATATTATCACATCCAAATCCTGTTAGCTAAAGTAATTAAATTACCAGTTTATTTATGAAATCCCTAAATGTCATAAAAATAGCTTACCTGGATATAGGTCTTTTGGATGGCTGCAAGTTCTTCACCAAGGGGAACAATAAGCTTTTCAACTTTTCGTTCATGAGAATATGCCAATATATCTGGAGAATCTTCAGAACGAAGCTCTACCTGCCCAATTAGCAGGTTAGTTATAACTTGTTGCACAGCCTATGCAAAATCAATTAAGTATGATTATAAATTACATGTTAAAATTTTTTAGTTTAAGTCACTAACAGAAATAAAATAGCAGTAAAATTTTGAAAGAAGCTCCAGAAATTCATATCAAATACCAAAAAATGGAAGAAGACAAGCCCATTAAAAAAGTACATCAGAAATAAAAAAGTACATCAGAAGTAACACAATAGGTCAAAAATGCTTCTGAGATATCTTTTCCCCACACAGACCTCCAAGTTAAGCATTCCAGAAATAAGAATATTTGCAAATTTTCAAAAAGTTCCTCAAATGTAGTTTGGTACTTTCCAAATAGAATCTTTATACAGACTCAGATAAAAGTTTCAGATTAGCAATACTAAATCAATTATTGATAAATTAGTAGAATATTTTCCATTTAAATCAACATATATTATGTAAATATATTTCTAGGGCTAAATTGCATTTACCCAAAGCTTATAAAGAGACTTTATTGTAAAATTAGGAAACAGGAGCAAAAACATATAATCTGTTGATGTAAACAACTACTGTACCAGAAGACTATGGTACTGACAGTATGATTAACAATTAAAAAGAAAAAAAAAAAGAAAGTGGATCCTGAGAGTATCTAAAAATTAAAAGCTTTTTTTTTTTTTTGAGATGGAATCCCCCTCTGTCGTCCAGGCTGGAGTGCAATGGTGCAATCAATCTCAGCATACTGCAACCTCTGACTCCTAGGTTTAAGCGATTCTCCTGCCTCAGCCTCTTGAGTAGCTGGGACTACAGGCATGCATCACCACGCCCAGCTAATTTTTGTATTTTCAGTACAGACAAGGTTTCACCATGTTGGCCAGACTGGTCTCCAACTCCTGATCTCTGTGATCCACCCGCTTTGGCCTCCTAAAGTGCTGGGATTACAGGTGTGAGCCATGGTGCCCAAACAAAAGCTTTTTTAAAAAAACTAGAAAGACTTGTGGGTTTAGGCCAGGCAGCAGCTCATGCCTAAGGCTCATCCCAGGGCTGTAGGAGGCCAAACTGGGAAGACTGCTTGAAGCTAGGAATTTGAAACCAGCCTAGACAACATGCTGAGATCCCATATCTACAAAAAATGAGAACAATTGCTGGCGAAGTGGCAAGCACCTGCTGGAGTATCACTTGAACTCAGGAGTTCTAGGCTGCAGTGAGTGAGCTACAGTTGTCACTACATTCCAGCCTGGATGATGAAGCAAGACCCTGTCTCAAAAATAAATAAATAAATAAATAAAGAGAGAAAGCTTTGAGGGCTTGATTTCGTAGTATTCCTAATACTTGGCACAGTGCCCAAAATAGCATACCATAATCACTGGAGGCCTATATGTATTCAAAACCTAGAGTATATTTATGACCATTTTATAAAATTAAGCTTATTGTTTTTAATAGTTCATTCATGAAAGAAATACATGAGTAACTCCCACATGCCAGGCATTGAGTTAATGACAGAGGAATAACCAAAATAGGCATAATCCCTACATTCATGTAGCTGATATTTTAGTGGCACAGAACGGCAACAAATAATCAATATGCAAAAGAATGACAGATTATCATGAATGTTAAGAAGAAAATAACAAGACGGAACACTGACAAGATAGCTTAGATAGAATGGATCTTTCTGAAGGGATGACATTTAATTTGACTGAAAAACATGAACATTTAAACAAGGTCAGGGAGAAAACCAGAGACAGGATAATTTCTAAACTTATCAAAAAAAGAATAGATGAAAAAGTCTTACATCTTGGGAGAGTTAAAAGCTATCATTGGAGGCACGGAGCAAGACAGAAAACAAGCCTCTACAGATAATCGCCCACACAGAACATCACATTTGACAACTATCTACACAAAAAAGCACCTTCATAAGAACCAAAAATCAGGTGAGTAATCACAGTACCTGGTATTATTAACTTCATATTGCTGAAAGAGGCACTGAAGAGGGTAGAAAAGATTATCTTGAATCATCGACACCACCCCTCCCTCATCCCCCAGTGGCCCTGTGGTATGGAGAAAGAATCTGAGAACTTGGGTAAGGGAGAGTACAGTTTCTGTGGGACTGTGCATTGAACTAAGAGTTGCTCTGTCACAGTGAAAAGCAAAACTAAGTGGAACTCAGTCAAAACCCACCCCCAGAGAGAGCATTTAGACTAGGCCTAGCCAGAAGAGAATTGCCCATCCTAGTGGCCAGAACTTAAGTTATGGCAAGTGCTCTGGAGACAATGAACATGGGGGGCACATAACCTAGTGAGACACCAGCTGGGGCAGTTAAAGGAGTGCTTGCACCACCTTCATTCACCCCCAAGCTGTGCAGCTTATAGAAATGAAAGTGATTCGTTCCTTCTGCTTGAGGAAAAAAAGAGGGAAGAGAACAGAGGCCTTTGCCTTGCAACCTCACTATCAGCTCCGCCACAAGAGGATAGGGCAGAATCATGAGGTCCCCATTCCAGACCCTAGCTCCCTGATAACCTTTCTAGACATACCCTGGGCCAGAAGGAAACCCACTGCCTTGAAGGGAAGGACCCAGTCCTGGCAAGATTCATCACCTACTGACTAAAGAGCCCCTGGGCCCTAAATAACCATCAGCAATACCCAGGGATATGCCATGGGCCTTGGGTGAGACTCTGAGACATGCTAGCTTCAGGTGAGACCCAGCATATCTCCAGCAATGATGGCTCTGGTGAGAGACTACTTCTACTTGAGAAAAGCAGAGGGAAAAGTAAGAGACTTTGTCTTGCACCTTAGGTACCAGCTTGGCCACAGCAGGGTAAAGCAACAAATGGGCTCTTGGAGACCTGATTCCAGGCCCTGACTCTTAAATAGCATTTCTTTTCTTTCTTTCTTTTTTTTTTTTTAAAGAGACGTGGTCTTGCTATGTTGCCCAGGCTGGAGTGCAGTGGCTATTCACAGGTGCAATCTCATTACTGATCAGCACTGGAGTTTTGACCTGCTCCATTTCTTACCTGGGCCGGTTCATCCCTCCTTAGGCAACCTGGTGGTCCCCCGCTCCCGGGAGGTCACCATATTGATGCCGAACTTAGTGCACACACCCGATCGGCATAGCACACTGCAGCCCAGAACTCCTGGGCTCAAGCGATCCTCCCATCTCAGACTCCCGAGTAGCTGGGACTACAGGCACGCGCCACTGCGCCCGACTTAAACAGCATTTTTGAAAGTGTCCCAGGCCAGAGGGGGGCCCACTTCCCTGAAGGATGAGTCCCAGGCCTGGCAGCATTCACCACAAGCTGACTAAAGAGTCCTTGGGCCTTAAGTGAAAATCAGCAGTAGACTGGCAGTCCACCCCATGGGCCTATTGTGGTGGTGGCCATGGGGAGAGGCTCCTCTGCCTGTGGAAAGAAAGAATGAGAAGGACTTCCTCTTGCACTTTGAGTGCAAGCTTAGCTGCAGTAGTATAGAGCATGAGGTAGATTTCCAAGGTTTTTGACTCTAGTTCCTAGCTCCCAGAAAGCATCTCTGGACTAGCCTGGGACCTAGGGGAACTTGGTGCCCTGAAAAAAAGGATAGAAGCCTGCCTGGCTTCAATACTTGCTGATTATAGAGCCTTGGATAAACATAGGCAGTAGGCAGGTAGTGGTAACAGTGAGCCATGAGTGAGACTCAGTGATGTGGTAGCTTCCGGTGTTACCCAGTGCAGTACCAGTGGTGGTGATCACAGGGGGGCTTGTGTCACCACACTTCTAGCTCCAGGTGGCTTAGCACAGAGAAAGAAACTCCATTTGTTTAAGAGAGAGAGTAAGAGAAGAGAACAAGAATCTCTGCCTAGTAATCCAGAGAATTCTTTCGGATCTCATCTCAGACTATCAAGGCAGTACCACTGTGTCTGCAAGAACTAAAGTGTTGACTGTACTTGGAGTGCAGTTAATGAAAATATGGCTTAGGTCACAACACACAAGCCCCTTTGAATACATGCAACACACAAGTCCCTTTGGGGGAAATCCTTCCCCCCAAAAAGATAGGTACAAACAAGCCCAGTCTTCGAAGACAATAAATACCTAACTCTTTAACATCCAGACACAGATGAACATCCAAAAACATCAAGACCATCCAGGAAAATATGACCTTTCCAAATGAATTTAACGAGGTACCAGGAGACATGGGACCTTTCAGGCAGTGAATGCAAAATAGTAGTTTTGAGAAAACTCAAGGAAATTCAAGATAAAACAGAGAAGGAATTCAGAATTCTTTCAGATAAATTTAACAAAGAGATGGAAATAATTAAAAAGAATCAAGTACAAATTCTGGAGATAATTGCATAGTCTCTTAAAAGCAGAATTCATCAAGCAGAAGAAAGAATTACTGAGCCTGAAGACAGGCTATATGAAATATACAAAAGAGACCAAAGAAAAAAGAATAGAAAAGAATGAAGAATGCCTGTAAAATGTAGAAAATAGCCTCAGAAAAGCAAATCTAAGCGTAATTGGCCTTAAAAAGGTAGTAGAGAGAGAGATGGGGTAGAAAGTTTACTGAAAGGGATAATAAGGGAGAACTTCCCAAACTTAGAGAAAGATATCATTATTTAAGTACAAGAAGGATATAGATCACCAGGAAGATTTAACCCAAATAAATCTACCTCAAGGCATTTAATACTCAAACTCACAAAGGTCAAGGATAAAGGGATCCTAAAAGCAGCAAAAAAAAAAAAAAAAAAGAAAAGAAACAACATACAATGGAGCTCCAGTACACTGCTCTCTGGCAGCAGACTTTTCAACAGAAACCTTCCAGGCCAGGAGAGAGCGGCATGATAGATTTGAAGTGCTGAAGGAAAAAAATTGTACCCTAGAATAGTATATCCAGCAAATGTATTCCTCAAATATGAAAGGAAATAAACACTGTACCAGATAAACAAAAGCTGAGGGGTTTCATCAACACTAGACCTGTCTTACAATAAAAAATGCTAAAGGGAGTACCTTAAGTCAGGAAAGAAAGGGACATTAATGAGTAATAAGAAATCATCTGAAGGTACAAAACTCACTGTTAATAATAAATACATTTAAAAAACAGACTGTTATAACACTGTAACTGTAATGTGTAAACAACTCATGTCTTTAGCAGAAGGACAGATGAACTGATCAAAAATAACTACAACATCTTTTAAAAACAGTACAGTAAGATAAAAATACTGACAACAAAAAATTAAAAAGCAGGGAGAAAAAGTTAAGGTGTACATTTTTTTTAGTTTTCTTTTTGCTTGCTTGCTTGTTTTTTGTATAAGCAATCACGGTTGTCATCAGTTTAAAATAATGAGTTACAGATATTATTTGCAAACCTCATGATAACCTAAAATCTAAAAACATACAACAGATACACAAAAAATAAAAGGAAGAAACTAAATGATACCACCAGAGAAAATGACCTTCACTAAAAGAGAAATAGGAAGGAAGGAAAGAAGGAAGACAAAACCACAATACAACCAGAAAACAAACAACAAAATGGCAGGAGTAAGAGCTTAGTTATCAATAAAAACATTGAATGTAAATAAACTAAATTCTCCAAACAAAAGATCTAGAGTGGCTGAGCAGATGAAAAAACAAGACATAATGATTTGTTGCCTATTATAAACACACTTCACCTATAAAGATACCAGCAGACTGAAAATAAAGAGATGAAAAAAATATTCCATGTCAATGGAAACCAAAAAAGAGCAGAAGTAGCAATATGTACATCAGAGAAAATAGATTTATTTCAAGACAAAACCCATACAGAGAAAGGAGATAATTATATAACGATAAAGGGGTCACTTCATCAAGAGGATGTAACAGTTTTAAAAATATATGCACCCAACATTGGAGTACCCAGATACATAAGACAAATATTATTAGAGCCAAAGAGAGGCATAGACTTCAATACAATTATAGCTGGAGACTTCACTCCCCACTTTCAACACTGGATAGATCTTCCAGACAGAAAATCAACAAAGGAACATTAGACTTAATCTGCACTACAGACTAAATAGACCTAATAGATATTTACAGCTGCAGAACATATATTTTCCTCAGCATTTGTATCATTCTGAAGAATAAACCATATATATGTTAGATCACAAAACAAGTCTTAAAACATTCAAAAACAATGAAATAATATCAAGCATCTTCTCTAACCACAATGGAATAAAACTAGAAATCAAACAAAATAACAAGAGGAATTTTAGAAATTATACAAACACATGGAAATCAAACAATACACTCTGGAATGACTAGTAGGTCAATGAAGAAATTAGGAAGGACATTGAAAAATTTCTTGAAACAGATAAATACCAAATAGAAACACAACATACCAAAACCGACAGGAGACAATGAAAGTAGTTTTAAGGGGCAAGTTTATAGCTATAAGTGCCCACATCAAAAAAGAAGAAAAACTTCAAATAAATAACAGTGTATCTTAAAGAAGTAGAAAAGCAAGAGCAAACCAAACCCAAAATTAGTAGAAGAAAATAAATAATAAAAATCAGGGCAGAAATAAATGAATTTGAAATGAAGAATATAAAAAAAAATAATAAAACAAAAGGTTGGTTTTTTAAAAAAAATAAAATAAAATTGACAAACCTTTAGCCAGACTATTAACAAAAAAAAAAACGGAGAAGACCCAACTAAAATCAGAGACAAAAAAGGACACATTACAATCTATACCACAGAAACTCAAAGGATCATTAGTGGCTACTATGAGCAACTATATGCCAATAAATTGGAAAACTTAGAAGGCATGGATAAATTCCTAGACACACACAACCTACCAAGACTGAACCATGAAGAAATCCAAAATCTGAACAAATCAATAACAACAAGATCAAGGGCCGTAATAAAAAGTCACCTAGCAAAGTAAAGTCTGGGACCCTATGGCTTCACTGATGAATTCTATCAAATATTAAAAGAACTAATACCAATCTTACTCAAACTATTCTAAAAAGTAGATGCAAAAGTTAATACTTCCAAATTCATTCTACAAGGCCGGTATTACCCTGATACCGAAACTAGACAAAGACACATCAAAAAGAGAATATTACAGGCCAATATCCCAGATGAATATTGATGTAAAAAAAAATCAACAAACCATATTCAACAATATGCTAAAAAAAAATCATTATGACCAAGTGGGATTTGTCCCAGGGAAGGAAGGATAGATCAACATACAAAAATCATTCAACGTGATACATCATAGCAACAAAATGAAGGACAAAAAAACATTTAATCATTTCAATTGATGCTGACCCTTCATGATAAAAATGCTCAGAATATTGGGGGTAGAAGGAACATACCTCAACATAATAAAAGCAATATATGACAAACTCATAGCTAGTATCATACCAAATGGGGAAAAACTGAAAGTCTTTTCTCTACAATCTTCAACAGGACAAAAATGTCCACTTTCAAAACTGTTATTCAATAGAGTACTGGAAGACCTAGCTAGAGCAATCAGACAAGAGAAATAAATACAGGGAAACCAAATTGAAAAGAAAGAAGTCAAATTATCCTTGCTTGATCATATGATCTTATATTTGGAAAAACCTAAAGACTCCATCAAAAAACTATTAGAACTAATAAGCAATTTCAGTAAAGTTGCAGGATACAAAATCAACAAAAATCAATAGCATTTCTACATGCTAACAGTGAACAATCTGAAAAAGAAATCAAGAAAGTGACTCGATTTACAATAGCCACAAATAAAATACCTAAGAATAAACTTACCCAAAGTGACAAATCTCTACAATGAAAACTAAAAAACACTGCTGCAAGAAATTGAAGAGGATGCAAGAAAACGGAAAGATATTCCATGTTCATGGACTGGAAGAATCAGTATTGTTAAAATGTCCATACTACTCAAAGCAATCTAAAGATTTAATGTAATCTCTTTCTCTCTTTTTCTAATGTTATCTCTATCAAAATCCCAATGACATTCTTCACAGAAATAAGAAAAACAATCCTAAAATGTATATAGAGGCTGGGTGCAGTAGCTCATGCTTGCATTTCCAGCACTTTAGGAGGGTGAGGCAGGTGAATTGCTTGAGCCCAGGAGTTTGAGAGCAGCCTGGGTAACATGACGAAAATCCATCTCTACAGAAAATAAAAAACAAAAAAATTTAGCCAAGTGTGGTGTTGCGGGCCTGTAGTCCCAGCTACTTGGGAGGCTGAGGCAGGAGGACTGATTGAGCCCAGAGGTAGGTTGAGGCTGCAGTGAGTCATGACTGTGCCACTGCACTCCAGCCTGGGCTAAAGAATGAGACCCTATCTCAAAAGCAAATAAATAAATAGCCAGAATATATGAGGCGCTCAAGTAACTCTATAGGAAAAAATTTAATGATCTGACTAAAAAATGGGCAAGATATCTGAATAGACTTATCTCAAAAGAAGATAAACAAATGGCAGACAGGTATATGAAAAGGTGCTCAATATCACCAATCATCAGAGAAATGCAAATCAAAACTACAAAGAGATATCACCTCACCCCATTTAAAATGGCTTTTATCAAGAAGACATGCAATAACAAATGCTGGTGAGGATGTGGAGAAAAGGGAAGCCTCATACACTGTTGGTGGGAATATAAATTAGTATAATCACTATGGAGAACAGTTTGGAGGTTCCTCAGAAAACTAAAAGTAGAGCTACCACAGGATCCAGCAATCCCACTGTTTGGTATATACCCAAAAGAAAGGAAATCAGTATATCAAAAAGATATTTGCACTCCCATGTTTACTAAAGCATTATTCACAATATCCAAGATTTGGAAGCAACCTAAGTGTCCATTAACAGATGGAATAGATAAAGAAACTGTGGTACATATACCCAACGAAGTAATAGCCATTAAAAAAAAAAAATGAGGCCAGGCACAGTGGCTCACGCCTGTAATCCCAGCACTTTGGGAGGCTGAGGCGGGTGGATCATGAGATCAGGATTTCCAGACCAGCCTCACCAACATGGTGAAACCCCATCTCTACTAAAAATACAGAAAAAAAAAAAATTCACTGGGCATGGTGGTTACTCAAGAGGCTACTCAGCTACTCAAGAGGCTGAGGCAGGAGGATCGATTGAATCTGGGAGGCGGAGATTGCAGTGAGCCAAGAACTCATCACAACATCCAGCCTGGGCAACAGAGCCAGACTTTGTCTCAAAAAAAAAATGAGGGCCAGGCACAGTGGCTCACTCCTGTAATCTCAACACTTTGGGAGGCCGAGGCAGGCGGATCACGAGGTCAAGAGATCAAGATCATCCTGGCCAACATGGTGAAACCTCGTCTCTACTAAAAATACAAAAATTAGCTGGGCATGGTGGCACGTGCCTGTAGTCCCAGCTACTCGGGAGGCTGAGGCAGGAGAATCACTTAAATCTGGGAGGTGGAGGTGGCAGTGAGCCAAGATCATGCCATTGCACTCCAGCCTGGTGACAGAGCAAGACTGTCTCAAAAAAAGAAAAGAAAAAAGAGATCCTGTCATTTGCAACAACATGGATGAACTGGAGATCATGATGTTAAGAAAAATAAGCCAGGCACAGAAAAACAACCCTTACATGTTCTAACTTTTTAGTGGGCACTAAAAATTAAAGTAATTGAACTCAAAGAGATAGAGAGTAGAAGGATGGCTACTATAGGCTGGGAAGGGTAGTGGGGGAGGTGGGCAGGAGGGAGGAACCTACGTTAATGGGTACAAACAAACAGAATAAAGAAGATCTAATATTTGATAGCACAATACAGTGACTATAGTCAATAGTAAGTGTACATTTTAAAATAACTAAAAGAATATAACTGGATTGTTTGTAACACAAAGAATAAATGCTTAAGGTGATGGATACCCCTTTACCCTGATGTGATTATTATGTGTTGCATGCCTGTATCAAAATATCACATGAATACCATAAATATATACACCTATTTATGTACTCATAAAAATAAAAAAAAAATTTTAAAAGCTGTCACAGAATGTATCCAATAATATCCTTACTCAATACGGAAGACCATTAAGAGCTATTAAAATAAAAAAGTTATGGAATAGGTCTCGAAATCTGCATTTCTACCATTCTTTAATAAAGCAAACCAGAATTCCCCAGAGAAATAGTTGATTCCATGGCTGGACAGAAAAAATATTAAAGGAGCATAATGTATCTTATGATGTCAGTAAGTTACAGAAGCGTTAAAAAAAAAAGTGGCAAGGTGTGGTGGCTAATGCCTATAATTCCAGCACTTTTGGAGGCCAAGGCAGGTGGATCACTTGAGCCCAGGAGTTTGAAACCAGCCACAGCAACACTGGGAGACCCCGTCTCTACAAAAGATACAAACATTTTCCAGGTATGGTGGCGCACACCTGCAGTCCCAGCTCCTCAGGAGGCTGATGTGGGAGAATCACCTAAGCCTGGGAAATGTCGCTTAGGTGACATTTTATTAGCAGATATTATTGTGCACTGCCCTCCAGCCTGGAGGACTCGGTCAGATCCTGTTTAAAAAAAGAAAAAAAGTGTAGGTCTAAGGGACACAGGAGCTTGAAGGCCCTCCTAATGGCCAAAGTTGGAACAATTGTAATAAAATTGATAAAAATAGTATTGGACTGTGGCCCATAGGGGGGAAAAAAGACAGCTCTTTATTGCAGAAGAATTCAAATTAATGAATGTAAAAGAGAGAAAGAATGAACAGGCAAATATCACAGCAATAACTGCTGCAAGCAAGAACCACCATTGGATGCTAAAACAGGATATTTACATAGTCTCAAAGTATTTCCCCCACAAGATAGTTATAATTACAAAGGGAATTACAGTAATTTTACAATGAAGAAACCAAGAAGACATCATCTTAACTAAGTCAAGATTAACAACACAAGTAAAAAGCAAATCAGCATCACGTATTCCCTGATAGGATGTGCTGAGAAAGGTACAACATCACTTCTGGATTATTGTTAGCAAATGCATAATGTCACCATGTCATGAGAAAACATCAGACAAACCCAAATTGAGGGATATTCTACAAAATATCTGGCACCTACTCTTCAAAAGCATCAAGGTCATGGAAAACAAGAAAAAGGAGGAACTGTCACAGAGTAGGAGTGACTAAGAAGCCATGACAACACAACGTGAGATCACAGACTAGACTCTGGAGCAAAAAAGCAATCAGAGGGAAAACTGGCAAAATTTCAGACAAGATCTGCAGATTAGTTACTGGTATATCAATGTTAATTTTCTGGCTTTGATAATTTTCTTACGGCTATATGATATGTTAACATTAGAGGAAGATGGGAGAGGATCAAACAAAGATTTCAATTTTTGCAATTTTTCTGTAAGTCTAAAGTTATTTCAAAATAAAACTTTTAAGAAAGTGAAAACAGTAACAACTTTTAAAAATCATTTTTACGTGACCAGCCTAACCAATATGGTGAAATCCCATCTTTAAAAAAAAAAAAGAAGAAGAAAAAAAAATCATTTTTACTATAAAAAAAAATTTCAGTATTTTTAACAGGTTCTGGGGATTCTTATACACATTGAAATATGAAAACTACTAATTGAAAGAAACTTCTGGCTGGGTGCAGTGGCTTACGCCTGTAATCCAAACACTTTGGGAGGCCAGGGTGGGTGGATCACCTGAGGTCAGGAGTTCGAGACCAGCCTGACCAACATGGTGAAACCCCGTCTCTACTAAAAATACAAAAACAAAAAAAGCCAGGAGTGGTGGCTCATGCCTGTAGTCCCAGCCACTTGGGAGGCTGAGGTAGGAGAATCACTTGAACCTGGGAGGTGGAGGTGCAATGAGCCAAGATCATGCCATTGCACTCCAGCCTAGGCAACAAGAGCAAAACTCCATCTCAAAAAAAGAAAAACATAAAGAAAGAAACTCCTGGGCTGGATGCAGCGGCTCATGCCTGTAATTCCAGCACTTTGGGATGATGAGGCAGGCAGATCACCTGAGGTCAGGAGTTCAAGCCCAGCCTGGGCAAGATGGTGAAACCCCATCTCTAATAAAAATACAAAAATTAGTCAGGCATAGTGGCGGATGCCTATAATCCCAGCTACTCAGGAGGCTGAGGCAGGAGAATGACTTGAATCCTGGAGGCAGAGGTCGCAGTGGGCCAAGTTCACACCATTGTACTCCAGCCTGGGCAACGAGAGCGAAACTCCATCAAAAACAAACAAAAAGAAATAAAGAGAAAGAAAAAAGAAAAGAAAGGAAAGTCCTGCAACCACTGAAAAAAAACTAGGCAGGTTGTAGGAAATATTGTAGTTCTTATATCAAACTAGACAAATACTACAATGGAAAACTGATCTGGCCCCATACAAAAGTTCTTATTATTTGGATTATTCATTTATGTCTTTATTTTTTAAGATAGGGTCTTGCTCTGTCACGTAGTCTGCAGCGCAGTGGCAATCATAGCTAACTGCAGCCTCGATCTCCTAAGCCTAAATGATCTTCCTGCCTCAGCTTCCCGAGTAGCTGGGACTACAGGTGTGCGCCACTATGCTCCAATATTTTTTTAATTTTTTGTAGAGGTCTCACCATGTTGCTCAGGATGGTCTGGAACTCCTGGCCTCAAGCAATCCTCCCACCTCCACCTCCCAAAGCACTAGGATTACAGGTATATCCCACTGCACCTGGCCAAAAGCTTTATTTCTTAACTATTAATAAATAGAAAAACATTTTACTTACCTTTATATCACTACCTGGTGTGGCACTTAGAGCCAAGATTCTAAAGTGATTTGTAAATTTGACTAGTTCTCTTACAACCTTAAGGAAAAAAATGTTATTTAGTTTTATCTGTTCAATGC
Organism: Aotus nancymaae; assembly: GCF_030222135.1. Taxonomy (NCBI): domain Eukaryota; kingdom Metazoa; phylum Chordata; class Mammalia; order Primates; family Aotidae; genus Aotus; species Aotus nancymaae. Next base: position 15,436,671 of record NW_026988476.1, on the reverse strand, counting down.
AAAAATAACAGTGATTCTGTTAAACAACCTATTATACATGGTCCCTTATCATTATTCTTTAATCAGTATATTGACGGTCTAGTGAGTAAACTACTGCCAGTTATATTATCTGAAGAGCAAAGGATTTAGATTTATACTTAATGCTAATTAATAACACAGTAAGGCTTCTTCTACAGAAAAAGCTATAACATCAAAGCCAAATACAAAGGCAAATCAAAATAAAGGGGCTGGGCACGGGGGCTCATGCCTGTAATCCCAGCACTTTGGGAGGCCAAGGTGGATGGATCACTTGAGCTCAGGAGCTCAAGGCCAGCCTGGGCAACATGGTGAAACCTGGTCTCTACAACAGAAAAGAAGAAAAAAAAAAAAAAAAAAAAAAAAGAAGACCTCAAAGGGCTGCTTCAAGGTCAAATGGAAGAGGAAGAAAGTTCAGTCTCCATTGTCTGGGCCAAAGTTTAACCTTATAGCTATATCCATATGCACACTTAAGAGATTAAGATAAACCTCAACAGATAAAACTGCAAAAAAATTATAAACAGCAATATGAAATTATATTTGAAATTTTGGGAAAAATTTTTTAAAAGTTAGGTTTTATGTGCAAAGCTCACAATTTAAAAAAAAATTGTTTAGAGACAGGGTCTTACTCTATCACCCAAGCTGGGGCACAGTGATGCCAACTATCATAGCTCACTGCAGCCTTAAACTCTGGGGCTCAAGTGATCCTCTGCCTCGGCCTCCCAAACAGCTTGGGCTACAGGTATGTGCCACCAGGCCTGGCTAATTTTTTCACTTTTTGTAGAGGCAGGGTCACCCAACATTGCCCAGGTTGGTCTTGAACTCCTGGCCTCAAGTGATCCCCAGCATTGCCCTGCCAAAGTGCTGGGATTACAGGTTCATGTCACTGCACTCAGCTCACAGTTTTAAAATTAAGTGTATTCATTTAAAAATACAGTAATTTGGCCAGTCGCGGTGGCTCACACCTGTAATCCCAGCACTTTGGGAGGCCAAGGTGGGTGGATCACAAGGTCAGGAGATTGAAACCATCTTGACCAACATGGTAAAACCCCGTCTCTACTAAAAATATAAAAATTAGCTGGATGTGGTGGTGCATGCCTGTAATCCCAGCTACTCTGGAGGCGGAGGCAGGTGAATAGCTTGAACCAGGGAGTCGGAGGTTGCAGTGGGCTGAGAACGTGCCACTGCACTACAGCCAGGTGACAGAGGGAGACTCCGTCTCAAAAAAAAAAAAAAAAAAAAAAAAAAAAATATATATATATATATATATATATATATAGAGAGAGAGAGAGAGAGAGAGAGAGAGAGAGAGAGAGAGAGAGAGAGGAGAGACAGATAGATAGTAATTTGACATAATTTTTAAAGTTTAAATTTCCTTTTAAATCCTAAAACATTTCCTCAGTGGCACCAAAGTACCATCTGCACTCTCTGATTTGAACTCAACACCCATTTCTAGTATGATTAATACTGGTAATTTTCCAGATTCCCATATGCCACTTCATGTGAAGCCCCAATACAGAGGAAAATGCACTTCCAAGTAGATTGATTTGCAGAAATAGCTCTCAGTATACCATAGTTCCCAAATTAAACACAGGAATTAAACAAGAAAATCAGATTATCCAAAAATCACTCCAATTTCAATCCAAGACAAAAACAAATTCAATGAGACTAACACTGAATCTTGATTAATACTGAAAAAATATTATTTATAGAGTTTTAAAAAATATGGTACAGATTGCATATGAAGACATAAATTACACTTATTATTCTTCAGAAACAAGTAAAAATATTGTAAGTAAAAACTGATGCAAGACAAAATATCCCTAGTGACCATTTTCAGTTTAACTTAATGCTGGAAGTGATGGTCCTTATATATCATAGAAGGATTTTTAAAAAGTCATGAGTGCATCAAGGAAGACAAAGATTGCTTACTTGACTGATGCTTTTTTAAAAATCTGTTCTGTATGATAGCCAAAATTCAAAGTGTTTTTTCAGATGGTGAGGGAGTTTTGGCAATTCTGAGTGAAATCATTTTATTGTTATATGGTACATATATCAATATGCCTTTCGGAACTATTATATATGAAAAGTCGGTGGCTCACGCCTGTAATCTCAGTAGTTTGGGAGGCTGAGGTGGGCAGACCACGAGGTCAAGAGATCGAGACCATCCTGGCCAACATGGTGAAACCCCATCTCTACTAAAAATACAAAAATTAGCTGGGCGTGGTGGTCCGAGCCTGTGGTCCCAGCTACTCAGGAGGCTGAGGCAGGAGAATTGCTTGAGCCTGGGAGCCGAGATCACGCCACTGAGCTCCAGCCTGGCGCCTGGCGATGGAACAAGACTCTTGTCAAAAAAAAAAAAAAAAGAAAAGAAAAGTAAGCCAAATACATTACTTCTTTTCAGGAAAAATTCTCAAGCATCTTGTAGAAGAAGAAATGATGGTGTGTGCTTCATGGAGCAGGTGTACCTGTTGGAATGTATATCTGGAATATTCAAAGTAGTGTAAACTCTCAGGGCTGTCTGGTTACTAATGAAGTCAATGCATGCTTTATTATATTCATGAAGCCTTGCTGTTAAAAAAAATCGTCTAATGTCTAAAAATTTTTAAAAAATAAGTTAATTACAAGCTAAATCTTCATGTATTCCATACTGTCTGAATTTTTTTTAAAAAAAACAAAAAACCTTTAAGTGTTTCATGATTTCATTTCATTTTTATAGACACAGGGTCTCACCATGTTGCCCAGGCTGATCTCAAACTCCTGGCCTCAAGCTAAAAATTTTTTTTTCCTTTTTTGAGACAGAGTCTCACTCCGTCGCCAGGCGCCAGGCTGGAGTGCAGTTGCGCGATCTCGGCTCACTGCAACCTCCGCCTCCCAGGTTCAGGCAATTCTTCTGCCTCAGCCTCCCAAGTAGCTGGGACCACAGGTGCGCGCCACCACGCCCAACTAATTTTTGTATTTTTAGTAGAGACGGGGTTTCACCATGTTGGCCAAGATGGTCTCCATCTCTTGACCTCGTGATCCGCCCACCTCGGCCTCCCAAAGTGCTGGGATTACAGGCGTGCCATGGTGCCTGGCTCAAGCTAAAATTTTTTTTTTTTTTTTTTTTTTTTTTTGAGACGGAGTTTCGCTCTTGTTACCCAGGCTGGAGTGCAGTGGCGCGATCTCGGCTCACCGCAACCTCCGCCTCCTGGGTTCAGGCAATTCTCCTGCCTCAGCCTCCTGAGTAGCTGGGATTACAGGCATGCGCCACCATGCCCAGCTAATTTTTTGTATTAGTAGAGACGGGGTTTCTCCATGTTGACCAGGATGGTCTCGATCTCTTGACCTCGTGATCCACCCGCCTCGGCCTCCCAAAGTGCTGGGATTACAGGCTTAAGCCACCGCGCCCGGCCTCAAGCTAAAATTTTTTAAATGCCCCTCTCAGGTGGAAATTTTTAACATGCTGTGCACTAATTTAATTTGGAATAATACAAATAAGTGGAAAAATATATCAATTTCATGACTATAACTAGGAAGATTAACTATTAAAAAAGATGACAATTCTCCCTAATCAGAGATATAATACACTAACATTTAGAGTCCCCAAAGAAACGGCTACACAAATTCACAAACTGGCAGTGAAATACATGTCTATGTTCTAAATGAAATTAACTTTCCCTATCTTTTCCCTTTTATTCTTGCTCTGTAATCTCCTCCTGTCATCATCAGCTACTGTAGTTTTAACCAACATCTATATGCTTGTAATTTGCAAATCCATATCTCTACCTCAGAACTCTCCAGCAAGATCCATACTTCTATCAAGTATCACCTAATGAATATCTACAGCTGAATTCCTCATAGACACCTCAAACTCAACACATCTAAGCCATCTTTCCATGTTCCCCTAAACCTGCTCTGCATCCAGAACTCACAATCTTCACAGTTTTCCAAGTCAGAAATCTGGGAGTCATCCTACATCCCTTCTTCCCCTCATTAGATACCCTGCCTTTAGCTTTCTCCTCTCTAATCTCTTTCAAATCTTAAGTGTCATCCCAGCTAAACATTTTTTAATGAGTCCCCACCAGTTTTATCCCCTATGGCCTACAAAGTGCTTTCAAACTGTTAAGCATAAAATATTAATGACCCGGCCCTTAAGTAGAAGTGGCAAAGTCACCCTTACAGAAAAGGGAAACAAAGTCAATTTCATTCAGTGCAAAGATATAAATGATATCTACAACTACATCCCACTACTTCATTTTATTTTATATTCCTGTCGTATTCACCTGGCAGTCACTGTGTTAGGTATGTGGCATACATTATGTCATTATTTTACCTAGCTGACAAAAAAAGACACTGCATATCCACTACTAATCTTCATTAATTCCAAAACTCCATTCATACCCTATTTTAGATCACTGTCCCAACCATGACTAGGCTCCCTTGATCTGTATCTGACACTAATTATCTGGTTAGGCTTAAAAAACAAAAAGAAAGAAAAAGAAAACAATAGCAGCAAAAGGCAATGGAGACACTGATTAGAACGGATGACAGAAAGTACAGGTATTCTTCATCACCTTATGTTCTGAGATAATAGATATAAAGACTTTTTATAATAATATTGTCAATAACTTCATCACTAGTAACTATTCACCAAAATACTCTTTAACAATACGATTACACTACAAAATACCATTTAACAAAATTATTACCTGGCAATAAGCATAGTTTCCGAGAGCTTTATGAGCTTCATCAATAACTAGACATTTTATTTCAGCAGCGGGACAAGCTCCTCTAGAAAGGTCATTCACCATGACCTGAGGTGTAAGAAAAAGGACTCTCTTACTGCACCATATTTCCTTCCTGGTGAAAGCGTGTGTAGACCCTGGAAATAAAAGTGACATTCTACATTCTAAACTTCAGACTGTTATCCATAAAATATAAATAGTCTAGCCTTTTCAGAATGCATACATGCTTTGGTAATCTTAAGAGGAAAACAATTTGACAATCTATGGGAATGCTACAAATATCGAAGCAGGCACTTATCTAGGACTACCACCAAATTGTCTTTAGAGAATGCCTACAAAATGGCATAATGTTTGAAGAGACGCAAACTCTTCAACTGGGAAATCTTTTTTCAGGAAGAATGCCAGGAAACATCATGTTCGGTTACCCATGAGGTATACACACATAACAGCTTCAAAATACTATGACAAGCTGAAGATACTCTCTGAAGATTGAATAAAGCAATCCTATTCAGCAGTGTTGCGCTTGCTACAAGTAGAGAATGTTTTAAGAGAGGGGGCGTAAGATGCCCGTATTGTATAGCTTGGCAACTATTCCACATGGGACAGGAGGAATTCCTGTAGCTCTATTTCCACGGAAATGCATGTTTTCCCCGGAAACCCAGCTCTTACTTCAAATTAGTCCAGTTTAAGATACCTGTCATTTCGGCCATGTGGGATTGCGGGATACCCATCACCTGGTAGCAAGCCTCGATCTGCTGTGTCACCAAGGGTTTCGTTGGGGCCATGAAGACCACCTTTCCTGAAGGAAACCAGCGGTAAAAATTATACATGACCACGGCGGCAATAAAGGTCTTTCCCAGTCCGGTAGGCAGACACACCAGCGTGTTGCAGAACAGAGCAACCCGGGAGATGTGCAGCTGGTAGTCCCGCACTGGGCAATTGGTAGGGTAAATCCACAGGGCGCCCGCGGAAGTGCAGAACCCGCCATTCTCTAGACTTAGCCGCTGCTCAGCCTCGTACACTGCAACAAGCAACACATCATCGTCCGACTCCGGCTCAGCCTCCGCTGCTGCTGGCAAAGGCGCCTTGGAACTGCCAGGGCTCTGAGGTCGCTCAGTTCCGGAGCTGCAACCCAGAGCCCCAGATGATCTGGAGATGCTTGAGCCCCACGTCTGAAAAAGCGTTCTTTGTCGTCCGCTCATTAGGCCGACAACCGCCAAAGGCTTCACTCAGATACCCGTAGCAGCAGCAGCTCAACCGCTACGGTTCGGACCCCCATCAGTTTCCTTTGCACAAAACTCTGGAACGAGAAGGAGGGACTAAGGCCAGTTTATCCAGTTGAAAATACCGCCACAGAGTTTGCGGTGGAAATATGATTGACCGGCTTCCCGGAAACTCTCTCAGCTCTTCCGGAGACGCATGCGCATTATAAGGCGTTACTCAAAATACGGTCCCTTGGAGTTCCGGTGTTTTGTTTTGTTTTAACAGGCTCTAAATTTAGGTTCCGTTTCCAATGATTAGGTGTCTGGGCGTCATCGCTAACGTGATAAATCACTTAAAATGTTATAAAAGAGATTTATTAAAAATATTATATCCCAGGGTACAATGAAATACTCATCAATTTGTGAATTTAATGTTATTGAGCCTCTAACGTGTCTTATTCCTTGCACTTTTTTTTTTTTTTTTTTTTGAGACAGAGTCTCACTCTGTCGCCCAGGCTGGAGTGCAACGGCGCGATCTCGGCTCACTGCAACCTCTGCCTCCCGGGATCAAGCGATTCTCCTGCCTTAGCCTCCCGAGTAGCCAGGATTACAGGAGCGTGCCACGGCGCCCGGCTAATTTGTGTATTTTTGGCACAGACGGGGGTTTCACCATGTTGGCCAGGCTGGTCTCGAACTCCTAACCTTGCGATCCGCCTGCCTCAGCCTCCCAATCTTTGTTCTTTGCAATCGGAATATAAAGTAAAAAGCAAAAGTGTGTAGATAGAATAATTTGTCTTATATCTCTATCTGGGATGAGAAAAAAAAATGCCAAGTCTCTTTTTCACCATGCTAGGAGTGGCAACTCGTTATTTTATTTTATTTTTTTTCTGTTTTTGTTTTGTTTTGGTTTTGTCTTTTGAGACGTAGTTTCTTTCGCTCTTGTTACGCAGGCTGGAATGCAATAGAGCGACCTCAGCTTACCGCAACCTCCGCCTGTCGGGTTCAAGCGATTCTTCTGTGTCTGCCTCCCGAGTAGCTGGGATTACAGGCATATGCCACCACGCCCGGCTAATTTTATGTTTTTAGTAGAGACGGGTTTCACCATGTTGGTTAGACTGGTCTCGAACTCCTGAGCTCAGGTGATCGGCCGACCTCGGCCTACCAAAGTGCTGAGATTACAGGCGTGAGCCACCGTGCCGGCTTATTTTTATATTTTCATTGTTTAAAGGGAAGTGAACTTGATCTGGTCCAGCTATTCGTCAGAATTTTTTTTTTTTTTTTTTTTTTTAAAGCTTCTTGCAGAGCAGAGCTAACTCATAGGCAGCACGCCCAGAGTAAGCCTAATTTTTTTTTTTTGAGACGGAGTCTTGCTCTGTCGCCCAGGCTGAAGTGCAGTAGGTAGCATGATCTCGGCTCACTGCAACCTCTGCCTTCCGGGTTCGAGTGATTCTCCTGCCTCAGCCTCCTGAGTAGCTGGGATTACAGGTGCGCCCCATCACGCCCAGCTAATTTTTCTATTACTAGAGACAGGGTTTCACCATGTTGGCCAGGCTGGTCTCGAATTCCTGACCTGGTGATCCGCCCTCCTTGGTCTCCCAAAGTGCTGGGATTACAGGCGTGAGCCACCGCGCTCAGCCAGAATTTTTTTTCTTATGTAAGGAGTCCTGATGTTCAACTATTAAATCTTTATTACACATAAGAGCATTATAATAAACGTCGGTGTGCAATTATTCCACTCTAACTAAGATTTCTGTCTCAGTCAATTCCTGACTTCTCTCTAAACCTGACAACTTTGAGTAACAGCTGTAAATTTGTTTCCTTGTGTACTGAGAAAAAATATATACATCACAGAGTTACGAGGATTAATAATGTCATTCTTATTAGCAAATGACATCCTGAGTGCAGCTTCTTTAGAAATTGTTTTATTTGTTCAAGTTTCTGAACTTCGTTTTAGACAAACTTTCTCGTGTCTGTATGTGGGGAAGAGGATGAGCAGTTTGTATTTAAGTTTCAGTTACGTGATCTTTAAAAGGGAGATGGTGGCCGGGTGCGGTGCCTCACGCCTGTAATCCCAGCACTTTGAGAGGCCGAGGCGGGCGGATCGCGAGGTGAGGAGTTCGAGGCCAGCCTGGCCAAAATAGTGAAACCCTGTCTCTACTAAAAATACAAAAATTAGCCAGGTGTGGTGGTGTGTGCCTGTGGTCGCAGCTACTTAGGAGGCTGAGGCAGGAGACTAGCTTGAACCCGGGAGGCGGAGGTTGCAGTGAGCCGAGATCGCGCCATTGCACTCCAGCCACGGCAACGGTGCGAAACTCCGTCTCAAAAAAACAAGAGGGGAGAGATGGTGTGGGTTTCCTGATCGACAAGGACTGAACCAGTTTAGGTGTGAATTTTTAGGATAGAACTAGATAAAACGAGATGAGGAGTCCATTCAGGGGCTGTTTTCTTTTAACAGGTAATAGACTGGGTTTTAAAGCCATAACTGCCATACGTAATAAAAGTGAGTAATGGCTGATAAATGTCGCTACCATCATAGGCCGCTTCACAAGGGATGAATTCAGAATTAAGGACCACTAGCGGTCTTCAGTTAACTGCTGAGACCACAGCGGTAGGTTTTTTAACCCGGACTCAACAAAGAAGCCCACATAGTACAGCCTTGACGTCACTCAAAGGCCCCAATCCCGACTGCTAGTGCAGTAACCCGCCCCTCGACCTCCGTCAGGGACCACGCCGCGCCTCAGGGGGCGGGGCGATGCCGAACTGCGGCGGGCTGGCTCAGTAAAGCAGAGGCAGCGGGGGAAGATGGCGGCGGCTGTTCCACATCGGGCGTGGACCGTGGAGCAGCTGCGCAGTGAGCAGCTGCCCAAGAAGGACATTATCAAGTTTCTGCAGGACCACGGTTCAGATTCGGTACCGGAGGCGGAGGGGCGGCCGGGCTGGTGCGGCTGAGGGACGCCTCACCCCCCTGGAGATGCCCATACATTCCGTATTCCTCTGTGCCCCCGCCCTCGTCTTCCCGCGGCCGGTGGCCTGGCAGGCCGCGGCGGCCCAGTGTGCGCCTCAGAGCCTCGCTCCCGCCCCTCGGCGTGTGCTACTGGGGCGGCGGAGCAGCTTTATTTCTTGGGGCACACGGGCTGCAATTGTAGAGTCAGAACCTCATTGGGATCCTTGAGTAGGGGTGGAGGCCAGAAAAAAAGGGACCCGAAGATATTGGGGGTTAGGGCGGGGAGGCCGAGGAATAGTGGTATGGATGAGACTCCTGGGAGTGGGGCGCTGGCTACTAGGGAAATGGGAAGGGATGTGAAGATTTCTATGGGAACGGTTATCCAACTTGGCTTTTCTCAACAATTTACTAAATACTTAATATTAATGCGAGTGATTTTTTAAAAATACATAGGTTGTGGTTTAAGTTTTGGTTTAACGTATCGACCCTTTAAATGACCTTCTCACCTTTATACTTTAAGGGAGGTACGTGCACATTTCTCTTGTGCAGTGGTCTCCCATTGTTACAAACAGATTAAGAAATTTATTTGGAATTCTTTATACTGTATGCTCTCCATTGTCAGCATGGTCTCCATCTTAACCATCCGTCTATAGTGAAGTTATTTTTGTCATTTTTTTCCTTTGGAAATTAAGATCATTCATGTGTCTCTTAAATTGCTGAGATAGTTGTGCACGCCGCATTCTCCTCTTACAAGCGGCAGACTGCTTGTGTTTTCTATACAATTTTAAAAGTTATAAACTTTAATTTAGAAAAATTGTTTCTGGGTTTTATTTTTGAGCTGGAGTCGAGCTGTCACCCAGGCTGGAGTGCAGTGGAGTGATCTCGGCTCATTGCAACCTCTGCCTCCTGGGTTCAAGCGATTCTCCTACCTTAGCCTCCCAAGCAGCTGGGACTACAGGTGCGCGCCACCACGCCCAGTTAACTTTTTTGTATTTTCTTTTTTGTTTTATTTATTTATTTATTTATTTTTTTATAGAGACGGGCTGTCACCATGTTGGCCAGGATGGTCTTGATCTCTTGACCTCGTGATCCGCCCGCCTCGGCCTCTCAAAGTGCTGGGATTCAGGCTTGAGCCACCGCACCCGGCCTTAACTTTTTTGTATTTTTAGTAGAGACAGGGTTTCACCACATTGGCCAAGGTAGTCTCGAACTCCTGACCTCGTGATTCACCCACCTCGGCTTCCCAAAATGCTGGGATTACAGGTGTGAGCCACCGCGCCTGGCCCGTTTCTGGGTTATTTTGAGATTATATTTTTCATTTTGGACGGGTGCCTTGACAGGGCGATATAACAACTCTCCAACTTCCAGTTCCTTCTTCCTGAATCGTTATCCTGGCATTTGCATCTTAGATTAATGTAGTAAATATTAATACAACATCTGTAACAAAACCTATTCTCAATGTTTGGAGGTACAAGAGCTAAAAAAAAAAAGAACATATATCGGGGAGCTTACCCCATTTTAATGGAGCTGTTTTTTCTTAAGCTAATTAGTATTTCATCTGAAACAATAGAATAGACATATCATTAACATTTATTAATCCCTTTGTCCTGTACTTCATCATAGTCTTATGAAACAAATCATGCCAATGTGGAATCGAATGTAAAGCTGGGCCACTTGGGACAATTTCAACAGACTTGGATTATCAAAATGTTTTTATAACATAGTAATCTTTTAAATCCATAGTCTCGGCCAGGTGTGGTGGCTCGTTTCTGTAATCCTAGCACTTTGGGAAGCCAAAGGGGGCGGATCACTTTAGGCCAGGCATTCCAGACCAGCCTGGCCAACGTGGCAAAACCTCGTTTCTACTAAAAATACAAAAGAAATTAGCTGGGGGTGGTGGTAGGCGCCTCTAATGTCAGCTATTCGGGAGGCTGAGGCAGGAGAATTGTTTGAACCCAAGAGGTGGAGACTCTTACTGTGTGATAGACTCTATGCTGAATGCATCAAATGGATTGTTACATTTTTATCCTTATAGCAAATGTTTGACACAGATGCTATTATTAATCTTCCACTACAGATAAGGCTGAGTCTTGTGGTTTTTTTGTTTTGTTTTGTTTTTCTGGGAGATGGAGTCATACTCTGTCGCCTAGGCTGGAGTGCAGTGGCACAATCTCGGCTCACTGCAACCTCTGCCTCCCAGGTTCAAGCGATTCTCCTGCCTCAGCCTCCCTAGTACCTGAGATTACAGGCGCACACTGCCAAGTCCACCTGATTTTTTGCATTTTAGTACAGACAGGGTTTCACCATGTTGCCCAGGCTAGTTGCAAACTCCTGAGCGCTGGTGATCCACCCGCCTCAGCCTCCCAAAGTGCTGGTATTACAGTCATGAGCCACCATGCCTGGTGAGGCTGAGTCCTTAGACAGGCTTAGTCCCCTTTGTAGTATCAGACAGCTAGGATTTTTTTTTTTTTTTTTTTTGGGGGGGGGACAGAGTCTCACTCTGTCACCCAGGCTGGAATGCAGCAGCGTGATCTTGGCTCACTGCAACCTCTTGCCTCCAAGGTTCAAGCAATTCTCTTGCCTGAGCCTTCCGAGCAGGGACTACAGGCATAGGTCACCATGCCCGGCTAATTGTATTTTTAGTAGAGTTGGGGTTTCGTCATGTTGGCCAGACAGGTCTCAAACTCCTGACCTCCGGCAATCTGCCGACCTCGGCCTCACTCCCAAAGTGCTGAGGTTACAGGCGTAAGCCACCATACCTGGCCCAAAGAGGTAAGATTTTAACCTAGGTAATATGACTCCACGGCCCATACACTTAGCAATTATGTGTGTGTGTGTGTATGTATGTGTATGTGTAATGTTAGGCATAGTTATCTCAACATATCTGTGTTACCTGCTTGTATAACAGTGAGTCTTCCTAGTCTCCCAAGAATAGGTTACAGATGCCTCAGGATAGCTATGCCCAACCTGGCTGGAGGCGCTCAAAGGCTGTACCCAAGTATCTTCCTGCAGTGAGCAGCTGCCTCAAGTCACCACAGTGTACTTGCTGTATAAATGTTATTTTTTGTGGCTGCGTGACTGGGAAAAGGTTAAGACGAACCACTCTGTCCAGTACATAACACTGCATTCCAGTCTTGTGAATAATTCTTATAAATATCCAATTTTTAAAAAAATCTATCTTACATTTTTTTGTAATGAAATAGAGTATAAACTATAGGTTTTATTTCTTCTTCAATACTAGTACTATCAAAAATACAACTGCTAACATAAAAGGGTCATTTTCTAATTTTAGACATTTCTTACTTGAGATAAGTTATCTTGATTACCCAGCTTTTTCCCTTATAGTTTCTTGCAGAACATAAATTATTAGGAAACATTAAAAATGTCGCCAAGACTGCTAACAAGGACCACTTGGTTACAGCCTATAACCATCTTTTTGAAACTAAGGTGAGTATTGTTAGATTCTGTTGGCAGAATCTAACAGAACTTTTGAAATTTTATTTCCTAAAAGATGTTTAAAATGCATTTATTTGCTGAATGTGTTGGAGCTTCTCCACCTGCAGTTTTTCTGAACCGTTATCATAAGTGGACTAGCTGTCAAATCTAGCAAGGCTAATCAGCAATATGGCAGAATGTTTCATTATTTTCAAAGGGTTTGGATTTTGTAGCTTAAAGTGAGACAACAAATTCTTAAGGCCACTAAAGTTATAAATTCATTAGGGCAGTGGTATTTCCATATTACTTTAGCATATAGTATATATTAAATTTTTTGTTTTATTATATATATTAAATGTTATACAGAAAATAAGTTTCCATTTCACTAATGAATTTAAAGTCTGGTTTTGATTTAAGCTGAGCATTTACAAAAATAAATTTTAAGATATTCTCCCATATTTGTTCACTATGAAATGAGTATCTTCCACAGAAAAAAAATCTTTATTAAGGAGTTATTTGAATAGTATTTATATCTCTGGGTATGAGTTGGCCTTTCTTATGTCATGGTTCTCATTTCAGAATTTATATTGTAAGCTGGTTTGAAAGTAATAATTTATGTTTAAAAATAAATTATGAATAAAATTTATTTGTTCTTAGTTTCCTTAGACCATTTATTCACAATTGTATTATATAACCTATATTTATTGTCCAGATGTTCATTTAATTGAAAGGCTGAAAATCTTGATGTTGTTCCTTGGCTTTAGTCTGTCCTGAATATGATGTTAGAACATTTTCCTTACAGCGTTTTAAGGGTACTGAAAGTATAAGTAAAGTGTCTGAGCAAGTAAAAAATGTGAAGCTTAATGAAGATAAACCCAAAGAAACCAAGTCTGAAGAGACTCTGGATGAGGTCTGTATATACTATTGTCTTATTTTATCATGTGGATTCTAGAAATTGTATTTATTTCTTTATTATTTGCACTAATTTCTCATCGTGAAGGGTGGTCGAGTATGACCACTTTGAATAAGCCAAACAGTTAGTTGGAGTGTGCTGTTTGCCTTAGGGTCAGAAATAATCCTAAGAACTAGTGCTTTACAGTTTTTAGCCTATCCTGTGAAATACTTCTGACATTATATTTATCATTGCTGCCATAGGTGGCCAGATCTTCTGAGCTTTTGAAGCTATTTTAAGATCTTGATTCTATAGCCAAGTTGGACTAAGTGAAATAAACTTTCTTTTGATTATTTTTAGCTGTTTCTAATGTACGTGATGTCCCTGGCAATAGAAATAATCCAGGCTTGGCTGCAGGATGTGGGTTCATCTGTCTCAGCTTTCCCAACTCAGGTTTTATATTTTGGTACAAAGGTTTAAAGAAGCAGATTCATTCATTTCTGCAAATTGACAGCCTTAGTAGAGCTAAGATCAGCTGCTAAGAACTGACTTAGCAGAACTGAATAGATTATAATCTTGTAATTTCCGATCATATGTAACTATCTAAGCTCACTCATTGCTAGCAGTCTTAGTATCAGTGATAATAATCTATCGTTAGTTCTTGTAAAGAGATGTAGCCTATTGATGACAGTGTAGTTTTTGGATATTTGTGGAAAGTGTAAGTTCAATTATACAGTTACAGATGCTTATTTTATTAAAGGTAGATAATTTTGCATGATTTTTTTCCTGTTGGCTAAAAAGCACAAATTAATGATTGTGGGTATATGTACATATAAAGCAATTTTAAAGTTTATCACAATTGCCAGGCGTGGTGACTCAGGCCTGTAATCCCAGCACTTTGGGAAGTTGAGGTGGGCGGATCACCTGAGGTCAGGAGTTCAAGACCAGCCTGACCAACATAGAGAAAGCCCTTCTCTACTAAAAATACAAAATTAACTGGGCATGGTGGTGCCTGCCTGTAATCCCAGCTCTTGGGAGGCTGAGGCAGGAGAATCGCTTGTACCCAGAGGCGGAGGTTGCAGTGAGCCGAGATCACACCATTGTACTTGAGCCTGGGCAACAAGAGCAAAACTCTGTCTCAAAAAAAAAAAAATTAAAATTTTTTTTAAAAAAGTTTATCACAATTAATATTTGATAAATGTTATATCTAATGACTAGCTACTAAGGTAAATGGAGCAATTATTATTGAAGGGTTTCAGAAGCAACTGGCAACATAGTTTGCCTTCCAGAAAATTAGAATGAGGGTGGTTTTAGGAGACAGATAGTATTTCATTAAGGAGTTAAGAAAAGAAGTTACAAATAAACTAAATGGCAAGTTCATAAGAGCTAGAGACAATCTAGAGAGATCTTATGAGGATCCTAAACTATATCATTTTATTTAAAACCTCTTCATTTAACTGGCCAGCTTGAGCCCAATTATGTACTGTGTCTGTTTTCCTAGCACCCTAGATTCAAAAGCCTCTTGTCTATTCCCTTGCTAACCCTTATTATTGTCTACTCTGTCTTCATGCTTTGGGACTAGAGAGCACATAATCATAAAACCTTTTATTGAGCCTGGTATAAACTCATGCTTAATATTAGCCAGGCATGTTTTCTAGTTTCATTGCTACTCAACAACATTTATACTATCCTTTGCCCTATTCTCTATCACATTGCTCATTGCTCACATAAGGTATTTGACATTTTCTCACAAATTCTTACTCACCTTTTTTTTTTTTTTTGAGACAGTCTTGCTCTGTTGCCCAGGCTAGAGTGCAGTAGTGCCATCTAAGCTCACTGCAACCTCCACCCCCTGGGATCAAGTGATTTTTCCACGTAGGCCTCCCCAGTAGCTGGGACTACAGGCATGTGCCAGCACGCCCGGCTGATTTTTGTATTTTTAGTAGAGACAGGTTTCTCCATGTTGGCTGGGCTGGTCTTGAACTCTTGACCTCAAGTTACGTGCCCACTTCAGCCTTCCAAAGTACTGGGATTCCAAGCATGAACCACTGTGCCTGGCTTCCCTTCTTATTATATGCTCCTGTGTTCTCTTTTAACAAAATGTGAATGTCTATTGCCATTCCCTTCTTCCCAGCTTAAAAGTTCTCTGAATCTTTGTCTCACTTTTTCTCTCATGTCTCCTTCAGGACTAACACTATCAGACATCTTTCTTTTATTTTAAATGTTCCCTTTTTTTTTTCCCCCATTTTCAAGCATTCTAAGCAAGACCTCAGACCTGGAATGTTAGAAACGTTGTTCCTCTCTTGCATCCCTTCTCTTTCTTTATCCATTCAGCCTCAAAATGGGTATTCTAATAAGATTTCTGAAACAATACTTTGCAAACCACAGCCTGCTGAAAAATTTTCAATTATTCTGTGCGGTCTAGAATTGCACTGTTCAGTATGGTAGTTACTAGCCAGATGTGGCTATAGAGTGCTTTAGCTACTTTGAACTGAAATGTGCCTTAACAGTAAAATATGTACTGTTTCAAAAGTGTGATTTAGTCATTTAAAAAAAAGATTGTAAAATATCTCATTATTTTTATATTATTTATTGAAATGATGGTATATGGGATATTTTAGTTTAAATAAGACATATTTTTCATTTAAAAAATTTTTATTTTTTTAAGACAGGGTTGGCCCAGCACGGTGGCTCGTGCCTGTAATCCCATAATCCAAGCACTTTGGGAGGCCGAGGTGGGTGGATCACTTGAGGTCGGGAGTTTGAGACCAACATGGTGAAACCCTGTCTCTACTAAAAATACAAAAACTACCTGGGCGTGGTGGCGCATACCTGTAATTCCAGCTACTCGGGAGGCTGAGGCAGGAGAATCGATTGAATCCAGGAGGCAGAGGTTGCAGTGAGCCGAGATGGCGCCACTGAACTCCAGCCTGGGCAACAGAGTGAGACTCAGTCTCAAAAAAAAAAAAAAAAAAAAAGACAGGATTGTGCTGTGTTGCCCAGGCTGGATTCGAACTCTTGGGCTCCAGCAATCCTCCTGCCTCAGAATAGCTGGGACTACAGGCATACCACTGCCTGGCATAGACATACTTCATCCCTTTTTACATTTTTAAGTGCAGCCACTAGGCAACTTAAAATTACATTAGTCTCATTTTTATTAGTCACCACTGGTCTTCAATATATATATATCCAAATATTTTATTCTTGGCATTCAAAGCCTTTCAAAATGTGGCCACTGCTAAATTCCATATTCCGTGTTTCTATAGATGTATTCTTGGCCCAGTGCAGTGGCTCACGCCTATTATCCCAGCACTTTGGGAGGCTGAGGCAGGTGGATCGTTTGAGCCCAGGAGTTCAAGAACAGCCTGGGCAACATGGCCAAATCCCATCTCTACCAAAAAAAGTAGCCAGGCATGGTGGTGTGTGCCTGTAGTCCTAACTACTCAGGAGGCTGAGCAGGAAGGATTCCTTGAGCCTAGGAGCCATAATTGCAGTGAGCCAAGATTGTGCCACTGTACTACAGCCCAGGCGACAGAGTAAGACCCTGTCTCAAAAAAAAAAATTTTTTTTCTCTGACCACAAATGTCTGCTCATTGTCTACTAAATCATGCCCTTTCCTACCTCCATATTTTATTTCTTCCTTAGAGTGTTTTTTAGTGTCCTATTTGTCAGTTCTGTGCTCCTGTGAAGACCCAGCTCATGGGCTCATTGCTTCCTCTGAAGTTTTTACCATGTGAGACTTTGCTATACATACATAACTGCATAAATTCCTAAGCACACTGTATTTGTATTATTTCTACCTTATATATTTTAATATAAAGACACTTGTCTAATACATCGTATTGGACTTTAAATCAGTCATAGTCCATATATTTATTGTCTATTATATATTAAATAGTGAGGAAGATTTTCAAGGTATGAATGAGTATTGTACAGGAGAGAAAATATAAGGTGGGATAGAAGCTCACACTTAGCAACTAGAAATGAGTATAAAAGTACACAAACCAAAAATTTGATAACTTCATCTTTGATAACTTCTTCATATGTAGTCATTACCAACTTCTGGTGATTCTGCCTCCAAAATACATTCCAAAGCCATTCATCGTTTGTCATTCTCACTGTTAGCACCCTTGTCTAGACCTAGACTACTACTTTTTTTTCCTAACAAGTCTCTCCACTTCTACTTTTGATTCCCAAGTCATTTTTTATATTTCAGTCACAGTGATCTATTTAAAACGCCCTCCTGGGCGCAGTGGCTCACACCTGTAATCTCAGCACTTTAGGAGGTGGAGGTGGGCAGATCACTTGAGGTCAGGAATTCAAGACCAGCCTGGTCAACATGGTGAAACCCCATCTCTACTAAAAATACAAAAATTAGCCAAGTGTGGTGGCTTATGCCTGTAGTCCCAGCTACTTAGGAGGCTAAGGCAGGAGAATCGCTTGAACCCAGGAGGCAGAGGTTGCAATGAGCTGAGATCACACCACTGTACTCTAACCTGGGCAACAGAGTGAGACTTGGTCTCAAAAATAAAATAAACACAGATCTGATTCTGATACTTATTTAAACTCTTAATTGGCTAATGTCCCAAAGATAAAAACCCAGACTCTTAACATGTCCTACATATTTTTCTAGCCTTATCTTATGCCATTCTCCCTTTCATTGCTCCCTTACAGACAAGAATAGTTTTATGCTTTTGAAATATTATTAAGCAGGCACAGTGGCTCCCACCTATAATCCCAGCACTTTGGGAGACTGAGGCAGGTGGATTGCTTGAGCCTATAAGTGAGCCACGATCGTAAAATATTGAGATATTTTACAGTGGTGTGATCACTCCAGCCTTGGCAACAATGAGACCCTGTCTCTTAAAAAAGGGGAAAAAAAAGCTGGGTGCGGTGGCTCACACCTGTAATCCCAGCACTTTGGGAGGCTGAGGCATGTGGATCAGGAGGTCAGGGGTTTGAGACCAGCCTGACCAACATGATGAAACCTGGTCTCTACTTAAACATACAAAAATTAGCTGGATGTGGTGGTGCACACCTGTAATCCCAGCTACTTGGGAGGCTGAGGCAGGAGAATTGCTTGAACCCAGGAGGCGGAGGCTGTGGTGAGCCAAGAGCACGCCACTGTACTCCAGCCTGGGCGACAGAGCAAGACTCCATCTCAAAAAAAAAAAAAAGGAAAAAAAATTATTGAAAATTTTTTTTTTTTTTTTAGACAGTTTCACTCTTGTCGCCCAGGCTGGAATGCAGTGGCAAGATTTCGGCTCATTGTAACCTCTGCCTCCGGGGTTCAAGCAATTCTTCTGCTTCAGTCTCCTAAGTAGCTGGGATTACAGGCGCCCACCACGACACCCAGCCAATTTTTGTATTTTCTGTAGAGATGGGGTTTTACCATGTTGGCCAGGCTGACCTTGAACTCCTGACCTCAGGTGATCCACCCACCTGGACCTCCCAAAGTGCTGAGATTACAGGTGTGAGCCACTGCACCTGGCCGATTGAAATATTTCTATGCTATGTGCACCTGCTCTACTGAGAAGGTCATGGAAGAGACGAGTTCATAGGGCAGTAGAATTCTGGAGCTTCAGGGAGGGATAGATTAAGATCCTGCATGGTTTAGGCCTTTGGACACAGAACTATAAGCAGTAATTATTAACATCACTCTAGCAATTGAGTAGAGGACTGAAGGTGTCAGAGATAAACACAATTGGACATTAAAGTGGTATAAACAGATTTTTTTTTTCAGCCTATTGACAGTAGGGGAAAGAGCTGAACTATCTCATTTATGGAGAGGTAACTGGGTCTTTTTAAAACAATCAGGGAGTAGGGAGGGATTTAAGTTAGGGAAGTGAAAAATTACAAAAAGCAGGAAGTGGGAGTTGATCCATATGAAACCTATCTGAGTTTGCTAACTGGCGCTTATCAGAGTTAGGCTCCCACAGAGACTGAGAGACGGGTCCCTTCTTCATCTTCAGGTGTTGCCTGGAACAAACAGTAAATTTTTTTGGCAGCCTTAAATTTTCTTAGATGGGCACTTTTAGGAGGGATCGGGTCCTCCTAGGAATAAGGCCTTGAGCTATTTGAAACTTGTGTTTGTTCAAATCTTTATAGGCCAAGCTTGAGGCCTTGTGAAGAAGAGGGCTCAGAGTAGCCTAGCTAGAGTTTGGTGAGGGAGAGACTCTTTTGTCAAGAGGTAGACTATTTTGCAAGGAGATCAGACTTTTTTTTTTTTTTGAGATGGAGTCTCACTCTGTTGCCCAGTGGCGCCATCTTGGCTCACTGTAACCTCTGCCTCCTAGATTTAAGTGATTCTCCTGCCTCAGCCTCCCAAGTAGCTGAGATTACAGGCGCATGCCACCATATCCGGATAATTTCTGTATTTTTAAGAGAGATGGGGTTTTACCATGTTGGCCAGCTTGGTCTCGAACTCCTGACCTCAAGTGATCTGCCTGCCTTGGCCTCCAAAGTGCTGAGATTACAGGCGTGAGCCACTGCACCCAGTATGGATTTTTTTTTACTTACAAGTTTTGGAAAAGGATAAAAATCCTAGCTAGGGAAGTGAAAGTGAATAAAAGTTTGCATAACTTGCCTAATTATTAATAGATTAGGAATAAAGAAAACGCTGTTTCTCTTGCTTTTCAAACTCAGGAACTAATAGATTTGAAATACTTGATATACAACCACACCTTTGTTACTTATTTTATGAAATTTAGAAACCACGTACAAATTTGGATAATGCAGATCTCTCTGAATTTGGTCTGAATTCAGAAACCAAATAGATTTAGATAAAGAGGATACTTTTAAATTTGGCCTACCTCTTTTTTTATTTAAATTAACCTCCTTAGATTCTTGACAGTTAATCTCTCTGCTTTCCTCTCATATATGAATTACTACTGATAAAATTAATCTGTAACCTTTTTTTTTTTTTGAAGACCCTGATAATTCTGCTTTGTTCTAGGAAATATGCCTGTTATGGCAGTTTCTTTAGGTAATTTCATCCATTGTGTGAACTTATTTTTCAAATCAGGGACACAGGCAATATCACTATATTCATTCTAATTGGATATAATAAAAACACCTAATAATATCAATTATTGCTGCTAAAACAGTTCAAATCTTTGTGGGGGGAAGTTACCATCCCTTATTTTAATGCCTTATGATTTTATAAAAATTAAATAGTAATTTTTTAAAAAAACTTTAGGAAATAACTGAAATCATTTTATGGTTTGCTGAATAATTAACAATCTTGTTAGAAGAATTTTGGCTTCCAAAGAAGCTGGAAGTTTTTTGAAATTAAATTATAGATGTTTAAGTTACTAATATTCATATCACAGCCTTGAAATGAGACACTGAAGTGTTTGTTTTTTTTAAGTCATAGAGGTGGCCTAGACGGAAAACAGTTTATTACCAAATCCATCAAACTCTTTAAACTGACTTTGGTCATTGTTGGCTATTGTTTGTCATTCTTCTAAAAGACACAAATTAATAACTCTGTGTGTATGTTGTTTTTTGTTTTTAGGGTCCACCAAAATACACAAAATCTGTTCTGAAAAAGGGAGATAAAACCAATTTTCCCAAAAAGGGAGATATTGTTCACTGCTGGTATACAGGAACACTACAAGATGGGACTGTTTTTGATACTAATATTCAAACAAGTAAGTCTAAATGTAATCTTACGTTTTTAGCTTAAAGACATTACAAAATACTTGGGTGGCAGATAGATGAGTGGTTAGCCTTTTTCTTCACTGTCACCTACTTTTATCCAGATGTACTTTCCCCCAAGAACTACTTGGAAGAGGTCTTCAGTTCACTGATTATTGGCTGGCTAAAGACCTCTTGTTCATTGGAAAGCAAAAAGTAAGGAATCTCAGTTTAAACCTGGTTAATGTCCCAAAGTAAGGCTTTAGTATTTGAATAGAAAAGGCAGGATAGTGTGCTGTTTTGTGATATAAGCATAGGTCCTACCCCTCTACCCTTTGATAAGAATATAATTATTTTTACAGCTAGAATTTTATTGATGGGTGATCTGGCTTTGTAAATTTTTCTTTCTTTTAAAATACATAGTATTGTAATTCTGAAATCAAACCACTATATTTTTTCATTGTAACTTAATTTCTTAATAATAGAGTATATCATTAATTATAAGGAAAATCTGTTTTACAGGTGCAAAGAAGAAGAAAAATGCCAAGCCTTTAAGTTTTAAGGTCGGAGTAGGCAAAGTTATCAGAGGAGTAAGTAAAGAATGCCAGTGAATCAGTAGATATTCTGACACATGTTGTTTGTGGTATGATGCCGTAAAAAATTAGGTTTGGGGATATAATAAAAAGGAAACAGAACTTGGAGTCTGACAGATTGGGTATAATCATTGCTAGCTGATCTTGTACAAGTTGTCTGGATCTGTTTTCGCTATCTATAAAATGAGGACAGTACTGCCTACCTCAAGGTTGTTAGAAGATTCAATGAGCATAACTTAAGCAACTAATACAGTAGGGGCTTAAATGTTAGTCTCTTCCATGTGTACCCCTTTTATTGTTTTTCTTCATACAGTCAGTCTTTGTCACAATGTTTGGCCCTCTAAATTTGTCTTTAAGATTCCTAGATAATGTTTTATAACTATTTACCATTTACATATAATTGGGAAAGGTAAAATATGTTCCATTTTAGTACTCATAGAAGCAAAGTTTGTTTCTGAAGCCTTTTCACTTCATACAGCGCAGGCTGCAATACCAGACAATTGTTCAAACATAAGCATGCTTTAACCTAACTTACATGCTTTTATCTAACTTATAAGTGATAGATAACAGAAGGAAACTGAGAAAAGGGGAAGTTAGGCTTGACCTGTATTGACCATTATAGTGTACAGAAGAAGATAAAAGAGCAGGACTGACCGTCACCTTCTATGAATCAGGCTTTCATGCTAGGCCCATTGTTTGTTTTAAATTGTTAGTCTCAGAACATCAGACACCAATAATTGAAATGCCTATTTAAATGCAGTTATAAGAACCTTCAATATATTACTCTCTGTACTATCGGTAGGTCATAAGATATGATTCACACAATCATATGCAGAATATAAAACATCTTAGCCAGGCACCGTGGCTCACAGGGAAGCTGAGGAGGGTGGATCACCTGAGGTCAGGAGTTCAACACCAGCATGGCCAACAAGATGAAACCTTGTCTCTACTAAAAATACAAAAATTAGCCAGGCATGGTGGCAGGCGCCTGTAGCCCCAGCTACTTGGGAGCCTGAGACTCTCAGGAGAAGTGGTTGCCTGAACCTGGTAGGCAGAGGTTGCAGAGAGCCGAGATCATGCCACTGTACTCCAGCCTGGGCAAGGGAGCAAGACTCTGTCTCAAAAAAATAAAAATAAAACATGTAATTGTTATCTGCCTTTACCAAGTTGATACCAAGTATATATCAAATTGGGCCATTTTTCTATTTCTGAAACTTACTTGCATATTGGCAAATTTCTTCTAGTGTTCCATATTCTTTTTTTTTTTTTGAGATGGAGTTTAGCTCTTGTTGCCCAGGCTGAAGTGCAGTGGTGCAATCTTGGCTCACTGCAACCATCTTCTGGGTTCAAGCGATTCTCCTTCCTCAGCCTTTCGAGTAGCTGGGATTGTAGGCATGCGCCACCTCACCTAATTTTGTATTCCTAGTAGAGACAGGGTTTTACCATGTTGGTCAGGCTGGTCTTGAACTCCTGACCTCAAGTAATCCACCCACATCAGCTTCCCAAAGTGCTGGGATTACAGGCATGAGCTACTATGCCCAGCTAGTCTACCATATGCTTAATGTCCAAATGTGACCAGCCTTTGTCCTTTGAGCTTTAAATGATTGTTGCATTTCAACAGAGTGTATAATATTAGGAATATTACCCTTGTGGTCAAATCTGAAAAATATGGGGAGGCCTACCCAGAAGCCTTTTACTGAATTTCTTTGAAAAGTTAGTTTTACCTTTTGCAAAAGACCCTAGTGCCATAACATTTTAAAAATTATATTTTATGTTAACAACATGACTCTACTATTACAATGTGGTCATCTTAAGACAATTTTAGTTGAATACTTGCCAGTATATTCCAGTAAAAAACTCTCAAGTTTGTCCTGTGAAGTAAAAGTGTAGCAGATTTTTTTATGATGATGCCAGTAACAAACTGGTTTTAATAATGTATGGTATGTTAAGGTTTATAAAAAGTTCTTTTCTTTTTTTTTTTTGGTGAGACAGAGTCTCACTCTGTTGCCCAGGCTGGAGTGCAGTGGCACAATCCCAGCTCCCTGC
Organism: Aotus nancymaae; assembly: GCF_030222135.1. NCBI lineage: Eukaryota > Metazoa > Chordata > Mammalia > Primates > Aotidae > Aotus > Aotus nancymaae. The sequence continues at coordinate 15,413,179 of NW_026988476.1, read as the reverse complement.
AATCTCTGCCACCTGGGTTCAAGTGATTCTCCTGCCTCAGCCTCCCAAGTAGCTGAGATTACAGGCACCCCACACAAACACACCCCGCTAATTTTTGTATTTTTAGTAGAGATGGGGTTTCACTATGTTAGCTAGGCTGGTCTTGAATTCTTGACCTCAAGTGATCTGCCTGCCTCAGCCTCCCAAAGTGCTGGGATTATAGGTGTGAGCCACCACAGTTGGCCTCAAAAAGTTCTTTTAACATTAAAAAAGCCCTCCTTAAAATACCCTTATTTTTTTCTATTGAAGAAATGGAAGACAAAGATTTAGGGACTCACTGAAGTACACTACCTCAGAATATAGTGAAATCCAGTAATAGATTCTGTGTTTGTTTTAACATACAATCTTGTCTTGACTGTCATAGTATTGCATGTGCTTTTTGCAAAATACCATTAGTTTTTATTTTGTTCTTGCCTTTAGTGGGATGAAGCTCTCTTGACTATGAGTAAAGGAGAAAAGGCTCGAGTGGAGATTGAACCAGAATGGGCTTATGGAAAGAAAGGACAGCCTGATGCCAAGTATCCTTTTTTCCCCTCATAATTAAAAGGAAAAAAATAATCTCAGGATCAAATGAAGATGTAAAAGACGCTGTCTAGGTGAACTTCTAGATTAAGAATCCTGTCCAGACTAGTATTCCTGACATTTAGATGCTTATGTGTCAGCACCTCCAATAGACAACAGTATTTTCTATTGGGATAAAGTTCAAACTTCAGCTAGAATCTTTTTTTTTTCTCTTATTCAAATTCTTAACTTTCAAGACCCTAACTGCGAAGTTTAAACTTAAAAGGCCATTACTAATGTTTTTAAGAGTTTAAGAAGTTACAATGCCAGTACAAACTATAGCAAACTAGGGTGCAAATATGGCTCATGGTAATTTTATGGTACAGTATAATTTTAGGCAATTAAATTCAAAGCTTAGAAATGGAATAGATGTGGAAGATTACCAGTTGTGAACTGAAGGAGATCATAGAATCAACATAGTGTTAGTATAAGCATTTATTATTACTACTAATGACAGTACTCACTGAGAAGTCCAGTTTATGAACATTAAAAAAAACAAGGAATGACTCCAGACCATTAAGACCAGACCAATCCAATAGGTAAGAGGGAAGGTAGTTGATGGCTTTTGTTGGTTCCATTCCCCTTGGACCCGTTAGATTTTAAGTTTGAAAAAACAATTCTTTTGGAAGGCAGCATTCTGTCATCTTATCAGATAAACGTATTTGGGAATATAATAGCTCCCTTAGCTTTTCAAAATCAAATGGCCAGGATGGGCGAGGTAGCTCACACCTGTAATCCCAGCACTTTGGGAGGCCAAGGAGGGCGGATCACCTGAGGTCAGGAGTTTGAGACCAATCTAGGCAACATGGCGAAACCCAGTCTCTACTAAAAATACAAAAATCAGCCAGGCGTGGTGATACATGCCTGTAATCCTAGCTACCCTGGAGGCTGAAGCAGGAGAATCGCTTGAACCTGGGAAGCGGAGGTTGCAGCTAGACGTGATTGCGTGACTGCACTCCAGCCTGAGCGCAAGAGTGAGACTCTATCTCAAAAAAAAAAAAAAATCAGATGGCAGCTGCAGCTCCCTCTCCCATGTGAAGGAGGATTTGAAGACCAATCTGATGCATATATAAATTATATAACTCTGAAGTTAGCATTTTTTTGTTTGTTTGTTTTTTGAGCCAGGGTCTCACTCTCATCCAGGCTGTAGTGCGGCAGACAATCTCGGCTTGCTGCAAACTCCGCCTCCCAAGCTCAAGCAGTTCTCCTGCCTTGGCCTCCCTAGTAGCTTAGGGACTACAGGCATGCACCACCACGCCTGGCTCATTTTTGTATTTTTAGTAGAGATGAGGTTTCACTGTGTTAGCCAGGCTGGTCATGAACTCCTGACCTCAGGTGATCCACCCACCTCAGTCTCCTAAAGTGTTAGGATTACAGGCGTGAGCCACCGCATCTGGCCTTGAACTTAGCATCTTAAAATGCACAGTAAAAGTTACGTACTACCTCATAAAAACTTTAATACAACATATTTTTTTCCTAGCTAGAATGGTATTACTTTTTTGAGTACTTAATAGTCGTAATTAAGTGGTGGCTAATTTAGGAGTACTTGTAAAGCATCCAGGTAAGCATGATCCTAGTCCAAGCTAAATTTATCTAGTGAGCCTATCTAATCAGCCTATCCTGATAGATTATGATCTCCATTTATCATGAAAAATACTTTTAGGGGCCAGGCGTGGTGGCTCACACCTGTAATCCTAGCACTTTGGGAGGCTGAGGTGGGCGGATCACGAGGTTAAGAGATCGAGACCATCCTGGTCAACACAGTGAAACCCCATCTCTACTAAAAATACAAAAAAATCAGCCAGGCGTGGTGACACATGCCTGTGGTCCCAGCTACTCGGGAGGCTGAGGCGGAAGAATCGCTAGAACCCAGGAGGCGAAGGCTGCAGTGAGCAGAGATTGTGCTACTGCACTCCAGCCTGGTGACAGAGCAAGACTCCGTCTCAACAACAACAAAAAAAATACTTTTAGGAACCTCTAGGCTAGTTATGTATTAGCCGCTGAATCAGCTTCAAAGCTTTTCCCTTTGGGATTAATTACTAATATCCAGAATACATAACTGTAATTTTACACTAAGGTTTTGAGGGTAGGGGAGAGGCACTTTTTATTAAATGTACCTTGACTTCTTCAACAGAATTCCACCAAATGCAAAACTCATTTTTGAAGTGGAACTAGTGGATATTGATTGAAATAGCAGTGCTTCAGCTCTAAGGATATCAGCAACAATGACAAAACTTGGCCTTGAAGAAACTTACATAACTAGTTAGAACTTGTTACTATTGTTGTTAAGGGAAGAGTCAACTGGAAAATTCAAGGAGTTAATAAAATTTGTTTACTTGATCCCAACTTTTGAGAGATGTAATCCCTTATGAATCCCTGAAGTCTAAAATACCTTCCTACAGCTATGTAAAATACTGGTCAAGGAAAACTCCTTTTACCTCATGTTGTAAACTAAGTGGCTCAATAAAAATTTATCCAGTGTCTTGATTTGACTGATTTGTTTAGTGTTAATATATTAATCGTTCTGATTAAGTAACTGAAACTACGGACCTCATCAAACCAGGGAGTAACTCCCAATAAAATTAAAGCATAGGGCTTGAGGGGAAACAAAATGCTATAAGGTCTAAAAAATCGTGGCAGGAAGATAATACTTGAATTTAGGAGAAGTGTACTTCAAAAACCTATGAGCCACTAATAAAGGTGAACATAAAATTAATATTACTAATTTATTCCCCCAAAATAAATTCATAAACGATTACTGGATGAGTCTTCAGTTTTATTACAAAAATGAAGATGATCAGTTTGATCAAAATGAAAGTTTGTTCACAAGTTTTACATGAATATTCTAAATACAAAGTCTCCTGAAACAACATATTTTTGATATGATTTTCATTTTTTAAAGGGATGCAAACATTCCATTTTCTCATTTATAATCTCTATTCCAAGGCATAGAATTTTAATAATGTATCCTTTCTGCAGTTAGATCACAGTTCACAAGTATAACTCAAACAGACAAAACCTGTCAGCAAAGGTTAAAAATCCTTTTTTTTTTTTAAAAAGGAGGTAAATCCTTAATAACCAGCCCTTATGTGTTTTCAGAATTTTGTACTACACAGACATGATTTGCAGTCAGGCTTTTCTTCCTACCCCTTAAGGCTACAAAATTCTGTTGCAAATGCATTGCAAAAGAATTCTAGACCACTTAATGCAAAAATCAAAAAATAGTTCTTCAATAAAAAGTAAATTTTATAAATGGTAGGAAATAGTATCTGTGGTAAGCTACTAATTGACATTTTTCCCCTATTACTAAACAAATTGTGTTACACAGAAACAAGGAAGACAAGTTATCAAATACAACAAGCTTATACTGTTTACATCCCTCATTAAAAAAAATAACAATTTTATATTTTTCACACACTCCATTTGAAATTTATATTCCCATCAGGTTGGAGGGGGAGGATAATACTGTCCATAATTCCAAGGATTCTGATAATTGTACTGAAAGGAAAAAGTAAGTATATGTTAGCATATTAGAACTGTGGCAGTTCCATGTGTAAAAGTATAATTAAAGCAGGTATGTTTAAGAAAACAAGTGTTCACTGCTAAAATTCTAGTACTTTATCACCAAAGAATGAATTAATGAATTAGAATAAAAACGTTTTCTAAAAAAAGAAACTATCCTAATTTATGCTAATAACATCTATGAACAAAGAATTATAATTATGCAGACTCACTTGATACCAGGCACTATAATTATATACAGCTTGATTTGCCTGTAAATCACCATCAATCATCTGTGTAGATGATGAAGTTGTATCTTCTGTATGTGCTTTCTTTTCCTCTGGTTCTTCTGATCTATATAAAATGTCAAATGGAAACTTTCAAAACTCCCACATATAAGAACTTTAACGAATAGATGAATGTTAACTGTTTTGCTGAAGTTTTGAACCACTCATGACTTTTTCAAATCATGAAAATAAAGTGTGTAAATTACAACATAAAAATAACACTTAAAAACATTTGTCTTTGAAGGCATTTCCATAATGAAGCACCCCTTCTTAATTTAGCAAAAACTTACATACCCATTTTCTGCTTTCCTTTTTAAAGAATCCTGTTCTTTTAAGAGTGTCTGATGTTCATCATAAGCATTCAGAAGCCTGAAAGGGAAGAAAAAAAAATCCTCTGGAATGAACAAAAACTAACCTATTATTTAATATTTAAAGTTGTTTTAACTTCAGAAACTACCCAAGTAAATTTATAAGCAGCTCCTTTATTTTCAAAATTTCTACTATTAAAATCATAGTCCTGATACTCAAGACACCCCATTCCCTATACTTACAATGGATTAAATAACACACTTGTGTTGAATCTCCAATTTGTCTGCCTATTTTTGCCAAATTAAAATAATATCATTTAATTTCACTGTCAAAATTCCAATAGCTAGCTACTGTCAACTGCCTACTCTATGTACTCTCAATTCAGTCTAGCTTTCAATGCACAACACAGTCAAGATCATACTTCCACTACTTCACAAAAACCTGCAATCAAGCAGATGTTACTTTTATATGAGCTTCAACTTGCTTCCGCCACTGTGTCCTCTGCTCAGCTTGTCAGAATCCAGTAATCGCTAAATGAAGCCCAACCTCCTCTATGAAGCATGACAAATCCATTCTGATCCACAGAGAGATCACAGCCCTCCTAGCAGTTATTTGCTACCTCATACACTTACTTACTTTTTTACTCATATCATTTAACTTGACTAGAAGCTAAAATTACGTATCTTGTACCTTCTTCAGTGTAAACATAAGACAATAAATATACAGCACACAAGCAGTTAAGAGCAGAAACTCTGAAGTAGGTTCAGTCCTAGCTCCACAATGTAGTAATAGCTATGTGACCTCAGAAAAATTGTCTAATCTTTCTTAAATCCTCTCATCTATTAAGAGAATAGAACCCTTACCCTCATTCTGCTATAAATTTTCTGTAAGATAGCTAATATAAAACATTTAGCATCATGCCAAGCACACAAATAATACATTAATATATTAAAATACACTAATAAAAACATTAGCTATTATATTCGTTTTACACAGCCATCAAAAATATATACATACATATACAAACATTCAGATACAACTAATACTCAGTTTATCTACAGTGGTTTCAAGAGAAATCTAAATGAGAATAATCAGAGAAGGCACATTCCTAACAGAGACTGGTATACTTCCTTACTAGAATCAGGTAAGACTGGAACCTCAGAAATGCTCTAGCCAGTATTTGTACTCTTAGTAAACTAAAACCCACTGGAGCATTCCCTTTGAACATCCTCAACTTTCAGTCTTTTACAATGAAGGAAGATGAGGCCACTAGGCATGTTCTGTGAGACCATATCCATTCTCATCTCCAATCTCAGAAAATAGCACTCCTACTGGAAATTAGTCCCATTCATCCTTATTGACCTATATATTAAATGTTTGGGTTGCAGGATTCAATCCTTATCCCATTTCCCTTTTCACAGGATTGCTCCTTGCTGCCTTCTCTCATTCAGTCATGGTTTAAATTGACATTCTAAAATTGGGAAAAATTTTGGAAGGAAAAACAAACCATACGCCTTCTGTCAAGTACATACACATATACAAAACTGAATTTACCCCCATATATATCTGAGGAAAAAGTAAACTAAGTGAACATTTTAAAATTTAACAATGTATTAATCTGTACTAATCATCAAATCCCCATCCAAAAATATCAATGCTCATTTATCATTCAAATAGATAATATAATTAAGATCTTACTTATTGACATCGGAACCAAAATCTTCAAGAAATTCCACTTTTCTCTGAGAAAATGTGATTCTCATTTTAATAGGTAATGAACCATGTACAGCTTTGTCAAAACAACTTAGGATATTTTCTTCATTTTGTTTGAGGTCACCACTGTATTCCATTTCAAGTAAATTGAGGTATAACTTTGTGTTCTCCTGTGTAAAAAGCAGCATCAATTAATATTTCTAAAATATTTTTATTAGAGCAAAGATATTTAAAATGCCTCAATTTTTATATCTCAATTTGAAAAAAATTGAAAATTATATTAAAATACAACTCATGCTAAATATTTTCAGTGTATATCTAAAGGCACGAAAAAATTTATTAACACATTGATGAATTTTTCAACCAATCAATCATCCTAGTATCTCCTAAATTATGCAAATTGTTAAATGCCAATAAATTAAAACTCTATATCCTATCTTGGGTTTAATATGACTTGACCTACCATGACAATTAGAAAATAAAACATAAAAAAATTATCCCTATGCTTCAAATAATTTAAATCTTTACTACAACTATAGATTAATATCTTAACTGGCCATGGTGGCTCAATCCAGCACCTTGGGAGGCCAAGGCAGCAGGATGACTTAAGGTCAAGACCAGCCTGGCCAATGTGGTAAAACGTCTCTACTAAAAATACAAAAATTAGCTGGAGTGATAGTGCACACCTTTAAAAAAAAAAAAAAAAAGGGAGTCTTGCTCTGTTGCCCAGGCTGGAGTGCAGTGGTGAGATCTCTGCTCACTGCAACCTCCACCTTCCAGTTTCAAACTATTCTCCTGCCTTGGCCTCCCGGGTAGCTGGGATTACAGGTGTCCACCACCACACCTGGCTGATTTTTGTTATTTTTAGTAGAGACAGGGTTTCACCATGTTGGCCAGGCTGGTCTCAAACTCCAGACCTCGTGATCCGCCTGCCTCAGTCTCCTCAAGTGCTGGGATTACAGGTGTGAGCCACTATGCCTGGCTGGTGCAAACCTTTAATCCCAGCTACTCAGGAGACTGAGGCAGAATGGCTTGAACCCAGGAGGTGGAGGCTGCAGTGAGCTGAGATCACTCCACTTGACTCCAGCCTAGGTGACAGTGAGACTATATCTCAAAAAAAAAAAAGGAAAAAAAATGGCCAGGCACAGTGGTTCATGCTTGTAAGCCCAGCACTTTGGGAGGCCAAGGCAGGAGGATGGCCTGAGGTCAAGGAGTTCGAAATCAGCCTGGCCAACATGGTGAAACCCGATCACTAAAAATACAAAAATTAGCTAGACGTGGTGGTGCATGCCTAAAATCCCTAGCTACTCCGGAGGCTGAGGCTGGAGAATTGCTTGAACCTCGAAGGTGGAGGTTGAAGTGAGCCAAGATCAGCCACTGCACTCCAGCCTGGGTGTCAAAGCCAGACTGCGTCTCAAAAAAAAAAAAAAGATAAAAGATAAACATCTTAAACTGCAGCTAGAAGCAAACTGCTATAAATGTGTATGTTAAACAGACCTGGCAATAACTAAAATACTGGCCAGGCGTGGTGGCTCATGCCTGTAATCCCAGCACTTTGGGAGGCCAAGGCGGGCAGATCATGGTGAAACCCTGTCTCTACTAAAAATACAAAAATTAGCTGGGCGTGGTGGTGCATGCCTGCAGTCCCAGCTACTCAGGAGGCTGAGGCAGGAAAATCGCCTCAACCCGGGAGGCGGAGTTTGCAGTGAGCCGAGATTGAGCCACTGCACTCCAGTCTGGCAACAGAGTGAGACTCCATCTCAAAATAAAACAAAACAAAACAAAACAAAACCTAAAATTCTAAAACTTGAGAAATTATCTATTACCTATACATTGCCTTTTTTTTTTTTTTTTTTTTTTTTTGAGACGGAGTTTCACTCTCGTTACCCAGGCTGGAGTGCAATGGCGCAATCTTGGCTCACCGCAACCTCCACCTCCTGGGTTCAGGCAATTCTCCTGCCTCAGCCTCCTGAGTAGCTGGGATTACAGGCACGCGCCACCATGCCCAACTAATTTTTTTGTATTAGTAGAGACGGGGTTTCACAATGTTGACCAGGATGGTCTCGATCTCTCGACCTCGTGATCCACCTGCCTCGGCCTCCGAAAGTGCTGGGATTACAGGCTTGAGCCACCGCGCCCGGCCTATACATTGACTTTTGACAACTGATATATAAAAAGTACTCCGTGGAGAAGCAAAATCATCTCACTGCTAAATGTGCTTATAACACAGGAAACACCTATGCTTTTGTTTATAAAATACTCTCCTAAGCCCTCTGTTCTACTTAATAAACAGTAAATTTGTTAATTTCTAAAGGGAAAATAGAAAGCATCACAATGTCTATAACACTTTTTAACCCAATAATCTTAATGTCTCAAACTTTTAATTCAAAACAATTTTTAAAACTTTTTAAAATGGCAACATCAGTTTAGAGGGACTGCTGTCCTCATTTAGTAATAAAATACATTACATACAGACCAAATCTTTCATCACAGTTGCCACAGTTAAAATAAACTGACCACTGGTTTTTTTACAAGATACTTGAAAAAAACAAATACATACTTTGTCTCTTTCAATTGCTTCCAAAAGTACCTTTCTTGATTTTGGAAGGTTTTTCTGTATTTTGAATAGATGCCGGGCTAGTTTGACAGCATAAAATGAAGATTCATTATTTGATTTGGCATTCTTAATGGCATCCTGAAGCAAATGTTCAGCTTCTTCCAGATTTCCATGCCGTCGTTCTAAACTTACTCTTCGTAAACGAACCATTGCCAATCCTAGAACACATTCTTCAAATGTTCTCAAGATATTCCTGGCTTCATTAATATTACCTAGAAACAGTAATTAACATGTTCATGCTTCTGTTTAAACTTATAAAATAATGTTTATACCAGATACTGGCAAACAATCACCCATGAGCTAAATTCAGCAACTAATGGGAAACAACCATGCATATTTACATACTGTCTATCGCTGCTCTGAGGCAGAGGCAACAATGGCTTACAAAACCTAAAAGAACACATGGCTTACAAAGCCTAAAATATTTACTATCAGGCCTTTGAGAGAAAAAGTTTGCCACACTCTGCTTTACACCATCCCTTACCACCCAATTCCTCACTGTATCCTGAAATAACTTAGAAATCTCAAAAATATCAACTGAATTTCTCTACTCTTACCCTGCTGTTCCTCAAAAGCTGCCCAAAGCATATGCACCATGGGTTTCTTTGGGAGATGTATAGTACAAGCTCTGCTGAAGACATGCCTCACTCCTTCAATGCTATGGTTTTCCATGTACTTGGCATACTACATACAGAAAAGAGGAAATACTGAATAATTTACAGTTGAACAAGCCATTAAATTTGTGACAGAACGATAAAATTCTATTTTTAAACCCATTCAGCACCTTTATTGAACCACTAGACTAGTTTCTGTAAGGAAGGACGAAGAGAGGCAACGAGGTTGGCATATGCAGCAGTCAAATCTGGTTGCAAGCAGACCATCTCCTAATGCAACAGATATAGTTATATGAACAACATTCAACAGAAGTACAAAAAAGGTTAGTCACTAGATCAATGTTTATAATATATTCAAGTTTAAGAGCACATGATTTTCTTACCTTAATCCAAAACTCCTCATAGAGGGCACATGATATGACACATCTTTCAAAGAGAACCACAACTCGTTCATGTGTCCCATTTTCAATTTCAAATTCTAAGTATTCTTTCCAGTTTTTCAGTTGTGCCTTTTCCAAAGGTTTCACATGAAAGTAAGGTCTTTTAATCTGTAATGAAATTGTAACATGACAATGAAAGTAAACCAATATCACCAAAATATGCCCAAGTACAGTGTTAATACAAATTATTTTAAATATAAGTATAGTTGATAATTAAAAATTTTTAATATCTTATAATTTAAAAAAACTTCTAAAATTAAAATCCCTTAAATTCCTTAAGCTTTACAAACAAATGAAACAATACATTTTCTATTTATTCTGCCATTTTGCCAATTACATGCTTTTTAATATACAGAACATTTTATACTTTGTTGAATATTTTAAAATTGAACAACCATAGTGACAGAAAACAGATCAATGGTTGCCTAGGCTAGGAGTGGGGAGGGGAACACTGGCTGGAAAAGGGCCAAGCACCTTTTGCCGTGCTGAAAGAGTTCTGTATATACATCTGTGAAATGACTGCATATTCTAAGATTCATATGAAAGGCCATTATAGGGAAATCTACAGTAACAAAAAGCAGATAGTGGTACCTTAGCATTGGGGGTAGAGGATCGCAGCTGAGAAGGCAGGGGTAGTGACAGCTAAAAGTTAAGGGGTTATTTTTTGAGGTGGTGATCATGTTCTAAAATTGACTGTGGTGATGGTTGTACCTATCTGTGAATATACTAAGAACTACTGAACTGTACACTTTAAATGGATGAATTACATGGCATTTGAATTATATCTCAGTAAAGCAATGAGAAGAAAAAAAAACCAAAGAATTAAAATTGTGGGAAATTACCTCATTTTACTATATACCTAAAATGGGTCAATTGTACTCTACGTAAAATATGACTCCAAGAAGCTGACTTTTAAAAACTGAACAATTAGAATAAAATTGTTCAGATGAAGCATGTATCTTGCAATTCAAGTAAATCTCAAACCAAACATTCTAAAACTGATCAGGGAAAATGGAAAAACTGAAAATGATCACAATAAATGAGACAAGCATCTTAAAGTTATGGCTTAAATATGCAAAAATAAAGTTATAATAGAGATATTACCATCAAAATTGAAAGAAAAATAAGTTATTCCTATCTTTATATTTTAAAGACTATTAAAAAACAAAAACACTTACACCTTCTTCAAATGTCCACCTTTTACTAACTTCATGCTCATTATAATTAAACATTTCTTGATGAATCTCAATGATTCTATGTCTCATGTTTTCTATTTCTGTAATTAGCTTGGGAAGAAAAAGGGAAAAAATAAATCTTATAAGCTATATACTGAAAATTTTCCATATCACTGCTTACATTTAAGTATTCACAGATATTTTAGTCTTAGGATAGTGGTAGAATTTTAACTGTTGGCAATTATGTGCAAAATACAATTAACAACACTAAAATATATCACACAACTTCCTAATTAACCACTTTCATACATTTTTTTTCTTTTTTTCATAAATTGGGCTAGTAGATTCATAACCTAGGCAAAATATTCCTTCTAAACTAAGTTTTTTTGGGAGTGTCTCATAGTAAAATAGATTCTCTATCTTAAATCCATACATACCAGCTACTGAATCCCCATTTGCCTTAATCAGAAATTAACTTCAAACAAGCTACAAATCACTGGGTAAATGGCCAGCTATATAAGTGATCGCTATGCCACTCAAGGAGTCAAGGGATAACAGGTCCAGTTTCTTCTACACTAAAGACCTTTTTTTTTTTTTTTTGCCGAGATGGAGTCTTGCTCTGTGGCCCAGGCTGCAATGGTGCCATCCCAGCTCACCGCAACCTCCGCCTCCCAAGTTCAAGCAATCTTCCTACCTCAACCTCCCAAGTAGCTGGGACTACAGTCACGTGCCACCATACCTGGCTGATTTCTGCATGTTTAGTATAAAGGGGGTTTCACCATGTTGCCGAGACTGGTCTTGAACTCCTGACCTCAGGTGTTCCGCCTAACTTGGCCTCCCAAAGTGCTGGGATTACAGGCGTGAACCACCACATCTGGCCACTGAAGAACTTTAGAATAAGACTGGTTACCTTTGCAGGATCAGTTATGTCTTCAATTCCTGATGGTAGATCATCACCAGGAGGACCATCATCACCACTATGTCCATTTACAGAAGCTAATTCCCTTCGAAACTGAATAAACTGTTCACCAGTTAAAAGATCTCTAGGTAAGTTATTCTGTACATGTTCTTTAAATCTAAAGGAAGACAATAAAAATACATACTCTATATTTGAATCATAATTTTAGATCTCATATTGAGATTCCTACTATACACTACCTTTTCAAAGGATTTGATTTAAAGAAAGAAAGCAAAATATCATGTCCTTTCTCCTTCTTTTCTATAGTGAAAACCTACCATATGATAAAACACTACCATATGATGAAACAAGTCTATAGACATCTTCAATTTCTTCCTTCCTTTGCAGTGGAATGGAGAAGGCATGGATGAGCATAAATTAAAACCTCAGTTCTGTCTGTTACTAGTTATCTGACTTAAGGGAAGATTTTCCTTTCTCTAAATCTTAGTTTCCTCAACTGTAAAATGGGATGACAATACCTATTCTTTATGTCTCATAGAATCTATTTTACTAGAAGGCACAAAAGTTACAGTAAAATTAAATATTGTAATCCATATTTAAATTCTAAATAATCACTTGTAAATAATCAACAAATATTACCAGTTCTTTCCCACCTCCCAAATACTCCTCAATCCACATGTGGGTTCACAAAAACCCAATGAAACTGCCCAATTAAGATTATCAATTACCTCATACATAAAATTAAATGGACACTTGTTTTGTGGTATGGTCCTCCAAGCCTCTGACTGCTGCTCTTTGTCCTATTCCCCTTCTTACCTGCCCTAAATGCTAGTATTCCCAAGAATTCCACTCTCCCGATTGGTTCTCAACTACTTTTATTAAGACATACTTCTGGCCAATCCCATTAATACAGCTTGAAATACCTATGCCATGATGACTCTCAAAACTATAACACAAGTCCAAACCTTTCTCCTAATCCAGATTAGCATATCCAACTGCCAATACTCTGCACAAAGAAATACAGATTAGTTTAAAGCTAATCTATAAAGAGATTTTTGAAGAAAATATCATTTTGCTATTTTATAAAAAAATGCAATAATTTGTATACACACAAACTTTAATCAAAAACAACAGGTTGAGGAGCTAAAGTACACCATCACAATATGAACATACCTTTGGAACCTCAAATGTGAAATGTCTTAAAGTTAAGTGTGTCATCTCCATCTGAAAATGAATACCCTCAGCATTTCTAATATTGATTAATGGTACTGTCAACCACTAAATTTCTCAATCTCTTCCACCTAGCTTTACATTTACATTACATTAGATACCAGGCCCTATAGACTGTACCTTTTAAATACATCTTCATCACCTCCTCACTTTTAAGCTGGATAAACCTAAAATAGCCTCACAGCCTCTAGTCTCACAACTCCCATTCCCACCTCAATACTACTATCAGAAATGTTGTTAAAAAGTAAGCAAACAGGCCAGGCGTGGTGGCTCACGCATGTAATCCCAGCACTTTGGGAGGCTGAGCCAGGCAGATCACCTGAGGTCAGGAGTTTGGGAACAGCTTGGCCAACATGGTGAAACTCCATCTCTACTAAAAATACAAAAATTAGCCAGGCATGGTGACATGCACCTGTAATCCCATCTACTCAGGGGGCTGAGGCAGGAAAATCACTTGAACCTGGGAGGTGAAGGTTGCAGTGAGCTGAGATCGAGCCAGTGCACTCCAGCCTGGATGATAGAGAGAGACTCCATCTCAAAAACAACAACAACAAGAAAAGGCCAGGCATGGTGGCTTTACGCCTGTAATCCCAGCACTTTAGGAATCCGAAGTGGGCAGACCACCTGAGGTCAGGAGTTCAAGACCAGCCAGGTCAACATGGTGAAACACCGTCTCCAATAAAAATACAAAAAATTAGCTGGGTGTAGTGGTGCTTTGCCTGTAATCCCAGCTACTTGGGCGGCCAAGGCAGGAGAATTGCTTGAACCTGGGAAGGCGGAGATTACAGTGAGCCAAGATCTCTCCACTGCGCGCGCGTGCGCGCGCACACACACACACACACACACAGAAAGTATGTAAACAAACAGTAAACTGTTCATCCCTCTCTTGATAGTTCGTTAGGCAGTCTTTCATATTCTGACCCAGGCCTACCTCTTCAACTTAATTACTAGACTGGCTGCCCATGTCCCATATGTTCCAACCTTATAGATTTTCTCCCAAGTTTGTTAAATTAAGACTTTCAAAAATATATGTAAGGCCAGGCACAGTGGCTCACACCTGTAATCCTAGCACCTTGGGAGGCTGAGGTGGGCGGATCACCTGAGGTTAGGAGTTCAAGACCAGCCTGGCCAACACAGTGAAACCCTGTCTCTACTTAAAATACAAAAATTAGCCAGGTGTGGTGGCAGGCACCTGTAATCTCAGCTACTTGGGAGTCTGAGGCAGGAGAATCACTTGAACCTGGGAGATGGAGTTTGCACCATTGCAATCCAGCCTGGCCAACAAAGAGAGATTCCATATCAAAAAAAAAAAAAAAAAAGAAGAAAAAGTGGATGTGGTGGCTCACACCTGTAATCCCAGCACACTCTGGGAGGCCGAGGTGAGTGGATCACCTGAGGTCAAGAGTTCAAGACCAGCCTGGCGAACATGGTGAAACCCCATCTCTACTAAAAATACAAAAAATTAGCTGGGCGTGGTGGCAGGCGCCTGTAATCCCAGCTATTTGGGAGATTGAGGCAGGAGAATCGCTTGAACCTGGGAGGCAGAGGTTGCAGTGAGCCAAGATCGAGTCACTGCACTCCAGCCTGAACAACAAGAGTGAAACTCCATCTCAAAAAAAAAAAATGTAAATAACATTGGAATCTAATTTAAATTTTCCAAAGTCAATGGATACAGAGGCTAATGGCCCATTTCAGCACCAGGAGGAAATAAATTAACATAAATTACAGTATGTTAAAAAATTAAAAATGAGAAAGTAATTCTCAAATATGTAGGATGAAAAAACAGATTTAATTACAGTTAATATTAAAACTCAAAATTGTCAACATATTAATTAAAACTTAAAATAAGGTAAAATTTAAAAATAACTACATACAGTACATAAATTTAAAACGACTTGATTGCTACATCATGCAGAAACTTCTTTAAAACAGTGACAAAACGTGCATAATATTAAGCAGTAATTTTTAGCAGTCTTTTGTATTATAAAGCTAATATTTTTTCAGTAAAGACTGGCTGAGTGTCTAATATATATTGAGCTCTATTCCTAGATATTAGAGATACAAAGAATTAAGCCTCAGAAACTGACAGGCATGTTAAGGATATAGGAGACATAAATTCAAAGCAGTGTTACTAGTGCTAATATATATGTAAATAGATAGGTAAAGTGGCGGCACAAATGACAGACTAGATATCTCAATGTAGGTGAACCAGAGAAAATTTCAGAGAAGACACAAAACTGTGTGGTCTCAAGGAATATGAGTTTACCAGACAAGTGGAAAGAGGAAAAGGTATTAACAGTCATAAAGATATAAAACAACACTGCCATTTGGGAAGTGTTATCACTTAGGTGTGTCTAGAGCTCAGGAACCACCAGGGATTGGACTTGGATGTTAGACCAGATCACAAAGTCCTTTTCCTAAAGAAGATTTAAAATTAGACTATCTCAGAGACAATTTGCAGGGTATATCTAATATACAAGCCTAATGCACAAGCACAATAAAATTATTTCCATTATTATTGTATAGCACTTAGAATATTTTTTTTTTAACATATACCTCCTCCTCTACCCTTCTGACCAACTCACAGGCAACACCATTACACACAGCTTTAGGCCTTCATTCCTACAACTTAAACAGCCTATCAACAGTTACATAGCAAATGCTAAATAAATGACTTCAAGAAAGAGGCATGTGTTAGGAAAAAAAAAAAAAAAAAATCAGTGGTTCTCAAAGCTGTTAGTCATTTGAATTAGTTAGCTTATATAAACTATAAGAATTGCATAAAGACTACTTGTGAGTTTGCTACAGATAAGGAAAGTGGTTCTATATGCATTAAGTGAAAAATAGCAGATTATAGATCAGTATGTGTAATATAATCCTACTAATATCTATTATAAGTATATATGCATTTTTAAAAGCCTAGCGTAACTGATGACTTAAAGGAAAATAAATAAAAGCCTAGCGGGCTATTCATTTAGAAATAAAAAAGACTTGTAGGAGAACCTATCAAAAACTTGGGGTCCACACTGTCTAGGTTCCAAATAGCTTCCAATCACTTATAAACTCTGTGGCCTTAGATAAATATGCTAATCTCTCTGTGTCTCCACTTTCATTAAATGGGAACAATAGTACTTGCCTCACTGGGTTATTGGGAGAATTATAAAGTGAGTTACAAAGCACTCAGCACAGTGTCTGTGATAAAGAAAATGCTATGTGTATTTCCTACACATATTTATTTTCATCATCAGTAAAGTTCTTGAAGTCACAGATTTTTCCTATACTTTAAATCACAGAAGAATTAGTCTATGAAAAGACACCCTCTTTGGCCCATCAGGTAATTTAAGTACTTTTGTACTTATGTGTTCAGTAACTATTTACCAAGCACTTCCATATGCCAATTCTTGCTTGTGTTAATGTCTTTCAGCAAATGTCTTCCTAGGTCATTATACCTTAGAAACCTGTCTGCTCCCTCTATTTCATCAAAAGCAGAGAGTATATTCCTATCTACATGCTTCCTGTTTCTAACCTAACTGTATAACTTCTACCTCTAGCAAATTGATCCTTAGTACTTTACAAATGCTTCATCAAAGTCTTCTACTTTTGGTAGTAAAGAAAAATTTAGAAAATAACTCACTTAAAAAGTACCTAGGTTTATACGATATTATTCATAAAAAATGTAACAAAAATAGAAAACATGCCAATTTTTTAAAAAAGCAAAAACACAGTCCTCACACTTGTTCAGAAAGACTTTCTGGATCCTTACTGATGAGATATTCTGCATAAAGCAGAAAACAGAACACAACAATTATTACACACAGAATTAGTTGTTTTAACAGTAATCAATACAAGGATACCAACTGTAACAGAAAAATCAGGGTGGAAAATTAAAATGGAATGATACCTGATTGTTTGAAAATAGATATTATTTACCATATAAGATGCATCCTTCACTGTTCTGGATATAAGATTTTACAGCAATCCCAAGAATGTATATTTAGCAAATCATTAAGTTTAAAAAATTAAACATCTATCATGCACCAGGCACTGTGTCAATCTAATGCCATAAATAAATAATTAAACTTAGGTCCTATTTTATTCTTCCTTCACTACTCTGAAATACCTTACATAAGACAGAATTCCTGTGTTTCTTTATCTATTAAAATGTATAAGGATAAACTTCTATCTAAAAACAGTAAATTTTCTAAACACTTCATTAGGTATATGAAAAAATGTCAAAAGCAAGCATGCAGGTTATAATTAGCAACAAAATTTATTCATTTTTCCACTGAATAAAAGTTTACATAACATTTCAAGAGAATTATAATTCTCAATACTACCAACTAATTATTTGAGTAATCAAAGATGTTTCAATAATCAGAATTTCCCACCTACCTCTGAAAATGATGACTATACAGCTGTGTTGGAATACCAAGAATACGATCATATATAGCTGTAACTTCTCTCAGGTTTCCCTGCTCATTTTCCCAGTTTATATACATTTCCCACAGTCTGTCAGAACGGAAATCTGTTCCTGCAGCTAGAACAGCATGCTCAAAAGTTCTGAAAAATTAAATTACTCTTAAGTTACCTTTCCAAGATAAAATCATTTTTAAAATATTTCAAATTTAGAAGATAATGCTAACTTCAAAAATTATATTCAACTGCTTCCTATGCAAGTAGGGATTAAAAGGTAGACAGAATAATGGAAAGCATACAACAGCAGCTTAAAAAGAATGAGAAAACAAAGGGAACAGATAAATGTACTTTTTATGTAATTTTATTTTATATAAAATTAAATACAAAATGTACACATTGCAAATAGGTAGGAGTAGACATTTAAGTATTTGTTAAATCTGAAATGTCTGTTTGTATAGATTTATTTGTAACAGAAGACAAAACTAAAACAAGTAGGAAGTTCAAGAGAGGCAAATTTCACCTCAATTTAAGAATAGTTTCACCAGGTACGGTGGTTCATGCCTGTAATTCCAGCACTTTGGGAGGCCAAGGTGGGCGGATCACCTGAGGTCAGGAGTTCAAGATCAGCCTGACCAACATGGTGAAACCCTGTCTCTACAAAAATTAGCTGGGCATGATGGCAGATGCCTGTAATCTCAACTACTTGGAGGCTGATGTGGGAGAATCACTTGAACCTGGGAGGCAGAGGTTGCAGTGAGCCGAGATCACATGATTGCACTCCAGATTGGGCAACAGAGACCCCGTCTCAAAAAAAAAAAATATTTTCAAGCAAAAATAACACTCCATCAAGGAATCCAGCTGCCTTGTAAGATAATAACTATACATTTTAAACCTCTCAAAAGACCTTCTCAATTCTAAAATTCTATTATTAAAGTTTATCACAGGCTGGGCACAATGAATCATACCCATAATCCCAGCACATGAGGCCAGGAGTTTGAGACCAGCCTTGCCAACATGGCAAAACCCCATTTCTACTAAAAATACAAAACTTAGCCAGGTGTTGTGGTACATGTCTGTAATCCCAGCTACTCTGGAGTCTGAGGCACAAGAATCACTTGAATCTGGGAGGGGGGGTTGCAGTGAGCTGAAACCAGAATCACTTGAATCTGGGAGGTGGGGTTGCAGTGAGCTGAAACCACACCATTGCACTCCAGCCTGGATGACAAGAGCAATACTCCGTCTCCAAGAAAAAAAAAAAAAGATTTGTTACAAAGTACTTTAAAATACCTAGTCATGTCGAGAGATTTCTGTAAGCAATTTTAATCACTGGATTTAATACTCCAATGGAATAAAGCTTTTAGATACATACTTTCAAGATAAGTACCTTAAAATTAAGAGAGATTTTTTAAAAGTTTAAAAATATACTAAGTTAAACCACAATTTTAATAAAGCTCTAAAAAATTTTGAGTGGAACAAGAAAAATCAAGTTCTACTGTTCATCTAGTATACAAAAATGCAAAATATCTTTGTAAAAGGACAATGCAGCAGGCATTGTCCTGAAAGATAATATAAGAAACTAGGAAGCTATAGTAATTACACATTTGGCACTGGCCAGGTTAACAGAAAAATGGATCAGTAGTACAGAGGCAAAGAAAACAAAAAGAGATCAATGTGTTTGAGTATTTAGTGTATAATATAGGAGATATTTTAATTCAACAGCGGAAAAATATGAAAGTCTAACGTCTATCTCGAGACAGATAGAAATTAAAGTCAGATAAATGAACAAGCAAAAAACTATAAAAAAGTCAGAACAAAATACAGGATTTATACATTTTTGGCTAAATAGGCACAAAACTCAGAAACCAGTAAGAATTAAAACAGCAGCACATAAAGGAAAAATAAAACTCCATATGATAAAAGACACCATAAACAAAGTTAAAGACATACCATTACTGGAGGAAATATGTTTAATATGGCGATAAATGAATATGTTTAATGTAGAAATGAAAGAAGAGCATGTATGTGTGTCTGTGCATATATGCATGTGCGTATTTGGTGTAAGGTTTTCAAAAGAATAAAATAGATGTTACTGTCCCTACAGAACCCCAAAGGATTCAGAAAATTAACCAGACACTGAAAAAAGTATGGAGGAAAGGGGAAGAAGGAGGTAATGAAATAAAGACAGAACGTTTAGAAGGTCTGCTTAATGAATGGTGAGAAATCTTCAACTTTCCTGCCCAGCTGTGGGGATTTCAGAAGCTAGGTTTCCCTTCCCCAGGTAAATCAAATTATCTTTTTCTAAAGAAACTGCTTGGCTCAGGAATAAGATATAAGGTTACTATCACTGGGAGTCTACCAGCAAAAATCAGAGTGGCCACATGATTATGCTACCGTGAAACCCTACAGGCCAACTGACAATGCTCCATACAAAACACACAGTGCTTCCATATAGCTTTTTTTTTTTTTAATTTTAGACAGAGTCTCACTCTGTCACCCAGGCAGGAGTGCAGTATCACGATTTCAGCTAACTGCAACCTCCGCCTTCCAGGTTCAAGCAATTCTCCTACCTCAGTCTCCTGAGTAGCTGAGATTACAGACGCCTGCAACCATGCTCAGCTGTTTTATATTTTAAGTAGAGACAGCGTTTCACCATATTGGCCAGGCTGGTCTCAAACTCCTGACCTCAGGTGATCTGCCTCCCTCAGCCTCTCTAAGTGCTGGGATTACAAGCCTGAGTCACCGTGCCCAACCTGCTTGATGTTTCTTAATAAGCCTAAAATCTCGTGGGTCTTTCAGCTAAATTCATCTAAGAAAATTACTAATCTGTAATAGGAACAGAAATCCAGAGATCAGATATCTCAGAGATGAAAATGAGTAAACAGAAAAATTTCATAGGAAATAGTGCTGAGAACAGAAGAAACCTCAACTTTCTTTTGTATTGTCAAAGAAACAACAAAAAGATACGCAGCCATGAAACGAGAATTGAAGAGTAAGGAACATTTAGAGAACAAGAAAGATTCTTGGATATTAAGAATCTGATGGAAGATGTTTAAAATCCAATAGGGTGAAGAAATACCTCAAAAAGCTAGACAAGGTCTAAGAGATGAAAAATAGGAAGAAGAAAAGAATAATTAAGAGGAGGTCCTATAGCCAACTATTAAAAACAACAGAGAAAATCAAGGCAAAGAAACTGTCAAAATAAGAATATCCATAATAAGAGTATTTCTAAGAATAAAAGGACATTAGAACCTAAGATCAAAAAGACCCACCAATAATCACAGTAAGAAAAAGAAAATCCACATCAAAGCTCATCATTATAAAACTGCATTTACCTCAAATCCAAAGAGAACACCCTAAAAGCTTCCACAAGAAAACATGTTATAGAAAGAGAATCTATTCTAGAAGAATGGTACTGGACTTCTCAAAAGCAATAGCAGAAGCTATAAAGAAATAAAGAATGCCTTCAAAGTTCTAAAGAGAAAATAATTTTCAGCTCCAAATTCTGTACCTTACCAAACCTTAAAATTATTTTTTCATCCAAGCATCCTTTAACAAGAAGTTATAGGACACACTCTTCTAAAAGCTGGACATGAAACCAAGAAAGAGTGAGACCTATTTATAAATTCACCCAGGAGTGAGGTAAAGGTAACTCCTAGAACCATGATGATAAGAAAATCCCAAGACAACTCTTGTACAGCAGACTAGAAGACCAGTCCAGATTATAGTAGAAAGGTTTCCAGGAGACACAACTCAAAGGAGAGAAAAAAATGGTACTTAAAAATATTTTTTAGCAGGTCTGATTGTATAGAAAGCTATATTTAAAGCCTTTTACAAAGCTGTTGGAGGTATGAAAAAACCTTAAATGTTCAAAGAAAATTAGACAGATGGGCAGGGGAGGCATAATTAACTCCACAAAAAACCAAAAGGTTATAAAATGAAAGGGCAGTATAATGAAAAATATTTATAGGTTTTTAATCTCTTTTTTGAGACAGGGTCTCATTCTATCACCCAGGCTCAAGTGCAGCGGCACAATCTTGGCTTACCACAACCACTGCCTCCTGGGTTCAAACAATTCTCTTGCCTCGAGTAGCTGGGACTACAGACACAAACCACCATGCCCAGCTAATGTTTGTTTGTTTTTGAGACAAGGTCGCACTCTGTCACCCAGGTTGGAGTGCAATGGTGTAATCACGGCTCAAAGCAGCCTCAACCTCCCAGGCTCAAGCAATCCTCCCCACCTCAGCCTCCCAAAGTGCTGGGATTACAGGTGTAAGCCATGTGCTCATCCTTATTTATGGATTTAGAATGATTAAAAAAAATACTGAAGCTGATTATTGAAACCTATCCTGTAGCTACACTGGAAAGATAAGGAATGGAAAAACAGAGTGTAAGTGGGTTAAAATTCTCATTTACCATAACAGATACATAACGTCCACAACTAACAGAGAGAGAGAGAAAGAAAGCAATACAGATCTACTGTTATACGCATGGTGGAAAATGCCAGAAGAGCTAAAATACTTGAAGGGAGGTGGAGGGGTTACTTTTTGTTACAGTTTAACATTAGCTAACTTCTTAAACTATATGCACATGCTCTTTTGAAAACCAAAAACAAACACATTAACAAATTACTGTAATCAATAAGAAAAAGATAATATAAAATAAAAATGAGCAAATGCTATCAACAGGCAATTAAAAAATGGCTTATGAGAAGATGGTAAACCAGGATGAGTAATCAAGAGATGCTACTGGAGGTAAAACAAAATGTTGCACAGCTGTGGGAAAATGATTATTTTCATACATTGTGGGAGTTAAGAATTGATATCATTTTTGAAGGAACATTTGATAAAACTTAGCTGTGTGTTCCCTTTGACAGAAGCTCCATTTCTAGTACATTCTACAAAAATACTGACTTGTACAGCGATGTTCACTGTAGCACTGATTACTTCCTATAAATAAGGATTTGGTGAAATAAAGTATTATAGTACTTTGGCATTATAAAATACTTTTTGCAATGGTTAAAAATATAGCAGGAAGGGATTCCCAAACATTGTTAAATAAAAAAAGTCAAACAGCAATATGAAAATACACATACAAATATGTACATACACCTGTATCTGAAAGAACACACACCAAGATATTAATCATGAGGAGTGGAATTGGGGACATAAGGAAAGGGGTATGGAAGGTAGGAGGGCTTTATTATCTGCATTTTCAAATCATAAAGCATAAGTGTATTACATGTATTATTTTTTTAACAATGGAAAAGTTAAAACTTCCAGCTCAGCTTTCATGAGCTCTATTATCAACATCAGAATAATTATTTGTGTCTTAAAATACATTTGAGTATCAATGTTCCACATACCCTCTTATTGTATTGTTTGTCTCAGGATCACCAGGGTCCAATGTTTCTTTTAAGAAGTTTATATAATGTATCCAGAGGTCAACACTAAGAGGTATTGCCTGAAGCCCCCGCCGATAAACCTAAGAAGAAAACAGCAAACTGTACTTCAAATATTTATTTATTTCTTAACAGAGAGGCAACACTGTGTTATCCGGTGAACCTTAGAAATACTAATTACTGGAATTTTGTTTAAATAATCTACCATTACCATTTGGGTGGAGGTTGGATAGAACATGGCAATGTTCTGATCCCCACGTGCAGAGTCTTGATCTTCAAAGCGCAGCAG
Organism: Aotus nancymaae; assembly: GCF_030222135.1. Classification (NCBI taxonomy): domain Eukaryota; kingdom Metazoa; phylum Chordata; class Mammalia; order Primates; family Aotidae; genus Aotus; species Aotus nancymaae. The sequence continues at coordinate 15,389,671 of NW_026988476.1, read as the reverse complement.
TCCCTGCATTCTGACCGGGTTGTGTGGGCAGGCTTTGGGTTACAGACCATAGGGCACAGACCCATTAGAGCATCAATGACAGCGTCTGACCAAAAATGCAATAAGACGTAGCAAATGTGACTAGCAAACCAACTATATTGTTTGGAAAATGAGAAATAAATGTAAGTGAGAGAAAAGCCCTGCCCTACTTGTTAAGCTGCAGTGTAATACAGAGGCTTGCACTGCAAAGCTTGACAAACTGTAGAGGTTTAACGCACCTGCCAACAAAGAGAGAAAATATTAGCTACAAATGCCACAAGAGTGACAAATGCAAATAAATACCCTATAAAAATTGTTTGACCATAAATGGTAGGTACTGCCAGCCAAAAAAAAAAAAAAATCTTTGTTTTGTTATTAATTGGCTTACAGTACCTATTGGAGATAACTTTATTCAGTGATGTACGCACCTCATCTGATTGTTTAATGTTGTCGTGCCGCTTTTCAAGGTCTGCATACTTTTTCCAGTAACCATAGCAATACGGATAGTGTATGAAAAATTTGTCAAATGCCTTCCTGGCAGCCATCAAGTGATTCTGACAAAAATAAAACCGTATTTAAATACTGTGGAAATTTCTGTCAAAAAAAATTTATTATTCCTTTCAAATGTTATTACCTAAAAAATATAAATAAATGGCAGGCTTAAAAACTACACATACAGACTGCTCTGCCAATGGAGAAGTCATTCTTTTACTCCTTTACTTTCTTAATAAACTTGCCTTCACTTGGAAAAAAAAAAAAACAAAACAAAACACACACAAAAAAACCTACAGAGGCAGCAGCCCTCTTTTCCTTCTAATGCAATTGAAACAAAAGGAACTAATTTTGTGAACTTTGTATTTCAGCAATTTTCCACACACACATATACTTCAATTATTACAAAATATTAAGCTTTGACACCACTGACTCTCCACAACATAAAAAAGCTATAAACTATTTTCAAGTCTAAAAATGTATCTACCTAATGTTATTCAACTTCATCTGAAAATTATGAGTCGATTTTAATCATAAAACAATAAGGACTACTGTTTCATTATAAATTAATAGGACTTATTTGTTCCTTCTGATACCATTTAAATAGTTACTAACCTCCTGTTCTACATATTGAAGCAAATATACCCAGCCTGTAAAATCCTGAGGATTATTTTCTACAGTTTTCCAAAATTTTTCATATTCTGGAGGGAAATTTGCTTCTGTTTCTGTCAGCATCACTGGAAGGTCCACAGCACTTGCCATTTCACTTTCTTCTGTAGATGCATTTACATTGGGAGAGTCATCAGGTGACTGTTCCATTTCTGTAACATTCATAATCTCAGTACTGAAATCAGCAGGATGTTCTACCACCACCTCTGAACTGTTGCCTGTGCTGCCATTACTAGAATTTCTGTATTCATCCATGTGAGAATTTTGCATAGCTACTTATTTTGTCTTCAGTTAATGATCTGTGGAAACACAAAAAGAGAAATATCTTTCAAATGCCAATACAATTATTTGGCCTCAACAACCCTTTTAAAAAGCCCAATTTAGTATTAAAGAAACATGAATTTGATTCTTAATCTCCCCTACAAGTCAGAATCAGAAGGTTCATTAGCTTTTTATATGATAAATAAAATTATAAATTATTGACAAAACTACCATTTTGTTGTTGGTATTTGAATAAAATCCAAGTAACTATGGATTTGTTACCTCATTCATTAAAAAAAAAAAAAAAAAAAAAAGGACTCTGCCTGCTACTTAATGAAGAAATACTGTTTAAAATTCAATGTCTCTTATTTAGGTAAGAATCTGATTCAGTGCCTGAATACTACCTTGCTATCAATCACTGGAAAACAGCCTATCTCTAATAACTGTTCTGCAGGCTAAAAGTAAAACTGACAAAAATTCTGGTCATGGTTTTAAACATTGCAAAAGGAAGTTCATCACTTAGCTAGGATAAAGTTTTAGAAAAGAGAAAACCATATTGCTTAAATATATTTATGTACTTATGAATTTTAAATCCTGACAGCTAGGTTTCAATTTTATTATAAAAGATACAAATTATGGTTTTAAAAATTAAAAAGTAATTTTTAAAGTGAATAAAAAACACATTTAAAGAGCCAGACATGGTGACACAAAGCCGTAGTCCCAGCTACTCAGGAGACGCTGAGTCAGGAAGATCACTTGAGCCCAGGAGTTTGAGGCTGCCTAAGCTCTGACCATGCTACAGTACTCCAGCCTGGGCAACAGAACACCACCCTACCTCTAAAAAACATATTTGAGAAAGGCTTACAATCTGGATAATAACTGCATAACATATTTAAAATTATGTCATCTAATTTTTAAGGCTATAAGATAAAGAATTATCGCTTTAAGGTAGTACCACAACGTATTTTCATAATTACCTTCATCTCTTTCTCTAACAGCTTAAATGAAAACCAAATCATTAAATTATAGGGCATGTCTGGTTTTTTTTTAAATGAGGGATTATTCTCAAAATTAAGCAGACTATAAAGTTGATTTACTCTTAAAATATACCTGGAATACACTACTACTTAATATATTAATAGTACAGTTCATTAAAAAGATGATTAAAACTGTAAAGACAATAATGCAAAGGAAGAAATGCAAATGACCAATAAATATATAAAAGGATTATATCTTTACTAATAAAGATACAAACCAAAATGATGAGTGTACCACATACCAACTGTCAACTGAGCATATTTTATACTATGGGAATCATCAGAAAAGGTCAAATATTTGTTTCAGGGCATTCATTACCAGCACTGTCGTACAGCAAAAAGGGAGGGTATATTAAGAAAAAGATGCTTTAATAAATGGTATACTTATATAATGGAATAATAAGAATTAAAAAGGAAATATGTATATCTGCACTGATACAGAAAAATATCCATTACACATACATATATTATACGTGTGTGTGTTTGTGTGTGTGTGTGTATAATTCTTATTTTTTAAAATGGAGTCCTGCTCTGTTGCCCAGGTTGGAGTGCAGTGGCACAATCTCGGCTTACTGCAACCTCTGCCTCCCAGGATCAAGCAATACTCCAGCCTCAGCCACTCTAGCTTGGATTACAGGCACACACCACCATGCTCAGCTAATTTTTGTATTTTTAGTAGAGACAGGGTTTCACCATGTGGTCCAGGCTGGTCTCGAACTCCTGACCTCATGTGGTCCACCTGCCTTGGCCTCCCAAAGTGCTGGAATTACAGGCATGAGACACCTCGCCCAGCCAGTATTTTAAAAATACATATATATGCATACATACATGCACTCACAGATTTGTAAGGATTTACACCACATAAAATACAATGAAACTGTCAGCTGGTGTTAACAGTTGTTTTCCATACAAAAGTGAGGTATGCTTTATTCTTTTTGCTTATCTGCAATTATTTAACTGAATTGGGTGGAGAACTTTTCTGCTATTTTTTTAAAAAGCCAGCTATAGCTTGACTGGATACTTTTTTTTTTTTACAATTTTATGACTACCATACTTTAAAAATTTGGGTTTCATTATCATCTATGCAGAAATTTGCAAATCTAGCTCCAAACAAGTCAACTAGTAAGCTGTTTAAAACTAATATAGCTTCCTTACCTACTCCAGTGATTCTGAGGTCTAGGTAAAGGCCAAGAAAGTTATACTTCTACCAAATAATCTAAATAATTCCAAAAAAACAGAAACTTATTTGTGGGTAAACTCTGAACAGTGTAACTTCTGGATCAAATAATAAGCATGTATTAAATTTGGGAAGATGCTAACGATTTATCTCTGGAAAAGTTGCGCTAGTAATCTGGCAGACACTTTTAGTTGCCTACCCAACATCCCCTCTCACTATTAGTAATTTCCTTACTAACAAAAGACTGATTTCATTCAAAGCAGCAATATAATTAATCTCATGTAAGTGACCAGAAAACTGAAAAGAACATCTGCTGCAGAGCTCTGAGAAAGATCCTGCTTTTTTGATAAGAAGGGACAATCACAACTAATGTGGTTCTTCCTTCTACCAATGTATTCTTACCTTGGATTTGACCATATCTGAAACAACTTATGTACATAAAGTAGTCTATAAGGGATTGACCAAGAAAATTAAGAAATACCAACCCTGACATCATCAAGCTGCTAACAAAATGCCACCTTCCTATTGTGTGAGGAAATAAATTCCTATTTGTTTAAACTCCTATCAATATACAAGTTTTCTATAACTTGGAGACAAAATGAATTCCTAACCAATTCACCCATCAATAGTGCATGAGACTATCCATTGCTTTATATCCTCATCAACACTAGGTATCACTTGCTCATCCAATTTTTTTTAACAAAGTAGCACCTCATTTTGATTTACATTTCTTTACGAGTGAAGTAAAATTTTTATTTCTTTTTTTCGTATTGCCTTTTCACATCTTTTGTCCATTATTTTTTGTTCATTACTAACTTTTTTCTTATTGGTCTGTATACACTCTTTGTAAACTAAGAAAATCAGATATTTGCAAAATACATTGTAAAGTGTTATTATAAGTTTGTTATATTAGTTTTACATTTGGGGGCGTGTGTGTGTGTGTGACCTCTCTGAAATTGTGACACAGATACAAAATCCAGATTTTAAAATATTTTCACCATTTCAAAATGTAGCATGCTTAGACAAGGTGGCTCATGCCTATAATCCCAAAACTCTGAGAGGCCAAGGTGGGTGGATCGCTTGAAGCCAGGTGTTCCAGACCATCCTGGGCAACAAAGTGAGATTCTGTCACTACAAAAAAATTTAAAAATTAGCTGGGCGCAGTGGCGTGTGCCTACAGTCCTAGCTACTGAGGAGGTTGAGGTGGGAGAATTACTTGACTGACCAGCAGTTCAAAGCTGCAGTGAGCTACAATCACTGCACTCCAGCCTTGGAGACAGAGTAAGATTCTACTAAAAACAAGAAAAAAAAGAAAAAGAACAAAATAGTATGAAGCCATTTTTTTTTTCCTAAGAGAGAATACATTTTAAATGTTAAATCAAAAGATCTTCTGAATCTGAATGCCACTGGAAGAATCAGCTATAACCAGGTAAATCTATGGAATATACAAAAATATGAATGGAAAAACTGGGACACGGTGGGAGGGGGAGATGTAGACGAAAAATTTTCAATGCCTGATGGAGGTCCAGCATTATATTACATTCCTTGTAGTGACATATCAGTGTAAGATAAAGTTCTCACTCACTAAGGTCTATTGACCATGTAGAGAAAGAGCAAGCACACAAAACACACCACACACACATTTAGAGATAAGCTTTCAAATGAAGTAAAGTCAAAGATTAGAAAAAAGTCATTTGAAAACGACAGTAATCAATAGATGAAAACCTTCATAAAATATAATTAACTTTGAAAAATCATGGAATAATGGATGAAGAATGGTAAACTATTCTAGAATGTGGAACAACCCATTAAACAACTCTTCTTGACAGCAGACAAGAAGGTAGAAATGATGACTGGAAAGGTAAGAGAGAGAAAGAATGACCAGAATGAAGCGGTTGGTACTGAGAAGTAGAAGGGTAAAAGCAGAATAAGTAGCAGACAGCCAGATTATGGACACGAGAATTTGAGAAGAAATTATACAAAATGCAAATCTAGCCAATGCATAACAAAAGAGAATCCAAAGTATTAGACTACCAGAAAAAGAAAAAGTAAGTTCCCTTCTAGTTGAATGAATGCTTAATGTCACAACTTTTCCAAGTTTAACCACTTCAGGCCCTAGGAAAAGGCAAAGTAACTTGTAAACTTATTTTGCTTTTCCTCCCTTCCTTTAAAGAAAAAGATACATTTCAAGATTAATTTTCCACATGCAAATTAGTCATCAGTATGTGGTTTTATATTTCAGAGCTCAGTTTAAAAACAAAAAACACTATAGACTAATATATTCTGAGTCATTAACTAGCTACCTCAATCTAACTTCATACTTGAGACATAAGGGTTTCTTCTGGAATCAGCAAATTTACCACACCCCTGCATCTTCAGAGACTGTCAATTACTCCACACCCTGCAATCACAGCGTTGTAAAAAGATTTAAGAACATCAGCCTTATGCTTATAGAGATCATTTTGATAATTACTTCATAAATCACAGAGCCAAAATAATACACTAAAGTTATTTTTTAGAGTTACTCCGACATATTCTTTATATGTCAATCATTACCAGTTTACTCTTAACGACAACCAACAACTTTCAGCTAGCAACATAAAATGGGAAAGGGTACAGAATAGCTATTAAAAGAAAGAAAATGGGCCAGGCCTGGTGGCTCCTGTCTGTCATCTCACCACTTTGGGAAGGTGAGCAGGCAGATCACCCATGAGTTCCAGACCAGCCCGGGCAACATGGCAAAACCCATTCTCTACAAAAAATTAAAAAATTAGCCAGACGCTGAAGAGGGAGGATTGAGCCTGGGGAGTCAAAGCTGCAGTGAATTGTGATCGTGCCACTGTACTCCAGCCTGGGCGACAGAGCCAGACCCTGCCTCAAAAGAAAGAAAGAAAACAAGTGTGACACTGACATAAAAACAGCCAAATAGACCAATGGAATAGAAAACCCAGAAATAAACTCCCTTGTCAAATGGCCCTCAACAAAGTGCTAAGACTATTCAATGAGGAAGGGATCATCTCTTCAAATGGTGCTTGGAAAACTGAATATCCACATGCAATAGAATGAAGTTAGACCCTCATCTTACACTACACGTAAAAATTAAGTCAAGATGGAGTAAAGACCTAAATGTAAAACCTAAAACTATAAAACTCCTAGAAGAAAACGTAGGGGAAAGCTTAATGATACTGGGTTTGGCAATGAATTCTTGGATAATGCCAAAAGCACAGGCAAACAAAACCAAAAATAGACAAACAGGACGATATCAAACTTAAAAGTCTTTGTGCATCAAAGGACACAATCAGCAGAGTGAAAAGGCAACCTACAGAATGGGAGAAAATATTTGCATATCATATCTCTAATAAGGGGCTAAGTAATCATCATCTCTCCACTGTATCAGTAATTTTTAAACTGCAGATTGCTTCAAACCAGTTTCTTATCCCTTCTTCAAATGGAAAATAGAAAAAAATTTAGCACAGCGCTTTGCATAGTAAAAGTATATTGTTTTATGATAGTTTAATGTAATAATACACATACACATGTAATTCAGCTATTGTATACTGAGTTGCCTGGCACACAAAGACACTCATTACTTAAGACTTAAGAATGAATGAAGAATATAATCTGCACTGCTCTAATTTCAATTACTAGCTATCAATGATAATAATAGATGATATTTATTGAGCAAATATTTTGTAAATGCTACCTTCCCTTTTAAGGATGACAAAACCAAAATTCACTGAGGTTAGACAACTTGTCTAAATTTATACTAATGGTAAGAAACAGAGCCAAAATTCAACCTCATCCTAACACCAAAACTCTTGCCTCTTCTCTACTAACTTGTACAGCCCAGAGATTCTATTTCTGTTGAGTTTTATTTTCTGTTTTTTTCCAATTCCACTCCTTTCAGCTTCAGAACCTTAGTATACGCAGTTTCTTCTACCTGGATGCTTTCTTATTCCTTTACCCCACCCCACACTCTGACTCAGTGCCTTCAAACTGACTAAAGCCTAATCTTCTGGGCAAAGTTTACTTTCTAATTTTTTTTCAACAATTGCTCAGAGGGTAGTTGTTTTCATGATTAATCCAAAATTGACATAAGAAATGCCATCATCACAGTGGGCCAAGTTTAATATCACTTCCTGAAAATTGTCCTCATACCCCCAAATAAGTTAGGTTGCCTCCAATCATGCCCCCACAGCATTTTTTTCTCCATAGCACATAACACATTTGTGATACTTGTTCAATGTGTATCTTCTCTACCAGATTACATGTTTCTTGAGAGTAAGGACAAGACCTACCCATACATAAGGATATAGTACACCTGGAGGCCTAGTATACACTCAATTCATTGAACACTAAACAAATAACAGTCTTCAGTCATCCATACTAAAACCCAGTATACTGCTTTCATAACCATATGGAAAGTGGTAAGTGTTTGGGCTTTAGAGGCCAAAGAACAGACTTCTGGCTACACATTAGGGAACTGTGAGCCAATTACATAACCCCTCTAAGCCTCATTCACAAAATAATCAAACATATCTTGGTATAAAAATGAATGATCCCCTACCCCAAAATGTATATAATTATGATCTGTCAATCAAAAATAATAATACACTCTGGGCCATGCATGCAGTGGCTCACACATGTAATCACCTAGCACTCTGGGAAGTCGAGGTAAGAGGACTGCTCGAGTTCATGCGCTCAAGATCAACCTGGGCATCAGAGGGAAACTCCGTCTCCACAAAAAAATTTAAAAACTATCTGGGTATGGTGGCACATGCCTGTGGTCCCAGCAACTTGGGAAGCTGAGGCAGGAGGATTATCTGAGCCCAGGGAGGTAGAGGCTGTAGTGAGCCGACCATGTCAGTGCACTCCAACCTGGGCAACAGAGCATGATAATACACCTTAAAAAATTAACTATCCCCTTCTTTCCATTCACACTACTAATGTTATACTTTAATTATTTTCTCTCCTCTAGATCAATGTTTTTCAAACTGCAGATTGCTTCAAACCAGCTTCTCTTTTTATTTTTTTTGAGAAGGAGTCTTGCTCTGTCACCAGGCTGGAGTGCAGTAGCGCAATCTAGACTCACTGCAACCTCTGCCTCCTGGGTTCAAGCAATTCTCCTGCCTCAGCCTCTGGAGTAGTTGGGACTATATAGGTGCACACTACCACAGCCAGCAAATTTTTGTATTTTTAGTAGAGACGGGGTTTCACCATGTTGGCCAGGATGGTCTCTATCTCTTGACCTAGTGATCCGCCCAGTCTCAGCCTCCGAAAGTGCTGGGATTACAGGCATGAGCCACTGTGCCCAGTCCTCATTTTTTTTTTTTTTTTTTTTTTGAGACGGAGTTTCGCTCTTGTTACCCAGGCTGGAGTGTAAAGGTGTGATCTCGGCTCACAGCAACCTCCGCCTCCTGGGTTCAAGCAATTCTCCTGCCTCAGCCTTCCGAGTAGCTGGGACTACAGGCATACGCCACCATGCCCAGCTAATTTTTGTATTTTTAGTAGAGACAGGGTTTCACCTTGTTGACCAGGATGGTCTCAATCTCTTGACCTCGTGATCCACCCAAATCGGCCTCCCAAAGTGCTGGGATTATAGGCGTGAGCCACTGCACCCAGCCCCTCATTTTTTAAATATAGAAAAATATATATACCAGAGTGCATGCACACATTAAGGGCATATTGTTGAAGCACACACAATTTAACTGTTTACTGAGTTAGTGATGTCCATGAACATCTTATTGTGGACTGCAGTAAAAAATTTTGAGAAACACTGCTGCACTACTGCTACAGATAAACTAACATTACTTGAAAATTAAATTCCCTGATAACAGCTCAACAGGAGTAAAAGGAAAATAAATAAATAAATTCATTGAGAAAGAGGCCTTATCAGTTTTGTTCACTGCTGTCCCCCTAGAACCTAAAATAATACTTGCTATGTAACAGCATAACATCTCTGAATGATATATCCAGTCCCAACTTAACTTTCCAAAATCTTACAATACTCCTCCTCATTGCCATTTCCAGAACCCCTTAGATTCTTCCTTCCTGAGCCTTGACACAAGCTGTTCCCCCAGACTAACAAAAGTCCTCCTTTTTTCAACTCACCAAACCAGTAGATTCCTTTTCACTACATACATTACACTTTATTATAAAATCATGATAGGCACAAAGTACACGAGTATAAAAGGAAACATAAAGTGATTATGCAGTATATAAAAAATACATTTATCATACCTTTCACGTTTAGTATAGTTATGACATACCTTAAACATTTCTGTGGCAATTATGCCATCCTAAAATTTAAAAGGTCTTTTGGAGGATAACTTCAATTACCAACACTTAATTAAAAATGGGACATTTGATCTAATATCTTATTTTTTTTTATTATCTATATGCCCCTTATTCCTTTAGATGTACTTAAAAATTATACTACTGACTATTCTTTTTCACAAACAGAGCAATATATAAAAATCTGAAGTCATCACTAAAGACTGAAAGGAGTTTTGGGTAGAGCAAATCAAGTAGCTTTGCAATACACGAATCACTTTGTGTCTCATTCACAAATAAGGCAATCTAGAGATTTGGGATGTAGGAAGAAAAGAGACTATCATAACCAACGGTTTTGGCGGCTGTTTTTAGGGGCAAAGTAGGCTAAGTAGCCACAGGCGGACTTTTTAAAGTCTCCACATACTAAGCACTGTGTTCTAGAAACTAGACTTTGCATACGTATTTACATAAATGTCTACCTCATCTTCAGATCTTTGGAAAACTTACCATTTGGCTGGAACTATACTACTTTCTTCCTCCTTTGGCTACTTTCAATTTTTTTAAAAAGTCCTATCTTCCATGGAGATTTGTTAAAACATACCACAGAAAACAGCACACACAATTTTTATCATTTGACATTTGACTTTTAAACATCATCTTTCTTATTCAATTATAAGATAAGAAAGTAAAAATATTCTGAGACTTTAAACAAATAGTGTCTCCTACCATCTACTTTTAGACATCTATGCTCAACCCCTACCAGAATTCTCAATCTAAGTACTAGTCTTCTTTAACAGAACTCCTTTACAGAACTCCTTTCCACTACTTTATCCTTGCTAAAGAGTGAACAGTGGAAAGTTCCAACTTTTGCAACTGTAGAATGAGGTTATAAATCTAAAGGGAGGAGGGAAACCTGACAGTAGACGCTTGTTCTTTTCACTCCATTTAAGCTCCCATAGACCCAAAAACACTTAAGTTCCAACATGAACTCTATACTTCCCTGTCCGAAACTTATTTCTCAAGTCTCACACTTTCTCAGCTGTAGCAAATTTTATTTCTGAACAGATTAAATCAATTGCTAAAGAAATAATCTGAAGTCCTCAAACAGAAGGCCAAATGAGTATCACAAGAAAAAATAACATTTGAATCGGCATAAATTTACATGGTATTATGGCATCATCAATAATACACTGAAGAGTATTATTTATTAACTTCAAGTATTAATTAACATAAAGATGTGATTTTAGAGTGAGAAAAATACCAGTGCTGGTCTCTAATTACCAAAGTTGAACATTCTTAAACAAATTCCCTTAAAATATCTTACCAAGATATTTGATGTCTGTTTTTTCTGTTCTACCCTATCCTGCCAAAAGCCTAGAGTGCTGTGACTTAGGGTCGCTAAAGTGTTGCTCGTGTAGTCAGACGGCAGAACGCGCTCTACAAGGCGTTCAAATGCCTTAGTAATAGAATGTATATTGTATCTTCCCAATCCTCTGGCGGCTGCGAATGTGCTCCTTGCACTTCCAGCCATCCCAGCCTCACTGTGTTCCAGCTCCGGAGAAGCAAGGGCTTTAGAATTACCCCCAAATCTCTTCCTAAATCCAGGCGAAGGAGGCCCAACACTTCCCCACCCTACCTAACGCACCCCACAAGTGAAACGTGTGGTCTAAGAAAAAAATACCTTGCACCGCTCCACCCAACAGGTGGGAAGGAGAAAGGAATGGACAGCTGGGCGCTGAGTCCGAGCCAGGCCTTAAACAGGGCGGGAGAGGGAGGCCGCGGCCCCAGCGCGGCCTGAAACCCGTCAGGCCCCTTTTTGTCCCAAGAACCACCCTCCACCCCCAGCTAATTTCAAGGAGCCCGCCCCAGCAGACCTTACGAAGGATGCCACTCGATGCCATGAGCCGAAGCCTGGGACGACCCTAGCCGAAGAAGGTACTACACCGCCTCAGTCCCCACAGCCACCACAGCAGCCGCCACCCGCGCCACGGCCGCCTGGTCCAGAGCACGATGCGCATGCGTCGGTGTCCCGGGAGGCGAAAACGTCACGTGAGTCCTCAGCGCGCAGGCCTGGCCCTCACTGGAATCAGCCCCGCCCTGCAGCCTCGCCCCGCCTCCAGGGAGGGCGGGGACCGCTGCTCCCACCTGCTTTTCCCTGTGGTAGGGACTTCCCAAAGGAAAGAAGGCTGATTTAGGGCCTTTTACACGCCTGATCTGAAACACAGCGCCCTGATGCCTCCCCTGCAGAAAAGGTAAAATGTCATTTTTGGGGGCAAATCTAAGGTTTTCCCAACAATTGTTCAAGCTTTCACACTAAAAAATGTACCTAAAAACGGGCAGAAATTCAGCGTTAAACCCACAAATCTCAACATGATGTAGACCCTGGGCCCAATCGTTTCCTGAAAACTAAACTGTGGACTTAGGGGTTTGGAGAACGTGCTATTGTTAAAGAAAAAAGTATTTAGTGACTCTTGTTAAAATACAAAAAGGCCGGGCGCGGTGACTCACGCCTGTAGTCCCTGCACTTTGGGAGGCCGAGGCGGGTGGATCACGAGGTCAAGAGATCGAGACCATCCTGTTCAACATGGTGAAACCCCATCTCTACTAAAAATACAAAAATCAGCTGGCCATGGTGGCGCGCGCCTATAGTCCCAGCTACTCGGGAGGCTGAGGCAGGAGAATTGCTTGAACCCAGAAGGCGGAGGTTGCAGTGAGCCGAGATAGCGCCATTGCACTCCCGCCTGGGTAACGAGCGAAACTCCGTCTCAAAACACACAACACACACACACACACACACACACACACACACGAGGACTTTATTCAGGACCATCGCAGTAGGTATAGGGACCACTAACTGCAGTGGAGACTTATGAGTGGGGAAGAGATATTGGGCTCAACTCCCGGTACAGCATGGGCAAGTGGAGATTTGTAGCCAAGAAGTGTTAAGTGAACGGGAAATTACTAGGAGGAAACATCAGGGTAAGGGGAATTTTGGCTAAACCCACCTAATAGGATTTTTGCTGAAGATAGGCCAAGATAATCAATCAGACACCACCTGGGGATGATGGAGGCTGAGGAACCTGAACAGATATTGATGATGATCAGCTAGCAAGGATAGGGCTTTATTGTTAATCTGACTTAGCACACTTCTTTGCTAAAACTGGATTTTACCAAAAAAGTGTACAGAAGAGCCTAGCAGAAGATGCAGAAGCCTGACTAAAGTTTGGCCAAGCAAAAAACAACAACAAAAAAAACCCAAAAACAAAAACAAAACTTTAAAGGGATATGTTATTCTCTGGACAAATTGAGAGGAGCTGTGTGTTGACAATCTTAGCAGTCCTCTTCAGTTGTACTGCCGTCTCCACTTTAATTTAAAAAAATTTCTTTCAGCCATCGCCACTTTAAGAAAAAAAAAATTCTTTCAAATCTGACCTCTCTCCCTTTAAGATTCTGTTACACTTGTGCCCCTGCATTCACCCATCATTTACCATGTAATCTCTTGTTCAAGGTGGAGTAGTATTACTACTGGGCTCCAAGTTCCTCATCTGGTGTCTGTCTCCTCTGGAAACAATTATCTGCAAGACGATATTTCCTGCCACCAGCACCTTTCCTTCCAAATAGCAAATTCAGTCTTTTGTTCTACCTTTTACTTTCATCAAACTGCACCTAGTTGTAGCTTTCCCTTTCCATTTGCCCCTTCAACACTCCAAGCTAACTTTTTTGAATTATCTGACAGTGTGGCCAGGTTTATTTTTTTACAGGTTTAAACAGCACTTTTAAAATGTTTCCTATGGGAAGAATAGTCAAGGGAGTGGTATGTTGGGAAGACAGGCCAGAGTTTGCTGGTGGCACTGTTACACAGTGACTGGCAAGACCTTCACTCCTTTTCTGGTTCTTTGGTCTTTCCTAAGGTGGCCTCAACTTCTTCATCAGTAAAAAAGATTATCTCTGAGCTATCGTTCACTCAAATAGCCATTTTGTAAAAATCTACTTGCTTCTTCAATTCTTCAACTATATTCACTGTGGATTCATTGTTGTTCTTTATCTAGTTTTTATATTTTACCTTTCAAGCCAGTGTATGCTTGAAAGGTAAACAAAGAGGTTTAGTGGACTCAATTCCACGTGGTTGGAGAAGCCTCACAATCACAGCAGAAGGCAAGGAGGAGCAAGTCATGTCTTACATGAATGGCAGCAAGAAAAGGGAGAGCTATTTTACCTTTCAAGCCAGTGAGTGTGCTATTGCTCTCACTCCCCTGCTTAAAAACCTAAACTTTTAGAATGGAAAATGCAGTGTTTCATAATCATGCCAGCCTTCTCACTGTTTCTGCCTCCCCATAACTCCAAAGAACCTACTGTTCCCACAGTGCTTTTATGTGTCTAAACCTTTACGTGGGCTCTTCTCTTTGTCTAAAATGTAATCCCCACTGGCAGAAACACACATTATCTTAAAAATTGATTTAGCCAGCTGGGCACGATGGCTCACGCCTGTAATTTCAGCACTTTGGGAGGCCGAGGCAGACAGATCACAAGGTCAGGAGTTTGAGATCAGCCTGACCAACATGGTGAAACCCCATCTCTACTAAAAATACAAAAATTATCTGGGTATGGTGGCACGAGCCTGTAATCCCAAATATTCAGGAGGCTGAGGCAGGAGAATCACTTGAACCCAGGAGGCGGAGGTTGCAGTGAGCCAAGATCATGCCACTGCACTCCAGCCTGGGCGACAGAGGAAGATTCCATCTCAAAAAAAAAAAAAAATTGATTTAGCCTTAGTTGACTTTTTAAAAATTGTTTGTCACAATTATAAGCTTTGGGAAGAAAAAAATATACCAAATGCTGTAGTTTAGAGGGTGGTGAGTTCTAAAAAACAATGCTTAAAGTCATGGGATCTCCGAAACAGAACAAAGAAATCAGACAAATGGGAAATGATGTTATTTATTAATGTATTTCTTCCATTTGCCCCTCCAGATCACTGTCTTTCCTATCCACCCTGCTCCATTCTTTGGAGATTGACCCTTATAGACCGTATCAATAGGTTCTCTTGCTTCCTGGTTTCTGGTTGAGTGTGGCCAAGAGAAAGTTCTGGCAGAATGGCAGTGAGGTCAGGGTATGTACTCCTCCAGCTCCTTCTATGTGAGTAATCTCAGCTCTGATCAAAGTAGTCCTCTCCATATAATTTCCTTCTTCTAGATTCCAGGTTTCCCTAAGCCCTGCCTTTATACATGGTCCCTTATTAACTACTTCCCAAATTATGCTGATTTTTATTTGCCATCTATTTCCTTCTGGGTCCTGATTGATAAAGGAGCAAAATATAGCTTGTAATACCCAGTGTTAATCACAGTTTCTGAGCTATTCAGTATTATTCCTGTTTATTCTCTTCAAAATGTTAACATGCCATGAAGAAATGCATAAAATACCTCATGAATCATTTAATTTACAGAATATATTGCTCGGAAATGAAATTTGTTTATATTATAAATAATCCATCACTAAATAAATAGTGGTGGTTTTCTTTTTTTTTGAGACGGAGTCTTGCTCTTGTTGCCCAGGCTGGAGTGCAGTGGCTTGATCTCAGCTGACCACAACCTCCACCTCCCAGGTTCAAGCTATTCTCTTGCCTTAGCCTCTTGAGTACCTGGGATTATAGGTATGTGTCACCACACCCAGCTAATTTTGTATTTTAGTAGAGATGGGGTTTCTCCATGTTGGTCAGGCTGGTCTTGAACTCCTGACCTCAGGTGATCCACCCGCCTCGGCCTCCCAAAGTGCTGGGATTACAGGCATGAGCCATTGCATCCAGCCTATGGTGGCTCTTCTATTAGAAAAATTCAGACTCCTGTATTTAGTGTTTCTCCTTACTGGTAAAGCAAGTAAACTTAAAGCTGTAGCTCCAGGAGATTTAAATCCAAACAGAACATGAAGCTTGTTTCCTCTTTACTACTTGATCTTTCAAATTTAGCTCAAATGGTATTAATATCTCCTCAATTCAGTCTTCCTGAGAGTTATCAATGTTACTCCTGTTTCCGGATAACCTTAAAGAAGAACGCTATAGTAATAACATTCTGTATACTCCTCCTATTCCCTCAGAGACTTCTGGCTACTTACTAAGGTGACTTCACACCAGAAAACAGAAAACATGCTGGTTTCTTGGAATTTATTAAACATTGGATCTGAATCAAGACCAAATTCCTGGGGCATAGAATGCCACTGTGGTTCATCATAGTGGGGCTCATGGAATATGGCAGATATTGTAGGTCAGCTCAATTGTATCCATGCTCACTATCTTCTCTATTATCTTCCTGTATTATTGAGACTGGGAAATGAAATACTCAATTTCCTAGCCTCCTTTGAATCTAAGGGTGGCCAATGAGATGTAGGTAGAAGTACATAGGAAGGGCCTCCTTTCCTAAATGAAGAAACAAAGCCTTACTAGAGAAACTCCTGTGCTTGTTATCCCTTTTACTTTTTTTTTTTTTTTGTCTGAAGCACAATTATGATATTTGGAGAGGAAGCTGCCATCTTATAATCAGCTCTGATATCATCAAGCCATTGGCACAATGCTTAGCAGTGACATACTTCTACACTTCTTGGAGTATGAGACAAATAATATACCAATTGGTTTAAGCTATTGTTAGTTGGGTTTGCTATTCAGTCAAAAGCATTCCAATTGATAACAACAGCTTTAGAAGCTATAATAAAACTTAGAGGACCTTTCTTATCAAATATCTCTTAAGAAAATATGAAACAAAAGGCAACACAATTCTCTGAGGGAATCATAGAGATGAGTGCCTCAAAGTCTTGATCAAGTGTTCATCAATGGATGAATGGATAAAGAAAATGCAGTATTTATACACTGTGAAATACTATTCAGCCTTAGAAAAGGAAGCCCTGTCATTTGCAACAGCATGGATAAACCTGGAAGACATTCCACTAAGTGAAGTAAGCCAAGCACAGAAAGAAAATACTGCATGATCTCATATGTGGAATCTAAAACAGTTGAACTCCAAGAAGTAGAAAATAGGATGGTGGTTTGCAGGAACTGGCAGGCTTGGGGTGGGGAAAGGGAAAAAAGGGTGGGGAAAGGGAAAAAAGGATGGTCAAAGGGTCCAAAGTTTCATTTAGAAAGGAAGAATTGTGGCCAGGCCAAGTGGATCATGCCTGCAATCTCAGCACTTTGGAAGGCTGAGGTTGGAGGATCTCTTAAGCCCAAGAGTTCAAGTCCAACCTGAGCAATACAGCAAGATTCCATCTCTAAAACTTTTTTTTTTTTTTTTGAGAAGGAGTCTTGCCAGGCTGGAGTGCAGTGGCATGATCTCGGTTTACTGCAAGCTCTGCCTCCCAGGTTCAAGTGATTCCCCTGCCTCAGCCTCCCAAGTAGTTGAGACTACAGGCCCGCACCACCACGCGTGGCTAGTTTTTAGTAGAGACGGGGTTTCACCATATTGGCCAGGATAGTCTCAATCTGACCTCGTGATCTACCCACCTTGGCCTCCCAAAGTGCTGGGATTACAGGCGTAAGCCAACGTGCCCGGCCTAGAACTTCTTAAAAATAAAAAAAAGGAGGCCGAAGTGGTGGCTCATGCCTGTAATCTCAGCAATTTGGGAGGCCAAGGTGGGCGGATCACCTGAGGTGAGGCCTTATAAAATAAATAAATAAATAAGGCCGGGCACAGTGGCTCAAGCCTGTAATCCCAGAGTTTTGGGACGCGGAGGTGGGTGGATCACAAGGTCAGGAGTTCAAGACCAGCCTGGCCAACATGGTGAAACTCCATCTCTACTAAAAATACAAAAATTAGCCAGGCATGGTAGCAAGCACATGTAGTCCCAGCTACTCGGGAAGCTGAGGCAGGAGAATCACTTGAATCTGGGAGACAGAGGTCACAGTAAACCAAGATTGCACCACTGCACTCCAGCCCTGGCGACAGAGTGGGACTCTGTCTCAAAATAAATAAAAGAAAAGAGGAATAAGTTCTGAAAACCTACTGTATAACACGGTGACTATAGTTTATAATAATGTGTATTCGAAAATTGCTATGAGAGTGGATTTTAATGTTATCACCACAAAAAAAAGTTAAGTCTGTAAGATGATGGGTATGTTAATTAACTTAATGATCCACAATGTATGAAAACATGAAGTTGTACTTCATAAATATACACAATAAAATAATTCCTTTTTGCCATGCCAGTTGGGTCTTCCTTCTTTTGGGAATGTTACCTTTACATAGCATTTGAGGTTTACAAAAACTTTTTTTTTTTTTTTGAGACAGAGTCTTGCTCTTGTCACCCAGAATGGAGTGCAATGGCGTGATCTCGGCTCACTACAACCTCTGCCTCCTGGGTTCAGCCAATTATCCTGCCTCCCAGTAGCTAAGATTACAGTTGTCCACCACCATGCCTGGCTAATTTTTGTATTTTTAGTAGAGACAGGGTTTTACCATGTTGCCCAGGCTGGTCGAGAACTCCTGACCTCAGGTGATCCAACCGCCTCAGCCTCCCAAAGTGCTGGGATTAAAGGCATAAGCCACCGCATCTGGCCCTACAAATCCTTTCTTATACATAATCCCTTTTAAATTTTGGACTTCACAATAACCCCAGGATGTATGTAAGGTTTAGCAGGTAATTATAAAACTGGGTTCCCAAATTCATGCTTTCTGAATCAAAGTCTTATGCTCTTTATCTGAATAATACTTGTCTCCTCTGTCATCTCCCTTTGAGTCACAACACTGTATACCTCTCTTAGCACTTTTCTGTTCACTATTCTCCTCTGTTATATATTTTTCCTCTTCACATTACTTTTCAGATTCTCTTAATTTATGGAAATTTAAATTTTACTATAAGCAATGTCTTCTTCATTTCTGAAAAAATAGAAATTACAGAGAAGTACATTGAAAAAAATTAAATTCCCTGCCCACAGATTACCACCATTAAGATTTGGTGTATACTCTACTACTTCCATTTTCTATGTGCACATATATTGATAGAGATACTATACCAAGTTTTTCCTTTAACATACTGTGAACATTGACCTGTGATTAGCATTTGGCATTATTTTTAACGACTACATGATATGTATTCCATTGGGTAAAAACGTTATTTAACATTTTTTTTTGTTGCATTGCTGGGTGAGGGTGGACTTTTATAATTATCACTGCTAGTAAACGACATTACTTTACTCCAGGTAAATGCATTTGTTTATTCAGGCCTTCAGCTTTACTTTAGTTCTTTCAATCAGTGATCAGTAATTACAGTGATCTGTAATTCTTTGTTGATAACTTGATAAGAGTCCTAGACTTTTGAGTCCTCAATATCAACAAGTTATTAAAATACAGAAATTCTTTAGGCTTGGGACTCTTGTTATATTAATGGCTATTTTCTTTATTTTATTAAAAAAAAGGTAGCTCACATATTATGTGAAGTAAAGCTGCCACATTATTAGTAGAGATTATATTTACTGTACTTTTTTTTCCTCCCTAGACTGATCAAATACTCACTTTTGTTCAATGCAAAATTCAAACTAAGGAATAATTAGGCTTATACATAAAGTGTTCTTTTTTTTTTTGAAACAGAGTCCACTCTGTCACCCAAGCTGAAGTGCAATGGTGTAATCTCGGCTCACTGCAACCTCCGCCTCCCAGGTTCAAGCAATTCTCTTGCCTCAGCCTCCTGAGTAGCTGGGATTACAGGCACGTGCCACCACACCCAGCTAATTTTTGTATTTTTAGTAGAGACAAGGTTTCAACATCTTGGCCAGGCTGGTCTTGAACTCCTGACCTCGTGATCCACCCGCCTCGGCCTCCCAAAGTGCTGGGATTACAGGAGTGAGCCACAGTGCCCGGCCCATAAAGTGTTCTTTTTCCTTTAAAATGTAAAACCTACCTTCGATGTATCTAACAATCAACTGATGCAAATTTAGCTAGCACCAGTGCAACAGTACAAAGGCAGAAGTCATAATTAATAAAACTTAAAATCTGTAACTATTGTTTCAATGATGCATATCAAGTAGGGTTGAAGCAAAATGTAATCATGATTTCAGAGTTTACAACTGAGATCAAATGAATCTAACAGGGGCCTATTTCTCTTTTTTCTTTTTTCTCAGATCAAGCAAATTTAGCATTTCTTTTTTTTTCAGAGGCCTATTTTTCTATGGCCTGTGCTAAGAATATTTTTTACATTTTTTAAGTGTTAAAAAATAAGGGTTTACAAATCCAAAAATATTTACTCTATGGCCCTATACATAAAGTATGCCAAACGAGAAGACTATAATAAAATACTAAGAAGAAAATATAAAGTATTTTTAAAGTATGTAATTAAATAAAGGTTTATATAAAAAGTAGCCAATTCTTTACTCTTCTTCTAGCTTAGCTTGAAATAGAAGCAACCTGCTTGCCTTTTATTGTTTTTTTTTTTTTTTTCTCAGAAGCTAAGAGTAAATTTTTTTTAAAAAAATCACAATTTTAAAAGCAGCCAGGCTGGGCACGGTGCTCATACCTGTAATCCCAGCACTTTGGGAGGCCATGGCGAGCGGATCACAAGGTCACAAGATTGAGACCATCCTGGCTAACACGGTGAAATTCTGTCTCTACTAAAACTACAAAAAATTGGCTGGATGTGGTGGCACGCAACTGTAGTCCCAGCTACTCAGGAGGCTGAGGCAGGAGAATCATTTGAACCTGGGAGGCAGAGGTTGCAGTGAGCAGAGATGGCGCCACTGCACTCCAGCCTGAACGACAGAGACTGACTCTGTTTCAAAAAGGCAGCCATATACATTAGAAAACTGAAAACTGGTCAGTGACTCAGAAGTAAAAAAGAATGAACATAGAATCACAGAATTTTAGAATAGGATAGCACCTTAAAAATCATCTAGTCTAGCTCTTACATTTTATTTTTTATTTTTTCTAATTTCTTTTAAAGATGGGTTTTCACCATGTTGGCCAGGCTGGTCTCGAACTCCTGACCTCAAGTGATCCACCCACCTCAGCCTCCTAAAGTGCTGCAATTGCAGGCATGAGCCACCATGCCTGGCACTCTTACATTTTAGAGATGAGAAAACTGAGGCCCAGACCTAGCAAGTGACTTGTCCAAGGTCACACAGCTAATTTCCTACAAAGTTAGACTGATAACCCAGGTTTATTTGTAGGTCAATATCATAACAAGTAGATCAAGTGAAACTGATAGGTTAATACTACATATATATATACTTTTTTTCCATTTTAACATGTACGGAAGTTGGAAAAATAGAACATCTCTCACACATCTACAGAAATAAATCCTTTATTTTATAACACTCCTTCTCTTTTTAAAGATGCATACAGTACTTGTAAGCCCAACAATTCTGAAAAAAGCTATAGAAGACCTGTCACTATTTTTAAGAATTACACAACTGGGCAGCAAAATAACACCTTTATAAATGTGAAAACAAAGAAATAAAAGTTAGTGTTTTCACACAAAAATAGGGAGGTTACATTCAACACGTATTTTAAACGTGCATTTAAAATGTTCAATGTTTTCTAAAACTTTGGTTGTCATGCTTTATTATATCTTGTTAAATTTCACAATTGTGTAGATAATTAAACCCAAAAGGTAAGCAAATATATTAACACAGCAGCAAAACCAAGCCAATACTGCACAATCATATTAGTGGACTGATTCAGAAATACATGTTTTTCACAAATAATATACAAAACTTAGTTTGTGATAACATAGTTCAGTGACTTCCACATTATAAAATAAGGCTGAGTAATGAGACATAGCAGAACATGATTACATAATAAAAAGTGTATTTTTTAATTATAATTCTAATTGTATATATAGGGCAACAAATTGTAGTTTGTATAGAATAGTGCAAATGAGCAGGACTTTTCTCAAAAATATTAAAATTGAATTCATCCCACGTGCTTCAGATTTCATGAGTTCTCATTCATGAATGATATACTTTAGGTTTTTATGTGATGGGTACAAGTGGTAGGGTTGATATAGGACAGCTATGTACTCATAGGCTGCAAATAAAAATAGCCATTGACTTAATTTACTGGATGTCAACTGCAGGCACTGATAATGTAACTTTTAGAAAGTTCCATTTGTCATCATGTAAACACTTTCGTTCATCATACCATATTTTATCAAAGATTCATAATTCATTTAAAATTGTCATATCGAGCAATTCCTCTAAACTCTTTTTGATATGTGGTGGCTGAGATGCAGCCTGATTTAACAGATTCTGACCCATCTGTGCAAAGAGTGCTTTTGATAATTTAGCTGTGGCTGTTCGTATATTTCCTCCAGCTCCAGGCAGAGAGCCACTATTTGTCATGTTTCCTAAAAGATGCCATAAAACAACCAATACTTTCTGTTCTGTGGCATGCGGCTTCCTTTGATAAAGTTCCATAACAATATCTGAAACATAAAAAACAGTGAGGAGTTTTTTTTAATAAACAAGCCCAAGCTCTGCTAAATAAGAAGCAACTAAAATATACTAAGTTTCTTCCTATGCCATTTGTCCTAAAAAGGTAGGCTTCTTAAAAGAAGTAATGTCAGAAACCTTCCTCTCAAAGACTGGGATCTTCAAGTATGATATTAGACTCCCATACAGAACAATTAGTTCAGGCAAAATAGTAAATAGAGAAAATGAACCCAAATTCATCTCGATGTTTTCCAAATGCAGTGAAACAAAAATGTACACATTTGTAATCCATGGACCTTTTATCAAACATGATTTTGAAATAGCAGTTTTCTGTAAGAACCAAAATTTGATTTTAATGTCTTTTTTTTCTGTATTATTTCTACAAATGTAACCAAGTACCCTATTTTTAAGTTTTTTTTCCCTTCTCCTTTTGTGGCCCTTTGTATTAACATTTTGGTAACAAAATAATAAATTCTGCTCTCCTCCTTTCTACTAGACACTCCTTTGCATTGCTAGCCTATCTAATTATGTTTGCTTAGAAGTTCCAGAGACCGGGCTGGGCATGGTGGCTCAGGCCTGTAATCCTAGCACTTTGGGAGGCTGAGGCAGGGGGATCATTTGAGGTCAGAAGTTCATGACCAGCCTGGCCAACATGGTGAAAACCTGTCTCTACTAAAAATACAAAAATTAGCTGGGCGTGGTGGCAGGTACCTGTAGTCCCAGCTACTCAGGAGGCTGAGGCAGGGGAATCGCTTGAACCCAGAAGGCAGAGGTTGCAGTGAGCCGAGATTCACACCCCTGCACTGTCGCCTGCACTCCCTGTCAAAAAAGTTTCCAAAGACTGAATCTGCATCTTGAGACAATTCAGGTGCCTATGGAATTCTCCCCCACCAGGAGATTACCTCAAGACTGTGGTGCTAATTTACAGCCCAGTCCAGCCTGAGATTGCACTAGCCCATTCACCATATGGGGCAATAACTCAAGATAAGTCATAGGAACAAATCATGTAGAACTGTACTGCCTGGCCCACTGTGTGCCCTCAATGCAAAACTTCTCCTTCTTAAACCCTAGCATTTTGCCTGAAAATTCTGAAGCAGTTTTGTTAAGGCAGGAGCCTGAACCATCTACCAACTGCTAACTTTGGAAAATAAAGTCACTTTCCTTCCACTGCACCTCATCCTTGTAATTCAATTTTGCAAGTGGCAATTGGCAGAACCTGCATTTGGTTATACTAATAGGAAGACTGAACATTTACTGGAAAAAAAGGGTTAAAATTCTTTTGAAGAAAACTGTTGGGATAAAAATATTAAAAGGTTCTTTTGTGGATCATTACACAATTTATTTCTACTTTGTGGGTAGTTACATTAAGTTGGTAGCTACCCTAAAATTAAATTGAAATAGTCTATCAGTTTATCTTTAGCTAATAAAATATTTCTTTAGAAATTACAAAGTATTTACCAGCAAGCTTTTCCGTCATATCCTGTTTTGCTTTTCCATTTAAAAACTGAGCCTTTGTGCAAAATGGCTGTAGAAGTAAGTAATTGTCTAAACAAAAAGAACAGAGACATATGTTTAAAGAGTAATGAGCTCTTATTTTCCATTACATAGCACTGAACAGAACAAAATTCATTTCTAGGATGCAAATGTGTAACACTTTTAAAATCTACATAGTTAATCACTATTTAAAATTTTCTATAAAACCTTAACATGCCAGGCATGGTGGCTAGCACCTGTAATTCCAGCTTCTTGGGAGGCTGAGGTAAGAGGATCACTTGAGCCCAGGAGTCCAAGGCTGCAGTGAGCTATAATTGCACCACTGCACCCCAGCCTGGGTGACAGTGACGCTCTGTCTCAAAAAGAAAGAAAAACCAAACCAAACACAATCTTAACAGAGTACTATTCTTAAAGCAAATGAGAACTAAAAATACCTCACAAAGTTTTAAAGGAGCTGTCAAGTGGTATTTAAAACAAACAAAAAAAGTACTTTAATCTCCTAGTCATCTTATTCCAAATGGTAGCATAGTTTTATCAAAAAACAGAAAAAGGGAAGCAGTTTTTACATTTATTGAATTTAAGTTTTAATTTTGAAATAATAATAGATACAGAGAAAGTTACAAAGATTATATAGAGGTCCTGTGTACCTTCCACCCAAAGGTTTCATCTTAAATAACTACAATTGACCCTTGGACAACACAGGGGTTAGAGAGGCCCACCCCTGTACAGTTGAAAATCCATGTTTAACTTTTCACTCTTCCAAAACTTAACTACTAATAACTTACTGTTAATCAGAAACCTTACCAATAACAGTAACTGTCAATTAACACATATTTTGGAGTTATATGTATAATATACTGTATTCTTACAACAAAGTAAGCTAGAAAAAAGAAAATCATATTAGGAAAGAGAAGAAAAATACATTTACGGTATTATATTTGTCAATAATGTAAATTTATGTCATCTGTTTATAAGATTAGTCATCTGTCTGAAATGATGGGCGATCACAGCTGCAGACCTCAAGCTACTCAGATATCAAGCAATTCAAATTTATCATGTCATGACTTTCCCCTGCTTATTGGGATCACCTTCCAGCATCACTATTGGCGCTTCATATAGGTCTGATGGTGTCACTTAAAATTTATGATATTATACTAAACCTGATGAAAAATACTTAAGAACCATTAATTTGCCTATGTTAAACCATTCTTGCATCCCTGGGATAAATTCCACTTGATCATGATGAATAATGTTTTTATAGCAAATTGTCCCATGTTCTTAATAGTTCTTTTTTATTAAGTAGTATTCCATGGTATATTTAGCAGTGTATGAGATGTAGTTTCTCTGTAATCTTGTCAGCATTTTGTAATGTCACTATTTTTTATTTTGGCTGTTTCAATACTTGTGTGGTGATCATGGCCTTCACTTGCATATGCATTTCCCAGATGGCTAGTGATGTTGAACATCTTTTCACATGCTTATTTGGCCAGTCATATATACTCCCTTATTTTCCATCCATATAGCCTCATGGTTTAAATACTTCTTCAGGTCTTTTGTCTATTTTCTTATTTGATTGTTTCTTGATGTTGAGCCTTGAGATTTCTTTATATATTGTAGATATGACTTCTTTGTAATATGTTTGAAAATATTTTTCCCAGTCTGTAGCTTGTCTCTTTATCCATTTATTTTTATTTTTTATTTTTTGATACAGAATCTTACTCTGTTGCCCAGGCTGCAGTAAAGTGGTGCAATCTTGGCTCACTGCAACCTCTACTTCTGGATTCAAGTGATTCTCCTGCCTCAGCTTCCAGAGTAGCTGGGATTACAGGAGTGCGCCACCACACCCAGCTAATTGTTGTATTTTTAGTAGAACAGTGTTTCACCATGTTGGCCAGGCTGGTCTCAAGCTCCTGAATTCAGATGATCTGCCCAACTCGGCCTCCCAAAGTGCTGGGATTACAGGATCATGCTTTTAGTGCCATATGTAAAACTTTTCACCAAGTTCTAAGATTTTCTCACATTATCTTCTAAAAGTTTTACATTTAAGTTGTACATTTAAATCTATGATCCATTTTGAGTTAGTTTATTATTTTCTTATTTTTGTATTTTTTCTTTATTTCCACATCATCTCATGCCAAAGTATTGGGTTACTTTTGTATCAGATGTGAGGTTGAGGCAGAAAAAGAAATAAAAGTCAAAGATATAGGAAAAGAAAGTCAATTTAAGAGAACAGAATTTAATTACTAAAAGTAATATTAAAACTATTGAGAAAATAGGAAGTTTTATAATAATATTAAATTTTAAAACCTGAATAACTAGGATTTCAGCATTACAAAAACATGAAAAGAAAGTCAAAATAATTTGAGTGCCAAAGTAAGATTTCTTACCTACATGCTGACTCAGTGCCTGAACAACATTCGTAGCAGCAGTGTAGATGCCTGGATTCTTGGAATTCAGATTGTTATCCACTATTGCTGGAATTAGCATGTTGATTACAGGAGGTAAGTGGTCTCTAAGTAAAGGAATCATTTTGTGCATTGTTTCCAGAGCCACCAGATTTACTTTACTATTAGAATCATGAAGTCGAGATTTAAAAGCATCAAAAATCTGAAAGTAAATTGGTAAAATATTTAAAATAAAATAATGTTTATAGCTACTGTATTTGTAATTCTCTTGGCATTTCATAATATTTCTCATACTTTACTCAGTTTAAATACATAGTCAACATCCTATTTTGCCTGAACTTGAATAACAGAAACTTTATAAAATTTTAGGTACTAAATCTAAGTGTCAACTTCTTGTAACAAAAAGAGAAGGCCTCAAAAATCACCCCAAAAGACAACCTAATAAAGGGTGAAAAAAGTGGCTCAGCAGGCAGATGACTGACTGACTGTAAATATGATAAACATCCTGTTTTCTGGAAGGTGCAGGTTAGCTTAGGTAACTCTAAGAACTTTAGAAAAGTTTCCGTTTTCATCTCTTTTCACACTAGAAGTAGACATATAAGTTGTACTGTGGAGATTTAACCTAGTTTCAGTTTAGGTTTATTGTGAAAATTTTAGATGCAATTTCAGAGTTACATTTGTATTATTATCTCTTAACCTGATAACCTTAACAATAATTCCTTGCTCTTCAGAATCCTTAACTTTCATAAAATATAATAAAGTGAATGCTAAATAATTCTTTAATCATGTCAGATGAGTGAAGAGCTCTCTATGAGCTGAGACTATTCACTAATAATTTCCAATGCTTATTTATCATTTTTCATGTTAAGAATAATCTTCCCAAGAGATCTATTTCACTCAATAGATATCAGAAAATATAACTTTCTGGCTCTCATGACATGGTAATATGGTACTTTTCTTCTGAAAACTGAGACAATACCACTAGAAGTGAAGAGTAGTTATGGTATGTTTGCCAAGTATAATGCACATTATACAAATTTAAAATGAAATTTAATTAATAAATTACTAATAAAATTAACTGAACTAAATTCTGATGAAGCAAAAATAATCCATGCTCTGATATGATGAATATTTATTAATATTTCCCTTTCTTTTGCTTGTCTTCCTAAAGATAAGTACATAAATCAGTATATAGAGATTTCTAACCCACATATGAAAAGTTTTAATATCTGTTCTAAAGCAATATCAAGTCTCTTATGTGTCTTTGTTTTTTTAAAAAATATTTATTGATTAATTCAACATATATTTACTAAGTGACAGGTTCTGAGAGCTCTGAGAATACAGAAGTTTCAAGGAGCTTACCATTTGTGGCAGGATTCAGACAAATAAATAGCTATCTTCTTATTTTGTTTCAGTTACTTTGAGTTGTTCTAGTATGCTTTTAACATAGCAAAACCCAGACAATCCATTCTCTTCACTAAGCTTATTTTAATACTTTAAAATAATATATATGATACATATATTAGTGATTTATTAATTAAATTCCATTTAAAATTTGTGTAATTTGTATATATGTATATAGAGCGAGTATATAAAACACTAAGCTTCAGGGCATTTTTTAAAACTGAACTTTATTTGATATAGATATCAAATAAAAATACATTTTATTTTCTTTTTTGTAGAGACAGGGTCTTGCTATGTTGCCCAGGTTAGACTTGAATGTTGAACTCCTAGCCTCAAGAGATCTTTCCAGCTTGGCTTCCTAAAGTGCTTGGATTACAGGCGTGAGCCACCATACCTGGCCTGTAAATTAATTTTGACAAGTCCTTACCTTCACAATGTTTCCAACAACAAGCTCTTGATTATTTTCGGTATCTGATAAAAGCTGTTTAATCCCATTAATACGATCACGAAAGTCTTTTGCATTTAATAAACCAGTTATGACTTTAAGGTACTCAGCACTTTCTAGGGAATTACGAGGGACTGATTTTCTGGTGACTTCACGAACTTCAGTTACCTCTCTAAAGTGAAAGAAAAGTAAATGTAATTTCATTTGTACTTTCCTAAAAAAACTATTATACAAACACAGTTTTAAAATCTTATTATGCATTCATTTTCCAAAATGAATACAATGAATTATTTTATGCATTCCAAATGCATAAAATAAAATACATAAAGTAATCATTATTCCAAAATGCATTCATTTTCCAAAATGCATAAAAATGCCAACCCGTAGCCACAAGGTCTCCCCAGATTTGGATATTTGCTAGGAAATTTCATAAGAGTTAGTATATAGTTTTACTCATGCCTAAAATTTATTACAGCAGAAGGACACCAAATAAAATCAGCAGAGAGAAAAGGTACATAGGTCAAAGACCAAAGGTAACCAGATCTAAGCTTCTAAGAGCCCTTTCCCAGTAGAGTCACACAGGACACAATTCTTTCAGCAGTGAATTACGACAAAATATGTGAAATGTTATCTACCAACGAAGCTTATTAGAGGCCTTATGTCCAGAGTTTTTACTGGGAGCTGGTCATGTAGAGACTGTCTTCCTAGGACATATCAAAATTCCAGACTCCCAGAAGGAAACCAGGCTTTCAGCATAAACCATATTGTTTGCCCAAACAATTTAGGCACCTTATCAGTTAGGGCACGGTGGGAATCCTCTTCAAATCCTAGGTTCCCATGCCAGCGAAGAGCTAACCATGCAAGCAGCCTTTTTAAGGGACAGCAGTCTCAGGACTACAATGTTAACTTTTTTCTGAACAGGCTCCTTGCCCATTGAGAACTAGATAAATTACCTTGAATCTCTTTCTCAAACCCATCCTCCATAGAAGATTAAGTGAACCACTCTTATGAGGAAAAGTTGAAATCTTTCTAAAACCCAAGTTCCCAGAGGTCAACCAATGGACAATCTCTCTAAGCAGGCCCTTTAAAGAACAGCAGTCTCAGGCCTGCTATGTTAACTCTTTCCTACAAAGTATCCATGTGAACATGCATGGGACAATGAGAAACTAGAGACCAGAAGGAATTATTATGGCAATGATAGTATTCGTAACATATTTTTCATAGCTATAAAGGGGTAACTCAACGTGGCAGATCCAGCTTGTCCATCCCACAGTCTGTGGGATGCATGTGGCCCAGGACAGCTTTGAATGCGCCCTAACATAAATTTGTAAATTTTCTTAAAACATTATGAGATATGTGTGTGTGTGTGTGTGTGTGTGTGTGTTTCCTCATCAGGTATCATTAGTGTTAGTATATTTTACTGTGGCCACGACAATTATTCTTCTATTGTGGCAAGGGAAGCAAAAGATTGGACACTCCTGTTAGATTATCATCCTTTTGAAACTAAAGAGTCATGCAAAGTGACAGGTCGGTTGGTCAGTCGATCTGTCTGTCTGTCTGTCTATCTCCGTATTTATTTTTATTTTTATTTTTGAGACAGAGTCACACTTTGTCGCCCAGGCTGGAGTGCAGTGGCATGATCTTGGCTCACTGCAATTTCTGCCTCCTAGGTTCAAGCAATTCTCCTGCTTCAGCCTCCCAGCTGGGATTATACGCACATGCTACTACACCTGGATAATTTTTTTTTTTTTGTATTTTTAATAGAGACAAGGTTTTGCCATGTTAGCCAGACTAGTCTCAAACTCATGACCTCAAGTGATCTGCCTGCCTCGGCGTCCCAAAATGCTGGGATTACAGGTGTGAGTCACCGTGCCAGGACTATCTATGTATTTTAGATGCAGAGTCTCTCTCTCTCTCTCTGTATTTTAGATGCAGAGTCACTCTGTTGCCCAGGCTGGAGTGTAGTAGCACAATTACAACCCACTCTGGCCTTGAACTCTTGGGTTCAAGTGATTCGTCGACCTCAGCCCCCTGAGTAGCTAAGACTACAGGCACATATCCACAACCAGCTAATTTAAACAATTTTCTGTAGAGATGGGGTCTCACTATCTGCCCAGGCTGGCCTTAAATTCTTAAGAGTCAAGTGATCCTCCTGCCTCAGCTTCCTAAAGCACTGGGACTATCGGTGTGAGCCACTGTGCCTGGCCAGACTGCTACGTCTCAAATAAAATGGTAACAATTACGCTACCACCATGTCTATGACTAGCACTATTAAAATAAGCACTAAGGTTGTCTTAAGGGCAGTAATTAATGCATGACTCAGAATCATCCTGAAAATGGACACAGGATTGTGATCTAAAATGCAGATATATTTATCATTAGTTTTAATTTTTTCAAGTAAATTAATCTAGAGTTAATTTGTGAAATGATTAATCCTATGCAATGAGAAACATAATTAGAAATATTTAAGTTGATATGACACATAAAATGTGAATAAATGAAAAGAGTAAAACAGAAAAAACACCTCAAAAAGCCATCTAATTATTGAAACAAACTGGCCTTCAGAGATTGCTTTTGTTGGTTCAAATCAGTATGGAGTTGATAGTAAAATACAATTAACATATCTTAGTGAGAAAAAGATAAAGTAGCAACAAACTGGAGAGATTCACTAGGCATATAAAATGTAGATAAAATAAGATATCAAGAATAAACACAGTTCATGACAGCATTGTTTATAATACACTGACTATGCAAAGTAAATATAATAATGTATTGGGGGTTATAATATGTATGATGAATATAGAACAAAAGATGAAAAGAGAGTAGAGGAATGCAAGTATATTGTAAGGTTCTTACACTTAAAGTGGTCTAATACTATTTGAAAGTATACTGTGAGACAGTAAAGATGCACATTAGAATATTATAACGTCTAGATCAACCACTTTAAAAAAAGGAACAAAAAGATACAGCTAATGAAGGAAATATATGAAATACCAAAATACATACACACTCACACCCCTACCTCTCATTCAATCTTATAACAAGCACAAAAAGAAAAAAAGGAGGAGGATCCAAGATGGCCAAATAGGAAAAGCTCTGGAGTGCCGTTCCCAGCAAGAACAACGCAGAGGGCGAGTGATCACCACATTTCCAAATGAGTTTTCACTGCCCACAGACCAGGAGATTCCCGGGCCAAAAAGCACCACGTTTCCAGCACGGCTGTTTCAGCCAGTGCCATGGGATGGCACACAAAAACTCACACAAATCTGGGTGGCCGTTTCAACTGGTGCCAGGAATACCTGGGAGACAGAGCTGCCCATTCAACTGAAAGGGAAGGAGTTGAGACAGGGAGCCAGGTGATCTGGTTCGGTGGGTACCCCTGCACAAAACAAGCAATCTGAAATGCTCTGGATTGAGAGTTGTGCAGCAAGCACAGCTGGACCCGGGACAGTCCACCTGGGTGAGGGGAAGGGCATCTGCCACTACTGAGGCAGTCCACCAATACCGAGGCAGTTCTAGCAGTTTTAACTGTACCTCTATAAACAACACCTGAAGGAAGTTCACACAGCAGCTGGGCAGACCCTGCGGCAGCTCAGCAATGCCTCTGCTGGCAAACTGTGAATGAAAAAAGGCAGGAGCACATCAGGAACTTATAAATAAAGCCCCACCTTCCCAGGACAAGAACCTGGGAAAAGAGGAAGTTATGAGTTCCGCTGCAGCAGACCTAAACATACCTGCTCAACAGCTCTGCATGGAATGGAGCTCCCAGCACAGCACTTGAGCTCCTATAAGGGACAGACTGTTCTCCTCAAGCAGCTCCCCGAACCCTGTATACCCAAAGAGACACATCATAAAGGAGAGCTCAGGCCAACATCTGGCAGGTACCCTTCTGGGACGATGATAACAGAAGAAGAAACCGGCAGCAACTCTTAATGTTCTGCATCCCCTATGGGTGATCCCCAGGCAAGCAGGGTCTGGAGTGGACCTCCAGCAGTCCTGCAGCAGAGGGTCTTGTTAGAAGGAAAACCAAGAAACAGAAAGAAATAGCTTCAACATCAACAAAAAGGATGTCCACTCAGAGACCCCATCCGAAAGTCACCAACTACAAAGACCACAGGTAGATAAAGCCACAAAGATGGGAAGAAACCAGCACAAAAAAGATGAAAACACCAAAAACCAGAATGCTTCTCCTCCTCCAAGGGATCACAACTCCTCACCTGCTAGAGAACAAAGCTGGATGGAGAATGAATCTGATGAATTGACAGAAACAGGCTTCACAAGGTGGGTAATAACAAACTTCTCAGAGCTAAAAAAACATGTGCTAACCCAATGCAAAGAAACTAATAACCTAGAAAAAAGGTTAGATGAAATGCTAACTAGAATAAACAGCTTAGAAAAGAATATAAATGACTTGATGGAGCTGAAAAACACAGCACAAGAACTTCACGAAGCACACACAAATTTCAATAGCTGAATCCACCAAGCAGAAGAAAGGATATCAGAGATTGAAGATTGACTCAAAGAAATAAAATGAGAAGGTAAGATTAGAGAAAAAAGAGTGAAAAGAAATGAGCAAAGCCTCCATGAAATATGGGATGATGTGAAAAGACCTAATCTACATTTCATAGGTGTACCTGAATGTTATGGAGAGAATGAATCCAAGCCAGAAAACACTCTTGAGGATATTATGCAGGAGAACTTCCCCAACGCAGCAATGCAAGCCACCATTCAAGTCCAGGAAATACAGAGAACACCACAAACATATTCCTCAAGAAGAGCAACCCCAAAGCACGCAATTGTCAGATTCACCAGGGTTGAAATGAAGGAAAAAAATGCTAAGGGCAGCCAGGGAGAAAGGTCAGGTTACCCACAAAGGGAAGCCCATCAGACTCACAGAGGATCTCTTGGCAGAAACCCTACAAGCCAGAAGAGAGTGGGGGCCAATATTCAACATCCTTAAAGAAAAGAACTTTCAACTTAAAATTTTGTATCCAGCCAAACTAAGCTTCATAAGTGACAGAGAAATAAAATCCTTTATGGACAATCAATTGCTGAGCAATTTCGTTATCACCAGGCCTGCCTTACAAGAGCTCCTGAAAGAAGCAGTAAACAAGGAAATGAACAACCAGTACCAGCCACTCCAAAAACGTACCAAATGGTAAAGACCATCAACACAGTGAAGAAAATGTGTCAGCTAATCGGCAAAACATCCAGCTAGCATCAAAATGGCAGGATCAAATTCATATATAACAATATTAACCCTCAGTGTAAATAAGCTAAATGCCCCAATCAAAAGACACAGACTGGCAAACTGGATAAAAACTCAAGACCCATTGGTGTGCTGTATTCAAGAAACCCATCTCACGTCCAAGGACGCACATAGGCTCAAAATAAAGGGATGGAGGAAGATTTATCAAGCAAATGGAGAGCAAAAGAAAAAGCAGGAGTTGTAATCCTAGTCTCTGATAAAATGGACTTTAAACCAACAAAGATCAAGAGAGACAAAGAAGGACATTACATAATGGTAAAAGGATCAATGCAGCAAAAAGAGCTAATGATCCTAAATATGTTCACACCCAATACAGGAGCACCCAGATACATAAAGCAAGTTCTTAATGACCTACAAAGACACTTAGACTCCCACACAATAATAGTGAGAGACTTTAACACTCTACTGTCAATATTAGACAGATCAACAAGACAGAAAATTAACAAGGATATCCAGGACTTGAAATCAGATCTGGACCAATCGGACCTAATAGACATCTACAGAAATCTCCACCCCAAATCCACAGAATATACATTCTTCTCAGCACCACATTGCACCTACTCTAAAATTGATCACATAATTGGAAGTAAATCACTCCTCAGCAAATGCAAAAGAACAGAAATCATAACAAACAGTCTCTTACACCACAGGGCAATCAAATTAGAACTCAAGATTAAGAAACTAACTCAGAACCACACAACTTCATGGAAACTGAACAAATGGCTCCTGAATGTCGACTGGATAAACAATGAAATGAAGGCAGAAATAAAGATGTTCTTCGAAACCAACAAGAACGAAGACACAACGTACCAGAATCTCTGGGACACATTTAAAGCAGTAATTTTAGAGGTAAATTTATAGCAATAAATGCCCACATGAGAAGCGAGGAAAGATCTAAAATCAACACCCTATAGTCAAAATTGAAAGAGCTAGAGGAGCAAGAATAAAAAAACTCAAAAGCTAGCAGAAGACAAGAAATAACTAAGATCAGAGCAGAAATGAAGGAGATAAAGACACAGAAAACCCTTCAAAATCAATAAATCCAGGAGCTGGTTTTTTGAAAAGATCAACAAAATAGACTGCTAGCCAGATTAATAAAAAAGAAAATGGAGAAGAATCAAATAGATGCAATAAAAAACAATAAAGGGGATATCACCACCGATTCCACAGAAATACAAACTACTTTCAGAGATTACTACAAACAACTCTATGCACATAAACCAGTAAACCTGGAAGAAATGGATAAATTCCTGGACACTCGAACCCAGGAGGCGGAGGTTGCAGTGAGCCAAGATCGCGCCACTGCACTCCAGCCTGGGTAACAAGAGCGAAACTCCGTCTCAAAAAAAAAAATAATAATAATGGTTGATTCTTATTTAGTAGGCCTGGAAGGAGTATAAGGTTTTACATTTCTGGCTGGGCGCAGTGGCTCACACCTGTAATCCCAGCACTTTTGGAGGTTGAGGTGAGTGGATCACCTGAAGTCAGGGGTTCGAGACCAGTCTGGCTAACATGGTGAAAACCTGTTTCTACTAAAAATACAAATATTAGCAGGGTGTACTGGCACATGCCTGTAGTCCTGGCTACTTAGGAGGCTGAGGCAGGAGGATCTCTTTAATCCAGAAGGCAGAGGTTACAGTGAGCCAAGATCTTGCCACTGTACTCCAGCCTGGACAACAGAGTAAGACTCCGTCGCAAAAAAAAAAAAATTCTGCATTTCTAAAAAGCTCCTTGGTGATGCCAATGTGGCTGCTTTGTGGGCTGTACTTAAAATATCAAGGTCCCAAAGCATATACTTTCACATACATCATTATTTTTTATAAAAGTCATTAGTTTATGAATTATTTCAAAGATATACAAATACAGAAAATATGAGAGATACCTATGTATACTATGAATAGTATGTATTCGTATAGTTTTTCAATAGTGTTTTTTTGTTTTAGTTTGTTTTGTTTTGTTGACAAAGAATCCGGCCAGGCGCGGTGGCTTACACCTGTAATCCCAGCACTTTGGGAGGCCGGAGGCAGGCAGATCATGAGGTCCAGAGATCAAGAGCATCCTGGCAAACATGGTGAAACCCTGTCTGTACTAAAAATACAAAAAAGAAAAAGAAATAGCTGGGCATGGTGGTGTGCACCTGTAGTCCCAACTACTTGGGAGGTTGAAGCAGGAGAATCGCTTGAACCCGGGAGGCAGAGGTTGCGGTGAGCTAAGATGGCACAACTGCACTCCAGCCTAGCAACAGAGTGAGAAAGAAAGAGAAGAGAGAGTCTGGCTCTGCAATGGAGCAATCTCAGCTTACTGCAACCTCTGTCTCCCGGGTTCAAGTGATCTTCCTGCCTCAGCCTCCCAAGTAGCTGGGATTACAGGCATGTACCACCACACCAGGCTAATTTTTTCTATTTTTAGTAGAGATGGGGTTTCTCCATGTTGCCTAGGCTGGTCTCGAAGTCTTGAGCTCAAGCAATCCATCCACCTCGGCCTTCCAAAGTGCTAGGATATCAGGTGCACACCACTGCACCTGGCCAATAGTGTTTAAAATATATTTAAAGCCAGATGTGGTGGCTCATGCCTGTAATCCCAGCAGTTTGGAAAGCTAAGGTGGGAGGATCCCTCAAGCCTAGCAGTTTATGTCCATCCTGAGCAACATGGTGAAACACCACCTTTACAAAAGAAAACAAAGGAAACATATTAGCCAGGCATAGTGGTGTGTACCTGTGGTCCCAGCTACTCCAGTGGCTGAAACGGAAGGATTGAGTAAACCCAGGAGGTCAAGGTTGTGGTGAGATGTGATCACACCACTGAACTTCAGCTTTGGCAACACAGTGAGTGAAACCTTGTCTCAAAAATAAAATAAAATATATTTTATAACAGAGCAAAGAGGTCATAGTAATAATTTTGAAATAAGCTAATGCTGATGGACTTTGTCATCACTAGACTGGCCCTATAAGAAATACCCAAATGGGTCCTAAACATGGAAACAAAGGTCGACATTTGCCATCATAAAAACATACGAAAATATAAAACTCACAGGTCTTATAAAGGAATCATATAAAGGAGGAAGAGAAAGGAATCAAATGGCAACATGACGGAATTCCACCAAACCACGAAAACAGAGAAAAAGAAAGAAACAAATAATTTATAAAACAGGTAGGTAACAGTTAACAATATGGCAGGAAAAACACTCACATATCAATATTAACCTGGAAGGCAAATGGATTAAATGCTCTACTTAAAAGTTACGGATTGGCAAACGAGATAAAAAACATGATCTAACTATATGCTGCCTATAAAAAACTCACCCTAGCTTGAAAGACACATATAGACTAAAATTAAAGTGGTAGAAAAAGATATTCTAGGTTGGACGCGGTGGCTCACGTCTGTAATATCAGCACTTTGGGAGGCCAAGGAGAGCGGAGTTCAAGACCAGCCTGGCCAACAGAGTGAAACCCCATCTCTACTAAAAATACAAAAATTAGCTGGGGGTGCTGGCACGTGCCTGTAGTCCCAGCTACTTGGGACACTGAGGCAGGAGAATCGCTACTCGGGACACTGAACCAGGGAGGTGGAAGTTGCAGTGAGATGAGATCATACCACTGCACTCCAGCTTGGGCAACAGAGTGAGACCTTGTCTAAAAAAAAAAAGATATTCTACACAAACAGAAGCCAAAAGCGATCAGGTGTAGGTGTGCTTACATCAGACAACATAACCTTTAAATAAAAAACAGTAAAAAAAAGACAAAAAATGTAGTTCTATAATGATAAGGGATGAATTCAGCAAGAGGTTATAACAATTCCTAATATATATGCACCCAACACTGGAGCACCCAGATTCACAAAATGAATATCTACTAGACCTAAAGAAAGAGATAAGACTGCAAAACAATCCTGTTCTCAAGTGTGGACTTCAACACACCACTCACAGTACTAGGCAGATTATTGAGACAGAAAATTAACAAAGAAACACTGAACTTAAATTGGACTTTGGACCAAAAGGACTTAACTTTTCCAGAACATTCTACCCCAAAACTGCAGAATATACATCTTTCTTATCAGCATATGGAACATTCTCCAACACAGATCATATGTTATGTCACAAAATAAGTCTTAACACATTTTAAAAAACTGAAATCATGTCAAGTATCTTCTTAGACCACAACAGAATAAAACTATAAATCAATACCTAAAGGAAATTTATAAACTAAACAAATACATGGAAAATAAACAACATATTCCTGAATGATCATAGAGTCAATGACAAAAATTTAAAACATTGTTTGAAGTAAATGAAAATGGAAACAAAACATACCAAAACCTGTAGGATACAGCAAAAGCAGTGCTAAGAGGGACGTTTATAGCATTAAATGCCTACATGAAAAAAGTAGGAAGCACTTTGTGAGACTGTGACAGGAGGATTGCTTGAGCCCAAGCGTTTGAGCCTGCAGAGGGCTATAATGATGCCACTACACTTCATTCAGCCCAGGCAACAGAGTGAGACCCTGTCTCTATTAAAAAAAAAAAAGGTAAAAAGATCACAACTTAACATCACACTTTAAGGAACTAGAAAAAACATAAACCAAACTCCCAAGGTTAGCCAAAGAAAGTAAGTAACAAAGATCACATAAGAACTAAATGAAATAAGTCCCAAACCCTCAAAATACAAAGGATTAATGAATTGAAAAACTGGTTCTTCAAAAACATAAAATCAATAAATCACTAGCTAGCTTAACAAAGGGAGAAGATCCAAATAAAATCAGAAAGGGGACATTACAACTGATACGACAGAATAAACAAAGGATCATTAGAGACTATTATGAACAACTACACTCCACAAACTAGAAAAGCTAGAGGAAATCAACAAATTTCTGGAAACATACAACCTCCCAAGATTGAACCAGGAAGAAACAGAAATCCTGAACAGACTGATAATGAGTAGTGAAAATGAATCAGTAAGCAAAAAAACCCCACAGGACTAGATGGATTCACAATTCTATCAAATGTATGATCAATCAATCAAAAACTTACACCAATCATCCTGAAACTTTCCAAAAAATGAAGAGAGGGAATATGCCCTAAATTATTCTATGAGGCCAGTATCACCCTGATACCAAAACAAGGCAAAGACACAACAAAAGATGAAAGCTACAGACTAACATCCCCTATAAATATAGATGTAAAAATCCTCAACCAAATAATAGCAACAACAGCCCATCAAAAATATAAAATGTCAGGATCAAGTGGGTTTTATACCAGGGATGCAAGGATGGTTCAACACACACAAATAAAAAAATATGAAACATCACACAAACAGAGCTAAGGACAAAAACCATATAATTATCTCAAAGGAAGCAGAAAAAGTATTTGATAAAATTCATCATCACTTCATGGTAAAAATCCTCAACAAACTAGGCATAGAAGGAACGTACCTCAACATAATAGAGGCCACATATATAAATCCACAGCCGACATCATATCAAACAGGAGACAGTTGAAAGCATTCCCTCTAAGAACTGGAACAAGTCAAAGATGCCCACTTTCACCACTTCTGTTCAACACAGTACTGAAGTCTTAGACAAAGCAATTATGCAAGAGAAAAAAATAAAAGGCACCCAAACTGCAAAAGTCAAGTTATCCCTGTTTGCTGATGATACAATATTATATTTAGAAAACTCCAAAGACTCCACCAAAAGACTCTTAGATTTGATAAATGAATTCAGTAAAGTGTCAGGATACAAAATCAACTTTAAAAAATCAGTAGCATTTCTATACACCAATAATGAATAAGCAGAGAAACAAATCAAGAAGGCAATCCCACTTATAACAGCTAAAAAAGAAATAAAAGAAGTATATTTTTAACCAAGGAGGTGAAAGATATCTACAAGGAAAACTATCCCTATCAAAATACCAACATCATTTATCACAGAATTAGAAAAAGCAATCCTAAAATTTGTGGCTCACTGTACCTTTTTTTTTTTTGGAACAAAAAAAGAGCCCAAGTAGCCAAAGCTATCTTAAGCAAAACCAACAATGCTACAGGCATCATATTACCTGGTTTTAAATTACATTACAAGGCTATAAAACCCAAACAGCATGGTAGTGGTCTAAAAGCAGACATATAAATCAATGGAACAGAATAGAGAACCCAGAAATAAAGCCACTTATCTACAACCAACTGATCTTTGACAAAGATGACAAGAACATACATGGAGGAAACAGCACCCTTTTCAATAAACAGTGCTGGAAAAATTAGACTGCCATAAGCAGAATTAAACACAGTATCTCACCATATATAAAAATCAACTAAATGGATTAAATGTAGGACCTACGTTTACAAAACTACAAGAAGAAAACCTAGGCAGTACCCTTCTGGACACTGGTCTACGTAAATAATTCATAACTAAGACCCTGAAAGCACAGGTAACAAAAACCACCAGGCCCGGCTAATTTTTGTATTTTTTTGGTAGAGACGGTTTCACCATGTTGCCCAGGCTTCTCTCAAACTTCTGAGCCCAAGCAATTTTGCCTGCCTAAGCCTCCCAAAGTGCTGTGATTACAGGTGTGAGCCACCATGCCTAGCTTTCTAAGTCCCTGTAATGTTTTCATTTTCTAAGGATTTTTTTCTTTTCTTTAACTATAATTATGTATTACTTTTACAATCGGGGGAAAAAATAAAGGCTATATTTTTTTTAAAAAATGAGTTTTCCAAAATAGGCCTAACATTTACAAGTTCAATAACACTACAGCATTACTAATGTTTAGTGCATCTAAAAGCAAATTGCTCTTTGGGAGGCAGAGGTGGGCAGATCATGAGGTCAGGAGTTTGAGACCAGCCTGGCCAACATGGCAAAACCCTGTCTCTACTAAAAATACAAAAATTAGCTGGGTGTGGTGACACATGCCTGTAATCCCAGCTACTCAGGAGGCTGAGGCAGGAGAATCACTTGAACCCCGGAGGCAGAGGATGCAGTGAGCTGAGATCAGGCTATTGTACTCCAGCCTGGGTAACAAGAATGAAACTCTGTCTCAGAAAAAAAAAAAAGCAAGTTGCTGTAAATATAATTCCCTTATTAAATCTAATTACCTCACACTTTCTAGATCCTTACCAAACTTTTAAAACTCGATTCCATTTTGGCAAATACCCCTGGGGTAGTTTATGAAAACATCCAAATGAGACTACTATAACTAGGGACTAATTTTTCTAATGATAAGGACTATCACATCATCATACCTTTCAGCTGAATTGAAAGCATCTCTGGAAACAGATGATGATCTTGTATTTCCAACACTGCTAGTATGAGATCGTCTTCCTTTTGCTGAAGGAGTATCCAATGGTATTTCTCCCAAACCCTGCAAAAAAATATAAAATTAGTACCAAACAAGTTTTAAATCTAGTAGTGAAATAACTTACACAATGTAATTTTCAAAGCAGCCGTCACTGATTTTTTAAGATGGCAAGTATTTTAATAATCTGGTATACTTATACTTTAAAGAGTATGGGATACATAAAACACCTTGTAGTTAGCAGTAAATTAACAAAATATGCGACTAATGGGAAAGTATATATTGACTTATAAAAACTAGATAAAAACTAAAAATACACTGCATTTTGGGCCAGGTGCGGTGGCTAATGCTTGTAATCCCAGCACTTTGGGAGGTTGAGATGGGTGGATCATCTGAGCTCAGGAGTTCAAGACCAGCCTGGCCAAGATGGGAAAACCCTGTCTCTACTAAAAGTACAAAAATTAGCTGGGTGTGGTAGTGTAATCCTAGCTACTCGGTAGGCTGAGGCAGGAGAATCGCTTGAACCTGGAGGTGAAGGTTGCAGTGAGCTAAGATCGTGCCAACATGGAGAAACCCCATCTCTAATAAAAATACAAAATTAGCTGGGCATGGTGGCGCATGACTGTAATCCCAACTACTTGGGAGGCTGAGGCAGGAGAATCACTTGAACCCGGGAGGTGGAGGTTTCGGTGACCTAAGGTCACAGCATTGCACTCCAGCCTGGGCACAAGAGTGAAACAACATCTCAAAAATAAATAAATAAATAAAATAAAATAATATAATAATACACTGTATTTTGTAACCACTCTTCTTAAAGCTTAAAATCTATATAGAACATATGGACACAGTCCATAAACACTGAACACTGTTGTTCCTAATGTTCTCAACATTAGGAGTGTGAGAATAAACATTTTGGTGAGAGAGATCCAAGATGGCTGATCACTAGCAGTTCGGGCTCCTAGCTCCCAGTGAAAGCGCAGAGAACGAGAGGATGCCACACTTTCAGACGAATATTTGTTGCTCACGGACCAGGAGATTCCCAGCAGAGGAGCCCCACGTGTCGCCAGGGCGACTCTTGTGGCCGGCGCAGCGGTTTTGCTGGTGCCTTAGCGTGCCAGTTTTTGGTGCAGAGTCCAGAGATTCCCGGGCAGAAAAGCACCATCAGTCTTAACACCGCTATTTTGGCCGGCGCAGTGGACTGCTCAGATTTCGGCTCTGGGAATCAACAAGTTGGACGTCTGCTCAGAGACCTAGTTAGAAAGTCAGTAATTACAAAGACAACAGACGGATAAATATATAATGAAGGGAAGAAATCAGCGTAAAAAGGAAGAGAATACTCAAAATCAGAATGCCTCTCCCTCTACAGGGGATCGCAATTCCTCATCAGTAACGGAACAAGGCTTAATAGATTACGAGTGTGTTCCAATAACAGAAGCAGGCTTCAAAACGTGGGTGATAAGAAACTTCTGTGAATTAAAAGAACTTGTTCTAACCCAATGCAAAGAAACTAAGAACCTTGAAAGAAGGTTTGACGAAATGTTAACGAGAATGGACAATTTAGAGAGGAATATAAGTGAATTGATGGAGCTGAAAAACACAACACGAGAACTTCGCGAAGCATGCACAAGTTTAAACAGTCAAATTGATCAAGTAGAAGAAAGGACATCAGAAGTCGAGAACCAGCTCAGTGAAATGAAACGAGAAGACAAGATTGGAGAAAAAAGGATGAAAAGGAATGAGCAAAGTCTCCAGGAAATATGGGACTATGTGAAAAGACCTAATTTGCATTTGATAGGTGTACCTGAATGTGATGAAAAGAATGAATCCAAGTTGGAAAATACTCTTCAGGATATCATTCAGGAAAATTTTCCCAACCTGGCAAGGCAGGGTAATATTCAACTCCAGGTAATACAGAGAACACCACAAAGATATTCTTCAAGAAGACCAACCCCAAGGCACATAATTGCCAGATTTATTAGGGTTGAAATGAAGGAGAAAATACTAAAGGCAGCCAGAGAGAAAGGTCAGGTTACCCATAAAGGGAAACCTATCAGACTTACAGCAGATCTCTCAGCAGAAACCCTACAAGCCAGAAAAGAGTGGGGACCAATATTTAACATCCTTAAAGAAAAGAACTTTCAACCCAGAATTTCCTATCCAGCCAAACTAAGCTTTATAATCGAAGGAAAAATTAAATCCTTTGCGAACAAACAAGTACTTAGAGAGTTCACCACCACCAGGCCTGCTTTACAAGAGCTTCTGAAAGAAGCACTATACATATAAAGGAACAACCAATATCAGCCTTTCCAAAAATATATCAAAAAGAAAAGAACATTAACACAAAGAAAAATTTACACTAACTAATGGGCAAAACAGCCAGCTAGCACCAAATGCTAGTATTAAAGTTATATATATTCTAATTGGATAAAAAGCCAAAACCCATTGCTATGCTGAATCCAGACCCATCTCACATGCAACGATACACAAAAACTCAAAACAAAGAGAAGGAGGAAGATTTATCAACCAATCAGAGAGTAAAAATATACAAATAAAAAGCAGGAGATGCAATTCTCGCCTCTGATAAAGTAGACTTTAAAGTAACAAAGAGCAAAAGAGGCAAAGAAGGACATTACATAATGGCAAAAGGATCAATGTAACAAGAAGAGCTAACGATTTTATAGATCAACGAGACAGAAAATTAACAAGGACATCCAGGACTTGAACTCAGACCCGGAACAAGTAAACTTAATAAACATTTATAGAACTCTCCACTTCAAATACATAAAACATACATTACCACCTCACACCTATTCCATAAGTGACTACATAATTGGAAGTAAATCACTCCTCAGTAATCGCATAGCATTTCATAGGTTTAAATGAAATATTGGTTGGCTGCTCGTTTGTTATTTTCTTCCCTTATTCCTTCCTGTTTACATCAAGTATAATTATTGGTATAAAAGAGGT
Source organism: Aotus nancymaae (assembly GCF_030222135.1). Classification (NCBI taxonomy): domain Eukaryota; kingdom Metazoa; phylum Chordata; class Mammalia; order Primates; family Aotidae; genus Aotus; species Aotus nancymaae. The sequence continues at coordinate 15,346,079 of NW_026988476.1, read as the reverse complement.
TTTCAATACCCATTACTAAACTGCATTCTAGCCTGGGCAAGAAAGCAATACTCCCATTCTCTCTCTCTCTTTCTCTTCCTTTTTCCTCTTCTTCTTTATTTTCTTTCTTTCTTTCAAAAAAAAAAACATTTTGGTAAGAACTACTTTAAACCTTTCCTGTATTAGAAAGACTCACAAATACAATCTGCTTCATTTTAGTCAGATAATTTTTTTGCATGGTTATTTTAATAAGCTCTAAGATAACTAAGCTGAAATCTTCAAGCTCAATGAGCAGAAAAAAAATGCTCCAAAATGTCTATTGTTACATATCTTTGTAATATTATTCCTTTATAAGTGAGTACTTAGCCCAAGGTTATCAGAGAGAAATGACATAAATTACAAGAGAAAACATTTACATTATTAAACATATTTATAAAATAATATATAAAGATACTTCTTATATTTTATTTCATTTGATATTCTCTCAGTTACTCATTTCATGGATATTACTGAATTCCCATTATCTACCAGGACAAATAAGACATGGCACTCACCCTCAAGGAGCTACTTATAAATGTTCTGCAGTGTGGTAATAGCTCTAATAGTGACATATACAAGGTAAATAAAGCAGGGACTAAGAATGGTAAACATTATTATCCTCATTTTATAAAGTGAGAATTCTAGTTAAAGAAATGAAGAAATGTGTAAGTTACACAGTTGCTGTTAGAGCTGTGATTCAAACCCATGTCTCATAACTCCAATAAGCCAAATTATATTCCACCAAACATCAAGCTTCTATTCAATAAACATTTACTTCCAAGGCTTGACAATATGTATGTCTACTTAGTACTGTAGTTGTTGAAATGCTACTGTAGATTTTTCTAAATGATTAAAGAGAAATAATCAAAGAAGTAATTATTCCTATCCTTTACCTTGATGTAAAAATAAACTTTGCTTTTAAAGTCGTTTATAAAACAAACTTTTTCCACATACCTTTTGTCGTAGGTTTCTAACAGATTCCTTAATATATGGCAAATCTTTAGATGGGACATACTTTTCAAGCATTTTTTCAAAGTTAGGATGACACATCATGAAGAACAGCATCTTTCGACCATAAAACCTATGAATATTTGAAAAATAGGTATATTACATTTTAGACATTAACAAGCTCAGTTTCTGTCCTTAGATGCATTGTTTTCAATAGAAAAAAAGAAAAACTATCAAACATCAAGATTACCATTCCTATTTTAAGTAATCACCAAAATACAGATATCCTAACTGTACAGGATACACCCTGGAGGGTATAAATTGTTCTCGACTTACAACAATTCGACTTGTAATTTTTCAACTTTATAAGAGTATGAAAGAGATATGCATTCTGTGGAAACCATACTTTGAATTTTGATCTTTTCATACCTAGTGATATGCAGTATGGCACTCTCTTGAGATGCTGGACAGCAGCAGTGAGCCACAGCTCCTAGTCAGCCACACGATCATGATACTCTACAATGTACTGTGTTGCCAGATGATTCTGTCCAAGTGCAGGCTAATGAAAGTGTTCTCAGAATGTTTAAGGTAAGGCTTGGTTAAGTTATGATTATCTGACTAAGTTATAAAGTTTGGTAGGTTAGGTGTATTAAATGCACTTTTGGCTTATGGTATTTCCTATTCATGATGAGTTTACTGGGATATAATCTCATTGTAAGTTAAGAAGCATCTGTGGCTGGGGGCAGTGGCTCATGCCTGTAATTCCAGCACTTTGGGAGGCTGGGTCAAGCGGATCATGAGATCAGGAGTTCAAGACCCGCCTGGCCAACATGGTGAAACCCTGTCTCTTCTAAAAAGAAAATACAAAAATTAGCCAGATGTGGTGGCATAAACCTGTAATCCCAGCTACTCAGGAGGCTGAGGCAGGAGAATTGCTTGAACCTGGGAGGCGGAGGTTGCAGTGAGCCGAGATCACACCATTGCACTCCAGCTTGGGCAACAGAGAGAAACTCCATCTCAAACAAAAACAAAAACAAACAAACAAACAAAAACATCTGTTGGGATGCTCCCATAATTCCCTTTTAAAGTCACTGTCTTCAAATCCTTCTGCCCTGTGTCAGATGGAGAGACAAAAGCTTTGATTCTATTTTTCAGGCACCCCAGGGTACCTATCAATAGTGGCATCAGGCAGAATTGTGAGTCAGATGAAGTTTGTCTCTGTCCTGGGCTCCTTGCCCATTGACCATTTGCTGTCCACCTACTGGCCAGATGTTCTGGCCTGAGTCAACCCTCACTTTCCTTAGCCAAAACTTACCAGAGTTCTGATTGTTCAAAATCCTATTCTTTACTACCTAGAATACACCCAAGGTTAGTTGATAAATTGTGGCTGATATGTTAAGAAAGGTAATAATCTTAAAAACTAAGTTTATATTATATGAATATATAGAATTTAAAATAATCATCTTAGCATAATACTTTAAGCTCAGTGATTCTAACGGTGGAAATTCAGATATCACAGAAGTGCATATTGGAGGTATTTTAGCATGTAGGTTTCTTACACTACTTCAAAATAGTACCACACTATTCATATGCAAGGAGGCCAAGACCTAAAATAAATTACAGTTACACTTTTACTCACAACTTGGAATATATGCACAAAAAGAAACAGAGAAGAGGCTGGGCATGGTGGCTCACAACTGTAATCCTAGCACCTTGGGAGGCCAAGGTGGGTGGATCACTTGAGGCCAGGAGTTCGAGACCAGCCTGGCCAACATGGTGAAACCCTGTCTCTACTAAAAATATAAAAATTAGCCAGGCGTGGTGGCACATGCCTGTAATCCCAGCTACTCAGGAGGCTGAAGCACAAGAATTGCTTAAACGTGAGAGGTGGGTGTTACAGAGTAAGACTCTGTCTCAAAAAAAAAAAAAAAAAGAAGCAAGAGAAGGACAGGCTTTTGTAGATTTTTGTAGGTGGGGGGATACAGGATGATCTTAAGATCACCTGTCTTGGCCAGGCACAGTGGCTTACATCTATAATCCTAGCACTCTGAGAGGCCAAGGCAGGTGGATTGCTTCAGCCTAAGAGTTCAAGACAAGCTTCAGCAACATCACAAAACCCATCTCTACAAAAAAATACAAAACTTAGTCAGGCGTGGTGGCATGCGCCTGTAGTCACAATTCCTCAGGAGGCTGCATTTGGGAGGATCACTTGAGTTCAGGAGGCAGAGGCAGCAGTGAGCTGAGATGATGCCACTGTACTCCAGCCTGGGCGAAAGAGCAAGACCCTGTCTCCTAAAAGAAAAAGATCATGTATCTCAACCAGATGCATTCAAATGTAATGAAATTGCAGAGAGAGAAGTGAAGTCAGAGAATATTACCTTTCTCTCTCCACAACCATATTATTCTGGATATATCCAGCTATATCTGGATTATCTATATCCAGATAAGCAGCTCCTAATCAGTTATATTTTCAAGGGCAATTCTAAGGTTTAGCCTGCAATGTTAAGGACTGTAGGTCTATTATAGGGCCCAATGATATGAACAAGTAAGCAAACAACAGGGACACAAAATGTGAGAAATACGAAACTCAAAAATTAACTGTAACCATTTTATAATTTTATAACTTTAAGTAAGAATCTAAGATATGACAAAATGGGCTAGAAAGAATTACTATGCCATTAAGGAAAGGTTAAGTAAAGAAGCATACAAGATAGCCATTAAGAAATCTTTTTTTTTAACAAGGTGATAGAGACAGAGAAAAGAACATCTTTTCTTTCTAACTAGCCTATCATGATCTAACTCTCTTGAATTTTTTTGAACATTAATGTGATATGCAGAACTTTAAAATGATTCCCCAAAGATGTCCTGCTCCAATCCCTAAAATTTGTGAATGTAATAAGATATCACTCCCAATGTGGTTTTGATTTGAATTTCTCTAATGACCAGTGATGATGAGCCTTTTTTCATATGCTTATTGACTGCATAAATGTCTTCTTTTGAGAAGGGTCTGTTCATATCCTTCGCCCACTTTTTGATGGGGTTATTTGTGGGGTTTTTTCGTAAATTTGTTTAAGTTCTTTGTAGATTGGTTATTATCCCTTTGTCAGATGGGTAGACCACAAAAATTATTTCCCATTTTGTTGGTTGCCAGTTCACTCTAATGATTGTTTCTTTTGCTGTGCAGAAGCTCTTAAGTTTAATTAGATCCCATTTGTCTATTTTGGCTTTTGTTGCCATTGCTTTTGGTGTTTTAGTTATGAAGTCCTTGCCCATGCCTATGTCCTGAATGGTGTTGCCTAGGTTTTCTTCTAGGGTTTTTATGGTGTTATGTCTTATGTTTAAATCTTTAATTTTTGTATAAGGTATAAGGAAGGGATCCAGTTTCAGCTTTCTGCATATGGCTAGCCAGTTTTCACAACACCATTTATTAAATAGGGAATCCTTTCCCCATTGCTTGTTTTTATCAGGTTTGTCAAAGATCAGATGGTTGTAGATGTGTGGTATTACTTCTGGGGCCTCTGTTCTGTTCCATTGGTCTATATCTCTGTTTTGGTACCAGTAGCATGCTGTTTTGATTACTGTAGCCTTGTAGTGTAGTTTGAAGTCAGGTAGCATGATACCTCCAGCTTTGTTCTTTTTGCTTAGGATTGTCTTGGCTATGTGGGCTCTCTTTTGGTTCCATATGAAGTTTAAGGTGTTTTTTTCCAATTCTGTGAAGAAAGTCAATGGTAGCTTGATGGGGATAGCATTGAATCTGTCAATTACTTTGGGCAGTATGGCCATTTTCACAATATTGATTCTTCCTAGCCATGAGCATGGAATGTTTTTCCATCTGTTTGTGTCCTCTCTTATTTCCTTGAGCAGTGATTTGTAGTTCTTCTTGAAGAGGTCCTTCACATCCCTTGACCATCTCACACCAGTTAGAATGGTGATCATTAAAAAATCTGGAGACAACAGATGCTGGAGAGGATATGGAGAAATAGGAACGCTTTTACACTGTTCGTGGGAGTGTAAATTAGTTCAACCATTGTGGAAGACAGTGTGGCGATTCCTCAAGGATCCAGAACTAGAAATACCATTTGACCCAGCAATCCCATTACTGGGTATATACCCAAAGGATTATAACATTCAATTATAAAGATACATGCACACATATGTTCATTGCGGCACTGTTTACAATAGCAAAAACTTGGAATCAACCCAAATGCCCATCAGTAATAGACTGGATAAAGAAAATGTGGCACATATACACCATGGAATACTATGCAGCCATAAAAAAGAATGAGTTCATATCCTTTGCAGGGACATGGATGAAGCTGGAAACCATCATTCTCAGCAAACTGACACAAGAACAGAAAACCAAACACCACATGTTCTCACTCATAAGTGGGTGTTGAACAATGAGAACACATGGACACAGGGAGGGGAACATCACACACTGGGGCTTGTCGGGGGGTGGGGGGGCTAGGGGAGGGATAGCAGGGGGTGGGGGTATTGGGGAGGGGTAACATTAGGAGAAATATCTAATGTAGATGATGGGGGATAGATGCAACAAACCACCATGGCACATTGTATACCTCTTTAACAAACCTGAATGTTCTGCACATGTACTCTGGAACTTAAAGTATAATTTTTAAAAAAAGAAAGAAAAAAAAAAGATATCACTCCCAAGATTATGTTATGTCATATAACACAGTTAACTTTAAAATAATGACATGAGTCAGGCGTGGTGGCTCACGCCTGTAATCCAAGCACTTTGGAGGCCAAGGCGGGTAGATCACCTGAGGTTGGGAGTTCAAGACCAGCCTGACCAACATAGTGAAACCCCATCTTTAAAAAAAAAAAAATAATGACATGATCTGGTAGAATTAATCTAATCAAACAAGGCCTTAAAAGCAGAGGGCTTTCTGTGGCTGGTAGAAAAAAAGGAAGTCTGAAAGATCCTATGAAGAAGAGCTCAACATGTCATTGCTGGCTTAAAACCAGAGGAGGGCTGCATGCAAAGAAATGTGAGTAGTGTTAAGGAGATAAGCAAGGACCCTCGCTGACAGCCAGTGAGGAAATGCAGACCTCAGTCTCTATTTTTTTTGAGGCTGGAGTGCAATAGCAGATCTCAACTCATTGTAACCTCCACCTCCTGGGTTCAAGTGATTCTCCTGCTTCAGCCTCCTGAGTAGCTGGGATTACAGACTCACGCCACCACGGCCAGCTAATTTTTGCATTTTTAATAGAGATGGGGTTTCACCATGTTGTCCAGGCTGGTCTCGAACTCCTGATCTCAGGTGATCTGCCCACCTTGGCCTCCCAAAGTTCTGGGATTTTAGGCACGAGTCACCACGCTCGGCCGTCCTGAGTCTTAGAACCACAAGGAACTGAATTTGGCAAAGCCCAGCACTGCTATCACCTTGATTTTGTCCTTCTGAAACCATAGGCAGTGACCTGAGGTGAGCCATGCCAGACTTCTGACCTAAAGAACTCTTAAGCCAAAAAATGTGAGTTGCCTTAAGCTGCTACATTTGTGTTAATCTGTTACACAGCAATGAAAAACTAATACATTTACCTTCTGTATTATCTTTAGGTATAATGAGTTCCATAATATTAACTCCAGCAGTTACCTAAAGTAATGAACATCTTTGTCTTAAAATGTTAAAAAATTTTTTTTTCAGGTCAGATGGGTAATGTGCTGACGTCGTAACAAGGTTCAAGGGTGGCACATCTCACAGAAGCGTGTGAACACCCAATCATCATGCTCATGAACTACAAAAGGATCAAAATGTTAAAAATTTTATATCCTTCTTTACTTTAATCCTTATGACCCAGATCCTTTTAAAAAATTAATCTTTTTTTTTTTTTTTTTTTTTTTTTTTGAGATGGAGTCTCTCTCTGATTCTCAGGCTGGAGTGCAGTGGCAGAATCTCAGCTCAGTGAAACCTCCGCCTCCCGGGTTCAATGATAGCTGGGATTATAGGCACGTGCCACCATGCCTGGCTAATTTTTTTATTTTGAGTAGAGACGGGGTTTCACAATGTTGGCCGAGCTGGTCTCAAACTCCTGACGTCAGGTGATCTGCCTTCCTTGGCCTCCCAAAGTGCTGGGATTATAGGCATGAGCCACTGCGCCTAGCCATATATCATTGCTATAAAAATTTTATATTTTATATGGGACATTATTGGTCCCCTAGTCCACCCTTCCTAATTTTATAGCTGAGGAAACAGAGACTAACAGAAATTAAGTAACTTGCTTAAGAAAAAACAATGACAGGGACAAGAAATTTAACATAAGTGTCTGACTACATCCGAAATTTCTGTCACCACCACAGCCATAATACTACCAACGTCTTAATTATTGTATGTGTAATATACATATCACCCTGTATGTCTTTCTCTATTCTTTTTTTTTTTCTTATAATTCTCAGGTATCTCTGACTGTTCTTAAACTTCATAAAATTATTTTTCAAGTACAACCATCAGAAATTTGTGTAGTTTTCAGATTGCAGATATCTCATGTTTCATGGGATAATATAGTTATATAGTATTCCTGTATTTTTCATGTGTACTTATTCCCTTGATTTTTACCTGATTGCTTAGAGAACATATCATTTTCCCCTAAATGCATTACCTTACATTTGCCCATAATGAAGTTCTTCTGCCACTTTTCTGCCCACTCATACAGTCTTGTGCCATTTTCATGAAGTTCATCCCTGTGACTTGGCATCTCACTACCCAGAAGTATGTAGTGTCATCCGTAAATTTGGAGAATTCACTGTGCACTCCCTCAAGAATATTTACAAACTGGTTAAATAAGACCATCCCCCAGCACCAATCCCTTATTAATAATAGATTTAGCAAACATTAGTAGATAGTCACCTGGTTTCTTGTGAACTGTCTTGAGCAAACTTAGCAGCAGCTGGTAATATACGTTCAGCCATATCCTTTGTTGCAGATAAAATACGTTCTGGTTCCATAAATTCCAATACATCTGATAAATGCTGGGCTGTACACCTTCTTACGGCAATGTGTAAATGGCTACAAAGAGACATGATCAATTAAAACAGAGTAGTTATATAAACTATTCTCCAAAGATCTACGGATCTATGGGGTATTTTTGGTTTTGTTTTTTGGGACAGGATTTTGCTCTATCACTGAATCTAGAATGCAGTGATGCAATGATGGCTTACTGCAGCTTCAACCTCCTGGGTTCAAGTGGTCCTCCTGCCTCAGCCTCCCAAGTAGCTGAGGCCACAGGCATGTGCCAAGACACCCAACTAATTTGTTTTTAGTTTTAGTACAGACGAGGTCTCACTATGTTGCCCAGGCTGGTCTCAAACTCCTGGGCTCAAGGAGTCTTCCCACATTGGCCTCCCAAAGTGCTGGGATTACAGGTATGAGCCACCATGCAAAGCCAAAGACCTATTTTAAAGTTAAATGATTTAAGAGCTCCTCAACAATCATCCTGGGAGACTAAAATAACAAATTATTTGCATTACTTATTATTTCCCAAAAAGTTAAAAGCAAAACAAAACTGACATTTAGTTATAGATCTATGAATGTAAATAACATTATTGAAATAACAATAGAGTAAGGTTATTAAAATAACTTTTATTGAGCTAAAAGTAGATCTGCCATTTGATCTAGGAATTCCATTGCTTGGTACCTACCGAAACGAAGAGAAGTCATTATGTGAAAAAGACACTTGCACGTGTTTATTGCAGCAAAATTCAAAATTACAAAGATGTGGAACCAACCTAAGTGCCCACTGACTAGTCAGTGCATAAAGAAAATGTGGTGGGCCGGGTGCGAGGGCTCACGCCTGGAATCCCTGCACTTTGGGAGGCCAAGGTGGGTGGATCACCTGAGGTTGGGAGTTTGAGTCTGACCAACATGGAGAAACCCTGTCTCTACTAAAAATACAAAATTAGCCAGGCATGGAGGCACATGCCTGTAATCCCAGCTACTCGGGAGGCTGAGGCAGGAGAATTGCTTGAATCCAGGAGGCAGAGGTTACAGTGAGCCAAGATCTCACCATTGCACTCCAGCCTGGGCAACAAGAGCAAAATTCCGTCTCAAAAAAAAGAAAGAGAGAAAATGTGGTATATATATATGTGTACCATGGAATGCTACCCAGTCATTAAAGGGAATTAAATAATGTCTTTTGCAGCAACTTGGATGGAGCTGGCAGCCATTATTCTAAGAGAAGTAACACAGGAATGGAATACCAAAAACTGTATGTTCTCTCTTATAAGTGGCAGCTAAGTTATGAGTATGCAAAGCCATACAGGGTGATATATATATAATTATCTTTAGAGAAAGAAGAAGAGCAGGAGGGGGGCTAGGGATAAAAACTACACATTAGATACAATGTACACTACTCAAGTGATGGGTGCACAAAAATCTCAGAATTCACTATTATATAATTCACTCATGTAACAAAAAAACACTTGTATCCCAAAAGCTATTGAAATAAAAATTAATAAAAATAATAATTGTAAGTCACCTAAAGCCAAATTGCCTAGATGATTTTGTGTGGCAGACACTTTGCTAGGTGACCTAGGGACACAAGAAATATAAATATTTTATGAGAAAAATAACAACATTATTCCTTTCATATTCAGCATGTAGTATAATGTTTACCTCACAGGAACTTTTTTTTTTTTTTTTTTTTTGAGACGGAGTTTCGCTCTTGATACTCAGGCTGGAGTGCAATGGCGCGATCTCGGCTCACTGCAACCTCCGCCTCCTGGGTTCAGGCAATTCTCCTGCCTCAGCCTCCTGAGTAGCTGGGATTACAGGCACGCGCCACCGTGCCCAGCTAATTTTTTTTGTATTAGTAGAGACGGGGTTTCACCATGTTGACCAGGATGGTCTCGATCTCTTGACCTCGTGATCCACCCGCCTCGGCCTCCCAAAGTGCTGGGATTACAGGCTTGAGCCACCGCGCCCGGCCAGGAACTTTTTTAATAAATGTTTTTTGATCGATATAATACTAAGATTTGCTGGTTTCTTTTCTACACCCCTGATTGCAACATTTTATCTTTAATGACATTTCAAGATTATTTTAAACATTACCTTTGTCCGCCATTGATAAGAGAAACAACTGCACGTGCAGGAGTTACATTATTAACCATAGCTCTCAATGCTTTGTCAACATCTTCTCTTATAAATGTATTTGATTCACCAGCCTTGTGCAACAAAACTTTTACTGTGGTATCTAATTCTTGATCCATGCTCTTTTTCAAATAAGTGAAAAGATCACTTAAACAGACCACAGCAGCACGAGAAACTCCAGAACGTAAATTTTTCACCTAAAAAAACATTTCAAAATGTACATTTTGCTGATATTCTGCAAGAAAATCAGTAATCACTTGGAAAGGAATTTTACTTTTTTTTTTTTTTTTGAGTTAGGGTCTCACTGTTGCATAGGCTAGAGTGCAGTAGTATGATCTCAGCTTACTGCAACCTCCACCTCCTGGGTTCCAGTGATTCTTGTGTCTCAGCCACCTGAGTAGCTGGAATTACAGGTGCAAACCACCATGACTGGTTAATTTTTGTATTTTTAGTCAAAATGGGGTTTTACTATACTGGGAAGGCTGGTCTCGAACTCCTGTCTTCAAGTAACATACCTTTGCCTGGGTGCAGTGTCTCACACCTATAATCCTAGCACTTTGGGAGGCCGAGTTGGGTGTATTACCTGAGGTCACGAGTTTAAGACCAGCCTGGCTAACATGGTAAAACCCTATCTCTACTCAAAATACAAAAATTAGCCAGGCATAGTGGTGTGTGCCTGTGTGCCTATAATCCTGGCTACTTGGAAGACTGAGGCAGGAGAATTGCTTGAACCTAGGAGGAGAAGGTTGCAGTGAGGCAAGATTGCATCATCACTGCACTCCAGCCTGGGGAGCAGAGCAAGACTCCATCTCAAAAACAAAGCCCCATATATTAATATATGTTATCTTTTGTCCTAAAAATCAACATCCATTAAATTTCTCTTAATGTTACAAATTAAGACAAGGTCTACTTTAATTAAATACAAGCCTTTTATATCGTATAGTACAGAGGTGTTTAAAAATTTTAAAGGTCAAATAAACATAGCATATTTATTCCTTGTTATTCTAATAATACTTATCAAAAAAATAAGTTTACCTCTTGAACAACTGCAAAATTTGTTTCATGCAATTTTGTGTTCAATATCTCAGAATGAAAAGCAGCTAAGCATCTAATAAAATTCAGTCCCTCAATTTTCTTCTCCCTATGGGAAAAAGAAATGACAAAATCATTCATTAAATGGGACTCAACTGAAACAGGATCATAGATGTCTTCTTTTCTGTGTATGGAATATTGTCAAGGAAGAGGTTCAGAAAGGTTAGAAAGGTTCAGAAGAAAAGTTTGAGTTTAGCAAAGGTTGGTTCATGAGGTTGAGGGAAAGATGCCATCTCCATAACATAAAAGTGCAATGTGGGCTGGGTGAGGTGGCTCACGCCTGTAATCCCAGCATTTTGGGAGGCCAAGGCGGGTGGATCATAAGGTCAAGAGTTCAAGACCACCCTGGCCAACACGGCAAAGCCCCGTCTCTACTGAAAATACAAAAATTAGCTAGGCACGGTGGTACACACCTGTAATCCCATCTACCTGGGAGGCTGAGGCAGGAGAATCGCTTGAACCCAGGTGGCAGAGGTTGCAGTGAGCTGAAATCGTGTCACTGCACTCCAGCCTGTGCTTCAGAGCAAGACTCCATCTCCGGGGGGGAAAAAGTGCAATGTGAAGCAGTAGGTGCTAATGTAGAAGCAGCAGCAAGTTATCCAGATAAGGTAATAGATATATGTAGCTACACAAAACAACAGATATTCAATGTAAAGGAAACAGCCTCCTATTAGAAGAAGATGCCATCTTGGACTTTCAAAATCAGTATGATTCTTACATGCTAAATTTTCAGAATTGAAGTTACATTATAATGTATGAAAACAATATTAATCTCCTTGTACATCTCCATCAGAGCTCATGAGTGGCGAGGTACACCGTCAATGAGCAGTAATATTGGCTGTAATTGCTGAAATTGCCATGGCCAGCCACTACCACCCTAATCAGTCAGCAGCCGTCAACATCAAGGTAAGATCCTCCGCTAGCAAAAAGATTACAACTCACTGAGGGTTCAAATGATCAGTAGTATTTTTTAGCAACTAAATATTTTTTAATTAAGGCATATTGATTTTTTTAGGCATAATGCTACTGTTCACTTCTTAGACTACATTATAGTGTAAATGTAACTTTTATATCTTTTAGATTTAAAAGATAATTAACTTAATCTATAATTGTGTACCTTATACAATTATAATGTAGATATAATTGCAGATTTATTTATCCTTAAATTTCTATCAGTTTTTTTCTTCATGTATGCGTGCTGTCTCTATGTGTACGTGTGTGTGTGTGTTAGGACTAATATGTCTTCTTGATGAATAGACATTTTTATCGTTTAACAATAGGCCTTGTTAGCTGGTCCTTTATTATCTGACCCTTGGTAATAAAGAGTTACAATTTTTGGTAAGGATTTAAAATTTTTTTCACTAGTGTTCTAGGGAGCTACCAAAGTGCTTTCTGTAGAGAAGTCCCATGGTCTGGTTTATTTTAACAGTAGCAATGGCTATTACATGAGATGAAGTAATAATACAAGCATGGAAACCAGTGATGAAACTACGATAGCCATGTGGGAGATAATTATGGCATGAACTAGAGGAATGGCAGCAGAGACTGCAGTAAGTAATTGGTTTCAGGATATGTTCTGAAAATGTAAGAATTGATAGAAGTGCAGAAATGAGAGGCCATGTGCAGTGGCTCATGCATATAATCTTAATACTTTGGGAGGCTGAGGTGGGCAGATTGCTTGAGACTGGTAGTTCGAGACCAGCTTGGTTGAAACTCTGTCTCTACAAACAATACCAAAATTAGCCAGGCATGGTGGTGTGTACGTGTAGTCCCAGCTACTTGTGTGGCTGAGGTGGGAGGTGGGAGGATCACCTGAGCCCACAGAGGTCAAGGTTGCAGTAAGCCATGATCATGCCACTACACTTCAGCCTGAATGACTAAGTGATACTTTGTCTCAAAGAAAGAAAGACAAAAAAAAAAAAAAATCAACCCTGACTTGGAAAAAACAATCAAACGTATATGGCAGGGCTATTAAAACAGTGAACACTGAGGGAGAACTATATTTCAGATTAGGAAGAGAGGAAATAAAAAGCTCTATGTTAAGAACTTTTATCTCTATGTTCTTATGCTATATTAGGAATCAGTCTGTAGTTTTCCAGTCTTTGTATGATTTGGTATCAGAGTAATAGCGGCCTCCATCAATGAGATGGGAACTCCATCTTATTCAATATTCTAGAAGTATATGTAGAATTGGTTTCTTCCTAAAATGTTTGGTATAAACTATCAGAAAATGAAGGTTTCTTTGTAGAAACCTTTTTTTTTTTTTTGAAAGGGAGTCTCGCTCTGTCACCCAGGCTGGAGTGCAGTGGTGCGATCTTGGCTTACTGAAACCTCTGCCTCCCAGGTTCAAATGATTCTCCTGTCTCAGCCTTCTGAGTAGCTGGGATTACAGTCATGTGCCATCATATCTAGCTAATTTTTGTAATTTTGGTAGAGACGAGGTTTCACCATGTTGGCCAGGTGGTCTTGCACTCCTGACCTCAAGTGATCTGCCTGCCTTGGCCTCCCAAACTGCTGGGATTATAGGTGTGAGCCACTGCTCCCGGCCTCTTTGTGGGAAAATTTAAACGAAAATTCAATTTCATTCATAGATACTGGGTTACAAGTTTTTTGTTTTTTTGGTTTTTTTGAGACAGAGTCCTGATCTGTTGCCCAGGCTGGAGTGCAGTGGCACAATCTCAGCTCACTGCAACCTTCTCCTCCTGGGTTCAAGCAAGTTTCATACCTAAGCCTCCTGAATAGCTGGGATTACAGGCACGAGCCACAATACCCAGCTAGTTTTTGTTTTTTTAGTAGAGATAGGGTTTCACCATGTTAGCCAGGCTGGTTTTGAACTCCTGGCCTCAATGATCCGCCTGCCTCAGCCTCCCAATGTGCTGGAATTACAGGTGTGAGACATCGTGCCCAGCCAGAAGTTATCTATTTCCTTATGAATGAGTTTTAGTAGTTTGGTTCTTTCAAATAGTTTGTCCATTTCACCTAAGTTGTTGAATTTTGGGGCATCATGCTGTTTATCATATTTCTATATTATCTCTTTAACAGCTGTATGATCAGTAGTGATGTTTCTTCTCTCATTCTTGATGTTAGCAATTTTCCCCTTCTTTTCCATGGTCAATCTGACTAGAGGCTTATCCATTTTATTGATCTTCTCCAAGAACCTGCTTTTGCTTTCACTAATTTTCTCTATTGTTTTCCACTGCAATGATTTTCACACAGATCTTTATTATTTCCTTTCTTTTCTTACTTTGAGCTTCATTTGCTCTTCTGTTTCTAGTTTCTTAAGGTGAAAGCTTATTTCCTTGATATAGAACTCTTCTTCTTCTTTTCTAATATGGGTGTCATAGTGTGACATATTCCTCTTTATTTTGGCTACATCCCACAAATTTTGATGTTTCATTCTTTATTTCATCAAATTTAAAACAATTTCTAATTTTCCTTTTGATTTCTTCTTAGATCCACAGGTTACACATATAAGTGTGTTATGTAGTTTCTAAATATTTAAGCATTTTCCAAATACTTGTCATTAATTTCCAATTTAATTCCAGAGAACAAAATTTGTAAAATGTGATTCCTTTTAAATTACTTGTTTTATAGCCTAGAATAAGGTCTTTCTTGGTAAATATATCTTGTGAACTTGAACAGAATGTGAATTCTGCTGCTGTAGATGGAATATGTTATAAATGTTAATTAGGCACACTGATAGCAGTTGAGGCCCATCTGGAGTGGCTGCTGCGAAGACATTGGCTGCAGCAGGGGAGATGCAGCGGAGATTGTGTGCTCCGCGGAGCCAGCAGGAGCCAGAAACAGGTGGAAGCCGTGCTCCTTTCTAAGTAGAAGGGGTGGGAGCCCCACCCTCCTGGGCACAGCTGCAGCCACACAGCTGCAGCTGCAGACCTGGGCATCCCTATGTTCTCACGGGCCCTGAAAGCCTCCCTGCCCCCACAGGCTCAGAAGTGCCTTCTCTCACCTCCTGGCTTCTCCCTACTCCCAGCAAAACCTCCAGTTTTGGAGTATAGTTGCAGCTGCCCCCAGGTGCTGTCAGGACCTGGCCAGGTGTGCATGCATTTGTGGTGGTGCTGACATGCCAGCCCCCTGTTGTCTGGGTCCCCTCTGGACTTTGGGCACTGCAAGCATGGGAGGGAAGCTGGGAGAGTGCTGAGGGCAGCCTGGTGTGGGCCTGCAGGCACCCCTCAGCATGAACAGCCTGGGTGTTGTGGACAACAGGTTGATGGCAGCAGGAGGCAGACAGGCTCCTGGGCAGAAAGGGGCAGGTGAAACCCCACCTTCAAGCCAGGGACAGCCTGAAGCTTGTGGGGCTGGACTGCCAGTTCCACAGACTAGAGTGAGAACTTATGGTGCTTTTTCCAGGCCTGCCCATGGGCCAATCAGCACACACTTCCTCCCATCTGAAGCTCATAAAAATCCTGGACTCAGCCAGACTCTGGCAGATGGGACAACCTGCCTGTGGAGAAAAGCACCCTCTATGCATCTCTTCTCTGCTGAGAGCTGTACACTCATCAGCACGACCTGCCTGTGGATAGAAGCTACCCACTCTGGGACTCCTCTCTGCTGAGGGCTGCAGAGGTGTCATGATGACCTGTCTGCAGATAGGAGCTATCCACTCCGGGTCTCCTCTCCACGTAGGGCTGCCCAAGACATCAGGATGACCTGACTGTGGATAGGAGCTACCCAGTGCAAGTCTCCTCTCCACCGAGGGCTGCAGAGGTGTCAGGATGACCTGCCTGCAGAGAGGAGCTACCCAGTTTGGTTCTTCTGAGAGCTATACTGTTGCTCAATAAAGCACCTCTGACCTTGCTCCACAACTGGAGGTATGTTCCAGTTGTTCACATACCTCATTCTTCCTGGACACGGGACAGTCTAAATGGTGGGACTGAAAAATCTGTAACACAATCTGAAACACCGCTCAACCCCGCCCGCCCCTGCCACCCTACCACTCATCACATTGCAGGCAACAAGAAAGAGAGAAGAAAGGAAAAAAGAGCTGTGGCCCTTTGGGGAACCCAGACTTAGGAGCTTCCCAAGCCAGGGCTGTGACACTCTCTTTGGGGCTCTGCAGTTGCTGGCATCTCCAAGCTTCCAAGTGTCAACACGTTCCCTGGTGCCACCACGTTCCCTGGTGCCTGCAGTGGAAGCTGCTTGTGGTAGGTCTGGTCCAGCTGTAGCAGCAGCAAGTCAGCAGTTGTGCCAGTGCCTGGAACTGCCTATCCCGCCACAGACAATATGCATGGCTGTGTGTAGTGGCTGGACCCCATGCTCATGCACACCCTGCTGCTCTCTACCTGGCTAACCCTTTGCAGGCATGGGATTTCGGCTGGTAGCAAAAGCTGAGCACAGCGTGCGAGGACACATGGGCAGAATGAGCCCAAGTGAACCTGAGCAAAACCTGGGCAAAGGCACCACTGGCCACAGAGGTCTCTGGCTGGCAAATTAACACCCTAAGGATCCAGTGAGAACATTGGTTAATACTATTTTTGAGGCTAGGTGTGGTGGCCCAAGCCTGTAATCCCAACACTTTGGGAGGCTGAGATGGGTGGATTGCTTGAGCCCAGGTGTTTGAGACCAGTCTGAGTAACATAGCAAAACCCCATCTCTACTAAATATATATACAAAAAAGTGTCCAAATCTTCTACATGTTTACTGCTTTTCTATCAACTTGTTCTATTAATAAATGAGAGAGGATCATTAAAGTTCCAATTATAATTAGAGATTTATTTCTCCTCACAGGTCTATTAGTTTTTGCTTAATGTATTTTCAAGCTATATTATATGGTAAATAAACATCAGGACTGTCATGTCCTCTTGATGAATTAACTCCTTTATAACTATAAAATGACCCTCTTTATTGTGGATGTGTAGACAGAATCCTAAGATGGCATCCATAATTCCTACCCCTGATTTACACATCCTGTATTACACCCTCTCCATGAGAGTGAATGTGTTGGGATATCACTCCCTGTGATCATATTAAGTTTGATCGCAAAAGAGATTTGCAGATTTAATTATGGTCCCTAATCAGTTGACTTCAAGTTAATCAAAAGGGAGATTATCATGGGGAGGCTTTACCTCCTTTAAAAGAGATAAGAAGCAGCAGCAGACATTCTCCTCCTGGCTTTGAAGAAGCAAAGCTACATGTTAAGAGGATCTATGTCTGTGTGTGTGGCACATAATAAGGACATGAGGGTGACCTTTAGGAGATGAGAGGGTCCCTGGCTGACAGCTAGCAAGATAACTGATAAGGTGTGGCTGTGTCCCAGAACTCAGGAGGGAACCACAGGGAGATGACTGAATCATGGGGGCTGGTCTTTCCCATGCTATTCTTATGATAGTGAATAAGTCTCACAAGATCTGATGGGTTTATCAGGGGTTCCCACTTTTGCTTCTTCCTCATTTTCTCTTGCTGCTGCCATGTAAGTGCCTTTCACCTCCCACCATGATTCTGAGGCCTCCCCAGTCATGTGGAATTATAAGTCCAATTAAGCCTCTTTTTCTTCCCAGTCTTGGGTATGTCTTTATCAGCAGCATGAAAACGGACTAATAAAAAAATGAAAAGCTTAGTTTCACATCCACAAGGAAGACAATTCTTCCAAACAATGAGCGGAAGAAAACTGGGAGATGAGATTGCATCCCCGGCTGATATTTTGATTTCAGCCTAGTGATATCCTGAGCAAAGAATTGAGTTAACTTGTATCTGATCGCTTAACCCAGAAAACTGAGTGTTAATCAATATGTGTGGTTTGAATCTACTGAGTGTGTGGCAATTTGTTACATAACAATATAAAATAAATACTCTAATATTCTTTGTTTTGAAATATACTTTGACATTAATATAGCCATGTAATCTATCTTTTGATTACTGTTAGCATGGTATACATCTTTTTGCATCTCTACTTTTAACTTATTTGTACCTATATAAACTGAATTTCTTATAGGTAGCATATAGTTGGGTCTTGCTTTTTACTTTAATCTCACTAGGATGTTTAGTTCATCTATATTTCATGTGATTAGATGACTGGGTTTAAGTCTGTCATCTTACTGTTTATTTTCTATTTGTCCCATCTTTTCTTTGTAATTATTTTTATAGTTAAATTTTATCTCTTTTGTTTCCTTACCAATAAAACTTTTGTGTTATTTTACCGGTTACTTACAGGTCTACCTTGAAGTGACATAAATCATTTCATATATAAGAATGGTAAAACAATACTCCCATGTCTTCCCTTTGGGCCTTTGTATCAAAATGTCAGATATTTTGCTTCTTTTAAAATAATTTTTTTTTCTTTTTTTTTTTTTTTTCTAGAGACAAATTCCCACTGTGTTGCCCAGGCTGGAGTGTAGTGGCACAATCACAGCTCACTGCAGCCTTGAACCCCTGGATTCAGGTGATCCTTTTGCCTCAGCCTCCTGAGTAGCTGGGACTACAGAAGCACATCACTGCATCCAGATTTTTAAATTTTTTTTCTAGACATGGGGTCTTGCTATATTGCAAAGGCTGGTCTTGAACTTCTGGGCTCAAGCAATCCTCCTGGCTCGGCCTCATAAAGTGCGGGTATTACAGGTGTGAGCCACCATGCCCAGCCCACTACTTTTATTTTTGAAAGATATTTGCATTGGATATAGAATTCTAGATTGATAGTTTGTTTTTTCTTTCAGTACTCTAAAGATCTCACTGAACTGTTTTTTGGTTTGCAGGTTATTTGATGAGTAGTCTGATCTTTGTTCTGTATGTAACGTCTTACCCTTAGCTATTTTTAAGATTTTCTCCATCTCTAATTTTAGGCCATTTGATTATATTGCTTTTGAAATATTTCTTTAATGTTTCTTGTGTTTGGTGTTCGTTGAACTTCTTAGGTCTCTTGGTTTATAGTTTTCATCAAACTTGAACAAATTGTATCCATTTTTTTCTGCAGATATTCTTTTCTGTCCCATTCTCTGTCTGGTAACTCCAATTACACATAACTTGAAGTTCTCCCACAATTGACAGATTTTCTGGACTTTTTCTTCAGTCTTTTTTTCTCTCATTGTTTCATTTTGATATTTTTTTTTTTCTTGAGACAGAGTTTCACTCTGTTGCCCAGGCTGGGGTACAATGGTGCGATCTCAGCTCATTGCAACCTCTGCCTCCTGGGTTTAAGCGATTCTCCTGCCCCAGTCACCTGGACTACAGGTGCACACCAACATGTCCAGCTAATTTTTGTATTTTTGGTAGAGACAGGGTTTTGCCATATTGGCCAGGCTTCACTGTTTCATTTTGAATGGTTTCAGTGGTTACCTCCTCAACTTCACTGATCTTCTGGAATGTCTAATCTGTCTCATCTAGTGTATTTCTGATCTCAGACATTATAGCTTTTCATCTGTAGACATTAGGTTTGGGTTTCTTATATATATTATATGTCTTTATTTGCTCAACCTTTCCTCCAGCCTCTTTAATGCATGGAATAGTTACAGTTACAGTGTCTTTGTCTACTAATTCTATCGTATATGTCATTTTTGCATTGGTTTCATTTGGTTTTTTTATTCTCACTATTGGCTATATTTTCCTGCTTCTCTGCATGCCTGGTAATTTTTTATAGGATGCCAGCCATTAAAAATTTTACTTTAGCTATTTTTATATTCCTAAAAATATTCTTCAGCTTTGTACTGGGATATAGTTGTTTGAAAACTTATTTTAAATAAGGATCCAAAGTTTGGTGAATTAATAATGAATTAATTCTCCTGATGAATTAATTGCTTTATAACTATAAAATTGCTTTTAAACTTCATGAGGTGGGAACCTAAGCAACATTCAGTCTATGGTTTACTTAACTACATCATGGAGCAAAACCCTCCGCATATTCTACCCAATGCCCTGTGAATTATGAACTTTTCCACTCTGCTGGTGGGCACAGGAAGTATTACTGACACTGTTTATGCTCCAGAAATTGTTTTGAGTGGTTTGTAACGGTTTTGAGTGGTTCTTGTTTTGTTGGCCTCAGGAAATGTATTTACATACATTCCCTGACCAGTTGTCTGCTAAACATTTGAGTAAAATCCTCTTTTGATCTCTGGAGTTCTCCGTGGAGCTCTATCTGGCATACTGTCCTGCAAGGTCAAGTCACCATGGCCTCCTCAAACATCTAGCACCATGTCCATCTCTGCTGATATCTACCTGTTTTTCCCTCCTTTAGCTGCAATCTGGAAACTCTCTCCACAAAGCAAGCTGGGTAATTGCAGGCCTCACCTGGTTTGTTTCCTGTTTTTCAGAGATCAAAATTTTTCTATAGCCTGGTGAACAATATCTTGAAAACTTTTTTTTTTTTCCTTGAGATGGAATCTCGCTTTGTCATCCAGGCTGGAGTTCAATGACACAGTCTTGGCTTACTGCAACCTCTGCCTCCCAGGTTCAAGCAATTCTCGTGCCTCAGCCTGGTGGCTGGTACTACAGGCATGCACCACCACGCCCAGCTAATTTTATGTGTTTTAGTAGAGACAAGGTTTTACCATGTTGGCCAGGCTGGTCTCAAACTCCTGATCTCAAGTGATCTGGCCTCCCTACAGGCATAAGCGACCATGCCTGGTCCTTGAAAACTATTGTTTAATATATTTTGTATAATTTTGTTAGATCTTTCACGTATGAGGGCAAATACAGTACCTGTTAATCCATGTTGAAAGGAAGTAGAAGTTCAGGATTTGTTTTCTGGATTTGATCCTTAAGTGTTTTCTGGATATGTTAAATTTAAGATGTCAAATGTTACTGAAAGGTGACGTAAGATGAGGACTAATAAATGACCATTGTTTTTTTAGGGAAATGGTCACTTTTTCATTTTTAGTGAAGTGGTGGTCCTGGTGGAGACAGCTGAAAGCCAATTAAAGAAGGTTGAGAAGAGAACATGAGGTAAAAAAGTAGAGACAAGAAGTCAGCTCTTTTGAGGACTCTTAGTTAAAAAAGGGTAGGTGGGGGACGAAATGGGAAGAAGATGTGCAGTTTAGCAAGGTTTTTTTGTTGTTGTTTTTGAGACAGACTCTCGCTGTGTCACCCACGCTGGAGTGCAATGGTGTGATCGCAGCTCACTGCAACCTCCACTTCCCAGGTTCAAGTGATTCTCCTGCCTTGGCCTCCCAAGTAGCTAAAACTACAGGTGCATGCCACCACGCTCAACTAATTTTTTTCTGGTATTTTTAGTAGAGACAGGTTTTCACTGTGTTGGCCAGGCTGGTCTTGAACTCCTGACCTTGTGATCCACCACTGCCTCGGCCTCCCCAGGTGCTGGGATTACAGGTGTGAACCACCACACCTGGCCTGGAGGTTTTTAAAGAATAGGAGATATTATGGCACATTTTAAAGTTGATGAATATGCTCTAGGAGAGAGGCAAAACTGATGAGGAGGTATAAGATAGGGACAATGAGAGATATTGAAGGAACAAGGTAGGAAATGAAACAAAGGCAGTAAGTGGACGCTCCTGCTGAGAGACATGGGATGCACACTGCCACTGTCTTTTTGTCTCCCTTGAGTTATTGGCTGGGCTGGCTGGGTGGCTGTTATAACTGCAATAAGAGCAGATAAGTATTTCCAGGACTATTAAAAATTATATTTCACAGAGAAATACTTTGAGAAATGGGGAAATTTGTATCCTAATATCAAAGAGTTTTACATAATCCATAATAAAGCTAAATTATATGCTTATGGTAAGTTATAATACAACTTGTAATACAGTACTATTAAGGCCAGAGTTCTGCTACATTAATAAGCTGAAAAGACTCTCCTGCCTAAGAACTAAATAATTGTTACTAAGATTATTTTAATAGAAAATGTGTTTCAAGATTTTTAATTAAATATTTACAGAAAGCTTTTGAACCCTGCTCAGTTTTAAGTTAAGGATGGCGAACTTACCAATCTTCATCAGCTAAAAGCCTCAGGGCTTCTGTCAGTGCTATTTCTGGTTTACAGAATGGCCGTAGTTCTGATAAATCCATTATTTCTGGACTATGAGTGACAGAAGGCATCCTTTCTTTATACTGCAAAATGGCTCCAGTAGATGTTTCACCTAAAACAAAATATATTAAATAAACTATAAGAGAATCTTCTTTTTTTATTTTCATCTCTTTGAGATGGAGTCTCACTCTGGTCACCCAGGCTAGAGTGCAGTGGTGCAATCTTGGCTCACTACAACCTCCACCTCCCAGGTTCAAGCTATTCTCCTGCCTCAGTCCCCTAAGTAGCTGGGACTACAGGCATGCACCACCACACCCAGCTGATTTTTGTATTTTTAGTAGAGATGGGGGTTTCACCAGGTTGGTCAGGCTGGTCTTGAACTCCTGACCACAAGCAATCCATCCTTTTCAGCCTCCCAAAGTACTGGGATTACAGGCAAGAGCCACCATACCCAGCAAGTTCTCTTTATACAAAGGATACAAACATTCTGACTATAGCTAACCTAGAAACCAAAACTATTGAAAACTTTACTTTTTATATACAAAATTATTACCAAATTATATTTAATATAAATATGTAAGTAGTTTCAGTCATGAGTTATAACAAAGTCTAGCTTTCTTTTAATAGCTAAAAGCAAAAGAAGCAGCATGAGCCCATTTTGTAAAAATGTGGATATATACCTGTTTTATAACTGAGAATTTAAGACGAAGTTTCATGGATCTGTATGTAGAATTCTAGTTGATTTTCTCTATTGATATAGAATTAGTGGCCTATTACAAATTCTAAGACCATGTGTAGCAATCAGAATGATGTTTCCCTCTATGATAAGAGATTCACCAAGCATTTTCCAGATGTAAGGCACTGCACTAGAAGTTGGAGAAACAAATCATTCTCAGTGCTCAGGATAATGCCCTTGAGAGCACTGTATAATTCGAGACACATGCAGTGGAGGTATGATAAAGAAAAGAGTCAAATAGAATGGGCTTTTATAAGCAGGTAAAGATTTACTAGCTCTTTTTCCATATTTAGAGATTTTTTTTTTTGAGATGGCATCTTGCTCTGTTGCACAGGCTGGAGTGCAATGGTGCAGTCTAGGCTCACTGCAAACTCCGCCTTCTGGGTTCCAGCAATCCTCCTGCCTCAGCCTCCCAAGTCGTGGGATTACAGGTGCCTGCCACCACACCTGGCTAATTTTTGTATTTTTAGTAGAGACGGGGTTTCCCCATGTTGGCCAGGCTGGTTTTGAACTCCTGACCTTGTGATCTTCCTGCCTTGGCCTCCCAAAGTGCTGGGATTACAGGTGTGAGCCACCATGCCATGCCAAGAAATAGTTTTTAAAAGGAAATATTAGTCACTATAAAGTAACTATCATCAAAAATTATTTATTAACCATGTTATCTGTGATAAAATGTTATAGGAAATCACAAATATAAGAATCTCACTTTCAAAAAATTTATCACATATCTAACAAAAAAATGTAAAAAGGTAAATATGATGCTTTGAATTACTACAGTAATACTGATAAATCAGTACCAGATTTTGTTATATGAGAAAGATAATGTATGAATTAAAGAATATAACAGACCCCTTTCACTTTTTTTTTTAATGGTTCAGGTGTACCCTCATTAGGCCTCACATATAAGACTGACATGTATAAACAGAATACTGGGGCCGGGCGCGGTGGCTCATGCCTATAATCCCAGCACTTTGGGAGGCCAAGGCGGGTGGATCACGAGGTCAAGAGATAGAGATCCTGGTCAACAAGATGAAACCCCGTCTCTACTAAAAAATACAAAAATTAGCTGGGCATGGTGGTGCACGCCTGTAGTCCCAGCTACTCGGGAGGCTGAGGCAGGAGAATTGCCTGAACCCAGGAGGTGGAGGTTGCAGTGAGCCAAGATCGTGCCTTGCACTCCAGCCTGGGTAACAAGAGTGAAACTCTGTCTCAAAAAAAAAAAAAAAAAAAAAAAAAACAGAATCCTCCAGCTTTGGAATATCCCAATTCTAAAATAATAGCATATTAAAAAATAGCACTATTATCATTTATTATCTTCCCTAGTATTGTGCTAAGTGCTTCATTTATACTACCCAATTTAATTCATTCAACAACTCTATGTAATAATTATTATTCCTACGTTACAGATGAAGAAACCAATGTGGAAGTTTTAAGAATTCCCTTAATATATCTAATCCATTCCCACTCTCATGAAACAATAACTCACTAGAAAGAGATACAGATAAACACCAAGTTTTCAACCTTGAGATTATAACAATATCAAGTACTGACACCTATCTTTGTTTTGTTTTCACCAGAAGAATGCTATTTTGGAAAAGGAGGTATATAGAATATCAATTGAAAAAAGTGATGCTCAAATAAAGTTTTTTTTTTAAACTTCCACTGTGTTGCAGACTGATACTTTTATAAAGTACAATGAAAGTGTTGTGGCACTGTCAAATTATTAAAATAATTTCTAGAAGCAAAATATTGTTTGCATTTGTTATCATAGATAAGTAATAAACAGTTCATACAGTCTATGAAACACACTTTGAGTAGCAGTGATCTAATAAATAGAAAGTTTCTTAACTGGAGACATATCCAATAAGAATTTAGCTATTAAAAATTATTTCTGCTAATATGTTCATAACCATAGAGCTGAACAGCTATACTTTGAGCTGATCAACAAAAAAACTGTGTAAGCATATTCTTATTTTCAAATAATATCAGGGTGACTTCAAAGTACTCTCCTTATACGTCTCAGAAACCTAATCCTTAAAGCCTACATTATAGGCAGAAATCACAAAATTAGTTGATGTCTCCATCAAGAATGAATGCCCCCAAATTTATGATATATTACTATTTGTAATATTTGTATTTCTAGTTCTACTTTTCATACTGGCTAAGTTAGGTAGGAAGTTTGTGGGTTTTTCTCTCCCTGAATATTATGACAATAACAAATAGTGAATTATCTGAAATTTCACAAACACCTACCTTTAACGGGTTTTACGGACATCTTTAGCCACAATTTTACAGGCTAACACCTCTCATCAGGCAACTCTCAACAATGATTACCTTTGAAAATACGGTTTGCTACACTTGTTGCATTATAATGGAAATAAAAGCTAGGAAAATCCTCAGACATTAACTTAGGTTAAATCTTTTTTATTTTTATCTTCAAGAGAAGTATACTATCTATTATATTTAGAGTATTTTTTTCTAAACTTATTTTGTTGCTATCTAGACTTTAGATACAACATAAACTTGAGTGTTTATATTTCATGCAGTTTTCTTAATAATAATTAATATTTAATAAAACAATAATTAAGCAATAATACTTAATGTTTATTATAGTTCACACAATTTTTCATTTCAACTTCTAATTTTTCCTAGTTACTACTATACCTAACATGTACTCAATATTTTAAAAAACAACATCAGGAAACCTAGAGCCTACTCTTGGCCAAGCATAAAACATACTAGGTACTCAAGGATAGACTGAATAAATGACAAATGCAATGACTTTTTTGGATCATGATATAATATAAACCAGTTTCACCATCTCAGTTGTCTTTGCTA